>NC_080435.1:30497707-31867719 GCF_028018845.1 Melospiza georgiana
AGTCATGAGAACCAGCTGCATTTAAGAATGAAAAATTTTCTGTTTACATACCTAAATCTGTCTTTACGTATCTAATTTTTTTTCTGAGTCTGGGCCTAATTTCTTAAGGATTTTTTTTTCCCCCCACATTGTGGGTCTTTTGCTCTCTGGACCTGAAAAGTCTTTACACAGAATTTTTCTGTAGTATCATGCATGATCAATGCCATGGTTATAATTTTAGGTTTTACCCGAATCTTAATTACCTTTATATTTCTGTAAGGAGAATGAACTAATTTCTTATGGTGAGTGTTAGAATGAGTTTTAGACAGAGTTTTGGAAGAGGAATTCAGTGTGACAGGTGAATGAGTGCTCATGTATTTCAGCAGCAGTCATAGAATCCACATTCTTCTGAAGATCCCAAGAGTGTTCCAGGAATAAATACACTGAAACTTTGTGCTTGTCCCATACATGAGTCCCCACATGAACACATTTTGGGAGAAAGATGCAGTAATTCTCCAGTTCCCAGACTGCAGTGGGGTCTGCCCTGACTCTGGGAACTTGAGCAGTAAATTGGTATAAACCAGCTTGTCAAGAGCCATCTGCAGCTCAGACTGTTGCTGATCTGCTTTCTAGCCTCTTGTTTTCACATGGAAATTCTAGAGAGATTAAGAAGTATTGGTGTGGGTTAGGCGTGGTCACTGAGTGATGTTATGGGGAAAAGTTGAAAAGATAATTACAGTTGTTTGAAGGACCCAGATTTCCAAGACTGCCAGAAGTGGTTGATGTTCACAATTATTATGAAGATAAACAAGTAAATTAGGATGTGTGTTCTGATGTTGGCCATGTGGGCTTTTCCTGTATTTTGCCATCAGTCAGCATTAACTGATGCTAGAATATGTAGCTAAGATGTCAGCAAACAGCTGTGAAGTAGAACAGTTACCTGTGAAAAGAAGAATGTCACATTCTGCAGATCCTAAAATGGAAAGGATTGCCTTGAGAACTATGTTAAAAATATCAATCACATCATTAGTTTCTGGAAGTACTTCAACTCAGTGACAGTCTACATAGAAAATGCAGAACAGAAAGCACCTCTGCACTTTACACATTCCAGCCTCTCAATTACTCACTGATGTGAAAATATAGAAATACATATTCTAGTAGTTTTCTTCTAGTTGATATAGTGCCTCTGTTTCAAAAGCAATTAGGGTTTTTTTCCCTGCATGGAAAATTATTTACTGTTTCTACCTTCTGTCAGGAAGGAAGTGGGACACTTCTTCAGATTTTAAAATCCTTTGAGCATTCACCACATGCATGTAGGTGTGATTTTTCTGGAGAAGTTAGTAGTTAGCATTGACTCAGTAAGACACAAGCTGTGGACAGTCGCCGTGACAGCTTTGTGGGACAAGTGATTTGTGTGGGCTGGGGGATTTCCAAGCACTCACCTGAGCCAGGCTTCAGTGGGTTCTGAGAGCTGATGGAATCACAGCACAGAGCACTGAACCTTCAGGGTAGATTTGTATCCTTTCTCCTTGGTCATGTGCTTGGCCAGGGTGGAGGAGAACAAGCCTTTCTTGGATGTTTTACAATCAATACCTTAATTTAGGTCATACCCACAACCATATAGTAGTGTGTGTAAATTTACTGGGGGTTTAGTGAATAGGTTGTGACTGTTTTGAATACAAGATCAAAGAGAATTTTTAAAACCCAATCTGAACAACACCAAGCATACACAAGTAATTTCTTCCTTCTCATATACATGGAAAGAAAGGAAAAGGAGTGAAGAACATGGACATTAATATGCACAAGGACAGAATTTTTGATAGGCTTTTATAGTGAGGATGGGAAAAAAACTGGGGACAGTCAGGGTGACAAGCTTGACATGGAACAGGTTACTAAAGCTGGGAATGTGATCTACAGTAACTTTATGAAGGAAAATCTGTTCTGATTGTGAGAGAAAGAGGAAACATTTCTGATTTGTCTGTAGAAAAATTTCTAGGCAGTGTCAAGTCTACAATTCTGCAGGGAGTCCCCATCTTAGGGATGTCTCAGTGGAAGTAAAACTCAGCAACAGTTGTGGCTTCCACTGTGTCTCAGTGGAAGTAAAACTCAGCAACAGTGTGTATGGCATGTTATTGTTTACATAGGACCTAATTGAACTTTGAGTCAGCCTAGAGAGCAGCTAAACTCATCTAAATACTGTGATTTAAGACACATAAGTAAAGAACTTCCCTGTCTTTCTTTTATAGTATTTAGAAAGATTTTTGTCTTCTTTCTGCTTATAATGGTTTTCCATTATGGAACCGTTCCCCTAGGTGTGGAAGTAGCCCTTTTGTTATCAGTTTTCTCCTATGTTTATTTTCATGTCTTTTATATAATAGGACCCTTAGCTAAAGACTGTAGTTTTGGATGATTCTTAGTTTTGTGACTTTCATGTGTATCAGAGGTAAGTCAGCAAAAAACAAAATGTGCAAAATCTTTGTAAGCCACCTTCTCGCATAGTTTAACTCAGTGATTTCACAGATATCTCTCATCTACATTAATGCTTCTTATGTGTCCTGGACAGCCATTGTTCCTGCATTTAGGGAGTATTTAGTAATGAAGAGACAGAGAAGCAGCTCTGAATAAAAGGGATTGAGATGAATTGTAGTTGAAGAAGGAGGAAAAGCCTAGACAATTGGTTATTTGGTTTATTTTCAGGAAGGTGGTGTTTAAATAATTTGCCAAAAATCTGTTGTTTTTTCTTTTCAGCATTTTAAAATATGGAAACGTTTGTTTCATGTTAGGAAAGATCTTGTTTCCGTGCTTCATTAGCATAAAAACATGTCAGAATCTGAATTTCTTTTAGTTCCCACAATGAAATGTATTTTTTCATTAGTCTTGGTTGTAAATTGTTTTATCACATGTACAGGCCTCACTGTTGGGAAGTCGTTTTAATAGGACCAACTGATTTATAATTCTGTGTAGTTTTACATTCCAGAATATGCATTGTAATTGGAATGTATTAACATTTGACCATTTTCCCTACACCACCAAAGAGATTAAGCTGATAATTGCTAGAATGTATTAGAAGTGGAATGGAAAAAAACCCACCAAACAACAAAAAATCAAGGGGAAAATAGAGCTAGAACACAAATTGCAATTGTTCTGTGAAATTGTGTCCACAGAGAAGTCTTTGTTGTCACATAAGAGTATTTGACAAGAGTATGCCAGAGCAGTACTACTGAAAATATCCTAATGATTTTAGGTGAAACAGCATCCCCCTTGGAGATGATGGTAAATAGAGCTGCTAAAGTCTGGCTTGCAAGAGGAGGTGGGTGGGGGGAAATCCCACAGTGCCCAGGGCAGCTGCTGATGTTACAGCTGTAGTGTTGCTCCTGCTGCTGGCAAACAGAAAAGGACACACTAACTCCAGTGATTCTGTGAGCTGGCAGAAATCAGGTAAGTGTGCTGCAGAGCAACATGAGCTGAGGATTTTATTCTCTGTGTGGCTTTATCAGGTTCCTGGTGGTTTTGGTGTGGGGGCACAAGCACTGGGCCAGCAAGTTTAGACCATCCTGTTCAGGCCAGTCTGGGAGTTGTGCTGGTCCCCAGTGCAGTATTATGGCTTCTGCTTCATTATGCATAACTGGAGTTTCCATAACTGCAGGAAACCTGGGAAAAAGGTAGGGGAGGGACAGGGAGAGCTCGAGATTTCTGCCTTTTTGTTCTTTTAATGGGAAAATTGTAATATATAATGGTAAAATGGGAATTTCTGGTTTTCTTGTGAACGTCTTTTTCCCATATTGCATTTATTTATTATGGTTTGCAGCTGTAGTTCTAGGCATTTATATCCACACTGCCAACTGTAATAATTCTGAGTCAGGATGACTTTCTGCTAAGTTACCCATCTCCTTCGTTCAAGAGGAGTGTGCAGGGAAGTGTAAAAGTAGATTTCTTAAAAGAAAAACAACAGCTCTTTTCTATTAAGAGGAAACTGGTCTTTAGCCTTGTGCCTGTCTTTCAAGTCATGTGCACAGCTTATCTGGTAGATTTTTGTTTCTGCACGTGGATGCAGTTGCTTCAGAGCTGAGTTAAGCAGAAAGAAAATCAATCAGTAGATTCCAGACACTTCATAAAGGTTACAAGAAACAGAAATGAGAGCTATTGTCACTCTTTAAGTGAAAATACCTCCCTGTCCAGATCAGGCAAAGGCCAATGGGTGCGTGGTTGTTTGCTTAGAGAAAGCTCCTCAGAACACTGTTGTTGGATGCACACACACTGCAAAGATGCAGAAGTGAATGACACCACTGGTGTGTTCTGTCTTCCAAGTCATACAGGCAGCAATTTCACTTCACCCTCAAGTTACCATTTTGCTTACCCTAGAATGTGTTTTCTCATTTTCCATTTCATAATTGGAGCAGGAGGAATGTGTGGATTGATTTATTGAAGTAGTCTCTATGTGGATAAACTAAAGGGTATAAAATACTTAGAGAATACCACAAAACATGAACTGTATTTTTATGTGAACTTTTTTTACTGTTTAATTGATGCTGAAGTATGCTGAACAATCTGCATATCTCAATAGAAGGGGGAAGTTTACCTGACTTGCATTTGGAACTGTAGTTTGCTCTAGATTCACTGACAGGTAAAGCTAACACACCATTGTTGAGAATTGCAACATGTATTTCATTCCCAGAAATATTGAGATGCGTCTAAAGTGTCTAAAAAAATCTCAGAATAAATAAAACAGAGCAGTAAATCTGAGGAGATCAGAAAGTAAATTTTCATAGTATTTTTTTGACAAGTTTCTATGTCTATCATACCTGGAATATAGCAGTGGATTGGTTCTTACTTCAAAGATCTTACAGTATCACATATTTTTTAATGTTTATGATAATTTTCTTTGTAAATGTGTAATAAAATTTACTGTATTCCTCAAAAGAATCACTCATGGAAATATACTAAAAAAATGTCTGTTTCATTTCTTTGATATGTTTCTCATAGGAAAGAAGAGAAAGGAAACGAAAGCTGAGCAAAGAAATGGCAGAAAAGGCCACAAGGGAACTGGAAAAAATGCAGCTAAAAGAAAAGGCTGACATAAAGTATAAAGAATGGTTAGAGAAGAAGAGAGCTGAAGAGGCAGAAAAGAAGAAGAAAGAGAAGGTGTTAATGAACTCACAATTTATTTGGATGGAGTTACTTAATCTGCAATTTATTGCAGATTCAGATTTGATATATTCAAATCTTACATTGAATATATGGACATCAAATGGCAGTGTTGTACATGAAGAAAAATCTTTCAAGAGTTACCATGTTAGTGCATTAAAGGCACTGTGGTATGGTCAGCAAAGTAAGATGCATATTAATGCATTTTTGCTAATAGCCTTTGGTTTTTTTCATTGGGAAACACTAGATTAACATGGAAATTGGGGGTTGAGGTTTTTCTCAGTCTTAAACCAAAAAAAGTGCATCTTTTCCATTGTTAGGAGAAGGTGCTTGTATTTGAAGAAATACTTGAATTGTATTTCAGCAGTCTGGAAATCTGCAGAATACTATTTACTATTTTGTGTATGTTGTACAGGGCTTTGTCTAGTAGTACCTTTTCTTTTTTTATTTCTAGGAAAAAGAAAAAGAACGGATGGCTGAGCTACAGGAGAAGAGAACAAGATCAGAGAAAATCTTTAAGGAATGGCTGCAAAATGCTAGAAATAAACCACAGCCTGCTTTAAATGGTTTCCCAAATGGGAGGTCTACAGGTTTGTATGTACAGTACACAAATAGGAAGTGACTTGGGCTTGTGGTTCCTTCCTTCTTGTATTTTAGTGTAAAATGAAGGCTGTTTAAGACACTCATCTAATACTATCTAATTAAGACACTCATCTAATATTTGTCACATAGGAATGGTTACTTTAACTATAAATCAGGGAAACAGGTTGAGACCTTTTGTGTATTTTTCTTAGCCTTTATTTTTTATTATTTGGGAGGAAAATGACATTATTTGAGATAATTATGTGGTGTACCAAAGGATGATTTTACCTGATTTTTCTTACCAGGCATAGGAATCACTAGAGCAAAGTCTTGGGTCCTGTGAAGCAAATTAGTTGTGTTATTGTCAAGTTAGTTTTGTGTTACAGAAGGTGTGTGTCAGCACACCTGAATCCACCTTAGAAAAGAGGTGAGGTTTTGAGATCCAAGAACTATTAGAAGCTGACAGAAGTCCTGTCTGAAAAAGGAGACGGGCACCAACCTGTGTTCTGAGCTAAAATTTTGTTTTTCACCTGCATTGCACCTCCTTGGCTTCTGTAATCGTGTTCCATTTTTGTTTGAAAACATCTTATTTTTCTGTGCAACTGAAATAATTGCTTCTATTTGACTTTGCAACAGAAATAGTTTTGAGACCAAAATTCTGATTTTTGAATGTTCAAGAGACAGGTATAAAGCAGCTGAACAGCCTTTACTCTTCTGCTTACATTTATTTTTAAATAGTGATATACCTTGCCTTCCTGTTTTGGTTGGACCTGCATTACAGACTGACAGCTGCAATCATTTATTTCAGTCATTTTTGAAGAATATTTGTCTACTCACTCGCGTGATTCAGTGTAATGTGTTACAAACTTTGAAGTGTATCCTTTCATCACGTGGTTGGGTAAAACAAAGTAGCCAATTTGTAGACATTTACAGTTCTTAAGAACACAAAGGACTGAGCATTCAACCTGCTTATTATTTAAGTAGAAGTGAAGAATATACCAGTTACTGTTTAAAAAGCAAAAAGATGGACTGGTTATCATTTTGAGTCACTTTAATTGTGATGTGACTGTGCTTTCTCTGAAGATGTTGTTGTGTTGTATAATTATTGTAACTGCTTGTACTGGCAAGCTTGTGGTGTAAATATTCCTTCTAAATTATGTGTATTTTCTAAATATTCTAGGAAGTGCTGATAGAAATCTGTATCCAGCTCCAGCATATTGTAACCCCATTCCTTGGAAGCCAGTACATGTGTCTCCCCCAAAGGAAGACACAGTTCTCAGCAGGAAGAGGGGTCAGAGACCTGCATCTTGTCAGCCATGTGCAGCTTTACCAGTGGTGATTTCTAAGCCCAGGAGTAACCCTTGTAGTGGATCCCTGTGCAGAAAGAAGCTATAGATGGAAGAAAAAATGTTCTTACAACCTTGACCAAATGGGGCCATAAATGTGAAGTTCTGTGTAGTTATATGTCCAGTGCAGTTTGCTTTGTGCCTGCCTTCCCCCCCCCGCCTTTTTTTTTTTCCTCCCCTTTTTTTGGAGCAGGTTT
The DNA here is from genome assembly GCF_028018845.1 of Melospiza georgiana. Taxonomy (NCBI): domain Eukaryota; kingdom Metazoa; phylum Chordata; class Aves; order Passeriformes; family Passerellidae; genus Melospiza; species Melospiza georgiana. Next base: position 30,504,957 of record NC_080435.1, read on the forward strand.
TGTGTTTACTGCTAGTTGACCAATCAGGCTTTTAATGCTTTTTCTATATTGCATTTTAGTTTAAGAAAAAGGAAAAGATTAATTGTAATGGGACTGTGGGACTGTACCTCAATGCCAATAAAATGCACAGGGTTGTTTCTTCTTTTCCTCTCTTGTTGAAGGAGTTCTTTTGTAGATCTAATTATTCTTTTGGGCAACAGTATTGACTAGGTTATTTTAAAGATAAATTTAATTTGTAACAAATTGTTTTAATTGTAACAAATTTTAAAACAGTTCTTGGCTAAATGCGGAAGGAATTGGCCTGCCTCAGTTCCAGGGTTATCATGTCACTGGGATTACAGAGATCTAGTGGGATGGCTGGAGTGCTGCAAGGAATGGCTGCAGGCTCTTGAGGAAGCACGGGCTCTTTGCTGGCCCTGATATGCACAAACCAGGGAGAGCTGCTCAGGGGTGTGAAGTTTGGGGCTAGTGATGACATGCCTCAATCTGTGAGATTTGGTCAGGTGCACCTGAGAATGCTGAGGAAGTGGCACATGTCACTGTAAGGATGCTCTCAATTATCTTTGAGAGGTCTGATGATAAGGGGAGGTTGCTGAGAGCTAGAAGGAAGTGAATGTCAGGCCAGCCTTCAGGAGGGGTGTGGATGCAGAGCTGCAGGCCAGCACAGCCTCACATCAGTCACCTGGACAGCTGATGATGGATGTGGTGAGTGCAGCCAGCAGCCTCCTGGGCTGCAGAGGAAGAGCCTGTCCCTTGTGCCATAACTATGTGAGACCACACTGGAGTGCTGGGCCCATTCCTGGGCAGCAATGTGCCAGGAAAAGAGTGACACTGATGTTCTGGAGCAAGCTCAGTGAAGAGCCACAAAGATGATTAAAGGATTGCAGCATCTGACAAGAATGCATCTCTTTCAGAAGCTGAGAGAGCTGTGACAGTTCATCATGAAGGAGAGAAACTTCACTAATGTCTGTAAATACCTGGTGGCTGGAGAGAGAGAGCAGACCTTCCTCACTAGTGCCCAGGGAGTGGAAATCAAAGTACAGGAAATTCCATTTAAACAGAGGGCAAAAATGTTAAGAGGAAGAGTCATCTAATGCTGGAACAAATTGCCCAGGGATGTTGTGGAGTTTCCATTCTTGGATATACTCAAAACTTGACTGGACATAGCCCTGAGAAACCACCTCCAGTTGGCCCTCTTTTGAACAACACAGTTGGACTAGATAATTTCTAGAGGTCCATTCCAGTCTCAACAATTCTGTTATTAATGGTGAAAAAAGCAGAAATAAAGAAGACTTATTTTTCCTGTTGTAGTTGTATCACTGTGAGAAATACCTTGTTATCCTTAGAAAGTTAGAATATTAAAAAGTATATTGCACATTATAAAATTTATGTGGTAAGAAAACACACCAAGTCACATTCTGGAATTTCTATTGATTCTAGTTCTAGGCTTAATATAATATTTTAATTTCTTCAGAGCAAGTTGTAAAAAATATTAAACTATCTCATATCAAGTTTATACCTAATACATTACTTGTACCATGACTTTGAGTGAATCAGTTTATACAATATGCCTGTCTCTGTTCTTTCTAAATAGTGGCAAATGCTAACAAGACTGCAACACCTTACAGTTGGACTTAAGAGATTATTTGGTTTGTGTTTGCATTTAGACTTTCACAAAGTCTTAATTTTACTGTGTGCATTTAGGAGAAGTCTGGTGTCTGTACAACACATGGAACATCAAACTGTGTTTCTGGTAAGTAGCAGCACACAGAAGGCTGCACATTATCTTCAGGATGTAGAACTCTGTGTCCATCTTTGTCTGTAATTCTGTTCTTGTAGGCACAGTTTGTGGGAGTGGGGCTGTGGCTGATCCCCAGTTGTCTCCCGCTGTGCAGGACAAGTGAATGCTATTGAAGGTGAGGAGCCATGGGGTGCTGAGCAGTCACACAGGGAGCAGAGGGCACACAGGTGCAGGGCATCAGCAGGAGGGGATAAAAGGTTGTGAGCAGATGCTCAAAGCCCTCTTTGGTGTTGGTGGTGGCTCCCATATCATGGTGACCCCAGCAGGATTTGGCGTTTTGCTGTAGGGTGAGGTGCAGACGCAGCAGCGTAGCCTTGAGAGCAGTGTGGGGACACTGCCCGATGGACCAGGCTGGATTTGGCACCTGGGGCACAGGTGAGCTGCTGGGAACACCATGGGAAATAACTTCATCTCGGGTTTCTGTGGGTAAGATTACTCCAAGGTGTTAGAAAGTCTTTTTCCAGCCCTGTGACCGAAGAAGTTGTTGAGATTCCTCAGCTCTGGTTTTCAAGGTTATTTGCTTTTTTCTGTAACATTCTTTCTCTGACCCGCTGAGGTCTGCCCAGCAGGTTGCTTTGTGGCACAGTCCCTGCCCTTGGGGTGGTGTTATTTTTTGATACTAAGAACTGCATGTACTTTATTTACAATAGTTTTCCAATACCTATCACCTATGTTAGACAGTCTGTCTCTACTCTAAACCAATCCAAAAGTGTCACCACCACAGCAGAAGATGGAGGACAAGAAGGAGAAAGGCAGGACATGCCCAGATTCCTCCATCTTGCCTCTTGAACCCCCGTTCTAAATCCCCAAAATTCTACTTTTTACCCTGTGACAAATTCACTATCATTCTATTCAAACTCTTGTGGCCTGTAACTCATCACAGAAGGTTGGTAATTGTTTCCAGGGGCTAAAATCAAAGGCACAGGTGTTTGTGGCTCTGTGCCAAGGTTTCTGTGCCCCTTGCCAGTGTCTCCAATCACCCAGGGCAGCCAGAGGAATGTCCTGGGTCCTGACAACTTCAGACCATCTAATGCAACAAAAGCTGTGAAGGAGCAAGAGAAGTTAGAGCAGCAGTAGGAGCTAGAGGCAGAGTGTTGTTCAGTGCCACATGTTCATTTGCTGGTAAAATCTGTGTACTGTGCTTGTGGATTGCAGTTCTTAGGATGGGAACATGCAGATTCTGTCTTATTCTTGTGTGTTAATTTATGAAGTTGTGTGGCTGTGGATGGAATTCTGTAATTCTGTAATTCTTGTGTGTTGCTTTATAAACTTGTGCTGCTATTGATATTGTCAGTATTGTAGAAGTGTAGATATGAGGATTTTGATGATATGAAATGTGAGTTTGGGGATTGAACCAAGGTCAGGACAGAGTCCAGAGTCAGTGGAGGCTCCACAAAGGATACTTGTACCATATTTGCTATTTCTTCTTCAAGGACCCTCTAGAAGGATGGCAGACATGGCATTTATTTAAAAGAACAAAAAAAGGGGGGGAAATGTTGTGGGCACAGAGTTTGTGGTGATTGGGAGTGGGGCTGTGGCTGATCCCCAATTGTCTCCAGCTGTGCAGGACAGGTGAATGCTATTGAAGGTGAGGAGCCATTGCTCAACCCAGGGGTGCTGAGCAATGACACAGGGAGCAGAGGGCACGCAGGGGCAGGGCATCAACAGGAGGGCATAAAAGGCTGGGCTGAAGAGCAATAAGGAGCAGCAGGTGCTTGAAGCCTCCTTTGGTGTCCTCATGGCATTGTCTTTGCCCCAATATTGGGTAAGCTGTGTGAAGCTTGTGAGTGTTTAAGATAAAGGCACAGTATTTTATTGTAATGCAAATGATTAATTTTGGATTAGCTTGCAGAGATTTTTTTGGACTGATTTAGTTGAAGAGTCATATACTATTTTACTGTTTTCTCTGCTCTGACATGTTCTCTGAATGTGTTTTGACATGATTATCTGAGTGTATGCTGATGGCTTTGTATTTCTTTTTGGATTTATTTGCTTGTAGTGAAATAAAATTAACTAGTGGACTTAGAGACCCTAAAATAGAATGAGGCCCTTGCTGCAGCTTATCCATAGCATCGTAAAGACATTTCTGTCCTAACTAAATTACAGCACAAGGTTAAGGCAAGATAGCTGCTGAATGCACATATTGGCCTAAGTTTAATCTGCATAATGATTTTACTAAAGAAGAGAAATGATGTTTGGATTTTTTTCCAACAAGATGTCAACTGCACAATAAAATGGGCTGGCCTTGCAGCATAATTTCAGATTGTGTGCCACAGAAGGCTATAATTTTATGCTGTTGTGGTAAATAACTTATACCATTCTTTCTCAGATGTTAGAAGATAAAATCATGACACTGGAGCAACTGGTTTAAAGGGTTGGTAGCAATGGTTTGATTTCCTCTGCTCAGAAGGGATTTCTCTCTCTGTTGGGATATCTGTGCCAGGCTGAGCACAGCTCACAGTGCACTGAGGGAGGCAGGGCAGATCTATAGGATGTGTCTGGGGTCTGGCTGAGCTGGAGTTCATTTCCCCACAGCAATCTCACAGTGTTGTGTTGTGCCTTGCTTTGCTGGCTAGAAAGGTGCTGAAAACAAAATTGCAAAACCAATTTCCATGCCAGGATGCAGGGAACAAAGATGAAAGGTGGATGGATGGCAGGTGAGGCTGCAGCTGTGACTGGGCACAATATGATGCCTCTGCTGAAATAAATATTATTTATTTCACATAATATCAAAGTTTGTGCAATCTTGCACTGGGAAAAGTGAGTTCCTGTGCCCATCCAGCACTTTCTCCTATGCCACTCTATATGTGCACAGTTTGTCACAGGTGTCTCAAGCCAAATGTGCATGGCAGCAGCTTGAGGTGCCCTCAGCAGCAGAATCTGGACAGGGATGTTTATTAATAAAGGGCCAAAGCTGCTGCACTGATCCAGGAATGAACACTGAAGTTTGTGGCTGCTTCTTGTTTGTGATGTTCCAGCCCATTGCAGCCGACATGACCTGTGTGGAACTTCCTTGTACCTACTTCAAACTCACATGTGGCTTTCAGACCTTAGTTCTGTTTCATATCCAAATTCTTCTACTTCTCAGGAAGGAAAATGGGAGGGTAAAACTAACAACGTTCTTGGTGGAGAGAAAGTGGGTAATATAACCCAAATGAATTTAGCAAGGAATGTATTTTCATACTGGTTTAATCAGCTACTAATACAAAATGTTACAGAGAATGTAATTTGAAGAAACTCTAGGGTTTAGGTACTGTTGCTGATATTTTTCTCTTTTTTTTTTTTCTTTTTTTTTTCTTAACTGAGTTTTTTAGGCTGATGTTATTATTGATTTATTTGTACAGTCCATGCTTAAATGCTGACCAGGGAACCGTTTTTGCTTCCAGCTTTAAAAATTGAAAATATTTTATGCAATTTCCTGAGTGAAGTGGATGTGCTGATTATATTTCACAAGATTCCAACACAAACAGATCTTTGAAAAAAAACAACTCCTTTTTTGTTATTTCAGGTGGTGTGGGTGTGTTGCTCTGACATGAAATTGTTAGGGTTCTTCTAAGACTACTTCAGAGGTGTAAGATTTCAGGATTAAAATGCTTCAACAGGATTAAGGACAATGAGCTTTAACTTTGTGCCTTTTAAAATTATTGAAAAGTGTCATTGCCTATTACCTTTAAGCCTTTGCGACTTTTAAAGCATAATCATCTTGTAAAGCAGTTTAAATGGTTGGTACAGTCACTTAAAATGTTCATCTGCTTCATGCCTAGTTAAGTTGGACCAGTGATTTGTTGTTCGTTTACTGTCCTTGTCAATAGATTTACAGAATTTAACATCTCTCCTCTTGAAACTTTTGACATTCCTCTTGCAATGGTTGTGGTTTTTCTGAAATAGCTTACAGATAACAGTAATTCCAGAGCCAGTGGCCTAGAAAATAAGATATGTGAGTTTCAGTCTCTGATCCAAGAACTTTTACTTACACATGCAAAATAAAATACTTTCAGCAGAAGGGTTCAACAGCTCAAGGTAATTTATTCTCTCACCTGAGTACCATGGATGAAATGAATGAAAATACAAGGTGGCTATTGAGAGATACTGTTCTGTTTTGGTTGGGTTTTTTTTGTGGTTTTTTTTTTTTTTTTTCAGAAGGTCTGTGAAAAATCTTTGAATCATATTTATGATTTTTTTTTAATTGTGTGTTAAATGCTGAGAGGACAATATTTTAGTCTTTGGCTGTCTGTGGGAAGTTTTAGAATGGGTTTGGATGCAGTTTGAGTGATATTTATTTCAGGGAAGTGATATTTCAGTGGAAATACCTGAGGTGGGAAAATGATGCTGCTTATGGAAATGCTGATCCTCTACTGATGCTAAATCCCTGATTGCTTTTACACCTGTGTCCCTTGGTATCTGAGTTAAGCTTTCGCTGCACGCAGCTGGTTGGCAGGACATGGATGTGTGGATGGTAACTCTCATTTCTGCACTGCTTGTGTTTCCTGTGTGCTCCACAGGGAGGCTGGCTGGGAAGAGAAACATTGAATTGGCATTTTGACTTCACAAGTATTGCAACACTGTGCTACTGTTTGCTTTTAGCTTTCCACAATTTCAATTGTAAATTTTGTGCACGTCGTGTACGAAAAGGATTTCGTACAGTCTAGAATTTCTAGACCAAATCACTGGGAAGCAAAAGACACACCTCAGAAGCTGCTGATATGATCTACAAAGCTTGTCTGGGGATTGCTTTGTTTTCTCCTTTCTGCTTAATTCTCTGAAGCATTTTTGTTCTGTTTTATCTTGGGACTTGTTCATGAGTAGAAACATATATGAAATTACTTTTTTATTTGCATAAAGATTTCATACATACTTCACTCATAGTCTTAATATATGTGTATATTTAAATGTATGAAAAACATTGGGCTAAGTTTTAGTATTGCTTCAGTTTCTTAACACAAAAGCAAAGTAAATTGAATTATCGTGTTCTCAAAAAATAATTCTTGTCTAGGTGTAGTTAATAAAATTACACAGTGTGCTCTTTAATTAACGTTGAGACAATATATAATGGGTGAAAAATGCTGCCTTGTAATGAAATCAAAGAACTTGATTTAAATTTCACGAGTTATATATCTGAATCTTTGCTAGATCAAGGACATGTTAAGTAACTTCTCTCTGCCAAAGTTATGGCATGTCTGAAAGGTGCTGGCTTTCATAAATGGCCCTTTGGCTTGCCAGGTGCAAAGCACATGTGTGCTTTTCCAGGGTGTGGGAGCCTGGGTTGCCCTGTGCAGCCGAGTGAGGGGAGATTTCTTTGTTTTCCATTGAATTCCATTGTTTTCAAACAATTGTTTCAGTTGTCTGAAGCAATCTGGCTTTTTAGTAGTGGCTGGCATGTGAAGGAGTGCTTGACTGCTCCAGTGACACATCTCTGTGAAAGGAACTGTCTCGAGCAAATGCAATTAAATAGTATCTAGGAACCAGATCACGATGTGTTTTCCATGACTTTGGTTTAATTTTGTTTCTTACTTTGCTGCCATGCTGTTGTTGTTGGTTATGATTAAAGGCACGCTCTGCTAGGCAACTAAATCCAATTGGAAATGTGAACTTTTAAAAATAATATACTAAAGACTTACTGGTAGAGCATAAACCAAGTTCAAACAATGTCTGGAACTAACATTAAAAGCCAGAAGTGATTGCTCTTTCAAAAACACAGCCTCAGAAAAACATTGGCAGTAAAGTAAATTATAACTAATTATGTGTGTGCAGTACCACACAAATAAATGCCATGTACAGAAAAATTAGTATTTAAAGTTTTCCTTTCTATTCCCAGTTACAAAAGATAACTTGTAGATTACTTTTCTGCACTTTAAGTCAACACCAAATTCCCTCCGTAGTTTTTTTTTAGGGGAATCAAAAGCAAAAACCATAAGACAAAAAAACAACAGTCTAATATAAAAGCTTGACTCACAGCAGCTTGAGGCAGAGTTTGTAATCCAGTTTTCTGGATAAACGAGTTCTCCCTCCTGCTGGAAAAGGGAGAGTCAGATTGAGGGCCTCTCACAGATTTCAAATGTAGCTTGATTTGTAACATCACTGGTTCCAGTGCTCTGTACTTGCAAGAGTGCCTTTAAAAGCTGTTTTTTCCCCAGGTACTAAGTTATGGTATGTGTCTTAAGTGGGTAGATTTTTGAGAAGTTGCTCAACAGTGTAAATCTGATAAGCCTTTGCTAAAATTTCTCTCAACTAATGGGAGGCAAAGGGAAAATTAAAGTTACTTGGGTTGGCTCTCATCTCACCTAACTTCAGCCCTGATTGGCATGCTCAGGGTGCAGCAGTGCTCTTTGAGAAAGGCAGGTGATTCCAGAGGTGTGTGGATTTTCCAGGGTGTGCCACTGCTCTTCTGGGGGCATTGCTGTGTGGGGTCTGCAGCTTCACAGAGCCACGTGTCCAACCTGTGCCTCTGCAGCCCGTGGCTCCTCTAGCACCTGCTGTGTCTGTTCCAGTCACTGTCACAGCTTCATTCTGAGCCTTACCTGTGGGCATTCTTCCCTTACAATCCCAGACTGAACCCCACGTTGATTAAAAACAAGCAAAGAACAAAATCTAAAGCTGCTGTGAAAATCAAGGAGGTTTATTGTTGCGATTTGTAAGCTAATGTTCCAGCAATCTACTGAGAATCAACTAATGCATGTTGTGTTTTTTGGTAAGCGATGCTACTGGCCAATCAAAATTCAGTTTCTATTTGTTTGGGTTCCAGTTCCTCCCAGACATAAGTTATCCCTGTCTGTCAGATTTCATTTTTAGTGTCTCATAGTTAATTTAACTCTCAGTCAGGTGGAGAAAACTGAGAAGCTGTCTCAGAAGTTAGAAAGACAAATTTTGTCTATGTGTCTGTGTGGGTTTTGGGTAGGACAGAGTATCCCGAGTCCTTGAGGAGTTTCCAGTGTGACTTGAGCAGGACCAAAATGGGTCATAGAGCAATGGCCAGTGTGGGTGGTGCATCTGGTCCCCTGTGGTATTTTCGGAAGGAAATGATGAATCTGACTCCATGTTCTCAGAAGCTTAATTTATTATTTTATGGTATTACATATGATATGATATAATGGATATGATATGATGGATATTATGTCTATTATATTAAAGTATAACATATTATAATATAATATATTAATATATTATATTAAAGAATGGTATACTAAAGAATAGAGAAAGGATCCTTACAGAAGGCTTAACAAAATACTAATTAAAAACTTGTGACCTCTTCCAGAGTCCCGACACAGCTGGCTGTGATTGGTCATTAAGTTAAAACAACTCACATGTTGGGTAAACAATCTCCAAACCACATTTCAAAGCAGCAAAACACAGGAGAAGCAATCAGATAATAATTGTTTTCATTTTTCTCTGAGGCTTCTCAGCTTCCCTGGAGAAGAAATCCTGGTGAAGGGATTTTTCCAGAAAATATGACAGTGACAGTCCCCTGCATCATTGCCTGCTGCAATGAAACAAACAAAAGCAACAAATGATACTCCCAAAATTTTACTTTGTTAAATTAAACTCCCTACAAGTTGTCTGGAAGATGATTTTGGTGAAGAAACTTGTAGGAGACTTCTGGAGCCTGTGCAGTTGAGACATGGTGAGGTAGGGAGCTGAGGAGATGCATAAATTTTTGGAGTGCAGGGTAGTAATGATATTGCAACATTGGAGATTGTGGTATGTGAAAAAAACAGAATCTTCTAAATGAAATCTGATTAATGTACTTTAAAATATGTTCTTTCATGAGAGTGGAATATCCAGTATATAAACTTTGATTTTGTGTTCACTGTCACTAGCCTGTGACTCACTCACGCTCCTAGCTCACCTAACTCTGTTTTCTCCTGCTTTCCAGAAGCTCTGCAAACACATTTTAAAATACAGACGTGTTGCAATGAGTGAAATGTTTAGAAATTTTTGAGAAATTCTTGCTGAGGAGTTTCTGGCTGGACTGCAATACAAGAGATTTGTAAAAAAGTAATTTGGTACATGAAAATAACTAATGATGGAATCCTAATTGATGAGAGGCAGAAAACTCTCTTAGATAACTGAAGTCAGTCTAAACTTAAGATTTATGGGATTCCTATGCTTTTCAATCCAAAATTTTCTCACAACATTGCAAAAAGCAAAGTTTAAATACCAAGAAATCTGAAAATACCAGGTCAAACATAAGTAATTAAAACCTAAGCAAGAGTCCTAATCCAAGAATGTTTGCCCAGTGTAACATCCAGCTAGTGGGTAATGCAAGGTCTGCCTACCTGTCAGCAGACAGAGAAAATATGTTTTTCCCCTGAAGCCGTTGAAGGAAAAACTAAATCCTTGTACTATTGCTCCTATTGTAAAGAATTTATTTTTCTAGGTGAAGGATAGGGAAAGAAATATAGATGTGGTGTATAAACAGTATATGCTTTTTATTGTGTACAAAAGTGAATACTATTTATTTTAGGTTGAAAAAAGAGAAATTGATAAAGAAAATTACATAAATCAGGGAATCTGACCTAAATTTTCAATTTCAAGGTGTTTGAACATTTCTTATAATTTCCAAACCTTGCAACCTACAGTGAACCCGTTACAATACTTTGATAAGTTTCTTTTTACCCTCCACTTTTTTTGTTGTGATCATTTGATAATTTCAGCTTCAGTTTGCAGGAAGCTTTAGTTTCTCTAGCGTTATTCATGTGTTGGTGTTACATCTTTTCTATGTCATTTTCCACACACGTTTTCCTGGCAGAACATGAAAGGATCTGCTCTGAACTAATGTTCTTTATTTTGTGAGCCCCAAGAAGCTGTTCTGATGTATTTGAAGCTGACAATGGCAATTTTGTTTAAACTGTGTTTGCTAGGGCCATAGGGAAAATAGTTAGTTTGATCTTTTTATTGAATCAAGAATTAAGTCATTCCAGGTTTTTGTTATACTCCATGTCAACAAAGTTGTGGAAAGCTTGTGTTTCCTTTAGAAAGGATGGTTTAGACGTCCTGTGCCATGGGATTCACACCAGTTTCTGAATTGTAATTTAAATTACAATTTAAATACAATATAAATAATAAGTGTGCCAGGCGTGTGTTTAATGGGTGGGACTCACTGCCAGACCTGCATGTTGGTAAAAGCAGTGACATGATTTCTCTGAGCTGGTGTGACACGAGCTCTGTGACAATAAAGCAAGAACTTTATGAAAGTCCAGAGCACTGCAGTGAGTTGGGTTTTGGTGTAGTCATTTCTTTCCATGAGACCTGTAAAAACTTGAAATGTACAGTGAAAAATCATGAGGCAATAACTGACCTGCAGCAGTGATCCCACAGACTGCCTACATCTCATAGCTGAACAGCTCTGCTTAGTTTACATAACATTCAGTAATTCCACTTGCAGTATATTTTTCCCTCACTAGATGTCTTAGTGCTCTGTAAAACCGTGGACATGGTGTGATCCTTGGTAAACTCAGTCTTGGAAAAGAGCTGGAGACGTGACATTACTGGGTTCTTCAATATTTCTGAAATCATAATTGGCAAACCTCCCATTCCTCCACTCCTGCATTTGAGAACCTTCTCTGGATTTAGGTACCTAAAATGTACATTCCTTGTAATATATAATTGTACCCCATAGCACTAATTTTGCCTTTTGAGAAGGGATGGGCACTTTTGGATCTGAAAACAATTCTGTCAAGCAAAACAATCCTAGCATCAATTAAAGGTCTGTGATATTTGTCCAGTTATTGACTCAGTAGAAAATAATGTTGCTGTTCTCATTAGCCTTAGTTTCTTACAATATGGAATTGTTCAACTTGATTTAAGTAATAAAAAGATTGTGAAGCAAGGAATTAAAAGAAAATATCACTTAATTGGTGCATTAGGCAAATGGCAAGGAGTTTGGCTCTAAAGACATTTTCAATCTGTTCTGTTTAGATGAAAATTATGATAGCAATGAATGGGATTTTTTTTTCTGTTTAGTTAAATTCTGGGCCCTCAGACATCTCTAAGTTTTCTTATTGCTGGAAGTTCATTCTCCTCAAGTGCTTTGGAATGCCAATGTTTCATCTTTGGCACACCTCATACCTTCCAGGTCTTCCCTCCTGGAGTTCTTCTGAACCCCCTAATAATATTTTGTTTATCTCCTGTTTCACCCCTTCCAGCTAGGCCTTGTTAGTGAAGGCAGGGAAAGAAAAGGACTTTTCTCCTTTTGTCACAAGGCCAGTGTAATGGTGGGGTGCAACGATTAATGCGCAGTGAGTTCTGAGACATCACCTGGGTTGGCATGGCCTGAACTGTACACACAGCCCGTGCTGCTGTGGGCTTCTGTCACTGTCACATTGTCTGAAAAATCACCTTGCCCAGGATTTCTTCTCCTGGGAAGCTGAGAAGCCTCAGAGAAAAAGGAAAACAATAATTATCTTGTTTGCTTCTCCTGTGTTTTGCTCCTTTGGAATGTGTTTGGAGATTGTTTACCCACAGGTGATTGTTTCATTGGTTTCATGTGAATTGTTTTCACTCAGTGGCCAATCAGTGCCAAGCTGTGTCAGGGCTCTGGAGAGAGTCATGAGTTTTCACTATTATCTTTTACCCTTCTGTCTGTATCCTTCCTGTATTCTTTAGTATAGTTTTAGTATAGCATTCTTTAATATACTCTAGTATCATAAAATAATAAATTAGCCTTCTGAGAGCATGGAGTCAGATTCATCATTCATTCCTTAATCTGGGAACCCCACAAATATAAGAGGCTTCCTTTGCATTCCTATTTCAGGGAAGAAGTGTGCTTCCTGTAGATATTGCCTATAAACTTTTGTGTTGGTGTATGTGCTTTAAAAAGCTTCTCCAAGTTTCTTCAGATTAAGGAGGCAACTTCTAAACACGGCAGAGGGTTCATTTCACCAGTTGCTTAAATCTTAATCAGTATGCTTTCATCTAATAAAAGCAGAAAGAGAGCTGATATTTAATTGCATTGTTGGAGGCTTGATTTTCACAAAATATTTCATAAAGTGTTGTGCGAAGACTCAACTGCTGTGGAAAGCAAAAATATGACCTTACTGTTCTTTCTATTGCTGAATATTTGTGACTGGCTAAAATATTTACAAAAGAGTTAATCTGCACATCTAAAGAGGATCCAAAGATTAAAAGCCGCTGAGGAGGGCAGTTCAATGTCTGGCACAGGATGTGGCTGTATTTTCCCTATGGATATACGCGTGAAATACAGGAAATTGTATTCCATGTGTTAAGTCTGTGTGGTGAAGGTGAAATATCAGATTCAATCTAAATTTTGAGGTGTCTCATTAGGCTGCAAGCATTCAGGCTCTGTTTGTTTTTGAGTGCAGGCATTAGCCGCTGTCCTGGGGAGGTTTTGTGTTCCCTGCCCCATGCCCGGGGATGGCTGATGTTGGGTTGAGCTGGGTCTGGGGCAGGAGGGAGCCCTGGGGCTCTTCCACAGCCTCACTCCAGGGTGTCTGTCCTGCTGTGTGCTCTGGGGTTTTGGGGGATTTTTGCTTTGCTAGTGAGAAGAATAGCAGATTTGTCTTTAGCTGTGTGTCTGCTGGTAGATAAAACTAGCTCTGGAAGGTAAAAGAAACAATGGGAAGGATTCCACTGATTGATGAATGGAAAAAGGATATTTGCTTTTACAAATAAACTTTAGATTTGCTGGTAAACAAAATCAGATGTTGAGAGATGAAAGAAACAATGGAGAAGAAAAACTTTTAAATTCTGTAAGAATTAAAAATTAAAAGGGAGGGGTTATACATGAGAGGGAAATCTTTGGGAAATCTTAACCTCTCAAGTCCCTCAGCCAATGGGGAAAGAGGGAAGGGAAATGCAGCCAGGAAATTGGGATAGAAAGGGAGGCTGTGTCCTCCAAAAATTTGAGAGATCCCAGGGGAATGCCCCACGGCCTCTCCCTTTTTTCTAATAAAGCCAGAAAGGACTTTTCTGTCTCTTTTTTGGACATAAACCTCTGGTGTTTGTGGATTAATGTGCTGGTGTTCACAGGGGTCCCAGGACCAGGAAAGAGATGAGAATCTTGACTCCATGTTTCAGAAGGTTGATTTATTATTTTATGACATATTATAAGAAAATTATATACTACAACTGTACTAAAAGAATAGAAGAAAGGATTTCATCAGAAGGCTTGAAAGGAATAGAAAATCATGGAATGATAACAGAATCTTGTGACTGATCAGAGAGTCAGAGACAGCTCAGGACTGTGATTGGCCATTAATTAGAAACAACCACATGAGACCAATCAAAGATGCACCTGTTGCATTCCACAGCAGCAGATAATTATTCATTTTCTTTTTCTCTGAGGCTTCACAGCTTCTCAGGAGAAAAAATCCAAAGGAAAGGATTTTTCAGAAAATATCGCGGCTACAGATTAATTTTCCTAACCCTAGCTAGGGTTTGTGGTTAGCTTAGGCAAGGAGGATGGGTTTTTTCCTTTGCCTGGCCTCGGAGGCTGTGACAGCCATCCTTGGGTGGCTTTTGTGCCAAACTGGACACTTTGTTTTTGGTCCAAGGGCAGAGAGACCCAGTGGGACAGCCAGGGCTGCTCTGGAGCTGACAAAACCAGGCGGGAGCAAAGAATCCCCAATGCCCCTGTTCTGCTGCTGCCTTGGGCATTTTGATGGTGGAGTTCTGTTCCCTGATCCCTGCTGAGTGCCCGGGATCGGCTGCTGTGGCTCAGTGGGAACCAGGGACCCCCTGGGTTTGTTCAGGCTGCCCCTGCCCAGCCTGGCTGTGCCTGCCCGGACTTTCTGGCTTCCACTTTGTGCTTTGGGCAAGGAGCTTCTGGTCTTTCTTCCCCTGCTCTGGAGGCCTTTCACCAGCAAATAATTTTGGTGGTTTGGGGGGTTTTTTTTGTGTTTCTTTGGGTTTTTTTGTTTGGTTTTTTTTTTCTTCCTTGAACTGTTTCAGCTTGACCTTCCTTGCAGTGACTAGGAGGCAGCCTGAACCCAAGAGCTTGGAAAGCAGAGTCAATTCTCTTTACAACACAAAAAAGAATATTTTTTAATATGGGTTTTTTTTGTTTGTTTTTGTTTTGTTTAGTTTTGGTTTTTTGTTTTGTTTTTATTTTTTTGGTTTGTTTTCTTTTTTCATTAATCAGCAGTTCTCTTTTTCTGCCCTTTCACTCACTGCTATCCATTTCTGTCATTGGCAGAAGAAGAGTTATTGAAACTCTTCCTCTTTATATGAAACACTCATTCCAGGGCATTTTCTCCTGAAATTTGTCTCAAAACTGACACAGTTGTGAAGAGGGAACCAACACCAGCAATTTCACAGGTGTCTGTCTGTTTTGCCCAAGCTGCAGCATGAATGTTTTGTTTTGGTTTCTTTTTCCCTTGAGACAGGGGCCGGCACCAATTTTTTCTCCCTACCATGTTGCCTCTTTCCCTGGTGCTTTGTTTTTTCTTTTTCTATTGTGTGTGTGCGCATGTGGGGGTAAGGCCTGAAAATTCAATATCTAGCATTTATTCAGCATTTATTCACTTATTCCAGAGTGTTTTTCTCCTAAACTTGTCTTGAAACCAAGGCAATTGTTCATCCTGGTTTTAAGCTGTAAATCCTCATCTTGTTCTGGCTTGGCTTGGGTGGATGACCCTCAGCCCTAAGAATTAAAACAATGCTCTGGAATTGGTAATCTGACCTTTGGCAGGCACATGCAGGAGCAGAGGGCAGGGGGCTCTGCCACCATTCAGCATTTTAGGGATAACTAAATGTGTGAACAGACATCCCCTGCTAACATCTGTGCACATCTGCATGCTGTGCATATGAACATAGATCTTGTCACCTCCTGCAAGAGTCCAGTGGTGGCAAAGCTCTGGAAACACAAGTTAGTGGAAAAACATTTTAAAAATGTTCTTTGGTTTCTTGTTTACGTGATGGAACAAGCAGGAGGAAGCTGCAAACAGGCAGCCCTTCATTCTGCTCCCCAAATTGTTGGTATGCTGCCAGCCCATTGCATTTCTTGTGGCTTGCCTTTGTGCTTGCTTCACTCTGTTTTCTAGCTGTTGTCATGAAGTAGGCACAGAAATCCATGAAAACCAGAACTTGCTGTTGCTAAAAAGATAAATGGTCAGAGTGAGAGGAAGGGGTGCTGCCTTTGACATCTGTGCTGGCAGCACATTTTATTTATTTATTCCTGGTGTCTATAGGAGGGCTTGAAGTGCAGGACTGCTGAGACTGAGGTACCTCAGCAAAAGAGAGATTCATGGCAAAGATTCTGGGAGTCTGCTCTGACATTTTGCCTTTTAGGCGAGCTGTACCTCTGCCATGGACTCCTGAGCTGCACCTTCCCCCTTCCTGACAAGCTGATTTTTCCTACAGACTTTCTGCAAGGGCATATAATGCAAATGGCTTTGAAATGAAAGGTGGTGGATATAGCTCTGATATTTGGAAGAATTCTTTACCCAGAGGGTGCTGAGGCCCTGGCACAGGCTGCCCAGAGAAGCTGTGGCTGCCCCTGGATCCTGGAAGTGTCCAAGGCCGGGCTGGATGGGGCTCTGAGCAGCCTGGGATGGTGGAAGGCGTTCCTAGCCATGGCAGGGGTGATTGCAACAAAGCTCTTCCAATTCAAACCCTTTTAGGATTGTAATTAAGGTGCTGCAGGCAGAATAAAAGCTCATTCCAGGTGATTGGGGAGCAACCAGACAGTTCTACCAATGCACAGAAACCAGGCACAGGCAGGGCAGAGGAAAGTTGTGACAGGGCAGGGCTGAGCTGCTGTTAAGTGTGTAAGCCAGAATTATTCCAAATAATTATTATAGTTTCTATAATCACAAAACTCTCTTCAAAGCCCAATATTAACACATTACCATGCATTTTTAATCTGGGGAGTGCTGTAACTTCTAGGAAAAAGCATAACTGTGACAATTTTCAGTAAGTGTTTCTTGATGAGGCTATACCTGAGTGGTTTTACTTTCCCTGAATTATCTTGTCCAGGATAGGACATGGCTAAACATGTATAAAGGTGTGTATATTTTGTTTCTTAATAGAGTATTGTGTGACTGGTCTGCATTTTTGTTGATTTTTACTTAATAGGATATAGCTGTAATCAGAATTATTATGAAGAATTGCACTGATATTTGCTGCCCTCTAGCACGTGTTGAATTTTCAGGTAATTGGAGAAGAAATTTTCTGTATTATCCTGTTTCAGTGTCTGAAGCCAGACCAATTTTTGAGACAGGAAGCTCAAGCTGTTTTTAGAAAGAGGGCACAGCGTACAGAGGAATGACAATATTTTGTTGAAATCAGAAATGACAGCATTTAAAATCTTGTATAGGTAAAAATTCCTGGGTGTTATGGCTTAGAGGGTGCAGTGGTGTTGGTAGGTTGACAGTCAGACTTGATCTTAAAGGACTTTTCCAACCTTGGTGATTCTAAAATTCAGTGTTCTGGAGTAAGGCCCTTGAGCTCAAGCCCTGAATTAAGCCTGAGTGTTAAAAACTGAAGCTAAGCAAAGCTCATGCATGTTGTTCTGGTTTGTACTTGATCAGGATTCAAAAGGCAGCAAGTGATACAGCACAAGGGAACAAGATAATTTTTGAAGCTGAGGATGTTGAAATTGGTTCAATTTCCTCTTCCAGTTATACAAGTGCTGGTGAATAACTTGGTCCTTTGAAAGGGTGGGAGTGGAGGCAGATGAAGAGAGATTTTTTTGCAAGATCAGGATCATCCTTTGCCCCATAGGAGTGGGCAGATGTCAGAGCTGAAGGATTCCTATCCTGATCATATTAAGTTATTGGACTTTTCATTATTAAATAATACTTTAGAAGAAAGACTTTGCAGCAACTGTTCTTTTTTTCTGCCTGTAGGGTTACATTTCTGCAAAATAACATTTTGCAGTGTTGTGATGAGAGCATTATGGATGCTGCCAACAGCAGAGAGAGCACAGGATGGTGAAACAGAAACAAATTCACCTGGGGTCAGCCCTGTGCCTTGTTGTGTGAACCACTCTCAGTTCCCTGTGTTCATCTTCCCTCTTGTGGTTGGAACAAACAGAGAAGAAAAAATAATTCAGCATTCTTGATGGAAGATAATAAAAAAACCTCAAGCAACATGAATAGAAGTATCCCTGCTTACGGTTAGAAACATCCACTTAACTGACTTCCATGCAAAGGAAGTGTCCCTTTATGTGGCTCTGTTTGTGGGGCCTGGAAGAGGTGGTGATGCAGGTTTTGAATCTGCCCCTTTCCTCTCGGTGTGAGTGCTCTCTGCTGGTGCTCAGTGACTCTGGGCTCTGGCCAGCCGGTTTCTGGCACAAGGGGACCTGCAGGAAGTAGCACAGAGGAGCAGCATCCCTTGCCAAAATCAGCTGCTGTAGCAGTTCATCCTCTGCCCATTCTGTCCTGTCTCCTGCAGGAGTTCCCTTTATTTTTGTGTTGGATATGTTATTTTCTCTGTAGTCTGGCTGCCACATCTCACTTTGTTGTCAAAACTGTTTTGTTTTTTTTTTCAAAAAACTGCCCATTTCAGGTGATTATTTATCCAGTAGAGAATGGCAAATTGCACAGTTTTGGTGTTTTTTACCTCTTGATTTGGCCACTTGTGCCAAGATCTTTGGTAGCTTCTGCTGCAGGAGGCCTGTGAGGATGGGCACACAAGGGTATCTGTACTCCTAGGAGGGGTGAGAGAGGAAACTCCTGTGCATAGTTCTTGTAAGTCTCCTCTCTGCACTCCAATGAAACTCTTTGATTAAGTAAAGGTCTGTTCATGAAGAAAATCTGGTCTGAGTTGCTGCCAGCTGCAGAAGAACTTTCAGCTACAAGGGGATCAGGATTTTCCTCCCCTGGTTTTTCCTTTCCTGGTGTCACAGTTGCACAGCCTGTTAAAAATATTTCCCAGTAAATTTCTTTATTAATTCCTGGGAAAACCTGAATATACTTACTTTGGAGTGAAGGTGGCATGTCTGCAGTTTGGTTTTGTCTTGTTTCTCAGATATTTAGGCTGGATTGAGGGTAGCATGTGTACTTTTGCACAGCATTGATGGTTTGCACTGAGTTTTAGCTCAGCTCATGGCAGCAACAGCTACTGAACATCCTGAGTGCCTGTGCATGTAATTTGGGTAATTATGCAGGGGGCTGTTACCCAGCAAAGCTGCCAAAGCTTTCCTGAGTTTATTGATATTTCACGGGGCCTTTATCTACACAAAAATCACTATTTCTTGTCAGTAGGGCTACTGGTGGCAATAACGCCCTGCATATTTGGATCTAAATGAAAGGCTCTGATATCTTTGTCAGCAGCAACATAATCTGCGTGTTTGGTTAGTAGTTATAATAGTTATTTGTCGTCCTATTTGTAGGACTACAAGCGCTCAGTTTGTACAAGGATTATCAGAGTGTAACTGATGGCCATAGTAATAGTAATAATAATAATAACTATTACTATTACTATTATTATTATTATTAGAGTTAAGTGCTGGATGCAGAGCTGAGCAGGCTGATAACACCTCTGTAAGAAACTTCTTGTTGAATTTGTGTGGCCAGTATATTCTAAATAAAAATTTGTGACCTGGTGCTTTCAGGTCAGCCTGAGTAACTCCATGTTTAAAGAGGTTCAGAACAGAAAATCAACCCATGCACCTTCCCTTTCTGAGGTGGAAAGGTGGTAGGAGATAGAAGGAATGTCTGCAGCCATTGAAACTGCCTGCTTAATTGGTTTTGATCATATAAGCTCATGAAGTTCAACTGTGACCTTTTTAAAGCTTATTCCAAATGTAAAGGAGTTTCTGGCATCTGAAGCAAGTCCATGAAGTTGTAAAATCCCGGCCCTGTCAATGGAGATCTTCTGAACTGCCAATGAAGGAGCAGCATGCACCATGTGAGATGAGACTACGAGCTGTTTAACTCCAAATGCAGGAGCAATGTGCACCCTGTAAAATGAGATTCTGAGCTGTTTGCTGCAGGCCATGTGCAGGTTCAGAGGGTCAGACATGGCCACAGCCTCTCCTGTTGTTTTTGGGCTCTCGTGTGTTGTGGTTGCTTGATCACGTGGATTTTGGTTTCAGTTCTTTTTCCATGGCTCTGGGTTTTGAGAACAGACCCATTTCAAGAAAAATCCAACAAGTTGTAAAGTTCACAAAGGCTGAGAGCAGTGATTGCTTTTAGACTGGAGTAATTGAAAGGACTGGGATTGTTTAATGTAAATATAGTGTGTCCAAGTTATGGGTAAAGGAAAGAGCAGAGCTTGGGTGTTGGTGGTTGGGTAAAAGAGCCACAAAGAAAACAGAGGCATGCAGGGTCATACCAGCCCTTAGTAACTTCCTTACTTAGACCAGCTGTTGCTAAACTACTCAGAATTTAGAGGCAAACAAAACCAATGGAGGAGAAATGGTGCTATTATTTAAGTGAAGTCCAGGAATTAGTTGGATAAATAATGTGAGGGGTGGAAGAGGGATTCCCTTCTGCTGGAGGTGCTGACCCTTTGCCAGCTGTGGCTCTGAATTTAAACTGGTGTTTTCCTTGTTTCTGTGGTTTTCACTGTAAGAAACTTTTCCTATCATCTTTTCACTCAGCAAATGTGGGCACCCTTTGTTTAAAGAGTGCCTGGGGATAGAGCAAAAATTTCAAGGACTTAATTTCAAGTGTATAAGGCTGTTAAATACTGGTGATGCTGAAAGGAGAGTGTCTCCTTTGTTTCACAGTACTGAAAATTTGCCTAGGGTCTCATAGGTGGCCATCGAAATAACATGCTAAGATTTTCAAAATCAGAAATTGCTCAATACTTGAGAAAATTTCTTTATCTTGAACTCATTCCTAAAAATGTTTTTGAAAATAGGACGAAATGCCAGAATGAAAGTACATTTTGTGTAGCTGTGGATTGGTAGAAGCTCAGGCTGCTGATGCAGAAATACAAAAGGCAAGGGAGACCTGAGGCAATGTGTGCTGAAGTCACAGAGAATGGTGTTACATAATGCACATGGATGCAGTTGCTCAAGGAACTGTGGGTGTGGAGGCCTGAAACCCTGGTTTGATTAAATCCCTGGCAGGATTTAATCAAACTTTTCAGATTCTGTAAATAAACAGCTCAACACCAGTTTGATGCTGCAGTCCCAGCACTTACGGCTGGTTTGGGTTTGGATCTCACAGAGCTGCGCCTCAAGGTCAATGGAAGACTGAAATATACTCAGTGAGGAGGTAAAAATCAGACTTTGGGAGGGTTCCTCTCCACTGTCTCCTGCATGTCCTTGGCTACCTGTTCCTCATGCAATAGGAAAGGTGTGCTCCTCACTTTGTTACTCTCTTGGTGCAACTGATTTTGTTTAAATACACACGAAAATACAAAGGGCTGGAATTTGGCCATATTTTTTCACAAAACTTGCCTCTTTTGTCATTGTTAATCTAATTCAAATTAAAATTTGATTAAAGAATGCATTAATTTGGTGAGGTGGATTTATCATACTTGCAGGAGTTTGGATGTGTGATGATTGATGTTTACAATGCAAATAACATAAGTTTTTTAAGACATCCCACTTCTTTGGTATTTTTTCTGTGCACTAATCTTAAAATTTCTAGGGTACAATTAAACATAATGCACTTCTGCTCCAGAGAAAAGCACAACAGAGATAATGTGATACATCTCCTGTTACAGCTCTGCTTCTCTCATTAGAGTACAGATTGAAAAAAGAGATAAAAATATTGATGTTCTGGTGGAATACAGGCACATTCCTACTTTCTTTTTACCCAGCTTGGATGTGTTCCTTTGCAATTGTCAGTTCTGTTCCTTGCTGGAATGTGTCATCGCCAGGGGGTGACATCACTACTGAGTTTGTGCAAGTCGGAAGCACTGACTTCACCTTCAGCACTTATTTCCCTGAGCTGTTCCCAGTGTGGAGCAGGCCCTGAGCAGTGCTGCCCAAATGAGCCAAAATGCACCACAGGGGCATGGCCAGTGTTTGGGTGGTGCTGATGAGCTTGATAGTGAAGCAAGGGATTACCACTGAAAACATCCTCTGGCCTTGATTTCTAGGTCTGCCAACAGAAACAGGAATGTATTTTCCATTGGGCTTGGGGTTGTTGGGTTTCTTGTTTTGGTTTTGGTTGGTTTTTGGATGTATTTCTGCACAGGGTTGCCTTGCTCAGCAAGGACTCAGTTGACCGATTTAACCAAGACCCCATTAAAATGGATTTCACTCTGCTCTGGGTCACCTTGTCACTGGAGTTTAAGTTCAGGAGAAGCACAGAGGAAATATTTTGGGGTGTGACTGGAGTTTCAGAAGTGCCGAAGCACAGTGTCGCAGACATCTTTTCATTAAAAATCCTTTCTTTAGGATTTTTCCTCCTGAGAAGCTGAGAGGCCTCAGGAACAAAATGTAAACAATGGTTATCTGCTGCTGTGGGATGCAACAGGTGCATCTGTGATTGCTCTCATGTGGTTGTTTCTAATTAATGGCCAGTCACAGTCAGCTGGCTCAGACAGAGTGTCTGAGGCAGCTGCCTTTGTTAGCATTCTTTCTTTTCTATTCTTAGCTTAGCTAGCCTTCTGAGATGAAACTTTTCCTTCTATTCCTTTTAGTGTAGTTTAAATGCAACATATATCATAAAATAATAAATCAAGCCTTCTGAACATGAAGTCAACATTCTTATCTCTTCCCTCACCTGAAAACCCCTGTGAACACCATCACAGTACAGAGGAAATATTTTGGGGTGTGACTGGAGTTTCAGAAGTGCAGGAGAAGCACAGAGGAAACATTTTGGTGTGTGCTTTGAGTACACCAGCCAGCACTGGTGTGTGCAGGGCCAAGGACCAAGGAACAGATGAGCTGGGAAGGGACAGGAACCTCCTTGTTAGTGGCAGGAAACCTGCTATTATCAGTCAAAACCAAAATACAGGTGTCCAGAGAACAGGGAGGTAAAAGCAGCAGCACACTCATTAAAAAGCATCCACCCTGTGCTTGTTTCCTGCTTTCAAGTGTGGAAGTGTGAAGGTCCTTTCTCTTGTTTTCTCCAGTGTATTTTGCTAACTCAAGCAGATGCTAAATTATTTTTTCCTATATTTTGCTACACTTTACCTTCAGAAATTCCACCAAAAATCAAACACAAAAAGACCAAAGGAGAAGCTAAATACCAGCTTTCTTCAATTTCTGGAAGAAAATGTGCCTGTGTAATGAGTTTCCTTAAAGTGAAGGGAACTCTTATTTCCTTAGTATATATCTGCAATGGATGGAGAAGAGGATTACAGAGCTGTCTGTGGCTACAAGTGTCCAGAATGGAAAAAAAATGAACAGAATAAAAGCAACTTAAATTCACAGAAATCACTGAGTTTTAGATTTCATTCTTAACTTGGATCCACCAAACTGAGAATTTGTCCCTTTTTAAATTTGGTTGAGGCATGAGGTTGTTTTGCTGGAGTTTTTACTTTTGCCTCAGTAAGGCAGTGAAATTATTCAGGAATAAGCGTTGTCCACAGCTGCACAGCACCAGCTCTCACAGTGCAGCTCGTTTACCTTAGGGAATGTGGAATTTAGATAATCAATAGATATTTGCAGCTCTGATTTCCTTCAAGACACTGGTTGTAGGTATTACTCTAGAGACAATGTTTAAAATATTTCAGCAGTGGGGATTTTAAAGATCAATTTCAGGAGGATGGAAAGCAAAACTGGTTGTAGGTATTGCTATAGAGACAACGTTTGAAGTATTTCATAGTGAGGATTTTAAAGATCAATTTTGTTGTAGATATTCAATCTCTGTCTAAAGATTTGGGGTTTTAAGTACATAAGGTAGTAGCTACTTGAAGATTTGGTGTGAGATGTTCTGCAGTCAAAATCATCTTTTTATTTGTGTTCAGATAATGAGAGAAATATCCTTTTTCTTGGTGCAGAAGAGCTATTAATAAGGCTAAATAGAATTGACCAGATTATGACTTAAATCTCAACTTCTGGTGTCTTGGCAATCCTCGGTTAACAGGGATCCAGCAGGCACCAGAGCACCTCAGAGCAGCCTTCACCTGCCTCAGGAACAGGCAGTGTCAGTGTTTGGAATAATTCCTTTCATTTCTGTGATTGTGCTGCAGGGCTGTGCAGGTTGGGTACAGCCAGGATTTGTCCCAGATTCCACCAGGCTGTCAGGGATCCTCTCCTGTGGCTCAGGCTTGGTGGGGCTCTGGCATGGCAGGAGCTGCAGCAGTGCTCCTGCAGAGCCTGGTGCCCTCCCTGCCAGACCCGAGCACTCCTGGCTGCTGGAGAAGCAGTCATGGCAATGGCCCTGCTGTGTCATCCCTTTCTTTTGTGTGAACCGCGGGCTGTGTCTGCTCACAATTCCCCTGACAAAGTGAGAGAAAATGCACTGAGATGGAATTGTTGCCAAGAAAGACTCAGCTCGCTGAGGCTCCTGCTATATGGACTTGGGGTCAAGAAAAAAAGAAGTCCTTTGACATTCCAATTTTTATACTTTCTCTTTGTTCCATTCCACTGCTGAAATGCTGCTTTCACTTGGATGAAGGAGGTGAAAATCGAATGGGAACATTTCAGAAGGATGGAAAGCAAAACCGCTCTCCCCAGCCACTCTGTTCTGCTGCACACACACTCTTCCCTCCAGATTTCAGCTCCTTTTGTGGTGAGAAAAAATGTTTGTGCTGTTATATGCTGCCAGGTCAGGAAAACTGTTTCCCTTGCTGCTGCCCCGTGACTGTGCAGCCTTGTTGGAGCGTGGCTGGTGCTGGGATGGCAGCCAGCACTGAGGAACTCAGAGGGGCTCTGAGCTGCCTTTGTCTGGCTGCCCTCAATGTGCCACTGTTTGCCAGGATACTTGCCCACTCCATGCTAACTGGGGGGATAATTGCACAAAGCTCATGTCCAGTGTAAACAGGAAACAATATGCTTCATTTATCTTTGCTAGCCATCTAGTTCCCTTCTGTCAGCCTGCTAGGAATGGCTGGAAATTATTTCCTGCCAGAGAATATGGGGTGATAAGTTAACATTAAGGGCATGGCATCTAAACCCAATCTCCCTTATTATTCAGGTGAAATCTCTGGTTTTCACCTGATTGAAAGGCTGAGAGAAGTGGTTTTTTTCCTCCTGTATTAGAGAAGGCTCTGGGGTGACCTAATTGCAGCCTCCCAGTACCTGAAGGAGCCTGCAGGAAAGGTGGGATGTTTTGAAGGGCATGAAGTGACAGAACAAGGGTGGGGAGCTTCCACCTGAGAGAGAACAGCTTTAGGTGAGATATAAGGGAGGAATTCTTTCCTCAGAGGGTCTGAGGTACTAGATCAGGTTGCCCAGAGAATTTCAGGATGTCCCATCCATGGAAGTGTTGAAGGCCAGGTTTGGATGGAGCTCTGAGCAACCTGGTCTGGTGAAAGGATCTCTGTGCATGGCAGGGGTGTTGGAACTGGGTGATTTTTATGGCTCCCTTCCAACCCAGGCTATTCTAGGATTTTATGATTACTCCAAAGTAGATCACATCCTATATCTGCAGCTGTTCAGCTGGTTTTTCTAACTGGGAAACAAATAGTTCCAGAAGTTCATACTTTAAAAAGGCTTTTCTCAGTTCTTATGGGAGTTCTGCAACTGTGAAAAGGTAAAGTGTAATTTTTTTTTTTAAACTCAGTAGTAATACAGCTCACTGTAAAAAAAAATCTTAGTGTTACTACAGCAAATTCTTGATGGTTTAATAAACATTTTAAACCAGTCACTTGACTGATTATGGTTATAGTTGAAAAGTGTCTCATACTTAGTGAAAAATCATGGGTTTATTTTCTTCTCTTTTAACCCTTGAAGTTTAGGAGCAGTTTTCCTTTGCATTCTCACATTGGCTGTCAGCATGAGGGAGACTGTTTCCTCCAGTGTCACTGTGCTGGTGAGCACATCAACCTGTGACTCAAAACAACAACTGACTCAACAGCTACTGTGTGCAAACTGCTTTAATAGTGGCGAAAACTCAGACTGGCAAGTCAGAACAGCACCAGTTTTTGTTTCTAAGTGGTGAGAAGCACAGGACTGTGTGAGTTACCTGTGCTGTCTGACATTGCCCTGGTGTGAGGGGATGCAGGGGCACTGCCTGGTGCCTTTCCTGCTGCCCCATGACACCTCCTGTGTTTCCAAGGCTTGCCAAACTCCAGGTGTCCCTGCTGGAAGTTCAAGTGGTGCCTCAGGTGCTGAATGAGAGCATCTCCCCCCTGAGCAGCAGCAGAGCCTTGCACACCCTGCTTTAGGTTCCTGTCATGTGTACAAGTTCCCTGACACTCTTTATCCCGCTCTCCTGCTCCAGCTTTTGTGCTGGGTGGAGCTGAGCCCGTGGCAGGAACATTCCCTGTGCAGCCCAAGGTGGGGGATTTAATTTGCCTGCATTTCCTACTCAGGTTAATGGAAAAGGTATGTCAAAATTAGCTGGAAAAAAAAATTCCTACCTTTCTGTTTTTCTTCCTTTGTTCTTCTATCGCTCTTCTCAAGGAACACAGCATCAAATGAGTTTAAAGGTTTTCTGTGTTTAGTGGGATGAAGTCTGTGCTCTGATAAGTGATGTTGTGTTGTATTTACTCTTTTGACAATGTTCTTTAATTTTCTATAGTTTGCCAGTAAAATTTTGTGGAGCTTTTTGAGAATATTTGGGTGAAATTTTCTCCTTTGCACCCACCCAGAGTAAAACACCCTTGGTTTAGCCCTGGGTCTGAGTGACCTGGGTGTGACGCAGTCACAGACTGCTCTTGATTGATTTACATATTCAGAGTTTAAACAGCAGCATGGTAATGGGAGAAAAAAAAAATGCAGTCCCATTGACATTAATGTTACTGGAAGAAACACAAACCCTTCAGACAAAGGTTTGTACAGGAAGTGAAATTGCTTCCATGTCCAGGAAAAGTTACAAGAATCCAGCAAAAGCTATGGGACACTGAATATTGAAGAAATTATCCAGCCTCTGGGCATTTGAGGTGCTCTGCCTTTAGAGGATTAAGCTGCTTCTTTTTTTACTGGTTTTACTACACTGGACTCATTTATGTAACACCTCTATGTAAAATACAAGTTTTAAATTTTTATGAGCAGGAAAGAGCAACTTAAGCTATGGATTTTTTGGAATAAATTTTTTTGAATAAACAGATAGGGCTGTTACCTCCTGTAAAATTTCTGAAAAACTTGGCAGCCAACATTTTCATTTGGGGAACTTTCTTTCAGAAGACAAAGTAAGATTAGTTCAGCCAGCATACATTACACAAGTAGACTTTACATATTTAAGAGAGACTGGAATGGAGGGCTATTTTAAAAAAAGATGCAATGTTTTTTGTCTGATATTTTTGCCTTTTCCCTTTTTGGTGTAAGCCACGCTGGGTTTGCCTTCCAAAAACCACACTTGTTTTTCCTGTTATATAACCCTTTCTAAAGTTTTGTTTAGTGTTGTGACACTTGCATCAAGCTTTTCCTGCCCCTGATGTGCATTATTTGAAGGGAAATGAAAGCAAAACTGTCACATATTTCTGGTCTCCTTGGAAAGCTTCCCCTCTGACTGATTTTTACAGTCCCATTTCCATGTTTTTCTACTTATTAGTATTAGCCTTTTTACCTCAGTTGGGTTCCTAGCTGCAATCATGTCCCATTATCTCATAGAAATTCCCTTAACCTAAATATTTAAAGAAGTATCCCACTGGTAAGCAGATGTATTCATTTCTTCAGAGTGCTCAGACTCTGCTGGCACAGGTTAGAAAGTGATTGATCATTTTCATGCCTTGAGTTGTGTTGAGATTTAGTTGCATTTAAGGAAACAAAAGTTATAATTATAAAGTTTGAAAGATTAAACCACTTTCCTTAATATTTGCTTAGAAAGACACATTTTTATGATCAAGGCTCTAAAATAATAAGCAGAGTAAGTGTGATGCATTTCTTACTCACTTTCAAGGAATTACACAGCTTTTGGTAATTAATCCTCCTACACACAAGCTATACAATGACTTGGGTGTTGACTTGTGGCACAGGTGCCAGCATGGGCTGGGCTGGGATGCACTCACTCCCACTGGTGTTGGCCCCTCCCAGGAACAAAATCAGAGTTGGACTCTCAAAGTTAGGAAGTCCCCAATTAGCAGGCATACAAATGTCTCTGCTTACCCTTGCTGTGTTTCTGGAAGCTATTCATAACATGGTTCTCACTGCAAGGACAAAAGAAGTTTTTAAAGTAGTTGTTTTCCATTTTCAGAAATGAGCTGCCGTGTTTATCAGATGCTCCAGAGATGGAAGAACAGCTTAATGGAAATAGAGTTTAGAGTTTCTCTGTCATTGAATTAACAACACCACCAAAAAAAAAGAACCTGAACTTTCTGCACTGTTACAGTCTGGTTTTTTGTGTTCTTTTCTTTATGATAAGAATTGGTTTTGGACTGCAAGTCTGAGCAAGCTGAACTAAAACTCACTTCTCCTTTTATTCAGTTTTTGTTTTTTTTTTTAAATTGGAATGTCTACTGAAGCTATCAAAATGTCAGCTGTTACAATTGAACTGGATAAGATTTCGTCAGATGAGACTGACAGCAAAAGAGATTCCAAGCCAGACTTGAAGCAAGGCAAATCCAGTCAATCATGTGTTGATCATCATCATGGATTTCAACTTCACTGCTCACGTTCTGCACCAGCTGGTAAGGATACATTTCTATTATTTATTTCCTCAAATCTGTGTCTATTTATTCATGTAATGTGGCAATTAAACTTACAGTTGTAAGACCCAACAAGGAAAAATAGGAATTGATGCTGTCATGCAAGCATTATAGGAATTAATTTTTAGTTCAGCTAAAGGGTGGGAACAAATGATCGTTTAAAAAGAATCTGTGTCTCCTGAACTCTCTAGAACGTGGCAGGGATATTCCAGGAGCCTGTATCCTTGGCATTACAGATGGATGAACTTTCCATAGGAGATGATACAACTTTTGTGTGAGTAATAGCAGCCTGAGCTGCTGCTCTGAGAGGAGACTTGGCCAAGTGTGTCTGTAAGCTGTGCTCTCTAGTGCCCAGCACTGTGGCTCCTTGACTGCTTTTTTTCTTTTCTTTTTGTCATATGTAAAGAGGGAAATGCATTTTGCTTGTTTTTGTATTGGACAAGTGTTATGTACAGGTGTTATACTCACAAAAATGTCAATTTTATGAGCATTGTGAAACTTAAATTCTTCCAAAAATTTATAGACATGAAAAATACAGACTGTAGCTGCCTTGGATTATCTAATATAACCAAGGGGACACATCTGTAGTTAATTAATGGAATCTCAGTTAATTTATATTTATTATTTAATATCTTACATAACATCTTCTTTAGTATTGGATAGCTCTTCACATGGGAAAAACCCTTCTGAGAATAGCTACTCTGATTTCTCTTTGACTATGTATGCATTATGGCTTTCACAACTCCCAAAGAGTAATTTTACTTTCATCATGTTTTCCCTTGCCCAGAACAAAACACAGACTTGACAAGTGGAGAATATCTGATTATTGACACTTGATATCCTGTAGTAGGACAAATGAAGTGCAGTGCAAGTCTACACCTTTCAGATTGTGTGAAGTAGGTGAAGATATGAATCAAATAAATCAAAATTATATTTTCAACTTTGCAACACGTGTTTGGAACATTTTCTAGTTATAAATTCAGTTCTTACACATTAAAATGGTCAAATGGTTGGGATCTTTCCTTTGCAGGAAAAACAGATGGCTTGTGCTTTCCCTAATAGAAATTTTCTAATTTCTCTTTCTCTAAAGCTTTCAGTAACTTTTGTAAAACAGAATTTTCATAGTCGATGCACTTCTGAAATTTTCTGTTCCATGACAGCAGGGTTTGTAAGGTCAGGAATTGTAAGGTCTGTCTGCTTCTCTGGGATCCTATTGCATAATTTTCAAAATACCTTTCCTACACCTACAAGCGTCACTAAAGGACTTGTGTGTGTGCTGGGTGACTTGCTGAGCCATATTCATTAAATGAAAAAGTAACCTTTTTTGTCTTGTTGATAAAGAATTAAATGAACTTCCAGTACAAGCAACATAGTGTTGTTCAGAATTCTGCAAAGAAGGTAATAAATAAAGACACTTCCTCATTTGATTCTTCCATTCAGGAAAAAATAATATTTTCTTTTAAAAAGAATTTTTAAAGGAATGTTAAAGGATAAACAGTTGGAAACACTGGTTAATATTCCTGAAGCAGAATAACAAACATCTAATCAGAGTGCTAATAAGCATCTCTGACAAATGTTTTGTCTGAGTATGGAGATTTTCTTGGATTATATTTTTGCATTGTGAGCAGAATCAAATGAATACTGATGCATTGTCTTAGTGTTTTGGGGTGTTATAAATGATCACTTAAAGGAAATTCCATCTCATTTTTTTACTTTGTAAAGTTTTCCTTGATATATTTATTTTACCTGTCTTTAGACAAGCCTTTTGTAGTTTCTAGCGTGGTGCTGTATTGGTTGAAGTCTGAATGGAGAAGTGTAAACAAGTTCTATTTGCCTTCCACATGTCTTTTCTTAAAAGTTACTAAAAGGAATTCTTTCCTAAAAAGAAGTTCTTAAAATGAACTTCTGCTTGCTCAGCCATGGCTATTGATAAAATTAAGGAGCTCTTGGTTATACTAAAATGATGGACCCTATTTCTTTCAGTAGACTATTTACCAACAATGCTGTTTGTCAGGCAGAAAAAAATTCAAACTATAGTAATTGTCAGAAATTTTTCTCTTAGAATTAAGGTTTGGGTTGGTGTGGTTTGTTTGTTTGCATTTGTTTCAAATGGTTATATAAAAACCTCCAGGGAATCCACATCCTACATCTGAGTGCTGCCCTGAGGTTTGGCTTCTCTGCCCCAGGGGACTGCATTTCCACAGCTGCAGCCTTGGGAATCTCTATATTTAGTGGCAATGCACTTTAGATTTTAAACTGGTTTTTTTTGAAAATAATTTTTCAAGGACTCATATAAAGTTGTTCATATCACCAGGAAATGCTATGAAAACATGACGTACTCAGTGTTAACCTACAGAAAAGCAGTGACAGAGAACACCTCCTTGTCCTTCTGTTCAATTTGCTGTTCACAATATTGTTTCCTTTGAGAGGTTATAGTTTAAAATTTATTATGCAGTGCTTGTCATATAATTCTTTTGGTATATAAAGCAGAGGATTCAATATAGAGAGATTTCACTTAAAAAAGCTTTCCATGTAGTGCTGATGTGTTGCTACTTTTAAACATAAGACTTAGAAAAAGTGAACACTGACAAAGTGGTATCTTGAAATACACTCTGATGTTCAGGAAATGTTGCTGTGACAGAAAAATATTAACCATATTTTTATTTTGTTTTATTTTCAATTCTGATGCAGGTACCAATCCAGAGGGGGGTTTTTTTGGTGATCTGCACGTACATCAAAATACACTGCAGATTAATAACAGAAGAAGAAAAATAACTAAAGTATGGATAAGTTCTGAGTACAGAGTAAAGAATTTTTTTTTTCATGTAGAGCCTTATTGAAATCTTTAGGTGAACAGATCAGAGACTTCCATGGTGTTTAGATTACCTGGACTCTCTCTGGGTGGGAGCCTGAATGGAGCAGTGACACTTTAGACATGGCAGATAATGTGAGGTTGGGAGGGATTGACATCTTAGAGAGGTTGAGCAATCTTTAAAAAATCAAGCCCATCTTGATTTTTAAGATATTTACTCTGCAAAGAAGAGTCTTTAATACAATATATAACATGAATGAAAGTGTCACAGCCACAGCACTTTGTCTGCAATGGAAAACAGGCTGTTCCTAATATAGAAATACAGAACCATTTCTCTGTTTTACTGCTGAGAGTAGAATTTCCTCCAAAACCTGGTCTATTTGCTCTTCAGACTTCTCACAGCCGACAAAGCTTATCTGAATATTGCAGATGTAAATATTTGTGCAGATTTAAACCCTCTTATCCCTGATATTTGCTTTTCCACTTCATCTCTTGTTAGTCTGGAAGAGACTGAAAACACTTGACCTAAATCTTCATTGGCCAAGTCAGAGTGCAGCACTTGAGCTGTCCTGAAATTAGAAATGCAGAAAACCACATGGGTTTGACTCTGTGACTGTTACTGGAATGGTACAAGGCTAGAAGAACACCTACTGGGTTTTGCCTTTAATGTGATTCTTTCACTGATGAGTTTTCTGGGGCATCTCCTATCGTGAATGCAAGTGAAGAGAAAGGGGGAGGAAGAGAATATTAGCTCATACAGGGATGGAGTAAAGATGTACCATGAGCTCCAACTGGAAGCTCTATCACTCTTTGGCACTGCCCTCTGAACTAGAATTTCATTAATAATACACAAAATGAGCCTATATCTAAAGAATAATTCAGAAGTAGCAGAGAGGCCTAACACACTGAGGCATTCACCTCTTCCCCAGGAGTCACAACTTCTGTCCTTACAGGGTGTGGATAAATGGAAACTAAACTGAGCCAAAAATTTAACTTTCCCCAGAGGCATAATTTATCTTCTTCATTTGCTTCATTTACATGTACTTCCTTCATTTAACGGGCTATTTACTTTCAGTGGAGAATGGGGCTTTCAGCAGACTCCAAGAAAAGGCACTAATGACTCGTAATAGTGGATTTTGTTTCACAAATTATCTCAGTAGCAATAGAAGTATGTCTATGTAAAGGGTATGCTGACCTCACAGATCAAACTTGCCTTGATGTGAAATGTGAGGTCAATAGCTGCAAAACAGATGAGTGCAGGTTTGGTAGCAACAGTGGAAAAATGGGAGCCAGAGTGAAGTCTGAGAACTCTTCCTGTAGCACAGTGTGTCTTACACTTGCAAAGCCTGAATACAACAGTGAAATACTTGCATTTTATCTCTGTGCTTAAGTCCTTTTTACTTGAACAATGAGCATAAATTGATGAGCAGGTCTCCAGTATGTTGGAAGATGCCAAATGACTCAGTGTAGATGGGGAGAACACTTAGGAATTTCAGGTTTCTTACAAGTTAAATCTTGAGTTATGTGTCTATATGCAACTGTAACAATGTGTTTTTAAAAGCGGAGTCTGAAGCCTGTGAGCATCATAACTAGAATGGACTGATGGTCTTGAATCAAGAACTTTGGTAAGTAAAGGGAGCTCCTATGGTGATGCAGAATACAGTTGTATTTCATGTTTGAACGCTGAATTAACTGTAAATGCTGATGGCTCTAGACAATATGCAGTCAGGAAACAAATGATGTCACTTAGTTCACTGTATATAAGCTACTTCTTGCAGTGTTAGAAACCCCAGTATGGGTTATTTCATTATTACACTACCAAAAATGGATAGAAACTCTGGCAAACTTTATAAACCCTTGTGATATTTGTACCAACATTGTAATATTATCTACGTTAATCTGATTTAAAAAACCAAAATAATAAGCAAAGAAAAAAACCTTATTTTTATTTTTCTTCCTGAAAATACAAGTTTAGTAAAATTTAGAAAGGACGTCATGGGAGAGAGAGAGAATTATATGGAATTATCTGTGCAGGAGCTGAATGTTATAAATTGAAAGTTCTGAGTGGTACTGGAAGACTCAAGGGTCTTTTTCCAAAAGTATATGGTGAGAAAGGATTTGGCTGCTTATTAACCTCAGTCCTAAAGTGTGCTGTTTTACTGGTAAAAGAAATTGGGAATTGTGGGATCTCAGCACCTCAGGACTGATGTGCAGAGTGACCGAGACCACCCTTGGGGGGCTCGGGAGTCCTGAAATGTTGCCAGAAGTGTCTGGTGGCTGGACTTTGATCCTACACAGGAGATGACACCTGTATGAGGATGGGAGGATTTCACTGCGGTAAATGGTGAAGGGATAAGTTAATTAGAGTGTGAAACACAGGGTTTAAGGTTTCTGTACAGGGGGGTCTAAAGAAGTAAGATGGAGGAATTGGGGCATGTCCTGTCCTTCTTCTTCTTCTTGGCCTCCATCTTCTGTGGTGATGTTGGCACTTTGGGATTGGTTATTACTAAAAGTGCACTGGTTAATAAGGGTAAAAGGTATTGGGGAAAATTGATAAATATTGTATACGTAATTTTGAATATAAAGATAGGTGACCGCCCCGGGGGCTCGCAGTGTGCTCATGGCTGGCTTGCTGTGCAGACCTCTGTTGGGCTGAGAGAAAATCTTCTAGATAAACAATTAATAAACGCCGAGACCGAGAAAAAACCTGAAGCCTTTTCTCGTCCTTTGAAGCACGGGCTGTCCAAGGCCATCCCGGGCCTTTCCAGGTCATTAAAACAGCCGAGAAACCGACAAGGAATGGTATCTTCAGGAATTATGTATCTATATATGCAAAAGTATTTGTAGTCATTTAGATCTCTCTCCTTTTGTGCTCCTGCCTTTGTGGGGGAAGAGGAAGGGCACGTTGGAGTCACTCAGATCCAAATACATCTATTTCTTGTGGCAGGACAGCTATGTCAAAACTATCTGGCTGTATAGATTTTGGAATAGGTAGCCTCAGGCTTCTGTTTTGAAGATTTGACTATTTAGGATTGTTATTTCTCAAATGCATATATTCTTTTGTGTATGAAAAGAAAACAGATAACACTTCAAAATAGCACTCTAAATTACATGATGTATCATAAATCTTTTAAAAAAGCAATAGTCCTTGTTCTGCTGCTATACTTTCTTTATACGTTATACTTTTTGTGTTTTAATGCAACAGGCTTTCTGTAAACTCAGATTGTAGTCAGATGCCAATATTAATTTCTTAAGGTGCTGTTAACAAAAAAGGTAGTAAATTCTTTACCAAATTTGATTCAAAAGCACTTAATGATGTATGTCGAAGATGAACTGTTTGTCCTACCTGTTTACTGAAATACATGCTAATTTCTACAGTGCCTTCTTGAATATCTTGGAAAAACTTTTTTTTCTGAGACTTCCTTGTAGAAAATAAATTCTCTTATTAGCAAAGTCTTCTTCTGGTAGGTACATTAACTCTTCTTTTCCTTCATTTGTTTTTCTCCCATTATTTTCCTGACCTAATAAAGAATAACAGGCCAATGATAATGGGCACGGTGCTGGGACCATGAGTATGAGGGCAAAACTGATTTTTGCTTTCTCTACCTGGGCATTGAGAAAGAACTAAATATAAGAAATTTATGAAATCACTAAATTAACTTGAGTCAGCCCACATTTAAGATTATTCTCATCTTATTTTGGTACACCTTTGCCTTTTATATTCTAAAGGTTTTGATTTTGATACTCAAAGAACATCCAAAGAAGTATTAGTTTACTCAATCCTTCCCTCACCCAAAAAACATTTTGCTGAACCTGACTAAGTGAACTAATGAATTATTTAACTGAGCCACCATCAAAAGCTCATGTTTCCATACTCTATGTTCCTCCTGCCTGATTCTCTTTTGCCCAAGGTCTGCATGGACGTTCCAGGATCCTGGCTAGGGGAAGCTCTGTTAGTGTGGCTTTAAGGAGAAAATTACTAATGAATAGATGTTCTTGCCCTGTCTGCTTTGGCAAGGCAAAATGCCTTTTTTATAAACTCACTTTGACAGAATAAAGACTGGATTTAATAAAGCCAGTCTTTCAGAAAGGCAGTTCCTGGAGTGTATCAATCAAAGTGCAATTATATTGACCTGTGTGTTTCTTAGAAATGTCTGTCTTGAAAAATCCATGAACTCTATTTTATGGGAGAAAACTGGAAGTTTTCACCCATAAAATAAAAAACAATGGAAATAGAATATGAATTTGCTAGGATGGTTGGCTTTCCTGCTCTTCGAGACTCTATAGAACACCTAGTATGAGTTGCCAATTGTTGCTGCTCACTTCAATTGACTAAAAGTTCTGTCAAAACTAGACAGAAATTGGAGTAATTCAATACTCCAGTTAGGAATAACGGAGACTCTATGTTTATGCACTCTTTTTATTTTTCTTAACAAAAACCTTTGGAGAACATAAATCTTCTCAATTCATAGATAATCAAAATAAGCTGAATGACATCTTATTATTTTTGAGAGTGATTTCATCTTGTCCTCTGGGTAATTTAACTAAATGACGCAACTAATGCTCAGGGGTTTCACCTTTTTTCTTCATTTCTGGAAGAATGCAGTTTGTACATAGTTTTCACACAGGATATGACTGGCCTCTTCACTTACCTCAGGAAGGAAATTGTGAGGGCCATTCAAACAAGTACAAATAGTTTTTCTTAATTTATTTATAGACATCTTGTCATCCTCAAAATTCACAGAGTTTATTACAACACTTTTTTGGCATGTTTTCTTTCTGTTAATAGTATTTGTTACAGTAGAATTAAATATGGTGCCTATTACTTTTATTTTTATAAAATTTTGTTTTCTGCTGTTCTGATTTCCATATGCTTTCCTTCTGAACTCCTTTGCTGTGCTGGGAAAAGCAAAGCACAGATAATGGGGAGGTCTGGGAAGGAACTGTTATCTTCTTCTGCCCTTCATAACCCAAAGGAATTCCTATACAGGCTCAGGTCAAAATCACTTTTTTGATATCCTGTGGTGGCAACAATCAATATCCACTATTTCAGAGGGGAGGAAAACAGGAAAGCATCTTGGTCACGTTTCCGGGTTTTCTATCTTCAAAGATATCCTACCACTTGTTCCAAATTAGCAGCACTGAAGCACTGCAAGGGTTATGGCTCTCGGCTTGGGGAAAATGCAGAGTTCAGTCACTTGAGGCAGATATTCCCAGACCACTGCTCTCACCCAGTTCCAGCCTGGGGTGAAGGGTGTAAAATGAATCTGGGAGGAAAAAAAGACTCTCTAGAACTGATCATCTTATGATTATCCCTCAAAATACTAATAATTAACACTAGGAATTTGGCTCATAATCTTGTTTTCCCATTTTGTCGCCAGTGTTGATCCCTTTCTTTCTGCATATCTCATTTTTTTCAAAGTTTAACAAGGTCTGTTGCTCTCATTTTTCCTTGCAACAAGAAAATATTATCATGTTCCTTTTGTTTTACTCATTATAAAGCTCTTGAAACAATCTTTGTCTCTCCTCAACTTGCTAAATTTTTCCTGGCCTTTGCACAAAAGTGACTTGCCTCATCTGCCCATCAACATTTTTGGTTTAATCTCATTTGGGAATTTCACTTCACATTACATGGTGTTTGGTCTTTGTTTGTTTGGTGTTTGTTTCTTTGTGGTTTTGTTTGGTTTGGGGTTTTTAAAGTCAGTTTTCTCATTCCTTTCCACTTTTGAAGTGATAATTATTTGTAAGCATAATATATTTTAAACATGCATCTTTGGTTTCTTCCTTACAACCAGCAGTTTACCTTTTGGTTGCCTTCAGTACCTTAACATTAATTTCATTGCTTTTTTAGTACTCTGACTTATTTCTCATTTTGAGACTGCAACTTTTTCTTGTGGTGCCAAATAGACAAGTTTCCACAGAAACTATAAGGCTTTGTGCTAATTTGAGCTAGAAAACAAGGGACCTTAAGTCTCAGCTTCCTTGTTTACTCTTCAGCCTTTCCCATTTGGCCCCTTTCATGGTGTTTCAAGGCTACCAATAAGCTCAATGTTTGTTACTATTTTCACAATTAAAAGAGGAAGAACATAATTGTGGAGGCACTGTATTGAGTTTGCAATCATCTGTCAATGTTTGTCATTTTGCAATTCCTTTTAGACCATCTTGATATCTTAAAGGTTTAGGTCTTATACTTCTTGCAGTAGGTACTGATAAATTACAAGCTGCCTTTTCACTGAACATATAATTTTGGGTACTAGAATCAGAGGCAGAGTAATTGACCTGTTTAGGAGGGTGTACATGTGGTATTTTCAGGGTCCCCTGGACAAAGGGAAGAAAATGATGAATCTGACTCCATGTTCTTAGAAGGCTAATTTATTATTTTATGATATTATATAAAAGAATACTATACTAAAACTATACTAACAAATAGAGAAAGGATACTTACAGAAGGCTGAAGGATAGTAATGAAAAACTTGTGACTTTCTCCTCAGAGTCTGACACAGCTTGACAGTGATTGGTCATTAATTTAAAACAATTCACATGAAACCAATCAAATAACCACTTCTTGGATAAACCAACTCCAAACATTCCAAAGCAGCAAAACACAGGAGAAGCAAATGAGATAATACTGTTTTCCTTTTTCTCTGAGGCTTCTCAGCTTCCCAGGAGAAGAATCCTGGGCAAGGGAATTTTTCAGAAAATATGACAGTGACACATACAAACATTTACAAGGGTTGCTTGTAAAATTTCTACTAATCAAAAAGTCAGATGTGACCAGTATTGAGACTAGAGTTTACAGTATTTTCTTAACAGAAATCGTAGTCTTACAGTTGCACTATAGATGAAGTCATAGAGGAGGTCCCTGTCTCAACTTTTGCTCCAAGTCTTACTTCTAAATAAAGCAAACTTTTTAATTTTTTCTTTTTGTTGTTGTTTAACCTCTGCAGGCAACTAAGCACCATGCAGCCATTCTCTCACTCCCCCACCAGTGGGATGGGGGAGAAAAGCCGGAGGATGAAAATGAGAAAATTCAAGGGTTGAGATAAAGACAATTTAATAAGCAAAGCAAAAGCAGTGAATGCAAGAAAAGCAAAAAAAGGAATTCATTCCCCGCTTCCCATGGGCAGGTGGTCAGCCATCTCTTGGAAATTAGGGCTGCAATAAATGTAATCATCACTCCAAATGTTCCCCATTTCTTCTTCTCCCTGCTTTATATACTGGGCACCATGTGGTGTGGGATGTCTCTGGGTCATTTGAGGTGAGCCGCCCTCACTGTCTGCCATCCCAGCTCCTTGTGTGCCCCACCCTACTCTGCTGGGGCAGAGGGAGCAGCGGAAAAGTCATTTACACTCTTTGAGCACTGCTCAGCAGTAATGAAAACATCTCCATGTTATCAGTCCTCTTTTCAGAGCAAATCCAAAACACAGTTCCACAGTAAGCAACACACTTAGAAAACTGTAGTGAACTTACTCAGGAAGAATGCAGAATTTTGCCCTGGCTGAACTTGGCAGGTCCACGTGGAATTTTTAGGACAAAATCTGGAGAGTGGTGGAAAAGCTACGGTCTGTTGATGGTGAGGAAACCCATCTCCAACACTGAAAACATGATCCAACATTTTCTTTAAAGCTAT
Organism: Melospiza georgiana; assembly: GCF_028018845.1. NCBI lineage: Eukaryota > Metazoa > Chordata > Aves > Passeriformes > Passerellidae > Melospiza > Melospiza georgiana. The sequence continues at coordinate 30,543,759 of NC_080435.1, forward strand.
GATCCTGGCAGGTACATGTGGACTCTGGAATCAATTACTAGAAATAGATTAGCATTGTGTTACTTAGATAATTAAATATATTCAGGTAATTTTTTCTGTTTGCTTTTTTAGTAGTTGGAATCCCTCTTTGTATTACTTTGTCAGAAATTACTGTGTTAACATGGTGGTCCCAAGAACTTTGCCTCTGTTCTTATCGTGCAATCTTTCTGCAGAACATAAAATTGATTGTCAGGCATAGCTTCATGGCAAATTTATTTTTGTCTTGTGTATTCTCCCATCAATAACCTTTCTGACTCCCTTTCTACTTAACTACCATGATGGGGGATTTGTGCCTGGATGAGTGACTGTACAGATCGATAGGTAAAATGTGCTTTGGGTTTTTTTGCATCCATGTTCACAGAATTATTGATTCACTTCTTTGTATGAATGTTGCAAGAAACAAAACCTCAGCCTGTGCTTCCTTGAAATCTTTGGACTATGTGATATCCAAACCAAGTAGAATCTAATAGAGGTGGGTTTTTCTGGGCTAATAAATGAACAAGTTCTAGACTTAGCAAGGTGAGTGCAGGCCACAGTTCTGGTATTCCTTCACTACATGGTGATTTAAGTCAGTGTTAAACTTGATGGTGGCTTATAAGGACATGGCAAAAGATAGAATCTTGTCTGCAATTCTTTGCTGCCTGAAATTTTTCTGAGACTGAGGAGTTTGTTTTCTAAAAGGAGAAAGAAGTGCTTTATTAAGTAACTGATTTATTGCAATAATTGGTTTCCTGGTTCATGTAACTTGATTAAGTAATCAATTGATAAAATGTTATCTTTTAACTTTTATGCTATCTTTTGTCTTTTGAATGTTGTCTTAGCGGCAAGAATGGTATTTTCAGGTGCCCAGTCATCAAGAGGACTCAGTTCTATTGTTCAGAACAAGTTTCAATTTTGAAACTTGGCCTTTAGGTTACACTTAAGTATACAGTTCTAGAACTTTTCATATTCCATTTGTTACATGAAAGCAAATTCCACTGTTCTTTTCTGTGCAACAGTCTTCCTATATAAAAGCTATAATTCCACAAATATCTTTGCAACTAAATTGAACTGCACACAAGTGTGTCTCATGAAGCATTAGGCAGGTATTTTCAAAATTTTAAAGGTATTTGAGAACTTCTGGTGGTGCATGATTGATTTTCTTGATTGAAAACTAAATTGTCTTTGGAAATATTTTCAGTGTCAGAAAAGCATTTTTCATTATTTTTACTAACACAAACTTTTTTTCCTGTCCAGTAAGGCACAAGGCAGTTAAAGCTTCTTCTTTTGCATTTAAGTTCTATGCCTTTAAGCTCTGTATTTGCTTCATATAGTGTGAATTATGATGTATTTCTGCTTGCTGCTGTATAGTTTTGGTGTTTGGTTTTTTTTCTTAATAGAGTTCAATTTTTGAAAGAAGAGTTAGGTTGAAGTCTGTTACTTTATTTATAGACTATCTTGAGATTATTCTTTTGGCTTTCTCCCTTCTCTTGCTTTGGAAACATGAAAGTGGCATAAGAAAGGCTGGCTGAATGACACTCCAGCTAGTGCTGTAGTCCTTATCCCAGCAGAGACCTTGAGCAGATGTCACCAACTATTTTCAGGTTTCTGGAATCAATGGGGTAGTATCCTAAAGGAACAAATGGTGGAACTAGTTGAAAAAGTGTCTTCCTCAAGATCTTCCTGGCCCAGATGCCAGAATGGAACAAAGAATTGTTCTTGCTGGAGTGTGGCTTGACTTGGCTTGATAGATGTCATATTTCAAAGAGCAGGCATGTCAACACTTGATGAAATGCTGTCTCTGCTTTTCAAATAAACAGAAACTCCTCTGTGTTTAGCTCTTGAAGGGAAGAATTGAATACAATTAACAGTTTATATAATATGTTAACCCCATGTTAGCCTTTCAAACCTGAGGTTACAAACTGTCTAGAAAATTCCTCAGAAAAATGACATGCTTTCTTTCACTGCATGTAGAAGGCACAGATAATTTCATGAGGGCACTGTTTTCTTCTTGCCTGCTGGAAGCTTGAGCTTACAAACCAACTTTTGCTGTGTTGGGGACCTTGCCTGTCCAAGCCACTGTCCCAGTGTCACTTGGTGCTCCAGCAGCACTGTGTCCCAAGGACAAAGTCCTCTGCTGGGCTGGAACTTCCCTTCTGGGGAGGTATGCTACCTCTTGGTGGCCTAAGAATACTAGGGGTGAAAAGATGGTTTGCTACAAACAATGCTGAAATGCATTTGAAAACCTTCAATGAATTTTAGATGAGACTCAACATACGTGTGTTATGCAGCAGGGAATGACTGATGGTGGAATGGAAAGCATTAAAGGAATCCCCTGCCATCTGGTATTGTTGATAGTTTGCTGGCATGATGACTTGCAGATTCAAAGGCAACTTGTACGTGTTGCCTTTGAAAAGATGTGTAAATATTTCTCTCTGCCATTATCATTAAAAGCTGTAAATATGTTTGGGAGGAAGAGTACAACTAAGATGAGTTATGTGCAGAGAAAAAAAAATTGTCCAAATCTACTACAAAATAACCTGTAGCTGTTATCTCCTAACAATTACATCTTTTACAGTTTTTTGCTGACAATACTTGGTGTCTAGTACTTGTTTAACACTATTTTACAAATGAGATCACAGGAACTTCAGTTTATATTATTACACTTTCAGCAAGTGCTGTTCTGAGTTAATAAAAATGTCTGTAGTGTCTCTGGCTAAACCAAACATAGCTGTTTACACCACGGAGCAATGGGGTGTAAGAGATGGGGTTTCATAATCCATGGTGAAGATCTTCTGGTTTTGATTGTGTGAACCATTATGATGATTTTGCTAATTAATCCCAAATAAACAGGAAGATGTCTGCTTCAGATAGAAAACATATTTCTGAATTCCAGCTTTATGACCTTGCTGGCCTTTTGTCTCAATCTACAGGTGCTCCTGGAGGCCTGGGGCTGGCATGGGGTGATGCTGCTCCCATGGGTCCCAGGTCTCTGGTCTTGAACTAGCAAGTGGGCTCCAGTTCACCTCAAAGCAGCTGAAAGATGACTGCTGCAGCTCCTTGGAGCCAGAGAGGGGAAAAGCTTTTTTGTGGTCTGACACTTGCCCGACACCAGGCACGATGGAAGCCGCTCGCTCACGTGCCCCTGCCGCAGCTGGGCAGAGGAGAGAAAATTGAACAAAGGGTCCATGAGTTGTGATAAGGACCTGAAGAAAACACTCCAGGGGCAAAACAGGCTCCTTTTAGCGGTACAAAGTGAATTTATTACTAACAAAATCAGAGCGGGATAATGACAAAAACTCTTTATGTACCCTTCATTTGTATATTTATATATTTATATATTTATATATTTATATATTTATATATTTATATATTTATATATTTATATATTTATATATTTATATGTATATATGTATATATGTATATATACATATTGATTCCCAACCTATTTTCTTAAGCATTTAGCTTCTTTTTCATGCTTTTTGATATTTAATGTCCTATAGTTTCCACTCTTTTTTCTTACCCTTTGTAAACTACAGCCTGTGTATTTGGATCTTACTCAATTCTTCAGCCTTAAAAGATATAACTAGCTTTCTTGTCATGAGTGCATAATCAACTTTTGCTTGTAACTACAATTGATATTCATGTAGCTTAATTTTAGTTTCCTCTCCAAATGTGTCTTTCTTTTAGTAGATACTCACAGGAAAAATGGCTTTGGAGAGATGCAAAGGAGGTTTTTGCCAAGATATTGCAGAAACTTGGAAATTGGAAGTTAACTTCCTTCCTAGATCTTCCAGCACCACATATGGTATCAATCCAGCCAAAATTTCTTCTGTGAGCAGGCTTACCCAGATCAACCCCAGCCCTACCAGTGGGCATCCTCTTGTCTGTTTGGGTGCTGGAGCCTAGTCCTCACAGAATGCTGACTCAACTCCTCAGCTGAGTGTAACTCACACTCAGCACAGCTCCTCAGGAAAATTTCTTCATGCCTTTGGCATGTACATATCAATACTTTGGCTTTAGCAAAGCAGCTGGGCGGGTCCTGGCCAAGAATTGAAGGGTGTAGAAGTTGCCATAGCTGTCTGTGACAGTGGCAGTGCTATGTCTTATACAGAGTAGACTAAACCTCTCGAATTCCAGGTGTCTCCTATCTGCCAGATGTTTCTTTTCCTTCTCCTATAGAAGTTATTCTGGGAGCCACTGCTTTGTATAAATTATTAAATGTTTATCACAGCAATGATTTTCAGTCAGCTGGAATGACATGACATCAAATACCTTCCCTGTGGTCACATAAATATTCAATTGGAGTGAAATGGGCTTTGGGAGAGCAGAGATTTGAATTATTTCTTATACTTTCCAGAACCTTCACCATGAATCTTTGGTACTGGTAGAGGCAGTTCCATTAACAACCAAGGAAAAGGGGAGGAGAACCTAGGACTGAATGCCCACGTTTGGGTAGGGTGCAGACAGATAAATCCAAGGCCAGGAAGGCTCAGAAAGGAAACGTTTGAGCTTTTTTTTTTTAATTTTAATATACCTAACATCTTATCTCTCCCTTACCCCACTGATTGTTAAAACAGGGCCTTGTTGATCCCTAGAGGAAAAATTCATGGATAAAAACAGTATGCAGTTTTTAATTTGTTCTTTGCAGTTACTTGTAACTGGATTATTTTCTAGTTTCAACAGCTTCTGTTAAAAAAAAAGGAAAAAAGCTGGAGTAGCTCCTGCCAGCCACTGCCTTCTGCAAGCAATAGTCTGCTTCCTAGCTATTGTAAAATCTACATCCAAATTATTGTTACATTACCTCTGTGGCATCTCTGCTGTTCTCTCTATCCAGGCCTGTAAGGGAGACTACGTTAATGCACTTCATGGGTACTTCAAGTCTCTTACCTCTTCTGAGAATAAATCTATCTCTGTGCATAAGAGGCTCTAGGTGCCAGGCTGATACAGCTCCACAAGCACAGAGTTAGTGTGAGCAATCCCCTGGGAAGGAGGAAGAACAGTACCTGTGAGCTGTTCAGTGAGCATTCAAACTTTTTTTATTTTTATCAGTTCATCCTTGAGTATTCTTACAGTGAAAGAAATACCCCATGGCATAAATAACTCAGATAAATAATTAACCGATTTATCTGAAATAAATACAAAGCTCTGCAGGCAGTTGCAGCATGATTTCTTTTCCTGATGCCTCTCCCAAAATCTGCTTCTCAAAGCATCAACATCAAACTGACAAGTGCCTCATATTCAAACAGTTATTGCACAGAGCTATCAGCGAGCATTTTCCTCCCACCATCCTTGAGCACTGTTTCACACATTTTATTTCTCCAGAACTGACAGAATGACAGAAATACAAGACAGAAAAAGGTTCAACCATCTAAGGCCACATTCCTTGTTTACCTCAGGTTCTCACCTGCTGCTCTGTTCTGCAAACACAGGCTCCTTTTTGCAGCATAAATGCTTTCCCCATCGTGTCTCCTTTCCTGCAGAACAGTTCCTCAGGATCAAGATGAAATAATATTGTTTATTGTAATTTTTAATATTTTAATACTATAAATAATATATGTTATTCAATTTTTTCCTGCCAGACACCACCAGGGAAGAGGTCTGGGTACATAATGCTTGTAGCAATAGGGATTATTGTCTTTTTTTGTATGTCTTTGTGTACATTCTTAACAGGACAGTCAGTTTACAGAGAGTATGATAGGTTTTTTCTTTAGAGATATGGAGAAAAAAAAGAAGTGACGGCAGAGCTACATAAGTTTTAAAGGAACAGTGAAAAACTTTAACACTGTGTAACTGTCAAGCTAGATTAGTTTTCTAAGGGTTATTCAGCCTTTGCAACATTTTGCTCTGAACATGAATATACTTTGTATGGTTTTATAAGTAAGTTTTCTTTATTTTTCTCTCCTTGTGCATTGAATTTTTCCATGAGCCATCAGCAAATAGGAAATGGATTTATATCCATTATAAATAATAAGATCTAAGAGGTTCTCTACACAGAACTAGCTTGAAGGTGATGAAAGACTTGGCCGTCAAAACTGCACTAAGCAGCAATAGAGGGTTAATCTCTAAACCAAAGAACTGAATACCCAGGAGACCAGATCTTCTTAGAGACAAGACAAGAAATTTTTCCTAAATCTAGGAAGAAATGCCTAAATGGCAGATTTTTTAAAAAAACTGTAAATTTAGACTTTGCAGCTAAGGACTATGTCTTGTTTCTAAAAGTATCTAGCACTGTAATTCTTGAAGCTTCTTGTACTAAGAACATGATACTCAAGAAACAATGGGCACATTTGCAAAATAGGTCTACACTGTGAAAACAAATTAGATGAGGGATAGTTTCATCACTGACAGTGATTTTTAATACTCTAGCTAATTTTCTTCCTTACTTGAAAAATGAGGCTGTGATTCAGAAATATATTACAGCAGTTTGATAGCTGGTACTGCAGTTAGAGGAGAATAAACTTTCTTGCTGCTTGCTTCAGATAAAACACGAAATAAGAAAACTGAGCTGAGTAATAGAGGAGAAAAATATCACAATATAGAAGTTTTCCTACCTGAAAAATGTGGATAGGTACATAAATTGGATGCTGCTATTAAAATTCAGTTTTTCCTCTACACCTTTTAATGTTTCTTGACATTAGTATTTTCTTTAGAATCTCTTTGCATTATGATATAAAGGTTTTTAGCAATGGACAATTCACTCATGTTTTCACTTCTATATAGGTATGTTGCAAGGATTCCAGTGTATACCAGGCATAAGAATGAGGAACTCTTTACAATTCTAGTTTAGTGTTTGACCCAAATATTTAACAACAAAATTGAGTTTCTCTGCTGAGGAAAATGAAATTTTACAAAAAATATGGACTGCAAAGTTTGTTTCTTTGGTTCTCTTTCATGTTGCCTTGATAAATCAATCTCATACTGCAAAAGTGACTCCATTCAGGGAGATGATCAGGATGCAAACACAAATGTATAAAAGTAAACTACAAGCTTTAAAGTAAGCATGCAATTGCAGTGAGCTGCAGAATTGAATCCCAAACACTTTATATCAGTCAGAAAACACAGCTCCATGGATAAGACAAAATTCTATCTATACCAGGAGAAAATGTCTCTTAAATTACCATAGAAATGAAATATTAAAATATGGAAATCAGTGAGATTTCAAGAGTTTGTGTCTTAGCAACACAAGGTAAAATCATTATCAATATGTTGTTCAGTTTTTTAATTAATCTACTACATACTTTAGCAAGTCTGCTTTTTAAACCTTCTACATAGTGACTGACAACTTCATGAGAGAATAATTGTGTTACTCTCTATGGCAAAATTCTCACTGTTTTCAGTAAGATCAAAAAATCTGAGAACAACATTACTGTAAATATTTGAACAAGATGATTTCTGCATTGCAGAACATTAAGTAGTATGGAACTGCTCTTCTTGAGAGGTGGACTCAACAATTCTGTAAACACTGATTTTTCATACTATTTAAATGTATTAGATAAAAATTGATAGCAAAATAAGTAAATTTGGGTGCTGCTGTAAATATTTAATGCTCTTATTCAAACATTTTACGCTAAAGAATCACCCTGTCTCAAAACCTTTCCTGCAAATTTATAAGAAACTGTACTCCACAAGAATTTTAGAAATTAATATGTTTGAGAAAGGACATTTAATATCATCTTCCTATTTTGTCCTTTGAAAACTGCATAAGCATATAGTCAACAAAATCTTTCACTGTCGATACGAAAGAAAACCCTTTTGGATTTATTTTAATTACAATTTGAAATTGTGTGTCTACTTCCTGTTTTGAATTGATCTGGCTCCAACTCCCTTGAATTTTATTTTTATTACATCCTTTATTATAGCCCTTGCAGATCCAGCCTCCTGTTCTGCAGCTTTACCATTGCCATCACCAGACTGGGTCAGACACAGCTTTGTCAAGGCATAATTTGAAAACCATCAAGGACAGGTATTTCACCTCTTTTTGGGTTACAAGCTCTGATGATGTATCACCAATGCTAAAAACTCATTAGTAGGGCTCAGTCTGAGCCTCCCATGCCATGATGTGTGGCTTTTGTCACCAAGCAGATCATTTAGGACTATAAAGGGTTTATTACTGTAACCTTTGCAAGTGTTTCCCAGTAGTGGTAGGCTCCTGAAACTCCTTAGTTTATTTTTCATATTAAATTAGCCTAGTTTATTCAACTTCTCACAGTTAATTTACTGTAGATCCCTGACCTTCTTGAGTAGCATTTTATGGATCTTTTCCAATTTTTTAACACCTTTCCTGAATTGAGTGGGCTTCAAGTGGGAAAGCTAGACACAAAATTGCAGGTACAGCTACAGTCAGGTCAAGTAAAGGGGATTTATGCCAATTTCATCTCCTGGCTCCATTTCTCCTAAGGTTTCTTTATTTATGATGTAAGTGCACAGCTGGCTGGTGTTCAAGGTAGTGCTTCCCATAAAGTTCAGGTCCTTTCTGCTAGATCTGCTGCTCAGCATGAATTATGTATGGGGATTTCTCAGGGGCAGGATTTTGCACTTGCTGAACCTCCTGAGTTTCTTTGGAGTAAGTTCCATTTTCTTTCTGGGCAATACTTAACAATGGCTATAGTCAACTTTTGAGGAAATATTTGGCATAAGACACAACACAGGTGAATTAGGCTTTAATTTAGGGTTCTGTTTCCTCTGACTTTCTGAAAAGCACTGTGAAAGTACAAAAATTCATTTAAAGCATCTCTTTCTCATAGCCTGTTCTTGTGGCAAAACAACTCAGTCCTCCTGTTCTCATAATTTCAAAGCTTTACAGATCTCAAATAATACAGATTTTCATAAGGCTAGATGTATTATGATGAAGCAAGACCAAATCTTAGTCTTTGTCAGAAGATATAAGGAAATATCTCATGAAAAATTATGTCTATCACAGAGAATTAATCTCACTGTCAAAACTAAAAACCTAAAACTTAGTTAAAAAATTCAATGTGATCAACCTTAAGCTTTTAAGTCATGATTTTGGTTCTGTTGATTGTCAAGGTAGAAGATTTTAATCTACTTCTGTTTGATCCTGATCTCTCCATCTTTCATTGGTTTTAGAAATGATTTATTAAAGCTTACTAAGAGATAAATGTAAGACATAGCACAATAGAACTAAATATTTTATTAGACAGTGCTTATGAGGGTGGATTTTTATTTCAATGGCCTTCAAAACCAATGTAGCCAATGCATATGAAGCCTAAGGATGTATGCATTTCTTACATATCTTAGCCATCAATTCTTAATTGTTCTGTTATCTGCACCCTAAAATGATCTTCAAACTCTCCTTACTTACCAAAGAACTATATTTCAAGATTCTCATATGATCATATTTTACAATTATTAAGTTAAGTTAGTTGACACTGTGAAGGATTTAATTTAAAAATTAATTACCTTTGTAGAGGTAGTTTTTCTTCTCTTTTGCAGACCTTAGCTTCAAATGCCTTATCTGTAGTTTGATGCATACATACCACCTACTGTTAGAGCTTTATAATGTATGTAATTTATAATTTTCTAGTCTCAGCATTTAATCCAGTACAGGATTTCTGAGCACTGCCTTACCCTGGCTTCTTCTTCCCATCATTTTGTGTATTATGTCAGTGAAATCTACTTGAAATCTACTAGAGTCAGTGAAATCTGCTTGGATTCAGGAGTTCTGTAAGTCCTTGTGGAGGATTGTGGACCAGAAATTAGAAGGATGGCACTGAGTACCAGGCAGCTGACAGCCTCTTTTCCAAGACTGAGTATGATAATCTCTTTCTTCTTTAATTTTACTTGTGAGCCCCTCTCCTTCCCCTCTGCATTTTGTAATTACTATCATTGGAGAGCCAGCAATGGCCCTCTTTTATTTTGTGCTGCTAAGAGAAGGAGCACAATGCACACTCTTCTACTTTGTAGGCAAGTCAAAAGGTGTCAGCCAAGGTTTCCCAAAGAATAGATCTGTCCTAGAACCTGGCAAAGGTTTAGACCCTTACAGTGCAAGAACTACCTTTGCTTGTTACAGGTTGCACATCTTTATTAAGTTTATAGGTTTTATTACACTCTCTTTTTGTTTTTTCTGGCTGACCTTCAGGGAACAGATTTGGTTTTAATCTCCATGAGTCCACTCTGATGTCTACGTTGAAGCTTGAAAGTAAACAACAAAGATTTTATTCTACCTCTTTTTTTTAGCTAGCTTTTAGTTTGCCAGAACTTGTTGATCAGCAAGTCAGCTGGCTGACTTACTCTGCCATGCAACATTTATAGTGCTGTATCTCAGCAGGAAAAAACTGTTCTGAGGAGCTTTTCTAAAATTGCATGAGTGCAGAGGAATGCCTCATCTGTTACCTTCACTGCGCAGACTGCCACTGGAGACCAATAAATGAGTAAGATCCATACTATAGCACTATAGCTTCTGCATCTTTTCTTAAACTAACAACAAACCTTCTGCAAATGGCGCAGAGCAGCCTGAAATGTGGTCAGCTATCCTGAGGAGGTAAGTTTATTTTTTCCCCTTATGGATGTGTCAGCTGCATGTTATGTAAGAGCAATATCTGTTGTACTCTAAAAAAAGTGCTGGGGAATACCTCACCATTTAGGATGCAATTTTTGTCTACCTTTCTACATGCATGGATGTATTGGTTTATATATGGTTGTTTAATATGTTTTCATAGTGGAAAAACATTCTTACACACACACAAAAAAGTGTGTATCCGTCTTGTTTGCTTAACTACACCCATATAGACAAAGTAGTACAATTTATAGTACAGACTGTAGTATGGGGTAGCATTTATGTAATGTTTTTGGCACATTGTACATGACAAGCCCCAGTCAGCTATGGGGAAGTTCTGCCTTTACTGTCAGAGGAAATCTGACAGGACACAAATGGAGCCACAGACTTTGAAGGAATACTGTAGTAACCTGTGCTAGTTAGGTGATTGAATTGACTTCTAATGAGTAAATGATATTTGTACCCCTAAATGGAGAAGAGGATATAGATACTCCTAGATGCAGGCTACAATATTTGTCTGAATTAATTTAGGAGGACCAAACCCTCCAGAATATTGTGGTAGAAAAAAAAATTGAAAAGAAATCCAAAGCATTCTACAGGGATTGAAGGATACTATCATAAAATTTATTCAGAATCCAGAGAGAATAATGTGACCAGAGAGCAACAAGGAAAGAAATAAAACCCTTTTTAGTTTGAATCTTCTGTTGTCTAGAATGAGCTACTGGCACACTGTAAAGAAAGGAGAGATTATGATACAAATAGGATAGAAATGGGCCACATCAGGCTTGAGTTTGTTATTTAGTATCTTGTAAAAAATTATCTGCAGTAAGGTTGATACTCTAAGTTTTATAAAATACATAGAAATAAAAAAAGCTGTGATGCAACTTAGGGACGCAGTGTGAGGACGGGGATGGAAGCGATGCAACACCAACTTAACTCACAACGTTGAGATTCAAACGCAGCCGTTACCGCGTAAAGCCGATGCAATTTTTACTTCGCTGCCCTTCACCTCAATAGGAACACCTGATGTTTTCTAAAAAGGGAGACCGAGGGCACAGCCAGGCAATAGGGATAACGGGGCTGCGGCCAGCGCTCCTCCTCAGCGGGGTGCGCACAGCCTTTCCCACCGATTCCCGCTGGCACCATTCCCGGCCCGCGCTGCGGGCGGAGGCGCAGCCCCGGCTCCCCGCCCGCCCCTCGCCCCCCGGGCCCGGCGTGACCGCCTCCCCCGCGGCCGCTGCCGCCGCCATTCCCCGGGCCCTTCGTTCCCCCGGCCTCCGCTGCGCGCCGGGCCGGGCCGCGCCGCTGGGTGCCCGCCCCCCGCCGCCGCAGCCGGCGGGCTGGCAGCTGGGAGGCTGCGCTCCGCCAGCATGGTTCACCACTCGGGCTCCATCCAGTCCTTTCGGCAGCAGAAAGGTCAGTACGAGCCCTGCCGAGCGCACCCATCGGGAGGCCACCGCACCTGCCTGCCCTGCGGGAGCGGGGACGCGGGGAGGGCAGCCTCAGGGATGTCAGCCTCAGGGGGGGCAATCTGAGTGATGCCAGCCACAGAGGGGGCAGCCTGAGGGATGCCAGCCTCAGTGGGGGCAGCCTCAGGGCGGGCAGTCTGAAGGATGTCAGCCTCAGGGGAGGGCATCTTCAGAAAGGGCAGCCTGAGGGGGGACGCGCAGGTCTGGCCGCGGTGTCCGTGCGGGATCGCCCGCGGGTGCCGGCGCGTTCTGTGTGTGTGCCCGCTGTCTGCCCGGGGTGCCGGCATGCGGCCGTGCCCGCTCCCTGCCCGGGGTGCCGGCATGCGGCCGTGCCTGCTCCTGCTCTGGAGGCGCACCGGTGCTCTCGGATGCTTTGCTGGGCGTCAATGCGGCTGCGGCGGGGCCGAGTCCGGAGCTGTCCGCGCCCTGGGGCTGGGGGCCGAAGGGCCCGGCCCGGCCCCGCCCAAGCGTTCCTTCGCGAAGGGCGGTGCTGCTTTGGTTCTCACCGTACAGGTGAGTCTAAAGATGCCTACATGCGTGATACGGACAGGTCGTTCAGCCTCCAGAGTTCACTGCGGTTGTTAGTAGGTTTGTTTTTAGGTTTTAGTCTTCGTGTCATCCTGTTACCCAAGTACAAAAGCAGAGGAAGAATATTAATTGTAATTGTGAGCAGGGATCTGGTGTTTTAGGTGCAGATACAGCTTAGGTTCGGTCTGTGTATTGAGTTGTTTTTTTTTGTCTGGGATTTAATTGCCAAACAGAAGCTCTTTGCTGGTCAGCAAATATAAAGGTGAATTTCCAGTTTTGATTACCATCACCATAAAACCTGTATTGTGTTCATGTTAGAAAAAAGGTAATTCTCTCAATGAACTTCTAAAATTTATTTCTTTATCACGGAACCAATATTTTTCTATATTTTGTGGATCAGATGAACCAAGATTTCTCTCACTTTGTTCTCTTTCAGTTATTGACAGACTTTTTTTTTTGTTGTTCTTATAGTGCAGTATGGTGTAAATTATGATAGGAAGTGGCATTCATTATACATAAATTATGAGGTCACTTATTGGATTTTGCCTCATTCAAGTTCTTCTCTTTGACTGGTTAGTTGAAAATAAATAATTCAAAGTGCTTTATCCATTCTGATAATCACATAATAAATTTACCTCCTTGCAGTAGAGGTTTTGCATTTAATGCCAGTCGTGTGTGCAGTAATGAGTGGCGCTGTCTCAGATTGTAAAAACTCTAGTTTAGTCAGGCTCAAAGGTAATTAATTAGTATAAAAATGTATTTTTTCAACTGTCAAGTCAACATTTACAAAAGCATTAGAAGACTTGAAGGAACAGTGTTAGTCCTTTTTCATAAGACAGCATTTCTTACATTACAGCAATGATTAGCAAGCTCCAGAATCGTTGTCAAGGCTCTTCAGAAAAAATGCAGCTGTTCTGTAATAATCTTTAAAAAACCCCAAACCCAACTTTCATTTGTCAGATTATACCCTTTTCTGACCCAGAGATGGGGCAGCTGAGAGGCATTTAAAAAATGTTTATTCCATTTTCAGTCTCACATGAAGGGTGAGAATACAGCTGTTATAATTGACACCATCACAATTAGAAGTGCAACTGTTTCCTAATTACAAGACATTTTAAGTGTTTCTTGGCCTGTCAGCTTTAGCCACTTCATGCTGTAGATGCCTTAAAGCCACTTATCTAAACTACCCCTTGTGGGTCCCACTACAGTGTATCTTTCATCTTTCAGTTCAATTTCTTCAAAGTATCCAGTCTTATTTGGCACAGCCATCCTTTGAAACTTGTTTTGTGTTCAATTTCTCTCTCAACAATGTCTGTCAACTTCAACTATATTCAGGTTCTTTGACTTGTGATTTATGAAACTCTGTGTTTGCACAAGTCAAAAAACTTTGTAAAAACTAAGTGAGTTTTGGCAGTTTCTTTTTGAGAAGATTATTGTTCTCATCTCCTTATTTCCCCAAAATCCTGATTGAGGTACCTTGCCAGTCATCAGGCTTTGGAGATGAGATGATGCTTTTATAGAGCTGGGTAACCTGTACAGCATTGACTAACATGACCGTGGCTTTCCCAAAGTTCTCAAATGCAGTGTGCTTTGTACAAAATGTACCTGAGTTCAGCCTGCTTTTCTCAGCCTAAAGCTTTTAGGAATGGGGAAGGATAACATGAAAACTTGAGCAAAAGGCTATAACAAAACTAAGCAAACATAAATGGTAATCAAGAATTCATCATCTTACCATGAGGTACTGAGAAGAAGCTGAGCATCTGGTACTCTGAAGTTCATGGACACTGATCTCAGCAGCAAAAAAACGTTGTCTTTTTCCTTTTCATTTAGTATTTTATATCAGTCTTTATTTAAAATTTAATATTTTGCTTACTGTAATTTCTGGCTTATTGTTGCTGAGATTTTGGCTAAATGCATTGTTTGTTTTCCAGGTGCTCACTAAATTGTGCCCTAAATTCCCTTTCTTTACAGAATCGGGGGTAATCTTCCTGAAATGGCCAAATGCCCATCACAGCTGTGCCTTGTATGCTTCACTTGCATTAAGCCTAAGCTTCATTTTGGGGGGGGGGGGCATTGAAAGGACATAATTTTTATGTGGATTCTCAGTCATATAGGAAAAATACACATCAGCAAATCTCATAGATCCTGAAAACAAATAGAATATCATTTTAAATTTTTCAGAAACAGAACTTATCTATTGCTAGGTAACATAATATTCAAACTCAATTGCTAAAGCGAACTAACTTTTAAAATGGGACACAGAATGTGGTAGAGAGCATTTTTTTTTCTTTTACTTACTCTGAGCACTTTGTTCTAGCTGAGAAGTTTTTACAAGGTTTGGAGGAAAAAGATTAAGTTCTCCAGTCTCGTGGGTATCTAGGAGCCTTCAACTGGAAGGAGAAAATAAAGAAAGAATGAAATTACATCCTGAGGATTTGTTACTGTTTAGAATTTAGGTATTGCTTTTCTTTGATTTAGCTTTCCCTTCTTGACAAAGTGAGGAGGTGTTCAGAGTAGGAGGCTGCTGCCATCTTTTTGTCTTGCTCTTTGTTCAAATTGTGTATGCAGAGTGAAACCCTCAGTTTCAAAACCTGCAGCAGAACTCAGTGTAGTGTTATAAAAAGACACAGAAAGGGTTGAAAAAAATAATCTCATTCTTCTTCACCCCCGCAATTCTTGTTCTTCTACTTGTATCCAAAGATAATGTCTGTGGAGAAGAGCAGTGTCCTAGAGGTAGACTAATCTGTGTCTCTACACAGCAGTGTGTTAGATCTGTTTAGCCATCTGTATAGTATTTTCTGGCTATTTTTAACCTCTGCTTTGGCGGAAATTGGTTTTTCTGAAATTATTTTCCTCAGTAATATTCTCAGATAAAAATCATATAAGTGACATAGACCTTGATACTTCTTACTTTTTCAAAAGGCGATGCAACCTATGGCCTCTGAGGAATTATGTCAGAGGAAAGGGAAAGAAATTCTTATTATTTACTGGTTTCTTCCCAACCATCCTTTACAAAAGAATAATGTTCTTCCTTAAAGATTAATATACAGGTAATATATACTGTACATTACTGTATATACTTCTTTATATACAGGTTTGTTTAAAACTAGTAAGTAATTAATAGTTATTCATAAAGGAGAAATCAGTTAATGATGACAAGAGCAAAGATAATCTCTACTGTAATTTGTAGTTTCATAATTCCAGGGAAAGTTAGCTAGTTAGGAGTCATAATCTTTTACATGCAGGACATAAAAATATGCTGCAGCCTTAGGGCAGATTTTTGTGGATTCCATAATAGGTGTGGGATAGGTACCAAGCAATTGCTTGTTTTATTAGGGGACTCTACTGAAAACTTGAGTTCTTCAGAAGGAAAGGCAACATGATTTGCAGTGGGCTCTTGTAACAGATACCTGGTGGTAGAGTTTGAATAAATCTGTGTTTAAGGTGTAGGTCAAGGCAATTGCTATGCTTAAAATTTTAAATGTCTAGGACTTTTATCCAAATACGCAGACTACACTTTCCTGGATACTTTGCTGGGTGCTTTTACTGAATAGTGTTGTTTTTTTTAATACCTCTATCAAAGCTTTTTAATGAAGGAGTTCAATGCTGGGAAGAAGAAAAGATGTTTTGTGCTTTAGAATGGAATTGCTTTCATCTTGGTGTATGAGATTTAAGAACGTGGAGTGCAGATTGAAATCTGATGGCTTCTCAGGTGTCTGGTCAAGGAGTTCAATGTTTCCTGGTTCAGTGAGGCAGGAAGAAGTTAATCAATGTCAATACTCATTAAATCTTTGAGGGCACTGATTTAGCCTCTCAAGGGATTTAGCTTGGAGTAGCTTGAATTGAGACTCCTGAAGAAATCAGGGATCTTCATAGAAGATGTGTATTTAGACACATTCCAATTCTTATCTCTACCAAATATTTTGTTTCATTTTATATATTGCCACTTGAAGTTGTAGTGTGATTTAGAGGGATTGAGGATAGAGAATCTTGAATAGCTCTGCCTTCACTGGGAGGCTTGTTGCTTCATTGGCTTTTTTGTTAAATCACTTGGAGCTACTTTGAGAAGCACTGTTGTTGTGGAGTAAAGCTTTCCTTTATGGTTCCTTTACTCAGATTTTAAGCTCTTAGTGATCTGCATTCTTTATAAAACAGCATGTGAAACTGACTTTCATTTCTTGTGAATTTCAATGAGAATTTGTAAACATCACATTTTATATTTTATATATTATAATTTTACATTTATATATTATATTATTACCAGAATTTTACATTTTATATATTGTATTATTACCAGAATTTTCAGTATTCAGGAACTTGGCCTTGTGATAAAGAATTCCATGGAGGCTTATCCAAGGATGTTTGGTGCTTCTGTGGCATGAGTAAACCTAGTGAACTTAATAATTTGAAGAGACTGCTGAAATTACTAGAAGATGGAATTCTGTCACACAAAAAGTTATGATAGACTGCTACCCTTTGCCACTGTTCTTCAGAACAGAAAGGCCAAGTTTTCATGTCAGTGTGAATGAAGCAAGTTTTTGGCCTCAGCTCTTCAGTTTTCATTCCAAGGAGCACTAACACACAGAGAAAATTTCCGTGCCATACTCATGTTGACTCTGAAAGCTGAGAGCAATGCAGCTATTAGTACAATCCCTTAAAACAATACTATATTTAAACAGTGTTACTTAAAATGTTTTCTCAGGGCACTGAAAAGTAAGGTCCAATGTTTAATAAGGCTATATTTGCTCTTACTTCTTTTGCCTGATACAACTACTCAGCCTAGGATCCACTCCATCTTTTTCACTCAAACACCTTTGAAGGGCCCATAATATGTCTTTTTATTCCAGATTATACTGTTGTGGATTGTAACTTGAAAAAATATAGAAGTTTTTGAAAACAATCACTAAACATGAGATATTAAACCTTATATTATGCAGGTGTATGAGTGCTGTAGAAAAAAGTAACTTTTTTTTC
The DNA here is from genome assembly GCF_028018845.1 of Melospiza georgiana. Lineage (NCBI taxonomy): Eukaryota > Metazoa > Chordata > Aves > Passeriformes > Passerellidae > Melospiza > Melospiza georgiana. The sequence goes on from NC_080435.1 coordinate 30,561,267, forward strand.
ACGGAATGGATATTAGAAATGAGAAACTAAAGGATATCAGAAAATTTTGGGATGTTGCATAACTCTCTCTAGCTAAAGAAGATGATGCTGCTGTGGTTAGATTAACTTCCTACAATCTCTTTAAGTATAGCTTGATATAGTTGTATCTGTGGACAAACCTTGTACCTATTCCACAGCTTTTCAAAATTTCCTGAGTAAGGACCTGTGAAAATAGCAACCCTAGCCACCACTCATTTTCTTTAGAACTCTCATCAGTTATATTTCACTGGGTATACCACAAAGTTGCAAGTTCCTGATCTGCTTCCATATTTTGCTTTATTTATTCTGCTTTTGGTCATTTTTGAAATCTTCTAAATGAGTATAAATGAAACAGCCCTTTCACTTTGTATTCTGTTGTAGTAGCATTTTGAATATATCAGTTTTTGTTTCAAAATCAAGACTAGTCAGCATATTTTATGATCAGAGGTATTTTGAAGTTCCAGTAACTGTGAGAAATTAAAACACTGTCTTAGCTAACAGTACCAAGAGCCTTGCATTACAGCTAATGCAGATGGCTAAGCAGTAACTGGGAAAGTAATGGAAAAAACCCCAGCCATCCATATTTTAGACATAGCATGATAGCAGAAAGTGGATGTGCTAAATTCACAAGTTTGCTGAGCAACATGAAGATTACTTGTTTTCTGCTTTGGCCTGTCTAAACTGAAGAGTGTGTTTGTGTTGTCTTGAGTCAAACGTGCAATCACATTTGCGGAAAACATTGTATATATTATGCATATATATGTATATATATTACTCAGATTACAAATCTTTACCAGACTTGTTCTGGAGCTAGGTCAGCTCTATATATTCTACAGATAAGTTACAGTAGATTATTTATTAGAGACAGGTGAACTCAAAACCAAACTGCAGTGTACAACAATATGTTTTAACAACTCTGAGCTACAATGAATGCAAATTCATCACTGTTTTCTCAGAAAGAGAGTCTGAGTCTGCCTCAATTTTGATTATCATTATTCTTGTGAGGGCTTTTAGCCGGTGCAGTTACTTAAGGGAGGAATCGTTCATTTTTCTGACTGGTGAGGTCACAGTTTAATTCTCAGCATATTTGAGTATTTAAGTGAGGTTTTGAAGAAACAGAATCATTAGATTTTCCCTTTGGGTCCTGTCTAATATTCATACATCAGGCAAATAGTCTTACTATTATGTAACTGTTTGCTCTGCTTAAAGGTAGGATCTTGTGAGTAGGAAAAAAGATACTGTGAAATCCTGCTGAGTTAAAATCCATCAGCAACTCAGGAGAAGGAAGTGTGCTTTGAAGAGTATCTGCAGAAATCCCTTTTGAGCAACAAATTGCCACTGTTCATAGGGTTTTCATTGATTTGATTAGTAACAACATGGGACAAAGTGTTTGTTTGTTGCATCTTGTCTGTTGCTGTTACCGGATTCCTGTGTGGGACCCTGTCACACACATATTTTCTGAAAAATCCTTTCACTAGGATCTTTTCTCCTGAGAAGCTGGGAAGCTTCAGCTTCTCCATGTTTTACTACTTCGGAATGTGATTTGGAGAATTGTTTACCCAGCGTGTGAATTGTTTTTACTTGATGACCCATGACAGCCAGCTGTGTCGAGGCTGTGAGCAGTCACAAGATTTTATTCATTCTTGTCCAGGCTTCTGATGCCTCCTTTCTCTTTCTTTAGTATAGTTTTTAGTAAATAATTTTCTTTTAATATAATATAATATCATAAAATAATCAGCCTTCTGAAACATGGAGTCAAGATTGTCATCTCTTCCCTTGTCGGCGTTGCCTACAAATTCCACAGCACCCCAGCACAAGAAGGATGCACAAGCGAAGGAATTCAGAGCTCGCTCAAATCTGCATTGAAAAATTTTTAAGTACATCACAGTTGCACAAGAATTGTAGCCAGTCACGTATGCTCCAGAGAACTCCTATGGTGATGGCAAGCTCTGGAGTTAAAATATGTTTGAGATGTCATATTCTATTCTCTGCCTGTCTGCTTCAGCAGAATTACTCTTGCTCAAAAATTTCCATACTCCTTACTATTTGTTTAGTAGCTTTATCAATAATATGTCTTTATAATCTAGATGATCTCTAACTTATGTAATATTTGTATTCTCTTATCTTTCTGGTTCATTAAACTAATGGAGTAAGTGCTTTTAATGAATTAGTTTTCCTGAAGCATTAGGGTTGTTTCGTTTTTTAGGTTTTGTTTGTTTATATGTTTGGGTTTTGTTGTTGTTTGTTTTTGGGTTTTTTTTTATTTTTTTGGAGAAGTCTGTTTTTCATTATGGGCTATTTTGTTGTCTGGTTTAAAGGACAGGTGTCTGCTAAGGAAGGTGAGAACTCCCTTGGAATGGAAACCTTCCCTCCAAACTATTATAACTTTGAAATTACAGGGTTTTCAGGCAAAGGTATGGGGAAAGGAATAACAATTCTTTATTGTATATTTATGTGTAACAAGACAAACAACCCTGGCAGCAACACCAACCAGAACCCCAGGCAAACACCTTTTAGGATATTACTTTGAACTAAATATAATGTGTTGGTAGAGACTAAACAAAACTTTCTATTCTTTTGTAGTGTTGGAAGGGAGCATCTACAACTTTTTATTACTTTATATTGTAGGAAATCTCAAAATAAACCTGAGACTGACTTGTATTCAAGCTCAGTCATAAAAAAAAAATTTTGAAATATGCATTCATAAATGCTTGTACTTTAATGGAAGGAGTTTCTTTAGAGAGAAAAATGATTTTTTAGTGTCATGGCGACAGTGATCTGTTTGTCAGTTTGACTGGGCATTTTCCCTCTTGGTTGCAGCTTGTAGTTGTTTGTTCAGTTTTGGCGTGTTGGTTCTGGAGTGTTGTCTTAGGGGTCTACTAGTGCCATCATCCAGTTCATGCATAGTCTATTAGACATTATAATTTCATACCTGTGGCCATCATAGGTATTTGCTATCAGTCTTTTCTGCCCAAGCAGAAGGAATTCAAATTTCTGGCAGCCTGGAATGGAAAGAAAGCAAAGCAAGGCACCAAGTAATGGATTAAACTGGTTTTTCAGTATTTTTTCCCTTTAACAAGGGAAAAAATAGAGAAATGCTTTCAAAACAACTACCCCTTTAATTTTGAAAAGCATTTATACCAGTGCTAAGCTCTGACACTTTCAAATTTCCTTTTCAAATTTTTTGTTTAGAAGACTAATTCTGTGAGCATTAATATTAAAAAAGAAATTATAACAGCTGAATTTAAATCAGAAGCTTTGTCCAGAACATTTCATAGATTTCTTCAAGAATGTCCTCTGAGCATATACCTTCATGAGAAGTACATTTTGTTGGACTTTTAGTTTACTTTAGCCTCTTTTATCTTCAGTAAGGTAATTTCCTCTATTTTTTTTCTCTCTCCATTTGAATTATACTGTTTTCCAGAGGTGAAGGGCTGGAGGGGAGAGGGGCAACACAATTTTCTTGCTGCTATTGTCATTATTTTTTACTGATTGTTAGGTGATTATTGAATACAGTTTCCACTAGAAATGTGTATTAATGTGGTTTTGGCTGTTTTGCTTTTATCAGGAAAACTAATTCATGATGTCAGGGGTTTAGGACCAAAATGGAGACAGAGGAGTTCTGTAACTTTGAATAAAGGGAGAGGCATCTAAGTTGCTCTCCTTTCCCTCTGTAATTTCTATTTTAAGGTGGTGGAGTTATGTTCAGAGTGGCCTGGATGTGCAGATAAGTTGTTTGTTAGACTCTGCTGGTAAAGTGCTGCTGCACCAGCTGCTTTTCCTGTTCCTTGCCCTCTGGCTTCTGAACCATGTTTGTAACCCTCCATTGCCCAGCCTTCGGTATGTTGAGGTGTCCTGTACAGAGCTGATACTGGAAGGGGCTGGAAAATAAACTTTGGAAGTGTTATGAAGCAGGCATTCTTTATCAGTGCAGGACATGTTAGAAGGCTGTCTCCTTCAATCCAATGTGTGTGACAAGACTTCACCACTAGGTATTTATCCATCATAATCATGCACATTCATTACAATGTGCTTCCTACCTAATACATAAACATCACTTTCCTAGAACTGATTTGCATGCATCTTCCTCCTACTGGAGGTCCTTATATGGCCCTGGAGGGTCCTCTCAAGGTGGTTGTATTCACTGAATGCTTTGATATTACAGGCAACCTTTCCTTGAACTTTTTCTTTGGGCATGTGCTGTTGCTCCTTGTTACGTAACTTTTCCCAAACCCCCCTGTAGTTCTCTTTATTTCTTCTCCCCTGGTTCCAGCTATATTTATCATCCTGTGCAAGTGCCTTTGCATCCTTTTATCTTTTTTGCGCAGAAATTTTGAAGCTCTGTTCAGCAACTTCAGGGGGACTGAAAATTTATATTCTCCATGTTATTTACCAGGAGCACCCCAAAGCTGGATGCTGTTTGAGATGTGGCTGCAGGAGAGTCAACTAGAGAGGAGTAATCTCTTCCCTTGACCTCCTAGCTTCACACATATCAAAGTAGCTCAAGAAAGAATCAGCTTTTGTTTCTGCAAGGGTTTCACTGCTGACACAACTGGGAGTCAACCTGTTGAGAAGTGCAGTGCCAGTTATTACAGCAAATAGCCAGTGCCATGAATTTCTAAATGAAATTTTTTTATTGGTTTCACCAGCAAAGTGAGGAGGCAGCTGTTCAAAAGAAGTATTTGTCAGTTTGTCAGTTGGTGTGAACATGGATGGTTTTGCCGCTGGAGAGGTTTACAGTTTGTTCTGACAAGCAAAAACTTGTAAATACTGAATAGGCGACAGGTCATCATCAAACTTTGGTCTCAAGGCTCCAAATACCAAATGCCTGCTAATTTAGAATTCTGGCTATTATTAGAAGATCTTATAGGCACAGATGACTTAAAGAAGGCAGATCACCTGCTGTAGATGAGCTGTGCTATTTTAATTTACTTTTAACCCAACACACTAAATTAATTGGGCCTAAAAAGCTGCCAGCAATAAAAGCACTATTATCAAGTCATGTGTCCTACTAGTAGCAAAACAAAGAGAATAAATCCTTACCCTTCCTAAAGCAACCTTTCAAAGGTTGGTCACTAGGCCCACACACTCTGCTTGGTGTTTAGGGTGGGCTTTTTAGTCAGGTTTTACTGTTCTGAGTTGTGCTTCAGGAAATTTTGAAAAAAGTTAATAGGTATATGAGTCTTCATGTTAAATGAAATGAGTTAATTGCAAATTACAATTTTTGCAGTCTCTTTAGTGCCAGCTGTTTTTAATATTATATTCACTTTTATTTTATATCCTTAAAAACTGAAAGTATTTGCTTTTTCCCCCTTGTATGCATTAACATATATAGACATGGTTTTCAAATTCTGAAATGGAAGAAGTAATTTTAAAAAAGTCAATAATCACTTCCAGGAAAACTTTTTGTGGATTTAACTTAGACTCTGATTTTGTGTTGGATATGTTTCCTTTGTATTTAATTCCACAGAATTTATTATAATGTTAATAATTTTATGGACTGTGCTCTGAGAAAGTGAGGCAAGTTTTGCAGTGCTAGAGAAAGTGTCTTTTAATTGCTGCCATAACTAGAAAAGTCAGATAAGCTTCTTAGCATGTAAGAACTATTTGCAAATCCAAAATGAAAGCTGCAAATTTCAAATGTAAATTAATAAATTGGTATGAGATTAACAACATCTGTTTAACACAATTCCCTGTCTTTTCTTTCAGATTATCTAATTGATTTAACTGAATTTTAATTAATCAGGGTCATCTTGGTATTTCATAACTCTTACTGAAGTGTCTCTTCTCTGAAGTGAACTCTTACTTTGAATGTGCTTGATAGGTTCAGTAGGATGCCTCATTTGTAAAAGATGAGATCAATCTGAATGCATTTATGATGGGGGTGTGTGTTCAGTGAAGGGAATTGTCAGGAAAGACCTTTTGTCACTCCTAATTTCTTGTGTGAATATGCATGTATTAAGACATGTGTCCTGCAGGATGCATTGTACTGCAGCCTCTCATGAACCTGTTGCAAATTAAATCTTTTTCCACCAAAGGTCAGAGATTGGTGGATGTTCCATGTTTTTATGAAAGGAGACACAGTGTATATTTTAAAAAGTGACAAAATAAAGGTTGAAATGTAGTTGCATCTAGTTATGAAACAGAGTGATAAGAATTATGTTCTATATGAGCAATTCTGTAACTTAATGAAGTTATAGAACGTTAATGAAATGCATTATGCATGCAAAAAAAAAAATCTTCCAGTTATGTATTTCAATATATTCCAATATTGAAATCTTAGTCAGGTGCAAAGATGAACATAGAAGAGTTACTTAGTTCTGTACATTTTGCTTAATTGTGTTTATTGAAAGGATATAATTTTCTCTTTAAATAATAAGCTTTGAAAGAGCACGGGTAACTTTTTTTTTCAGGTATTTAACCTTTAGAGTTTTTAAGTACTTAAGTTATAATCTCAACTTTTTCCCTGTAATTTATGAAAACTGTAAAATTACAGATTTTTAAAATAGCTTTGTACACCTCCACACCATTGAGCTGCCTACGTGGGCCTAATCTTCAAGTAGCTGTATTGAGTTTGGTACAAAGGTTGCTGAAGGAGGTGAAAAAAAAGCGGTCTTTTTAACAAGCTTTCCATTGTATCCTGCTCCTTCCTCCACGCAGCCTTTGTCACATGCTGCCTCTCAGTAGTCACTTAAAGCTACCAGGAAACTGCACTGCAGTTCAAACACGAAAAAAATGCTCAGCTCTTCAGGATTGAGAGCTCTAAGGATGTGCAGAGGAGTTCTCAGGTGAGCAGTAGTTGTACAGCCACGAGCTGCCAAAATCAGTGTGACTTTCATACATGGCTATGGGCAACAAAATCACATCTCACTTTGTTTGTGGGAGCAAATAAATGTGTGAGAACAAAACCTGGCTGTTCCAGGGCAAACTGGCAGCTGGGGTTAAGGAGCATCCTCTGTTCTTCTGGGCATCCTAACTCATCAGTTCTTCTGGGTCTCACATCAGCATCCCCTGTGCCTCTTCCTCAGCCTTGTCTGTAACCTCAGATGTGAAGTCATCCCGATCTGTGTCTCACCCAAACGTGTTTAGGAGAGAAATGGATCGTAGCTCTGCTTCTAGACTGTGTTACTTTGCTTTGATTTTGGTACTAGTTGACTTTATGGGGCAAAGGAATCAATTTTAAAGCTTCCATTTTAAAAAGCTTGGGAGTTACATTGGAGTTTCACAGTGAAAAGTAGACCAGTTAAATAAGGAAATTTCAAGATACTGGTCTTAGGATTCTGAGCTTGCTTCGTCATGTGAAGCTTTAGAATAGTCTAAGTTTTTATCTTGGTCCAGATGGAGCTACAATCTATGTGATGGAACATAAACACAGTGTGTTTTCTGTATTTGAAGGAATTGCTGTTCCTTATTTTCTTCAAAGTCATTCCCACATAACAAAAGTAGTGTTGCTCATACTGAATAGACGATACCAACATCTCTGGTTGAGAAAAACTGAAGATTTATATGGCTGAGGCTCCTTAGGATAGCTTGTTTGTTCAGTAAACATTTGTAACCATCTGGTGTGCTGTGTTTTTCAGTAATGAAATGACTGTGAAAAAAATATAAACTTTAAAGTAGTGAAATTAATAATTAGGAGAAATAAATATTTTAATGAGATACTTGATTGGTGTTGTCAGTAGTAATGCCAGAGGTTATGATCCCTTTCAGGCTTCAGATGCTTGAAACCCTATAGGGAGTGTTTTGAAAGTAGTAGTAAAATGCATGCACCTTTTCTGCAGAAGTTTTTCAAGACTTAAAAATATAACTTAAGCATTCAAATAACCCTGTGAAAGGGAAAAGAATATCCCCTGCAAAAAATATCTTCTGGCACAAATTCCATTTTTTATTCAGTTTTACTGCAGGACTTTTCCCATAGAAATACTGTAAGCCTTAGCCAGGTCATTATCCTGAGTACCTTCTGCCTACCTGCAATTCTCCACTGAAGTTTTGCTAGCATCAGGTTTTCAGCTGAATATAATCAACCTTACTGGAATTGAATAATAGGACCAAGGGCTTGGCAGTTGTTATAAACTAGGTCTGTCTCTGTAAATGAAATCTGGGGATAGGGTTGGAGGGGAGGGAGGAGGATTAGGGGTGTTTTTTCAGATCAAACTGGGAACATATAGAGCAGTATTGGTTGACTGAAAATGCAGTGACCAAAATAAGTGACTTCGTTTTCTGTCAGGAGATCAGTGCCTAAGTGTTGTTCAGGGCAAGGCCTCAAGCAGCACAGCACACGTGATGTGTACCTCATTAGCTGGCCAAAAGCTGGTGTTATGATTTGGCTTCTATAGAAGCTACTTCTTTTTGATGCTAAGATTTGTGCTGGATTAAATGGGGGATAGTTACTGGGCTGCTCTTTATGAGGCTAGCACTGATCCAGCCTTGCTTACAGCATTGAGTTAACAATTAATAGGGACTAGCTGCCAAACTCTCCTCATGTAAAATAAGGAGCAAATGAAAGATCAATTCTTTTCTTAACAGTACGAAAATTATCATCTGAGTTTGTATTTCACAGAATGAGGGATAGCAAAATTTTTCTTTATGTTTCTAGTGGCCAAAACCTGAAGGCCTCTGAGAGTTTGCTTTATTTAGAGTCTTTCTAGATTGGCATAATATTGAGCATGCAATTAAATTGTGCATACTCACTTAAAAACCAGAAAAGCTTCTCATATTCTAGCTCCATCTTTCCTTCCTGACCTATCAGAAAGCTGTGAGTAGTTCAGCTCTCTGTTGGCTCTACAGCTGTAGTACAGCTCTCTTTTCTGGCTTTGAGCCACGTAGAGATTTGCCTCTGTAACAGGAATCCCCAGCATCCCCTTGGAAAGAAGACTTTCCAAGGCAGAAGTGCTAAAAAAAAAAGGGCAGCATCTAATTAAACCATATATTATTTACCTTTTTTGCCTACATGAGGAATTTCTACACTCATGTTATAATTGTTCCCATGCTCATGCTAGCTGCCAGAGGAATATTATGTAGGAAAAGAAGGAATAAATGAAATTGTTGTAGAAAAACAAGTCTGTTGGGCTTTTTCTGCTAAGTGTATATATGTCTACTATTGCAGATGAAAAGATCCCTGAACAAGCAAGGACTGTGTAACAAAGTTCTAGCTGGAAAATATATAGTCTAGAAAACTACTCTGTGGAAAAGAGAGGAAGGAATGAAAAAAATTTCAGTAACTCAATTTAGTGATCCAATTAATGATGTCAGCCACATGTTATTCATGCTGGGTAAGCATTTCCATGCAGCAGCTGCAAGTGCCATCAAAACTAGCATATCACAGAACTGGACTCTGGCATAGTAGCAGAGTATGAATTAACTTTTCCAAATTTTAAGGTGGTTCATACCAATAACATAAGAGCAAATCTGCTGTGAGATTACTTTGTTGTGATTCACTTTCTTCAAGCAGAAGCAGCATGATATTAAGGAATCCATTTGAAATGACACAGGGAAATATAGAGTAAGAGAGAGCAAAAGGGAAGAATTTTCTTTTCAATTGAGGCATTATGTCATAAAATAATTGCATTCTGTTTTTTTATATGTATCACTTAAATTTGGGCTAAAATTGAATGTCAGTATGTGTTATTTGCATTATCATAAATTTCTTTGGTAACAGTGATTCATTTCGCCACACATAGTGACTCCAGTGTAGATGAAAGAACCATTTCTCTTTGGCAACTCTAATAATTATGCAGTGGGGTCCATACTTACAGGCAGCCTATCCCTGCTTAGGAAATTTATCACTGAAGCCATCCAGAACAATTACAAAGTGTATGTCTTTATATATTATTCTATATTACCCATTGCTGTGTCTAACTGCTGCAGATTTTTGTCTAATAAATGTCCATTTAGGAAGAACTATAACGGAGACTCTCTGGAAACCTTCCAGGTAGCACAACAGACGTGTGGCATTGCTCTGCTCTGAACAAGGCACTGTCAAGGCCCAGTGCCCACTGTGTTCTCTGTTGGCACACAGCAGCCTTTTTATTAAGAGGCAGAGTTCTTTCTGCACATACTTATTTAAAGACTTATGGTATCTTCTGAGGCAACAGAAGCTTACCTATGTATAAAGTAAATTGTTCTGTTGAGCAGAGAAACAGTACAGTGAAAGAAACTAGCTACACTAGTGGACTTTGGTTTTGCTCTGTGTTGAATTAACTTTTACAAGGATTGTGTGTGCCATTGCTCTGTATTGAATCAGGAGGTGTATAATACTGAGTTTTTCTTCCATGTAAACTTAGGAAAGCTACTTAATTTCTAGGTATCTCAGAAACAACTCTTAAAGAGACAAATCATTGTCACAGCTGCTTTGTTCTAACTGACCCTGGAATGGTTGGGGTCTCTTTTGCCACATTTGTTTGTTGTTCTATGTCACAGACATATTTTATGAAAAATCCTTTCACTAGGATTTTTTCTCCTGAGAAGCTGGGAAGCTTCAGCTTCTCCATGTTTTGCTACTTTGGAATGTGATTTGGAGAATTGTTTACCCAGCATGTGAATTGTTTTTACTTGATGACCCATGACAGCCAGCTGTGTCGAGGCCGTGAGCAATCACAAGACTTTATTATTCATTCCTTTCTAGCTTCTGGTGTATGCTTTCTCTTTCTTTAGTATAGTTCTAATATATAATTTTCTTTTAATATAATACAATATCATAAAATAATAAATCAGCTTTCAGAAACATGGAGTCAAGATTCTCATCACTTCCGTCATCCTGGGGACCCTCAAACACCACCGCAGTTCTACAGTATTTTTTCACAAAGGTTACCCAACAGGTCAAAGGATTAAGAACATTAATTTATTTCCATAATGGTGAAGGGGAAATTTTGTAGCTTTGAAAGGAAAATGTAAATAATTTACAGAATGGGATAGTTTTAGCATCTGTATTTTAGTTCATTACATTGTGTTTTTAATAACTTCAAACCTTTTAGCACAGCATTTTTGTTTAGTTGAGGAGTGGCTTATTAAGTGGATTCATAATTAGCCATCTTTCTTTGTCATGGTCCAATATGCTAGAGCTTATTATGTTATTTTGTTATTTTTCTTTTGGCTATTTCAGGTATGAATACAAGCAAGAGCGAGACAGTGAAAGAGCACCCATTAAAACCCTCTAGAAGATCTATGCCATGCCTTGCCCAGAGCCAAACACATCCTCAGAGCCTGAGCAAGCATTCATCATTTCTGCAGCCAAACCGTGTGCAGCCACAGCTCCAGCCCCAGCCTTTGAGTGCAGGGACGTCAGGAGCTGCAGTGGATGTCGTGTCAGAACGAGGTAGGACGTTTTTCCGTTTCAGGAGTTTGCTCCAGCTCTGATAAACTGATTTATTTAGATATCTATGTTTGTTGAAGAAATGTTTTTGCAGAAAACACCTACACATATTACATTAACAGGTTCTTAAGTGAATCTTTATAATGTTTGAAGTGAGTTTTAAACTAATTTTTATTTCTGTCAATGATGACATTATTTCCTTCTCACTGGTAATAAGACAAGAAAGTCTTGCTCATATATGCTGGAGAAAAGTATGAAAGTTTTTGTAGTCTGTCCTAGAGGAGAAAGCAAGAATAAATATTAGGCTTCAGGCAAAAAATGTCTTTATATATGAACATGTAGAAGGAGATGCATTCATTCACAAACAGTAGAATCAGGGAAGAGCTGTATGGAAAGAATGAAAATGAATGGAGAAAATCCTTCCAAATTTTAGCTCGTGTGGGATAATGAACTACTTTTATTTTAGGATTTCTAATTTAACAGATACACATGCCTTGTCGGAGGAACTAGTATAGTTGGAATCCCAGTCACTGTGTGTCACCTGTTACCAACTCTTGCCATCCTCTATTGCCAGATGTGTGTGAAGCTTTGTAGAATAAATTAACTCATCTGGTAGTAGCTTTTGATAAGTCTGTCTTTATTGTTGATGGACACTAGGCATTAATTATTGTTCTTGTGAGTTATTTTATTGAGTTAAACTTCTCTTAGTATTAGAAAGTCTTCATTAAAGTGATCTTACTCTTTTTTCTATTGATAGAAAGTGCTCTTCAAAATTTCAGTCCAAAGTGTTTTATTTGAGTTACTGACGACTTTGAAAAGTGTTTTTTACAGTAAAGATTTTTTACTTAGAAAATACATGTCAATGCTGATACAGTTATTGCATTTATTTCAGCTAAAGTGGTGGAGACTTTGGAAAGCAACTTGCTTAAACTGTCTAATACAGAATATGGTGATCCGTTTTCAGGTAAGTTGTTGTCTGAACTGAAACAATGAAAAATTACTGATTCTTTGATTAATCTCACAGTATTTAAGTGTGGAAAGGCCATACTTACCCTGAACTTCCTTTTTTTTTTTGAAAGGGGAGACTAAGTGTGATTAAAGAAATGTGTCTGTCATAAATTTCCTGATACTGTCTCACCTTTTAGACTAAAAGCAGGGACTGAAGACAGAGAAGTGTCATATATTGAATATATCCTTTTCCTATAACAATTCTTCATAAAATAATAATTTTGAACAAATGTACTTGAAATTCCTTTAAAGTTGCTATTATTCACTTATTTTTCCTATATAGTCATGTCATTCACTATTATTGTGGCTGTAGTTCTTTTGTTGGGCTTTTTTTGATATTTTGTGTATTTGCTTTGGACATTTACATACAAAAAGTGTTAAAATTTGGGAAGCAAAAAAAAGGTAATGGAGAAAATAGCCATATTTGTAATGCTTTTCTACCATTTTGATATTGTAATTAAGTCAGAGTAAGTAGGGAAAAAGTTATTCTTAGAATTATCTTGTAACTGCAAATTGAATCTGTAAATACACACATGGGTAGTAATTTACAAGTTCCAGGATGAGGTAGTTGCCATCTATTTTACCCATACAGACACAAAGATATTTCTGCACCTTGCACAACTACTAGGAAAGATATTTTTACTCACAGTTGATGAACATCAAACTAGAAATCAGATATTCATGCTGAATGAAAGATATCAAGATATCTGCTTTCAGAAAGCTAGGTCTGCCCACCTCTCACATTATTTAGCATTGAATTTTCTTGATCCCTAAAATATATGATAGATAAGAGGGCTCCTCAAGGTTTCCTGGGTAGCTAACTACTGGAAATAGTGAAATTGATATTTCTTCAAAACCAGATATTCCAAAATCATGGCGCAGAACAAGAATTTGGCATGAAGATTATATAAGAAAATCAAGTCTTAGTAAGGTTCCAGTTAAAGCTGCTGCCCTTTCCTGGGGCAATTGGTTGGCAAGCATGGATACTAGGAGATTTTACTGTTATAATTTCCTTCTTTTCTTTTTTTTTTTTAATACCCTGCTCTATTTGTAATATCTTACTCTATTTTATTATGTATGCGAATTGCTTACACATACACTTGCTGATATTATTGTGTATTTATATATGTCAGCAGTAATTCTTTCTCACAATAAATGTTGCTGGTTTTCAGTCCCATTACTTAGTTTTAACCTGAAAAGATACATGGAGGGCTCAGCAACTCAGGAGAAGATAGATTGATTCCTTTTAGTTCAAAATTGTGTTAAATTTTGGTGTGCATGTTTCTTCTCTTCTGGCTACAGCTATGCTCGTGGAAGAAAAAGTATTTAAATAGTTGCCCTTTACTAACTTGATTGATGAATTTGCTCATGTTGAGTCAATCCCAAATGACATGAGTGAAATCTGTTAAGTTATTCACAGTTATAGAAGTTACAGAAATGTAACTGATTAGGTTAGTCAGTTATAAACAAGCAAGAAAACAGTATTAAAAACATTACTGCCAGAGGTCAGTAATAAGAATTGCCTTATTTTTATATTAGCACTATCTGTTAGATTCATGAAGAGAAATAAGGGACAGTTAAAAGGTGCATGTAAAAAAATGGCCTGTATACCTTCAAAATACAGTTTGTTGATCCTTAATTATTGTGTTTATGTGGGTAAGAATTTGTCTCCAAGTCTAAAATTTTCAGTTTAATCCTGAGTCTGGATGTAGGTAGGGAGGGGATGTAAAAAATAAACCTGAAAAAGGAATATTGCAGCTTCAGCTTTGATCCCCAGATAGGTTAAAACAATGCTTTTGTAGGAACTCTGGCAGTTTCATGGAGTTTGAAAAGAAGGCTGTTTAATGGGTATCATCATCTTAGTGAATATTTTCAAACTGCTCCTCTGAGAACATGAAAGAAAGCGGAATTAAGTGAATGTGGTGAATTTTTAATTAGGCAGTGTTGTAGAAATGTAGGCCCAATGGCTTTCTCCTCTTCCTGAGCTGTTTGTAGACAAAATTATCTTGAGCGAAGATTAACCGGCATCAAATAAAGAACTTCAGTGGAAAGCTTCACTTTTATTTCAGTTGGCTATAGCTGAGGCTGTCAGACAAGCTTAGTTAATGATCTTAATAGATTTATGAAGTAAAAAGTCAATGTATTACACCTTTGTTAATTACACATAAATAAATGGGATAAACGGGATCAAGGACATTATGGATTTGTGTAATTTTTCCTCTGCCAGTTTTAGGTAGTCAGTAGTGTTTTTAGTTTGAGGAAGTGGTACATTCAATCCAAGTGATAAATATTGAGCTTCTCTAATGTATATCGTGAACTTTGAGGTTTCAGGCATAATGGAATGCCCCTCTTTCTGACTCACTCAATCCCCTCCCACTTCTGGTGGGAGACACAGAAGGTGGAGAGTACTGGGTTGAAATAAGAACAAAAGTAACATTCAGTAGCAAGTAAAACATCACAAACTAATTTATTCTTTTTTTAATTCTGTTTTTTTTTTCCCTTAGATTAATTATGAGGATTTGTGCATAATAACTCATCTTTCTTAGCAGGACATGAAAGCTTCCCTAGATAATTAACAATTTTGCTGTGACAGATACCTTGTATTCTGAATTTATCATGAATCCAATTACTACAGAGTTTATATATAAAAAACAGTGTATTTATATGCTATGCTGCAATACAGTGAACTGACAAATGAAAAGCTGAACCAAAATTAACAATCCAACAAAGAATCATAATAACTGAATGATAAAAACTGCTTTTCAATGCTCAATTATTGAGGTGTTTGTAAGTCAATTTTGTGATGTTATGATAAATTGAAATGGGCATAAATATATGTATAACCTGTGCAGTACATACCATGTTTATATAAAAAGAGGGACTGAAAGATCACAGAAGATATGATTCCAGGAAACCAGGTTCAGTTTCTGCTTCAAGAGAAATATGGTGTTTCCATTATGCCTTCTAGAATAATTTTATCCTAAGTTTGTGGTCAGTGCCTACATAAAGGAGGGTGTCACGTCTGCTGTGGTTGTGTAGTGAGGTGGCTGACAAGCTGCATGAGAACAGTTTGTCCTATACCCAGAGCTGTCACGCTCCCGTATTGGAGCTGGTTCATGCCTGGAGAGCTGGCAGTATGGATGAAGAAATGATGTAATCTCTTCAGTGCTCATGGGAGCATAATAAGGATTAGTCTTTGGACTTAATATGCAGTCCAAAATATTGATGTGCTTTAGGCATTTAATCTGTCTCTAGCAGTTTTATGCACCATTTTAACTCATCTAAAGAGCAATAATATATGACTGACTCCCTTTTAAAAAAATTAGAAATATTCTCTGTAACAGTTACCACTGTCTGAAAGTTCATAAAAAATTGTACATTGAGGAAGGTCTTTGTCTGTTGTGTGTAGGCACAGGGTGTGTGCTGATTGGGAGTGGGCTGTGGCTGATCCCCAGTTGTCTCCAGCTGTGCAGGACAGGTGAATGCTATTGAAGGTAAGGAGCCATGGAGTGCCCGGGGTGCTGAGCAATCACACAGGGAGCACACAGGTGCAATGCATCAACATGAGGGGTATAAAAGGTTGGGCTGAAGAGCAACAAGCAGCAGATGCTTGAAGCTTCCTTTGGTGTAGGTTGTGGCTTCAGAGTTTTTCTGGTAGTTATGGTTTTTCATATCTAAATATACATACACAGATAGGTGAAAACCTTTCTATGTTATCTGTATAAGATAGTGTTCCAGGTGCACAGCAAAATAAAATAAGACCTAAATCTATCACAATGTCATTTATCTAGGTGTCTAGTGATGTTCTTCTTCATGATTTTCCTAGGATTTAAATTAGGACAAAAGGGGATTATTTACTTGACCAATAATCTCTTTCTTACTAAAGCTTTGCAAAGCCTATCCTCAAATGTGTAAAGGCTCAAAGCATTGAGTAGAGTTGTTGTATCAAAGTTCATGAAACAGAAACTATTTAGAAATATTTATATTAATTTTTCTTTCAATAACTATGCCACTTTTCAATTGAAAAACATTTGCTACCAGACACTACTGGGTGTATATAAAATATATCGCTGGATTGCAGGATACAGAGAAATCAGAACTGCTTTTTATGTCCTGTCATAAAATTGAAATGCAGTTTTGGCCCTTCAGAAAAGTATGATAGTAAGAAAGGTAGCCAAGGACCCAAAAAGATTCAAAATGTGAACTTAGTTATCTATTTCTAAACTAAATGCTTCTGCATTACTGTGTAAAGGATTTCCAGAAATGAAATTGTCTTCAATGTTTTATCATATAAGTGACCTTATAGGGCAAATCTTACTGTCATGTGTTAAGTGTTGCCAAATTATGTGTCAGGAAGCGTTATTAGTTTTTGTGATTGGTGGGGGTTTAAGTTTCTTTCCTTTTGCTCCTTTTTACTTATAAAATTGACTTATAGAATTTTTTCCCATAAGTTGCTAGGATACATTAGCAACTGAGTACTTGGGAAAACCAAAGAAATGGCCAAGCCTCAGGGGAGGAGAGCATGTGTTTGCACTTGTCTTGTCCCAGAATTTCTCTCTGATGGGGGGAGATAGCGCAGGAGTTGGGCAGGTAAAGGACAGGGCTGGGGTGGCTGCTCAGGAGGCAATTGGCTGCTCCCGAGCCCAGCCCAGCCCTGCTTCTGCTGCCCTGGGGTGAGCCTCTGCTTGTGAGAACAGCCCCTGAACATGGTCTTTGAGATGTAAGACTTGGTAAAAAGATGGATGTTAAAATCTTTCTGCTGTTAGTTGGTACTCTGGAAACTCACACAGAGAGGTCATGTCAAGGGTCATGCAGGTTGTGTTTGCGTCAGTGAGACTCTTGTCGCTGAGAAGCTGTGGTGGGTCTGTGTGAGCAGTGCAGCTTCAGGGCTGGCTTCTCTGAGAAGCTGCTGGAAGCTTCACCTGTGTCTGATGGAGCCAATGGCAGCAGCTCCAAGGCAGGCCTGCTGCTTGGTAAGGCTGAACTCATCAGTGGCTGTGGAAGTGCCTTTGGAGTAACAGATTTGAGAAGGGAGAAAAAAATACACGAGAGCAACTTCAACTGGAACAGAGATTCTCTTGCAGCCCCTAGTGAAAACCATGGTGAGGCAGGCTGTGCCCCTGGAGCCTGTAGAGGTCCATGGTGGAGCAGGGACCAGCAGCTTTCAGCCTCAAGGGGCTTGTTCAGAGCTAAATAATATTCCCCTTTTTACTGTATTCATAGCATTACATTGTGGGAGAGTACTTTTATGTATAAAATAAGTCATCAACTGCTGAAAGATAGAATAGGAAGTATCTTTGAATTTTAGAAAACATTTCTTTATAAATTCACTTAATTTTAAAGGCTGTTTGGGGTTTTTGTTTTGCTAAAACAAATTTTGACTACATTTCAGGCAAAATAGCAGACGTCTCTAGGTGAAAGATTTTTTTTATAGAAGGGAGATGCTGCAATTTGAAATAGGTGTCCTTGAAAGCATAAAAATGTTTAGCAGGTGAAGTGCATTGAGCACAGAGGGAGAACTTATTCATAACTTCAAATTACTTAAATTTAAAAAGTTGCAAAAGTTTTGCAAATGTTTTTTGTTTTTTAGTACTAGGTGTACTCATAATGTCTAATCCTCTAAAACTTCCCTCATTGAAATAGACTTTTTAATATAAGTATAGTCTTTCTTTCAGCTTAAATGACCTAGTTTAGGTTTCATAGGCCTGCCTCTTCATTTTACTGGCTCCTAAAACTAAGAGCTCAAACCTAGGCATAAGTCAAATATGCAGAGTTGCTAAGTACTGTTTCCTACCTGAAGCCTTCTTTTAACTACATTCATTTTTGCTGAGCAGAGAGTAAGTAGTATATATAAACAATATAATATATATATATAATAATATATAATATAAACATAAATTATATGTTTATAATTACATCATTGTTTAAAATAAACAAAACTCCTGAATGAGGCACATTGACAATAAAAATGAGCTGGTTTGTACATTAAAAAATCCCATCACAGATTTACCATGGTTAATATCAGTGTTAGAAATTATCAAGGGTACATTTTGTATAATCATTATGTAGTAACTAAATTGAGGAAAAAATAGCGCTCAGTAAATGTTCTGGTTTTAAATATTTTAATGTGTGAAATGTTTAGGGTGCGTGAGATAATTGTGGTTGTTTTTCTTAATTTCTATAGTACTTAGTGTAGAGAATTTAACTGAACAACTTAATGAAAAATACTTAAATGTTTCAGATGAACATTTATGAATTTAAAATCCATGAAATTCAAGATCGTGGTTCCCACAGCAACCATGACTTTTTTCTTGGCTTCTATTTAGGGTTTCAAAATACTGAGCTAAATGCTGTTCCTAGTCCACCTGACTTTTCCCATGTTGATGTGAAAGCTGAGATGGCAACTTAGGATTTGTGGGTAAATTTTTTGTCTGAATATGTTTCTTTTTCCGATTTGGCCAAGATAAATTTGTGTGGCAATTATTATTCCGTCTTTTTAATCTTTAATATATTTTTTCAAATCTAGCCATTTCCTAACATGGATTAAAACTTTACAGTCCAGCACTGCACAGGCATTGACCTTCATTTTACTTCTTCTGGGTGTGTAGGGCAAGAATTGTCATGATTTTTGATGAACAATATGGGTGATCTCTGAGGGAGGTACTCAGTTTCCTGCAGCTCTGTTATGGTACTCAGCTAAGTTTTCGTAAAATCTTCAGCTGAGCAATTAAAACCAAATCCAGTGAGAAAGCGAACGTTTTCTCCATGAAGATCTCCTACCTCCTATCACCATCCTTGAACAAGGTACACCTATTAAAATGTGTTCTGAGGCACTTACTGCAATATCTGACTGCAAATTTTCAAATGGAATATCTGCATGTGTGTAGGGAACTGGCATTTCAGTTGTTTGTTTAGATTTAAAACATGAGATGTTCCTCTGGTCTGCAGGCTGTGCTGCCTGTTTGGTGAAACATCCTGAGCCTCAACAACTGTGACTCAAGCAGTTGAATATTCATATTACTTTGTTTTTTAGAACTACTGTAAAGGACATTATGGACTTTTTTATTTGAAGGCTAATAAAAAAAACATTTCTCTTGGCCTTCTACTAAAAATAGCAGTTACATCCAATTTAAGATGAACATTGTAACATTTCACGTATAAAGCTTTAACAGGAAAATAAGTGCATTGTTAAAATGTGTACACATAAAATGAATATTCAACTGTGGCTGTAATAATGCTGTTTGTTTCTATCCATTATAATCTAAAATGAGCCCATTGTTTTCTTCTGATTTTCCTTCAGATGTAGGCAAGGAAAAAGATACATACACAGATGATTCAGAACATGGGAATTATGATGCTCGTACAGATCAGTCATTGCTTATTCAAAATAAGCTCACCAGGCAGAAAACAGAACCTCGAACTAAATCTTCTTTAAAGGTAATGGACACAAAATTCTATTAAATCGTATCAGCTGTCAGAATGTGCTTAAATATTTTTAAAATGCGATTTCTAAAGCAACATATGTTGCAGCCTAAGTAAATAGGGGTCTCATGGTAAGAAATTTAGGTGGCTCCCAAATTGTTGAAAATGATGAAACTTGTAAAATAATTTTAGGTAATGGTTTTAAATAACTTTTAATTATTTTTTAAATTAATCATAAGCAGTGTGTTAAGTCTTAAATCACTTTTAGTTAGCATTTAGCAAAATTGTCATGAGCTGCTATTATGGGAACACAACTGCATAAAATTACTGAAATTAGTTTTGTTAAACTGAAATTATTTTTGTTAAACTGAACTTGATATGCTTCAATGAAGAAAGGCTGGGAGAAGGAAGATGTATTGTTGAAATTGGATACAAGGAGTGCAGAATTTTTGGATCACAAGGTCATTTTGCAGAAACCAGAACATAAAGAAGAGACTAAGTAGGTGAGCTGGAGGAAAGAGATATTAAAAATATGGGCTAATTAGGATGTTCCAAGAGAACTAAATAAGCAATTGACGATAGAATATTAATGAAAAAGAATGATGCAATTTAGAACTAATGAACACAAATTTCTTTGTTTGCTAAAAATGTATAAACAGGTTAAAAAAGTTTTCTACAAATTTTTATTTGGAGGCTGGAATTTTGCCTTGCTTGCTAACATTAAGAAGACAGTGTTAGAGTATTTTATTCATCCTGATGATTTTGGAAGGTGTTAGTAACAATATTATAGTTTGAGTGACAGAATCAGTGAATGGAATTCTCTGTACTAAAATCAAGCAAAATTACATAAAATCAAAGATTCTTATGTGTTTTATTGACTCATCTAAGAGGTAGTAGCCTTCTTTCAATAAATTTATATTGCACAGAATTTAGGATATAGGATTCTGAACATGGAGTGGAATTCATGTTGTCTGGAAGGTCTCAGAAATTCTGAGAGTGTAGAAAAAGTATGGTCAGTCAAGTGTGATCTAGACAGAGTATAAGATCCTTCTTCTAAGCAGCATCAAAATGATATCTAGACCCATTAAAAGAGAGATAAAACTCACTTATGTGTAGGTGAGTGTAGGAGTGTTGTCAGAAACCTCAACTGGAAGGCAGTTGAGTTTTCAAGCACTGGAAAAGCCATCTCATCAGATAAATCTGGCATGCTATCTTGCTTAGTAATTGCATAATTATACTATTCATCACAATGCATTTTCTCCAGCACTTAATCCACTATAATGTCAAAGAATTATGATGGATTTTCTGTTCACAAAATGTATATTTTTTTAGTCATACTTTCAAGTAGGAGACCCTTAATTCTCCTTTCCATTAAGCCTAACTGCTTGCATATATATGACAAATGACTTAACCTCAAGAAGTTCTGAATAATTTCTTCATCACACTGTGGAAATAGTGAATTCTGCAGCACAGGGTTTTTTTTACTGTAACATCAGTAATCCTGTATTACAAATCTCTAGTAATGCTTGAATTACTGTAAGCTTCTCTGCTGTATTCACAGCACATGTGCTGTTCTCTTCAGGAGACCATTCCAGAGTTGTTTCATGGATGGTACCTATGGCACTTTGTGGTTTTGGCATTGAATTCATTTTTTTCAAGTCCTACAACAGCTCTAATGCTTGTAACACTCATCATCATTACTGCAGTATTCTGGAACACAGGTAGATGTGTCCTCTGAGGCTTCATTTCATAGCATGCTTTTAGAAAGATCTTCTATAATAGTAGCTATGTAATAAGTTTTAAATAGGCTTACAGGAAATTGTATTTACAGACTGGGAATCTGTGACATGAAAATGAAACTTCAGAGATTATATATTAAATCCATATGTCATATATGTAACCTTTTCTGGTTACATTTTAATCTAAACTGTTGCAATGAGAACTTCTTGTATCCAAAGATTTTCTTTGTCTGTTTCTGCAAAAGTGGCTGAACAAAGACAAATAATAATAGATGTTCTTGTTTGATTTTGTTGATTAAACAGACAAAGCCTTTTATGTCAATTGTGGCTGAAAAGGCAGAAAAGCAATGTGGAGTCTGTAGAATTTAGATCCTGTTACTGAGCATTAAATAGTTTTAATAATAGGTAAGGCTGCTGCCAAAACAATCTAGTAACAGATGCTGTACTGTCTGTCTAGTAACAGCGATTTCACTGCACTAAAGCAAAATACTTTTTTTTCTATTTCCATGTGAAATAGAAAATAATTACTAGTTGCATTTTTTCCAAGCCCTGCATTCAGGATGGTTATGAAGTTCATAATCAGCCAGTAAGCTAACTTTCTTTCAAAGTTTAAAGAGGAGCTTTATATTTGTATTAAGTTTAAACAAAAATACACTTTTTATATTACAGTCTTTGTATGTACCAAACTACTGAGCAAACTAGTTCAGAGTTCAAAAACAGTCTTCTCACAGTGCCTCTGGCTTTTAACTTTGACAATTTCTTTTATCACAACAACCACTCTGGAAACTTCCTTCTTCATTTAGAAGGACTGTTTCTGCAAATGAGGTGGTTTGGTTTAACCCTAGCTGGGTTAAATGCAAAATTTAAAACACAGCCCTGTACCAGTTACTGTGAAGTAAATGAACTCTATCCCAGCAAAACGCCACACCTAAAGCAACCAGGATTCTCCTTCCCTTCATCTTTGCCTGCTTCCACAGGAAAAAGGCAAGGGGAATTTAGATTAGTCTTAGAAAGGAATTTAGTCTTAGAAAAAAGTTTTGCCTTTGGATTATTATAGGAGTCTTTGTGGCAATTAGTTTAAAAAGCCTTAGGGAAATTTCTTCCCCAAATTGATATAAAACTAGCAAAAGAAGGCTTCTAATTCTTTCTGAGACTGCTGAAAACATAGAATACTGCAGTACAGCTTTACAGCTGGTAAGTACTCTCACATATTTGAAGTGTAAACTGATCTGCCACAATAAAAAGGTCTCCTCAGTCTGACCAGATAATGAGAATGTGAAACACTGCATTGACCAGGAGTACAAGGATAAAAACATATTCTTCTTCTCTACTTCTAAATGTTTCTAAAATTTTTGCTTGTTTTAGAAGAGTTGTTGTATTCTTGAGAGATTATGGGGAAAATTGCAAAAAAATTTGTCTGCAATTACTACTTGGTGCCATTATCTTTCTCAGCAATAACTTGGCTGGATACTTCAGCAGTAGTGAATGTGTCTTGCTGACATGATGAAACCCAATACACTTTTTTTTTTTTTTCAGGAATTGTTTAGTTTTCAGCTTACATGCGTCATACCTCCATAAATCTGATTCTTGTTATTACATTTTAAAGCTTTGAAAAATCAGAGAATTTTCTTAGAGCAACCAGATGCCAGTGTATTCATCTACTGTTCTTGTTTGCATGATTATGATTTATAACTGATAGTTTCCTATAGTGTGGGTTGGTGTATTTCAGAATCCACAGATTTCATACTGAAAAATTGTGAGTCGCTCAGACCCATGAAAAAGCTGTCATCATTATCCATCTCTGCCAGCTTCTCATCACCAGCTGCTCTTGAAATTGCACAGAAAGTACCACTTTATGTATGTGGTTCTGCCAAGGGGTCTCACAAGGAAAAATGAGGCCAACAAGTGTCTATTGAGCAAAAACGAGTAGTATCTGCTTTGCAAGGGAAATGTAGAAAATGAGAAGGTCCCTGGGTGAAAGGCTGATACTTGAAATGCTCTAGTTTCCTTAGGAAAGGGAAGCAGGCTAAAACAGACTTTATCTTGAGTGGAAGGCAATGTTTTCCTAGAGAAGTGGCAAAATCAGTAGCAGCTAATTCTTTACCTATTGCTATTGCATGTATAGTAGCAAGATAGGAATATTTGAGAAATTGCTCTTCCATTTCCTTTCATTCACTAGATCACTGTTACTCTCTTTGATCCTGTAAATATTTTATCTAGGTAATGCATTTTGCTGTCTGGGAAGGTAAAGAAATAATTTTTGGAACAAGGTTTGCATTATTATCTCTTGGATTCAGGAACTATGAAGAAATGCTACCTATACAATGGCCCAATTTACTGCCTTTTTTTGGTAGTCTAAAAGTGCAGTCTAATAACACGGAAGTGAGTAAAGCCTAAAAGCAATGATAACAGATAAAATCCTTATCCCACAATGGAAGGATGTGGTAAAGTGCAACAAAAGTTGACTTCATGCTTGTGCTTTTAGTGCTTGGCTCTCATTTCCTGTGAGGTTTTATTAAAGAAAAAAAGCCAAAAAAGCTCAGAAAATATTTCAGGAAATTAGGGGTAAGTGGCAAGTCATTTCAACTTATAGACAAAAATGTTTGAAAAGAAATATGTAAAGAAGAATTTTCAGTGGTTATGTTAGTATGCTTCTTAAGACATCCCTATTAGACCTCAAGAGCAAATTAGAAGAGGTTTAATATAAAAAAGCCTCCTCCTGTCTCCAAACATCCTCCATTGCTGCTCCCTCATATGGTAATATTTAAAAGACTTCCTTTAAAAATTTTGCATATCACCTAACCCACTCCTTTCCTGAAGTCAGATATGTTTTTCATAATATATACAAATGCATTTTTCATGCTTACTCTACAAGTCTGAGTAGACTATAAATGGAAAAAAAAATCGTCTGTGAGGAAGCTGAAGTAATTGCTAAATTAGTAAATCCTAAAAAGTTAAAATGCAGTTTAATTAGGAAGGTCAGATATTTCTGGAAGTCTTTGTCTCCACAGAAAAAAGCTTTGTTCGGCCCAGCAGTGTAATCTCACAGAAATGCAATAGTGTGGGTAATTATGGAAGCCTGTCATGTTGTCTTTGATGCCCAAGGTAGTTTGGATGTCTTTGCATATGCAAATATGTCCCCTATTTTCTTTCCTAGGTTATTTGCACAAGAAGAACGCTAAAACAATATACATTTGAAATCATCAATCTGTTTTTGAAACTAAGTAATTGAAAGGATGATTCTAGTAAATCTGTTTATGGTTTATCCATTCCTACAAACACAAAATGATGAAGTCTAATTTAGATGTGTGCTTTGAAAATTTCACATAAAGCATGCCTTAGATTATTCTTAATCAGAGTATGTTTTTAGAATGTAAAAAATGAGTCTTGTACTATTTAAAAACACTTCACAGCTAATTCCAAGTAACTTAAGAAGTCTAAAACTTATTGAAGTCCCAGCTTTGATTTTTAAACATCCTGAAATAAAGCAAGCATTATTTAGGTATCCTACTTTTGTTCATGGGAATATCCACTGTAGTTAGAATCACAGATGTGTTTATTTCCAGAAAATACTTAAGGTGTAATATGAACCATAAGCTGTGGATGTGGACACTCACCACTTAAATGGTGGCATCCTTTGGTGTGAGTATTACTGAAGATGTTAATGCCAAGATCATGGTAACAGAGTTTGGGAGAATTAGTAACCTAAACAAATGGGATGTTTTTCATTAATCTTCCATTAATCTTCCAACATATTAGCATCATATGAAGATCAAGATCATCAATATATTATATTGGAAGAAAGTTTTCTTTTATTACAGAGAACCATTCTTCTCAGAGATAGAACAGAAAAACTGTTCATGTAGATGTTTCAGTTTCAGGTAGTTGCCATGCTGAAGAAGTTAACAGATCAGACTTGACCTCTGTCAGAATTCCAGCCCTAGTTCTTCAAATTGTTTCCATGGCTGCTTTTTCTTACTTCATTATATTAAAACCCTGAATTAATCCATTGTTATCTCTGAAAGTTTTCTTAAAAGCATCAAGAAGTACAGAAAACTGCTTTTCCTTGACATCCCTCTAGAAACCAGTGTGGTTTTGCATTTTAAGTGTCTTTCTGCTCTTCTTACTGTGTTCCTAGCTGATTTTCCTTACAAGTGTAGACAGCAATAGTGAATATGCATGTATACATATCTGTGTGTTTGAGAGTGTATGTATATACATATATACACACTAATACACATAAATATATGTACATATATGATAATCCATACTCGCCTTTTTGGGCTCTAAGATACCATATGAATGTATAACACATCTTTTTTTTTGTGCTTTTTGCAAAAAAACAAATTTGTCCTGAATTCAGAACAAGGAATAGCAAGCAGTTCTCCCAGAAATGAGCTGTGGACATCCTTATGAGAGATCTTGTGGGTTTTAAAGATTATATGGGTTTGAGGGCTGCTGGATTATGTTGTAGAAAGTTACTGAATACATAGAAATCAGAGCTGACACTGGCTGAACTCTGAGCAGGTGGTAGAGGGAAGTAATTAATTACATTTCTTAGTTACATGCTCTATCCTAGTACCTTTAATGTATAAACAAATTAGAGCCTTTCATAGTGGTTTGAATGTACTTGTATTTTGCTGTTGCACAGTTCAAGCTGCAAATGCTTGAACAAGTGAATGGGAATTTTCTTAAAATCCATTAAAATGTAAACACCTATTTTGTCAGACCTTAAGCCTTGCTGTTATGTTATTTTTGGGGAGAGTTGTCAGTGGTGGACTGAACGTGAAACAAATGGCTACAACATGTATGTTGTACCTATGTGTGGTTCTCATTAACATCTGAGTTCACCTAAGTAGAGTATATTATTCACTATCTTAAACTTTTTACCTGTATAAGGTGGAAAACAAAGAAAATATACCACTAAATTAGGATACAGTGACTGTATGAATCTAAAATTTGCTCCTGTTTTGAGAATGGTTTCAACTCCCTCTTTAGAAATATTTATTTCTGTGTTTGGGGTGAAAAAATGATAAAAGTTTAATTTACAGATCAGAGCAGCAGTGAGACAAATGAAGTTGAAATAGTTACAATTACTGTGAAATGTGCTACTTAAATTAACTGGGGAGAGAAAGATCCAGTAAAGCAGATGTTCCCACTTTGTAAAAAGGGCATTTCTAATTAATTAGAATCTGAAAAATAGTTTATTGAGAAATCCCTCCATGTTGGAGGGATGTCCCTCCAAGGAAGTTCTTTTTATACATTTGAATGAAAATACAAACTTTTTATTTTATAGCTTTGCTAAATATTTGCATTGTGCTTCCACCTTTTTTTTCTTTTTGATTGAGCCAAAACTCCTTTTTCTAGGCTAAATTGATTGATGTGTTTTGCCTTGTGTAAACTTCAGTTGAATGATAGTGGCAGTATTTTGAATTTTACACTTTCAGACTTCAAAGCAGCTTGTCATGTGATTTGTTATACTAACCACAAACTATGAAGCAATCAAAAATCTTGATACATAATAAAACCAAGAAACTGCAGCATCTATGGTATCAAAGCCTCTGATGCAAGCCAGTGTATTATGATTCTGCATAATGGACAAGCTTGAGTCAAGTGGTGCCTCACAGCCTCACAGTTGAAGTTCTTCTATTTAAAGACTTTGAAAGAACAAGGGTAGGTTAAATTGTTGAGTTTACTATCTGAACTATATTGCAATACTCTAAAAGGAGTTTTTCCAAACAAATGAGTTTTCATATGTGTGTAAATGTAAGAAAGCTTAACAGATGGATACTGTTTCAGAAAATCTGGAGGAGTAAGGTGATGGAGAGGATGAAGGAATTTTGATTAGTCCTTTTATACTCATTTTTCAGGTGAAACAGGAAATCTTAGAGAGTAAGGTCTTTGCACAAAATATTTCTTCTGATGCTTTTCTCCTTTTCTGATCTTTTTCTCTCTTTAAAAAGGTGAAAGAATGAATTAATGTATTGGTCTAAACCAGCAGATAAATAATAAATGATCTGTGCTTGAATGCCCACTGCACTAACAGCTGATTCCTTCTGCTAGGTATAGATAATATACTCTGACTTAGATGTTTAATTGAAATTACTGCTGCCTGTTGCCCTTTTGTGTTATGGAACTCCTTCAGATCAACTGAAAAGACCCAACTAAATCATCCATACAAATCAAGCATATAAATTCTTTTACTAGTACTTAATTACTTCATTTTTATATTTTTAGCAGTATTTTTAAAAATTACTTAATTTTTATATTAGCAGTAATTTTTATATTACTGCTAATATAGGTGGTCAACATTGGTTTTTTTTGAATAGGACAAAAGTGAAACTAATGGTGCCAGTAGCATTAAAGTGAATCAGTCATGAAATCAGTGTTATGTAGGCCAGGTTCACTGCATGAATGTGGCAAGTGGCTTCACTATTGCACTTCTAAACCCCCTGTGGGGGTGTTCTCTGAAAGTGGTCTGGTTTAAACTGGGATAGAAGATTTCTTTCTACTGTCTTCACTGCTCATTATGTCTTTAACATTGACCCCAAATAATTCTATTTGATGTTAATGAATACGAGGTCATATTTGAATACTGTCATTAATCTGAGAAACAAAGCATGTTTTTCTAAGACTGAAGAAAATCAGATGTTTTGGAAATGAGGAAAGAAAGACTAGAAATAATAACCTAAAGAAAGGCAGTAGAAATGTATTACAAAAGGTGGGTGTAATTTGCAGCATGTCTGTACGGAAATTGCATGAGCAGAAAGTGTTTTGGAGAAGTTCCAGATGTCCCCTTTGGGGGAGTTTTGGCCAGGTTTTTTGTATCTTATTGTGCCTGCTTCATGAACTGTAAAAGCAGTCCTGGTCTGGTTTTGTAAAATACTTATGCAGGAATCCTTCAGTGTTCAAGAGGAGAGTCATTGTTCATGTCTTGAACCTGAAAAAGTTTGTGTTTTAAAAACTTGCATATTCAAACTTGCACTTTTGAACCTTCAGTCTACTACCTCACCCTCAAACCTCTGGGTCTTATGGATTTAGATCATTAAATCTATAACATTATAAAAAATAATGGTTTTACTACCATTCCCATTCAGAATTCTTAGAAGGGGTGGCAGACCCTATATTCTCTAACACTAACAGTCTTGGTTGACACTCTTTGCAACCTTAATTTGGACTTCAGATATTATTTATCTAAATATGAAGAAAGATATTGAGGTGTTGGAGTGTGTTCCAAGAGGGATCCAGGGTGCTAGTCTTACATGGAGTGGTTGAGGCAGCTGGAAGTATTAGTCTGGAGAAAAGGAAGCTCATGCTGGGTGTTACTGCTCTCTAGAAGTACCTGAAAGGAGGTTTAGCCATGTGGGACTCAGTCTCTTTCAATAACAAGTGACAGGACAAGATAAAACATCCTCAAGTTAAATCAGGATGTGTTTAGATCTGCTGTTAGGGCAAATTTCTTCATTGGAAGGGTGGTCAAGCATTGGAACAAGGTTGCACAGGGAAGTGGAATCACCATCCCTGGAGGTACTTAAAAGGTGTGTGATGTGACCCTTGGGGACATGGTGTAGTGTTGGGTTAATGGTTGGACTCAATGATCTTAGAGCTTAAATTGAAGCTTAATGTACTTAAATAATGTTCTCTGGTGCACTCCTTTGTAACGGTAGATTGTCTGAGACAGACTGTTGTTGTTTTTTATTTTGGGAGTTAAAAAAGCAAAGACAGAGAAAGAATCTTGTTAGAATGCTTTAGGTTTTGCAGACTGAGGAGTTCTCAGAAGCACTAAATGTGTAGAAAGCTGGCAGTGAGAGATGTGGGCATAAGAAAAACATTTCACATAGAAACAAGTGAGCTGGTATCCAATATATATAATGCTGATATCATGCACTGATACATGGTTCTAGTTTTGAATAGAGAATGTCCCTGTGGGGTATAACTGACTATTGTAAATTTCATATCCAAATAATCCAAATACGATTAATTCCTAGGACCAGCATCATCCCATTGTTCAGAAGATGCAGCATTCATAAACATTTGGACCCATTTATGATGGGTGTAATGCATACTTCTTGAAACCAACATTCTTCTGGATGGTTCATGTCTAAATAAGTGCTGCATTCTCCAGAGGATGATGATAGTTTCTCAGTTTTCCTTTTCAGATTTTAAAGTTTTCAGGACCTGGGGGTGCTGCTCAGCAGCTGACTGAATATGTGTGCCCAGTTGGCCAAGAAGGCCAATGGCACCTGGCCTGTATCAGAAATAGAGCAGGGCTGTAGTTGTCCCTCTGCTCTCTGCATGGGTGAGGGCACACATTGAGTATTGCATCCAGTTCTGGGCCCCTCATTGCAAGAGAGACATTGAGGTGCTGGAGTTAATTAATTAATTAATTCCACTGTCCAGAGATAGGCAGTGGAGCTGGTGAGGGTCCAGAGAGACTAAGGCTTACGAGGCACTCCTTGTAAGAGGAGTGGCATGCCTCATAAGGTGGGGATACAGGAGTTGTTCAGTCACAAGAGAAGCTTCGGAGGAGTCATCCTCTCTAAAGCTACCTGAAATGAGATTGTAGCAAGATGGAGATCAACCTCTTCTACCAGTCAACAGGACAAGAGGAAATGGCCTTAAATTGTACAAGGAGACACTCAGATGGGACATCAAGAGCAATTTTTTCACTGCACGGATGGTTAAGCATTGGAAGAGGCTGCCCTGGGAGGTGGCAGGGTAACCATCTGTGGAGGTGTTCAAGACATGACTGGATGAGGCACCTTGTTCTGTGATTTAGTCGTCACAAGGTGGTGTTTGGTTTGACTCAATGATTTTGGAGGTCCATCCTAACCTAATAATTCTATCATTCTGTAGTCTGTCACCAGTTGGTTTGGTCTCTGTTCTGAAGCATGCAAATCACAGAATGCAAAAATAGCTCCGCAGCAGCATGTAAAGCAGGGTTTTCCATATCAAGGTCAGGTAATTCCTGACCTTGATATGTTTGCAAGCATGGTGGGAAGGAACTAGTCAAGATTGAAACATGGCTAACATGGCATTGAAAAAGCACTTCAACTAGACTGTCCGTGCAAACATTCCGATCAATAGCATTCTTTTTAAATTTTTTAGCTTTATTTCTGCCTTGGAGAAAATATAGGTATGTTTGTTTTATAAAATTTGCACAGGTATAAAGCTGAGAAAATTGCTTTAATTGACTTCTTCATTTTTTCTTTTTAATTTCCAATTGAAAGTAGGGATAAACAAAAGTTCATATCAATACGCACCACTCAAGAATTTTAAGGTTTTTGCTCAACTGAAATAACTGGAATATGGGCTCTGCAAAGCTATTTTATTTTGTTTTGTTGTAATTAATTTGAAATCCTGAGGAACTGATGCATATCACTTTTTTGTTCTTCTGAACTTCTTGCATATTCATCATCCTTTAGATATGTGGCTGTTTCCATGGTTTAGGAAGTGCTATGTTATATACAATTCACAATGGAGCTCTTCATCTTTATAGATGCCATATTTAGAGTATGTTTCTTTTATGTTTGCTAGAGTGATGCCATGGCATCATCAGGACTCTTCTTCAAAGATGGCAAAAAGCGCATTGATTACATCTTGGTCTACAAGAAATCAAGCCCACAGGTAGAGAAAAGAAGCACATTTGAGAAGAATTTGAGAGCAGAAGGGCTTATGTTAGAACGGGAGGTGAGTCCTGTAGCTTATGTGGCATAAAAAAAGCCCTTTATTATACCATCCTACTTTACTGAACTGATAAAAGATTCCAGACAAAATTACAAGCCTTTCCAGGCAGTTCTCATCATCTGCTTAACTGTATTAAACTAATAAGAATAGTTTGATAGTGTGTATTTTAAAATGATTTGGAGATACATGCTTGTACACAGAAGTGTCATGCAGTACAGGGGGAAAAGTTCCAGCTTCTCATGCTTGCAGAACAGAAGCAGCTTCAGTAACCCATGTTGTTGCTTTAATACATATCCTCTATGTCTTTCAGCAGAATGCCTGATGTTAAATGTCTCACTGTTTCTCAAGGGGTTAAGGTTGTCACTATTCTGGTTAATCTGTGGCTAGTAATAGTAGTATTAATAAAAAATGAAAGAAAATGGAGCCAGGGAAACATTGCCTTGCATTTTTGCTGTCTCATGAATGACCTGCAGAACAGGTATATATTTACTCTATTCTGATGTAAGCTCCTATTGTTCATGTGTCTTTTGTCTTGATTTTTCATCTCAGTAGAATTGTAATATGTGTTCTGGGTTTAAGCAGTGAGCTTGCAAGATATAGCTCACAATATAGCATGTTAAATATTCATAAATAGCTAGCCTGACTAAAATTTGGTTTTAAGACTTTTAAGAATTTTTACAGTATGGTAATAAAAATAGCTGATTTTGTTCCAGTTTTAATATATAGAGCTTTTGTCAGTTCAGAATTTCTGACATTCGGAAACAAATGGTTTTATAAGTTCTGAATTATTTTGTTTTCCGCAAGCATTGTATTTTATCCACAACTTTCAAGAAAGTAAAATATTTGAGGTAGTACTATGGAACTGTGATATGATTTATGGAACGGGTAGGTAAAATTGGCAACATTTTAAGTTTAACTGCATTTTCTTTTACCTTTACTTACCAAACCTTACAAAGTCAGGCTTTTGGAGGCTTTAATCGGACACAACTCAACTATAAAAATATCTAGTTATAGAATTACTAGAAACCAAGAATTATAGAAACCAAGCAAATACATCTGGGAAGAGTGTGGGGAACTGAAGTGTTCACAAGAGAAGGTGAATATAGAAATCTATAAGGCTGAAACTAATTTTTTACGTATAAATAAATTAATGATGAAAAACATTTGTGTAGAGTACACATTGTAAATTAAATATCCCAGTTCATACACATTTAAAAATTGCCAGCAGATAACTCAATTGCTCAACCATTCCCTTGAGTTACCATTTTCGCAACCTGGAGCCTTCTCTCATCTGTTCTCATGCCTCTAGCACTGACCACACTTTTTCTTTAATGGGAGACACAGAATGGTCTTCGATCTAGTTATCTAAGGTGATTTTTTTGAGATTTAAAATTAATTCCATGTTAAATTGATTCCATGTAAAAAGGTGCTGCATAAAGTCTTTACTTAAGTTCATGACCACAGATCTTTCCCTACAGATGCCTTTTGTCCCACTTGTCTACACATACTACAGAGCCTGTAAGCGAGAAAGGTTACCGATTTTCCTTTGTCTAGAAGAGCATTTATTTTCAGAGTTGCATGCCCAATTCAGGCCTAAAATCAGAATTTGACCCGGTAGAATGCTTCTGGAAGGGTGATTGCTGTAGGTTTAAATTATTAATACGTATTTGCATGTTACTGCTCTTTGCAGCCAGCTGTTACCAACAGTGATATCATGTTTGTTAAAATTCACTGTCCATGGGAGACATTGTGCAAGTATGCAGAAAGAATGAACATCAGGATGCCTTTCAGGTATTGTGGAAAATATTTTAAGAAATCTATGATTTAGTGCTTAATATTGAAAGTTCGTCACTTACTCAAGTCTAAAAGTGCAGTCTTTACTGCTCTGTAGCCAGGAGTGCTCATATTTATTTTAGTGATGGGATAGGGAGAGAGGAGAAACAAATAAGAAGTTCTGTTCTTTCCTCATTTTTACACAATACTATGTGTTACTTGTTTTCAAACTTGCCTTTTACATCAGATTGAGCATATATCTTTTAGACAACAGTAGTTCACACATTGTTTTGGATGTTCTTGGCAGAGTTTCAGATATTCTCCATCTGAGCTTGAGTGTCCTCCATGATTTTAGGGTTTTTCTGGAGTCTTATTGAAAGGCAGGTGAAATGACAGAAAGTGTCTTCCATGTCTCCACTATAACACATATTGTCACAATTTGAGTAAACTGAGGTCCAGTAACTTTCTTTAGGCAGAATAATGGCCTGAACTGACTTCCTTGTCTGAATGTAAAACAAGTTCTATCGTATTAACAAATTAATATTTGCTATTAATTTGTGGGACAGGTTAATATTTTCTGCAACAATACTTAAGTCTTTAAAGGAGAAAATGTGCCTTTTCAAATTGATTAATAATGCTCTTGGAGAAGAGCATATTGTGTGCATGAGTTCAAGTGGTAACCAGGTGCCGAAGTTGTGTGAGCCATGGAAAACGCCCTTGCCAAATGCTCAGTCTTTTATACTATGGCACTGTGGTCTCCTGCATTGGTCCTAAGACAGAAACAGTGATTGTGAATCATCGTTGCTCAAATCTTGCTCCACATACCCAGTTCTGTAGTGAATTTTCACATCATCCCATTAAGCCTTCAAAGGCCTTTCCATAAAAAATGTTTTAGTAATAGTCATCTTCCATATGTTTAAAAATATTATTATAGTGCTATTTGAGTTTATCTAGTTCAAAAAATACTTGCCAGTATATTAAGTATAGAAGTGTTTATATATGGGCATACAGACATAAATAATCAAAATTGCAATTAAAAATTATTTCTTCCTCCTTTTGATACATTACTTCACAAAATTGTGTTTTAGCAATGGGTTTGAATTCTTCATAATTTTAGTTACTTCATAGATCTATAGTGCTCTCAGGACATAAAAGGCTGGCTTTTGCAATCCTGATTTATTTGGAAGACATTCTAAATCATGTTTGTTTGTTATATTATTAATGCCGTATAAATATATTCTCTTAGTGTTTCCCCCAAAGGGTCTCTGTTGCTTTGGCTTCTTTTTATCCAATTAATTTCAGTAAACCAAAAGTAGATGAAATACTAAATTTTCCAATTTCACCTTTTTGGTAGTTTTGCTGTACAATGAAATACATACATTTGGGAAGATATTTTTCCACCTCTACCTCCATAATAGAACTGTGAGAAATAGTAAATTGGTCAACATTTTTGTTATCTTTAAAAAGATTTTAATAGGTATTTAAATGAAATTGCAGTCTAGAGCTTGTGTGACTATTTTAGTATATTTCTTGAATTTCTTTACCTTTTCAAACAGAAAACTCGACACAATTCTGTTGCAAACACAAGCTGGATGTAGCAGAATAGAGGAATGGTCTGCCCTGCTTTGCCAGCAGCCTTTCCAAAGTGTCCCCTACAGGAGATGAGCATTTTTTCATGATACCTTCCTTCTCTGTAGAAGGCTGTGCTTTAGAAACTTGCTGAGACACAGTTCTTCATCTTTGTTCATATCTGCCCAGATGGCTTTTTCATGGATGCAGAAATATAAACCTGCACTCCTGTAACAACATCCTGTGACCGCACATTTTATAATTTAATTACATATTCTGTTAAGAACAATTGTGTTTGAGGTGTTGAACTTGCTTTTTTAAATGAAATGATTCCTACCTGGATGGTGTGTATTGTTTTTCTGAGGTAACCATTCAATGGACAAAGGAACCTCAAATGCTGCAATTCTCCCACAATTAGTGATTACTCAGTGAACTAGAGCATCTTCCTCCCAAAAAGTTTTAGGTCATCCTTAGATAGATTTAAGTAAGCCTAAGGGGAAAAGAGAGTTGGACTTGATGATCTTTATGCATCCCTTCTTACTTGAGATATTCTGTAATTCTAAAAAGCAAATTATTTCTCATTTATCTGTTTCATCAGTGTTTTCTGACTGGTTCTAGTACAAAGTTAAAGATGACAGATAACCTTCCCTGCAATACTTTAATGCAGTATACCTGTTTGTTCTTGCACAGTCTTGCAAAATTTTGACTTTTAGTTATGGTCACTAAAATATGCCATATGTCAATATCATATATGAATATTGAACACATGAAGAATTCAATTCAAACTTTTTAGTTTCATTTTGCTCAATCCAGGATCAACAGAATTATTATCACACAGGTTACTTCTCTCTGTTTCTGAAAAGTAAAAATACATTTGAGATTCACCTACACCCCAGAACTGTTTTAGCATGGTATTATACCAAAATGTGTTGACAGATATATAATATGTATCATATATGTAATATAGATGGAATCTCATTGTGTCAATTGCAGAATGAAATTTTTCTGAAATTTCAATAGACAGTGTGTAGTGATCATTACTGTCTTGTATATATGGCTGACTTTGTCATGCTGCTTTATTTGGAAGCATATGTACATGGTTTCAAACAGGGTTTGTGTAAGCATCAAAGCTAGGTCATGACTGAGTTATGATTTTTTAACTGTCATGGGTATTTTTAAGCATATGGTCTGTCAGTAGAAATAAAACTATATCTGTTTCTAGAATTGAGGCAAAGCTTTAATTTTGTCTACAAGTGTCTTGCAACTCATAATTATTATTGTTTGTAGTTAATAAGTTATTTGTAACAGCTGAACTCCATCTGGGCAAAACAGCTAAGGATAATTAAGGGTTTTGTTAAAAAAAAGTCTGAAAACCCTTTAATACCTTTCATTGCTTCATTTACAATGCTGCCTAGCAGTACCAAGTGTCAGGCTGCCAACAGTCTGCAGATTGGTAGATACATAATTTTCAGTGACCACATATTTTCCAGGCAAGGAGCCTTTCACCCTCCTTTTAAGGTATTAATTTCAATGGATCTTCAATGTAAGTAATGTAATTTTATGAATCTCATGTGCTGCCCAGGTGTGCAGTTGCAGATCTTCCTAACTCCTGAGGAATCTGCAATATCAAGGCTCTTTTTGTGGTTGAAATGTGACATGAAATTAAAGGAGGAGGCCAAACAAAAAGCCTGAAGCTAGGTGTGGGAAATATAAACCATGTAGCAAATATGTCTCCATTTGGTTTCAAAATAACTGTTCTGAGAAGACTCTACTGGGAATTTCTGGTCTTGTTTCTCTAATTGGCGAAGGGTGGGGAGAAAAGAACTATTAAGTGGCTTATTGATCAGTTATCGTTTTTGTCAGTAGCTACAAATCTGTTATTTTGGAACAAACTTGAAAAATGTGAAACTATGTTATTGTAATGACTTATTCTATTTCACTTGCCTTTTTAAAGTTTTTTCATGTTTTTGTCTATGAAAATGCATGTTTTAAAATGTATAGCATTCTTTTGTAACATGTATGTCCCTTTCAACTATGTCCTACTTGATTAATCTCAGCTGATTTTTTGCTGTTCTTTCAGGAAAAAATGTTATTACACTGACTGGAGGAGCAAAACCATGGGCAGGTTGGTGGGTGATGTGTAGCTTCTAATTTTGTCAGATAGTGACCCTGCTAAAGAAAACCCATTCGCAGTTGTAAATTTATCCGTGACACTTGGAAAATTAGATTATTTTTCTGAAAACTCAAAATATGTCAGCTCAAAGTGCTAAAATATTCATCTGCAACAAGGTGCAGTTCTTTAAAGCTTTGCCAGTTGTCATTTTAGAAATGTAAAAATGTTTATGCTAGGGAAACAAACAAAAAAGAGACCTTATCTTTGCAGTAAGGATTTAATACTGCATCTACCTCTGCCCTTATATCTGCTGACACCAAGGCATACCTCTTTAGCATGAAGGATGCTTTTGAGTGTGTGCCTCAGATTCTAGCAGTCAGCTACGTCCTTAGATATGCAAACATACTTTTTCTCCTGTCGTCGTGATCAGGAACAAATTAATGCCGCATGGTGAAGGCTGCTTTGAATTTTTGTTTGCTAGCTGAGAGAGTAACTTGCAAAACTCACTTTTAGCTAGCTGGTGCTACTTGTGGTGTTTTTGTCAGCCAGAAGAAGGGTACAAGAGCCTGTAGGGGCAGGGGAAAGGAGCCTGGGAGTGCTAGGAAATGAGAATGGGGGTCACTGAGCTGTAGTTACTCCCTATCCCTTTAGTCAGACATAATTATGTCTTGTGAATCCTAATCCCCAGCAGAAAAGATACCTGACAGTATTTCACATGAGGGAATTCTCCTGAAAGAGTTCCCCATCATAGGTTTTCTTGGGATGGATCTTGAGATCACTTTAGGTTCTCCTATTGTCACTTTAGATGGTAAAGAGCTCTCATTTCTCTGGAGCAATTTAGGGAGTCTCATGATAACAATTTCCAAGACGATCAGCTAACAACAGCAGAATGTTGAATGGTAAAGTGAGAAAACTTTAAACATATGAGCTGATAACATATGTTGAAGTAAACCAATTTATAACATAGATTTACAACTGTGTTTTGTCCTCTTCCCAGTTCGCATGTTTGCTCCATTTTAGCATGCATTATGAAAAGTCTAAGTGAAATGCTTGCAATAAAAGGCAGAATCAACAAGCTTTACTTCAAAATTGTCTTGTTTTGTCTATAATCCATCTGGTGGGTCCTGGATATTACATAAATTTTGTTTTCCTTATTTAGAAGGACAAATATCTGAAAGATGCAACTGAAATTGCACAGTACCTGTGAATTGAGTAATGAGTAATTTCCATGCCAGATTGATTTTGTATTGAGATAAACGCTTTTACTTGTGATTTACTTTGTGAGAATTTGGGTATAAATATTTTTATGTGTATATTTTCTGGCACCTTATAAAATTCAGTGCACATAGGAATTGTGTGAAACAAAAGAAATATAGAAAGAAGCTATATTTAAAGTTGAAAGCTGACTCTAAAATTGCTGACATACACATCACATGCATACTTCTACAACTGTCATTGTTACCTTGCATCTTGCAACTTTTCAAATTTTACTGCTTCCCTGTAGTTTATTTAATCTCTTGTTAAAATTTCTATGTTAAATAGAGTTTATATGAGCTAAATGAAGTATATTAAAATTCTTGTATACCAAAATATTAAGCTTATAAAGTTTCTATGATTTAAGACTACAAAGTATTCTAGTATAATTCTAGTATATTAGACCTGCTGTAGCCTGTACACTTCTTTAACTTTATTGACACGGTTATATGATAGGTAGATATGTATCTATAAATGTTCTTTAAAAGATCTGCAAAAGATTATTAGGTGCATTAATGAAAGGACAAGAAAAATGTAATACTTAATTTCTTTTATGTGGTATCTATGTGGTCTGTTTATTTACACACCTTTAAAAAGCCCTTAACATTGTATTTAATTCTAAGAAGCTTGTTTTCTGTCCATTGAATCACACTATAGAAATAAATCTGTCATATTCATTATGAACAATATTTGGAAAGCCTTGCTCTTCTCAAAAGAAAGAAATATACCTATAAATAGGGTTGGTATCAAAAATTGTCTGAGCTCTCAGATTGAAGACTGAATAATCTAGTAAGACTGTCTTGTAATTGCCACATTGGACCTGCTGATTTCATGCTGGTAAAGGATGGCATTAAGGAAAAGAAAATGAAAATGTAGTTGTCTTTTATGCAGCTGCACTCTACCCACTGAAATGTTAAAATCACTTATTACTTCTAAAAATAGAGAACCAAAAATGACTTTGTTCAGAGCCTGACCTGCAGTTAGTTTGCTTTGCAAAAGGACTTAAAATCTTTGGGGTTTCAGTCTGCACACTGAAGTGAAATTGTTGATATCATTCCAGTAAACAAAGGTATGATAATTTTCTTTTTTTAGTGATGATTGTGTCTGTATGTTGAATCTGTCAACACTGACGTGTTTCCTATTACATGGAAACGCACTGAG
The DNA here is from genome assembly GCF_028018845.1 of Melospiza georgiana. Lineage (NCBI taxonomy): Eukaryota > Metazoa > Chordata > Aves > Passeriformes > Passerellidae > Melospiza > Melospiza georgiana. The sequence goes on from NC_080435.1 coordinate 30,600,322, forward strand.
CCCAGGTAACTTGGTGGGACGTAGCTGGCACTTGTGGCCAGTCTCAAGAGACACAAACATCAAGCAAACTGCTCGGTGATTGTTGCTGTCAAAGCTGCCTAACATGATTGGTGAAGCTGCTTAATTCTGGTATCTCATTCCATGAGTTTGATCAGATAATGCTAAAATCATCCATATACTGTGTTCCTTTGCATTGTAGTCTGTTGAGTAAACATAATCTGCAAGGATTTTTGGGTGAGCTTTTCTGCAAAAAAAGACTAACCAACCAAATAAATCAGATGCGTAAAACTGAGAATGGGAGTTGAGAAAAGCTGAAATTACAAGTGTCTTCATAAAATATTAAATTGTATAGCTAAGAATGAAATGCACATGCATTTCAAGAGTGCTGTTCCTTGGTTTGAGGTGTTCCTGTAGCACCAGCTGGAGTGGTTTCGGTAAAAGCATACATGAAGCAGTATCCCATAACATTGCAGCACCATTCCACTGGGACATTTTTTATCTCCTTGCCTGAGCTACTGACTTCCCCAGAGCAGTTCTCTCTGCTTTTACTGTAGCTAAATAGGCTACATTGAACAGATTAAGTCAGGAATCTGTTTAAAGTGCTGCTTTAAACCTAGAAAGCCACTCTGAGTAAAAGTGCTAATACTTAGTCCTATGATTTAGGCAAAAATTTTGTGTTTAAAGGCAAGCTCCATGAAAACTCAGTTTCTTCTTCAACAGTAAAATGACCTAAAAATGGCTCTCTTGTATCATCTTTATACATTTCTCAGTTGCAATATTCTATGCTATCTACCTATGCTATCTAATACTAAAGGCATTACAATTTTCTCAAAAGAGAAACTGCAACTGTAATGGGGACACTAGCAATAATTTATTCCAATGCTGCTTTTCATGTTAAAAGAAGCAGTCATGAATTTTAAACAAGAGCTGTCTTTTTTAACATAATATTTATCAACTTTTTTTTAGATTTTTGTATGTGAGAAGTGATCAAGATTTCTCCCATAACCAATTTTAAAGCACTTTCATAATGAAAAAATCTGAAACTAGATGCATTGTTTTTCTTTTCTTCCTGATGCATCTGCGTATTTTCCTTATTAAAAAAAAATTCTGGATTTCGACTAAGAAGTCAGCAAGTGTACAACAGAAAAAAGGGTTCAAGAGAATAAAGGGGAAACTGTGTTTATATAAACTGTACTAAGAGAGCTTCTGCTGGAACTAATAAAGATAATCAACTCACTAAGGTATTATTAAGGAGACACTTAAGGAATCCACCAGCCTCTGTACTGTGTTCTGTGTTCCAATATCATGAACATATTATGTTCTTTGGCTTACAGTGGTTGGTGTTGAACACAAGTGGTGTCCCTCAAGTGCAGTATCAGCTACAACACAGTGTGCACCAATATCTTGCAATATATAGCAAGAAGAAAATTTTGAGAATTTTAAATGTAACTGTAAAATCCTTCTCTTACATTTGGCTGAAATTTCTATCTGATACTGTGTGAAATAGGGGTTTTCTGTTTTTGTTGATAATAAGAAGTACATTTTCATAAGGGTTACTTTGTTGCATGAGAACAATTTACCACATCATCACTTATTAGTCTATACTAGGAGTCTATGCTGCTTCTTAGCACAGGCAATGAAGTATTCACCTCAAAGAAAAGAATTTGTTGCTTAGCTTTACACTTCTTGTGGATGTAAAATATATATGCTTTATATATCATGCATACATATTCATTGAGTAGAACCTGAATTCCACCGAAAAGAATACTATTTGGGGAATGTTTTTCCTCAAATTTAGGCTTTTTCTGAATCTCTGATGTGCTTATTGTGTCATGATATAGCACATTTATTTTGAGATCTATTCCTTAAATAACCATGTTGCATTGCAATTGAATATGAAAAGATATAGGTCAGCAAGGAGGGCAAAATTGAATTTGCTCACTTAAAAAATTAACTGCACTTGACTGGATTTACACATGTATGAATGATGTCCTGAGACATCATTTGGGCAATGTGCCGTTAGAGAGAAAAACCATTTATGTTGCCAGTATGTAATTTAATTGAAGATACAGCATTGATGTTCTGTTTGTATTTTGTAGTATCCATTTTTAAGAATCTGGAGGAAGCCATATTTAGGAGTTTTCTTGTCTAAATACTGCATAACCATTTTAGTGTAACATGACCTTTATTTTATATGATATTTAGGTATACTGTTGTATATTTCATAAGGCAATATCAGCTCTTGGATTTTTAAGAAAATTTTGCAGGGGAAAACTTTATTGCAATCAGAAAACCATAATCGGATCCTTAGCACTTTCAAATATACTTAAAAAATTTATTAGTTTTAGTGTCCACGTTGCCAGGCAAGAGAGTGGGGAGGAGTTTCACTTGCTTTGTTCAGTGCAGCTGGGTATGTTCTTGGCTAAAGCATAAGCACCTACAGTTCTGCCAGATGAACTGCTTTGGAAAATTAATTTCTGCAGACTCAATACCACAGTCCCATTTTGAGCCATAAGCTCACTAATTTTAGGATGAGTTTTACTCAAGTAAAGTGTTCAAGATGGATTGCAAACGAATATTGTTCATTTTGCTTTTCGACTATTTCTTTTCTTTTGTTTACTTAATGTGGAAGTTTCCTGCTTTCATTTAATTTCATTTCTAGTATGATGTCAATAAATATGCAGTGCCGGTGATAGAAATGACGAGGAAATGAGAGCGTGTGAATCTGACTTCTTGTCTCAGTTTGCAGAGGAACATTAGAGAGCTGAAAAGCTGGTTGCCCAGAAATCCCATGAAGCTGGATAAGGAGGCCCTGCCTGATCTGGAGGAGACAGATTGCTACACAGCCCCCTTCAGCCGCGCGCGCATCCACCAGTGAGTGCTGGGGTGGGCAGGCAGCGCCACGCACCACAAGGGTTTCTGTTCCTCACTTCTGAGCAAGGGCCAGAAAGGGAGCTGCTGACAGATGGTCACTGGCAGTACCAAGTATCATATTTGATTTTATTCTCTGCAAGTGAAAATCTGCTCTTTGTTAGTTGCTATTTGATGGTCACTCAGTAACATAATCTGAAATTTGATGGAAAGATGAATGTTTCCATTTTAGTTTAGAAGATGTTTGGGTTTTTGTTCCCTTACATTACAAAATGCAAATACTTGCTCAAGTTTTCTGTGCTTATTATTTACTTTATGTAGGCAAAAACCAGTTGAGATTTGGAACACCAGAAGCAAGCTAAGACCAGTGATAATTTTCTTTTTCTTTCTTACCAGATCTGCATTTAAAAAGATCTATTGCCTCTGAAAATACAAATATATGTACAACGAAACTATATGTGTTCAAATCAGCATGTTGATAATGCTATATTTAAAATGTGACATAAATTTTTTTCAGTACCTAAAAAGTTAGGTTTTAAAATTCTGTTTCTTAATTTTAAAGTTATTTTGTGATAACTGTTTTAGAAGATAAAAGTTAATTTAAAATAGAAGTATGAATTAGGATAAACAGGATTTTTCCACTCAGTAAAGAACCTAAATGTAGTGAACTGACTTTACCCCAGAAAAACAGAGTAATTTCATTATAGACTCAATTTTTTTTTCCCCAGTAATTTACCATACTGCACTGGATCAATCCCCTGGTTCTGGTGTTTTTTTCTCAATCAGCTCAGCTGATGTAATGAATTGTAGTAGCAACTTTTGGCACAGCTGAGCAGGAAGAAGCCCCTGCATATCAGATTTCCCGCATCCAGAATAGAGCCATCTGGCCAAGGCTGCTTTACTTGGCTCCATCCTGGGATCCTCTAAGGGAAAATGGTTGTGGAGTTGCTTCGCAAGTCTCCAGTGTGTGGATTTGGTTTTTATTTAATAATAATTTTGGTGGTTCCAGTGCACAGACAACTGTCAACTCATAAGTAATTTGAATTTAAGGCTACCACTGTTACTGAAGATCTTTATTTAACAGAAATTAACTAGATAGTAGGATATTTTTGGTTTAATTTGTGATAAGGATAACTTCATTGGACCTGCTGTAACAGTGTATAACCTTATGTTTAAGGAATGTGAACCTCCACTAAATCATTGTAAAAAAAAACAAACAAAAACACTTGAACAGCTATGTTTCAACGTGTGTGCATTGTTATGAATATTAAGACATTCATTATTTTAATAGTTTTACGATAAACAACAAAGACAGCTTCTTCAGCAATTCCACAAGAAGTAGAATTGTGCATCATGTGCTACAGAGAACTAAGTATGAAGATGGAAAATCCAAAATGGGTGAGTATGCTACATTTTTTACCTAACCCAAAGCTATAAAATTGTTCATCTTTAATTGTCTGGAAAAATACCATTTGAATAAACTCAGTTAATTTTTTTCCTATTCTTGAAATCTTTCACACAGTAACAGAATTGAAACATTGTCCCATCATTTTCTACCTAAATATTTCAGTGAAAATTTGCAATATTTTTCACTTAATTACTCATTCATTAAAATAAAATGGAGAGATTATTGTAATTTTACATTATTGAGAGCCACAGTAAGGGTTACATCTACCTCAGAAAGCTGAAAATGTTTTCAAGGACTGATCCTAGTACTTCAGCTATTGTCCATCAGTTTCAGTCCAGTAGAATCAATGTGTGCCACACTTGATTTATTTGAGATGTCTGTGTAGCTCAGAGACAGCTAATCTAAGACTGAATTTGCTTTATATCAACACTCATAATACAGAAGTCAAACTACCCATTTAGAAGGTCAAACTACCAATTTTCATTTTCAATGACCAGGGAATGTATGCATGATTTTCTATATTTTCTGCAGGAATTCAATTAAAGATTTAATATGCAGAGGCTTGGGTGATTCCAGTTACAGAAAACTGTTTCTTGAGTTTCTGAACAAAAGTGGTAGTAAGAAAAACAGGTAGAATAAATGTTCATACCTAGCACCTTTGAAGTTGATGATGGGAAATTTCATTATAAGATTAGTTTAGTATAATTTGTATATTTTAAGAGACCAATCTGTGTTCCACCATATGTACCTGTTTCTTGAGGAAACTTTTGTCTACAGATTTGCTCTTAAAGGCTATTGAAACTTCTTGTTGTACCTATCAATGGTTATTTATTTTTTTCAAGTTTTGTAATGTGCTGTGCTAGTACAACAAATCTGGGCTTAGAAAGACTCTAGGAACTGATCCAAAATGCAGTAGTCAGTCTGGTACAGAGCACTGCTCTGATATGGAATTTTCAGCTGGCTTATATTTAAAAATACCAGGGTTTAGCTGGTAGCTAAATAGATACCTAATAGTTTTTAACCCTGCAGGAGTTTCACTGCCTCAAGGATTGTCTATCCATACCACTCTATCAGATCATCTGGTCACCCATAAAATCTGTATTATATGCCCTGAGGAATACAGTGTGAATGTAACTATTTTCTCACAATCAATTTGGTACGAGCACTCAGCCCTGAGGGAAAGTTTTCAGGCTTTGGTGCTTTGGCAAGTTGCTCTTTAGTTTGACAGAGCCAGAAATCTGAAAGCACCACTGCTGAAGTTGTTGGTGGGGTTATTGATTGTCATCTTCAGCAGCATTCTTATCATTTAACACTAAGTTACATTCTCCAAATGTGACTTGAAAAATGTGTATGAAAAATTTATATCAGAGCTAAAGCTTTTTTGGTTTTTTTTTTAGGTATTAATAGGTTACTAAATAATGGCACATATGAAGCAGCATTTCCACCACATGAGGTAACCTGGTTAATTTGATTTTTAGTTTCATATTTAGATTAAAGCTTCCACTAGTGGTTTGGGATCTTACTTTAATTCTGTCCTGCAAACTTTTCATTTCATATTGTAATTTTTCGATGCTTCTTTAATTTATAGCTTTTACTTTGATATTGGCTTTTAAAATTTTCCAAATTTGGGATAATTTGTATATTATAATAACATCCTGGAACATTTTATGGTTTGACTAGGATATTATAACTATTTTCTGGTTTTTATGAACTCTACATTTCCTGTTGAGTTCTTAAGGAGAGTATCAGTTGTTCCAAATTGTTCCAATTAGTTGTATTAAATTATTTTTACTTGCCACCTACCAAAGGATTTGTTTTTCTAATAGCTTGTCCACTTGATCACAGTTAGGGAGACTGCGTAATTATTTCCTGTTTACTATTTTCAGAATACTTCTGGGTAATTTCTAATACACACTGAGACTGTTCTTTAGACATGGTTCTCAAAAAGACTATTCAGGCTGTTGAAGGAGCTGGATTTAGTTTTTATTGTTTTACTCATGTTTCCCTGTGAAGTGTCTGCAGATGTTCACTGGGGAAGTCTTCATAGTAAGAAAAAAACAGAGGAGTTGTGGAATTCTCAGGATCTTTCCCCCTCAGGGAAATCCCCAGGGCTCTCCCCTGGAGAGACTTACCATAGAGTCTCTCTACACCTGGGCAGAGGGAAAGGACTTCCCCATGGAGTCTTGCACAACACTGATCCATCCCAGTTCCCATCCCCATTTGTCCCAACTTCCCCTGGTTTCTCCTTTCCCTGTTTCCTCAGTGGCTGGGATACCCCTGTGACCAGCCCCTTCTTCCCTTGGTAGCACCCCCATAGGCCCCCCCATAATAGCCTTGTGCAGAGAACCTGATTGGTCTTTTGTCCCTGGTTCCTCTTTGGTGTGCTAAAATGAACCTTGCTGGAACTGACCCTACAGAAGGCCCTCCTGCCTCTCTTGGCTGGGCCAGCTGTGGTGAGTGTGGCGTGTGGACTTGGCTGCCTTGCCTGAATGCGCCCCAAGCAGCTTTTCCACAGGAGATGCTCACTGGGCAATGACATAGAGGTAGCACCAACCACCATCTAAACCCCACACTGCTACACTTGACAGTGCTTTTTCCTCTAGTTCAAAACTCTACTGAAGACTGGAAACCCAAAAAATGAACTAAAAACCTGTGTTTGACTTAAGAGGGTTTTGAGAAAACTCTCTTATGTTGAAAAGAAGAAGCAAACCAGCAAACCACACATTTCAGTCCTTGAAATGCTCTCAGGTGTCACAGACATATTTTCTGAAAAATCCTTTTGCTAGGATCTTTTCTCCTGAGAAGCTGGGAAGCTTCAGCTTCTCCATGTTTTGCTACTTTGGAATGTGATTTGGAGAATTGTTTACCCAGCATGTGAATTGTTTTTACTTGATGACCAATGGCAACCAGCTTTGTTAAGGCTGTGAGCAATCACAAGATTTTATTATTCATTCCTGCCTTGGTAACCTTCTGAGGTCTCCTCTCTCTTTCTTTAGTATAGTTTTAATATATAATTTTCTTTTAATATCTTTAATAAAATAATAAAGCCTTCTGAAACATGGAGTCAAGATTCTCATCTCTTCCCTTGTTGGGGTTGTCTGCAAATTCCACACTGAGGAACATGGTGGTTGTAGCTCTGAACTCTGGGTGTTTCAGCTGAATATTGCGACTTGGTTTCATATTTCAAAGGCTTTACAAATGGCTGGGAGTATTTTTTAAATTATTAAATACTTTAGCTTTAATAATTAATTACTAGGAAGTCAGAGAAGGAGTATTTTAGATAAATAATGTAACATCATTGTTAATGCTTCAGCTGTGCTTTACTGACTTCAGGGAAAAGCTGGCTCTACTACCATAAAAACCTGTGAAGCTTTCTCTGGCATCAAAGCCATGCTGTCATATCCATTTTACATGTTCCTTTGTTATGGCATAAGCTACTGCTTCCACATCTCAGTTAAAATTAGTGAAATCATAGTTTAAAGCCACTCTTACCTTAATTGCTCCTTGACTGATGCTTACCTTAATTGCTCCTTGACTGATAAATTGGTGGAACACTCAATTTATTTTTTTTCCTTTTCCACATGAACAAATAAGAGTGAAGATTCAATCCCAGTGGGAATGCTGAGTTTAACTCTTTTATGTATAACAGTGCAGAAAGAATCAGGAAAAAAAATGAAAACATGTAATTCTGGGTAATACTTTCCAGTTATTTATCCAGCCTGCTGTGAGAATAAGTTGATGTGCTCTTCCTGGGTGTTCCTAAATTCTGCAAAGGTCGCACTCAGTGTTGGCATCTTTGGTATGCTGCTGTCCTGACACTAAAGAGAAAGGAGTAGACTTGGACCTTTTGCTGTGTTTAGCTTTGGTTGTAACTCATTCTTAAGTCAGAGGGTCAGCAGATTGCAACAAGTTGATGATGTTCTTTGAACTTTGAGGAGTGCTCAAGATTTCAAATACCTGATAAAATCTAAATTGCTTAGTTACCTGCATCTGACAGGGTCAAGAATCTACCTGATCACTAACTGAGTTGGGCGCTGGAGAACTCTGCTCTCCTCACAAGAGAATTACTTGGCTCACTTGCAGTCAACAGTTGATGAAATATTTACTTTTCCACTGCTGAGTGATGGAAGTTCTTTGGGGAAAAAGTTAAAGTAAGGGATATGTCCTGCTTCAGAATTGGATCAAAATTACAAATGCAAGACATTCTGCTCAAGATGATTCTAGCAGATGTGTGTGATACCTTTTGACTGCCAAGCATGAGGCTATTCTTTTAGTCTGTTAGGTGGTCTACAAATGTCAGACACGGCCTGGAAGGACACCTTTTGGATCAGACTGACTCTGTTTTGCTTTTAATGCCTTGAGAGTCCTATGTAACTTCAAAATAATGCCAATTCTGTTTCCTTCATCTTAGAAAGTATGTACCACAGAAAGAATATACTTTTCTATACCTTCAACAGTAGTGAAAGAAAGTGATAAAAAATGTCTGGGAGAAGAAAGCAGACATACTAGAAATGTTAAAAAATTTTATAGAAGAAATAAAAATATACCACAAGCATTTCTTGAAAAATTTAAATAGGTAAAGCATACAAGTAGGATCTATTAGTGAAATAAATACAGAGCTGAGTACTTCTTTAAAGTTGTATTAATATGTTTCAGTCATTAATTATTAGAGAAACTGACCATTTCAGAAGTGTATGTAACCCTGCCTCTTATGTCAGACTTGCCTTACTTAGCTCCTGATGACATGTTCCAGATGTGCCCAGAATAAGAGACCTATTTATTAAATATAAGGAACATTTCTATTAAAATTATAATCAGAAATACCTAAGAAACGTATACATTTTCCATAGTGCCTGGTTATGTACTTACATGTCTTTGTGGATTTTTTGCAGGGAAGCCACAAAAGCAGGCATCCCATCAAAACACACGGAGCACAGAATCACAGACACCTCTTGTATGAGCGCTGGGCACGGTGGGGAATGTGGTACAAATACCAACCTCTTGATTTAATCAGGTATGAGTACTTTGAAGATTTTCTCTGGTACAAAAAGCCTGGCAACAGTGTGCTAACTATATTCATAAATTCCTTGTGCTTTCCTATAACATTTATATATTCCCTATTATTGGGTAAGGCTGGAGTTCTTGAAGTTGCTTATTTTGGATGGTCTTTTGTAGGTTAATTTCAAATGAGTCCTCTTAAAGAACATGTAGTTACAACTGCTCAAGATGTGCAGTGTGAAACTTAAAATACAAACCCATAATGTGGTCTGCTGATCAGAGACACTTGCCCCTTCTGAGAGCACCTTTGAAAGCGGACTCTTATCCACATGGATAGTCAGAGTTACCAGATGCAGAGGACTTAAAATGCAACCGAATTTTAACTTTTCCATGTGGATTTAAATAACTCTTATTTTACGTGTTAGACTTAGTGTCATAGGTTACCAAATGTAAAATAGAGAAATACATATAATTTAAGTTAAATAATGATGATGTTTGGGTTTCACAGTTTCCCCCTCTGGCATTGCATACCAGTAATTAATTTTCCTTGCTGTAAGTTTTTATTCCTGATCTGAGTCATAACTGGTTATTGGTGGAGCTAAGCATGTGCCGTGGGGCAATTTTATGCTGTTTCATCCTTGATTGACTTTCTGATCACTGCTATTTCATCTGTTCTGGCAATTGATACCCAAGTTTTGAAGAATTGAAGTTGTCTTCAGCTTGTGTTTTCAGAGCATTGTTTTCACTAATATAGTTGGAAATATGTGATATTATCTATGTACGATTATCTATCATAAATGATTTTAAATTGAATACTTAAGTCATACTAACTTACCTTACCCCTTTCCAGATTTTTTCTATCTGTGTGCATGCATTTGTCTGTCTATCCTGTGTTTAATAATGTTGCTCCTTGTCCATCTACTTAGTCATTGCAAGCACATCACAATTACAGAGGCACTGCAGTTATCTTGTTCTCATAAATCTGCAGTTAGTGTCACTAAAATATTATGCTAGCCTGAAAAAAAACTGATTGGCAAATTGATAATTTTACCAGAAACTTGTAATGATAGTTCCTTGTTAGAATTATTCTGCTACTGTGACAGTAGAGAGAAGTCATCAGAAAATTTAGTTTTAAACAATATATGTGTTTCCTTTTCATGTAGGCGATACTTTGGTGAAAAAATTGGACTGTATTTTGCCTGGCTGGGATGGTATACTGGAATGCTTATTCCTGCTGCTCTGGTTGGGCTCTTTGTTTTCCTCTATGGATTATTTACAATGGATTCCAGCCAAGTAAGGTAAAATTCTATTTAATAATATGTAACAGCTGATTAAGAACAGTCGGGCACATCTTAGATTGATGTACTTTTAAATGTTTTGCAGATATGGTAATAATGAAAGAATAACCAAAATAGAATACTGGGGCTTTGAGTCAAGTATTTGCACATAGTACATTTGTTTTGCATCAAGTAAAATGTGTACTGCGGGCAGTGGCCATTCTTATCACTGCATTGCAGTGATTCCCACTAAGGAAAAACAGACCAGTCTGTAAGGACCAATGCTCATGTTGCTGATACTGCAGTAGTTGTTGATCTAATTAAGGCTAATGGGTGAAAAACCAGCTATATTCCCTCATTACCTCCATCTTCCTATAACTTCCAGAGTGTAGTACAGTTACTAAACTTCAAATTTGACCTATGTCTTTTTTTCCTTCTTCATTAATAGTGGCAAACTTGGACTCTAACAAAATTCTTATCTGTATCAATGTAACTTGCAGCCAGGAGACTCAGCTTCAGGGAGATTGCAACCACATAAAATGAACCAAGTTTCAAGTTTCTCACTTTTGTGATTTTGCTCTGGGAAGGGTTCTGTGTCAGTTTCGATATTGTGATGAGGGTGCTCAAGTGCTGACTGTACTTCTGGGAACTCTCTGAGGATCCACTGTACTGCAAAGTATTCCATTAGCTGTTATCAGACAGTATCAGTATCTGTTCTCACAATTGCAGGTGTTGCTCCAAGCAGTTTGGGTGCTTAGGCTGTATGTATACTTGGAGTCAGATTTCATAAAAAATACTGTTTGTCTGGCTTTGAGCAAGACCATATTCAAGTTTTATCTGAGGAGTTTTCTTTAACTTCTATTTCACAGTGAGTTATTATATTCTACAGTGCTGTAATGAACACTTTTTTTTAAGCTTGCTTTGTACAGCAAACTCCTTAGAAACTGTACTAATTCAAACCACATCAAATATAGTTAAATGCAATGAACTTAACAGCCAGGAATATATACTATCTTTAAGATACTGTATTATGATTGTTTTTCATCATAAATACCTTCAAAATGCAGTGGTTGTAAAGTCGAGGATCAGCCTATTCTTAGAGCACAGGGACCACAGCTGTTGAACTGTCAGTCTTGTATTTGTCACATGTACAATGACACAGTACCAACAAAGGGGGAACAAGGGGCCATAATCTACTATTATCAAGGTATAGCTCTTTCTTGTGGAAGAGAAAGGTGTGTCATTGGCAACTCCCCGAGAGAAAGAACAAAATTTCTAATAATTTCATTCTTTCAAACTGTAAGCTATTACGTGTTTTTATACCATAGAATCATAGAATATCCTGGATTTGAAGGGATTCACAAGGATCATTGAAGTTCATCTCCTGGGGCTGCATAGGACTGCCCCAGCAATCCCACCATGTGCCTGAGATGATTGTTCACATTCTTTTTTTAACTCTGTCAATCTTGGTACTGTGACCACTTTCCTGGGGAATCTGTTCCAGTTCCCATCTGCCCTGTGATTGAAAAACCTTTTTCTAACATCTAACCTACAGCTCCTTTGACACAGCTTCATGTATTTGCTGTGGTCCTGTCACTGGTCACCAGAAGGAGAGGAAGCTGTTAGATTCCAGCTGTTAGACTGCTGTGATTTCTCCCCTCAGTCTCCTATTTACCAGGCTGAACGAGCCAAGTGATTTCAGCTGCTCCTCATATGGCTTCCCCTCTAGGCCTTTCACCATCTTTGTGGCCCTCTTTTGGAGACTGTCTTAAGAGCTTTCTTTCTTTGTTGTATTGTGGCTCCCAAAACTGCACACCATATTCAAGGTGAGGCTGCGCCAGCACAGAATAGAACAGGCAATCACCTCCTGTGTGTCATATGCTTCTCCCAGGAAGACTTGCAGGTACGACTCATTTTTAACAGAAAAATGCAGCTATCTTCCTTGCTGAAGGTTGCAGGGTGTTGTAAACGAGCACAGAGGTAGGCTGTCTTTTGAGGGTTTCTGTCCTCAGTTTTTTCCTCTGGCTGCTGTTTAGTAGCTGCAGAGAAAACACAGACAAAGAATATTTGAGTGTGTTCCTGTGGTGCTGGTTCTATTGGGTCTCATCCTGAGGCACCTCAGTGTTGTGCTGTGCTACACAAAGTGCCAGTGTGCCCCAGGCCTCTGTGCTCTGTGTGAAAAACAAGAGACTCAAAGTTAGGTAAACCCTCATATAAGCTCTGTATGCCTACAAGAGAAGGTGAATATTAATTTATTTATTATAGCTATCATTAGCCAGTGTTAATTTCACAATGCTGCCAGAGGATGGGTTATGGCAGAAGTCCTAACCAGGTGCTCTGTGGCAGCCCCACATCTATAATCTGGATGTGTTAATTCTGTGGAGAAGGTGCTACCTGCCTTTGGTTGTGTGAATGTGTGCAGTCCTTCTGGTCAGTCATGGCACAGCACTGTCCTGTCAGTGCATTGCTACAACTTTGTTAGTAAGAGCAGCTGTGAAATGTGTGACTCACGTTGATTATGCCTGGCTGATAAAATATATGTAGACTTTTTCTGTATCACCTTGTGCACTTATGCATTTCTAAAGGCCACTGATAACAGATATTGTTGCCATGTCCTTGCCGGATTTTTTTTTACTTAGCCTGGAAGGTGTAAGGATTAGACAGGAACTTTGTACCTAGAGCAGACAGGTGTCATCCATTAGCAGGTAGATGGATTTGCACACCTGTTCTTATTCTTGCTGTAGTCTGGGATTGAGAGATTATTTACCTGGTGTTTCTGCATTCTTCTAAAGAAAATTCTAGATAAGCATCTGTAAGAGTATTAAAATCTATCATTTGATTTTAAGCACTTCAGCTGCTGCCATACACAAATGCAGTGTTCAACAGCAATCTGGCAGAAACAGAACTGGATATGTTATCTTAAAAAAATGTAAACATTTTTTTAAAGTGGAAATTAGAAATTGAAACACAATTTTGGGGCATTATGGCAATGTCAGAACTGGCGTGTTGCCCCAGATTCAATATTTTCTGCTGATCACTGTTTCGTGTGAAACAGGTTTATTATGCCTGTTAAGAGGAATCCATTGCTGTTAGAATGTGTTGATTTAAGTATGATAAATTCCATCACAAAGCCCCACTTTTTATCTGTCTTATGTACTACAAAATTTGAATTTAAGAGATGATCAAATCAGTTTTGCAGAAGGATACTTTCTTCACTGATGTGCCTTCACCCCTCAGGTGCAGGAAGCTGCCATCAGCCCACCTCTAGTGGGGTGGAAACTATAGTTCCTCTAGTGCAGGAAGGAAACTATAATTTTCTTTTTTTTTTCCCAGATATCCAGCACAGTTTCAATAGAGAAGTAATAAGCAAATACAGGAGTATGTACTGCCATAGAACCAAACCATGCCAGCCATAGGTTTTGTGCAGCAGTAATTTGAGGATGATGCAGAAGGATGTCACATCTAAGAATTAGTTTGTCTTATGACTTGTCCAAGTGCCTGCCTCTGCTCCATGCTCAGGGTCTGCTAGCAGTTGGCTATATATATATACACGTATAAAAACATTATATAAATATATACTACATGTAAGATATATATATATGTATTTATCAGCCTATGTCAGGAGCCCATCTCAGCTCAGCACAGGGCCATGAGTCTCTGCCCTCTGTGTATAAGAAGATTCTCTCTGTAGCTCCTCTCTCTGGCTGCCATGGGCAAGCTGGAAATGGAGAAGAAGGAAGGGTACCACCAAAAGGGAGCAAATATCCCCCTCTCCTACTGACTTTTGCCTCTTGTCATAGTGTCTGTCTTCTTTGCTCAATTACATACAAATGATGCCATTTGACTGAGATCAATGTAGATGTACCAGTGTTGTCTATCCTCTGAATGTTTGGTATCTTATAATAACTTAGAAAAATAGGCTGTAAATGCATTTGAAAAAATTGAGCAATTTTTTGTTTTTCTGTTTGAGATATTTGGGAGAGAATTTGCTAGTGTGAGAAGTGTAACATGATGCCTAGAAATATTGTATGCTACTCTATGGCCCATAGTGTTCAGGTTCCTGATTTGGGATTAGACTTTCCAAGCCAAATATTCACTTTTAATTTATTTTATTTGCTCAGCTTTGTGGTGCACGCACTGTTGACAAACAGAGAATATAAATGGCGTAACTCAGAAAACCTTGTGAATGCTAGAAGTGTTTTTATAACCTTTATTTTCCTCTCTCATACTAAAGCAAAGAGATCTGCGAGGCAAATGAAACCATTATGTGCCCTATGTGTGAACGCAATTGCACACTACAAAAACTCAATGAAAGCTGCATATATGCCAAGGTAATTATTGTGTTATTGCAATCAGGATGATTGTGGTTGTAAAATAGCTGCCCTTGTTTCTGCCAAGTTTCCTAAAAATCATGTTGTTTCTCTACAGATGTTGTTTTCAGCCTTTGCAATGCATCTTTCTAATAAGGGAGTGCTCTAAAGTGATCTGGGGTTTTTCTAAAATTCCTTTCTGTGAGAATTTCCTTATAAATAAATTATTTTCATCAACTTATTAATTCCTCTGTGAGGACTTCATAATTAAACTTTTTGTAAGGTTTTTCTTACTCTTCTCTGTAACTATCTTGTTACTCTGTTTCCTTTGCTTACTTTCTATTTGAATTTTTGCTCCTGCTTTGGTCTGTCAAACTAATGTGAAGATTTTATACAATTAAATATTTTGCTGCAAGAATCTATTCTTCAAACTTAAATAATCGCACCAGAAATTGCAAAATACCTAGGTAGAACAAGAAAATGGAATCAAGAGACAGTAAGTATGTAGATGGAGAAAAGTGAAGAGGTTTTTTCGCTTATAAAAACCTTTAAATAGAAATGGTTGAGATTAAGTTTGACCTACCATATGACAAGAATTCTGGATGAAATTTTAGTCTGTCTGGACATGGACAAAACAGCTCAGTGTCTGTGAAACAAAATGACGGGTGATGCGTGAAGTAATAGTCTGGAACAGCAGATTTCAAATTACACTGGCAGTCACAGTGTGACATTGACAAACCTTGGTAGAAGAAACATGCTAGTAGGACTAGTTATGAGAAAGCTTAGCTTTTGGTTTCTGATGCCAGTTATGTACTCTGGGACTACTTGGGGCAAAAGATGAGATGGCACGATTATTTTTTCCTGATGTGTTCATTTTTTTATTCAGGTTACACATTTGTTTGATAACGGAGGGACTGTCTTCTTTGCAATTTTCATGGCAATTTGGGGTAAGTACATTTTTTCCTGGTTTGTTTTTGTTTTGTTTGTTTGGTTTTTTTTTTTGTTTTTTTTTTTTTTTTTGTTTTGTTCACCTGACCTTTTTATATGATTACTTGACAAAGGAGATTATAGCTCTAGATAAAAGTTGAAGATGGCTAACACCTTTTATGTAAATGTATGTATATAAACGCTTAATGTAATGATTTTCTTTAGGGTCTTAAATGTCTTTAAGCCTGAATTTTATATTATTTAGGACAAAGTCCTTTTAGAGGAAAACATGTGGGTTGTGTTACTGATCTTGCGCCAATATCAAAAACACATCTTGTAGAGGATTCTTACGGAATAAATGAGAATGGTTTTATGGAAACTAATTAGAGGAAGGTATAGGAAATGTGTGAGGGTAAGTGCTTACTGCAGTTAAGGTGTTTCCTTTGAAATTCTCAGTCTGAATCTCTTGTTATGTTCCCACTGCCATTGCACACATTGTGTTGTGCAGCACAAAGCCAAGCGGGGTGCATCCACAGAGGACACTGCTGAGCTGGAGTTACAAAAACAGTCCTGACTCTCAGTGTAATAGTGCCATAAAAGACAGATTTAATGGGCCCAGCATTAAATCCTCAGTAGAATTCGCCTTCACTGCAGCTAAGAGGATTTTGCTGCTGGGAAATAGGGAAGAAGACAGAACCAGAGATAATTGGTTCTACCAATGAACATGTTTGTCTGTGTAAACACTGAGAAAATAGCCCTAGTTCACATACACAGAGCTGTCTGCATTCAAGCCAGAGTTTCACAGTTTTGAATGAAATGGTACACAACATCTTTATTTATGTAATGTGTATGAATAAGTATTAATGACTCTAACTTAAAGTAAGAACAAATGTCACAGATTTTGGAGGCTGGCATGGTAAAAGCAAGTAACAATGTACAAACAACAGCAAAACATCAAATAGTTACATGGAGAACAGAAGCACATCCTCATACATGCAAAAATTATGATGGGGTTGTTAAAAATTAACTTGCTATAACTAACGGCACACTTTGATTAATTTCCTCATTCATGCTTCTTCATTTACTGCTAATCTTGCTATTACTGTCTTCCAATTATTAATTATTACTTGGTAAAATTTCTAAAATACAGTGCATTTAATTATATAGTTAGCAGTGCAGACAACAGAGATAGCTTCTTAGCATCTCTTCATCTCTAAGTTCTCCTTCAAGAGAGCTCCTTCCATTTTCATCTGAGGCCAAGATTCAAGTGTGACAAGGAATTTGCTTGTATGACACTGCTTTACCACCGGGAAGATGGTATTATATGGGCTAAGGAATGTGAAAGCTGACCATTACATATTTCTTCATTTCAAGCATCAGACTGATATTCTCATGTAATATAGGTGAATCTTGTCTCAGATTTTCAGTCTGCTACCAAACATGCTGCATACTATGTGCTGCATACTATGTACTACCAAACATCCTGCATATGTTAGTAATCAGGTCCTGGCACTGATGGGACATAATGCTGTTTTTATGACTGAACTCAAAAAAAAAGGCAAAAATGCATATATGGGCTGAAATCTTTGATATTTAAAATAAATACCTGTTTTGCTCATATTCGGTTTGACTGACATAGTTTCTCTCTGGGGTGTATGTGCATGTAATTTACTCACATATTGAATAAAACCTCATGGCATCATTCACAGACAGTGAGATAATTCCATTCCATCAGTGTGATCCACAGTCTCCACACTAATTAAAGTGTTTTAGCAGAGCATAATAACCAGGACATATCCCTCATGGGTAGTTTTCTCTGCACTTTATTTTGTTTATTCTGAGCCTTTACAATTGTTTCTTTTACATATTCTTTCTTTCTATTTAGACACATCTGGTAATTGCAAGCAGATCAGCTATGCAATTATTTGCTTTATGTTGCCATAATTTTACTCTTTAGCTGGGCAGAACTGGACCATGCTTTTTGGGATACCTATATATGTAGGTAGAGGATATATATATCCTTTCCTCTCTTGTTAAGTATTTCTTCTATCTAATCTATACTGATATGTTTTAAATGATTTCTACAGATCTAGCCTGCAATTCAGACAAAAGATCTGTTTGACAGAGGAATAGAAGCTTGTCATCTTTTTTCCCCTTGATAGTGATAGTAAATCAGTGTCATCTTGTCAAAGGTTAGATGTAGCTCATTTTACTCAGTAATTCCATTCTCCCCAGCAAACCTCAAGTAATCCAAATTAAATAATCCAAGTAAACCTAATCAATCTTGGCATATTCACTGAAGAAGGTACAGAGGTAAATCTGGGAAAATAATGACCTGAGTCATTTTTCAGATAGAAATTATATTAGGATGGAATAGTTTCACTTCAGTAATGGCTGTAAGGTAACAATGGCCAGCATGTTCTGGAAAAAATGAAAGGGATGTAGATAACAGGCAGGAATATAATCTGAAGCAAGCATTGCAATGAGGGGTGGGATGGTGTGATGTCAGCAGTTGGAATGCCATCAGATGGGCACCCTGCATTGTCTTCCTCTGTCTTGTCTGCTGTGAGGCAGCTCTGACTCTTCTCATATGGTTCAAGGGAGTTGTCTTAGTGAAGAACTGAGGGAATAACATAATAATTTTTTTTTTATATATGGCTTGAAAGATTTGAATCACTATCTGCTGGGTACCTCATAGTTTAATTCAGCAGTCCCTCACATGTAAGTCCAGTTAACTGCTTTCTGACATAGGGGAGACAAAGAGATGAATGCCCTGATTCATTATTTTTGAAGATAACTCATGTCCTTCTAGCAACACCCATTCAGCACTCCCATGGATGGTCAGCTTTCAAAGCTGCTTCCTAATCTGATGTTCTGGCAGCTTTCAGCTCTTGCTTTTAAGCTGGAAAGGGCATATTGCCAAAATTTCTTTTGATTTTATTTTCTATGAGAAAAAAGGTGTATTTGGCCTCTCAGTAATTGTTTAAATATTTAAAAATAAGGACCAGAAACATGATACAAATGTTTGGACTGTGATTGCACTTCAGTACGCATTTTTACATACTCACAGAGAAGACAAAAGCAGTCATGTTTTTAAACCTCTTAAAAATATTTTTACTTCTGAAAACAAATGTAGCTTCATCCCTAATTTTGTAACTGACATTGGATGACTAAAGAGTTTAGATTTTCTTCAGTTTGGGAGAGCTTTTTGAGCTATAGTTTTAAATTTGCCCACAATTCTTTGAACACGTTCACTGATACTAGATACTATTTTCCTGATGTTTCAGAGCTTAAAGAAAGAACTTGTAAGGAGGAGATACAGAGTTAAGAGACATATTGGTTAAGCTAAAATTTTTAAATAATAAATTAATGTCAGTTGAAAGCTAGTTTGGCTGGAGTCAATGATATCCTAATAATTCAGTAAGACGACAATTTAAGCAGCCCTGTGCAGAAATAAGGAACACTTATGCAAAACACTGTTGAAATTCATAAAATTAGAGGATTTTGAGAAAGTGGTTAAAAAGGCAGGCTTCAGACAGCAGACCTGTGAACATTGCTAATACAGCGAAAAGTTTTCTAAGCAGTAGAGCAGATGTGAGAAATAGCACAATAGACTTCTGTAATGTGTCTTCATAGGTTGCAACAAGGTTATTTAATGTATACCTTTAGAAGGTTAGTATGAATGAGTCTCTGTGCTTTGTCTCTCATGAACGAGCCATTGTGTTAGAAAATAAGTCTTTATTGTGTTAACTACTATTACATGTGTTTCGTATGATTGGATAGAATTTTTGTCAATATGTTTTGCTCTGTGTGATTAGCTGAAACCTAGGCTAAGATAGCTTTATGCTATGATGTAATGTAACACCCCCTTTGCATTCCCTTTGGATCAGAGAGCTGTTAACATAATCTGTCTCCATTGTCCTAACAATGTGCTGAGACTGATGTGCTGAATAAATAGCTCATGTCACTGGTTCGGATTGCCCCGTCTCCGTTCGTGTCTATATATAGCTGCCGCGGCAAACGCTTGTGCTGTTCCTTACCTGGGTCACTCCTTGTGTCAGCATAGGAAGTTTTCTGTGGGAAATAGGAATTTTCTGGGGGAAAATGACTCAGGCCTCTTTGTAGCACATATAAAATATCCAACCAGGCCAATTAATACAGATCCCAAAATGCTCCTGCAGAGATGCCAGCTATTATTTCTTCTTTGTTGTTTTTGTCTGTGAGAAAAAGAAGCAAAGATTAAACAGTTGAATGGGAATAATAAATCTATAAAACCAGTGAGTGAGACTTTCAACAAGGGTCTGAAACACTTTGCAAGCTATAAGTAAACCAGCCTATCTGCAGAAACTGTCTGCCTTTGTAAATGAAAACAGACATCTCCATCCTTGAAGTTTGGAGTAATAAAGGGGATTTAGGAAAAATAAAAAAGCCGCTAAATGAGTTTTTAATCAAATACAAAGGTTTCAGGATTAATTACAGAATCACAACTATTTTTTAATTAAACAAAAAACCAGTAATCATTCTTTGAATGCAATTATTTGTAAGCATTTAAGACAGCAGTTAAAATTGCAGCCTCTGAATTTCAGTTTCTATGTGTGCAAAGTTAAAAATTCAGTAATGCTTCATGCACCTGTTTAATTAGCAGAATAAATGCATTTCTTCAAGATTTTCCTTCAAATTTCATAAAACCTTTCTTCAAGATACTCAGTTTTTCTTGGAAGTGAACGCGCTCTCCAACTCTCATTCCTTTTCAATTGATGTTAGCTAAAAATCAGGTGCCTTGTAATTATTAGCTGTATATTAACTATGATGGGAAACATGAAAGTCTGATGATCCTTCAGTTCTTAGTACAAACTGTACTTTCAGTCCTGTGTTAAAAGCTTGAAAGCTAATTAATGCAAAAAATTACTGTGCCTTTCTAATATTTTCTTTTTCTGAAGATCTGATTCAGAATAGCAGAAAAGTGCAATGACAATTTTATGTTCCATTGTTTTCCCACGCATACTTATCTTGGTAATTAAACGCACAATGAGTAATTCCTTTGGAACTTTGTTTATAAGAAGTCATCTTTGGTCACAAAAATTTCTGAACTTTAATAAGCTGAAATGCTGTATATTTTACATCTAATTTATACACGTCTGCTTTGAAGATCCATTCCAGTGAAAATAGACAATACCTATTTTCACTAGGTTCTCCCACTCTGGAAGCATTAAATAATTAATTAAAGTATAAATAATTTGAAAGTACATGTTTTATTTTGGGTGAGCTTCAGTTTTAGTCTGTACTAGATAAATTGTAAGTTCACATGTCTTATAAAGCCTCCAGTTTGATTTAAAAAAAGGTTTTATATCAGCATTATAATTTTATTAAACCACTTGGATTTTAGTTAGATCCTTACCTTCATCGGCATCTTTTGGTGATGCAGTAGGAGGGTTGCTGGAATTATGATTTATCTTTGTTGTCTGCTGAATAGAGTTGAAATTTGAGGTAGGATTGTCCTGCTTCACCATGGGTGATGTGAGAATAATACTGATGGGGGAATAACATGGTGGGTTTGACTGAAGAGTTATCACTGGAAGCACTAAAGTCCCAGGGGTGGTGTGGATGACTGTGAAATACCTTGGTGTCACTGTGGAAGGAGATGTAGCTCAGCACTTTTGTTCACTTCAGAAAAGTCACCTGTTATTCCAAATGTTGCTAAAGACATTCTGTGGATATTTGTAGCTGAGTTATTCCATTTTTTCGACACATTTGAAGAGAAGGTGGTGCCATCAGAGGGCCTAAGGGATCTGCTTTTTGCTTTGCTGATAATTTCTGTTCTTTTCACTACATTCTCTGTGACATTGGCAGCTGCTGGTAGAGCATGACTTGTGGTCGGAGGACTTACTGTGGTAGTCATATGAAGAACAAATCTCTGTGAAGTTAGTTGCACTGGAAACTGATGTTTTTTTTGTAACGGAGCTATTTCCTTTACTTGTTTCTTTTACTTCTTCAGCCTCAGTATTGCTTCTGAGTCATTCCACAGGAGAGTTGCAGGGTGTTGGGTTCAAAGTTTATTTTATAGAGAACCTGCAAGAAATTCACTTTTTAAAATAGTTTTATTTAACCAAACCAAGTTACTCACTGAAGACCCAAATAGGTTGGTAAAATAAGTTAGTGTTATGCAATAGAAATCTCACTGATTTATCACATGTTGATGCTGGAAACATTATGTCCCTAAGTGTTAATGACATAAGAATTACCTAAATTAATATTGATCATCAATAAAATTGATCTCATCTTGATCAATATCAATTGCAATATTGATCTCAATGTACTGGTGGGGATGTTGTAGGATAGCTCACGTGGCTGGAATGTTGTCATGGAGGGCTACACATTGCTTAGGATAGACAGGACCAGGAAGGACATGGCGACAGAGTTGTCCTGTGTGAGGCAAGACTTGGAATGTATTCAGCTCTGACTTGGGGTAGGAGTAAGTCGAGAACTTATGAGTCAGGAAAAAGGGGATTACTCGTAAGGGTGACACTGTTGTGGGTGTTTGCTACAGGCCAGCTGATCAGGAATAAAAAGTGGATGAGGTTTTCTGTAGAGAGCTTGAAGCAGCCTCAAAGTCACAGCACTGGTTCTTGTGAGGGACTTTACCTACCTTGACATCTGCTGGAGAAGCAACACAGCACAAACAGTCCAAGAGACTCCTGGAAAGCATTAATTACAACTTTCTGAAACAGGTAGTAGAGGATTCCCCAAGGAGTGGCATGTGCTTGACCTCATACTAAGAAACAGGGAAGTCTGGTTGGAAGTGTGAAGGTTGGGAGCCACCTTGGCTGCAGGGATCATGTGATTGTGGAGGTCAGTACTGGATAAAGAGGACACAAGGCAGCAAGTAAAATTGCAACCATGGTATTCAGGTGAGATCACATTACCCTCTTTAGGGATCTCTTGGAAAAATCCCCTGGGAATTGGCTCTGCAGGGAAGAGGGGTCTAAGAGGGCTGGTTGATGTTCAAGGACCACTTTCTCCAGGCTCAAGAATGATGAATTCCATTGAGAAAGGAATCAGGCAAAGCAGTCAAAAGACCTGTGTGAATGAATGAAGAATTCCTGTCAAGCATGAGCAGGAAATACCAATACAGGAGATTGAAGCAGGGTCGGGTCACTTGGCATGCATATAGAGAGTCATCAGAGGAAGTAGAATTGAAACAAGGAAGGCCAAGGCCCATCTGGAATTAAATCTGGACAAGGATGTGAAGGGCTGCAAGAAAGGCTTATACAAAGGCTTATCCATAACAAAAGGAAAACTAAGGATCACGTGGCCCATTACTAAGTGGAGGGAGGCCCTTGTAGCTGAAGACACAGAAGAGGCAGAGCTACTGAGCATCTTCTTTGCATTGGTCTTCCCTGACATGACCAGCCTCAGGAATCTCTGTCCCAGCTGCCCAGGGTAAAAGAAGGTCGGGTTCCTTGCTCAAGCACGACTGGGTGAGAGAACCCTTAGACAAACTTGACATCCACAAGTACATGGGCCTTGACAAGATGCATCCATGGGTGCTGAAAGTGTTGGCAGACACCAAAGCTAGGCTGTTTGCAAACGTCTTTGAAAGGTCTTGGTGATCAGGACAGGTTCCCAAATGCTGAAAGGAAGCAAATGTCATCCGCATCTTCAAGTGAAAGAAGGAGGACCCAGGAAACTGCTTAACAATCAGCCTCACCTCAATCCCAGAGAACTGCAATCGTTGGCAGAGGGTCTGGCTGTAGGCCTGTCACTGCTGGTGTACCCCAAGGTTCAATACTGGTCCCAGTATTGTGTAACTTACTCATCAATGACTTGGACCAAGGCACAGATGCCCCCTCAGCATGTTTGCTGATGACACAAAGATGGGAGAAATGGCCCCAGAGTGCTGTGCATCCCTTCAGAGGGACCTCAACAGGCTGGAGAGATGGACAGAGAACTGTGTCAAATTCAACAGAGGGAAATGCAGGGTCTTGCACCTGGGGAGGAACAAGCCCATGCACCAGTACAGGCTGACCTGCTGGGCAGCAGCTGTGTGGAAAAGGAGCAGGTGGATGATAAATTGTCCGTGGGCCAGCAGCATGCCCTGTGGGCAGTGAGGCCAGTGGGGTCCTGGGGTGCATTAGGGAGAACAGCAGGTTGAGGTGGGTGATCCTGCCCCTCTGCTCAGCCCTCTTGAGGCACATCTGGAGTGAGTGCCTGGTGAGGCACATCTGGAGCGCCTGGTGAGGCGCATCTGGAGCTCTGTGTCCTGCTCTGGGCTCCTCATGTCAAGAAAGACAAGGAGCTCCTGGAGTTGTTGAAAGGCTGAGGGAGCTGGGCCTGTTCATCCTTGAGGAGAGATGACAGAGGGGATCTCATCAATATATCTGGGTATCTGAAAGGGAGGGTGTTAAGAGTCTGCTTAGTGCCAAACAATAGGACAAGATGCAATGAGCAGAAATTAATGCACAGTAATTTTCACCTGAATGTGAGGAAGGACTTCTCTCCTGCTTGCTCTGAAAGAGGCTGCTCAGAGAGGCTGTGGAGCCTCCCGCATTGAAGATATTCAAGACCTGCCTGTTCTTGAATATCTCAGTCAGCATATGGCAGGCATGTGCCATATGCTCTTGGATGACCCTCCTTGAGCAGGGAGGTTAGACCAGATGATCCACTCCCTTCCTATCTTACCCATTTCACATTTCATGATTCTGGAACAAAAGCTTCATTTTGTAAGAAAATGCCATGTTTCTATAAACAGACCTCATACTCAGAGGGGAGTAAATCAAAACCACATTGATAATTCAAATCCATGTTGCTATGGAGTGAGGTCATGAAACATATATGGATGGTGTTCTCAAGGCAATGTTTTCTGGGCAGATAGCAATTCTAAGAGCATGCCAAAGATTTCTGCTGCCTTGTGAAGAATTAGAATTTTTACAATTAACGTGGAAAGTTGATGGATAATATTTTGTGGCCTTGAGCAGTGAGTGTCATGTGAACGCTGCCAGGAGCAAATTGAAAACTAAATCAGTCCAGAGGTTATGAATGAGGCTGAATTTGTGTGCAAAGTTGTTTTGCAGTACAAAACTGGAAACTGTGTATTAAGCGTTAATTTTTCAAATGTTAGATTGAGAAGGATGAGAAAACCTCACCTTGAAGTCACATGATTGTGGTAGGTCTGCTGTTCAGCATATGTTGTTCAGTGAGGTTTTGGTGAGGGGTACTTTTTCTATTTATGAAGCAGATTGGGATGATCCACTTTTTAACTCCCACACATGAGCTCTCATATGACAGCACAGTAAATTCTATCATTAGTTATTCTTCAGCATCATTAATTATTTGGCTGTCCATGTATGTGGGTATTTCACCACCTGAATGAAGGAGATTTATACCTGAAAAAAGTAGCTTATTTCTTTTGTCTGCAAGCCTCGCCTACTTTCTTATGTTTTTTCCCATGAGTGATTTTTTAAGAGGGTTTGTGTTTTGTTGTTTTTCTTTTTTTTAAATTTTATTTTAGATTTTTTGTTCGTTTTGTTTCAGGCAGGGGCCAGAGAGAATAAGGGCTGGTTCTATTAACTTGTTCATTTGGGTTTTTTTATTGAGTGTGTGTTATTCCCAGCTTATATTCTTTGTATGCAACGCTGTTAAGAGCAATGTGAAGAGTATATATTATATAAATTATACATAATTATGTAGATATTGGTATAATATATAACTAATTATGATAACTAATTATGTATCAAGTATGTCTAGAAACCCAAAAAGATATTAAGCATAGTACAGAAATATAGATAAAGGTAGGAATATATGACCCTCCTGTTTATTTTGAGTTAGAAATCCTTCTTTTGAGCAGTTGGCTTTCTAGAAGGAAGCAAATTTTCCTACTTCCTATTTGAATTCATTGTTTTTCAAAGAACAGTTGGACAATTCTGAGTTTTTTCAGGAGTCATACCCTAAGCAAGGTTACATCTCCTCAGTGGCAGACAACAGTGTTTTGGAAATTTGGAGTTAATTATTAGGTGTAATTATCTTATCCAAACCCCTAAGTGTATGGAAAATCTGATTATGGTCTCATATCTAAGAATTATTAGAAATAATTGTCTAAAGAATTATTCTAGTAGCAAGACTGCTACAGTATGATACTGTATATACAGTATTATATACAGTATATATGCAGTTCTGGTATAGCTGGGAAAGAAGTGAGGTTCTTATTTGAACTGAATAGAAGGAGATAGCTCTTGGCTCCTTATTAATAGATATCATTGTGTATGTGTTTCCTTGTTTCTTCAAGAGAAGATTCTACGTGTTGAATAAAATGAAAAGAAAAATGATGAATTTAAAGGGATGACAGTGTCTCATATTGTCAGGTGCCTATTTCTGTACAGCTACTGCAGACAGCAAAAATATGTTTCTTAGATAAACATTGTTAAGTACTGTTTTAAATTTAACAGGGATTATCCTGAAGCTACTTAGAGTTTTCAGATTCTATGAGGGAAACTGTCAGAAAGTGGCTAATGATATGTTACATTGCTGATTTTCTTAAGATGTGCATGGCCCTTTCCCCTCCTGTAGCTAAAGTACAGTTGTTTTCCACAGCAACAGTCTTTCTGGAGTTTTGGAAAAGACGGAGAGCTGTATTGACTTATGATTGGGACCTCATAGACTGGGAAGATGAAGAGGTAAGGAGAAATAGAAGTTTACATGTAAACCATGCTATCAGCATGGTTAAAGTCTCAGTATCAATCCATATTGTATGTTAGTCATCTGAGTTTGTCATTCAGATAATATTTGTATTTATAGCACTAGTTGCAGAATACAAAGGTATGCTTGAGATTGTACAAGGATACTTTGCTTTTTGCAACTAATGTTATAATTCCAAATATAATTGTACATTTATTAAAAGTGTCCTTGGAAAAACTGAGTGCAAATACTTCCTGTATTTGTATTTGTAATACTGTACAAATACAGAGGACAGTAGCTGCTTCTGATGTCAGTACAGATGCCTTTCAGTTCCATGGTTCTTGTTCTGGAAATTCTTGATCCTGCATAAAAATAAGACCAAGACAAGCAACAAGACAGAAACTAGATTTAGTATCCTTGGAGAGGCATAGCCTATCCTTGAACATTCTGTTATCGGCATCAGCAATAATTAATAATTTATTTTATTCTATAAATTACTAGTCAGCATAGCTGTAGTTTACCTGTATTGGTGATTTAATTGCAGTTTAAGTCTATAGACTTCACTTGTTTTGCAGCTTTCTGTGGATGGGTAGATAGAAGCTGGTGGCTATTTTTAATAAATGCTCTCATAACACAAACAATACCATTCTAAGTGGCCCTAATTTATAGTTTTGTTACCAATTTTTGCAGACAATCTAGTGTGTAAGTCAGCAATATGACCCATGATTCTTTTTAACACCTCACATAGTGGGGAAGGCTCCTGTGGTTTCTGTTCTTTGGATTTTCAAAAGAGCAAATTATTTAGGTATTTGAGTTGCAGCATTATGAAAAATGATCCTTATCAGTATAATGTTCTACATGTATGTCTGATCCTTGAAAGAAATTAGTAATACAACAAATGGAATCCACCCTGTCATTCCAGGAAGAGCTGCGTCCCCAGTTTGAAGCTAAATATTCCCAAGTGGAAAGAGTAAATCCCATCACAGGAAAACCCGAACCTTTTCAGCCTTTCCCTGATAAGCTCAGTCGACTGATGGTGTCTGTCTCAGGAATATTCTTCATGGTGATGTTTCATAATATTAGAACTGTTGGATTGTAATTCATCTTACTGTGATGTAAATAGTAACTCAGCATGAGTGCATTCATTAAGATTAGTGGATTTACGTAACATAGGCAAAACTGCTTGTCTGTCTTACTGCTTTGTTTCCCAAGATGGAGTATAATTATATTGGAAAAGAACAGTAAAGAAATGCTGTAACTCATCTTAGTTTTTTGTTCTCTCAAATTCTGCTCTCCAAAACAAATATTAGTCTTTAAAACACTTGTTTTATTATTTCAGCGGATATAATTTCAGATGTGATTCCTTTTGTTCTAATACCTCTGCTCATAAATACATATCTGTAGATTTCACTGGTCCTTACTGCAGTGTTTGCAGTTGTGGTGTATCGACTGGTAGCCATGGAGCAGTTTGCTTCTTTCAAGTGGTATTTCATCAAGAAGTATTGGCAGTTTGCAACATCTGGCACTGGAGTCTGTATCAATTTTATGATCATCATGTCACTCAATGTTGTAAGTCTTCTGTTCTTTTAAAACAACAATTAATTTAAAAGACTAATTTTTAAAAGCTTACTGAGTTACCCATGTGTTAGATATATGCATGTTCATGCTTTTTAAGGTAGTAGCATCTGAAGCTAGTATTGCAGTGGATTTTCCTCCTCTGATACAATGTTTGTTAATGTTTTTATCTAAATCCTCCTTGATTTGTCGCTGCACATCTTCACTTATGTCACCAAGTTGCAAGGGTATAGATTGCTACTTTTTACATTTGTATTTTTTTAATATTAAACTTTTGCAGTAGATCTCTAATTTAAGATGTAGTTCTAATTTGAACTACATTATTTTCTTGACTGAGAATTTGGTTTCTAGGTTGTTTTTGATTAATGACTTCTTATTAAAATGCAGCTGTGATATCAGTGTTGCACAGTCCTGGAATCACTGTGATATGTGATTTTGGTATTAGGTTTTTTCTGTCATGTAATAGCACAGGTTTAATAATTTGCTCTTATAGCATTACACGGAGAGAAACTCTGTTATTTCAGCTGCTTTATTATTCATCATCTTTCTGTTCCCATGCAAGTACAAACAGATAAAAAGGAATAATAACCCAGCAAACACTGGCTTTTAGTTCTCTTAAGGAATTGCACTCGCTGCAATAAGAAATACTTCTTCCGATCAGAGTCCTCTAGTTATTTGTGTTATTATGTATGATCACTCCACATCATAAAATGTATATTCAAGTGAACAAGCAAAGCTATCCAAAATAACTTGCTATTTGTAGTGTACTGTCGGAAACGTATTTTGGAGTCGGCAACTGCCTGGGGCTAAATGACATTTAAAATAAAAACTTGAGATGGTCAATATATAGAGAGAAAAGTTTTCGGTACAAGGCTGATATCCTCAGCAAAGGAAAACGGAATTATGTTACCTTGATGCCATAGAGCAAGAGAATACCATGCTTTGATGCTTGTTTTCAGTGTGGATTTGTCATCACTACAGCCAGGATGTCCTGTACTTACACCATTTAATTTCTTTTTTTAGGTGTATGAAAAAGTTGCCTATCTCCTGACAGATTTAGGTATGTAGGTCTTTACTAATGGTGTGGTTCTTGATGGCTGTGGCATATACCTTTATAGTATACTTCTTTATTTGACTTCAAAGAAGTGTTTTGAAAACTTGATCTGTGAAGTACATTTCTGGCATTTCCCTAAGCAAGTGAGAAATATCACAGAAAGAAAATACATTAGTATTTCAGTGAGAAAAAAAAATAAAGCTAAGGAATTTGTTCTTCTACTTTTAATGTTTTGTGGTATACATTGAAAAATAGTAATCTTATTTTGAAGCAAAAGTCAAAACTTATTCTTTCTTAGCATGCTGAAGAGTTTTTTCTATTATCCCCAAGTTCTTGGTTTATTTTTTATTAAGTTTTAATTTGATCTTTCAGATGGAAAAAAATGGGTTAAGATAAAATTAAGTTGTCCCAGATAAAAATGTTGAGTCATTAATTTTATATTTAATTTTAATGCTCCAATTAGGTAGCATTAAAATTTTATACTGAAGCCTATAGTCATGATTCAATCACAGACATAAAGCTTTCTAGCTTATAGAAAACAAGAAAACAAAGATAGAATTTAAGATCTCTGGCTGTGTCAACGTGTTACTATTTAGTGTTTCATTTTACATGCTCACTTTTAGCTCATGTCAAAATATGCAAGTAATTTTGTCTTGGTTAAATGCCAGCTGGCTCTGGCTGCTTAAATTCCACAGCTCCCTCTTTTGGTTAAAGTATTAAACGAGGTGCTCAAAGCTTTATAGTGCTTCACCTAAGAGGCAGTAGAACAGGCTAGAAAAATTCAGAATTTATCGCCAACTTACTTGAATTCTTAAAATATTTTAAAGTATTCTTTCATATCAAAAATATTTCTATTCCTTTTAAAGTATTTTGTATTGTTACAGGTCACAGAATGGGAAAGAAAATAATTGTTTAAGTGTTTAAGCAGTTTTTTTTCCCAAAATACATGAAAGAATTTTTTTCAAGAAAGATTTCTTGAATGAAATATAAAGGAGCATTAGGTGTTTCAGATAGGTCACTCATTCTTCTTGCTAAGTGTTTTACATCAGAAAAGCACACCCTTCTGGAGATGACTGTCTCTATATAAAGCTAGTAGTATCCTGTATATTTCTATCCAAATTTAGTCATCAGTAGACCAGGGTAGTTAAGTAGAACAAATTTTAACTGACAAATCCAGGAAGTTTTAACTTACAACTCATATGCTTTTACGACTCATGTGCTTTAAAATTTTTACCAATGTACTATATTCCAACTTTGATATGTCTATCAAAGATGGATTTTGTAAAAATTAATTTGTAAACATTATGACCAAATTCTAATTCAGACATAAATAATCTTAAGGAAAGATATCCAAGGCAGTGCAGACCCACACAGAGCACTTGTAGCCCTACTACACGTTTCTACATTTCTTTCCAAAAGAAGCCAAGAGAGAGCCTCTGTCCTTTCCTTGCTGAATTATAAACTGTTTGGCACTCCTCAAGCTTTATGGAAGGGAACTCCTAAGGATGAAGTAAAGGTTTTACAGAAGGATTTAGAGGATGAGGAGCTTGGATGAGAAATCAGCTAGCTTTTAGGTGACTCTTTCACCTCTGCTCCCTGGGCAGCTCTACTGATTCCAAGTGCTTTCAAGTTTTTTGGGGGGGGTTGTGTTGGTTTGGGTTTTGTTTGTTTTGGAGTTTGTTTGGGTTTTGTGGGGAATTTTTGTGATGAGTTTTTTTCTTTGACTCAAGATATCTTTAATCTTAAGATAAAAAATTCACACTGGTTTCCAGTTTTTTTCATGGAAGTGAAACAGGTATCCTCCCATAGTATTTTAATTTATGCTAGGGGTTTATGATTATGACCAAGGGGTTCCTATCTTCTGCTTCCACATAGAAACAACGTAGTCTAAGCTGGGGCAATGAAAAGAAATCAATGGCAACATGATGGGGCACCATGATTTAAAACCATCACTTATTTTGTTAATATTGATTGATTTGTGAGCAAACTTATGCATAAGTCAGTTTCATTTTTGTTTTTATAATGTATGTTGTGTCTTTCTGAAGAGCACCCTAGAACAGAATCTGAGTGGGAAAACAGCTTTGCCTTGAAAATGTTCCTCTTCCAGTTTGTCAACTTGAACAGCTCCATCTTCTACATCGCCTTTTTTCTTGGCAGGTAAGTTATGTTTGCCAATTGCACTTAAAAGAAAACTTGCACAGAACTCAAAATCTTCAATAATTTTATAGATTTGAAGAAAATACAGGGACAGTATGAACTGTAAGGTTTAGGTATGAGTTGGTTTCTGGGCATAATTAAACCACTATTTCTAAATGTATAGAAGGGTTGGACCATTGTAATGTTTATTCATGAAACTGGAGAGTAAAAATTCTACTTTTTATTGGAATGTACATTACTTTCTTACTAAATAAGAAGGCAGAACTTTTGAAAATGCAGTCACTTCCTAGATGTGGATCTGTATTTAGCCCTGCGTTAATAGGGTTGATTAATATTTTCTTGTTTATTCTGCTTGAGTTACATTTCCAAAAATGCATTTCTGTAAATATTAAATATTGTCTGGCAAAAGTTATACAAGATCAGGAAGCAAAAATTCTGGCTCTAATTTTTATGTGTATCTTTAGGTTAGAGCATGAGATACAGCACAGATGTAACCTTGCTTCATTTTCAGTTCAATTTTGTAATGATCACACATACCATTCCTGCACAACCTACAGAACATTTCAGGGTATCTTCTATGAAGTTTTACAGTATAATTTCAGTTCAGGATTGTTTGGAAAAAAACTAACAAAAACAAAAAGCAAAGAAACAAAAAAAGCCTAGTAAAGACTGTTGGTGAGAATCTGTTTGTTGCATTCAGTGGGGTATTCACCATACAATACCAAAATTTCTGTGTGTATTGCTCTCTCCTGTACCTAACAGGACCAGGCATGGGTTTCTTTCTCTCTTTTATAAATTTCATTGAGGTCATCAAGAGCTGGAATTTGCTTTACAAATCAAGTGTACACTTCATGTGGGCAAGCAGATCCCTGTGCTGCAGTTAGTTCCCATTAGTTGTAGTGGCTGGCTTGACTTCTTAGAAGTAGATTAGAGTTTGAATAGCTAACATCTAAAATCTCTGAAGCTAGGATTTTTATTCAGGACATAATAAAAGTTTAGGATCGTTTGCAAAATGATAGTCTTTGTTTGCATTCTGAAACTTCCATATCCTACACCAGATTTAAGCCTGTGTGATTTATTCTGTTGGTATTTCCTGAATTCAGTGGATGTTGTGAAACAACTACTGATACAGGGTGTTTCTGGAATGTCCACTGAGAAACAGAAATCTTATTTTCCAGATTTGCAGGCCGCCCAGGAAAGTACAACAAGCTTTTTAACAGATGGAGGCTGGAAGAGGTAAACAATCTTGTTTTCTGCTCCTGTGATATTTCCATGAGTAAAAAGGCGGTGGCTGAAGCCCAGTTTAAAGATTTTATTATTCCAAGCGCAGCAAATATTAAACTCTAGTTTATAGCAAAGAATAGGATCCAGGAGATGGATTTTTCCTTCTGTGTTCTCCAGTGTGCTGAGTGACTGTGCCTAAGGCACATGAGTTCTTTCTGTCTGTCTTAGGGAAAAGCCATCAGTAATAGATCCTTACCTCACATGCACTGTGACTCCTGTGAGATTGGAATCTCCTGGTATTTGGGATTTTGGATAGAGGACATAAATATAAAGCCATCAGCTTTTTAATCAACTTGCTTAATTTCTCTCAGCACAGAAAAAAAAATGGATCTATTGGAATGGGCCCAGAGATGGGGCCACAAAACGAATCAGAGGGCTGGAGCAGCTCTCCTATGAAGGCAGGCTGAGTTGGAGATACTCAGCTTGGAGCAGAGAATGCTCCAAGGAGACATTACTACTGCCTTTCAGTACTTAAAGGTGCTTCAAGGAAAGAAGGTGACAAATTTTTAGTAGGGGCTGTTGAGACAGGGCAAGGATTAATGATTTTAAACTAAGAGAGGCTAGGTTTAGACTAGGTGTAAGGAAAGGTTTTTAAAATATGATGATGAAGATGATGATGAAACACTGGGACAGGTTATCTAGAGGGGTGATGGATGTCTTATCCCTGAAAACATTCAAAGTCAGGTTGGATGGGACTCCTTTAGTTGAAAATGGCCAGACTTACTGCAGAAGTTTGGACTAGATCACCTTAAGGGATCCTTTCCAACCCAAAATAATCTATAATTTTATAGAGTTCTAGAGGAAGATGAATAGTATTTTCAAAATTTAACTAGACTGTTAGAATTGCAACTTACCAGCATGCTTAAGTTTCTTCTTTTCTCTGAAAATCAAACTACTTCTACTGCAGCTTGGTAGCCAAAGAGTAAAATATTATAACTTTGTAGTCAATTAATTGAAAAATAGTTCTGTAATTACTTAACATTTTAACATGGCAGTACACACACAAGCATAGATATATATAGATAACATACCAGTACCAGAAATTCTGCTAATGAAGTCTTTCTTTAGAATTAGATTATTGCAGATGAAATATTGCTCCATTTTTTTGAAATGAGTAAGTACTTATTGGTCTAAGTGAAAGAGTCTCTATCATTTATCATAAATCTAGCACACATACCTTTAAATTAGCCAATATGATCTAATATCTGACAATATGTCTGAAGGTTGTTCAGCTGAAGTCTGTTAATTTTTATTTTATTAACATTTCTTTTAATATTTCTGCAGATGGCAAATAATGTTTTTAAACACACATACTTAATATTTTTTATTTACACTCTGAACAAATAAAAATAAATGAATTCTCTGATTTTGGCTGTTGGTCTCTTCCACTTTATTTCAGTGTCATCCTAGTGGCTGCTTGATAGATCTGTGCTTACAAATGGGAGTTATTATGGTTTTAAAACAAATGTGGAACAACTTCATGGAACTAGGCTACCCGTAAGTTCAGATGCTAAAGTTCATTTTAAAAACAGTAAATCCATGTTAGCCTGATTCAGTGCTGGGGAGAAGTGGTTTTATGTTTGAAGAATGTTTTCACTCATTCCACCTCAGATATTGTCACTTTATTCCCAAGGAAAGCATTGTCTTCCACTCTGAGATAAAGATTCTCAGGGTATATTAAGCATCTCAGTTTTTTATTAGGATTTCATTTTCCATAATACAGAGATGTTCAGCCTCTGAAATGACTAATGAGCTAAGAGTCTTACACTTCTCTTGAAACGGTAAGAATATGTTTCCTGTATAATGTTGATCATCAAATATTGATCAAATTAAAGTCTCAACCTTGAAAATGTGTTAGAAAGGATTTTGCTCACAACGTGAAATTTGCAATTGTTCTGCACATGAAGGACAGTGTACTCCATGTTGTGGAATGAGGATTTTTGAAATTAAGAAACCTACTTTAACTGCCAGGCTTCCTGTCTTCTCAGCCAAGCAGGATGTTAACCTTGTCTAAAATTTATTTTAGAACATGCTTATGTTCTGTTACGGAAATAAATGTTTTGTTTTGACAAAACCATTGTTTGCAACATAGGCAACTGTTTATCTTTCAAGCAAACAAAAACTGCTCTTTCAGTAACGAGAGGGATCAAGAGCCAAACACTAAATTAGCTTGAGAGAAAAAAGAGCAGCCTTTTTATGAAAACACTTACAAGAAAGTTATTTCCCATCCTTAGTCTCTCTTCCATATTATCTAGAAACAAATAGAAGCCTTTAGTTAGCCCATGTGTCAGTACTAGATAATATTTTTCATTTAAATAACATTTTAATTCATGAGCCTACTATCTCCATAATATTTATGACTACTTTGTGAAAAGATTTTGCACAGCTTTATGAAGAATAGTCTTAAATATTTTCACATACAGCAACACCTCTTTAAATGCTTTTTCCTGCTTTATAAAGAGAAGTATTCTGTAGAACATCCAGACCTTTACGTTTGTTCAAAAATATATGTATTCTACTATTCAGTGTGTTTTACTATGGTATTTTTGCTGGGTTCCACTGATGTGGTTTGTCTTTTACAGGATTGAAATAAAGCATTATTTATTTTTTAATGCTCTTGCTATGCATGATTTTTTAATTTTTTTTTTATTTAGTCATTCAGGTAAATCCTACCAAAATAAAAAAAGTCCATGCAAGCATGTTCCATATTCTGAAAAGCTTATTTATACAATGCAAAACATGCTACATTAAAGACAATTAAAATAATAATGCAGAATTATGAGATCTTCTGTAAGTTTTTTGCATTATATCTAAGAGGATATTGTAAAATTTTCCATAAAATATTTAAGTAATCATTCAGATGCTGTTCATAACAGGGCTGTTTATTTCAGAACAGTACAAGAACATATTTTAGATCTGTGAGCAGATACAGTCATTAATACTCTCTTTATCTAATAAAGTTTATTACAGAATTGGTGGTCACGACGCAAAATGAAGAGAAGAGGGCAATCAATGGAGAATAAAATTTCTCTACCTCAATGGGAAAAAGACTGGAATCTGCAACCTATGAATCTCCATGGTTTAATGGACGAATATTTAGAGATGGGTGAGCAAATCTGGGAGGTGTTGGTTTTCTTCAGAAGGTAGAACTATGTTGCACGTTATAAGATTTTTTTGAATTTCCAATTTCTAACCATGGAAATGCCTGTCTAGTTTTACAGTTTGGCTTTACCACCATCTTTGTGGCTGCCTTCCCCCTGGCACCTCTCCTGGCACTGCTCAACAACATCATAGAAATCAGATTAGATGCATACAAGTTTGTCACTCAGTGGCGAAGACCCATGCCTGCAAGAGCAACAGATATAGGTGAGAAAACCCAGTGACTGCCACTGCCAGCTACCATCTCTTTGGGTTTTCCTCTTGAGAACAGCTCCACCCCTGAAGTATTTCATGTGTCAGGATGGTGACATAACCAACAGATTTCAGTGACAGCTTTCCTTTTTGGCAACAAAGAAATAGTTGGTTGATTTGCATAGAGGATTCCTCAAGTTTGTTTCCCATTTACAATAAGGAATTATTATAATTTGAATATTGGAAACAGGCTAAAATTATTTCAGGCTTCTGATTTGTGGAACTCCAGGTCTAAAATAAATTGAATTTAGAAGTTAAATAAAAGGACTGAATTAACTTTTAATTTAAAATTTAATTAAATAAGAAATCTCTTTCCAGAACTTCCTATTTGGCCTTCATAACAACTTGTTATGGCTTTGTTGCTTGGCTTATCTTCTCAGCAGGGTGTACCCTGTTGTAAGATTTCATTTGGGTGGCACGGGTGGTGGCTGCAATGTGGGGACATGGCTTCATCTAATTAGTTTTTCTGTCTCATATCTCATTCTCTACAAGAAAGGAAAACTGAATGACTAATAATGACTTTATTATCACTGATATGACTCAATATGACTATAAAAAACCTGACTATTTTGTTGATTCTCTTGTTTCTAGGTATTTGGTATGGAATTCTGGAAGGAATTGGAGTTCTGGCTGTCATCACCAATGCCTTTGTTATTGCCATTACTTCTGATTACATTCCACGTTTTGTCTATGCATATAAATATGGTCCCTGTACAGATCAAGGGTACAGACAAGAAAAGTAATTAGGATATTCTTTATATATA
Organism: Melospiza georgiana; assembly: GCF_028018845.1. Classification (NCBI taxonomy): domain Eukaryota; kingdom Metazoa; phylum Chordata; class Aves; order Passeriformes; family Passerellidae; genus Melospiza; species Melospiza georgiana. Next base: position 30,637,029 of record NC_080435.1, read on the forward strand.
CATGTATTTTTGAGTGGAACACAATTTACTGCTGTATTTCTATGATAACATGTATCAGATATATTTCTTTACACCTGTGCAAACCTTCCCAGATCTGAAGAGTAAGTCCAAAGAGTTTGCAGAGTAGCTCTGTATAGAAGTGGAAAACCATCTCTTCCCTCCTGAATGCAAACAAAAAAGTCTGTACATTGCATCAGTTCTCAGATCTTTTCTAGATAAGCTTTTCCTCTTCTCTGCAGTAGGTCTATGCTGTCTTCTCCAGTGCATTCCCAAATACGCATATATGCTCCCAAAAATAGTGATTTACTCTTCCTGAGCTGTCACAGGAAAAGAGAGTTCAAGGGTCAAAATAATGAGATGGGATAGGAAGAAAAGAGACACCATCAGAAAAATGTTAGTGCTTGATGCACCCTATCCGTTTAAGAGAGAACTATGTAGTTCTTTTGTCAGTAGTGGTTTGCGGTATTACAGCAAACCAGAAGATCCAGGATTGTAAAAGGATTCCTCATGCATCTCTTCTTATATCTTCTTTGACTTTCAAATGTGCTTTAGTTGTTACAAGACATTTAAAGAAGACAGGATATCTTTCATGTCTGTGTGCTTTTCAAGCAACAGCAAAAATTCACTCCAACAGTCATAAATCAATATATTTATATAATTTCTGTAATTAATAGTAATACATTTTTGCCTTTAATGTAAGTGTTTGGTATATATACACTGTTCATGTTACTGTTGATGAAAACTCATAAAACCTGTTATTTTTTGTATATGCTGCATTATTGGTGGCCAAGTCTGCAAGGGTGTTAAATTATTCTGCTCTCTGTCTTTCTATCCATCTTTCAAAGATCAGTAATTTTAGAAAACAGTTAAAAGCATTGTAGCAACAATTTTTGTATATATCTCCCAGCAGGTAAGAAGCAAAACCATAAGAAGTGCTGAAAATAGATGTAAACAGTGCTATAGCTGAAACAGTTGTTAGTCCTTTTTTTCCAGTAAAATTTGCTTCTCTGCATTAATTTCAGAATTGCTTTTGTCCTGATAAGCAAGTAAAGTATTATGCTCACAGTATCTGATAGCAGAATATGTTTACATACAGGATGTTTATTGTATAACCACTTTATGAAGAAAGTGCTGCCCGTATGGCTTTTTCTTTCAGATGCTTAAAAGGATATGTCAACAGCAGCTTGTCAGTATTTGATTTGAGTGAACTTGGGATGGGATACTCAGGATATTGTCGGTACGTTTCTTTGCTCTCACTTATTGCAATACAGGCATGGACATTAATGCAGACAGTAAATTAACAGTGCTGAAATTGCTGGCATTCCTTTTTTGCCCTTAAAAGTGTTGGAGTTCATGTTTGTTCAACATGGAGTCCTTGGGTACAAAGAGTGTGTGGTAAGATACACTGCTAACATACTGGAAATTTGTGTTTTAAGTTTTTGTAGGACTCCTGCAAGCCATTATCTTTCATGTCTCTATGAATTATTTAATATAATTGTTTTACCAGCTGCCAAGAAGGGTAAAAATCCTCATTTCAATTTTGTTAAGCATTCTCAAGTCAATAAATTAAAATACACAATTAAAATTTTTGTTACCTCTCTAAACCAGATTGAGATTACAATTCTTGCAAACAATTATGCAAGATGAATATAAGAAATACAGCATAAAAATGAAATAGGACATGAGCACACTTCTGTTTTCTGACTTAGGTTTGCAGTAAGCATTAGTTTAAATTAGGATCATATTTCATTTATGCAAACTTTGTCTGGAGACTCTCAAAGGCTTGTAAGCAAAGACAAGAACCAATTTAGAATCAATACACTTAATACTCCAGCTTTGTAACAATAGAAGAAACTGTTTGCTCTGGATTTTTGGAAGCAAAAAGTACTGTCTCATAAACAGCTTTATTTAACAGCCTGTATTCTGGACAGCTCTCCCTTTCAGTTTAACTCCTCTTGAAGTCTGCTTTCACTTCAGTTTCTCTCCTTTTAGCCAGATCTGGGATGAACCAGAGAGCCCTTGGCCATGTCAAAAGTTTTAGTTGCTCAAGAGAGCACAGAGTAACTCACTGGGTTTCTCTTTGCTCTGCAGGTACAGAGACTACAGAGCCCCACCATGGAGTTCGACTCCGTATGAATTCACTTTGCAGTTTTGGCATGTCCTGGCAGCACGGCTGGCCTTCATCATAGTATTTGAGGTTAGTTGTGGAAGGGAGCAAGCCCTTTCTACCTTTTATAGGTCTGAGTTGATTCTTTATAGTTGTCCTATAAGTAAATTGTCATTTTAATAATTTTTGTTCATTTTAATCATGTTTGTTCATTACAGTCAAGACAGAGGAAAAAAAATTGTGTTCCCCAAACTGTTGACTATCAGCTACTTCAAACAGAACTGACAGAACATGCACTTGCTGTAGAACTCCTCTAAAATCATATTTCCTTGACAGTCATCTTATCCATCATGTTGGTTCCCTGCCCAATCATTCCTATTTTATTGAAAAAGAAGAAATGCAAGTTTCGTGTATATTAGGTATGGTTATTACAAGATAGAGTGTGTGTCAGGAAGATGATACATGATTCTAGGTTAATATAAAAGTTGAAACATGTATACTAAGTTTGAAGTACATATTGCATACTCCCCAGGACTCTAATCACCTATTTCTTTGATAAGCCCTGAACAAAGACTGCTTGTAGGTAGTGTTGGCATTTGTTGATCAAACTAGCATATCCTGTAGTCACATCTTCATTTAAGTCACCAACTCTACTCTTTGTTTTCCTTCTTAGAAAACTTCAACATTTGCCCATTTCTTTCAGATGACTCATTTACTCCCATAGGAGTGTTTTTATTAAGAAAAAACCAAAGGAGTTACCTTTCAGTCACAAATTGAATCTCAGTTCCAGTTTTGCCACAGACTTTTAGGCTCTAAACTGTAGTCCTACAAAGGAATACTTATTGATATGTTAAGCAATTATTTTTGTTTTTCTTTTCAGCATCTTGTTTTTGGAATAAAGTCTTTCATTGCCTACCTAATTCCAGACATACCCAAAGACTTGTGTGACAGAATGAGAAGAGAGAAATACTTAGTCCAGGAAATGATGTATGAGGCTGAACTGGAACATTTGCAAAGAGAAAGGAAAAAGAATGGGAAACAGTATCACCATGAATGGCCTTAGTCACTACCATGCTACAACAAAAACACTTTGGAATTGGAGAGAGAAGTTGCAAAATGAAGTCAGTCTGGCATCCGTGTGAGATTTGGTGGTGGTGTATTTATGTTCTTGCTAGGCAGTGCAATTGCATACTTTGGTGGGCACCGAGAAATGGATGTTTCCAGTGATGTCAATGAAAAGCCTTGCCTGTAACTGGTCTGTGATGAGCTCCAATGATAATTGGCATTCAGAAATGTGCAGAGTAAAAATCTGAACACTGTTTAAAAAAAAAGCAATGGGTTTTCATGCTGTTTATGAAGATACTATCAGCATGATGAAAACAGAAAATTACCTGTGAACCTATAGAGTAAGGGCATGACTAAAACCAACTTACGTGATATCCACTACTTCTACAGCTTCTGATTGCTCAGCTCCATCTGTAATGCCTCTGAAGAAAAGAGCAATTGTTGCCTTTGTGGCCATGACTTGATCTTTAAGGCTTACTGTTTTGTCAGGTTTGTCCTAGTCTCTTGTTGAGATTGTGGATGTGGTCCTACCCTAAAAAAGGGGTCTGTGGCTGCTAAATATATACTATGCAGTTTAAGATTTGCACATTAGTGTCATTAGTGTCATTAATTTATACATCTAGTTGAAAACCAAAAAGTCCAAATTCAGAAAGAAAACAGCAGTACCAGGAGAAGGTAATTTTCTATTTGAAAATTACACAGCTGTTGAGTTGTCCTTGCACTTTTCTGTGTGAAAGGCCATGTCCACACGCTTCCAGCATGAAAGAACTGTCATTTTCATGCTAACTGTGTTAGTGTTCCTCTTGATCTGCCTGGGCAATGATTCCATGACTTCACAGAGTGCTGACTTGAAATACTCCCATGCAGTGCAAATTACTTTCTCTTCAAATACAATTACATCTTTATAGTATGCAAGCTTCTGCCAATATATATGAGGCACACAGTATAGCATTGTGGCTTGCTTTTTCAGGGAAGGAGAAGAAGAGGAATTTGTAACAAGGTTCTTCTTGTAATAGTAAATGTTGCAGTAATGTACACTTCTTTTATTGGCCTAAATATGTCATAGCATTGGAGCTGGATACAGGCAAATATGTATACAGGTTGTATATAAATGCATACACACACGGTATTTACTATTATTATTAGTAGTAGTATGCCTTCTTACACTTGGGGTGGATTTTTTGATAAAATCACTAAAAAAATAGATGTTCATTGAAGAATCAAATTTCAATTTTTATGTGCAAACAGCATACTGCAGTGTTGCTAGTGGTTAATAGTCACATTTTGGTCATGAAATTGTCTGTTACTAGTATTTCATAATACAGGAAAAGCGCTTAATGTTTACACAAATTTAAGGGATACCTTGAAGGGAAGGGAATGGATAAACAGAGTTACAGTTGTTCTGTTTCTCTCCTACAGTTTTAAATAATGCTTTTCTGTATTGGATGAGAAAAATCTAAAAAACAAAGAGTCAGCAAAGCACAATAGCTACAAAGTCTACAAATTTTGACATTATTTTTAGGGATAAAGCTGCAACAAAATCACTGCTGGCAGATATGAAAAGACCTGAATTTTTGCTATTTACATTAATCTTGTGTAATTAAAAAGTGTGATTTTAGTATTCACTTGCATTTATTAGCACAATAATTTTATTTTATTTCACTGAAATTAATTTCAAGAGTCAAGAGCCCATCAAAGTAGGTAAATAGGATCTGTTGTATCCAGAGAGCCTAACATCAGACTTTCAAGTTCTTCAGTTGTTTCACCACATTCATGAGCTTTCTTGATTAATTTCAGCTCTGTTACCAGACAAGGTACTTGTAGGAGTATCTATAGTATGGCATAAAAGGAGGAAGGAAATTTGAAGATCTGGCCCAATCAGGTTCCCATTCATTCTGTGATAAAGGGCGGATGGAACGCAGCTTGCCATATTTTGGAAAGACTGTTTTGTTCCTTCATCTTCTGGGTTGTGCATTAAATTCCTCAGAAGTCATTATCAGAAAAAATTACTGCACTCTCTTCAGTGCTAATACAGTCACGAGGTTTGATTTAATTTATTGTTTCTTTGTCTCATTCTGTGGACTGTCAAGCACTGTTTGACAGCAGTAACCGTGTTTCACAATTTTTGTGTGCCAGCTTGTGATAATATTTGAATGCTACAGAAGGCCACAAATGAGCTCATTGTAATATCTTCTCTAAAAACAAAATGTCTTGGCTGGCCCAAGTTATAAAGATACAGAGTAAAATCAGGCAAAAATCAGAAACATTATTTTTACTTTTTTGGTTTTGCTATTGATATTGGCATGTGTCAATACATACCAAGGCAAATTCCATAACCACATTAAACAATCTTTTTGTATTTGAGATTTACATTTATATATATTATGAATTTTTTTCAACACTGGGATATAAGAGCGTATGAAAGGCAAGTATGTAGATCTGACATGGTGCATTTTATGCACTGGGAAAGGACAAGAAGTTTGGAGAAACACTCTCTGTGTCCTTTACTTTTGGAGGACATCAACTGTCTAGCCATTTGCTTAAGCAGAGAAACCTTTTTGCTGGACTTTGCTCAGTATGCTGTTTTCATTGACTGCACGTTATTTTCCTAAATAATAAGGCACACACTGTCCTCAGGAATAATGTATTTTTTGAATGGTGAATGATCTTTTAATATTTTAAATATTGTCTTTTCAAACAAATGACTAATATGACTAGACTGTGCATGCAGGCTGCCTTTGTGAAATTTGACAAAGCTTTAGAACCTCAGTTTGTGCAAAAATGCTTTAGATCATTGCAGATCTAATCTATGGAAATTTTGCTCTATGCATGCGCCCTTAGAGAGACTGCATGAGCAACTGGATTTTTTTATATATGAAGTATTTGTTCAAAATGTGTTAATTATTCTTAACCAAATTCTGCATCTTGATTCAGACAAAAAATATTTCTATTTCAGGAATGGCACAAAGTCCAGATACATGAGATGCACCTCATTTCTTACAACTTTTTATTCTTAATTTGTGCCTAATGTATGAGATATGAATTTTGATGAATAAAAAAAGAAAGATAAGAATTCTATTTTATTGCCCATCCTAATGAGAGGTTCCCCTAAGTTTGTCTCTACAATCAGGGAGGCATTAAGAGTATTCACAACTGAGTGCTAAGGCTTGCCTGAGTGTTGAGCTCAGCTCCCACAGCACACTGACTGAGAATCCTTCTTTGGATATTTGGAAACAAGGCAAACCTCATGATGAGTTCAGTAAAGCCTTGGAAACTGTCACCCATGGTGTTCTCCTGGAGAGGGTGGCAGCAGGTGCACTCTTAGCTGGGTTAAAGCTGGATGGCCATGCCCAGAGGGTGGCAGTGAAAGCTGTTTATCCAGCTGGCAGCTGGTCAGGAGTGTGGTTCCCCAGGCGAACCACTTCTGTTGGGGCCAGTTCTGTTTAATGTCCTTATCAATGATCCGGACAGGGGATCAAGGGCATCCTCAGTGAGTTTGCAGCCAATCCTAAGTTGGGTGGGACTGTTGAAGGCTCTGCAGAGGGACCTGGACAGGCTGGATCCATGGGCCCAGGTCAGTGGAGTGCTCAGTGTGGCCAAGTCTTGTCCCTGGATCACAAGAACCCATTGCAGTGCTGCAGGCTGGGGGCAGAGTGGCAAAGGAGCTGGGGGTGCTGGCCAGGAGCAGCTGAGCATGAGCCAGCTGTGCCCAAGTGGGCACAAAGACCAATGGCATCCTGGCCTGTGTCAGAAACAGGGTGGGAGCAGGAGCTGATTGTCCCCTGCACCTGGCACTGGTGAAGCCATGCATTGAGACTTGTGTCCAGTTCTGGCCTCTCAGTTCCAGGCAGACACTGAGGTGCTGGAGCATGTCCAGGGAAGGGCAGTGAAGCTGCTGAGGCATCTGGAAAGATTAAGTCATAGGAAGGATTGGTTGAAGGAGCTGTGGTTGTTTAGTTAGATGAGGAGGCTCAGAGGAGTCCTATCACTCTCCACAACTAGGTGGAAAGAGATTGTAGCAGGTGTGGGAATCAGCCTCTTCTACCAGGCAGCTAGGGACAAGACAAGGGAACATAACCTCAGGCTGCACACAGTGAGGTGCAGGTTGGATATAAAGAAGAATTTTTTCATTGAGGGTATTGAAACAGGTTGTCCTGGGAGGTGGTGGGGTCATCATCTTTGGATGTGTTCAAGAAATGACTGCACATGGCACTTAGTGTTGTGATTTATTTTTCATGGTGATACTTGGTCAAAGATTGGACCTGATAATTTTGGTGATGTTTTCCAGCAATAATGATTCTGTTTTTTCCTGTTTTCATTCAAGGATTTGAGAAAATGGTGACAGGGCTAAAATTTCAATAGTGATTAAGTGAGTTTTTTTTTCTTAGATGCTTCTTTGGAAGTACATATCTTCACTAGTATGAAATACATATTAGCTGTGGCCTTTTCCAACAACAGCTTGTCATAAATTGTGTTCTGAGCACAGTTAGGCTCATTTGTGTCCTGTGGAAAGCTCAAAAGGAAAATATCTAGACAAACTGGTACATAAAGGTTAGTAGATAAATACCTTAATGGAAAAATTAATAAATTTACAGAAGTTTCCTTCATAAAAAGTTCTACAGAAGGAAAAATACTTTGGGAAACATAGCTTCAGAGCAAGTATTAATATGGGGAAAGGCAAGAGTTTTGGGGATGTTTTATTCTTAATGTGCCATTAAGATGATCAGTCTAATCATATGTGTAATGCACATCCTTGCTGTGGCTTCCTTCACTGCAGACTCCAACTGGGGGTGTTGCCAGAGAGAATTTCTGGAGCTATGGAGTCTGTTGGAGTTACCTGCCAAGTCCTACATGGCACTGTGGGACTTAGCAAACTTTTGCATTATGTAACAATTTATTTGGAGGCAAATTAGCATAGTTAGCCTGTAAATGTCACCAATTTTCATTAAAACTATTATAAACTAGGGTTTTTTTTGTATATACTGGGTAGTAGCCTTATCAATAAAGCTCATTTTATACAAACAGCTACTCATGAATGCAATAAAGTTGATGGAAAATAAAAAAAACCCCCACATTTTCTATTTAGTTTCTATTAAGAAAATGGACAGAGAAGAAAATAGTGGTGTCAGTAATCACTTACAATGCAGTAGTACTTCCAGAAGCATTATATTTTTTTGGAATCCTCATAAAGTGCTGATGTTGCTTGTTTGGGGGCAAAGTTTGAAACAAATATAAGGGCAGCATTTTGTAATAATTATTTGATGTTAAGACTGATTCTAGAATTCAAATAGAATTCCTCTTCTAGGCAGACCTGTTACTTGCTTCCAATGCATACTTTGTCTGACTAAGATGCATACAATGACACTTTCTGGAAGTGTTGTAGTGAATTCTAACCTATATTCCTGTAGTAGAAAATCTAGTAGCTTCAAAAATTCCCGGAGTCCTTTCATACTCAACCTCACACTTGCAAAACACATGTTCTTCTGAGGTCAAATTCAGAGCCAGCATGTGGAGGGTGAGAATGAGCACCAGGCAGCAAAGGGCTCCTGTTCACCCCAGCAAGTTTTGCTCCAGAATTGCAACCGGCTCTGAAAAATAAGGGTTTGAGAATGGGAAGCATGAGGACAGGCCTCCTGATCTTTTTTTTTTTTCCTCCTTTCGCTCATTCTTTACTTATCCTTAGTGTTTTATTGAACACTGCCTGCTGGGTGACAGTCCCATTTCCAGGGCAATTCTGTAAAAGCAGAATTTTTTTTTTATAGGCTCTTTTTGGATGTCCCTGACTGAGATGCCACAGCAGAAAGTGCGCAACAGTCTTTTTACAAATCAGTTTGCCTTGGTGGGATGAAGCAGTGTGAGGAAGTATGGGGCACCTCTCCCTGTGCTGTTCCTGTCCTTTTAGTCACTTCCCCAAGCACCACAGTCTTTTCCCATTATGTCTCTTCCTACACATGCACATACATCCTAAATACCCTTCTTTGGATATTTTGAAGCAGGGCAACCCTCATGATGACTTCAGTAAATCCTTGGAAACTGTCACGGTCGTATAATTTTAAAATTTCTACCATGAATTCCTTTTAACAATTTTTATCAGATATTGCCATTGCAAACATATTTACTAGAAATTTGGATTGTCACAAGCTTGGCATTGCCATAATAGCACATTACCACAGCAGCCCAAAGTTCTAATGGCACAACAAGGAACAGTAGGGAAATCACTGCACTACTCCATGGTATAAAGGAACTTTTTAAATCCAGGACTGGGATATAGTCTTGAAATGTAATGGTGTATTCCCTCTGCACTGCACTCAGAATGGTCTTGTGTGAGTTCTTCTGGCTCATTCTGTCTTCTTGATACAAGCTCTGTATTGCTGGCTGTTCTCTGGAGTTTGCATTCTTACTTACATGAGCTACTTTTTCAGATGCAACAGGGGCAGAAATTAGAATTAAACCTAGTGGAGTCTAAAGCTGGTGAGATTTTAACCACTAAGAACATGATGATTTCTCTGTTAATTAAAAAAAACCAAACAGATCACATTTTCTTTTCTTGTTCTATTTAATTGACTTGGAGTTTCGTATTGAAAAATCTTCCAAACTGTTGGCTATAATTTTTACCTAGAGTAGTATCACTGAAATTTCAGTTCTTTGAAATAATCTCATGTAAAATCTAACTGAATAAGATACTTCAATCATATTTTTTACTCTGATAGTCCTGGCTAACTTGCAATATCATGATCATAACAGATTTCTTAAAATGTGTATATATTTGACATTTATGTAATGTTTAAATACAACTTGATTTCTAAGTAAGCAGTAAGAACAAAATTTCAGCTATTTTTTCTACTCATAAATCTACACTTTGTAAGTAATATTTGAAACAATTTTACAGTATCAGAGAGCATTTTTGGAGAAATCTACTTTTCTGTGCAACAGCTGTAAGTTCCTCCAGCATGTCAGCTTTCAGTTTATTTTGTGTTTTAAGATTGCTTTTACAAGCAGCTGTGTACCCCAGAAATTAAAGAATTCACTGAGGAAAAAGTTGTAAATCTGATTAACTATTGTAAGACACTTTTGGCATAAATTTGTCTTTGGGATGCTGTTTACTTTATCAAGGTTTACATTTAAAAATGCAACTACTTGCTGTATCATGCACATTTGATTATTACTTTTTTTCAGTAATAAACTTGGATATCTTTGAAAAAGGCTGTGAGCTTTATTATTCCAAATAGTCAAAGATAATTAAAAGAATTGTATACTTGAAAAGTGAGTGCTCATGAGCATTCAAACCATAGTCATGTATGAAAGTAATTTCAGGGTCATACTTGGCTTAGGAATTTATAACAATTAAATAGTCAATTATTTTGGCCTCAAGGCACAGCTAGACTGAGTTTTCAAATTTTCAGTCATTTATGTTATACTGCTTTGACTAGTGACTAACAATTTCTTAAATGTAATCTCTTCTAGGATTTATCTGTGCTTAGTTTCATAATCTCATTTTTTCAACCAAAGTGGACAGGCCAGATTTGCCTCTGAAAGGATCAATGGCTCAGGAAGTGGAGAGTAAATTTTTTAGTATTTCTTTAGGGATTGGTTAATTATAAGGTATTAAGTTGTTTTTTTAATACTTAATTTTTATAAATTTAGATATTTTAGGATTTAAAAAATATTACGTTTTTGTTAAAAGAGTTTTATTATATTAATAATTTTTGTAGTCTAAATATTAATATAAAGTTTAAGATTTGTAGTTTTTGTAGGTTGAATAGGGAATGTTTGGTATAAATAATAGGTTTTTTGTGTAGTTTATGTTTGTGTGTTTGCTTTTTTGTTTGTGGAATTGTTGGTGTGAGTTTGAGTGGGATATGGTTTTATGTTTTTTGTGGACATTTATTTGGGTTTTGTATTTGTGGAAATATAATTTTTATTTTAACTTATTTGTGGAAATTATGTTTTAATTTTTGTTTTAGGGGTTTTGATTAAAATTGGATGATTTTTAAAAATTTCATTTCTGCATTATTTGAAAAGTGTTTTAAAATTGGAGGATTAGATTTTGTCAATGAGTTATTAAAAAAATTAAGGATATATAAAGTTTTGTGTAATTTTATGTGAGGTGTTGTTTTGGTTATTTTTTTGTTGTTGCTTTAAAATGTGTTTTAGAGTGTGGTGTGTTTTTTTAATTTTTTTATTTGTAGGGGATTCGGGAATTTTAAAAGTGTGGTGAATATTTTAATTTATTAAAAATGTGGTTAAATTTTGGGTTGTGTATGTGAGGTTATTGTCTTGTTTTTTGGGGGGTATATTTAATGAAGGAAAAGTTTGTAGAAAGTGTTGGTAATTATGATTGGTTGTTTTTTTGTGTGTCAAAGTAAAAATTGTATTTGAAAAAGTATTAATAGACACATGAATGCTTTTAAATTTCATAAAAGATGGGTATTTGGTAATATTTGTTATAGTTGTAAAGTTTATAATTTTTGAGGGTTAACAGTTTTTGCAGTTTTTGTAGAAACAGGAAGTTATAGAAGTTGATAGTTAAGGTAAGTAGTAATAATGGTTTTTGTTTGGTTTTTGGAAATGTGAAATATTTGTATAAGTGTTTGTGTATTTTGATGAAAAAAAAAACAATTTTTTTTTTTTTTTGTTTGAAAATGTAAGGTGTGTGCCCATGAGATACAAATGGTCCAGTAGCATTTACTGAGTTTCCCTCTTCACCTTGCTGGCAATCCCAGGTGTGGCAGCAGGAAGGGAGAGCATGCTCCATGAGACAGCAAGCAGCTGCCTTGCAGCCAGACTCAGCTGGAAGCTTTGATGAGATGATAAGGGCACCGTAAAAGGGATTAACACAAATATTGAGGATTAACACAAATAGTGACTTGGTTCTCAGTTTCTTGACAAACTGTTCCATGCAAGCAAGGGAGTGTCATTTACAAGCTCCTATTTCTGTTCTCTGATTAAAATCCTGGGACCACTTCCAGGGGTAGAGCATGAACCCAGACAGGGCAAGTGACTTCAAGGACCAGACTGACATACATCTGCATCATGAAGATGGTCGCTGCTAAAGCAAAAGCAACAGAGAGGCTCTTCAAAGAAATACAAGCTAAATGTCTCAGGTGAGTCTGTGAGTTGTCTTTGATATTTTCATTCAGTCTGTTTCACTCAATTGTGACTTTTGTTTTAAAACAAATATATTTATTGAAAAACTATATCCAGAAGTTAGTCAAGGTGAGAGGTGATCTGTTGGCTTTATTTTCAACCAGCAAGTATTCAAGGAAATGTGTTTGACTGGAATAGAGCACTGAATGTGCTCTGCTTCCAAGACAGTGTACCAGACAGATTATTTTGCCTAATTATGTGGCTTTTTTTCAAAATTCAGCATGAATTATCAATTAGGAGGCATGATCATCATTAAATGTTGGTTTATTTTCTTTATTGCTAAAAAGTGGATCCTTTTGAGGTGAAAACTAACACAGATAAACAACTATCCTGAATTCAAAATAAAATTTATTACTCCATCCTATAGCTTTTACAATGAGAAGCTATAAAGAAAACTTGAATTCCCCAGAGGGAGCAAACACAGTTATCTTGGTGACTGAAAGACCATTCTGGTCTGTACAGAGTTCCTGTGAGGAGACTCTTTGTGATGCTTGGGTGTAGGCTCAGTCTGACCTCTCCTTTCCCTCCATCAGAGGGCAGCTCACAGACTCACCTTAGTGAGATACCCCACAAACTTCTCCAAAGTCTTAATTTACCTCAAGTTCACCTTTGCACACTCCCTTCAATGATGAGTTCCTGAATAGAGCATGTGATGCAGATGTATTGCAGCTGTGTCTGAGTGGGAGCTTCCACAACAAAATTCATGAAACATTTCTTCTGAAATAGCAGTGCTTCCAAAACTTGATTGTCCCATCATTTCCCAGGTCTGCCAAGAGATTGGGGAATAAAAATCTGACCTTTATTGCTATTGAGAGCAGCTGTTCCCTCTTGGTCACCTACAAGGTGGTAAGTGCAGTAAAAGAAGGTATTAATTTCTGAAGCTGAAGAACTAAAGTTTGATTAAATGTCCCTTGTCCTTAAGCTTCTAGAGGCGAGTTTCTCTGCTTATATTTGTATATGAATTCTCCTCGGAATTGTAACCACAGATCTGGTAGTTATTTTCTTTATTGGTATTGTTCTTGAAGGTGTTATCTGTTCTGGTTTTATTTGCAGCAGCTTCAGGCAGTTTTTTCTCAAAGTCCATCTGAAAAAAGAAAGAAAATACCCTTGTAGTTTGAAGCCTGTCTTCACTGCTTTTTTCCTTTGATTAAAGAAAAATTATGGAAACAGTGCAGAAGAAAAAAGATGTTCATTCTGTATGCCTTTTTAATGGGCTACAAAGCTTTGGGACACCTGGAGAATAGCTGGCCCTGTTGCTGTGGAGGAGGAGGAGGTGGGAAGGAGCAGGTCAGATGCTGGTGAGTGCAGCACTGCCTGGTTGTTGCTCTCTGGTGTTGCTCTGGAGGGCAGAAGCCTCAGGGGCTATGGTGGTGGGGATGACAGCAGCAAGAGAGCTTCGTGAGAGTGTCCTTTTTTTTTTAGTGAGGTTCTAAAGTCCTTTTCTCTGAGCTTGGTGGAAAGCAATAGTTTGGTGAACTGTCTAGAGTGTAAAGTGCAGTTTTGTCCCAGCAGGGAGAGGGAGGTCAGACCCTGTTTTGATGCCTTAGGTTTTAGCTTTTATGTTTTCCAGATTTTGTTCTGCTTTAGTGTGGAGTTCTGAGCTTCATATTAAGTGTTGGTGAGCTCACTTCACAGAGCAGCTGTACAAAACAGTTCCTTTTCTACCATGGGGCCAAGGACAAATGATCCAAATCTCAGCCCAAGAGTACAAACAACAAGGACTGAAGAGCGAAAAACAAGGGCGAAAAACAAGCAGGATGGGACTGCATGGGCTAAAGCTGGAATGGGACAATTAACTCCAATATGCAAATGGAGCAGAACTTAAAAAAGTGAGACCCCCATGAGTGGTCATGCATTTTGGTTCCTCTTGGGTGCAGCCCTGGCTGGGCTCTTGTGCTGCCCAAGGTGGATCCATGGAGGAGATCCTTTGAATAAATCCCTGCTTTATTGTTTAGCTCTGTCCAGCCTCTGTTCTAGATCAGCTTCCTGGCTTTCCTGAGGGCTCTTTGTTTTCTGAGGGCCTGAGTCCCCATATTTGATGAAAATGGGAACAATAGGAAAAAAATCTCAGGGAACAATAGGCAACTTAATACTGACCAGGGTTTAGCTGATTTCATTTCCAGTCTCTGCTGCTTATGGAGCATCCCTTGCAGAAGTTCAAGAGCGGCTGTTGAAGGCTGGTTATTTCTCTGCTCAGCCCATGCCCTCATGTGGGCACATGCTCTCATATGTTCCTGTGGCTCCTGGGCCACAATAGGGCTGAGCTGATAGGCTCAGCACTCACCTCCAGGCTGTCGTGCTGCACGCCACACCAGAGAAATACTTTGAGTCTTTTGGACCAAAAGCAAAACAGGTTGCAGACTGGCTTAATTAACACTGGTGGGATGTCTTCTCCTTTACTAGGTCCTGCAAAAAGAAAATAGTAATAAGTGAGTCTATGGATAGCTGGCTATGAGCCTTGGGAGCCTCAGACCACAGACCATGAGGTGGGTGAGCAGGATCAGAGCCCACTGCCCACTTCTGAGTCTGTGTCCCAAGTCACCCACTAGACTTTTAAAAAGCTTTTTTTAACAGCTGAGTCAGCTTATGCAAAGGTATGATTATTTATATATGTCTGTATATATATATGTCTATGTATGTTTAGAACACCAACCTGTTATAAAGCTTATCAACAGCCCAGTGATGGCACAGCCCACACAGCCAATGGCACTGAAGTACAGGTAAGACAGGGAGTACCAGGTGTCTGCCAGCAGAGGCCTGTGAAGAGGTGACAGAAACAGCTAGTGATGAGCATCAGTTAAATTTGAGTTGTTGCCTGACTGAGCCAGCACAGTGCAGGTCAAGCTGCAGCTGGTGTGACGTCTGGCACCAGTCTGCACTTCCAGCCTGCCCTGTCAGTACTGCCTGCACCCCAGCTGCAGGCTGGGGGGCACACTTGGCAAAGCATAGGCTTAAATGGTAACAATAGGAAAAATACCTCTCCGGAGCCAGCGTGGGAGCTGCTGTTAGCAGTGCCTCGGTGCTATTAGCCAGGGTGCAGTTGAGGGTAGACAGTTGCAGAGGGATGGACTTTGTTGGTGGTGCAGGGTAAATGAAAGAGCCAGTGCCAGCCCAAAAAGCCAGGCTGATCCCAGCTAAGAGGCCTCCAAGAGCACCCTTGGAAAGTATGGAAAGATACTGTTAAAAGATGGTATGTGCAAAGTGCTTTTCTGTGAATGTGAAATAGCCAGGAGTAGGTAATGATGGGTTATGGTGTAAATAAATTCTGTTCTCTCTCAACTAAGCTATAAAACATGGTGTTTTAGTGCTCTCTGTTTGTAAAAGTTAAAGCAGAAGTGTGCTTAAAGCCGTGATACAGATTTTAGTTTTACCTCTGCTAGCCTTGATAGGAATCCTGATGGGGCAATATGGAATGAGCTCATGATTTTGAGTGAAAGAATGAAGGCAAAGCTTTTGAAATCAGTCTGTGCATCCCAAAGCTGGGGCAAGTATTGAATAATTTTTTCTTCTTAATGAAACTCAGAAAAAAAAATTAGGAAATCCTTCATGTGAATCTAATCACCAGTTATTCCACAGCTGGGTAGACAGAAATTCAGCAGGATAAATTTAGGCAGGGAAAAGGCACATATAAATAGATCTTAGATCCTCAGGCGTTAAATCTGAAAAGCAGTTCAAGGACCTAAACAATTTTCAAAATTGGGTTTTAACCAAAAAACAACTTGATCTTTTAGATCAGGATTTTTGTTTACTTACCTTCCAGTTAGCACAGGGAAACACAATTCCCAGAGTAAATAATCCCAGCATGGGTCCCCCACACATCCCATGGATGGAGAGGGAAGCCTGTGGGTGCAGAGAAGAAAGAGGAGTTCAGGGCAGCAGCTGAGGGGAAGCATGCCCAGTTCTGATTTTGATCTGTAATTTTCTCTGGGAAAATGGTGATGGAGAAGGGATAGGTAGTGATTTCAGGACACAGTTAAAGAGAGAATTGTGCTCAGTATTGTTTCCTAGCAGTGAGTCAATAGTGAAGGAGTTAGAGGACTTTTTTTTTCCCTTACTTATTCCTCTCAGCAAAATGTCCACAGAAATGGTTTGGGAAATCTAGTAGCCATCAGAGCTGGCAGCATTATTTGCTCAGTTCATTATATTTTGTGTTCATTCCTATTCCATTAATTGCATTTCTGAAGCAAGAAATACCTGCACGACTCCTCCCAGCAGCGATGCTGCTGCAGCCATGGAAGTGCACAGGACACCGTACAATACACCTGGAAAAGGTAAGGTAGGGAGGCTCTCAGTGCTGGTTAAGGTGGGGATGGCTTCTAGCTCAGTAATGTCTGAGGTGACCAGCCAGCAGAGGGGAATTGTCACTTCTTATTGGGTGTTTAAAATAGACCATTACACACCCGTAAGTGGCTTGTATGAAGTCTTGTTGGGTTTTTGGTGGATTGATATTTCTTACAAAGTAGAACAATAGCAATGAAATTAATTTGGAAGTTATGCCTCATATAGGAATGTTTCTGTTGCCTTTAAGTATCACTTCTAAAATAATCTAATAAATGAGTTGAGAAATGATAAAACAGCATGGCTTTTTTCCCTTGACACAAGTTTTAACTATATGGTAGGTGAAACTCTGTATGCAGCAGCCTTGAGTAAAGCCAGCCAAAACTTCTGTGCTAGATAACCTTGGTTTCAGATGTAAAAATTATCTTTCTAGGTCCAGAGTGAAAAAACTAAGTAGTAAGTGGAAAAACAAGAAGGGAGAAGACTAGAAGCAGTTACAGGGATAGAAAATAGATGAGTTTGCTGCTTTCATTATATTTATGAATTTTAATAGAATTCTTATGGTATTATCATGGTATTCATAAAAGGCTTATGATGTTACTGCAATAATTGTAACAAATGTCATAAAAATTTAAATAATGTTGGATGTTTGATATGTTGCTGATGTTTAGTGGTTTTGTTTTGTTTTGCTTTTATGCTTTGTTCTCTGAAAAGCTGAATAACCTGCTTATGCGATACTCTGAATAGAAGTTATCTACTGTATTACTCTAAATAAATACTACTATAGAGTAATATGGTAATAACTACATTAACATTCATTCTGTGTTACAAAGAGTGTTTTCCAATACTTTCAGTAGACCAGACTTTTCCAAGGATTTTGAGTGGGAGTTGTTCATGCTAGTCTCTGTTTGTTCCTCTGCCCTATGGTGCTGATGATGCTACCAAGGCCTCAGCTGATGTTCACCTGGGGGATTTATAAAGTGTTGCATTCCTGTTTCTGAGGGAGTCTCTCTGTGCCAGTGCCCTTTGCTGCTAAAGAAAGGGGTCCCATCTGGAGTACCCACACAAGCCTTTGCTGATCCATGTGCTCATCTTCTCAGAGATGTTTGGGAAACCTTTCTTGACCAAGTCTTCAAAGGTAACAGTTGCTAAAGCATTGATGCTGGCAGCTACCGTGCTGTAGAAAGGGTGAAGAATGGTAAGTAAATAGGAAGCAATATAATCTGGAATCAAGTTGTATTTATATAGAAATGCTTCCTCTTTTTCAGCAGTAATGCTCTTCAAGAACTGTATGATTCACAGTATTTTTCATATATGCTACTTTAACTGGGGAGGTTCCTGCTGCTTCTGCAATTGCTGGGGGCTCTGCTTTGTGCTGGCATGGAACAAGATAAAAACACATCCTAAGTGACCCTTCCTTTTACAAGTTTGCAAAGACTTTAAGTATAGACATGTTCCAGAATTAAAACCCTACTCCCTCACAAATTGAAGGATGTGCAGTAACCACTACTGCCACCCTGGTCCTCCATGAATGGCCCAACTCTTTTAGCTGGGTGAGTGCGCCTGTTTTTGGTGAATACAGTTCAGATAGACTTAGTGAAAATGTTTATACCCCTGACTACGATATTGTGGCAGTTACCTTAAGTAAAGACAGTTTCACCATGAGCAGCTCCCAAGAGTATTTTGGGAAGTTAAACTCAGTTTTTCTACACTTTCTTTGTATTGGTAACATTATTCTAAAATGTATTTGGGATAAAAAGATATTGGAGATGTGGAGTTAGACTTATCATAAACATAATCATAGAATAATTTAGGTTGTACAAGACGCCTAAGGTCACAGAGTCCAACTGTTTACCCAGCACAGTCAAGTCCACCACTAAGCCATGTCCCTAAGTGCCACATCCACGTGTCTTTCAAATATCTCCAGGGATGTAACATAATTAAACAGATTCGTAGGGTTTCATATTTTGACCTCATTCTGGATCCTCAAGAAATTACCATAAACAGCTAAAATGTCAATTCAGATTCACGAACCTTAGTGTTCCACTGAATGCACAGGCAACAAACAGTCCTGGGACTCCTGGCATCGAAGAAAAAATGTCCATAACAAAGTATGGCATGAGCTAGCATAGAAGGAGCACACAAACAACACAAGAAATTAATTAAGGTAATGGAAGCAAAGTATTTTATGTTTATTAGCATGTTGCTAAATTCTGATGTTGTCCCAAATAACATGGTTTCAGATTTTGAGCGAAGGGAATATCTTTTGGGGAAAATACTCAACTGAATTAATACTGCAGGAGTGCCAGAATAGATATTATTGTAGCTCTGATCTGGCACCCACCTTAGTCCCTGAGTGCTGGAAGGACATAGAACATTGCATAAAATTAAACTGTTCTGATATGTGCTATATCTGAGCCCAAAGCAGCTCCTAAATATTGTAATGGACATCTGTACCTGATCAGGAGCTGAAATGAAAGCAGCTGTCCAAGGGTCACAACTCTTGTAATGAGAGTACATCACCAATCCACAAAATACTGCACACACCAGGACTGTCCAAAGTCCCAATAGATTCAGGTAAAGTGCCCTAGAGGAAAAGAGGGAAACTGATAAATGGAAGATAAACTAAAAAGTTGTTATAAGATACTTATTCTGAAGTTTTTTGGGAGATCTCTTAATTTCAATTGGTTATATAATTCAAATTGGCTGTATAATTCAAAGCAAGATGAAAAATAAAAAAAAAGGAAAAGCACACCATCTCTGTGCTATAGGGCAAGGATAAAGTTTCCAAGCAACTCCATAGAGCTGGGAGAGTCAAGTAACCTCAATGCAGAATGGGCTGCACTGAGGGCTGGGTCTATAATGCCTCTCCCTTGTAAGAACAGATTTTTGCCTGTTGGGAGATGCTGATGCTGCTCCCCCTTTAGAGCACACAGAATATTGTTTCCAATGTTACCGCACAGTCGGTAGTACAGTAACAGTCAGTGACTTTTTAACAGGACAGTAACAGTCCTGGTGGCTTTTCTCTGTTCCATGAATGGATGTGGGTGACAGCCTCTGCTGGGGAGGTTGTATGGCTGTGGGTCAGCAATCCTGCAGGCTCTGAGAGCTGCCAGGATTTACAGAGCTCACATCCTGTTTGGACACACCTTGCACAAGATCTATTGCTAAGGCCAGTTCAGAGTGTGCTGCCAGGAAACAAAGGTTAACACAACTTGTTACTGGTGATGTTCTCCCTGGTGTGACTTCTAAATGCTTTTCAGACACTGAATTATGTACAGGATGAATTCATATAGACAGTCATGACCTTCAGAGAAGTTAATGGCTTTACAGTCAGCAAAAAAGCTAACTGTTTTAAAAAGGAAAAAATTAATACCTTTATTCTTTAGCTGCATGTGCAGGCAATTGGCCCTAGGTGTGTGAAAAAAATCTGATTGTTTAGTAAAATATGTCTAGCTATGAATATATTACTGCTGAAGTTGAGGCAGGTAGCAAGCTGGAGACCTGTATATCTATATTGTGAAGATTCACTTTGTTCTTCATTGATTCTGATTATTCTGACACTGCAGAATTTTAAGAAATTAAGATTTACTTTTATTTAGGTAATACCTTGTACTGTAGTGCTCCACTAAATCAATAACATCTTTTAATCCTGTATAACATAAACACAGTTCCAATAGATACATTTTTACAATGAGATTGTAGATAGCGCAACTTCGGTGTTGGCCTCTTTGCCATACTCTCCTTCTGAGGATTAGTTTGTCAGCCTGATCACAAATTGATAAGCTGCAAGATATGGATTTCACTTTTTCCTCTGCAAGATATGGATTTCACTTTTTCCTCCACATATACTTAAGTCATTTTGAGCCAGAGGTAGTAAGTCTGTCAGAGCAAAATTAGCTTACTACCACCTAATGGCATCCCAATATTTATTTATCATATAAATATATTTTTTCAGTATAGCTGACAGACTTAGTGTAATTCTTGATTGATTGCAGGAATAGGTTAACAAGAGGTAGCTTACAGTTTAGCATGCCTTTCTGATTTGCAGGAAATGCATCTCTGTATTGTGGACTGATTGACTCCATAGAGCCCTAGCCAGGTAAATGTTCCCCCAATAACTATTGTCCAGAAGGTATGTCGTCTCAAAGGATCAACATCAAAGCTAGAAGAAAGAAAGAAAGAAGCAATTAATTTTTTTTTATTTAAACATATTTTTTTCAGCAAGAGGTAGGTGATTTTTTCAGAACTATCTGGTGTATCCTACCACCTGAATCAAAAAATTCTGCATTGGTAATACGGTTTTCCAGAACAGACGGCATCGGATGTGTTCAGGTTTGGAAGGTTTTATACTTTTATATTGGAACACTGTTTTCAAGACAGGATAAACAAATATCATTCAGAACTAGTCAGAGGATCACTTAATTCAGATTAATTAAATTTATAACGGTGCTTATGCTCAGACATCTGACCTGTGTCATGCTGTAGCAGACCTACAAGCCATCCTGCCTGGGACCCCATCTTCTGTAAGGAGCAAGGTTGTTTACCAAACTCTAAAAAAATCCAGCAGAGTTTTAGTAATAATTTTTAATAATTATTAATAATTTTATTTATAATTAATAATAATTATAACTGCCTTTACAAGAAATTGCTTCAGCTGCTGTGTTATCTAACAAAATTCTGCTACTCTGCAAATCTAACTTGTACAAGTATATTTTTCTGTCTTGAATGTGTAGTCTTTGCAGTTCTTCTTATCTTGGTTGGGACAGCAGGTAACATTTGACCTTGCTGCTGGATTCTGTCACTGACTTGCCTTGGTTAACCAACAAATGCCCCAAACAACCAAATGAAGATCAGATTTCTATCCCAGTGCACTGGTGCACTATTGCCTGCTGCTGTGGTAAGTGCAAGTAAAACAGTGCCTGTTTTATGAATAGAAAATGAAAGATATATACTATTAGCCACTGAGATTAGCTCAGTTGACTAGAACATGGTGCTAATGGCATCAAGGTTTCATGTTTGATACCTTTATGGGCCATTTACTTAAGAGCTGGACTTGTTGATCCTTGTGGATCCCTTCCAACTCTATTCTGTGTATGAAATTGGAAGGAATAATTAGGCTGCATTTGTGGCTACACATGGAAAAATGGCAAATCTCCCCTTCAGTTCAGCAGACCTTTGATTTTTTCAAGGAGTAAAGTTTTCCTAAAGGTCAAATGCAATGCCAGTAGCTGAAGAGATGAGGAATGGACTTCTCTGAGTCAGCAGAGTTATTTAATAGCAAGTCTGTGTATTTTTGACTTACGGAGGGAATGGTTCCTAAATATTAAATATGTTTAGAACAGAGAGGAATGGTTTGCATCATTTGTTTCTTACTCAAATATGTTTAGCCGAGATCCTTCATGGGCATCTTCCCAGACTTTGGTCACTCCACCGTTCAGACTAGTGCCTCGAATCAGAACCGCCATGAAGCCAGCCACCATAACAACCATTTGAAATGCATCTGTCCAGACAACAGCTTTTAATCCTCCCTAGAACAAAGAGAAACTGTACACCCCCAGTCTTCTTTTCTGTTGCTCAAGTACTGAAAAATGTAGCAAGACTCCTTATTTTGACAGCTTCTGATCTGTATGTGCAGCACCCAGCAAATCAGGGCTCTGTATTCTACCACAAAGTGTGTATTTTTGCAGGTCAGAAAATTTCAAAGCCTAAATAGTTTGTTCACAGGCACAGAAGAATATTTGACTTTCAGTTAAAGGCTTTTTTACTGCCTCCTTTATATGCATTTGAAGAACATATGATAGTGTGGAACTTAGGGAGTTTTGGCCTGTTCCTACATCCCATAGGACTCCATATGTTCTCAGAGCCCACAATTAGCACAACACAGAAAAACATCTCCAGACAATTTGCCATTCAGCTTCTTCCATAGCTTTCTTATTTGATCAAATCAGTACTAGAGGACATAATAAGTGTTTTCAAGAGGCAGTGTATTAAAAAAAAAATCATTAGTGGCAATGAGAATGGTAATTATTTGTGTCTTGAGCCACAGGGCTCTGCTGCTTTGCTGCAAATATCTATACAATATATTTGGTTTGGAATTTTGAGTCTCACGTTGCTTCCACTCAAAAGTAAAGCTCTCTGACCTTTATTATCCTTCCTAGGTTTTAGTGCTTTATTCTTGAACACAATTTTCATTGCAGTGTTTTTCAGCTTATAATTTGTAAACGATAAGAATCATCTTCTCAAAAGAAGACAAGAGAAGCTTATTGCCTCCTTATCTGGATTCTGTCTCAAGATATCTGGTTTAAACATGGAGACATACAGCAGAGGATTAGAGAGATTTTTTTTTTTCCACCAAATAGATTTCCTTATAACACAGAATGTGGAAGAAATTTATCTGTGTTCTTCACAGGAGCCATCTTTTTCTGATAGTGTGTAATGTTTAAAGGATGGTCGAATTAACTGTCTGTGTTCCAAGTATTCAGTTACGCCTGTTACATACCAGAGTGCAGTAGAAAGTGCAGACAATTCCTGTTGCAGCTACAGAGCCCCAGAGATCAAATCCAGTGACTGTGAAACCAATGAAAACAAAATTGTGAGTGAAATGGGTGTGAGTCATCTGGAAGGTAGCAGAAGAGCTGTAATCCTTTAGCTTTAGAAGGATAGGAGCAATTACTAACTTCAATCTTTCGTGTCTATTAGGAGCTTTGCTGGATTGTTCAAGTTTTGTAGAACTTCTGGATACTGTTTTTCATTGTTGTTTTCTTTTGAATTGAAATTAACTAACTTTCAAGCAAAAGTAAGAATACTTGCATAAAGCAAAAATGTCATTCTGACAGGACAGAGCTGTATAAGCAATGCTTCACTTCTGTTCTTAGTCCAGACTTCGTCTTGAGAAACTAAGTTCTTCAAAGATTCCCAAAAATCCTAAGATGAAAAAACCCCCAACCCCTAAGTAATTCTATTACCTGCATCTAAGAATGATTTAATGCTAAAATGAACTTCATTAAAACAAATTTTTGTGTTCATTTTGCTTCGTAAAGTTTCTTTACACAAAATGCACACATTTTGTTCTGGCTGATACTGAAATCTCACCCACCAGTCATAACCTGTGAGGGCAAAACCTATTTGTAAAAGTTCTCTTATTAGCAAAGTTAGTGTGGTGTGATAATGAATGAGAACTTTCACATGGAATTCAGCTGCATGATAGAGGAAGAAAATTTGGTGCTGTGTAAGCGGTGGGATCAGTCTGAATGCAACTCAGATAATAAACAAAGAAAAGACATTTACAATCTCTTCCCAGTCAAGTTTGGTAAAATCAGGTTTTGGGCCATAATGATTCCTTGTGCCCTATGACAGCAAAATTACAAATCCCACCTATGGTGATGGCTTTATGCCTGATTTGCAAATATTAATTGAAGAAGTCTAGGGGCAGACAGATGAACAGCATTCATCTCTGGCTGCAGGAAAAGGAGCTATTCCCAAGGAAACCTGAACACAAGAGACAGGAACGGGGGCCAATCAAAGTTCATAGTATGGTTTTGGATCATCAGCTTGTACTGTGGACTTTGTCAGGATGTTGGGAAATTGTTTGCTTCAGGTCTCTTCAGACGGTAATGAGGGGGAAGGAGAACAGAAGAGCAACCATGAGGTTCCTGCTAATTTTGGGTGTGAGAGGAGCTAGGGGAGTCAGATGTGGAGCTACGAGGTGAAGGCAAAAACCTTCTTATAGCACCTTTGAGCAGGGTTGGGTTTTTATCTATTTTTGTTACTTCTTTTACTGAAACAATCCCTCTGGAGTGGTTATTTGGGGTAGCAGTGTAGTGCAGCATAAGAACTCACCTTGGTTGAGTGCCAGTGATGGAGCATAGACCACTATTCCTGTGTAAAGGATCTGAAGGAAAAAAATTATGTGTTTGAATGCTCAGTGATAGAACTTGTATTTAGAGTAGGGCTGTGAGCAAAATAGCAGATCTAGGGTTTCTTTAGATCAGCTTGTATTGTACTATGGCTTTCTGTTTCAGCCCTTAAAAATTAAAATGTTGTGTTTAGTTCTTTTCTGAGGGGAGAACCATTATCTGTCTTTGTATTACCTATTTCTCTACTGCTAAGACAAGTACATGACAAAATATCCTCATGAAATAGAAAAAGGATATCTCCAGAAAACACAAATAGTGATACAGATATAAAGTTGCATTGATATTAGAAATTAAATTTTCATTTTTCCATTCAATCCCTTTCAATGTAACTGACTTAATACCTTTTATGTCTAAGATCTGAGAGAGCTGATGGAGAAACTAAGCATCAAAGCCACTAAGCATTCAGATCTGTTGCCAAATGTTTGGGAATAATTAAAATGTAATTAATGCAGAAGAAAATGTCTCCTAATTTCCCATTAAAACCTATCTTTCCATTAAATACACAAATAATGTAACCTTTCAAGATGGTGACAGCAGTGACCATCATGGGACCGCAGCTAGCAGGGCATCTGCCCTACAAGGATACCTTGTAAAGCAGTTTTCAAATAGGACACTTCACCTCAGTGTCATAAATGGGTAACTAAACATACCCAGTGAAGCTTGACCAGCTTCTCAAGAAAGACAGAATCCACTTGTTTGGGAAGAGAGAGGCTTCCAATGAATATAATGTGACCAAGAATGTGCTGTAAGAGTACAGCCCAACATGTGTTAAATACAGCTAAAGAGTGTTAAAGACAACTAAAGAGTGTTAAAGACAACTAAAATGGCATTCTTAATACTAAACAGGAAGGGTTAGGGCAGTTAGACAGTTAAAAATACAATCTGACTTTCTTTTTAGCATTCATATTTCAAGTGAAAAAACTAAGAAAAAAGACTACTCATTAAAACATCTCATTATGAAAAATGTGGTGTATGGGACTAGGCTGTGAAAATCAATGGTGAGTGAAAATAGCATAAAAAAAGAGTCAATGTTGTCTTACCGTCTGGAGGATGTAAATCAGTGTTGCAGCAAGACGGACAATCTTGTTAAATCTTAACTCCAAATACTAGGAAAAAGCGTAATGTCAGTAAAGTGCACATGTAGCATCTGTGACACAGCTGTTACCTTCTGTTTGCCCCAAGTGACACCTTACTGTGCTTACCAGTAAACTTCCTGGCAGCTGGCCCTGCTGCTGTGAGCAGCTAATGAGGAGAGCAAGATTGTCATTAGACAGAATGATAATTAGATTTAAGAAATCAATCTCCTATTCTGAACCAGGGGAAGATCTATATTGGGTTGCAGTAATCAATACCTTCTTTGCACCAGGAATAACTGGAAGATCCCAAGAACTACAAAGAAATTTTAACTTCAAATGAAGGTATATTCCAGCTCTACAATGAGGAAACTTGAGCTCGTCTCTAGCAGAAATAGCATTGACTCCAGTAGTGCCAAAAGTGGAGGTGGAGCAGATGGTGAAACAGCAGCATGGAGTTTGCTAGTGCAGGAGCTGAGCTGGCTTTCCCCCTTTTTCTGTGTTAGCCTAAAGCCAAATCTGCACATCACCAATATGGAGAGGCGCGAAGGGGGATCTTAGGGACTTCCAGGTTCAAGGATGTGGAAAGGTGTTGCCACCTTCAAAAGAACTGCAGAGGTGAGTGGATCTCTAGACCCAAAGGCCCAGATTTTAAGGCTGAATCACCACCTGGGGTCTTTGCAGAGTCTCTAGGCTGTGCACTTCCTACTGCCAAAATATCTTTTTCTTTTCCATTTTTCTCATGCTGATCTTGTGTTTCTTGCATAATAAACCCCACAGTCTGCCATATAAGTGCATGGCTAATTTATGTAACTTGATCTATTTCTAAAAATAATTTGTGAAGCCAACAGTCATCTTTGCAGCATGCTTGAAGGGTCTCTCCATCTACAATGACCCTTTTGCTGGTTCGTATGACAAAAATAATTAATTCTCTAACATTGTATCAAAACCAGCTAGAAAATGCAACTACTTGCAGCAATGGTCAATTTTGCTCTTCACAGACCTGAAAGTATTTCCAAATACCCAGGCAGATCTGTTTGGCCAAATTTCCTTCCTTGGATTTGGGCTCAGTGAGCACAAGCAGCTTTTCTGTTACCAGAAGGTTCCGTGTGAAAGAATCCAGCTTTGTCATCCAATTCATGCCTAGTTGAAACTGCCCACAGTGGAGCAACCAAACTTGCAGGAGCTGATTGAAGTGAGTAAGAGGCCATCCCAAATGGTCAGTAGCTGTCCTGTGGATGTGCTGTTTATAAGGACTGCTACTGAACTTTGTTATGAAGGAAAAAATGTGTTCCAGAGAAAATGCCAGGCAAAAAACTCTACAAAATTCAGAAGTCATTGATTTCTTTTCCTAGAGAATGCTTGAATTTATTCTCCAGCCCTGACTGGTTTTTCGTCTTCTTTCTTTTTTATTTTTTTGAACAAGCTTGCCACCTTCTTTCTCTTCTTCCCACTGCAGCTACTTAGATATAGTAACTTGGTCAAATTTACCATATCTAGACTAAGTTTGAATTGAATAGTATTGAATGTTGTTCTTTAAGTCTGTCTCTCTAAACCAGAGCAGAATACTCAAAGACCAGAAACATTTGGATACGCTTAAATATTTTCCAGCTGTAATTTAACTTGATGCTGTGCATAAACCCTTATCCAGTCTGTGCTATATGTGCATAAAAGGAGCTCTGACCCTTAGACTAGGATTTCAGCTTATGCCATATAAATAGCTAGTTTAAATAAGTAAATTAAATTTAAATGCAAATTATTTCTAAAAATAATTAGTATATCAATATATTTGTTCTGTAAAACACTGCAGAAAGCTTTCTGTCGAAGATTTTTCTCTAAAAAAATATATTCATGATAATTAGTTATGCTAGAATAATGCCTTTATTTTATGATTTCTACTTACCTCATAAGTGCTTGTGATGCCAGATCTATAAAAAACAGGTAGAAAAAGTTCAGAAGTAAAAATGATGACGAGTGTGTATGAAAGAAAAAAGAGCACAAAGGATGCCCCATAGCGATAAACTTCGGAGGGTGTCCCCAGGACCGTCACTGCTGACATGAAGCTTGATGTAAGAGAAAAAGCTATGGGTCCACATGTCATCTGCCTACCGCCCACCAAAAATTCCTTTGACGTTTTCTTTTTCCTCTCTTTAACTGCAAAAAAGACTCCAATGCTGGCAGAGACTAAAAATAGGGCTGCAAAAACAATATAGTCCCAAGTCACAAATTTTTTAACCTCTGGAGCTACAAAGTTTGGCATTGCCAAACCAATTTACCAATTGGTATAATTGATATACCAATTGTATAATTCTCTGATGGAAGATTCTGTTTTACTGTGTCTGCTGCTCTGACCAGATTGACTCTGTTGACAACAAAGATGAATCTTATCTGTAGCTCAGCAATGACAAAAAATAAACTGGAAGAGTGTTCAGCCAGAACACTTTTTCTAATCCAGTTCTGTTCTAAGGAGTTAAAAAAAAGGTAGCTAAGGATGAGTTAAGGAGGAATACACTTAGACCCAAGTACTGTGGGTGCTTCTGCCAGGCAAGCTGAAATAAAGGAGTTAGCTGTGAAATCTGTAGTACAATTCCTTTTTATCTGTATTGTGTAAGTTTAAGGTTAAACATTAGCCTGGCACATTGACATGATCCAACTCTTTTCTAATGTCTCAGCATTTTTAAATAATGAAATGAGAGCAATAGAGGGGGAGAGAAGGAGAGAAAAAGGAAGAAAAGCTCAGTGTACAAACCTGTAATCTCAGTAGTGAGTTCATTTTCAGAGAAGCAGTTTCCTCATATGGTTAAAAACTGATCTTGAATGCCAGCAATAGGCTTTCCAGCTGTCCTTTGAGATGCTAAGTGTGCTCCTGGGTAGAATTCTCTGGAACTTACCATGGCCATAAGAAACTAAAGTGTTTAATGGTTAAAGCTAATTATGGTGCTCCACCCCCACCTGCTGGAGTTCAGCGTTGGTGTGTTTGGAAACCCAATGGGCCTCTAGATGTGTAGTTTGTGCTGAGGGTGAGTTTCAGTTAGAAACTAATTTTTAACTGACTTCTGCCAAAGACAATATAGTTTCTGTGGGTTCATGTGAGAAATTGCTTATTTTGTTTATCCATATAAAACTCTGTTGGACTTACAGGACTACAGAATCATAGAAAAACAGACTGAACTGCAACATTTATCTTAACTATGTCTTTGGCGTAATTTTGTAAATTCAATTATTAGGTTTTCCTTTTGTGTTTGTTTTAAATAATTGAACATTCATTTTATCCTCATTAATGCCATAACAATACATTTTCCAAAGAAGCAGGAAATTACTTGTCATCCTGAAGGATCAACTTTTACAGAGAGGTAGTGTGTGCAGTCACAACCCTGAAGGAAGAGTGGAGAGTGTATTGTGAGGAAAAATTTAAAAAAGAAATTACGTAACCTGGAAGAGCTTTAAATAGCAGAAGTCCTTTTCTTCAGCCTTGTCTTGGTGAGGGATGGATCCTTACATCTC
The DNA here is from genome assembly GCF_028018845.1 of Melospiza georgiana. Lineage (NCBI taxonomy): Eukaryota > Metazoa > Chordata > Aves > Passeriformes > Passerellidae > Melospiza > Melospiza georgiana. The sequence goes on from NC_080435.1 coordinate 30,666,122, forward strand.
TCTGTTAAGTCATTGGTAAATAGAGGTGGTTTTGCTATGTCAGTAGCAACTTAGTGTGTGACCAGACCTGAAGTCTTGCCTGTTCCCATCCATTGCTCAGGGGAAGAACTTCTTCTGCCCATGTGTGCAGTAGAGATTGTGCAATTTTATAGTTGATTTTGGTGAGACTGAATGTGAAGGGGGAAGTTGAAATTCCCCTTTTGTTGCCAAATATGAGCTGAAAAAGACAAATAAAAAACCCAAACCAAAGGTACTTCTTTAAAGGTACTGCTGCATACAGAGAAAACATTTTTAGTCCATGTAAGTTAAAAATATGGAGTGCAGGTTTGGGACCCATGACCCCAAATGTGTGAAAGCCAGGATATGGATGTAGCAGTTGCCATGGCACACCACTGTCTAACCTGTGGCCTGTGGGTGGTGAGATGGAGGGGCCAGAGGAGACAGCAGTGAACCACGTTCCATGGTGTGGATTAGAGTCAGTACAGGTAACAAGCTGAGAGTTTTCACACAACTCTATCCCAGTATGCAACCATCGCTAGTTAATATTTCTCTTTTGTTCAGACCAAATGCCTTAGAGTGTTGCACTCTCAAAAAAATAGCCAAGCGTTCCTCTGCTTTTAAGAGGGTGAATTTTTTGCCTTTCCTCCCCCAGCTTTTTGCTCTTTTCTCCTTATAAGTGTGGATATGGATTTGAATATTTTCTGCATGTTTTATTTCATACCTAGAGGGTCTTATTAATAAATGTCTCTGGCAATGGTAAGACCTATGCCATTACAACATGGAGTTTCTGGGGTCAACCATCAACCAGGTCTGGCAGGAGGCTAATTTAATGGGGTTTGCATGCAGTTTGTAGGGCCAACCAGGAAAATCATAGATTGATCTAGCCTGAGCACAGGGACATCAAGTGAATTCACAAAAAGATGCAAAACCCTCAAACTTGAGGGTATTTCTTCTTAAATTTGAGCTGCTGAACATGTGTTATCTAAATAAGACCTCATCAGTTGTACAGTGTTGAGAGGGCAGAGAACTCAACATTGAGTTCTGCACTGGGGAAACTGATTCTAAAGCCTGGGATAAAAATTGAAAATATAAAGCAAATGAAAAAACAATCATCTAAGTCAGAACGTTTTTCTCCTAGTCATGTTGCCAAAGAAACTGTAAGTGGAAGATCCCTGTAATATCCATTCTAGGAAAATAAGTGTAGTGTAAAAATTCCTATTGGCATAAATATAAGTCTGCAGAAATATTTTTAAATTACAAATGTTTTTTCCAGCAGAAAAGTGAGGATTTTTTGAATGATAGTATTTTACACAAAGTAGGAAAAAACTGATGGAATAACAAACTGAAAATCAAGCTAGAAATGTAAATTTGTGTATTTATCATGCCATAGTCTTCTGACACATTTTCAGCATCCTGTCATGGGGTTGTTCAGAATAACCATTTTGGCTAAATCTCATACAGAAAAAATAATATAACTTAGAAATACAATTTCTGGAGAAAAAGCTATTTTTAAACAGTATGGAAACGTTTGTTATTCTGTCATGATGTTATACTTTATATGGAAATAATTGGTATTTTTATTTCCCTGAAATAATAAGATTATTTTAAATTTATTTATGCAAACTCTTGTGAAACTAATTTTTAGCCAGGGTAATCCAAGGAAGAACCTTCACTTTTTGAAGGTTCAATACCTCTTTCAATATCTGACCAAGAATCTGACAAGAAATTCCAAACTGAGTGTTTCATTTTTCCTCTCCAGGTTCTATGTATCTGAGGTTCTATGTCAGGCCCCATTTCAACATGTGAAAAAAGCACTTGAGGATAGCAAAGTTTAGGGTGTTACTAATGAGCTGCAGCCTGACTTGCTGCAGTCAGGCAGGAAGACTTGCAAGGAATGCTCTTTTCCATGAGCTGCTATCTCGTTTTGCCCCTGTCTATGGGGAACATAAGCCTTTTGAGGGGGAGAGGAGACATAGCTGGGTGTATGGATATATATATCATTGCATCTTTCAGTTTGGGATCAGGGAAAAGACAAACCTTTATTCAGCATTCTACTGGCTTGAGAGTTGAGCACTTGTGAGACACACCTGCCTTATCCTAAAATGCAGTTATATATACTTTTTTATATTTATATTATTAAAATAATTTATCCTAAAATGCAGAAAAGTGATGCTGTATGTGCACACTGTGCAAATTTACAAGCAGTTCCCTAGGAGGAAGCTGAAGACACCTCTGCCTAATGCTCTCACCACCACAGCTACATTGCCCTTTTTTCTTGTCCTTTTTTCTTCTTTTTCTCCTTACAATGAGAGCTTTCAGCTTGGAGTAAATGCCAGTTTGAGAGGATGGAAGTCATGCCTGTCTGAGGCCAGAATAGAATCATGTAGTCTGAGGCTCAGTGATCAGATCATGAACATTTTTTTCTGGCTTCAGCTGAGTTAATCTGCTAGATTTGTCATGTGTAACAGATCCAGGACCTGACCCTTGATCCAAGACTGACTGGTCACTAGTACTGAGAAGAAGAAAAGTGGGTTTTGAATTCCTAAATTACTTACTATTTTTTCATCTTCTGCACTTATTTTGATGCTGAAATCCAGTACTTGAGTCTGAGATGTGTCCACTGTTATAAATGGGTCATTCTGTGACATAGGATCAAGTCACATGTAAATTTGATATCCCTTTGTTGATATCCATTTGTTGGTGCTTAGGTCTATACATAGAAAATACACTTGATTTAACTTACAAAATTAAGATCTCACAGGTTGTATACTTTGCATAGTATTCATAAACAGCAACAGCCTATAAATATTATTACAAAAAAAAAATAAACATTACATGTATTTCTCTAAGGAAAGAATTTCTAACACCTAGGTCAGAAAGTTTCTCTGTTTAGTATATTGCTTTCCACTAGAAATCATTTAAAGTGCAACTGTCAGTTAAATAAATACCTGTGCAGTACTGAAGGATTTCTTTTCCTTCTAAAAATGCAAATAATAGAATAAAATATGTGAATAGGATATTTTGCTAAAAAACCCAACTATTTTGCTGTATCCTAATATACAACTAAATTATTTTCATATTCCTTTTCATTATTTTTCAATAGCAAGCTGTGAAAAATTCATAGAAATAGGTACTGGAGGATTTAAGTCACATTTGATCGGATAGGCAAAAAAGAAGTGCTAACTAGTTTATTGAGAAAAAGTAAATCTCTGGAGCAAAAGAAGTGCACTGAAAACTGTGTCTTCCAGAAAGAAGTTAAACTTAGGGGTTATTATCTTTCCTTGACAGTGGACTTTGGTTTTTCTTAAGAGGCTCTTCTTTAATGATTACTCTTTCCTCAGAAGGTTTGCTCATTTATCTATAAAAAGATGATTATAGTTCAGTAGTATGAGGAACTGGAGGTATTGCTTAGAGTTTCAAAATAGATCATTCTCTGGGGACACAGAGTCCTCCCTGTGGGATTGTTCTTCCCTGGAAGTGCCAGGTCACATCAGGGCACCTGGTGGCCTTTGTGGCGAGTGATCAGGACCCATCCAGTCCTGCTTCCCTCTACTTCCATTGTAGGATGCAAAGTTTGTGGAGCTGCTTGCAAACACAATTGTTCACTTTGTGAGCATTTTTCAGGAGAAAAATGCATGGTTTACGCTGAGAATTGGATTTTCTTCTACAAAGACAGCTAGAAAGTTGGATGGGAAGAAAAATCTGAAACACTGGATTTTCAATAGTCATATTATTAAGAAAAAAACCAAACCAGCTTAAAATCATATGTCAGTTATCATTTATCCCTCCACAACTGCAGTGGTGTCTTGTATTTGTTGGGTTCCCCAGACAGAGGAAGGAATGATGAATGAGTCCATGTTCTTAGAAGGCTAATTTATTATTTTATGATATTCTATTATATTAAAGAATACTATACTAAACTATACTAAAGAATACAGAAAGGATACAAACAGAAGACTCAAAAGATAATAATGAAAACTTGTGATTCCTTCCAGAGTCCCGACACAGCTTAACCGTGATTGGTCCTTAAGTTAAAACAATTCACATGAAACTAATGAAACAACCACCTGTTAGATAAACAATCTCCAACCACATTCCAAAGCAGCAAAACACAGGGAGTAGCAAATGAGATAATGTTTTCCTTTTTCTCTGAGGCTTGTCAGCTTCCCAGGAGAAGAATCTTGGGCAAGGAGATTTTTTCAGAAAATATGACAGTGACAGTGATGGAGGGTCCCTCTGGGGCTGCAGTTTCCCAAGGCCCTGAGCCATCCTCACATCTTCCCAGCTGCCTCTTCCCAGCAGTGGGAAGGAAAGTGGGATACAGGAAAGTAGCTTGCCGCTCATCTGCCCAGGGAGTATCTTCCTCTGAAGCCTATAAACTGGCACCAGTGGGCAGACATCAGTGCAGAGCAAGGGTGAGACAAATCACATCCTGGCACTGTGGCTGGGGAGTGTTCCAAAACAGGATGGGACATTTCCCAGTCCCACCTTTCAGGGAGTATTTGCCACAGTGTCTATGTGGAAAAGAGAGACAACCAAATGAATAATTTTCTAGAAATGGCACAGATATGATGTAGAAAGATGTTTCTATCCAAAAATCACCCAAAATCAATCAATCATTGGCTAATGCAGTTGGATCACAAGCTGGATAGCCCAAGCGACAGAGCTCATAACAGACCAGAGTGGGTGAAGGTGTGGAAACAGCTGGTGCAGATCTGCTGGTGAAACAGAGCAGGCTGGGAAGGCTGCTGTGCTCTTGGTGTGGACACCAAGGAGGTAAGGCTGTCCTTTGGTCATCTCTATTTTTTTTCTGACTTTGCCAATGGAAGACTCTGTGAGAGGGAGTATGCATGAGGCTGAGCATGGCAGAGAGGAGGGAAGGAGGCTGCCTGAGGGAAGGCAGGGCTAGGCTGCACTGGGGAAACTCACTGCAGTGGCCATCTGAGATCCTTACAGGGAAGAGTAGAATACTACTCTTTACCAATAACTAATGAATCAACATAACTTATTTCTGAGAGAACATGACTTATTTTCTCTTTGGCTTACAGCTTTGCAGACAAAGGCCATTAAATTTGGTTTGACTTTTTAGTTGCTGAACAAGCCGAGAGGTTGTAAAACTTGTGGACTGACAGATGGACCAGCTGTGCATTCCAGTGTACCTCAGCAAAAGAAGGCAGTCAAGGACTGAACAAAATAGCAGCATTACAGTTCTACTTTGTTTTAAAATGAGGAAAAGGCACAGCAAGAGTAAGCCACTTTATACATTAATTAAAAAGCACTTTGGGGAGAAAGTAGTTGCAATTGGTAAGGAAAGAGGGGGTTGAGATATCACTGCAGGTGATTTAAGAATAAAGAAGCAGAACATACTTTAGGAAAATGAAAAAGTAATGTGCACTTCATTATTCCTGTGCTGTTCAAAGCTTCAGAAACCAGAGTCATCTGATTTGATCTTCAGTTGTTAATAAGTTATAGACATTCCACCCTAACCCTGCAAAGGAAGCATTTGGGAACAGTCAGGCAGCAATCCTAGGGACAGACAGATAATATGTACTTCACAGGATTGCAGCTGAGGTCTGAAGGTCTGTGCTGTTCATGAGCAGCGTTAATGAGCATCCCTGCCCACAGCAGAGCTGAGGATCACAAACATCCCCTCACCTTTGTGATACCCTGCTAAGCTAATAAAGGAGAAACCCAGGCACTCCCTGAGGAGTGAAGATCTTTAACACCAAAGAGGCATGACATCTTCCCCCAGATAAGATGGTTCATGCACTCTAGTGTACTTGTGTTATAAAAAGTGTGTTTTCCCACATCACAGAAAATCCAAATTAAGGGGATACCTTCTTTAGTAGGACTTGGAGATTAATCATCTTTAATCATTATTGGCTTATTTTGTCACATTCACTTTTCATTCTTAGTGTACTTCAGAAGGATCTCGTAATCCTGTTTTGCCTACGTAATTTCAGTTTCCTTGTGTACTTACATCCTTATCTTTGTATAGATTAGAGTGCAATATTATTACACAGCAAAAAGTTTTTTGTATTTTTCTGCAGAGAATAGCTTCTCTTGAACTTTGTTATATAGCTTGTTATTATTAAATTCCCTCAATTATGATATCTTATTTTTTTCCCCTAGCTTAAAATGAATAAAGTTAAAAAATAAAGATCTAGTCATAGTTAAAATAATCCATCAAAATAAGTGAATAAATAGGATTTTGCTTACAACTACATGATATATTTGGCTTGAAAGAATCAAGTGGAAGAGCTTCTGTTAGTCATGTTGGTTTTGTTTGAGATTTCACATTTTTCCTTGTATAACAAAATACTTTGGTGTGGTTCTCTGTTTAAGCTGCAGGGAATTTAGTGTTATTTTTATGCAGTGTGAGTCATTCATCCATTTGGAAAACTGATTCTGAGTACACATGTTGAACTGTTATGGAAAGCTGATCCCTGAAATCATACATATAAAAGAAAAATATTATGATAGTAAAATGCTATTTAGGAATGGCATTAATTACACATCAAAATTAAGGATATTGCAAATGAGCATCCATTCAGCAATAAATTCTAAACCAAGATTTTTGCTGTATGTGATGGCCTATGGTGGAAAACTGCACTTTTGATGTACTATATATTGTTGAGGAGAGATGAATTTTTGTCCTGACAGAACACGTGAAGCTGTTTAAACACATCTCTCTAAGATGAAAAGATTTTATTTTATTTTATTTTATTTTATTTTATTTTATTTTATTTTATTTTATTTTATTTTATTTTATTTTATTTTATTTTATTTTATTTTACTTTATTTTACTTTACTTTACTTTAATATGAATGTAAGTGTACATGTAAACAGGCCATCTCTCTATTTCATGTTTATTCAATGCTGCCTTGGTGGAATGAAAACTCCGAAGTGAAACAAATATTGCCTGTCCCCTGCAGGCTTGAGAATAGATCAATTATTTTGCTTCTCCTTTAGATTCCTTTTTAATCTGTGACAGGGCAACTGAAAAATTCATGGTAAATCGCTTGCTGTTGATAATCAACATCAGAGTGAAAGAATTTTTGACATGAAAATGAAAGGAATTATTTTTCAGCATTTGGCTTTTGCAACTGATCATCTTCCTTTGCCTTCTTGTATGAAACACACCCAGTGCAGAGTAGTAGCTTGCTGAATTTTTGAATAATGTTTTTACTACTGTATGGGGTTTCCCCCATTTGCATTAAATCTGGGGGTTTTTTGGCTAGGGGATTTTCTGCTTTGGCTTTTTGTTGGATGTTTTTGAATTAGCGTATATATCTTTGGTGTTGTTTTGCCCTGTAACATCTGTGGAACATTAACTTTTGCTTTCTGGTTAGAGGAGAGAAGGGAAAAGTGAAAGGCAGCAGTCTTTTTTTAGATTTATTTTTTGAGCAGGCTTTATCTGCGGGTGAAGACTTGCAAGTGGGACCTCTGATGGGATGCCTAGCTCCTGCCAGCTGGCTGCACAGGTCTGGGTTAGTAATTCAAGTTCTCATTTTCTTTTTCCATAGGAAAGAAAAATAAAAAAGATCAGATGCTGAACTAGAGCTGTTGGAAATTACTTGGCTAATCAGCTTTTTAAGAAGTAGCCAAAGGTTGCTGCAGGCGGAAACCTTTTGGGATCCCCCTCACAAATGCAGAAATACTCAAGTTGCCTTTCCTCAGCTCCACCAGTATAACTTTACAGGCATTTGTAGTTCTGACCTAAATGCTCTTTACGGGCTGTAATCTTTGATTTATAACTAGGACAAGTTGTAGGACACTTTGCTTTCAAAATGTTATCTAACCTGGTAGTTTAATGATGCTAACACAAAGGACCCCTGTTGGGGAGGATGAAACAAGAAAGCCTTATAAATATGACTGCCTGGCAAAAGATTTTGAGAATATAGAAACTATAAGCAAGATTGAAATGAAAGCAACCTTTGAGATGCCTTAGTTGCTGAAAAACAATAATGTGACCAGCTGAATGTAATCCCCCCTGGAGGAAAGAATTCCCTCTGCAAACAGGCAGGCCTAAGAGTGAGACCAGGCCCTGCAGCTTGGTAGATGGGGCCCAAAGAATAAAATTTAAGGTTTAAAATGTAAACATAGTATGGTGATGTAGTGATTCTTATAGGTTGTATGGAAATATTATAGGATATGCATGCTGTAGTAGATTAGTTAATGAGAATCTGAACATTCAACACTGAAGATGATTTATTGTATTGCAACAGGAACTTCGGTCTCTTTTCGCGCTCTCTTACCTCTTCTCGCTCTCTCTCCTTTTGTCCCGCGCTCCTCTTCGCGCCCTTTTCTCTCTTTGTCTTCTTCTCTGCACTCCTTCACCCCCTCCTTTTACATGCTCTCTGCTCTTAAACCTTTGCCTTTAACTCTCTTACACTTCAGCCTCTCTTCTCTCGGGGCTGCTCCGAGCTGCGGCTGGCAGCTCGCAGCAGGGCCCTGCACCCACACCCTTTGAAATAAACTGCAAGTTATAAGACTTAGCTTCAAAGAGATCTCGTCTCTGTCTGTCCAAACTGTGCGACCCGCAGCAACTCCTACAAACCCCTCTCTGGACTACTTCTCCTGACTACTGGCGTGTACATTAAATATTTGTGAATTCATTTTGCAATATGCATAGTTCTTTATCATTTTTCTTCCAAAGACATGATGATTAGGCGCAGCTCCATGACCCAGAAACAGCTGAGAACTGACAAGTCTGGAGAAGAAATGAGATAGAAATGAACTAGAAATAGTAATAAAGAATTTGGAACACAACTGTATATAAGGCTTGGACTAATACTGTTTTGAAAAGAAGTGGTTTGGATGGAGTCCGTTTTTTCTTTTTGGAACTATGAGTGAAATTTGTAGTACCGGGTTTGATCTGCTTTTATATTGATGAAGGCATAGACAGTGTGATTAAACATCTTGCTTAAAAATGAGTAGTAGCAAAAATCATAGGAAGAGAACATTCTTACACTTTACTTTTTTAGAAGTTGACTAATTTTGAAAAAAAGACATAAGGACTGTACATAATTTAGTGAGTAAACACCTTTATAATTGGGGTAAAGCTCCTAGACCAACACAATTTAGTTTGTGTTCAAGTGAATATTATTTCTGGGTTTTGTGTGGGTTTAGATGGTGTGAAAATAATAGTTAAATAGAGAATACTGAACTCAAAACCACATCAAGCTTTGATATTGGTTCCTCTGTTTCTCGGAATAATTCAAGGTAGGCATAAGTTGAATGGCAAATTTAGCAACTTCCCACATTGTTCAGGAGAATGAATCAGCATTAAGAAAATACCTCTTTGTTATTTTTTAGAAGGTTCACAATCTACTTGGCACATAGTATAATTTTACTGATGGATATTATATATTTCTTTTTATGTTGTATTTTTATTTATATAGTATTATATATTATTCTATATTAAATTATGACATTATATATTATCATATATTAAATAATACTATATTTGTATTATATACAACTTAGTATAATTATATTTATTTCCTTGCCCGAAGTCCAATATAATTCTTGCCCTCCATGTTTTTAACTCCCTAATCTTGCTTATACAGGTGTGGCAACTATCTCAGTAGGACAGTTCTGCACAAAGAAAGCTGAAAGAGATGGGGCTTGGATTTTTTCCAAGAATGGAGTGAACAAAGCTGTCCTCATATTAAATTATTATTAATAATTACTACAAAATATATAATAGTAATTAATATTTAAATATTAAAGTAAATCCTAAGATAATGTTAAATAAAACATGCTTTTGATGCTTAGTGAAAGATTTGATGTGCTTTTTGCTGTTCTGTATAAAGTTTCCCAGAAGAGGACAGGTGCTGCTCCCACCTCTTCATGCACTCTGTTGGGCAGAAATTAGAATATGGCAGTGGATTGCTTTCCTTAAAGGGAATCAGCTGTCTACATTTACCTTGTAATGATGTGAAATGAAAGAAAAATTATTTCCAAGGACAACCTTAGATAATGTTCAGAGGAAATAAAAACCAGCATATATTAATTTTCTATAGCATCACAGTTTAAAAAAATGAGGAACGTGTTATCAAGATAACTCAAAAATTAGATCCTGCTGCCTAACTCATAAACCTCTTTACATGAAATGTCACCCAATCTCATAAATTCCTCACAGTTGTAGTTCAACTGCTGTTTTAATTGAAATCCTGTGTAAGTCAGTAGGAAATATTTGGGAAACAATTGCTTTGTAATTGCATGGACTGGTGTGCAATTCTACTCAGTGCCACAATACCTGTCCTGATAACTTGCTTTGATTCATAAAAAATGGTATTTTAATTAATTACATGGTCTTCTCTATATAAGTAACTTAAAAATTGAGAGTTTCTGTCGCTTTTTGCTGAATGAATAGCGAAAAAGCCCGTGGCATTACCCACAAGAGCAAGTTGACAGTGGTATCACTATGCTTTGAAGAAGATTTTGCTGAAATACATTCACACAAATGCATACTTTTCTCATGCTCAATGTAGCACATCTGCTATATATTAATTTTTGATATTTTTCGTAGACTAATGTGGTATGTTTAATTTTTCAGTCGATGAAAACTCCTGGTACTAAATCTTGTATTAATGAAGAAAATCAAACCCTTATGGAAGTCTTTGGGGCAAATGAAGAAGGTTCTGCATCTTACAACATTGTCTTTATTCTCCTACTCCTTCATCTCCTGCTTGTCTCCTCTTTTCTCTGCCTTTGTAAGAGTTGTAAATGCTCTGGGAAAGAGGAGTAGTGCTATTACTCACAGGAGAAAGGCTTCACTCCTGGCTATAACTGCACAGTCACATTCAAGGGCAATCTGAGAGCCATAGCATGCTTTGGATTGGAAGGGACCTCAAAGATCACCTGCCATGGGCAGGGACACCTCCCATGACAGGAGGTTTCTCACAGCCCCAGCCAGCCTGGTCTTGGACACTTCCAGGGACAGGGCATGCACAGCCTCTCTGGGCTAAAGTATTTCCATGTGAGAGCATGCACTTATGTCAATATATAATACAAAGCCATTTGTAAGGCAAAAAAGAAGGTGGATCAAGATAAGAGCAGGGATCTGAGAGGTACAATAAATACAAGGTAGGGTATGGTGAAAAATAGGCTGGCCAGGTGCTTAAGGAGTTTAGATATTGCTGGGTCTTGATCTATGTGGTTTTGTTTTTTAATTTTGGAAGGTTACTAAGTTTTAGAGCAGTTTTGCTAAAAAATGAATGGATATGATCTACACTTTATGAAACTATTTTCTATACCTTTCACTGGGCTTATTTTACATCATTGCTGCTGCTTTAAAACTGGTATTACAGATGGTGTTGTCAGAGTCATCATAAATAAAGAAAGGTGTGAAGTGTGTGTTTGTGTGTGTAAGATGCCCTGCCAGGCAGGTTGCAAAATGGGAGGTGAGAGAGTGGAGGACAGAAGGAGAAAGTAGAGGTACTTTGTTATACTTTGCTGCAGGCAATGCCTATTATTAATGTAGTTGCCTGTGAAATCTTCAGTAAAAGCTTTTGAAAAAAATGTTCACGTGTGGCTATTTGTGTCTTTATCAGGTACAGCAACATAAATCCATTTTTCTGTTCTCTTCTCTAAGAGCTCCTTGGACAGACAAAATAACCCAGCAGGAAATAAGACACCGTGCTGAAAAATTGTCTGCCTTCTACAGTTCTCCATCTGGAAAATAAATCAGGTAGAAAGAAAAACAGTAAATCAGGAGCAGTGGGGACTTAAAAAATAAAGTTCATGTTAACTTAGTTAGAGGCGACTTCAGAATGAGAATGATTTTTTTTTTTTTTTTTAGCTCCCCTTCACCCCACTCCTCATCTGGAAAACAAAAATTCAAAAGAAATGGGGAAAAAATACTGACACAGAGCTGGATGATCTTAGTGTGGGGATCATATAATCTGGTTTTTCAATTACATGGAACCTTTGAGTGTGTGTGTTGATGTAGGAATGAGTATTTTCCTAAGGTTTAGAAGCAGATCACTTTTTCAGTACTCCAGCTACTTGTGTTACTATTCTCAATCTGTCTGAGTCTTGTGGATGGGAGCTGGAGTTTCCTTCTGCACACTAGGACTTTGATTCTCCTGCTGTAGTAGATAAGCAAATCCCAATTAGATTGGTGAAGATTTATTGATGTCTTTTTGTGGGGGGAGATTTGGGTTTCTGCTTGTTACAAGTGCTTAAAGAAGGGTTGAAGATCAGACTTCATAGGCAAGGATGACTAAAGAGATTATTTGATTATTTTATTTTCCTTATGTACAGATGTAAATTTCTTTTTAGTAGTAAACTTTAATTCTTGTTTGTTCAAAAGGTAGCCCCTCTTTACGGCTGTCATATTAACGAAGCCTGGGAGAAGCCTCTGTGTTCTTTTAGAGGAGGAGATGAAGCAAACTGCTGTGTTCCCTCAAGAGGGATTGGAAATGTCATCTGTGTCTCTGCAGTGCAGATTTAATTGAAATTGGTATTGCAGATTAGAAGCTGTTGCGGTTTGACACTGGCCAAACACCAGGCACCACGCTCACACACCCCTGCCACAGCTGGGCAGAGGAGAGAAAATTGAACAAAGGGTCCATGAGTTGTGATAAGGACCTGAAGAAAACACTCCAGGGGCAAAACAGGCTCCTCTTAGAGGTAAAAAGTGAATTTATTACTAACAAAATCAGAGTGGGATAATGAGAATTAAAATAAGCCCTTCAAAACAATTTTCCCCAACCCTTCCCTCCTTCCCACCAACAGCACAGGGAGACAGGAGGTGAGGTTTTGGTCAGTTCATCACCCAAGGTTTTCTTCTGCTTGGCTCAGGGATAGAAGCTGTTTCCCTGTGAGACCATGGGGTCTCTCCCAGGAGAGACAGTTCTCCACAAATCTCACTGACATGGTTCCAGTCTCACCAGAAGCAGTCCTCCCAAAACTGCTGCGATGTGAATTCCCTGCAGGGGCACACAGCCCTCCAAAAACTGCTGTGGTGTGGGTCACTGCTCCATGGGGTGCATTCCTCCAAGGACAGGCTGCTCCAGCCTGGCAGCAGGGCCCCTTCTCCACTTAGTCTCCCATTGGATCACAGCCTCCTCTAGTACCCACCTGCTCTGGTGTGGGCACCTCTGCCATGGGCTGTGGGTGGATCTCTGCATCCCCATGGATCCCATGTGCTTGGCGTGGATCTCTGCATCTCCCGTGGATCCCATGGGCTGTGGATCTCTGCATCCCCTGTGGATCCCCACAGCCTGGGGGTGGATCTCGTCATCCCCATGGATCCCACGGACTGTGGGTGGATCTCTGCATCCCCTGCAGAACTCTTCCGAGAATTCTTCTTTCAGACCCATCCTGTGAGTTTACTTGTTTGAAAAATGTGGATGTACATATTATGTATAAGATGGATCTCTCTCAGCATAGATCTGTACATGTACTTGTATTTAATAGTTCTGGAATTTGTTTGGGGTTTCTGTTGTTGTTGGGTTTTCTTTTGTTTTGCTTGGCTTAGTTTTGCTTTGTTTTGTTTGGGTTTTCTTTTTTGGTACATTAGCAACTGTTTTAAGACCACAGCTTAATCAGTTAGGTATTTTTAAACTCCTAACTGAAAAAGTTAGGTTTTTATATGGCTTCAAATTTTGCACCCTAAGCAGCTAATTTTTTGGATATGCCAGTGCAGGGTTTGGCAGGTGGAAGATAGAGACTGGAAAGAAAAGGGTGGGTTTGCTGTTAAATGGATGGTACTGAAATGAACAAATAATAGTATCCATTGTAAGCCCTCAATCCACTCCCTCAAGGAGGCTTTTGAAAGGGTTTACAGTAGTTCTTGTACCTCTGGGTAGGACACATGGGAGAAATACCAATACCAGATATTCTCAAGAGGTCAAAACAACTTTACTGGCAAACTTTAGAAAGTCAGGAAGCTTTAGTAAAATATTTAGTACAACATCCAGTCAATGAAAAACATTTCTTAGAGCATTAACTTGGCCTATTTGACTTAGCAAATATCAAACTCACTCAGTGTTATTTTACTCAGAGTTCCAAGAAGAGGGAATTAGAAGAAAAAGAAAGAGGGTGTAGGCACAGAGTTTGTGGTGACTGGGAGTGGGGCTGTGGCTGATCCCCAATTGTCTCCAGCTGTGCAGGACAGGTGAATGCTATTGAAGGTGAGGAGCCATGGGGTGCTGAGCAATCACACAGGGAGCAGAGGGCACACAGGGGCAGGGCATCAACAGGAGGGTATAAAAGGCTGGGCTGAGGGACAAAGAGAGCAGATACTTGTAGCCTTCTGAAGTGACATGAGGTTATTCTGCATTGACAGACACTGGAAGTCTTCTGAAGAGGTGTGGTGTTACTCTGTATGGGCGGGTGCCTGAAGCCTTCTGAAGAGGTAAGGTGTTATTTTTATGGGTTGAAGCTTTCTGATACTGTATGGTGATATTTTGTGTATTGGAGCTGTCTCCACTGTGACTTCTGCTGTGATATATGCTGTGACAAGAGGGGAAGACAGAAAAGATACAGAAAAGCATACATATAGTGGTAATCAGATAGGAACTCCAAGATGAAGGTAGGGTCAAGAGAAATGCTTTGGCCTTCCTGTGCCTTTCCCCCCGGGAAGACTTGAGGTAATTTGGCCACTGGGGAGCTGGGTTAGGGCAGAGTAGAGCATTGCCCCCAGCCCTGGAGCCTCTGTCCCTGCCTGGCAGTGCTGCCAATCACAGGCACAGCAGTGGCATCACCTGACCTGCCCCCTGTCCCCCAACATGATCCGAAAATGTCTTTCCAGTTAACCTTTTCAGTCTCTGCCAATCCATGCAGCATCATGCTTTTCTATGTTTTCTTCTCATTAAGAAACCATAGCTTGTGAGGCAAGTGAAACAATAACTGTGCTGGTTATTGGGAGACTCCCAGTAGAAGCAAAGAGCTTTGTTTCTTAATTTTGTGCCATGGCTTGCGTTGTGAACAAAGTGAAGCCTATTCCAAGTCCAGGAAACTTAAATGGTTGTCAGGTGGTGCAAATTCTGTGTCAGAGCTGGAGAAGGGGGTTTTTTGTTCTGTTTTGATTTTTTTTTTTTCATGTAGAAATCCAGTGATTTCTGAAGCCCACTGGGCATGAGAACCTCTCATCGTTGCCATATAGCACTGTGTATGGGGTTGCTGTTGCCTTCTTTTCTGTAACAGCCCTACAAATTTGCTCTGTGAATGTGAATGAGCTAGGTAAGAATGTTTCACTTGAGTTCATACATAAAGATAATTCCATGTAAATGTGGTATAAAACAAAATCTACAAGAATACCTCTGCTTTAGATCTAGTCAGGGGAGGAAAAAAGGCATTTATTATGGAATGAATCATCTCAATGCAATATGTAAAAGATAGCAGAAGATACAGGAGTATCCAAACACAAAATATACTATGTAAAACTTATTACCCACAACTAGGTTAAATAGGCTTGACTCATGTGTCTTAGTAAAGCTACTTTAATAAAAATTTATGATCAGCTCAAGTTAACTGCGTAACAACTATCTTATCTTTTCCCACTTTTATGCTTTTATTTCTCTCATTGTTGCACCTTATTTTTGTACACTATATGCTTCAGGCTTCTGGAAGAACTTTTATTGGGATCTGATAAAACCTTAAAATTTGCTTTCATATTCGTTAAGGACATATTCTGCTCAGACTATTTGAATGAAGGAAAAGACATGCTCAATGGAAGGGCTGCCTGAAGGGGAACATTTGGCTAATATCCTCATAGTACTTTATTAAATTTTGTTTATGATTAGGAGTTTTGATGTGGAATTCAGAAAACTTGAGGACCTTCTCAAGTTACACCGCACCTCACTGATATTTTGAATTTTCATAGCTTTCACCTCAATGTGAAGATTTAATCGTCTGCCCCACAGGGATGCTGCCATATGCCTATGTCTCTTTAGTGGTTTGCAGAGAGTTTTGAAATCTGGAAAATTCATCTTTTATTTAAATGTATGATTTAGCAGTCTGTTATGACAATGAAAACAATATATTATGTGTGTGCAGGGAATGTGGAATAAGGTTTCAAATCATGGTTCAGTCTTAGGGTTTTGGCTACCTGAGTACTGTCTGAGCTTATTTTACTTTTCTATTAAAAATTTGATGGTGTTTTCTTTCAAAGAACTTAGCATGTTAAAAGGGTTTACTGATTTTTCAAAGAGGTAAGGTAATGTATTTACACAGGGGGCTTGGAGGGGCATCATAACAATGGGAACATGTGTGATATGCAATCTTGTGCATCTGGACGATTTTTCAATATAGCTGCACTAACTGTTGTTACAAAATACTGTGCAAGAAAACCTTGAAGGGATTGTCCAAAATTTTCTGGCAAATCATTTCATGCAAAGATGTTGTCTTGCTAATGCTTTGGTAGACAGATTGCTCACACCAAAGCATATTTGAGAGATTTCTTGAGGGAGTGAAATAACATGAAGAAAAGTAAATGCCAGGAAAAATGAACTCTTCTTGAAATGCTATACACTGGAGTGCTGTATTCCATTATGTAAACCTGCATTTTCACAGCCCACTGGAGCTAACTAGCCAGGCAGCTGAATGGGTGGTTTGTCTTTGGCTTGTGTGCAGCTCAAGCATCCAGCCTGTCCTGCTGGTTTGTGCCAAGTGGAACAGGTTTTGCCTTGGGCTGTGCTTTGCTGTACTTACCCTCAGCAGCACGCTGGGATGGTGAGTGCAGTTTGTCACTGCAGCAATTCCCCGCACCAGCACAGATTACCTGGGATTCTGATGGCAGTGAGCACCAATAAAACATCATTTAATTGAAGTGTTAGCTGTTTCCTAACTTGTACATAAAAATGCTCATGAAGTCACTACTGAGAACATGTTTGCCCTGTGGGTTACTTGTAGCCATGATATTTTCTGAAAAATCCTTTCCTTAGGATTTTTTCTCCTGAAAAGCTGAGAGGCCTCAGAAACAAAATGTAAATAATGGTTATCTGCTGCTGTGGAATGCAACAGGTGCATCTGTGATTGGTCTCATGTGGTTGTTTCTCATTAATGACCAATCACAGTCAGCTGGCTTGGACAATCTGTCCGCGACACAAGCTTTTGTTATCATTCTTGCTTTTCTACTCTTAGCTAGCCTTCTAATGAAATCCTTTCTTCTATTCTTTTAGTATAGTTTTAATATGATATATAACATAAAATAATAAATCAAGCCTTCTGAAACATGGAGTCAGATCCTCGTCTCTTCCCTCATCCTTGGACCCCTGTGAACACCGTCACAGTTATTCTTACAAACATTTGGATTTAAGCAACATATAAAGAATGTAAAATATTATATATAAGCTCTACAGGGTAATCTCATTTTGAGTAATCCAGGCAGAAACTGTCCTTTGTGGCTGCCTGTGAGGATGCTGCATGCAGAGGTCAGCAGTGAGGGGGCTGACATGGCAAGAGTTACCTCCTGTCATAAAGTGCAAGGGTGCACATTAAGTGCTTTTCCACACCTGTATTGGAATGTCTTCACCTAAGGCAAATTGTTTCCACATACATCTACGTCAGGTTTATGCTGATTCAGCCAGAGAAGTTTAGTTAATAAATTTTAGAATATGTAGGGGAAAGGTAATACCTATCATATCTGGAAACAATTAATGTTTTAAGAGATGAGAGTCTGGAGTTACCTTACTGTTTTCTTATTAAAAATGACCTAGCAGTTAAGTTAAAAAACGTCCATCTTGTTGTAAATATTTTAATTAATTGTATTTATTAGGAGCTGAAATTTACTTCAACCTTTCTTATTCTTTTACTTTTAACAGCACTGTTCATAAATGTGGTAAAAAATCCACAGATTAGATTTTTATTCCCCCTCTCCCTGCTCCCACAAGGGTGGATTTCCCTTCTTCCCTTTATGAGGAGTTTAGAACCAGATATTTTCCCCTTCTGTTTACCAAGGGATTAATAATATAAAACTTGGCAAGGAAATTGCTGTCTGCGTACCAGAATGAACATTACTTGATGTAACCCAGATATAACATTTTCTTCTGCAAGCTGAAATTTTTGAAGCATAAGGAACATAGGAATGGTTTAGTGGCTTGTGCAAATAAAGAGAAAGCAACTTTAACTTGTAGGTATGAAGGAGAGAGTTTGCTCTGCTTTGCAAAGAACACTAAGGAAATAGGATTTAAAAATAGCTCCAGTCTGGGGGAAAGAAAAATACACTTAAAAGAATATGAAATTTCAGGGTGGAGTTTTTTTTTTTGGTTGGTTTTGATTTGGTTCTTTTTGGTTTGTTGTTTTTCTTGTCTGTTTTTTTTTTTTTTTTTCTGAAACCTTCCAAGTTTTATTTATTCTGGACTGGCATGATTCAAATATTGATGGCTGCCAGATCTTTCTAAATGAACACGAAGTTGGCAGATTGGCACTGTGCAGGCGCTAAAAGCACAGCAGTAGCAGCCATGATCTAGAAGGAGCTGCTGCATTCCTTGCTTATGGAAGAGGACCGGGGCGGCAGCTCTCCCCACTTTATATCAAAAAGTTCTCAGTGTAAAGTGAGGTCAGAGTAGGAGCCTGAGTTTTGTCACCTTGTGTTTCTCTGAAAATGCAGTCCTAAAGTGGAACCCTTAGCTTCCTTCCTATGTTGTTCAAAAGAAACATGGTTTTGTAGCCACAAATGCTTCTTCAGATGGGGTATGCAAGAGGATTGCCTACTATAATATTTTTAATCTGAACTTTGGCATTTTTCCCTGTATATACTACATCTTCTTTCTGGGTTTTTTTTATTCACACCCTTTCTTGTCTATACAGCAGTGAAAGATATGGTTATTTAAATTTGATGCAAGCAGCTCAGTCTCTGGTCTAGATATTGTTCATTTGTACAAGCCAATATCTGCAAAATATCTCTATCTGTCCTTATAGTGGGGTAAAAATGGCTCAGATCCTCAGCTTTGGATACATACTGACTTTTGATTTTTTTGGTGCATTCGTTAAGATTCTCATGGCACCACTTCTAAAGCTTGTCCAGGTCCCTCTGAACAGCTTTCTGTCCTTCAGGTGTGTCACACAGTGCTGGAGTGGTGGATATAAACTACTGTACCCTGCACTGGTGATCTCCAGAGTCTGGTGTTAAATGTGTGTGTATATATGTATAATTGCTAAAAAACCTGAGTTGTGGTAGACAGTGGTCTGTTGCTGTAGGCAATTTTAACCATTTATAAGAAAAACTCTATATCTGAAAATGTCTTGAACAGGGCATGAAGAGGAGATATTTTTTTATTAACCTCTCCAGGCTGTTTCTAGAACTTATTTGAAATACTAACTTTTGGTGGTTTGTTTTTTAAATTAAAGACATCAGTGTTGCTTTTGGAATTTTGCTAAACTTCCTCCAAATGCTATGTATAATTGCAAATTCAGCTAAGTGTTTTAACACATTCCCATGTATCTTTTTAATACCATTTTAACCAGTGTTTCAGTTGGGCCCCACGTATTCTTCATGCAATTACTGTTCTTAAGCACCATGGAGTCATACATATTCTTGACCCATTTTCTCCTGACTATCCCTCACCAAAAGGGAGTGCTCCCCACTTTAGACAACACTGAGCTGAATGCTAATTTTTACATCCACAGCATGAAGGAGGAGCAAAGAAAACATTTCTAGCAGCATGGGGGCATCTCAGTGTCAGAGGGACTGCTCTTTGTGAAACTAAACCTGCATCTGTCTTTGTGATGTGTTTAAAGTTTTCACAGAAGGGTATACCTGAAAAGTTAAGCAGAAAGACTTTTTTTGCCCATATGCAACTGAAGCCATTACATCTCATCTTCTTTTGAGCAGAGTTCTTTCCTCCTGAACCGTTTGCCTCTGTTGAATATCACTGTTTTCTTTCTTCGGCACTTATGCTTGGTGCTTCATTTGTTCATTTTTGTTATGATTTGCAAGAGCAGCCTCCTAAACACCCATTTTATCATCATCATAATAAAAAAAAATTATATACATTTCCACAACTTAAACCTGCTGCATTTAATGCTAATTTTTCATTTATCCTTCGTTTAGGTTTTTGTTGGCATTTTGCATGCTCAGGCTTTTTTTTCAAGGATCATAATAAACGTTCTTTGCCCCCAGGGGAGGGGCGGCTGCCTGAAAGTTATTTGACAATAGCTGTGGATATATAGCTCCAATTTAAAATCTCTTTTTCACACTTCAGTTATATTTCTTTAAACAATACAGCAGAAATGCAAGGATTTGTAGTCAGCTTTGATATGATGTTTGGCTGTTGCTGCCAAATTAATGTTGGTAGCCTTTGAATCGTGTCAGTGACTGTGGCTATGACACAAACCTGCAAGATCTTCCATGGCAGGAAGAAAGAAAGGCATGCTGGCTAAAAGTCTTGTGTTATTTTGAAATGGCATTTTTGTTTAGTTATTTTTAATGTAATGAATAAAGAAACTTTTCAGTAGTGGTAAAATTTTCAGCACCAACTATACTGAAATCAAGGGTAATGTCTTAGACTATTCATGCAAAGGTCTGGTATCATGTTTTACCAAGACTGAGGTGTTTGTGTCATTAGAAAAAATACAATTGCATAACAGAAGGATAATAGCATATATAAATTTGCTTATAAATTTGAAAATTGGTCCTTGTTCGTAATTACAACCATTCCTCAGGCATAAAACTCCACTTGCTCCTTCATACTGAAATGGCTTTGCAGGCTGAGGTTTTTGATATAGTGATGCAGAGTTTGTGAAAAATAACTAAAATAAATAAAAATTAATTTCCTTTTCCTTTGGTAAATTATCTTCTATTACTTTTTCATGAGGTCGTGTACATACAAAAGGTATTTTTAATGGAATGACAAATACGGGGCTTCATCGTATGTACCATGACAACTTTCCCAGCTTGTATCAGGCATTGAGGGTGATCAGAGCTTTACAGCTGTAGGTGTATGTGGAACAAAAACTTGCTTTTTGGGTGAATTCTTGTATCATTTGAAAGAAACCTAACTGGCGTCAGAGCAGATGCTCATTTGTTCGCAAACATAAACACTTGATTATTTTCTCCTAGAAAAAAGAAAAAAAAGGTGTTTGTTAGGTCCTTCCTACCCAAGCATAGAAATGAGCTGAAAGGAAGGACACTGCAGACCAGTGGATGAATTCCTTTAGTGATTTAATGAGCTTTGAATTGGATCCTGTGATAATCAAAATGCAAATAGCAGCACATCTTTTGAGACACTTACTGTTTGATAAAAAAGTTGCAGACTCCAGTTTAGTCTAAAACTTGGTTGGATAATTTGATCATTTTTCAGATCTATATGTTAGGGTTTTTTGTAAAAGTCTGAGGTTTATATTAAATTTGCTGTGTCTATATTAGCAAGTAATATGATGCAACAGATGAGCAGACTGAGGCGGCCAGAGCAAAAGCCTCTAGACCTACATCATCACTAAAATGCAACCTAAAATGCAATGGGTACAACCACGACAGAATCCTGTGGATCCTCTTTACAAACACATGAAAAGGCGTTTATTTCTTTCAGAAGCCCTTATATTGTCCCTTTTTTATTTGGTAGAGCACTCTTCACAAATAAAAGGTGCCAAGTAAATTTATATCAATGTTTTATTATTTAAAAAGAAACTGAGAATCTTGAAGCTGGAACCAAATTTCTTTTAGGATGAAAGTTTCCAGTCTTGAGCCTTACATGAAACTGTCCTTATAACAAAAAGCATTGGTAATGAGAGAGATGTCCCCAGAACATACATGTATCCATTTGCTCTGAGCTCCCTTTTACTTGGAACAAAGGCAACAGAAAAGCAAATCAGGATTCTTTGAAGACTAACTGAAAACCTCTATTACTCTCTACTTCTTCATACTTACTCTCACATTCACATTTCTTCTTAAAATCTCTGATACTGATACTTTTATGTAGATAGTATTTGCCTCCCCACTGAAATTTTTTTCCTTCTTTGCTTCAATCTGTTAAAAATTACCACCAATTACATCTCCCTTCTTGCTAGGCTCCCTACATGTGCCAACTGCTCCTTTACTAATATGTAAATTTAAACTTCTTATTTTCCTGCCAGCTTAATATGACTGGATTCTGCCCTCAAGACCTTCTGTAATTTTCTGGTTTTTGTCATTACCTTAAGTATAATATAAATACCCAAGCCAGCTCTTGACTTCCATTTTTTGGGGGCTGTAGCAGTTAGCTTTGGATGTGTTTGTTTGGCATGCAGAAGACTTTAAGATGCTGTTTTATGGCATATTAATTCCAAAGGGTTGGCAAAATTGGGCATCATCACCTCCACATATCAGGGTTGTATAGAGTGGTACTGCAGTCCCTGAAAACACAGCATGCTCTATTTTTATTATTTGTAGTTTGCCATCCTTAGAGTCTTCCATGGTAGGGAAAGGACAGGCCTTTGTCTTCTTTTGAAGCCTTCACTTAAAAGAACTTTTTTCTCATGACAGCCTCAGACAGGAGGAGGAATGTTCTCTGTAAAGCCCAGCAGTTGCCCAAGAAGCTGCCACTACACAGCAGTAATGAGAGTTATTAAAGTTCAGAACATCAGAAGTGAGTGCTTCCAGTTGCAGAATATGACAGTCCTGGCTCATTGCCACCAGCCTGTGCTCAAGCTGTTTCCATTTTTGCTAACCAGCAAAAGAATAACAGGATGTTTATTCCTCTTTTTTTTTCCTTTTTTTTTTTTTACTTTTTTTAAGCAAGTCCTGCCTATAGGGCTGCATTGAAATTAAGTGCATCATTTTACTTTTTATTCTATAGTTTGCAGGAAAGGGATCTGGTAATAAAAGATGGGAAGGAAGAAAGGACTGAACAGTTCAGTGTTCACATGGATTAAAGGTTTACTTTGGCAAAGCTCACAAGCACAACATGTACTTGCATCACAGGTGTTTTCCCAAAGCATCTCAGCTGCCTAGACAAGATGTCATGGCAGCAACTCGTGTGTGCTCTTTACTGCTGGAGCAGGGCAAACATTTTGCTTAACCACAGAACAGCTCATGGAAAAAAACCCAAAAATACCCATGATGCTGTACTCTCAATTGTTCTCAATTACGTAAGTGATTCTCAGGGCCAGGGTTATTCAGATTTAGGCTGTCAGACTTCATTCTGTCACCACAGAAAATGTAATCCTATAGCTCAAGGCAGAGAGAGGAGATCCACAGTGTGCTCTGAGCTTTGAGCAAATTGCTTTTCCCTTGCAGGATGGTGGCTACGCTCCTGCCTCTCTTGTCTTTTTCAGATAGATCTGCTGGTAGCATGGCCTTCTGGGCAGGGGACTTTTTTTGGCCTGCTCTTGGAAAGCACTCATATGGTCTGGGTCTGGCTGACCCCTGCAATAGCAATCATAAATAGAAAGATAAGTCAACAATGTGTAAAAGTGAGTACAGTGTGGTAACTGTTGTTGAGGTCTGTCATGCACAAAATCTTTGAATGCAAATTTGTATGGAAATTTGAATTATCCTGGGAATACTATCTATAATCCCTAAAATAATTATAAATGTACTGAGGTAGTGGAATGTAATGAAGTCTCTATATTTTAACTGAAACCAGCACTTTTTAATATGGTTCTTGCTCTGGAACCGGTAATCAGAGTCACTCTTCTCTGCTGTTGAATTGAGCTATTGGTAGATACCTGACACATTAATGATTTTTTTTCTGCATCTATTCCAGAAATTACACCTATTGACAGTACATGCTTCTGTGAGGAGCATGAGAGTTTTGTTTCTGCATGAGAGTTTCTTCTATGAGAGTTTTGTTTGATTAGTGTTGGTGAACTGGTTTAATGATGCTGGTACAGTTTATCAATTATTTGCAACTTGTAATCTAATGTAATCTAAAGCAGTCCTGCATGAGTAGTGAGACAGCTATTTTCTGTGAAATTTTCACTGCTTTCCTATTTTAATTAATAGGAGTTTCCTGACAAGTGAGAGATAGTTTGGGACATAACCTTTTATGAAACAATGCAGGAAGTCACAAAAATGGCTAATAACCAAGACTGAGAGACAGAATGTTTTTGTACAAAGTCAGTATTAATATTTTAAAGGGTTTGGAACATTTATATGTGTTTTTGTTATGTTGTGATCCCCAAAGAGTATATTAGGCAATGGGAAATTAATTACTATCACCATCCTTACTCTTTAGGATATATTTGTCTACAACAAACTTACCCAAACCCTATAGAGAGCAACTTTAACCCGCACAGTCATAGCACTTTGGACAGGGAGTGGTGGGAAGTTGCTTGTATTTGATGAGAGGTTCAGTTTGCCCCACGGAATTCCATTCTTGTAGAATACAAACTCTTCCAGCAGCTGTGTGTCCCATCCTGTACTAGGTCACAGAGACCTTCGTCAGAGATGTACTCAGGGATCTCTCAGCACAGGGGAGCTGGGATGAATCTAGTCAAGTAACACCAGCAGATCTTGATCATGCTCTGTCGTTGCTGTAAAAAGTAAATGGAAGTTTGACTTGTTTGCCTTTATGAACTTAGAAATTTGTATAATTAATTAGGCCTTTAAACTGCAAAGATATGTGAAATTTTACCCTGTGAAGTTGCCCTACTGCCTTCAGAAAATTATTGTCATTAGAAAAGATGATAGAAGTGCACATAGTCGTGTTATTAGAAACTTCTGCCCTTAATGAATAATGTATGGCAGCCCTGTAGTGGTGTAAAATTTCATGTTGTGACATGTTTAGTGCATTACAGATAACATATCATTTCAGTGTCAAGGGAAAACAGCGATTTGATATTAGTTTCAGCCCCTTAAATTTTGACTTGCAACTTAAAGAAATGAAATTTTCTAAGAATGTAAGAATAAATGAGAGACTGGAAATTGCTTCACTTACATGTTGCAGTAATGCAGTAATGTTTTGTATGTTTGTGGGGAATTACAACTTTGTGCCATAGCTCCTTTATTTGAGCAGCAATTCAACAACAGTGTTCAAAGTGCTGTTTGTGCAAGATGAGTTTGAAGAAGGGTAGATTTTAAAAAAAGGGATTTGTAGGGCTGACCAGGCAGTACAACTTTGCCTTGAAATTTGAAGATAAAAAGAAAGGAGGACATATAAGCACATTCCACTTTTCAGTGACAAAAGCTCCTGTGGCAGGAAACTGAATTTAAATCTCCTGCAACATAATGGAGTGTCAGTCAGCCACCTAGCTAATAGGAGGGCAAGGCAGCTGTGGGAGCTCTTCTCATAAGACATGAAGCAAGTGAAGAGCTGGCAGTGGAAGGACTATGATCAGCCATCAGCTTATCTGCTGCTGAGGAAATATCCTCTGTGCTTTGGCATCTTGCCCCTGAGGTTGCTGGCCAAATGTGAGATGATTTCCCATTAGGATGAGGCTGCCTGCCAGATGGATAAGCCCCTACAAACTGAGCTCAGACTTTCTGACGTCTCCCACTTCTGCTTTCACATATCTAAGAGCTGTGGCTGGGACCTTGTCAGGGGATCCATTAATGGGAAGGGAACATAGATAGTGTAACTGGTACTCTGGGAGAAATGTGCAGTGTCTGAATGTCCACTTGGACTCCTGCACAGGATTGCAACACATGTCATGCAGTATCTGCAAGGCCTTCTGTACTCTTGGGGACTTGATCCCAAATGAATTGCTGTCTAATCTGCAAGAGTATTGAAGCCTTGAAGTATTGTTTTGAAGCCTGGAAGTATTGTATTGAAGTCTTGGCTATCCTACTCAATATAAGGAACAATAACTTATTCTTAAAGAGTGTTAATACAGTGTCATGCATGCACATACACGTGTATAAACATGTACATGCATATGGAATTTGGGGGATTGCTTTAGGTTTCCCAAGTGTTTGTTCATCTGAGCTTTGAAAGCAAGTAGAAGGTGAAAATAAAATCAATCTCCTTCCCTTCTAAAGAAAGTACTTTGTAATGACACACATAAAGACACATTTTATTTTTTAAAGCTATATCCTATTTGAAATGAGTATGAAAACCACCTGCAAAATACTAATCTTCTCTTTCCAGGAGAAGAGTTGACACTTCTGGGATTTCAGCCTGTGATCAGGCTATTATAAACCTGAGGCTTAAATTGCAAAGCCACTAGTATGCTTTGATCTGCTGTGAAGCTGTACCATCCTGATGGATGACTAGTAGCTTGCAATGAGGCTTAATATGGTATAATTTTTTCTAACATCAGGTGGCATCCCCTCTACATTATTGTATGAAATACAACAGAAGTACCCAGAGGTTCTCACTTTTGGTATCCTTCTATCTTGAGAGAAAGGAGGGGCAGATTTGAGGAGCTGGGCTGTTGAGGAGGAGTGGTTCTCCCCTCCCTTGGAAAGGGCTGGAGAGGGGACAGTCTTGTCCACGAGGCCAGGGCTGACATCACTTGTGTGACAGCTCTGAGGCTGTCACTGTTGTCTTACAGATGCTCCTGCCTCTTCTGGCACTGGTCTGTCCACTGAGGGACAACAGGTTGAGACCAGGATTAAAGCCCCATCCCTTTGCTTCTGGCTGATTGGATCACTGGCACTCTCAGTGCAATTTAACCACTTTGGTGCTTGAGACTCAGTTTTATCTTGAGCTGCAAGTTTTCACAGTTTGTGTGCAATTAACTTGTTTGAAAACAAGAATTCCCAAGTGAAACTAATTTTAATAGAAAGTACATTTGGAGTGGGCATTGTGATTTCTGTGCATCC
This sequence comes from Melospiza georgiana, assembly GCF_028018845.1. Classification (NCBI taxonomy): domain Eukaryota; kingdom Metazoa; phylum Chordata; class Aves; order Passeriformes; family Passerellidae; genus Melospiza; species Melospiza georgiana. Next base: position 30,692,763 of record NC_080435.1, read on the forward strand.
AGGCTCTGAGGCTGTTCCATCGGCATGAGTGATAAATCCTTTCTAAAGGCTAACAAAAATTCAAGGCTCTGTGGGCCACACACAAAAATATGATCTCACATTTTCTGAAGTAGAGTCTTTTTTCATTTTACTTCGGTGGTTGTATCTTAGAAGTTTGTAGAATAACCAAAAACTTCCTTATTTCTGGAAACTGTTTCCAAGTTTGGAGGCAGGTCAAGAAAGGAAGGAATTCCATTTTCTGTGACATCCAAAGATATCTGGAAGTCTGTGTTTATATGAATATCTGTTGTCTCTCTAAATACAATTTTTACCTTTTCTATCAAAAAACTTGTAAGTCCAGAATGGTACCTTGGCAAGACCCCAGGGAGGGCTTAACAGTAAAAGAGGATCTGTGGAAAAGAGAAATTTGCTAATAGTGCAGCCCTTGTGTTTAGCTGGTGCTGCACCAAGAGGGAAGAAATCTCCTTCTGTCTCTGAGTGCAGCCCGTGGGACAAGCTGTGGGGCCACAGGGAGACTGCCTTCCTCTTGTGCCAAAGGAATATATATCATTGAAGCAAAGGAAAAGAAAGAATCCTCTTGTTTCAAACTACCTGCGCTGCCCCAAAAGAGGAAGGTTTTATGGCTTGCCAAGAGGTATAAACTTTCACCTGAATAGGGAAATTGCATGGATCTGTCTAGTAAGGGACAAGTTGCTGGAGGGTGGGTGGCTGCAGTAGAGGAAGAACTCTGTTCCTGCATGCCACACAGCAGTACAGTGGAGTTTATCACTTGAAATAATCTGTACTACAAGCTTTTGTCTTGAGATTTCAAAAAGGGTCCCTACTAATGTAACCACATTGAACTAATCTGTGTTATGTTATCTTGAGCTGTGGCTGAATCTGACCCCAGTGTGTTTTGCTTCCAAGTAGGAAAGGCTAGGAATGACTAAGTACACAAGAATTCTTGTGAGTTATATTTAAAATCAAAGATTCTGCTTCTACATAGCAACTTACATGCCTTGTTTTGCAGACATATGGCTCATCCTTCATGTGTTGTATCATGAAAAACATGGCTTGTAATTCTGCTGTGAAGCAATATGTTTGTGATTAAAATAAAAATTATATGATTTCTGGTAATTCATTCATTCAAGTAATTGTGAGCTATCAGAATATTTTCCATTTAGGGATGGCTACAGGATGATGTTTTGCATTATATATATGCATATATATGTATAACTGTATGTGGACATGTACATATATATAAGTACATAGCATTCTCAGACATCAAGATGCAGGTGGCTCTTTCTGAATCCCAAGAGCAGAATGTGTGTCTTGAAAAGCAGATTTGAGGAGGAGATGACTGGTACCTAGGCTTTGTAAGGCTGGAAAACTGCACCAGCAGTACAATAAGTTGGAAAAGAAATATCCATAAGGAGCAAGTTCTTTAAACCATGGCAAAAGCTCTGTAGCCTTCTTAGTGACATGGATTTTCCACATGCCACCCTGAAGCTGAAATGAGGATGGCTAATGAAACTAATCCTGTTTTCCTGGAAAAGCCTGTTCCAGGACCACTCAATGCTGCTGATACTGGTGTCAGAAGATCATGAAATAGGAAATAGCTGTTTGAGAGCTTAATGGAGTCTCACATGCTGCAGAAGGGCTGCTTTGGAGGCTGTTACGACCCACTGGAATGGGGCACGATCTTTGTTCTAGGTCCTCCTCATGCTGAACATATTATGATATTATGTGTCAAAGAACTCTGATGCTTCTATTATATATCTGCTTTAGATTCAGCAACCAGACCACTATTTAGACACATAAGGCATTGGTTATCAACCCCTTAAGTTTTAACACTTATTAAAAGCAGTGGCTAATACACTCTTACTTTTTACATTACATTTTAATAAGCTCTCAAATCCCACAATTCAAAGCTGCCGGCTAAGAGGCCACACTACAGCACTTCTCAAAGGTGCTGGCATAAGCCACAACACTGCTTTTCAAAGGTACTGGAACAAACCCAACACACTTCCACAAGCTCCTCTAGCAACAAACTTCAGGATGGAGTCTGGGGTAGGATATGATAGCTGTTCTTTCCACAGGCAAAGCAAGGAAGGATAGACATAAAGACAGAAGAGAGAGAAAGAGAACAATGAATATCACCTTAGCTACTACATTGGTCCTGCCACATGGATGGTCCAGAGCTGGGGTAAGAGTCAAAGATAAAGGGAAGAAAAAGAGCACAAGGGGGCCTGATCCACTTCCTTTTACAGTTACCTTGGTGTATACCTCTGATGCAAACTAGATTTTTCCTGCTGTTTGTTTGCCCGTGTGCAGACAGCCCCTTTGAGCCTTTCTCCAGGAAGCAAGTAGAGGGACAGTGGACTGAGCAGGAATCCCAAGGGGTGGAGCAGGATGTTGATTCAGAACAGGTCTGCACCCCTCCCTGGGACCCTCTTTTGCAATTACACCTTTCCTGTCCTAACAGAACATTTGAGACAAAGCATGTTTGTTTCTGGTCCTTCACGGAGGCTGAAAGGATGGTAAGACACAGTGAGCAAAAAAGGGTTAATAGGGCTCAGAGCTCCTGAGCCTGTCAAAAGACAGCAGAAATCTCACAGGAAAGGTATCTGCTGTATCTCGGCATCCTGCGCCACTCAAGAAACCCCAGAGGAGCTTCAGAGATTTGGCAAAAAGTGTTGATAAAATGCAGCAAGGCACATTAGGACTGGAATGCAGTGCTTGGCTCTGGAGATGGGGAAAGGAGTCACAGTAAATATATCTTCAGACACACATTGCCTCTCTTTGTCTAATGATTCAAGCAGTCACTACCCTGGAAGTGGAACATGATCTCAGCATCATGTAAGTTACCTTTCTCCTTTTCTTTGGGGTGAAACATCAAATAGAAAGTGGTTCTGCTGCTCGATTAACAAAAAGTGTTGCAGCCCTTGAAAATGAGCTTCAATGTGAGCTACTGATTCTGGTACTGTGGGAGTTACAGGAGGATCCTAAAAAGGTAGGCACCAACAGGACCTAAATTCTGTTTCCAAGGGTCACAACTCAGAGAATTAAATGCAATATGTCCCTCTGAATGAACTACTGAAAAATGTGTCAAGACCAAGCTCTAAGGCTGAATTTGATGTCCTTTTCAACCATATTTTAGATAAAATTCTTTGTGTATTTTGGTCATCAAACATTGTCTCCACACTGTTTAAGTGGGCCCAAGGTGAAATCAAGGCACATAAAATCTCAGACTAAAGCAAATCCAGTAGTAGTAGTTCTGTTACTTTTTAAAAAGTCAATCAGTTTAATACTTTTTCTCCAAAATGGGCAAAATCTACAGGTGAAATGACATTAGAATTTAGACTTGCATTATCATTCATATTTTATTTTAAAATCAAATTTTAAAGAATCTTTTAAATCTGTTTGGTTTGGGCAATACATTTAAAACTGTCTGTGCAGAATTGCCTGAAACAAATTGCCATCTGGCATTCCATATATTCAGGTTCAATTGAATTGTTTCAACAGCCATTGCAAGAAATCAAAAGGAAGCTAAGAAATGGCAAAGAATTCTTCTTCTAGCACTGAGAAATAGCTTGACAACATTTCATTGCAAATTTAAAATACCAACAAAAGCATAAAACCAGACTAATAAAAAGAAAGATGATTTTGTTATAATTTCAGTGGATAGTTTTTAACAAATTTATGATTGGTTCCTGTCAGTTTGTAGTAAGAAGTGAGCTGGTATTAGAATCATGGCTTGAGTGATCAAACAAGGACTGGAAAAATTCTTTGGCAGAGATCCATCTACACAGGAACTTGGTCTGCATGCAGAGAAAATACACTGCAGATGTATAAATTACACAGGCTGGAATTGTGCTGGTCAAAACCATCCATACTGGAGTCATGTGGGAAAGAAGGTCTAGACACCATAGATTACTTTGCTACAACTAAAATCATGCTAACTAGAAATTAGCTAAAACCACATTTGCACAAATACACATAGAGAAGTTTCTAACCAGCTGTGTTAACTAGATGTTCAAGCAGAACAAGAAAAGAATTTCAGCCAGTTGAATTCATTGGTAAAGCTTGCATACAATTTTAGTTATAGTTACATAGTTTGTTAAACAACCAATTAAGTAAGCTTACCAGAGAGGCAAAATCAGTCCACATTTTATTACAGAAAGTAACTTGCAGACAAATTTGCAGTAACTTGCAGGTTAATTGTTGCAATCCTACATTTTCATTGCTGCAAACAAACTTTATCAAAAGAGAATCCAGATTCCTAATTATCAGCACACATGGCCAAATCAAAACAATGTAATTTATTTGATAATTTTAACCAAGGACAGGGCTTTTTTTCCTGAGGAGAAAAACTCAGAGTAGAAAAGGAGCAATGCAGGATTGTTCAATCATTCTTGGCAAAGATAAGGAACTCTGTCTAGTGCTACTATTCTTTTGGGAAGGCACGAGAAATTGGGGGACTGCTGTTGATATGGGTTTATGTAATATATAATGCTGTATTACATATAAATTCCTAATATATTATCACTTTATTTCTGAGATTTGGATTTAACTTCTCTAGCTGCATCCCTTTTGGTGATTGTGGATAGAGTCTGGCCACTGCAGATAGTCAGGACACAAGTGCTTTTTGGACCTACGTGCTCAGTCCCAAGCAGAGTACAGATTCCAAAGGTCTAAAGATATTGCCAAGGAAAAAACTGCTCGGGTGATGACATGGACAAGAGAGTGAGCACTACTAAATCTTCTCAAAACTCCTGCAAGGTCTTTCTGTGGTCTGTGTTCACCCAGAAGAACACTTACCTGGGCAGTCAGAAGCTGGCTTGTGTTTGAATATTGTCAGAGAACTTTTTATGGACAGTGAGGCTGAAGCAGCTTGGTCAGCTGCCAGTGTGCAACTGCTGTAGATGGGAGTTGTGCCAGCTTTAGCTGCATTACAAGATAGCTATTTAGGAAGTTTACTACTTCTCCAGGTCCCATCTGTGTGCTTCCTTCTAAGTCAAGCCATCTCCACCTACCCTCAGCATGCAGGCATGACAAAGAATATGTGTGTGACACTCAGAGATTCCTTCAGGGTCTCACCTCTTGCCACCAGTGGTGATGCTGCTTACTGCTGCTTCTCCTCTTCTCTAAGCCTCCCTTGTCACTTCCTTCTTTCCCAGGCAGCACTTTTTGTGTGTCAGTTCAATTATTTCGACAGCCATTGTGTGCCGTCCCCAGCTGAGCCCCCCAAGCTATCCCTGCAAGCCCTTTCTGCTCTGGGACCTGTCACCCAGCAAGGGATTCACAGCCAACTACTCAGCTGCAGCATCTTCTGAATACATAAAACATCTATTGTGATATCTTTGTAATCACACTCTTCACGCTTTTCAGAAGCTTTGACTGTAAAATACAGTGGAGCAGGTATTTTCTTTTTGGCCATTTTCCAACTAAACTGCCTTCCACAAATAGAAATATAACTGTTTACTTGTCTACATGACTTTTTAATTGAGAGGTTTTACTAACCACCATAACAGATGTACCAAATAAATTTTGACCTAAAGTTTGGGAAGAACTACAGTAATGCCTGTTTTGAATGGACAATGAATATGCAAGGGGAAAAAAGATGGAAGTAGGTATGTATATATAAGGCATGGCATGGTCTTTCAGAAGGCATCAGAGAAACATTCCTTCAGTATTTCCCTATATTTTAAAACCAAAAAACCCCACCTACAACAGGATTTTTCTGAAAAGGAGTGACTTATCTCCCTGTACTGTTACTGAAAGTAAGAACTGGCATCAGTTAAATTAGACATTGTATATATGTGGTATAGATACCTCAGCTGTGATAATGTATGCTGAGGTTGAGGTTTTCCTGAAAAGTTGGCCAAGAAACAAAGTACACTTAAGGAATACGGATAGTGTTTTACTAGGGAAATGCCTAAAATAGTGTGAATCTTTAGTGTAGAATCCTTAAATGAAATGTTTGTTCAACTGGAAAAGAAACATTCATGTGAAGGGTTTTTATAGAAGATGCTGACTGTTTGCAGTTGAAGACTGAACCCAGTTGAGGTCTGAGAACCTAACTTACACAGTATTTTGAAGTGCTTAGTGCAAGAAATCTTAGAGTTGGTTTTATAAGTGAGTGAATTTTCAAGATTAAGTTCAGGTCTCCAAGTCAAGCAGCTGGAAAATAAAAAGGACACAACTGGCAGATACCCTTTTCTGGTTGATTTTCCAGCCAGCTGTAACTCACCTCCCCTTCCAGTCCCCTCCTGCCCCTCCTGTGTGTGCCAGTCCATGTGGCACTATCCCACCCAGTAGTGTCACAGCATTCAGCAATTTTAACCACTACCATTCATCCCTAGTCTATAGGGATGAATGGCAGTGATTAAAATTGCTGAATGTCTTTAGTCTATATCCGAATGCCTTTAGTCTATATCAGAAAATCATCAATGTACTTTAAAGTATTAAAGACATATATCAGTCTAGCTAAGTGAGTCAATAAAGACCTAGCTCCCCACTGGTTTTTCCATGTGCCCTGGGACAGCTGCTTTCCTGATGAGCAGCCACTGTGCATCTTCCTGAGTTGTTGAATTGTGCTGGTTAGTTCCTGGGCTTTTCTCTACTCATCCAAATGAATTCAGCAAACACTCGGCCTCAGAGTCCATCCATGAGCCCTTTTGCTCACAGAAAGCAGCACCGTGTTCTGAGGGTCAGCCACTGCACACAATTACTTCCACGATTTGCTCAAACCTAATTTCTGAGTTCTATCAGTCCTTGGCCTGTGGAGATTTACTGGGAGGATACTTAAGAACTCTTTTTCTTTGATGGCTCATTTCCCTCCATTTTATGTCTATTTGCTGTATGTATGTGGACATATATAGTCATTTAGCCTAAATTGTTCTCATATGTTCCTATGAGCTCATAGTGCATTTATAGAAAGTAACTATATTGCTTCTCAGGCTTTATTTTCATAGCCTTAATGCAATGTCTTCCAGTCTGTGTCATAAGACAGATATTTCTTGCTTTTTGTTGGGTTTTTTTTAAAATTTGAAATTATCTTGCTCAAACACGAAATTTCTGCTAGCACACTGCAAAGTACATTAGTCCAACTAATACAATCACACTAATACTTATTTATTTCTATCCCAAATATCTTGGTTGAAATAGAATGGACTCCTTTCAGATTCTTCCACAGCTGTAATAGAGTGATTTAGTTATCCTGTGATCAATTAATATCCAAAGATTTTTCTCCTCTTCTGCCTTTAATTTGTTAGTTCCAAACTCAAGACAGAAATTCTTGCTCTTAGTTCCAGAGCACATATTTTTGCCAAATTTTATCCTGATTCTGCTTGCAAGTTGTAAATTCTTCTTTATCCTCCTTATATTAATTATGTCTTCTTGTTTTAGGGCACCATCATATTTAGTTAGTATCCTCTGGCTCTCTGTGGCAAAATCACTTATGAAAATATTAAATTATGTTGGTTCCAAGAACAGCTCTGTAAGAACTCAATAAGCTGTCTTGTTGAAGATGGGTATTTGTATTTTACTACAATAGAAGCACCTGGTGTTCCACCTTAGCAACACTTAAGCATTTCTGGAAGGAGAAGACTTATCTTGGATTATGTAATGCTTGCTGATTACTTTACAAGTAAGACTTTTCCCTTAAAATCATTAATAAGTATTTTCTTACAATAACAAATTACAAAATCATAGTGTGGGGGGTTTGAGCAATTTGACTCTTTTGGAACCATAAAGCAAGATTGACATCAGTCATTAAGAAAAACATTATTTGTAGTGGAAATCTGCCATTCTTGTAAGTTAGTTTAGATCCTGCATTTTTGCAGCTCTGTTTAGTGCATGTAAGGGGCTTGTCACAATCATTAAAAATTCACTCTTGATAATTTAATTTGGTTTGAATTTCAGGATTTACGTCAGTTGAAATGTTTAACTTAGCTTAAAATATAAGGAGGAGGAGGATTTAATGAGAATTTAATCTGCTTTCTGGACAATGAAAGTGTGTTCTTTTTCCCCTTTTCATACTAAAATGAAAAGGGGAAAAAGAACTGTGAACTAAAATGCACAGTAAAAGGAAACAGTTTTAACATGTCTTTCTTCACACAGTTTTAAGTTAGCAGTCACCTAACTTATTAGGTGTCACATAAATGAGTTTTGCAATAACTGAACTGCATCATCTTACGAGAGAGTGGAAGCAGATGATGCTCATCAATGATGTATATTTTGTCTTTATAGACAATTAATAAATCACAAGAAAATAAGGGGTTCTCTTTAGTTTATATCAGAAAATCATCAATGTACTTTAAAATATTAAAGACATTTGTCAGTCTAGCTGAGTCAATAAAGACCTAGCTCAAAACTGAATTATTATGCCTACCTTCGAAGAAAACAGTAATATGTGAGCTACATATTTTGGCTGTTTCTAAAGGATGAATTCTTCTTCGCAATATTTAGCAATTTTTAGCAATTTTTGTTCCAATTCACTATATTCGCTATTTCAATCTTGGCTATTATTTTGTTTTCTGGCAAGTCACTATAATGTTTGCATGAACTGTGTCATGTAAATTCAAAGAACTTGTCATGTGAAAGAGGAGATTTTCTCAAACCCTTTGTGTTTGATTAGTCTGTCAGTGCCTTGGGTCAGCTGAGACCCTTGTGCACAACCAAATATGTTAGACTCCAGTTTTGGGGGCCCTTCACTAAAAAGTCTGGGGAGTCAGAGGGCAGTTCAGGGTCACACGGAGACAGAAGGACCTCCTCCCAAGTCTCCACACCTTTAATTGGTTTGTGGTGCCTCAGGGAAGATTCAGGGTAAGAGACACCCCCTCCCAGGTCTCCACAGTCAACTATGTTATCTACTGCGGGCAACTGGTAGCCTCCTTGAAGGACTCACATGTGACAATTTATGGAACACGCATTATTAATATAACAGAAAACTGTTAAGGTTTTAAGATTGAAGGTGATAGTATCTGGCTGAAAAAAAAATCTATTCTAAGCAATATACTAACAAGATCTAATTACTGAAAAGCCTAGCCTGAGCTAAGTGATCTGCACACAGACTGCAGTTCTTACCCCACAGGTGTCCCTGTGGTGGTGGAGATATGTTCTGCCTGTCAGCTGATGCCAGAACCATCAATTGAGTCTTCCCTATCTTCTGCACTTTTTAATCTTACTACTTTGATAGTAATTTTTGTGCTTTGGTACACCTTGAATTACCAGTGGTATATCACGTTCCATGTGGGGTGGTCGTGCCTTGGAGGTGGGAAACATCTGCATTGCATCTGAAGTAACCTTTGGGAATGGGGATAGATGTCTGTGATCTCACCATGGCCGCTGGTTCAACAGCAAGAAATCTTCTTCCTCCCTTATTTGACACGTGCTATGTGACTAATCAGGTACCAGGTATCACCTAGCATCCCCTTTTGCAAGAATTTTGGCAGAGCCTGAGCTTGGTGTTTCCACTTCACTCCACCCTCTATTTAGGCCCCCTCAGCATGCACTGTGTGTGAGAAGTTGGGCCTGCTGACCACATTCCATCCTGGGAGTAGCCACAGCAATTTCTCCCTGGAATTTTAAATATTGTTATAACTGTGTCTGTAACTTTCCACCCTGCTCCATCCTCCATTTTCATCTCCCCTCAGCAATGCTGTCTGGTATTTTTGTAACACTTTCTTTCTTTAATTTTACCCCTGCTCTGTAAAATGGTAACTAACAACTAATGGTAACATTGCTTTGATGGTAACTAACAACCATTACTGTAACATATTTAGGATTTTCAAATAGTCATTACTGGCACCAAAAGATATCTTTGTAATCCACAATATCTTTGTATTACATTTTCTCCAACTTGTTAGATATTAGGAGGAATTTTTTTGCTGTGAGGATGGTGACCCACTGGAACAAGTTTCCCAGAGAAGCTGTGGCTGCCACATCCCTGGAAATGTTCAAGGCAGGTTGGATGGGGCTCTGGTCTAGTGGAAGGTGTTGTGCCCATGGCAGGGCAGTTGGAACTAGATGATCTTTATGGTCCCTTTCAAGCCAAACTATTCTGTGGTTCTAAGATTTATAGTGTTCCAAATGTTATTAGAACAGTATTAATCAAAGAATGAAATGCAGTGTAGCAGTCTTATTGTAGAGATGGAAAAATAGTTGATAGTTGAGTGATTTGATCTGGCTGCTGTACTTAGTTTAAGTGACACTTCAATTTTTACATGTTTTAAGATAAAGGACTCTTGTCTTTTAGTCTCCACTGGTTGCATTAAGAAAATTAACAAAGGAAAAGTGGCCCAATCAGAAATTGGAAATATCACAAATTCATAAGCAAAATGTTCCAGGTATTTTATGGAATATCACAGTAGACCTAAACTAGGGATAAAAATGTTCCATTAATTCTGGGAACTAAGTAAAAACCAATTTTCCTTTGAGGGATGATCTATTAGTAAATTTAGACAGTTTCTTACTTTGATTGAGGATTTCATAAAATATTATTTCCCGCAAAATTCTTCATAAAACATTTTGAGGTGTCATTCTTTGACAGCTTTATCCTGCAAAAGCCGGCATGCAGTCAGGTAATGGAAAGGATTACACACATCAGCCACCACAGCAGCCAGGGACTATCCTCAGGGATCCAAAATTCCCTTCTGAAGGTCCCTGAGACGCCAGGTTTCAAGCTTCCAGGAAATTATGTTTTCTCAAAGTCTACCTTGAGTGAAATCAAACTAAATTCAACTCTCTTTTTAGCCAAGTGGCTCTTTTAGACACTCAGATGAGTAGTCATTCTTAAACCTGCTGCTAATGAGTCGTGTTTGTTTGCAGTGTCTAGACCTCACCTGGGAATAATTGCCATAGCATTGAGAAACTGCTCTTATGGGGAGCTGCAAATTCCTGTCTTGGGTTCAGTGAAAACATGTTGAAGATGAGGCACTCCAATGAAGCATTTCAGGTCCAATTTCTTTTCTATATTTTTGTCTGATTCTGTTCCTGTGTTAACACTTGTGTTTGAATTCTGAATCTAGTATAGCACAATGTTATTCTTTACTTGAATTCCACTTACATCATAGAATGACTCGGGTTAGAAAGAACATTTATAGGTTACAGCATATGAAAACGAGACTCACAAGCTGAAAGCAAAATGAACCAGTTTATTGCAGAGTTAAGGCAGTATTTACACACAGAGTGAGAATCTTTGTTCAGTCCTTTGAACACAACTGGCTGCAGGCCTGTAATGAATCCATTGGCCTGACTGTTAGTTTCCTCAAGGTTTGCAGGCTTTGAAGAAAGAGGATGCCTTTCCTGCTCTCAGTGTGTAATCTACTTTGTCTCATGCTTCCCAGGAATTTTCTGCAGTGCCAGGCTCTGCTATTTCTTTTCACTTCCCCCTTTTCTTTTTAAAGGAGTAATAGTTAAGGCTAAGGTAACCATTACTTGTTTTTGCGTGCTTTTAACAGCTCGATTATTTTAAAAAGGACAAGACAGAAGACTAAAAACAATATTATTGCTAGACAACTCAGTCCAATAAAAACCCAAACTCATAAATTTATCCCAGAAAACCAATTTTTTTGATTTAACCAAGAGAGATCATTTTTCAGATCTGTCAACACCTTTTGTTCCTGCAGAGTTTGTAAAGTTGTGAGTTGATCTTTTAATTGAGTGTGAAGTGGCTGTATATTCTGTTGTAAGGCCTTATCAAGGGCCCCTTGGAGGTGGTTTTTAACTGTCTCCCAATTGTGTTCCATGTCATTCCATGGAAGGGGAGTGACACATAAGGAATTATGGATATCTTCCCAATCACAGTGCAGGGATAGGTGAGTTTTTTGGGCCTCAACTCTCTTGCCTACCCTCATAAGAGCACTTTCCAAGGCATCTAATATGGCTGTTATTTCTTTATCAATGTTTTCTTGTCTTTGTAACTGCTTTGTGATATTAGTTAATTTGTCCCATAGTGTGAGAAGTTTGAATGGAATGATTTAAGGCAGTGACAGCCACAGAGGCTGTGGTTAATATTATTGCAACACAAACAATAGCAAAGATTAACCAACCCAGAAATTTGCAAACTCATTTGGATGTCCTCTTGTACTAGTTGAGCCAATTGTGAGAGACCATCCTGTCCTTCCCAAGACTGAGTCGGATTTACAGGTACCCAAATTTTAAATCATCTTTTAAATAGAAGAAGGACAGAATAGTTACACATATCTCCATAGATTATGCATGAGTTGAAAACAAAAGAATCAGCAGATAAAAAACCAAACCATTTCTATATTCTATCAAGAAATCATTAACTAAAGCAAAAACATACAGGTATGCAGTACAAGTTATTAGTAATTGTTCCTCTTGCAGTGTTGAAGTAGCAATTGTAGCATTCTTATCTAATTTTACTTGGTATATCCTATTGCCATAAGCAGGCAACAACTTTTTCCACAACTGTTTGCGCACACGGGACTGATTATTACCTCAATAATACTGAATTAATGATCTGGCTATCCCACCACCATGCCAAGCAATACTGTGGTTTGCCTTTTGGGATGGGGGAATGGTTGTATTGGTCCCATTGTCTTTCAAGATACCATGTGGTCCCCAATCAATTACCCTCCCATACTATAAGAACTGCTGTTGTGGCTGCTGTCCTGTGCATGATATCCATTCCAAATGCCCTATATTGGAGATGGATGTAAAATGACATTTGGGGAAATGGGGTGGAGGGCATCCACAGGTTAGTTGGAAGCAGACAGAATGGCTGGCGATGTAGTAGAAGTCAATTTTCTTGCATTGTCTGAGTGTGCATATATCAAATGCAATTGCACAGAAAAGTTAGCACAAGGTAAAGGTCAAGAGGCATTTGTTTGATTCCATGTTAAGCAGATAGGCGGTAAATCAGTAACAAAAGTAGTGTTAATACTCTATGTATCCTGACCCAGGGGAGGAAGCCAAGTTCCTCCTGTCCATTCTGTTCCATTGGTGCTGATGGGAAGCTCTGGATCTCACCAGGTCAGAGGCTGAAACAGAACAGCAGAGGTTAAATGATGTGGGTCCAGCAGATTGTCCCTTCTTCCATTTGATGGCAGCACAGCAGTAGAAAGACAAAGAGGTTCATTGTTGTCATCCTTGGCTGGGTTTGATCTATCTTGCTGGAAGCCAGTACGGTCCTGAAGGTAAAGAATCACACCCATAGCCTCTTCCCCAGGCTCACAGTGGAATTGGACCTTTCCATTGATCACTGTGACATCCTTGTGTGTAACTTCTGAGCAAACTCCTTCTCAATTAGCGGTCTGACCCAGAAGCCTTTTATGTGCAGTTAAGTCATCTCTACTGGAGAGATTCAAAAAATTTAAAACATAGGTTGCTTTGTCAGGCTGCTCTTGAGGGAGCATGCCTATTAGATTCTCCCTCTTTTGTTTTTGTAGCGTGTTTCTTCATGTGAAATGTGTCCTTTAGACTATTGCTTGCCCTGTTGGGGAATGGGTAATACCTGTGATGTGTTTGATACCCCAAGCATGGAAGAATTATTGTGTTTTAAGAGATGTATGGGGCCCATTATCTGCTTTTATCTGTTGAAGGACACCCATTGTGCCGAAGGCATGGAGCCAATGTCAGGTGGCACCTCTTGATTTCTCACCCTTGTGTGCTGTTGCTGCTATGGATCCGGAAAAGGTATCAATAGAAACATGGACATATTTATAAGTCCCAAAGCTCAATATGTGTGTTACATCTGTTTGCCAAATGTCATTAGGCAACCCTTCAAGGGTTTCAACCCTTTCAAGGGTTTCAACCCTTGTGGGTTTGTACCTAATATTTCTGGCAAAGGAGGAGTCTGCTGACATTGTGAGCAACTATTTAGTACATCCCATGCCTGTGGCAAAGTTAAATCGAATTGTTTTGCCAGTGCTTGGGCATTTTGATGGTAAAAGTAATGAGAATGTTTTGCCTGCCCTAACTTTTGTGGTATAGTAACTGTCATTTACATAAAAGTAACTCTCTGAAAAAGATCTGTTGCTTTCTGCAAATGCTGAGGAGTGCTTAGACGTGGAATCAATGTGGTCTTGCACTTAGGGAAATTTGGCCTTTCTGCCTGGGATGGTTTTGGCTAAGGGTGTGTTCTTGCTGCCTTTTGTTTTTAAGAAACAAACGTGTTGTTATTTATTGCTGAGTGAAATGGCAAGCACTATTAATATTGTAATGCTGACAAAAAAAGCCTTTTCCCAGTTTGCTGTTCTTTTTTTCTCTTTCTGTGGAAATTCCTGTTCTTTCCATAAACAGATACAAACAGACTAAACATTTCCTGCAAAATATGGCAGTGAGGACAAAGTAGCACTAGTAGGGTTATCTTGCTGATAAAAAGACATATTTTTTTGTATGTCTGCACTGTCAAAGCACAAAATTTCACTGAGACAAGAAGTTTTCTGTGAGGGTGTTTGTCTGGAGCCAATTTTGAGTTTTCTGTATAAAGAGGAAAGATATTCAGGCACAAACTGCTGAAGTAGAAGGTTTTGTTTTACTCCTGTCTTCCCAGCTAGACCACATGATGCCATTTTTTTGTGCTGAGAGTCGCAGATACAAACCTTTTTTGTGTATATGAGTGGCTGTGATGCTGACATGCACTGCCCTGCCCAGGGAGCCAAAGCCCTGTAGGAGATGGGGAGGCTCTTTGGTGGCCTGGATAAGATCAAGGGATCTGCACACACCAAAATTGCTAGAATTTGTTAAGCCTAAGAATAAATCAGAGTTTGGGCATTTATATAGTTGAAGGCTCTCTGAGCCTCCTGATATTCAGCAGACTCACACTATCCTCAGCATTCCAAACACTGCATACCAGATCTCGAGGCAAAACTGACTTTATGTCCCAGAAACAGCTGACCTTAGAAGCAAAAATGCTCTGCAATCCCTGACTAGTGGAAGCTGCCACCACTGAGAGACAGGCTGGGAAAACTGAACATGAGCATTCCTCAATGCATTTAGAAAAATTATATGACCTCAACCTGATACTTTTTGTTCATTTGGTTTGTGCTGAATCTTTACTGAAGCTCTGTCCTTTGTAGCTGAGGATTTAAACACAGGATTATGTTGCCTAGAGGGTTTTTTCTTCCCTGATATGTAAAGTATGACAAGTAGTCCCGTCTTTACCTCTTCCATTTATCCCTGCTTTGTATCCCAGCAGCGCTGTCATAGTGAAAATGCCAGCATCTACTAGATCTGGTCAAGTATAGGTGTGACAATAATTGCAAAAAAAAAAAAAAAAAAAAAAAAAAAAAGGAAATACTTGTCTTACCACAACCTTGTATGTCTATAGGGAATTTTATTATGCAGCTAGAGTGCTACAGCTTTATTTCCTGGTGTCATGACCCACTTGATAGGGGGCATGATGTTCATTATAAATTCTTGTCAGGTTGAACAAACACACCAGTCCATGTGTCAGGGAATCTTCTGCTTTACTGTAGAATTGTTTTAACTCTGGCAGCTAGCCCACTACTTGCTCTCAAAAGCCTTGGCTCATAAGCCTTGGCTCACAAGCCCTTAATTTTTACAACACATTTCAACAAGATCCCAACTCCCACAAACAAACTTCTGAATAAAATCATGGGTATAATATGATAGCCAGACTTTAAGACAAAGCAAGACAGGAGAGAAATAAATGCAGAGGAGAGAGAAAGGAGAAAAAAGATCACCAGGTCTTAGATCCTGTGTTGGTCCTGCTGCATGGGTGGTCCAGATCTGAGGTAGTGAGACAAAGAGAAAGGGAGGAAAAACAGAGGGGGACTGATCTACTTCCTTTTATAGTTAACTTGCTGCATGCCTCTCATGAAAACTGGATTTTTCATGCCATTTGGTCCGCACCAGCCATTTCAAGCCCTCCAGGAACTGAGTTGGCATGGGGAAAGTTGATGCAGATGCAATGAGCATAAGCCTGAAGACAGAAAAAAAGTTGGATCAGCACAGTGCTGCCACTACTCTGGAGGGGACTTCTTATCCAATCACAACTTTCCAGTCAGAACTGTCAGTCAGAATGTTGGAGAAAAAATGTTCTTACATGCTCATCCCTGATCCTCCACATCTGGTTACATGAGCCTGAAGCTGTGGTACAATAATTCAAAACATTGATTGGATGTAAGAAATGTAAGAAAGAATCATTTGAGGAAATACAATAGTTTAAACTAAAGCTTAAACAAGATAAAGTAATAGTTTCCTGAAGAAAAAAAACCTCAAAGCAAACAAACAAAACAAAATAATCAAACCCAAGTGTACTGGAAAAAATCCAAGAAAGTCCCTTCCTCACATCATGCCACTGATGCTACGTGGAGTCGTGCTGATCATACAGCCAGTTTGAATTGGAAACCCCAATTGCCCAGGAATCTTGGAATTCATCACAAAGTGGCCTGAAGGTGAAAACTTTGGACTTTTGTCATCAGAGGAAGAAGAGAAGGTGACATGTGCTGGGGGTGCCCCACCATCTAATCAACTGCCAGAATCCAAATAGCGATGCACTCTCTTCACTGGTCGTTGCTGACATACTGTAGGAACACATTAGAAATAGAAAACTTCTATATGGAGACCTACACAGTGAGTGCCAGAAGCTTTCAAGGGACAAGGTGGATCAAGCCAGGTTGCAGATCTGAAGGTACAGCTGGTTTTGGACATTACTGAAGGAAGGAAATGGCCAGCACTTTACCTCTGCGCTGACCTGTGGATGGTAGAAAATGCTCTATGATGTTGTCTCCCACAGAAAACAGTCATCCACAAACTTCTCCAGTGTGAGTCCATGCCACAGGCAACAGCTCTCCACAAACTGCTGCAATGTGGGTCACTATTCCATGCAGGCAGGCTGGGCTAAATGACCTTTAAACGTCCCCTCCAACCCAAACTACAGTGTGACAGCATTTAACCACAGAGGTTTACTCCGGGCTACTCCAGTGGAGAGGGTGGATTGTCCTGTCTTGCCTTTCAGATACTACTTCTTTTTGAATATACCCTCTTAATTTTAATTTCAAACAGTTGTCATAGCATCGCTTTGATTTTGCTGAACCTTCTTAGGGCTCTGAATAGGAAATTGTTAAAATGGCTCCAAAGCTGCTTACTGTGAAACTGAAGCATTCTGTTACTAAAGGGAATCTACTTTTCTGTGTGCTTCTGTGTGTTTGGGAGACCCTTTTGCATATTGACACTCAGGCATCACCTATCTAATCTTATGGGAAACCCTTCCAAATTTGTCAAGGTACTACAGCACTGCTGCCTCAGACTTTTCAGCACCCAGAAAAGACACAAAAAGCTTGCACAGCTGGCACAATTTCTGGGAGCATGAACAACAGTGGGATTAAAAAACCTGAACAAACTTATATTTGAGCCCAAACATCACGTTCAGAGGCTGTGAGTGACACCCAGTGGGGCTTTCTCATCCAAGGCAACCAAGCTGGAGGAGCTGTAATATTTCCTAAGCCTAAACTAGCCCCCAGACTTTAAAGCTGGCCATAGGTCTTTGCTTTTTGGCCATAAATGTGGAAGCAGGCAGGTCATATTCCTGCAGCTCTGAGAAGCATCCCATACACTGTGGTTCAGAGTCAGGGCAAACAACCATGCTGGGGCTCCAGGTCGAGCTGCAGAGGCAAATCTCACCAGCATCTATTGAAGGATCTGCAAAGCCACGAGGAAATAACCTTGAATGCCAATTCCTAAGCTACGCCATTCCAAATAAAAGTCATAAATTGTAGTAGGAGGTAGAAATTCCATATAGACATTCTGCTCCAGCCTCAAGCATGGGAGAATAACACACTGTTCAGGCTGCTGAATGAGCGCTCTGTGTGCACTGAGTCATTAAAAACCTGTGGAATAGTCAACCATGGCTGCACAAAAATAAATATACAGCTGACTGTAAGTAATTCCTTCACCTGCTTTTTCTAGTAGAATTTTATAAAAATGTTTGGTAAAGGGAATGTTTTGGTTTTTTTTTGTTTGTTTTTTTTTTTTAACACAAAGATTTTGGTATATTTGAATTGAAACCATATGTCTGGGTTTATGCTGCTCACATACAATGTCTGACTAGTTTTAAGTTTAATATCCTGTTAAAAACAACTAAATAAAAATCTGAGTGAATGTGTTAGGATACAAACTCCTAAAAAATAGATCTGTGAATACAAGTGAATTTTACTATAGAAGAATGGGGTAGGGGTTATTCTTTTTATGCTACAATTGGAAAGATATGGCTGAGAGGAGATTAAACTAGTTAAATCATATGTATTTTTTTACATTTCCCATCTCATCTTACTTTTATCTGCACAGAGGATACTATTACATATATTTGAGTTTTACCTCAGGCAGGAAGGCTAATCCTCTGTGGAGACATGTTTAATAAAACTACATGCATTTGGTTACAGGTAGGCTCCCCCTTTAAATTCATGAGCGAAGACTTTAAAAGATTAGTGAGGAGAGGAAATTTGATGAATAACCAGTATAAACATGTCAGGATCTAGCTTTTATTCAGAAATTCATGCATGATCTTAATATATAAGATTACGTATAAATCAGAAAATACTATCCTTGCAAGGCTGGTAAAACTGGAAATTCTTTAGTGTGTTTAAATTGTTGGGGATTTGACCTGAAAAACAGACCTGGTGAAATCCAGCTTTCAGAAAATTTATGTCCTCAAGACCTTGCCTCAAATGAATACATTAGATCACAGATCTACAAAACCTGAGAAACTGTATAAATGGATTAATCCCATTGGAGATGACATCAGCATTTCCTCACCAGACTCTTCTAAATTTCTTCCAAGGCTTTTATTTAAATTCTATACTACCTTTGCCTGAGAAGGACGTGTCAGATTGTAAGCTTTCCCTACTTTGTGAGGCAGGGAGAGAAGGAAAAAGAAACTTTAGGGGTTTTAAAATCTTATTTTACTCCTAACAGGTTAGATGGAAGGAGAAAGTATCTTTTATGAATAATTAGTGAACTATGTTTCTGTAACAACTGCAAAGTATGTGTTTCCACATGCAGTGTTTTCATGCTTACAGAGAACATTAAAAATAACACAGAAAGGATTGAAAATCAAACCATCATGTTAAAAGCATGATATGCTGTCTCTGTAACAAGCCACATTTACAGTAAGTGGAAAATTTCTCCATGTGCTGGCCAGCAATGATGTTTTTTAAGTGTTTTCATTTCCAGTGAGGAAGTGTTATTATTTCCACTTCAGGAACCTTGCCGAAGAGATGCTAGCAATATCCCTCTTGGGGTTCAGGATTTTTCATCAACAGGCAGAAACTCCACTACTAAAATACCAGTACATATTTATCCTGCTTCAACTCTCTTTTAACCTTTTCCCTTCTTAGGAAGCATCCAGATGCATCGCTTCACTTTATAAAAGCAAACTGAGCACAGCCTCAGTTTTCTGCTTTAAGGAAATGATATTTCCATAAAGTAAACCAGCACCCACTACAGAGAAAGGCTTTGGTAAAATCTTTTCCCATATTTTTTTGCCGAGGCCAAGGTCATTTTGGTGTTGGCTAAAACTGAAGTAGGTTCAATATTAATTGCAAACTCTTCTGAGACAAACAGCCTGACAGACCTTTTCCATTAGTTGTATTCACATTCATCCTCATACCCAATCCATCTAGAGCTACTTGTGTTTTTTTAATTTGGTTTTCTGTAATGTTTATCCAAGACAGGCCAGTGCTAATGGACTCAAAGGATTCTGTGCCCAGATATAGATGTGGTTTCAGCCTGACGCTTCTGAAGGAGAAAAGGGTTATCATGACCAGGTAGCTTAAACAAGCTAACATTAAAGTTATTTTCTCTACAAATTTGTTTTTGAGTTATCTGTTGGTCAGCTGTTCCAATTCTGAATTAAATATGCCTTTTTGAGAAATTCAAAATGTTTTCAAATTCAAATTTCAGTGAAACCTCAGACATTCTTCTGGTCCTGGAATACTCAGTATGGTTTGTGCTTCAGCATACTGATTCTGAATTTCTGCTGTATTGCAAAGTTATACTGAATGAATACTAAATGCCTTATAAAAGCTTCATTTCCCAAACCTTTTTTCACTTTATAGAATTTCTGGTATGTTCTTATGGCAATTTTCCTACAAAAACTCCTGGCATTACTCCTTCATGGACTATTTCATACCTCCCCCTCACTTGATGCCATTTGAGCATTTAGCACTGCACCCTCCAATTAGAAATTACATACATATACTTTTTAGTCCTGTTTTAAAACAAGGTTTCTTAATGTAAAGGCATAGTACTGTTCATAGCAGGAAAACAGAAGCCAGTAGTCAGAAAACGTTTATACTCTGAAGCCTGTGGGGCCTTTAGGACCATATAACATATTTCTGTTCTCTGAATAAAGAGCCATTTACAGCTGAAATATTCTGATGTTGCAACATTTACCATGATCTACAACAGAAATAGCAACTACATGTGAGCCAAAAACCAAAGATGAAGCATAGCTTGCAGAAGAAATTGTATACAACTGAAATCACCTGAAATCCAGTGCTGAACTGTGCATTTGCCATCTGTTTATAGGCAATTTCTGGGCTGGAGCCTGATTTTGGTGCTGCATAAGCAGGTTATGCAGAGTAAATTCTGCAGTTCTTTATGTTATTCTAAACTTTGTTTAAAATGTTGTTCAGTGGAAAAACAGTGGCTTTACCACAGCAGAGTATATAATGCCAAGTATTTGTAAGACAACAGTACCAGTAGGCTGCTTTATTTTTTGCTTCCTGTACTTTTTCCTCATTTATACAGAAGGAACTTTTAAATGCTTGAGCAGGCATGGAGGATAAAATACTGAAATCAAGCAGTCTTTTGACAATGCCAGGATTTAAATGAGGGCCTTCATGGGAGCGTGCCACAAGGAAGATCTGTTTCTTGGATGCATCCCAAAAGCTCCCCATATATCTGATGTCATGCAGCAATCCCTATGGACTCCTAGCAGAAAATGCAACATCCAACAGGAAAGCCCTTGCTCATTTCCCCGGTTCTCTGCATCCCAGGTTTCTGGTACTTCTGATCAATTTCCTTCTGTCTTCCTTCAGTTTTATTGTCCTCTAAACTTCCAGCTATTGCCAGAAATTACTTTACAAAGTTCTACACCGACTGATTTTTTTTTGTTTTTCCTTCAGCCTTTGCTGTGGTGTGTCTGCTGCTGTTAACTGTGATGAAGATTTCAGACCCTTCAACTGAAGTCTTCATAGAGAAAGGTAATTGTTACTTTCAGTACATGTCTTTCAGAAAAAAAAAAACAACTGATTTTCATTTGTACCATTTCATGGTTTCGTGGACAGCTTAAGGGTATTCATATTAGATTATATCATTGCAGTCTTGAGACTTTTGTCCTTTAGGTGTGATTTTGGAATGGATGGTGGCTACTCATTCACAGTCTTGTTCTGTCAGTGTGAGTCTTCATCTTTTCCACCATTTGATGATGTTAAAACTTAGTATTCTGTTCCTTTGTAATCCTGACCCATAATAGGTATTGCCTTATATCAGGCTGTTGTGTATCTTTCATCAAGTTCCAGTTTTTCCAAACCTATGCCCCCTGAGTAACTAAGACTGCAGATCTCGAATTGCAGACTTCCTTAAAAAATAGACATTCCAAGTCTGCCTTCCATTGGGGTGAGACTATTTGGATATAAAATTTAAAGTAAACCTGGATAATGTGAGCCCGATTGAAAACAGCAGTGGCAGGCAGCAGCTGTCGCTGGCAAGAGCATATACTCAGTCTCTAAATGTACAAAGAGACGACATAGTCACTAAAGCTAGGGGTTTTTTACTCTCTGTGGCACTGCTGAAAGCATAACCATGCTGACAAAGCCATAGCTGGGTGATTTACAGTCCATTACTTCCATGAGGAGACATCAAAATGGAAGTCCACTAGAACCCAAGTATGAGCCAAACCAGCTGGCTGTCAGTTATACCAGCCTGGGTGGAAATGGATGGAGACTATGTACCATGATCGGCAAAGACCAGGAATGCAAACAAAACATTAGGTGAAACAAGAGCACCCTGGGAATAGAAATTGTTTCAAGGAGCCCCTGTTGGCCAACAGAGACCAAGGACAAACACCAAACAGCCTCAATTGAATAAGCTTTAAACATGTTATAGAAAGCTGAAAGACTTAGTCTAATCCAACTTATTTATGTGAGTGTTTTGTGAACTTAATTACAAATTTAAAATGTTTCCAAATGAATGGAGTGCTTCTGTTACAATAGCTTGTCTAGCTGGGCTTCGCACCAGCTGCCTAGACACTGAAAATATTTCTCATCTTGAGGTGTTTGTGATTTCAAAGGACTCCAGAACTTGCAGAGACTACCTTAAATCAATTAAGTAGATGAAGGCTTCAGTTATTGCTCTTGCTGTCTCTGGTTAGTTTTTTGTTGGTTGTCTGACTGGTTGGTTTATTTTTTGCTTTTGTCTCTTGGTGTAAATCTTATGACCATCTGAGCTTATGTGAAGTGCTGCAGTAGGCTCCAAAATCAATACCCAGGCACACTGATATCACAGGTTACCATGGAGTATTTATTAAAGGCCACACACAGGTGAAAGCTTGCTCTCAGTAACTTTGTGTCTTACATTAAAGGGCCGGGCCTTGCCGTTAAGTTTATCCCTGAGCTCCCAAGAACCTACCAGACACATGGGAATAGGTGCCTTCCCTCAAGGAACAGTCAGCAAAGAAAGGAGCAGCTTGTGGAGCTCAGTACACTTGAAATTAAGATGAGGAGCTGGTCTCTACAGCTATTATTTGCTTCACATGTGCCCAGAGACAGGATAGCTTGTGGTTACAGAAGAAGCTGATGTGAGGGAAGGGGATCAAGACAGTGTTTGAATTATAGGTGTCTAAAATGAATGGCAGCATAAGAAATTGTAGACCCAAAGGCCCCTGAGCCCCATAAGCCTTTAATCTACAATGCCCAGAATAATAGTGAAAAAAAGCTGGTCTGGCTTATTTTCCCAACTAAATTAACTGTAAGCACCATAGTTATCTACAACATGCAGAAAGTGTCAAGATGACAGTTAAAGTACTTATTTTATAGAGGCAACATAAATATTGTTGCATGTAAACCTCTCCCAATCCAGACTGCAGGATTTGGTATAATCTTTGCTAGGTGGTGATTTTTTTCCATGAAGGAGGAAAAATGATATGAAAGGAGTTGGTAACTTTACAGACCCTTTCTTTTCGTGATCCCACCTTGATTTAACAACTCAAAAATGATAAAGATAGATTTCTAAAAGTCATGCGCACAGTTCAGCTGTGCCACAATTCTGCTACTAGATTCACCCAAAATACTGTTTAATGAAAACAAACGCTTCTTACAAAGTCAGCCCCATAAGATGCACTGTAATGGGGTTTTACCTAAACACATCAGACATCTTGTTTAAGAGCATATTTGTGTTTCATTTTCCCATCTTACCCTATCAAACTTTATTGCTTTACAGTTTCTACTTGATCCTGCATCTTTTTCCCATCCAAATTTTTTATCAATGACCAACTATGTGCCTGAGCAACTTGGAGAAGTTCTTCTGTCGCAAGTCGTGCATTTGAGGCGCTGCATAGATCAGGCTGTCAGCAAAGCCGTCGTTTCTAAGGGGAAGAAGAGTGGAGGTCAGGTTTACGGAGTTTTCTGTTGAGAGCCGAGCAGTGTACGCGTCTCGCTCCCTCCCCGCCCGTGCGGCAGCCCCGGGGGCGGTGCTCGCGGGCCCTGCGGCCGCTGCCCGGGGCGGGGGTGGCCCGGCCCTGTCGGGCTCGGCGCGGGGCCGCTTCCCCCTCGGCGGGGCCGCGGCTCTTAAGGGCGGCGCGGTGAGGCCGGCCCCAGAGCGCCGCCAGCCCTCCGGCCGCGCTGCCGTGCTCGGCCCGCATTGCAGCCCAGGCGGGGCGGGGAGCCCCATGCGGCACGGGCGGCCCTAGGCTGCGCGCCGGCCGCAGCATGCCGCTCCTTGTGCGCTTGGCGTGGCTGCTGGGGCTCTGCAGCCTCTGCCGCGGGTACTTCGAGGGGCCACTGTACCCCGAGATGTCCAACGGGAGCCTGCACCACTACTTCGTCCCTGATGGGGACTACGAGGAGAACGACGATCCCGAGCGGTGCCAGCTGCTGTTCCGGGTGAGCGAGCAGCGGCGGTGCGGCGCGGCGGCGGCGCCGGGCGGCGGGCTCACCCTGCGCGAGGAGCTGACGGTGCTGGGCCGGCAGGTGGAGGACGCGGGCCGGGTGCTGGAGGGCATCGGCAGGAGCATCTCCTACGACCTGGACGGGGAGGAGAGCTACGGCGCCTACCTGCGCCGCGAGTCCGCCCAGATCAGCGACGCCTACTCCAGCTCGGACCGCTCGCTGAGCGAGCTGGAGGGCAAATTCCGGCAGGGCCAGGAGCAGGGCGGCCGGGAGGAGTCCCGCCTGGGCGACAGCTTCCTGGGGCTGCTGCTGCACGCCCGCGCCCTGCTCCGCGAGACCCGCCACGTCTCCAGCGGGCTGCGCGACAAGTACGACCTGCTGGCGCTGACGGTGCGCAGCCACGGCGCCCGCCTCAGCCGCCTCAAGAACGACTATCTCCGCGTCTGAGCCCGCTCAGCCGCCTCAAGAACGACTGTCTCCGCGTCTGAGCTCCCCTCAGCCGCCTCAAGAACGACTATCTCCGCGTCTGAGCCCGCTCAGCCGCCTCAAGAACGACTGTCTCCGCGTCTGAGCTCCCCTCAGCCGCCTCAAGAACGACTGTCTCCGCATCTGAGCCCGCTCAGCCGCCTCAAGAACGACTGTCTCCGCGTCTGAGCTCCCCTCGGCCGCCTCAAGAACGACTGTCTCCGCGTCTGAGCCTCCCCGTTGCTGGGGTCACCGCCGTCCCGACCGCCCGTCCCCGGCAATGCACGGCCCTGGCGCCCGCCTGGAAGGAGCACCTCCTTGGACAAACCCTAGAATTACGAAGCTCGGAAAAGACCTCCGAGTTCATCAAGTCCAATCTTTGACTGAATACCACCACGCCTGCTAAACCACAAGTGCCGCATTTGCTCGTTTTTGAACGCTTCCAGGGATAGTAACGGAAAATACATTCTTCTTCATGGAAAAAAACCCCTTATTTATTTTACCTTTCAAACAAATAGCACAATTGTATAAACCAGGAGGTTCGAGGTATGTTTAAGTTAATGTCCGAGGTATGTTTAAATTAATATCCCATATTCAAAAAAGCTACCTTCTGTTATATCATTCACCTTTGGATGCAATTGAAGTAAGCTCTCTCATGTCTGATTCCCTGTTTTTTGTTTTTTTGTATCACCTGCCCTGCTGTGGCTCACCTGCGCTAAGTATAGTTGAAGTGAGGTGCTGGCCAGCTCCTTCCAGACTCCTGTGTAGCAAATTCTTAAATTGCTTTTGTTGTTAGTCCTTCAGGGTGACACCTCTGGCCCTCTGTTAAGTTCCTTTCTAATGCTATGTATTATATGCTCCTTAAATGTTGTTCCACTATGTAAAGCTGTGATTTTCATTTGTGTTTGGAAAGATGGGAACTATTCTGGCAGGATTGGTATTTCCAGGCTTGCTTATCTGTGACTCTAAGCTATCATAACCCTGAGAAGCAGCCAAAAAGGCTTAAGTCAGATCCTGAGAATGCTGGTAGAGATTTTTATAGCAAAAAGAATGAGCTCTAGCACTGGTTAGAGTTTTGGATCCCAGATTTGAGAGCCAGGAGCATGTTTCTAAAGCTGACTAAAAGGTTTTGTCTGTGCAAACACATTGACTTTTCTTGTTAGTGCCTTTTTACTTTTGCTAGCTAAGTTATTAATGTAACTTTGTGGTCCTAGACAATAGCAAAAGTGTCTGGTAGGAAGGAGGGTGGGGTTTTTAGACTCGTTGCTGTTTAACTGACAATTTTGGGTAATGTGGCTATTAGGTTACAGATACTGCAGGCAGAATACCTGTTGGGATGAAAAGAGTTTATGGGTTGTTGTAATAAATATTTGAAAACAATGTTAAAGTACATTTCTGTTATTAGTTTCAGAGACTCTCTTGATTTTAAAACATTCTGTTGGATGTGTCTTTTCAGCAAAACATTGGAAGTTTGTAGCCCTTGCCAAGTGAAATAACTTGCTTTTTAGTAAAAACAAATAAAAATGTACAGACCCATGAAGTAATCAAGTTTCATTAAAAGCAACAATACAAAAGGCCTTGTGGGCCAGACTTCTTTGAGTTTTTAAGCCTTTTTAAGCACCCATGGAAGAGAAGCTGATGTACTTCTGAGGTCTGTTCCTGTTAACCCTGCTCCCATTTAGTTATACTTCAGTCTGCAAGCCATTCAGTGGGTAAGTTACTCAGCATTGCAGTGGCTCAACATAAGTCAGCTTGGACTAGAGTGCTGAAGGCACCAGGAAAGTCTCATGAAGGTAGGTGCTTACAGAACCAGACAGCTCATTTTGCTGAAGGCAGTGAAATGTAATCTACTGGCAAGATACTTTACATGTCATTTTGCATTTTTAAGTCCTCAGGATCTTTAAAGATTTGCTGGGAAAAAAAACCAAAAAACCATTTTATTGGTTGACTCTGGTAGAACCACTCAATGTTATTTTTCTGTTCTCAAGTTAGAAACTATATGACAAGTTCTAGCTCTTAAAAATTCATTTTTCGGTGATACTTTCCTTGCCACTAGAGATGGATGGCACAACAGAAGAGTGAGCCAAGCCACTGAGTCTTGTGTGCTCACTCTCTTAGCAAAACATAAAAGCATTTCTGGGCTGGACCAAGCTCCAGAAGTGCTGATGCCAGTCTCCCCCAAAGATGTCATGCAGTTCCATTTGTGCCCAGAGGCTTCTTAAGGGAAGTTTAAGTCTGTGTTTTACTCACTTTGAGTCATTTGTTATAACATGAAGTAAATAAACATCAGCGTTTGTATAACATCAAACTGTTTGTTACAACATCAGTAAATAAACAAAAATGGCATGAGAGTGCTATTTTTTAGGCATATGAGAGCAGTATTCAAATCCTAATAAAAAGCAGTAGTAGCATAAAACCGCTTCTTGAATATTCTTTGAGCAGCTTGACTGTTCTGTTTGCAGTAGCAAATGTTTGGTCAAGCTGAAACTATTCCAATGTGTGCAGCATACCAAAAGAGTAAATGTTAGCAGAATGCTTACTTTGCAAAGCAGGAGATGTGTGGGTATTTACAGAATAACTCATTCGACCCAATGCCCTGTAAATTGTCATCTAATGAAACAAGACTGTGGTACTTTATAGTCCACACTATAGTCCACATTATTTCATATCATATATGAATACTTGACATTGTTTATGTTTTACTGAAACATAAAAGATTTTTCTATTTTAAATATGGCAGAATTCTGATTTTATTTTTTATTCTTGATTTCAGAAGGCTTTAAATGGTCCTTTCTAGGAGAAAATGAAGATATCTGAGTCTGGTCTATGTATAAGTTTAATACAAATGGTCCATCTTATGTGGATTTGAAGAAGCCAATATAAAAATCTTTTAGGAAATTTAAATCTACTAGAGTTTGATTTACATAATTTTGGCTGACCAAAGCAAATGTGTACATTAAATATATCATTTTTTGAGTCAGAGCTGATATATTAAATGTTTTTCATAGAGCTGCCTGCAAGAACTGAGTGCTTAGTGATATTCAAGTTTAAAGTTTTAAATTCAATTTTTTTCTTTAAAAACTATGAAAACTATATTGCAATACTCTTTGCAATCTTATAAATGTCTTGCTTTTGCTTTTTATCTAATAAAACTTATTTGTTTGGGAGGTATGAAGATGCCCTGGATCTGGATCTTCATGCAGCCTATTTTAAATAGTAAAGGCCCTTTTATCATTGAAAATTTGGTAATTACCTTTAAGCAGAGAGCTTTAAAAGGATGATTGTAGCAGCAGTAATCCCCATTATGTTCTTATGTTAAAATATTATATTGGTACTAGATTTTTTCTTTTTCAGAATGCAGAAGTTTGAGCTAAAATTGAGGTGACAGCAGGGCTTTTTTGTAGTTTTCTAAAGATTTTCTGAATTTATTAAAGAGTTGATGGTGCTGAAGAGCAAATGCCTTTTCTGGGGAAAAAAATGTGCTGCAGCTGGAACAATCATAGAGAGCTCACTTAATATTTAAGTTTTTCATCAAGGTGAGCAGGCTGCCCAGAGAAGGTGTGAATGCTCCATCCATGGAAGTTCTCAAGGCCGGGCTAGGAGGAGCTCTGAGCAGCCTGGTCTGGTAGAGGCTGTCTCTGCCCATGGCAAATGGATTGGAATGAGATGATCTTTAAGGCCCCTTCCAACTCAAAGTGTTCTATGATCAGAGTCAGATCAAGGCACTAAGGGACCCACCTGCACTTCTCTCCAGGTAGCTCACTTTTGAAGGCAGTGCTCTGATGTGGGCATTCTCACATCTACTGATACACACAGAACAGGAGAAGCTCAGAGCATGCACAAAACCATTAACAAAAGCTTGAGAAAGAAATTGTGTTGCCTTGGGCCAAGTGAATGGTTGGGGATTCGGAGGGGAGTGTGCAAGCTGGATTTCAAAACTGCGATGTTCAGTTTCACAGGTTGACTTACCCAGGACCATCATCACAAAGAGAATTTAAGGGAAACTTCCAAAACCTCAGTAAGCCTTTAAAAAACTTTATGTGTGCCAAGCTGGGGTGTATGAATTGTCTGAAGCTAAATTGTTGCTCCTATAGGTTGCCATGTACTCAGATGCAGATTGGCAAGATGTAAACCTCATAAGCAAAAAATATACCTGGCTTAGTCACTAGAAACAACCTTGTGAGCTACAGAGCTCTGGTCATAATCTTGTCTAGGAAATGTGTATTTTGTGGAGAAATTCTTTGGATGTGTCTATTACTGTTGGTGTGACTGTTTCTTTAGATGGCCTTCATGTTGCTTGCTCATGCTTCTTGAATATCAATTTTGTGACTATTAAAGAAATTTTCAGGTAACGCTGAAGTGTTGTGAGTGAAGTGCATTTCACAGCCACTATTCCTGAAGTACGCCTGTGGATTCAAAGTCTGTAATTTTTCTGTCTTTTAAAATGTATTTTTACTTGCAGTTCATTGGGGAATTTTTTTTCATTAACTAAATCTTTTTTTGGTGAGCCATTAGCAAAATATAGTTCAATTTGTGGGTCTGCATTTCATTCCTATAATATGTGAAACTGGCGAAAAAACTGTGCTTCTTTAAAAAGCTGTTATTAGAACATATGTGTAAAAAAAAAAAGACTAAAACTGCCTGTTTTATTTTCTTCATTGAGTTGTCATCCTGCCTACAGGATCAATTTATCACTGGAAAAGGCAGAATTTAATGACTACGACTGTAACAAGGAAAACATATGGTCTCCATAACCATTACATTTTTAACGATGTGGCTTGGACAGAGCCATTCCTCCTTGAAAACTACCTTACCTTGGAGATACTGCTGGCAGTCTCCAGCATGCCATTAACATTCTTTCATAAGAAAAGACAATGCCAAGAGTATCATGTTTTCTCAGATGACAACCTTACTGTGACTGCAGACACTCCTTATAGGTGTTTCGAAACTGTTTAGTAGTCATTATTTGTGTCTAAACTCTCTTGGAGGGTCGGGGAGGAAAGTCATTGGGGTGGGTTGGCTTAGGAAAGAGATTCATTATCCAGTGAAGTGGATAATGTGAATATTGTTAAGAGTGTGATGACAAAAAAAAGATATATACTTGCGTGATATTTTCCATACATTTTTCCACTCTGCAATTTTTTCCCTGTGACAGGGAAACCATCGAGTAGTTTTAGTGTTGTAATAGAAATTTACTATTATTAATGCTAATAGTTTGGTATTATATATTTGGTATATAGCGTAAATACTATTATGTACACTAAAAATTTGGATATACTCCAAACTGCAAGATGGTTTTTTCTGTGTACTTGTTATCTCTTCTTAGTTTTGGTTTAGGTTTTAATCCACAAAAATCAGTTCAGTTGACTTTTAGTTTCTCAGCTGGATTTATCTAAGACCTTTTTATGCCTTTTTTGGGGTAATGATTAAGAATTATTTCTTTTACACTTTCTGTGTGGACAGTTTTTTGGTTAATGAAGAGCAGTTAAGTTTTCTTAGTAGCAGGCTTTGTCCTTTCTTAATTGATATTGTTTTGTTTCTAATTTACTGTAATTTATCTGAGATTTGTATTAAAGTAATGCACTTTTTACTCAGGATTCAAACAGAGGTACAACAAAATGCAAGCTAATTCATAATTCATAACTGGATCTGCATATAAATTAGGATGCTATTAAATTTGTGACTTTAAATAATATTTCACATCCTCTAATTTCAGAAGAGTAACCCTAGAAAAAAGAGCGAATGAACAAGAGGCCATCTTCATCTAATCTACCAGATGTAGATTACATCTGGTGTTTAAAAGCCCAGGTTCTTTTGCTCTTTCCACACACCACCACCACTCCCTCTCCCTCCCAGGAGGCTGAAGTGGTTTTCAGGCAGTGTCTCCACTGCAGAGCTGTGCAGCCATGAAGGAAGGTGGGTACACAGGGCTCTGTGCCTTCACGGGGCATATTTGCTGTTGGCTTGTGAGGTAACAGCATCAGACAAATGTTTTTGTGCAGACACTGGCACATGTGAGCACAGAGTTTGTGGTGATTGGGAGTGGAGCTGTGGCTGATTCCCAGTGGCTTCAGCTGTGCAGCACTGTGACACACAGGTGAGCAGCGCTGACAGCAATGAGCCATGGAGTGCCCAGGGGTGCCGACCAGCCATACAGGGAACAGAGGGCGCACAGGTGCAGTGCATCTAAGATGAAGAATATAAAAGGCTGGATTAAAGAACTAGATGGGCAGATGTCTGCAGCCTTCTGAAAAGGTATGGTGTGGCAGTGGGGGTTTGAAGATGTTTAGTCTCTCCCTGCCTGTTGTGGGGGCCGAGGAATCAGCCAGCAAAGGAGTGGTTGCTCTCCCCTGGAGAGCCAAGCCTTGAATGAGGCACACCTCAGTTAGGGTGAGGAACCCTTCCCGCCCATGATCCTTCGCAGTTCTGTGTTAATGTTGTACCTCATTGGTTTTTCCCTTGTCACTCCTCCAAGTTACGTGTATCCCATTCATTACTAGTTTCTCCCTGCTCTCCAGTTCCCTATATAAACCCCTATTTTTCCCTGTGAAACTGGTGCTGCTGTCCCTGGCTCCCTTCACAGAGGGCCCTACTCTAATAAAGGTCTCCACTCTGTGGAACCTGCCACACAGTGCTCGGGTCTCTTTTCTCTTGTCACCGCCGTTGGGCTGAGAGCTGAGAATCACTCTGCTGCTGGGATTGTGAAGACCCAAGGTCCTGTGTAGCCTAGTTCTAAACTGCAGCAAAGGAAAAATATTCTGCAGTTTAGAACTAGGCTACACAGGACCCTTATATTCTGGTCCTGTGTAGCCTAGTTCTAAACTGCAGCAAAGGAAAAACCATCTGATAACTCCAGCAGGCCTTTGTGAGTCAAAATACTGAAGCCCAGGACATTTTTTTGTGCACAAATTCAGCTGGCAAGACTTCGGTCCTGGTAGCATCCATATGTTGCCCTGTGAGCTTAAGAGCAAAACAAGAAGATACTTAATAAATATGCAATATTTGACATTGATAAAGTCATTAAAATACATATGTAATGACTTATTGATTCAGGGAGTGTCCCCTGAATTTTTCTGAATATTCAAAAACATTAGACCAGAGCTTTTCTAATTCTAGCATCTGTACACCATCATTCTGCAGGACAGTATGCAGCTAGCTTTAAATAAAAGAGTATATCCATAAAAAGGCTGTGAAAGGAGAGAGGAACTCTCACAGAACCCTGTTGCTAAAGTCATGTTTACAAAGCTTTTCCTTGCAGGGAGGTGGATTTCATGTTTTCTATTCCACAGTATCCACAGCAGGAGTTCTGGTGTATGTACTTTCATACTTTGGATTTTGAACATGGTTAGTAGCAGCTCTGGCTTTTGGTTTGTGGAATTGGTTTTGAGGTGTCTTTCTGTGAGAGACTGAAACATTATGGCTAAGGGCTCAAGCATTGCTATGAAGGAATTTGCCCTTTATGGCAAAACTGCACAATGAAACTGTAACCACCAAAGCCCACCCCTTCCTGAATGTGCCTTCTGACTGGAACTTTGGACTGAGAGTTCAGCTGCCTAAGGGGACGTGAGATAACAGTGACAGTACTGTCCAGTTACCTCAGGGCTAGGGAGAAGTAAACAAGGCTGGGGAAGAAAAGGTATCCAGAAAAAAGCCAGACCCAGCATCTGTCCTGAAAATGAGCTCTGGCTGTGTCCAGGGTGGGGGAGGCCACAGACTCACCGGCTGAGGCAAGGTTTGCCCTCCCCCCAACCAAGGGGAGAGGAGGTTTCAGGGCTGTTGCATCATCTCTGGTCAGAGGGCATGGCAACGAAAGACAGCCAAGATGACAGATCATCAAATGGAAGGGATTTTTGAATAGATATGTCTGACTATACCCTCTGTCAGTAACATATTGTGAAAAATGCCTATTTTATGATTGGCTTTTTGCAAATATTGAAATGAATATTATATGTGTTATGTTAGAAGGTTATACTGAATTAATTTTCTTAAGTAATGGGTTAAATATGGTTTTAGGTTATAACATAATGTTAAAATAGAAACTATGTATGTGGGATATTTTTTTAAAGACAGGAATGAGGTACTTGCACCAGATAGCAGCCACAGGACACCTAAATCTTTCAGAGAAAGAGAATTTATTGCTCCATGATCAGAATAAACTAACTTCTTCCTGCCTCGCTCAGCCCTGAAGACACCATTAGGATTAGGAGGAAAAATTTGACCCTGACCAGAGAGAATCCTGTGTTTGAATGGAATTTATGCATCTTATGGTGTATGAATTTGCAACAGGCTGTTGCTTTTAAGGGTTAATCCTCTGTTAACGGGTGTCCATTTTCAGGCTTATTATGCCCAGAAAAAGGTACATGGATGTCCATAACTATTTGTTTCTATTGTCTCATGTCGTCCTAATCCAAATTGTCCAAATAATTATTACTCTAATTATATTGCTATTTTTATAACCATTTTATTGTTATTAAACTGTTAACATTTAAAAAAAAAAATTAAAAACATGTCTTTTTAAAAACTTTTTTTTAATTGCGTTTTTCACAATATAATGAATATTCCCGTAGTCTAGGTAGTTGGAAGGGAAGGGGGAATCGTTGTAACACTGTCCTTGTGCTGTTCTTGCTTCTTCAGTAATAAGCTGCTCTTGGTGGTGCTTTAGGACCTCCGTGACTGAGTTCCCTCTGATGTTTTTGCTATAGGACCCAAAAGGTAGAACCCAATATACAATACAATACAATACTTTTTATAACTCTGCCATATGCTTCTCCACCACCAGCTGTTGAAAATACAGACATTTCTCATGCATTTAATCGCACTTACACTTTTTCCTCTCTTTATTCTATAAGCAAACGGCTTGAAACTCTGAAAAACAAATGGCAACTGGTTTCAGGAGCTCCATGACTTCCCTCTGACGTCTCCCTGTGACGTTTTGGCTACAGAGTCCAGAAAGCGGAGGAGGCGGCAGCGCCGCGGAGCGCAGTCCCGGTGTCTCGGAGTCCCGGCGTCTGAGCATGAGCGCGGCCGTGCGGACGGTGCGGGCTGCGGGCGGGGGCCGCTCGGTGTGCGTGCAGTGGGAGGACGGGAGCGAGAGCAGCTACCCGAGCGTGTGGCTGCGGGACAGCTGCCAGTGCCCGCTCTGCTTCCTGCCCTCCGCCGGGGCGCGCAGGCTGCGCCTCGAGGACCTGGATGTGGACATCGTGGCCAAGCAGGTTGCTCTGGCAGATAGCAAAAAGGTATTTGAAGCAAGCCGTCGTTCACCTTCTCGTGAAAGTCGTCTAACGATGCTTATTAATTTAAATTCGAGACAATTGCAAGTCGCACTCTAATGACAGTTTGCTTGTTTGCACGCCTTAGCAGGTATTTGCAAAGCTTTCAGGAAGAATCGCATTTTGGGGAATTCGGATCTTTCCACCTTCATGTGAAACTTCACTGTATGGATTTTATGCAGAGGCTGCATAAACTCAAGCATCAGCTTTTATAATATAATAATGCTTTTCAAAATTCTGCCATATCCTTCTTCATCGCTAGTTGTTGAAAATTCAGACATTTCTTGCACATTTAATCACACTTACACTTCTTCCTCTCTTAATTTTTTAAGTAAATGGCTTGAAAATATGAAAAAAT
Organism: Melospiza georgiana; assembly: GCF_028018845.1. Classification (NCBI taxonomy): domain Eukaryota; kingdom Metazoa; phylum Chordata; class Aves; order Passeriformes; family Passerellidae; genus Melospiza; species Melospiza georgiana. Next base: position 30,726,938 of record NC_080435.1, read on the forward strand.
AATGGTAAGATGATGAATGACTTTAATCTATAACAAAAATATCAGCTTTATTAGGAAACTTTCGATGCAAAATAACCTTTATCTTGAGTGAACGCTCGATCCAAAATTAAAGCAAATAATCAGAATTGGACTAATGTCTGTATCCCTGTCTACTTATCTACATTAACATTTCTTCCTGCAAAATAGAAGGTTATCAGGCAAGAGAGGAGAGGAGCTGCCCTCCTTATGAATGTCAACCTTTCCTGACATATAAAATCCTAGCATATGATTTAGATTTTTTTAATGTTTTATTAAATACAGTTCGTGGCTCCTTTGGCAAACTGATTTCCTCAGTTTTATACTTTAAGATATTTTAAACATATTGGAAATGCAGCAGTCAGCCCTGTGTCAGATGTGGCAGCCTCGCTGCAGGGGCAGTTTGCAGAGGCTGGCTCATGTGTGAGTAGCTCAGCCACAGGATAAGGGTCCCTGGTGAGGAATTCTGGACTCCCAAGTTGATTGTACACAAAATTAATGCCATGTAAATTCAGTATTTGATCAGGCAAATTAGGAATTGTCTGCTTCCACTTAAATTCAGAAACTGATAAAAGCACAGCATTAATACTAAAATGATACTGACAGTGTTTTACCATCATGTGAATGAGCAGAGTCATGTGAATTGGGAATTGATACCTATTCATCCACCTTAAAAATTCAGCTAGGGGTCTGTGCGGGACTGATCTCTTTCAGTTCATGACAAGCAAAGCCATATGCTTTCTATCCATGTTTTTTTTCAGGAATTTGAAAAACTCAACACTTTTTAAAAATTTATTTGATAGAGGGAAGACTTCAAAAGTAGGAGGTGGACTTCTGTCCTAGAAAAAGGTCCTTGTCTGTCTTGTTCTTTTTCTTTTCTCATGACCTGTCAGTGTTTTGCAAGAAATTTTTGCTCTTCTGAGCTGGGTTGAGGTGCTCTCCCCAGTGATACGTGCCAGTTTTTACAATTCCCTTCTTTCTGTTAAGTGCAGCTCCCACAGTGGAAACAGTCCACACAAACCAGCAAATTAGGTCATGGGTTGAAATGAAAATTAACATTTATAGGAAGTAGCAGAATGTGAATGGTGTTCCAGTGGGGTTTTCATTACTTGTTTGCTATCATGTTTCAGGAAAAGTTTAACTCTGATATTATTGATCTAAGTATTACAACTTCTGCTGTTGCTAAGGAATTTTGTTGTTCTAGATGATGTTTTTCAAATTTTTTTTTTTCTAATTCAACTTTTCCTTTGTGTTGAAAGATCTCTATTACATGGCCTGATGAACACACAAGTGAATATGAAGCTGAGTGGTTGAAAAAACGATGCTTCTCTGAAGAAGCCAGAGCTGAAATGCGAGTAGATTTATTTTTGCCAGGTAGGAATTAAATCCATGTCTGCCATGCTTGTGACAAATGCAAGGGGTTTGACACTGACAGTCCTGGTTGAGGTGCCTGTGTGAGGACCAGGTCTACCCAGCTGAAGCTGTGGGAACAGCCCTTGGTGCCCAGTGCCAGGCTGTGCATGTGTGACAGGGACCTGTGGTTATCTTTTCCCTCTTCTACCTTCTATACCTGGGAGAAATGCAACTACTTGGGCTACACTTACTTTCCTAAAAGCCTTCTCTTTCCAGAAAGTGTTAGTAGGTCTCATAAATGAGCCATGGACCACTAGTGGTCTGTGGCTAGGCAAGTGTCTGAGTGCTATTTAAAATATTTAAATTTTTTCTAAATTTTTCTAAAAAGAAAGTTTATTTGGAACTGCAAGGGAGTTACAACTGAAATATTTTTTCCCCTTTTTCATGGCCTTCTTGTTAAAAAGTAACTGTGTAGCCTGGCAGTGTGTAGTGCTGAAGTTCAGGTTGTGTTTGCTTTGCTTCCCGCGCGTGTTTTAGTGGTAGACTGTCTTTTGATCACAAAGTATTTTGTTCAACTGTCTTTGTGACATTTACCCTGTACAGATCACTTACCCTTTAAAGTGGATAATTATAGAGCCACGAGGTTCGGCATGATGCATTTCATCAGTCAGAAATTTGACAGCATTTCAGACTGAGCATGGAGGTGTGAAAGCTTGGAGGATGCCTGCGATTGCTCTTGATGGTGTTCCTGTGAGATCTGCTCTTGCAGAAAGCTGTGCATCTGTGTTCAGTGTTAATACAGTATCTGTTAAAATAGGACATTACTGGTTTAAAAGATAAGAAATATCTCCATTCATTTCAATGGATGTGTAATAAACTCTTCATAGTTCAGAATGGATCTATTTCCCCTGATAATATAAATGTTTCTATCTACTTTACTTTTGGCAAAAATAAACAGTTGTGTTTAGTATTTTGAAGAGTTTGGCATGCTTCCAGAGTGAATATGGTGAAGATGCAGACCTCATTCAGGGAAACTAGACTTGATTTTTCAGATGGCAAGAACTTTTATTTGTGAAAATGAATGTCCTATGAAAGCTAGCAGGATGTTTTGTAGTCTTCAAAGGGATCGATGTAAATTGCTTTAATTAGTACCCATGCAAAATAATCTAGATCTCAGGTTGTGTTCATTGGCAAAGGTATTAATTACTGAGATTTCAATATTTCAGATGTAATGCTACATTTTTCACCTATTACGAAGTCTTAACTGACTGTGATTTGCCTTCACATGCATGAATTTGCACAGTGGCTACCTTTGGCATCTAAATACAGCGCATGTTTTGGAAGCCAGTTCTCTGCTCTGCCACTGCTCCCCTCCATTAGAGCCATCCAGGTTAAAATATACACCAAAGATCTGTTTCATTCTTTGGGCAATGCTTTTTCAGATTCTGTTTCACATGGTTGGTCTGAAGAAATTGTGTATAAATGTTACACCAATTACCTGGCTTTATTTTAGTGGTGTCATTAATCTTCCTCATGCTCTCAGACAATGATAATAATGAGCTCCCTAGCTCATTATGATTGACACCTTCTTGCAGTTTTCCCCAGGTTTCAGTTGCAAAAAAAGGCTGTGAGTTTGCTTGCTGGCTGTTTAAGATCTGTTTTTCATTGTATATTTTGGTAAGTTTAGAACACACTTTCTTGTGGTGATGCACACTGCAAATTACATGCCCTTAAGCAACTAACCATAGCCCAGGAGTATAATGTTACAGACAGTGCTATGAAATGCCAGCCCTGCATGCTACTTCAACAAAGAGAAATGCAAGCTTGCCAGACTGCTGTAGTTAAAGGTTAACCTTCCTTCACTGCTGACATTCAGAGCTGTGGCTGGTTTTTTTGTGTTTTTTTTTTTTTTTTCTTTTGCAAGGGGTTATTTGCTTTTAGTGCTGCTTTTTAAAAAAAAAATGTTTTTCCATCATGGTTTCTGATTCCAGAAACATAGATGTCAGACATTGTGTCAAGCCCAAAAAGAAGAGTAGGTCAGATTTTCAGTGCATGATCAAGTGACTATAAATAGCTCTATGGCAGTATGTCAAGATTTCTCTTTTAAAACATTGCCAGAATCCTATCCATGCAATATGCAAAATCAAAATCTGCTATTTGTGTATATCAAGGCGCATTTCAGCCCCACTTACAAGATGCTCCCAAAAGAACAGCCAAAGAGCCATATTCTACTTCTAGAGCTGTGGTGTCTCAAAGATACTCTTTTTTCTTTTTGTTTACTGGAGTTCTACACAGCAGATGTCGCAGGAATGATTTACCATGTCTGTAATTCAGATGCTGGGGTTAGTAGAGGGTGCTTGTGAGAGACACAGAGTAAGCCAGTATCCAGTATCTAACTCCATTGTGTTTGCTGAGGCTCATTTTCCAACATGCTGGTATTCCAACAATAGGATGGGGCTGGGGGGTTCAGGAGGTGGGGGTGGAAATTAGATAACATCACAATCATATTTTCATGTTGGGTGAAAGAGAAGATTCTGCAGAGCTAGTCTGTAGTGGTACCTAATATTTTTAATATTAAATTAGGTTAATGTTTAAACAGCAATTTAAAGGTTTCAAATGATGATAATTCTTTAAAATGTGATAATATGGTACTGAATGTTTACATCCAGCTCCATAAAAGTTTGAATCAGGGTGCTAACAGTATCAATGCTGTTTTCAGTTTCTCTGCTAGGTCCTGAGAGGTGATAATTTTAGGAGGATGAAGTTAAAAGTAGTTTTTTACTTTAAAAGTTTGGTCATTTGAATTTATCCTGCAGTAATAACTAATAAGGGCTTAATGACAAGTTAGGCTGCCATATACATAACTTACAATACAGCAAAAATACACTTGGCTTTCAACAAACATTAAAATACATGCTGTAGGCAAAATAATTTTAAATGAAGTAATTTACTCTAGTGGTGTCTTGACTTTCTTTTATTACTCCAGAAAATTTGATCAGCATTGTCCCAAGTTGTGTAGTAAATGCTGGATAATTCCAAGTGTTGATGCATGCACACCATCTGCAGGTACTGAACAAAGGGTATCTTCTCATTTTATGCAAACTCTAATGTAGTTAGGACTAACCTGGTATGATCAAGAAATGGGATTTTTGTTTTTCCTTTCTTCCCCCCCCCAATTATTGTTCTGAAATTATTGAAAGAGGCAATAATTCTTTCAAAAGATTTTCATTCTTCCCATTTTGAAAAGGACATAGATCTGGGGATTTAGTAGTCATAATATAAATTATCAATAAAGATACAAAATTATTTTATAAGACTTGTTTTTATCCTGTATGAGTTGTTCAGTTACATTTGCAGAGGGACCTGGGCAGATTGGATAGATGGGCTGAATCCAGCAAGGTGAGGTTCATCCAAACCACAACAACACCTACAGCACTACAGGCTGGGGACAGAGTGACAGGACAACAGCCAGGCAGAAATGGACGTGGGAATGCTGACTTGTGGCAGACTGAATGTGAGCCAGCAGTGTGCCCAGGTGGCCAAGAAAGCCAATGGCTCCTGGCCTGGATCAGGAATGGTGTGTCCAGCAGGGGCAGGGAGGTCACTGTTCCCCTGTTGGGCAGCACCGGGAGTGCTGTGTCCAATTTTGGGCCCTCACTTTAGGAAGGACGTTGAGATGTTGGAGCATGTCCAGAGAAGGGCAGCAAGGCTGGAGACGGGTTGGAACACAAGTCCTGTGAGGAGCAGCTCAGGCTGTGTAGCCTGGAGAAAAAGGGGCTCAGGGGTGACCCCATCACTCCCCACAGCTCCCTGAAAGGAGGTTGGCCCAGTGAGGGTCGGGCTCTGCTCCCAGACAACCAGCCACAGAACAAGAGCACACAGACTAAAGATGCACCAGAAAGGTTCAGGCTGGACATCAGGAAGAATTTCTTCACAGAAAGGGAGATTGGGCATTGGGATGGGTGGCCCAGGGAGGTGGTGGAGTCACTGTGCTGGAGATGTCTAAGAAAGGCTGGATGTGGCACTCGGTGCCCTGGTTTAGTTGACAAGGTGGTGCCAGGTCATGGGGTGGACTTGATGATCACAAAAGTCTTTCTCAACCTAGCTGACTGTGATTTGCAAACATAAAGATTTTTAATTTGGCAACTGCAGCTGTGCTGTGCAAGTGAGACCTAAGGCTGTCCAGACACTAATGACTCACCCTTATCTTTCTTACCCCTTCAGCTTTCAGAGCATATGTTCTACTACTTCTACTATAGTACAATGGAAACTGTATTTACTGCCTTAGCAGGGGGAAGAAATTGTTCTATGATGACATGATAAAACAATGAAGTGCTTGATTGGGATCCACAAGGAAATACTGCCAAAGAGTACAGTCCCTGTGCAGTCCAGTGCAGCTCCTTGATAGATTTTCAGGCTGAAGAGATTTTGTGAATAAAAATGGGTAGAAAGTTCCTGTTGTTTGGTATGTGGAAGAATAACATGCCATGGGGAGCATACAGTTTTCTAAGACTTTCAGGAAGTCTTTTTAAAAAACACTTTTAAGTGGAAGAACCTGCATACCACAAGATCTTTTTTCCATTCTCTTTTGCTTTCCTGTCCCTTTTCCAATTAATTATGGACCTGGTAATCTGTCAAATTGTAAATATTGGACAACATAGAGCATTTTCTTCTGGAGCCAAGGTGTAAATGCTGCTTCTTTTAGCATAGATCTATGACTTGTCTCTCACGTTTTGCTGTTGTGCTCACCTGACTATGATGCTCTCTGGGACCAGTCAGGAGAATTCCTTCACTGTTTTTCATACAAATATGAATTGTTTAAAAGCTGTTCATGTGTATACCATAAGTGTGAGAAATTAGACCTCAGAACTATTGCAGCTACTAGAAGGATCAAAATTGGCACTAATGTATTTAAATTAAGCTCTAAGAGCTCTTTGAAAAAACCCCACAATTACTAATATGTAAAGCATAAAGACTAAAAAGTCTGCTGGAGATCCTGTGCTGAAATTAATCATTTTCTTTGGGATAATTAGTATTAAATGGTGTGGTCACATTCATATTACCACTTGGAGCTATATGCAATGTTCCAACTTCTGGTGTATTTACCATGGTGTCATTATGGAGTACACTGGCAAATGTGAAGAGGAAAAGGCTGCTCCTGCAGTAGCTCAAAGGCTAAGCTCTTGACTGCATCAGCATGTCAGGAGGGCTGGAAACTTGGAGCCTTTCTTCTCTGAAATTTGAGGTGGATTTACATGCGTTTGTGTACCAGCTTGCACCTTTGAAAAGAAAGACAAACCTAAAGCATTAAGGGTGCTGGCTACACTTGTCACTGGAAGGGAATTTATATAACAAAAGTGAAGCTTTGGGGAAAAGAGTCTATGGCTTTGCACGGCAGGATTGAACTGTATTTAATCTCTAGCTTTTTTGTTTTGTTGGTGTTTGGCAACTATTTTTGTTTGTTGTTGTTTTTAAAATGCAAAGTGGTGAAGCATTAAAGAAAAAAAAAGCTCTTCAGTTTTAGTAGCTGTTTTAGGAGTATCAGTGTAGAGTTCAGTTTTGTTGACACTTTGCAATTTCCACCTTTAGCAGTACCACATAGAGGTTAAATATCTCTTCAGTCAGCAGGCATATTATGGTTACAGTATTATTCCCAAATACATTTCAGAGTCTGGCAAAGGCTAAATTCCCAGAAAAATTATTTCTCTTCAAGTTAAGTGATATGAGAAGCATTTTGAATTTAGCTTTTACCTCCCTTTGGCTCCACAGCTTGAATCTGAGGCCAGAGGACAGGCACCAGTGCTGCAGGTCTGCTTGGGTGGAGGATGGAGGGTGGTGGTTCCACAGGGCAGCTGTAGGGGTTGGCAGGTTTGTCATGCCAAAATCCAAGGCAATCCCAGCCTGCTATGCTGATCATGTGCTGTTCTGCAGTGCTGTGACAAAGCACAGGTCTGTAACAAAAGCCAAACCCACTGGAAAACCCAACACCACAGGCCATGCTCTGCTCCAGAAGGATCATCTCATATCAGGTGAAACTTCTAGCAAGAGCAATTGGGAACTTGAACAAGAGCACACTACAGTCCATGTACCATTGGAAGCCTAGGACTCCTGGAGCTGCAGTTCAATTCTAGGTGCATGTATTTATTTTCCAAAGTGAAGAAAATATGTTGATATATTCCTTGAAATTCTACTTCTTGTTTCTGGAAAATTAGGAAAATATTTATTAGCAAGTCAGTAAGAAAACTAGGATGGAAAAGATGAAACTTAAAATGTTCTATTAATTTTCACATAGTTATTCACCTGCTCTGTCTTTCAAAGGATATTCTTATACAACATACTTAAGTCTATTTAAATTTCTTAACTTCTAATAGAGTAAAGTGAAAATATTCATACTTTATTTTTTCACCATCTTTCAAACATGTGAAAAGATGTATATTAAGTTAAACACAGTGGATCAGTGAGTAACTGACCATGGAGTGGTATCAAAAAGGAATTTAATGATGTGAGATTATATGTCTCCTCATGATTTGCATTTTTTTATTTCGCAGACATGTGTTACAAAATTGAACAGCTTGTTGAATCATACTGCTTCTTCTTTGAAAATCGGGTAGACCATAAAAGATGGTCTTTGTGGATAGCTTATTCCTGGCCATGTGTGTTCTGATTCTTGGACCATCTCTAAGTAGCCTTAGCCAGATGAAAGAAGAACACTACTGGTTAAAAAATATTTTAACTCTGTAGTGTCTGAGTTAATTTTTTTTAAGAGCATATTGTATTTTGTGCTTCCTACCTATATCTAGAAAGAGGTAAAAAAAGAAGCCCAAACCTGATCTTCGCATTTGTTTGAACTATAGGATGTCCTTCAGTCACAAGGTAAAATTACCCAAAGTTCTCAATTCTGAAAGCTCCTTGGAATTTGTAGTTTTTATTTGTCCTGTCCACGAAGAGACGTTGGAATAAATGGAGATACAGGCGTTTTATAAGTCATGCCACCTGCGTAATTTTACAAATGTTTATGTGGTCTCGTTTTTTAGTGTGTGATCTCTGTGATTGATGATTGGGCAAGTTATCTGAATATTAGCTAAAACACCAAGTAAGGTAGTTATGATTTAAACAAAACAATTATTCTAGAAAAAACCTTTTCATGCTTTATAATACACTCTTCTAAGAATAGCAGCTTCAGATTAAATATATAATAGCAAGGAAAAACAATTATGTCTTTACTGTAAGAATAAAAGCCCTGATTCAATATTTTTGAGAATGCTTGACTTAAACCAGTAATGTTTCAAGTTTTGCAAAAAACTAGAATCAATGCTAACTCTAAGCAAAACAAAAAAAGTAAGAATGAGCATCTTTGTCCTTTTTACCCATTCCTGTGCACTATCTTTGAATGTGTGTGTATGTTTGTGCATACAAGCCAGTAAATGGAAGAGTTTTGATACTAAAACAGCTAAGAACTTGTTTCTCTATTTCTTCCCTTTCAGAACATCAGTACTGGGGCTCAGACCTTCAACTTCCCAAAATACCTTTTGAAGAGATCATGTACAATGATGAAAGTGCATACAGGTGGTTGTGCACCCTAAAGAAAGTAGGAATTGTTCTACTGACGGGAGCTGCTACAGGGCAAGGAGAATTGATTAGACTTGGCCACAGGATTGGGTTCCTGCGTCTCACATTTTATGGGTGAGTTTGTTTTATAAAATCTTTGTTTTGCCAGTGTTGTAATCACCTCTAATGCTCTTAGTCTAAGCTTGTTATATCTCTTTTGAGGATTTATATGCTAAAGCAAAGTGTATGTTTATTTCTCTATATTTTAGAAAATTTGGCATCAAGTTCATATACTTTAAAAGATAATTGCTCTGCTGTTACAGGTAGGGTATGTAGAGAAGAGCAGAAATAACACTAACTGCAAAGAGAAGGAAAATGCTGTTGAATATAGGGTAACAGTGAGACAGACTTACTTATCTATGCCATGGAATCCCTAATTCAGTCCTGTTCTGAACAGAGGAAGTTATCTGTTCTGAAACTTTTATTTAGTCTGATTTTGAGTTATGGCTATAGGTAAGACTTAGATGATGGTATCATGGCCTACCTCACCAAGAAAATGGGCTGAGTACCCATTTTCCTGCTTTCAACAGAGCCTGCTCTGGAAAGCCATAGCCAATCCCAACAAGCAGAGTTCAGCTTGAAGGCACACAAGCAGGCACTTGGAAATTATCTTTTTGATGCCAAGAACTGGCAAACTGAAGCTCTACCTCTGCAAGCACCTACTAAATGAGCAGACAAACCATGGTGGCAACTCAGATCTTGCTGAGCTGAATCAGTAACCTTTATCTAACTAAGAAAAAGTGTTTGTAGCTAGTACTTACCATAATTTTCCACTCCAAAACAGAAGTTCAGTTCTTGCTGGCTTCCAGTCCTGGGGTGGCTTTTACAACTGCAATAAAGTAATAACTTTGGATCATTATTTCCCTGGTGTTTTACTGGGAGCCAAATACATGGCATACAAAATATGAGAAATAAAAGGATAAACTTGGAGTTGGCAAGCCTGCCAAATTAAACATTACTGCAACAGAACCCTGAATTTTAAACTGTAATGTAACAGCAATGAATACAATTCTAACACATGAAAGAAAAAAGCCTTTCTTTGTGTCTAGATGTCTGCTTGGTGTGACCTCCCTAAAATGTCATTACTGTAAAAAGTGGAAACATTCTCTATATCAGCCATATAACAACACCAAGAGTTTCCACTTTTTAAATTAACTTTTTTCTTTCCATTATGGAGACCCAACTGCATTAAGGAAGTCTCCAGTCATACTGCTATTTGTTTCTCCAACTTCTCACCTTGTGAGACCTTGTGTTCCTCCTCTGTTCTGAAGCCTTGTCCAGTGCTTGGTGTGGTGTGAAGGCCTTCCTTCAGGGCTCCAGCACTGCCATGGAAACAGCCAATCCATCAGTGTCACCTGGAGGTCCTCAGCAGCAAGAAAAGGACACGTGTCCCAAATCTCATATGTATAAGACATACACTTTTAATGAAGTGTAAGATCAAATTATTCAAATGTGTCTTCAGTTCCTAGTGCTGCACTTTGGCAGGACTAAGGAGGTATCAGTCAGCCTGGTTTTCTACTGATGAAGTCTGAACCCATGTTGCTATGTAATGCAAAAAAATTGCTACACCTGCTTGGTGCCAATCTTCCTACTCTATCAAACAGCCTGAACAATGGGCTTTGAAATCTGACCCTAATTATTAAACCACAAATCATTCCAACCCACTTTGCTCTCCTTAAGGTCCCAGAGTCCTCTAACATAACCTTACTACCTGTGCCCCCAACATGGCCAAGATGCTTCAGCTCAGATGAGACTTAGACAAAGTGAGGTTGATTTTTCCCTATTCAATGCTGAGCTCCCCATTAGCCTCTTTGACTTCAAGTCAGTAATTTGGGCTTTTACCAAAGCTCACTGTGTGGAAGGAAAGCTCCTGGAGAGCAGCTTCCCTTGCAAATCCTGACAATACTAAAGCAATGACTGCTTTTACAAAAGCTTCTGATGATTCTATAAAATGTTACCACTCCAGCAATTTTATATATTTTATCTAAATAAGACGGTGTTAAATTGTTTTAGAACCATCAAGTGACACCAAAGCTTATGAATTTAAAGATGGAGCAAATCTAGCTGCCTTCAGCACTAATTGCAGGAATTATTAAAAGGGGCTATTTTTTGGCTGTCAGACTGTGGAAATGTGGTTGAAATTGTCACGCTTGAGTGCTGAGGTCATGTGATAATGAATATGTGCTGTTACTCAAGTAATGTACTGATGAATATGTGCCATACCAAATAATAAAAACTATTTCTTCTAGTCAGTTAAACACATTTGCAAATACTCAAGAGGGTTTTCCCTCTGGAAATTGTAGAAAACTAATTTTAGCATTTTTCATAATTTCTATACTAAATAGCACTCCTAGAACAAAAGTGTTTATATACTATATATGAATAATTTTATCTGCATGATCTTTAACCTATTTTCTTTTTAAACTGTTATTAAGAAGTAAAAGTAGACACACACCATCTGGAACATATTTTGTCTATAGTATTCCACAAGGGAAAATGAGTTTCACAATTTCTTTTTGGTCACTGATGTGCGTGCAATTATATCATGTCTGTATGGTAAATTACACTTTTCCAGACAAACATCTGGATCTATAACATGCATCTGCTGAGGATTGTCTTCCATCACATGTGCTTTGTATAAACAAAACCTGTGGTTCTAGGTCTCAAATTCTCCTGCATGGTGTGTCACTCAAAACACATTTTGTCTGTGCAACAACATGAGGCATTCATGTCATTGTCATATAGCTGTGACTTACTTTTTTCACTGCAATTGTCAGAAAACTTTTTACTGAATTTGCCATATTCCAAGAGATGAACTATATAATAAAATAAACAGAGCTAGTTCTCAAAAAGGATGTCATAGAAAGGGAAGAAGTTTCAAAGTCTTTCATCAAGACATTTTTCTCCAGAAGCAAATTTTCAGCTTACGGGAAAGATCCCCTTGTAAAGGATATTCTATATTTTCTAAGGTTATGAAGCCTTAAAAATAACTTCTGGGGAAAATTACATGGCCTTTACAAGTTCTGCATTTCATTGATAATGTGCTCCATGTGGCAGAGGGGAAGTGAAAGGTTGATAAAAAGAAATGGGCCAGCTTCTACTCACTTATTTCTGAAGCATCATTACTAGGATGATTTCTACTGGCAGAAGTCTCTTGGTTAGTGTCTTCAGCTGGCCTTTTCCACCACTGGAAAGCCATCCTTCTTCCAGGTACTGCCCTGAAGCCAGATGTCCCTTGACACACTGAAGTTTTATCTAGGACTGCTGAAATAAGCCTCTGTTGGGGTGGAGGGACACTGCTAAATCTTTATTTCCTTATAATGTTACAATATTTTCATGTCCAAAGATGAAGTGACTGTTGTGCTGTGATTTCACAGTTTCAATGTGTACTGTCTGGCATGCAGGCTGGATGTTCTAACGTGTTTTCTCTTTTCCCTTTCATTATAAAGACCAACTTGGCAAGTGCAAGACAAAGCAGATGCTAACAATGTAGCATACACAACTGAGAGACTCTGTTTTCACACTGATTACCCTGCTCTGCAGCATCCACCTGGGGTAAATTGAGTTTACTGGCTTTTTCATTCCACAAAAGGAGAAAGGGAAATGTTCTTGTAGTGTGAAAAATGATTGGTGATCAGTGGCTCTGAATTTTGTCTTAAAAGAGCAATGTAAATATATCGATATATTATACTGCAAATGCTGATCTATATACACATGGCATACAATTTATATGGTATGATATAAATTCAGCATGTCTCCCATATATCCCATAATTTTAAAATTAAATTCACAAAGTATTGAAAATATTGCCGTATGAGAAAACTTTCAGGTCCTTTATATGCTGTGAGTACTGCTCTCATTATTTCACAAAAGTTAGTGTCTAAATGCTATAGTCAGGTTGTGACATTTTAGGACTCATCTCTTCAGCTCAGGAGGGTAACAGAGAAAGAATGAAGATTAAGATGGTATATTCTGTTTTCTGTGAATTGGTAAAAGATAAATACTTTTTTGCCCTTTCATAACAGACAAAAAATCAGGGCCCTTCTGTAAAACTGGACAACCACAGAAAAGATGTTTTCACCCCGTTCCTGTCATATCAAACTGTAATCCACATAACTCACATCATTCCAGAGAACTGGAAAGTAGTAGGAAGAGAAAGAGGGACTCAAAGGAAAGAAGCAAGACCTCTGCCACTGACTCACAGGTTGCAAGCATTAGAGGATATCCCAATGGGATGGATTTATGAACACGCTATTTTAATTTTCTGCCTTTGTGATACTGGTGGCAGAGCTGCAGTAAATGAGAGCTCAGTCTGTCACTGGGAAAAAAACCAAACAACCAGAATAAAAGAACCACAGATGTGAGAGAACTGATACTAATAAACTGTTAAATATGCAAGCCAATTATTTTTTTAAAGAGCTGTTATTCCTTCCAGGTTCAGTTTCTTCATTGTATAAAGCAAACAGCTGCAGGAGGTGAAAGTGAAGTTGTAGATGGATTTCATGTATGCAACAAGCTGAAGAAACAAAATCCTGAGGCATATCAGATCCTGTCCTCTACTGCTGTAGACTATACTGATGTTGGGGTGGATTACTGTGATTTTGCTGTGCACAGCAAACAAAGGATTATACAGTGAGTAGTTTCAACAATACCTAAAAAGAAAATCCCTGTTGTCATCTGGTGGATGATGTGTTGGTAAGAGAAGGTCTGCTCCTGCCACCTTGTGGGAAAACACTGGTTTAACTTGGTCTGTAGTTCTAGGTTTGTGTGGAGTTTTTTTGGTTGATTGGTTGGGATCTTTAGTCTGGTTTTTTGGGGAAATGTGTGACTTGTACTGTGCATTGTGCCACTTAGTTGGTTTTGCCACACACAAACAAGAAGTGGTGGTAATTAGAGTTACTCTAATTACCGGTGAGCAAACAGCCAAATGCCAGCCAATGTACATGTATATGTCATGCCAAGGAGAGGTCATAATTTGAAACATTTAGGTTAAGAACTATATACTATCAGAAGATGAAATGTAAATGTTCATATTCTTTCCTGATTAAAAAAAAGAAGTTGATTATTTATTTTTAAAAGTCTACAATTAAATAGTGTATAATATAGATCTTTGGGCAAATTAAGTGTCTACACTTTTTCCTGGTTATCCCTTTTCCTAGTTAGTCTTAATTAGCAAAATCCAATCCAATATCAATCTGAATTTTACTATAGAAACATACTGATATTCCAACAGGAGAATTCAGTTATTGTTTAATCATCTTGAACTGTTTCAGTAAAAACAGAATACATTCCTTTTTCTTTTTTCTTTTCCTTTTTTTCCCCTTTTCTTTGTTTTATAGCACAGATTCTAGAGGTCAAGCAATTCGCATCAATTTTAACAATGCAACAAGAGACACAGTGTTTGATATACCAGCTGAAAAAGTGAGGCCATTTTATGCAGCTCTAAAGGAATTTAATGATTTATTGAACAGCGCAGAACACAAGTTTACTTTCAAGATGAAACCAGGTCAGTAAGTTCCTTCTCCTTACAACAATTTTTCACATGTTTTTCCTGACAATCAAAATACTTGAACACTGCTAGCACTAGTACTGGGAGGAACTTCAAGTCTTTCAATCATCTATTTTATTTCATACTGCTTTCTTGCATTAATCTTGTAGATTTCTTTTGCCATTGTTACACTATAAAGAAGAAAAAAGTGGCAGGGGAGAATAGTCTACCTATAGATTAGTCAAATGTATCTCTAAACTAAATACAAAACAGCATTTTATGCTACATAGGATATTAGAAATTGATGTTTCAATAGCACCATCGATTGGCAGTCCTATGTGTAATGTCTTGTGTGGCCTTAATCTCTGTTCTTTCATTCCTCAGCATTAGAATAAATATATGAATCTCTCAAGAGATATTACGAAAGTAAATTCATCTTTGTATCTGACTGCCTCATATACTATGTACTTGTGTCTAAAATGTCTGTGAGGAAATTAATCTCTCTCCTTTGGAAACACACAATAAAATAATATGTAAGATCACATTAATGGAAAAACAAAGTGCCTTACATTACATTAGTGGCATCCATTTTGTTGATTAATGGAAAGGGTGGTATGGGGAATGAGGAGAAGATAAAAAAGACTATGAGTTTATTTAATTCAAGATTTACCATAATGGAGACACACAAGGGAGAAAAATTAACTTGGTATTCTAGCATTATTTATGCAATTTCCTAACTCTGTGTTTTGACTTTGTTGTCATGAAATTCTCTTAACAGGGATAGCATATATGTGTATAGTACAGCTAGTACTAGACTGGTCAAATAAAATGTATCCTAATGGTTTTCACACATTTTATTTATTTCACCCCTATGGATTTGCATTCTCCTCAGGGCTTGATTTTCTCAGTATGCACTCCTCTAGCAGCCTGCTTTTTAACTCCTCATTATACAAGAAATGAACGAGGTCTCAAAAGGAACTGGCCTCTCTGGTTGAGAAAGTTAAAATTACTGTGTTGTTGCTGTGCATCTCCAGCTGGGCTACTTAAAATTATTGCTCACTAACTGTTGATATGAATCTGCCTCTGTGTCTTTTGAAGGAATCAACTCTAACATTCCAACTACTGACCTTTGTCTTTGGTGCAATCTCTTTATAGGAGATGTACTGACATTTGATAACTGGCGTGTGCTTCACGGCCGCCAAGGCTACCCATCCTGTCCAGAAGTGACACGTCACCTGGAAGGTGCCTATGCAGACTGGGATGTAGTATTGTCAAGGCTCCAGCTCCTTAGGAAAAGGGTCCTGAAGAGGTCTAGGCAATGAAAGGTGATGCTTCCCTGGGAGATCTGCAGTTTTCCTCTGTGGAAGCAGGGAGCAGAAGTTAGCCAAGGAAGAAATTCAGTTGGGACTGAAATTTGCAGGTGAATAAATAAATGCTGATGATGAGAAGTAGCCCCAAGGAGTGTGGATGAGTAGGAAAGCACAAAGGGGAAGCAGGCTACAGCACTTCCTTGTAGGAAGGCAGAAACCCCAAAATCTAAGACACAAAACTTTCTCCTAAAAGAAAAAAGTACCCAAAAGGTGATTTTGTGCCTTTTTTTCTTTTTTAGATCAGATTGCTTATGAAATATTAAATGCTTCACGTTGCAGAACAATTTCTCTTTGCTTACTTGGTGTGATTACACAAAGCTCTGCAGGAAGATGTGCTGCAGCTACAATGTCACTGAATAACATTTTCTGTTGGTGGGTCTATTCTCTCCTTCACCAGAATATTTAATTGCTGCTGATGCTGATGGGAATTGAGAGCCTTTGGAGGGCATGCAGATTTAATGTGGAGATGATTCCCCAGCTAAGGCAAACACAGTGAAACACGCACAGAGAGTTAAAGAAAAACTGTAAATAAATATCTGCCTCAGAGCAAGTTCTGAAAAAACTCATCTCCTCCAACATCCAGCTCTTCCTTGTAGCTCAGCTCCTCCTCTGAAGGGAAGCTAAATTACCAACAGGGGATGTGTGTTACAGATAAGTTCTGCAAGGCAGCAGAACATCCACCAGACTCTGAGAAGTGGCAAGTACAAAGTCAATTGAATGACATGCAGTTATCTCCCAAATTATAAACCACACTTTTCCACCCCCACAGCATTTTATGGAATTGCAATTCAGATTGAGAAATCCCACTCCACCCGCTGCTGACCTTCTCCTGGCTGAAAATAACCTCTGAGAAAACCCCAGGATGACTCCAACTGCCAGCCCATAAACCCCCCTGACCTTCTGTGATGGAGACAGATTTGTGTATTAACGTGTCACATTCCCAGTCCCAAAGAAATAGGAGCACTATAAAACTGGCCCAGGTCTGGTTAGAGGGAGCTGCAGCAGGACAAACAGCTTTGCAAACCCAAAGTGGCAGATCTGGCTTTATTGAGATGTTTCAAATGTTTTTCTCCACACCCAGCAGCTGCACCTGACTGAAATGCAAATATCAGTCTGGTTTCCTGGGAAGTCTTTAATTCCTCATGAGCAGAAATAGGAATATAAATTATATGCAGGATTCATTTCTGCCATTCTATAAATCAGTTGCTGACTGGGATTTGGACATTTACAGGCCTGACAAAGAGCTTCTCTCTCCTCTCCTCTCCTCTCCTCTCCTCTCCTCTCCTCTCCTCTCCTCTCCTCTCCTCTCCTCTCCTCTCCTCTCCTCTCCTCTCCTCTCCTCTCCTCTCCTCTCCTCTCCTCTCCTCTCCTCTCCTCTCCTCTCCTCTCCGGACATAGGAAAAGCTCTTTACACAAACAGATCACCTCACAAGTTAGTTCAGGTTTCCAGGTTCTAGGAGGGAATAGTCTGATTCATGAATTTTCTGGAAGTAGTAAAATTTTTCAAGAATTCTGCTGTTCTTTTATTAAATAAGACTGAGGCAGGAAATTTGCCTGGACCTGGAAAGCTCGATGGAAAGCCAGCTGATTTTTAGGGCCTACAAGTATAGGGGCCCACAAGTTTGCGGTTTTTTGTTTTCCTTGGTTTTTTTAATGGATTTAGACTCCTAAAATACTTTGGAAATTTAGCTACCTTTGAAAATTTGTCTACAAGAACCAGGCAGACCTGGAAAAAAGGGCAAAACTTGTGGTGAGATATCTGTAATGTCATTTCTAATTTGCTCAATGATAGAAGCTCTAGGGAGGTGGAATTAGCTATTCTGGAAGGTTTGTAGAACGAATCCTCGACTCTGCTATGATTTAACCTCATTCTGACACAGATCAGTAAAACAAATGAATATTTTATAATAAAAAATAGAAGCATTAGGAGATTTTAGGGAGAGAAAAAAAGCTATCTCATACTTCTGAGTGCACAGTTTGAGGAATTTGCAGTAGCTGGAATCAGGGCCTTTCAAGATTCCTCAAACGGAGCAGAAGAAAATTATTTTTAATTAGGGCAAGAGCTTGCTTGGGGCTGCGTGTCCCTCTCCTGTGGGGTGCAGGGAGGCCAAACTTAGGGAGGGCAGGCCCAGATTTTGGCTCAGGGAATGGGAAGGAGGGTTTAAGGGAAGAAGCAAAGCTCTGTCTGTAATACACCATCAGAAGTTTATTCTGTAGCAGTGAGAAGAACCCATAATCAGCTGTGAGCACATCAATTATTTAAAACAATTCCAGCAAGTACAGCCCTTGACCTCCCTCACCATCCCCACCCCCCCAATAAAAATACTTGGAGTGATCAAAATTTATTTTCATTCCTTCTGCTTCAACACCAAGTATTTTTTCAACTGGATTTGCTGTTGTCATGTCGGAGGGGAAAGAAAAATTTAAGTAAAAAGAGCTTGGGCAAGACAGTGAAATTTTTCCTCAGCTCTATCAACAGGATGTCCTTTGCTCTGAAATACTGCAGAAATCATAGAAGTCTTATAAAAGTTATCCAGTCACTGGAGCACTGAACACTTCAAAATCTGTGTCACCTGCAAATCCTGATTTCTTTTTGGCAGCTTTTCTAGGTAGGAGAGTGATGGAGGAATCGAGTCCGTGGGCAGGTCCACACCATTGCAGTCCCACTAAAAGGATGAACTGGAACACAAAAAGAGAAATAAAGACAGTGTAAGAAATGTAAAGACAGTGTAAGAAATGTTGTCTGACAGGGAAATTCCTGTCCCATGAACACAGAGTTATGTAGAAGAAACCCCAAACTTAGCCTTAGTTCAGTACAATCAAATCAGCCATTGGTCACTGCTGATTTATGTCCCTGCTTGAGACAGATGTCGTACACTCACATTCCTGTTAGAAACATCAATTTTAAGCCTATTATGAACATAATTTGTTACTGATGGGAGCTAAATGAGTGGTTGATGTCTCCCTTTTGGGTGGCCCAGTAGAGGGGAAAGGAGCACCCCACCCCCTGGTAGTTCAGGGGATGAAAGATCCCCCATCTCCCTGCCTCATGTGGGGAGGGGGAGAAGGAAGATGAGCAAACACTCAGCTCCTGGTTCTGTATTCAGGGCACATCCCCACTGCCTCATTATCACATCAGAGAGCCTGGACCCATCAGCGCTTTCATTACACAACCTCTTCCTCCCCCAGGAATTTCTAATTCTGCCATTTTAATTTGTTTGGGGGACTCTTGGCAGCCTGCTCCCCTGTCAGAGAGGAAATTTGGTTTATTAGACAACATCTCGGAGCAGTTAATCTTGCAACTTTATTTTAGACCTTGAGAGGTCAATGCATAATTTAGAGGGGTTTGGATTCTGTTCTGATTGCTTCTTGCTCAAAGACAACCTCAGTTATAGGAGCTCAGCTTTCCCAAAGCTCTGCTTTCATCATCAGCTCTGCTGCCACGGGCCCTGACTCCCCTCCCTGCCCCACAGGGTCACATCCTGGAATTCTCATTTCCAGGGCAATGGGAGCAAACTGGAGCTGCAGCCCCTCTGCAGCACTGTGAAACTCTGAAATAAAGCCTGCAGCACAGGAATCCCGTGGCTTACAGACAGAAAGAAGGACCAGCACGGTCTTTCCCAGCCACAGCCCTCTTGCCTTCAATAATTGTTGCATTTTTGCTGCCTTTGTTTTGCTGGTCTGTAAGAATCCCAACAACGATGTGGTCAGTGACATAAAAAGGCATAAAAAAGCAAAGGAGATCATTTCCAGGCAGTTCACAAAGGCTCCTCTGTCACACGGTGGTGCAGAGAAATTCTGTGCTGGTGGGTCCTGTTACAAGTGGAGGGAGTGAACCTGGAAATAATGTTATTTCATCTTTATGACACATAAAGAAGTCAATTCAAATGTCAGTTCTCAATGGAACATGAGATCTCTCGGAAATGTGAGGCCCATTCAAACCTAAAAAATACGAGTGAGGTATAAAAATATCTGGTGGATTTTCAGGACATGGTGCCATTACAGAGCTGAGAGCTGGAGAGATGGACTTCTTTCTAAAAAAAAAGTTAAGAACAAGAAATAATTTTCTGGATTCTCTAGTGTTTGTCTCATTTCCTTGAAAAGCTCCTGAAACCAGTGTCATGTTTATTCAGCTTTTAATCAAGAGTGAGGCAGTCCTCTTCTAATTAAAGCTGAGCCAGTTTTAATGCATTTTAACAGCTATAATTCTATCAAATGCTCCAGTTAGATACTCTTCTCTGACCAAGCCTTACTTATCCAGAGCTCTCATTATTCCAGTCATCTGTGGTATTGCCAGTGCTCTAAGATAAGGGATTGTGGGTTTCTATGTTACATACAAATACATGTGTTTACCACTACCAGGTCTGAGGAATAACCTCCATCCAGGACAAGTAAGGAGTTTCTGCTCTGCCTTGCTGACCTTGCCCCCACAGCTCTGAGAACCAAGCACAGTTCATGTCACATTTCTGGTAAACCACCCTTTCATTTCCCTGTGGGCACAAAAAGCAGATATTTAAAAGTGAGTGTGTGTCTGATCTAGAGATACACAAGGCAGATATTCAGGAGTGAAGATATGTATGTCATACATATTTGTGTGATATACAGGGGCTGTGTTTGTCCTTTCAACTCCATAAAAGTCTACAGGAAGGGTTTGTGCTCCAGCACACTGTTTGTGTCCAGAACACTGAAAAAGGTAATTAAAGGTACTTTTCTGCACCAGTTTGCAGACTGAGACCCTAAATGACTCACGCAGTGTCTGAGGTTTCAAAAGCACAGCGCTGCTCAGCAGACAGAAGCTCAGCTGTCAATAGCAGTCTGCAGGCAGTGCCCGCTGCACGGCCTGCTGGGAACATGAAAGGATTTGCAAACAAAAGCGGGAAAAGCCCAGCGCATGACCAACCTCCCAGTCCAGCGACAGACGTTCCCATCCTTTGCCCGTGTCCGGACAGACTGCAGTTTGTCCGTGCGGTGTCCGTCCGTCCCACGCAGAGTTCCTGGTGCCCCCTGAAGGGAGGAGCGAGGCTCGGCGCGGCCCCGGCCGGGATGCAGGAGGAGCGGCCGGGAGGCGCCCGAGGGGCTCGGTGCCGCTCCGCCGGCAGCGCGGCCATTCCAACACTTGTCGGGCTTGGGTTTGGGCCTTTTTATGTATTCTCCTGTGGTTTGTCTGGATTCGCTGGGAAGGGCGCGGTCCGTGAGGTCCTGTCCTGACGATGCCGAGTGAGCCGGAGGAGCGGGAGGGTGCGGGCGGGCAGGGATGCGCCGGGCCGGGCGCCCCCGGTGCTACCTGACCTTCTGCAGCTCCTGCCGCAGCCACGAGGGCAGCGGCTGGCCCAGCCTGTGCAGCAGCTTGGACAGCTCCCCGTTGTGCTCGCGGTAGTAGCTCGACAGAAACGCTCGGGACTGAGAGGGGGGAGAAACAAACCAAGATCAGGTTAAAGGAGACCCCCCCTGTAATGGGTTAAAACTTTAAGTTTGTTCATCAAAGTTGACAAAGTAATTCCAGTAAGACTGTTGCAACATCTCTAGTTTGTTTAAGTAAATTTCCAGACTTTAAAATATAAGGAAGATGAAACCAAAAGACAATAGGTTTCACAAACATTTGTTTATCTGTTTAGTAAACTGTTAATATGGGTGGTGGGTTTGCTATGATTGATAACACAGTATCAGCTTATCCGCTCAGTAAATCTAAGATTCCAAGAACTCAGCAGATTGAACCTAAAAATTCCAGGAATCAGACAAAGGAAAATTACCAACCTTCATCTTCAGATCCCGGGAGGTGGACTATGACCACCTAAACACAAAAGAAGAATACACAGCGTGCTACACATCAACCCGGAAGAAGGACTGTATAAGAACTCCACAGAAAACCCGAAGAGTGTGGCAGTGTTAGAGCGGAGACTCTCCTGTCGCCCAGCGCGCTTGAGGCACTGACTTTGCCTATTATCGCTTGCTCTATCAATTAATAAATTTCATGTTATTTGGACTTATTAGTCAGTGATTCATTCCCCACCGCAACTAACCTATAACACCCCCCACAAATTGGCTCTCACAGGGGGAACTCAATGCCCTCTCTTCCAAAGCCCGAGTTTCTGATTTTTAAAAACATCCATCCATTGAAAATACAACAAAGGGGGGAAAGTAATCAGTGTGTTTGTTTAAGGTCAGTATTAAAACTGACCTTTTTTGCTCCCATAAATTTCCGAACAGCCCTTACCTCTTGGTCCATTGGTGGGTATTTCCGACCTTTGCTTTTCCCCAGGCACTTTGTTTTCCCTCCTTCCAATAACTGGCACCAGAAGCCTTTCTGAGGGTCAGACCTGTGGAGGATCATATATTTTAAAAGACCTTGCTACAGAAACATTTCCTGGCTACTGAGACATCAGTGTTAGCCCAAAATTAATGCTGCACGCATCTCCCTGGATGACTGGAATTCTGAGGACAGAGGGGGCAACCTGTATAAACTCTGGGGATTCATTTTTTTCCCACAAATCTGCCTTGGAAGTGTCTAAAGGCAGGAAGTTTTTCTCACTACCTGCACTTGGTAACTTTTGTTGTCCTTGTCCGGCCCACAGGGTGATGTGCAGGTCTCCTGAGGAAGCGCTGCTTGGGTGCTGATGATTTAACCTTCCTGAGGAAGAAGCTGGCTGCTCCCTATCACTGCATCTCAATACCATTTTCCTTCCTAGGGTGGCATTGTAGCATAAACACTGTCTTAGCAGCCTTATCTGGGCCATGGCATTTGATTGTGGAGTCTGAAATGCAGAGATAGAAGGGGTTTGGATGAGGGCTTGGAAACGGGCTCGCTGAGGAACGAACGGCATCACGTGGCGTCGGGTTTGGAATTTACTGCTCTGGGACTGGAAGCAGCTATAAAACATCTAAAGACTGCTCATTCCTGCTGCTCGGCAGATGTTTGAGAGGGATGAAAGATAATTGGCTGGAGCACAGAGTTAATTAGTTACACACCACCTTTCTGCCCCTGCCCTGTCCCTACGATACAGATGCAGAAGTGAGTGAATTTCAGGAGAAGGGTGAACCTTCTCCATGGGTTTTTTCTTGCCCAGCCTATTAATGCAGCCTGACCTTTGTTTTCTAAATTGTCTCTGCAGCTGTATCAATTAAAAACAAATAAATCATTGATTAAATGGGTATATTGATGATAGATTCATTTCTGCTTTGGCCTTTCCCATCTGCTCCCTGCATGGTGAAGTGCTTTAGCTGCCTTGCATTGATTTCCCAAGAGGAGCAGCAACATCATGTGCTGGGTGAAAGGGAAACTGCAAAACTATGCCCCAAACAATCCTTCTGCCTCAGAAGCAGCTTATTGAACATTATGATGTGCAAACTTGGGAAGGGGAAAAGAGGGTGAGACAGTTCAGGCTGAATTCAACCCTCTGTGTTCAGAAATCACAGAACTCTCAGGGCTTCTGTGAATGTAATTGGGCACAGTGGAGGTATTTATTTAAAAATAGTGATAGCCCTAAGGCTGAAGCTACAGGGGAGCGTTTTAGAGCTGTCAGCAGCAAGCCTTGGAGGCCTGGTTATCTTCCCTTCCCTGCAGAGGAAGCCTGGGGGAGAGGCAGGGTTCTGGGAAGGCAGTACCTTATGCCAGAGGCAGGGAATGCCTGGGAGGGCAGAGCCAAGCAATGCCACCATGAGGATCTCTCTCTCACTCTGACAGAATGTAGCAGCCCTCCAAGGGAGAACACTTTCCTAAGCACACTCCTCTCATCCTGTCTTTTCCTCCAGCCCTGCCTCTGTGCTCCTTCGCTCCCCTCCCATGGCTCCCTTCTGCCTGGCTTGATTTCCCTCTCCTGCAGGACTTTCACACAATTACTCAGGGTGATGGACTTGTTGCCCAGTGCTGTTCACAGGCCCAGCTCCTTAGGCTGCTTCCTGACGCCTTTAGGAATGTGTGCTGTGCAGTGGTTAGGCAGTAATGACTAGGAACAATCCTAGGCAATCTTTTCCCCTTTGACAAGCCCTGCCAGAAAGCAGGTACACACTTTAATGCATTTTCCCCTTCCATCCCAAATCCATGCAGAAGTGAGGGCTTCCACAGCACATTTGCATTCTTGATGCCTCTACACAGGGAGTGCATAATTTTATGGATCTGTTTACAATCCATTTTTCCTGTCCAAACCAGTATGAGAGGCCAAATTTCTTCCTCCATGACTCTAATTTAGTTCCAGCAAGGAAGATGTATGTCTGTGGGTGTGGATTTTAAAAACCCAGCAGAAGGCACTGCAGATGTGCAGTTGTGAGTTGTTCAAGCATCAATAGCTCAGCTCTGTGATCAGACTCCTCCTCCCCTCCACCCTCTTTAAAAACTAGTGACTTAAAAATTTGCATTCTGAAATTCAAAATTCTTTCTCTAGAAAAAGGTTTTGGCAGAGCAACTTCCTTAAGCATCGAAGTCTTACTTTGAACCTGTGATATAAATAAGCTGAACCCTGCCAGGAGAGGAAACATTAAATGGAAATTGCAAGCAGAGAGGAGCAGTGTGGGGCAGCTGCAAAGTCCGTGGTTGTGTTTCCCTCAGGACCAGCCTGCAGGGAAGGTGAAGCAGAGGCTGTGCTGCTTCCCACTCCATGTGCTGGCTTAGGGGCTTGGAAAAGCAGTGCCAGGCTTCCCAGGCCACAAATATCCCAGGGCTGGGGCTGTAAGAGATGATGCTCCTCACACAGGGAGGCTCAGGGCAAAAGCTTCTTACAATTTTCTGCTGGACTACGAGGGGAGAGGGGAATTCAGCCCACTCCCTCCCCTGCAGGAGTCTCAGCTGTACATGGACATGCAGACAGGAAAATGGGATTGGGGAATGAGCACTTCTCACCCAGCCTCTGTCATCAGGCTCCTTGGAATGGTGAAGGCAAACTTTCCACACCTGACACTGCAGGCTTCAGCTCCTGGACACTGATGGGAAAGAACCCCAGGCTTCTCCAAGTTATTGTTGTCCTGATGTGTTTGTAATTAGTAATGCAGGGATCCTGGTGGGAGGGGATGTGCCCTGGGACCCCACAGGGCAGATAAGAAAGGGAATACACTCACGTTAGGGCTTCAGAGTAATTGTAGTGAGGAGAGACTCCCAGAAACTTCTGCACTTCATCCATCACAGTAGCAGGGTCACTTCTCAGCTGCCGTCCATCAATAATGAGCAACTGCAGGGGTAAATATGGCACTGATTTGAAAACAGGACTAAGGGTAACCAAAAAATGGCATTATTTCACTTCTGTGACAACCTGGATTTAAATTAGCTTTTAATGACTTTATACAGTGCTAAAAGCATTCATGTGGATGAACCCCTTTTTAGGTTTGCTTTTTACCTTGTTGAGTTGGATTTGCATAGGTGGGCACCTTGTAACTCTGTGTGTGCACCTTGTTCAAATGCAGGAGTTAAACCTCCCAAGCCAAACCTGACACTCAGACAACTCTGAGAAAAGAGATAAGGAAAGGATGTAAAATATTGTTGAGGTTTACGATGTGTCTGTTGGAAGTCCTGAGGAGAGAAGGCAGCAGCTCCAGGTGAGGGCAGAGGAGGAGCCCAGGGAACAGGGCATGGGATGCTCAGCACCCTCTGCGTGCTCAGTTTGCCAGGACATCCCCCTCTCCTCTGGAGGAATAAGCTGGGATGAGGTGGGCAAGGAGGAGACGTGGCCTGTTTGCTCCCAGGGCAATGCTGCCCTTGCTGCCAGCTCAGCAGCTCTGGGCAGGACTCCTCCCCATTTATCAAAGAGTACAAAGGGCAGAGGAAAGAAAGAAGTAAATGACTGAGATTTCCTCCCTTCTCGTGGAAACAGGATTGACCTGCTTCTCCTCTCTTTAGTACAGCTGAGGCTGGATAAAAAGAAAAATCAGGATTGCAAGAAGACAGAGCTTCTAAATCTTTTTGTTGTTTGGTTTGGTTTTTTTTTCCCCAGGTCCCTGACAAAGTAGGCAATGCTCAGCTCTGCCTCCTTTCAGCACATACTGTCCCACCCAGGGCAGACTCTGGGGATCCTTGCTGATGACAGAGCCTTTTCTAGCTTTGCCTGACAGGAGGCACAGACATGAACTGCCATGTGGCCATGTCCTTGGATAAGGAGTGCCCGTGCATGTGCTTTGCAGTACTAAAATGTTTGCTTTAGGTTATTTTATTATTTTTTTATTATTAGGTTATTATTACTTCAACAATGGAGGTATTCTTTAGATCTATGCATTTAGGTAAATTTTTCACGGTGAAGTTATAAAAGACAATGCAATAAAATATCTGAAGGAAGAGGGGACAAAAGAAGGTATCTGTGCTCCAGCTCTAAGAAAGGCCAATTCCATATGAGGATCAAAGACATGTGAAGCTTTCTATGATGGGGACTGACTAGGGAGAAGGATGAAATTTATATTTCTTAAAAGCCCTGGCACAAGGTGTGACGCTGCAGCTGCGGCTTTCCCGGGGCGCAGGAGCCTCGGGACAGCTTCGGGCCGTGCCAAGGGCAGCCGAGTCGGGCGGGCTCCCTTACCTGGGCGGGCGGGAAGTGCGAGAGCCACCTGTGGATGTACAGCGCGTACCAGCCGGGCTCCAGGCAGCGCCGCTGCAGCGCCCGCAGCTCCGGCGGCGCCCGGGCCCCCCCCCGCGATCACCTCGTAAAAATCGAACCTCAGGGCGGCGGGGTCCTCGTGGGAGCGCTGGTGCTGCGGGAACGCAGGGAAGGAAATACGTGCAACGGTATGGATGCTGCAGATGAAGCCTGAATTCTTAAAAATCTTAAAAATCACTGTTTTACTGCTTTGCCTCGGCAGCTGGAAAGCTGCCAGTGAGACATGACCCGGTACAAGCTGCAGCCCCTGGTCGTGCTTAGCTCCTTGCAGAACTTGCTGGCAGGATCAGAAATTATGTATTTCATGCTGTCTCCCAGGATTATTAATCCCAGGCTATTTTAACACTGCATTTAGTGTTTCCTTTATGTGTTTGCCTATGCCATTTTACCAAGCATGATTATATATTTCCCTAAAAATAGAATTTTTAAGTAGTTAAGATTTTGTTATGGAAGGGTGTGGGCTCAGTAAAAGGCAAAGAAGAGCATCCTGGAGTTTCCTGGGGAAAACAACAGGCTTGCTTTTGTTTCCAAGCAGAGAAAAAAGCCAGTGTCTCCAATCACAGCCCTTTTTACTTCCTTGGAAACTTCAGGAGACGCTGGGTGCATCTGAGCACGGTTGCAGGTTGCTGAGCACATGCTGGGGGAAGGGGAGTGGGGCCAGAGCTCAGCATCAGGAGCTCTGATTCCCTGGCTGGGCCATGCTCCTCTTCCCTGTGCATCTCCCTGGGCATGGAGCCCTGCTCTCCCTCTGTGCCCTGTCAGCTGTAATTGAGACTGAACTATTTGATCCCAGCTGGTGGCAGCTCTGTGCTGGGAACTTCCATCATTCCCAACACCAGTGTCACAGGTGCCAGCTGCACAAGGTGGCATCCAGCAACCTCCTGCTTCCACGGGGTGCCAAGGCTGTGCCACAACTCCCATTATTGCCCAAGGACACAGGTTCCCACTGATGCCACCACCATCCCCTGGCAGTGGCCCCACTGTGCATTCCTGGGGCACAGAATTCCAATGAGGTCAATGAGGATGGTGATGATCTTGGCCTTGGGGATGAGGGAAGCAGCTCTCCTGGGAGCTTCCTCAGAGTAGAAATAGTTGGCACTTTTCTCAAACAGGAGGTCAGTGGTGGTGTTGGAAGGAGTGGGGAAGAATTCCATGTACCTTGGAGGGGAAGAGACTTGTCAGAATGAGCAGCAGCACAACAGGGTCATGGCCCCATGCTTCCCATTTCATGGTGGCTGACAAGGTGAATTTTCAGACATAATTCTCAAGAAGCAAAATTGAATTTTTCAGCTCAGCCCAGACTGGAGTAATGGGAATGCATCTTGGCTCTTAGGTGGTGCTGGTAATAGCTAAAGCCCTCATGAAGTCTGGTAATTAGGTTTTTCCTGTGATGGATGGGATTTTTGCTAATAACTTCAGTGTCAAAGGGATATCTTTCACCAGTTTGGAGTGAGTTCAGTTTTAGCTGCAGAAAAAAATTGGGAAAAGCTTCAAAATGTCAACATTTAATGTCAACATTTAAATGTCAAACTGTTTAATGTTAACATTGTTGAAGTACTTCATTTTGGGACTGACACATTTTTGCTTTTGGACGCTTTCAGAATTACAAGATTTGAATTTTGGCTTTGAATGGTCTTTTCCATTTAAAATTGATTGGATGGATCCTTGTGAAGAGATAAACAGAACCTCACTTCATGAAAAGCCACTTTGGAAGGAACAGAGTGTAAGTCAGTGCAGCTACAGCTATGACAAGACAGAGATGTTACTCAGGACAGAACTGCCTCTTGCATTCATTTGTGTGAAAACTCAGAAAATTCTTACTGTAATATCTAAACAAAATTAGGGGCTTGATTAAATGCCCCACCATTACCAATTAGATTCTCTTTCCATCTAATAATAATTCCCAGCATAACAAATTCATCTAGTAATTAAGGGGATGTCACACCCGCTCCTGGAATTGTTCCACTGTGATTTTCCATGCATTAAGAATGAACACCTGGATTTTGTCATTCTCCTTACCAGTCAATTTCCTTGTGGTAGTTGTTGCCATTGAAGAATTGAACTTCCTCAAAAGTTTTTGGGCTGGGGAGATTGCTGATAATGGAAGGGTGCATCAGAAGGAATAAATAAAGGGCTGTTGTACCTATGACAATGAAAAGAGGTGCCATTAGGAAATATTAAAAAAATTAAAAAAGGACCTTTGACTCTGTAGAAACTTTTAAAAGCTCTCCTTGTGCTCCTTACCTGTTTTCTGGGGTCCTATCACCAGGAATTTGGGCAGGTGGTCACAAGTTTTGTCTCTGGACCAAACATCCCTGTGTCTCTCATCGTCACACGGGTTCTGAAGGACAAAAGGTGGTGGTGCCCATCACACTGGGAATCTGAAACCTCTGCAGGGTCTGAGTGTTCTGCACTAATGCCAGAGCCCTACACTGAGCAGCAACACCCCACAGTGTTTGTACAGTGGTTTTGAATGACTGAGGACAAGGTTCAGTCATTAGCAGAAAAGAAAAAGAAGGGGGAAAAAATTGGAACATTGATTTAATCAAATTTCCATTTGAGGTTCAGATGGAAGCCTCTGGATGGCTTTGAGGCATTACTTTTTGAGCTGTCAGAGTGGTTTTGGATGCATGGGGCTTAGTGCCAATTTTAATTTACATGAGAATGCAAAAGGGAAGGACAAAATAGAAATGTGGGATATTTTTCATCTCCTTATCTTTCTCCTACCTATGAATGCAAAATAAAAACCTGTGAACAAAAGGCCCTGCAGAAAAGGTTGGGACTGGCTGCTATTCAAAGCAGTTACCATACAGATGCTGCTTGTGCAGAGGTAAGAGAGGATACACTTTGCTGATGAATAAAATTAACTAAATATGATGGAGAAAATAATCAGCTGAACAGAATTGCTGCAGCCCAGTGAAAATATTGTCGATTTATACTTCCTTTGTAGCTGGGCCAAAAATTATAGGGGAAATTTTCTGCACCTTTTTGCAAGTGTAAGCCCTAAATAACTGCACAGGTTTCCTTGGTGCCCTCCTGGATTTAACCCTGTGTAACCTACAAGCTCAGTGTGGCTCACAGTATTCCAGGTAGAAGAGGCAGGTACAGGTAACCATTAGATGACAGTGTTGAACTCACATTCCCACGCTCGAAAAAGGCTTTTTAGAAGAAAAGATGCTCGTTCCAACGAGGGGATTGCAGCAGGAGGAGGGAAAGGAGGTGCCTTTACCTGCCACAGGGGGTCAGTCTGCTCGGGGAAGAGCAGGAAGTACTTCTGGGCCAGCTGCACGGGGGGCAGCGTCTGCAGCCTCAGGTTCGTGGAGCTCCTGACAAAGCTGGCGAGGTTGGCAAAGGTGTAGAGGCCCAGGTGGTCGTTGCCATAGTTGGACAGGTGAGTCATGAAAATGCTGATCTGGGGGCAAGAGGAGCCAATTTGCTGTCCCCCCCGGTGCTGGCTGGTGTGCCTAGAATAGCATGGCTGTAAGTAAGGGAATAAATTCTGACACAAACACTCCCAGGCTTTGTGAAGGATGGTATCTCAGCTAAGTATCTCTGTCTTCATTTTCTCCTTAAAGCTGATATAACTTCTTGTTATCAGCCTTTATGTGGCCACTGCCTTGTAGATCTCATGATTTTTTTCAGAGGAATAAAGAGAGTTTATAGGAATAAAGTGACAAATGTATTTCCCAGCATTTTCTTTCCATGAGGTGATTAAACACAGTTTTGTGGCTGTTTTACCTGTAGATTGTAATTTTTTACTTTTATGAAGATGGCACCAAACTGAATGTTGTCCCTTGGCTGTTTTAGTGAGTGCAGTGGCCTGAGCTGGGATGGACTGACAGTGAAATGGGATCACAACTGCAGGCAGATTTGGGGGACTGAAGCAGCCTCATTCTGAAGAAATGAGCTGTCAGCAGTGGGGACAGCTGGCAACAGTGGGGACACCTGGTTCCCAGTAAATGGTTTGCTCTGCACAGAGATAATTGTGTCCAGGTGAGCCTCGTCTGAGATGATTAGGAACGGGAGAAGTTTATAAAGTCACGTGCAGGACAGTGGCTGTGCTTTCTTCTTTTGGAAGCTGCTACAGGAGTCGTGTTTAGGTCAGTGCATTTTGAGTTTGTAAATTCAAAATGAATGGAATTGATGTGCTGGAGGGTTTCTGGGTGTGTTTTGAGCGATGCCTTGCCCAACCCAGGCCTGAGGGACAGTGTTTACGCAGCACTCCTTTGGAGCCTGGGCTGTGGGTCAGATATGCTTGAGATAGGCTCTGAAATACCTCTCTGTGTGTCTCAGGAGGGTTTTTAGCAGTGATCCACCTGCAGAAAAGCTTTCCCTCCTGCAGGTTCCTGCTCTGCTGTCCCAGGCTTGTCCCTAGTCCATCAGGGGATGAGAAGCCACCAGCTTCCCGCTCTCACCCTCTTGCCTGTGCCAAGGTGGTGCTTCTTTAAGCACCAGGCCCCCGTGCTTGGAAATGTGTCCATCAGTTCGTTAAATTATTAACAAGGAGCTTTTAGTGCTCCTCCAAGGGGGAGAGAGATGGAGCTTAGGAGAAAGTGTCCCTCATGGCTCCTCTGCAGTGGGATGGCATTCTGCACACTTTATGCCACAAAAGGTAATTTATTCTTCCCTTTTATTCTGCTCTGGGCCTGGGCTAAGCAGAGATTGGAAGCTGTACAAGTTGTTTTTTTCTGTGGATTGATTTGGTGGATTCCAGTTCTTGTGCGTTTTATGACCCCAAGTGTTTGACATAAACAGAGTGACTCTTAAAATTACCCTGAACTTGGTGCATGTCCCTAAGTACTACCCCAGTAACCATAAGGAAGGTAATAAATCATCCTCTTCTCACAAAATAAACCCCAGCCAATGCAAACAGATCCTTGCTAGTTCAACTCCCGCAAATGTGCAAAGTTTTTCCTGTAAACTGTTTTAAAGTGCTGAAAAGGAAAACATTTGTAGGGAATGTTGCTGGAGAATATCACCTTGTTTCTGGAGCATTTGTTTGATGAGTGCTAAATGACATTTAATGTTATTGCACCAAATGAAGTATGCAAGTAAATCTGTGTGCTCCTCGTGCTTTGTTTACACTTGAAAATGGATGAGATTGTTTTCAATGTTAAAATGTACTTGTAGGAGAAGAGTATTAGCTTATTCTAGGAGTTTCATTTTGCTGCAAACCAATTTAAAAGATCCAGTTAATCGCTCTTCATGGAGTCAAAAGATCTTGGACACTCTTTTGACTTCTTTTGCTCCAGTGGTCTTTTTGGAAGTGAAAAAGCCCCAGATATGATGCATTATTCATGGAGTAAAATGGGATTTAATTCTTTGCTGTCTACCTCCAAATCACTGGGGATGAAAGGTGATGGGTTTTAACTGCTCACTTTAGAGCATGGATGATCGCAGATTGTTTGCAAACTAATGGCAGGACCATCGCACCCTCTCGCTGTGTGCTTTTTGTCTCTAGGGCTATTTCACATAACTTACATCTAGAATTTAGATATACAGTGTTTTCTCTATATGGAATCTTGTTTTCTCTATATGGAATGCTTGTATATGCAGGCTTGTGTTATAGAAAATGAAACCTACAGTAGTTAGTAGAGAGAAACAAAGGGCTTTAAAAAAAAGCTATTTGAATAGAAACCAGTGGCTTGAAACTGTATTCTCTACTCAGAGTTTGTGTGCTTGCTCTGGATGCACTGCCCTATTAATTCAGAATAAAGCACTTTTTTCCTTCTGTAACTGCCAGACTTAGCACAGCTTTACCTAAAAGCACTTGGTTTTGGACAAAGATTAGCCACCTGCTTCTAGAGGGCACAGCTGGTGTGCATCACAATCTCAAGGATGGCAATTCTGTGTTGGGAATAAAAGATTGGCTGATTCCTTTCTGTTGCTATCTGAAACTCTCCCTACCCGTCGATCAAGCACTTGCAATGAAAAAATCCATTAGGAAACTTAGGTATAAATGTGTTCCACCTCATCTTCTCAGCCACTCCACAATTAAATAGGATCAATGTTCCCCTTTAGGTCCTTTCCTCCTGCTGCTTGGCGCATTGCTGGAAAGCCCAGGAGCCAGAGTTGGGTGTCATGTGGGAATTCCACTGTTCTGGGAGGAAATGGATGTTTAGTGTCTTTAGCTTTTTTAAAATAAGGTTTGCTAGAAGGGAGGAATTAATGTGTGGATTCTTCTGCAGCTAGGGGGAGGCTGGGAGGGAGAATTTTGTGTTGACAAAGCACTAATTTTAATAATGACAAATGGCTTCTCTAGAATTCAGCACTATTCATATTCATGACCCTTCTGCTGCTGAAGCAAAATCATTTATATGCCTGAAAATCGCACCTTTTTTTTTTTTTTTTTTTTTTTTTTTTTTTTAGTTTTGCTCTCTTTCCACTCTGCACATCTGTTTATAATTTAATACTCTTGACAGGATAATTAAATATTTTCCAAATATAATATCTCTAAAGAAAGCAACAAAGTCAGTGTTTGGACAGAAATATTTTTGTCTTTGATTGAAGGGGAAACAAAAGCACGGAATGGCATTTTATTTCCTGTGCCCATATTCATTACTGTGTCTGCTCTCCACCTTGAGTGCTCCCAGGATGGGAGTTGGAAGCTGCTGTCCAGCAGTGGTGGGAAGTGGCCTTGGGACAGCTGTACAAATGCTGCAGAGCCTCTATGCTCTTTTAAAATTCCCTATTGGAAAAGCAAAATTGGTTCTCATTTACCCAGGAACGCTTTCTGCTTTTCCATTGTTTAGTTGGCAGGATTAAATGAATTCCTCAGTTTTGACAGAACAATCTTGTGCCTTGTTCCTTTCCTTCTGAGAATACAGTTGCTATGTTTGATATTTTATTTTTTTTCCTGTTATCTCTCCAAGTTTTGCTTCTAAAGTAAAGGCTAAATCATGAGCACATTCCAACACAGCCACCGCTCCCCCGATCATATACATTTGTGACACCTCATGATGTGTGGGGTCCCAGATGAAGAAAACTGGTTGGGAGGTTCTAATCTATTAGTTATATATATTAGTTATATATTGTTTTTTTTCAAAGCCTGAAAGTAGAAAAAAGAGGGGTTTTAGTTTTTTTCCCCTCTCAGCACATGCTTTGAGAGGCTGTGAAAAAAGTAACTACTGCTTCTGATGAATTTGTGCAATTGGTGTGTAGTTGGGTGAGGGTGGAAGATCTGAATGGAAGTTTTATGGCTGTTCATTTGTCACACTTGTGCAAGTGATGAGCAGCACAGCTAATTGTGGCCAAAGCTGCTGCCACTCACATCTGTGGGCCCCAGGAAGCCTTTGCAGAAGTCTACAGCAATTCAATTCTCTTGTTATTTCCATTTTCTAGTGAAATTCATGATACAGGAATTTGTTTTCTTGCCATCTGTGTTTTCTCATTGAAAAGACTTCCTCAGACTATAAACTCTCTCTTAAAAAAGGAAATAAATCTACTCAGTTCAGACTTAAGGACAAACCCAAGTTCAAATTAAGGAAATGAAGCAGATTG
This sequence comes from Melospiza georgiana, assembly GCF_028018845.1. Lineage (NCBI taxonomy): Eukaryota > Metazoa > Chordata > Aves > Passeriformes > Passerellidae > Melospiza > Melospiza georgiana. Next base: position 30,760,843 of record NC_080435.1, read on the forward strand.
CAGGGGTTTTGGATACTGTTGGTTTAGGTCAAGCTGAACATGAGGCAGAGCTGTGGAGGACAAGGGACATGCAGGCAAAAAGAAGCCCAAAGGATGATGACTTTGGATAAGTGCCTATAAATGACAGTTCGTCTGCCATTTCTCTTTAGACATGTGGTAAATGAAAATCTGCTTCTAACTGGGCTTGGAATGATGGGAGGAATGATGTCTCTTATCCCTGACATGACCCTCTGTAATCTCCAGGCGGAGGAAGGAAACATTCCCTGGCATTCCCTATGGACCCTAAGTTACAGAACAAGTGTAAATCATTCTGTTTATTCTGAGCACTCCTATAAAAACTAAGAAAGAGTTTTCACCAGGATATTTTCTTTTGAACTGCAAAGAAATGCCTGGCAAGTTACTATAGGCTGGAGATACAGGAAATTTATCATTTGTTTTTATAGCAGTTCTACTGTCATGTTGCTATCTTAGCAGTTTTCTGACTGCTCTGGGTGATAGTGTTATAAATGATGATTAATTAATCCAGTTTGGTGGCCTACTCTGAGCAAACACACCTCAGAGTTAATTTAATTCTCCACTCTTGGTTTCAGAGAAAAAAAAAAAGGCAGCATTTTCAGTTCACTAGAAGATATAATATTCTCAAATCAGCCACTTTCCAATTAATTTGAATGGCAAGCACAGTGAGGAAATTTAGTTCTTGGCCATTTACTTCTATTAAGGATTCATTTTCAATAATCAGAGAGTTCTGAGTCAGCTTGTTTTCACCTGGAAGACTTGCTCCTCTCACTTGAATAAATAATTGCATGGTGTGTGCATGAAGGTATTGGATTCTTTCCCTCTCTCCCCAGTACCCCCTGGTTGACATGCAGTCGTTGGCTGCAATTTCTGCCATCACCCAACTTGCTGGGAAGGAATTCTGGTGAAATATCAAAATGTGTGGAGTGGAGCAGCAGCTTTCATAAAGCAGGAAAATGTCATGAAAGAAGGAAAAGAGATGTGCTATCCTTGAAATGTTTTCCTGATCCTCCGGGTTTCAAGCTAATTAGTTTCTAAATGTGCTGCTGAAGGCCTGAGTTTCCATGGGAAAATATTTCCCTGTAGTAGCTCTGTGCAGCCATGTGGGATGAAGGGGGAAAAATAATTATTTACCACGGGGGGGAAAAATAATTATTTACCACGGGGGGGAAGAATATTCAGGACCATGAGGAAAGGTTGATTTGTGTGTTTATGAACATTAAGATAAATTCTGATGTAACTTGTTAACAAAACTCCCTTTTAATTTGGTGGAATGAACCTTTCCCTCTTGTCAGGTTGGAGAGGAACACGTGTGTCCCTGTGAGCTGCACCCTGATAACTGCAGCTCCACAAATATTGACATTTTTTATTGGGAGGTTGCCTGCCTGATTTTTTCTGTCCCCAAAATGTGCTGAGATGCTCAGCTCACAGAGCCCTCAGCAGAACCGCACTGTGAATTACTTTTGGATTGCAGCACATTTCCTACAATGCCCAAGGTTATTTTTTATTCTTTCTATAACTATGCTCAGAGAAACAAAGCAAATAAAAAGAAAAACATTACCAGCACTCAAGATGTTCCATAATAACATTCCCAAGTCTCTTGTGGAAGGTATAAATTAACCCCTCTCTGTATTTGCTTTTAATATGCCAAAGCAATAACGTGTGATTCTCCTGTCTCTGTGATGAGAGGGAGCAGGGAACAAGAATAAAGTCTTCCAAGTGTGGCACATGCAGGATGTGGAGAATGCAGATCCAACAGGCTGGGAATGAGCAAAAGCCCTTTAGTCATGGGGAGAGTTTAAAAATGGAAATGCCTTTAAGTGGCCCTCAGAATTAAAAGTGTCCCATGCCACTTCCCAGGGAGTTGGAATAATAATGTACATTATTATGGGCTGCCTGTAGCTTCTGCTGAGGGGAGTTCAAAGTTACCTTTCAATCACAGGTCTGATTTTGCTCTTGACAACCAAATTCCTGTGAAGAAAAGCTAATCTTCCTGAAATTCATCTGCCATGTTTCACCTCTGCTTAAAGCTTCTCAGGGGTGTTTGATTGAAGTGGGAAGAGAAGCCTGAAGAGAACCCTTTTTCTGCTGCTTTTCCATTTTTAACCTGATCTGTCAGTTGCAAATATGTGATACTTTGGTGACTTTATGGGCCAAATGCTGTGCAGGGTGTGCCTGACTCTACATCCTATGTGGTGAGGCAGGTGTAAACCTAGAATAGGGAGGGTTATGCATATAAAAATAGGGAGAAAAATTACTTGAGCCCATTTTGATGGTGGAACTTTGGAAAGGAGTCAGTGGGAGATGGAGTAAAAACACCCTGTGAGAGGAAGGGGAAAGGAAGAGTCAGTCCTGATGAATTCCTTTGTAACAGGGAGAGAAAAAAGGGTGCTGCAGGAAAGGCGTGCCAGGATCCTGGGTTACCCAAAAGCTTTTCAAGATGAATGGGTAATGGGAAAACGTGTATCCCATTGGCAAATAAATCCAATTCACTGACTGCTCAACCAAGCCCGTGGGTGTTGTTGCTTCTCCTCAAAGCCCCATACACTCATTTTTGCTGTAGTACTCGACTGAGGTGCCTTTTGTGCTGTCACTTGCTGGCTTAATAAAAAGCTCTCCGGTTTAAGGAGGTGTTTTTTAGGAGAAATGTCTCTCTCGCTGTTGTTCATGGAGGCAATAATATTTAGGGCTGTATTTATTAGTTTATCTTGGCTGTTAAATGTTTATGGCTGTTGTTTATGGCCTGTGGAGCAGGAGAGGAAAGGAAAGGAGCCATCAAACAGATAGTGGGAGACCTTGTGGATACTCAAGACATGATAAATAGAACAGTTTGTAAAAGCATTAAACATGTCAGGCTCTTCCCGGGAGACTGAATGAAGGGCAGGGTCAGAGAACTCACTCGGTTTTGAGTCTGACATTTGGATGTGGAAAATCTCCCTGAAAACTTCAGCACCAATGGAGCTCTCTAACTTTGCCTATGAGAAACCTGCTTTTTTTTTTTTTTTTTTTTTTTTTTTTTTTTTTTTTTTTTTTTTTCCTGCTGCTGAAAGCTCTAAGGTTTTGGGGACTTTGTTACAAATGGGTTGCCTTTAATTCTGAGTTTTCACAGGTTACATTTGGAAGCGGAGAGGTATTTGCTCTGTTCATCCCATTTGCTCTCTCCACCTCCTGTTCTGTGTTTGGTCATGATAGCAGATGATGGGAGCCTGGGAAAATAGCACAGCTTCCACACCAAATTCCCTTTCCAAAAAAAAAAAAGCAGGCACCTTAAAGCAGGCTGGTTCTACTGCTCGTTTCTCTATGGAGTGTGGCAAAACCAGAAGTGCCTGGAGAGTTGATGGGAAGAGGTTTAAAAGAAAACCAATGTGGCACAGCACTGGTGAAATAAACAGTGAGGGAGGGAGATTGTACGAACATATTCTGTGAGAAGAAAAAGTTATTCTAAAGCACAATTAAGCTAAGCAAATAATGAGCGGTAGAATTTTTAAAAGGCTGAAAATAACTGAAATGTTGAACTCCTTTGAAATGCCATAAGCTTTCTTTTTTCATCTTATATAACCCAATGAAGCAAATGTTAAAAAGATATCTCAAAGCACTGCAAAATGTTGTAAAGAATTGAGAAGGTTTAGGAAGAGAAAAAAAATCACATGATGCTGTTCAACGTGGTTTTAAACAGAAAATAAATTTTTACAAGTTTCAAGCTGACTTTGCCTCTGCTGCTGGAGCTGTGGGATGCTGCACACCTGCAGAAAACATAAATATTTTTTTTCATAATGCTGATCAGAATCAGAGAATTTTCTAGCATATTTACATAGCTGGGTAGTGTTACTTTCCCATTAAGGACATGGTGATTTTATTTTAAGATGCTCTTTGATATTGCACTCCTGTCTTTGAAGATACATCATGAGCAGCGATGTACTTTTTGGAGTATTAATGTGTTTTCTTGGTTTAAGATCTACCTATACTTAATAGAAATACTTATGCTGTTACAAGAATCATAGTGTTGGGACAAGTTTTATTTTGCCATCAAAATTAGATTGGGCACAAAACCAGTTTTGTAAAGCTTTTTTACATTTTGGTTGGTTGTAGCTTTAGATGTAATTTTTCCCTCTTCCCTTATTTCTAGTGAGTGTGGTGGTTTTGCTGCTCTCTTTTCACTGCTGCTGTGCAAGTGCTGATGCTACAGCTTTTGGGAGGTCTATCCTAATTAAGATTTAGTGACTAACTGGGTTTTGATGTTTGTCAAACCACATAGTAAATAACATCAAAGATGATTATAACTTAACTCTGATGGAACAGTCAGCTTTTGTCTGGCAAGGGAGATAGGAAACTTTAAACTGAAATTTTTCTTACTTGTATCAAATAGTAAAGCAAAAGTCCAAGAAGATAATATTAATTTTCTGCCCCAAACTGTATTTGTATTTATTATTTGTACATACATCTGAAGCTCCTTGTTATTGCTCTTAGCCTCCACATGAAGGAAACCCTTCAGAGGGGAGCTGGATTGATACCTTTGAAAGAGTTTGGCTATTTGGGTTTATTTCAAGGCCAGTCTGTTTGCTGAGCCTTCCCCACTAACTTCAATGAGCTTTTCTTTGAAGTGTTTATGCAAAGAGTAAGTACCCCAAACTGCAGACTTGAGCAGCCTGCTGCCTTAGCTGGATCCTGGAAAGGTCTGCCTGGGATTCTTGTAACCCTCATTAAAACTCCAAGGAAGTTGGTTTGATTTCTGTCTGTCTTGGTGGAATTTATCCCTCCTCTGCCTACTACTAAATCATCTCTGCCAGACATGACTCATCTTTAGGATTCATAAATTAGACAGTGAAAATATCTCTCTGAGTCACAGAGTATTTAGTAGAAGCCATTTAAAAAAAAAAAATTTCCATCAGAAGATCCCCTTGACAATCTCTCTGCAAACTTTATTTCAATGCAGTGTCCCTTGGGCACTTTCTAATTTAATCATCTGTGTGATATTGCTTCATGGAAGCACAAACATTTTTGGTATTTGAGCTTAATAGGTATTTGTAATATATTTGCTGAAATTGCTAACCATGATCTGAGGAAGGGATGGAGTTTGTATATATCTTTTGAAAAACTGTTTAATCAAAAGTTGATCATGGCAGTTTTTTCAAATACTACCACCAATATCTAGGGCACTCTCAAGTTATTGGGACACAGATTGGCTGAGGAATTTGGGCTGTTCTAAGCATTGCTTGTGGGGTTAGGAGTTGTACATGCTCTGCTGCAGGCTGCTGCACTGCCCAAATCTGAGGAAATCTTCACCTAAGTGAGAAATGCACAGGTATTCATCCAAGGATGATAAAGCTCAGTGTGAATTCCAAGCTACAGTTCAGGAAAGCATGGGAAGAAAAGCCAGCCTGAGAGAACTGCAGGTAGTGGGGAGGCAGGATAAAGAAGAAGGATCTGTTTTATTCTCAAGTGAGCTGTCATGTGTATGGTATAGAAAAATTTCTGATAGAAAAGTTCCATTTCTCTAAGACCACTGAATCCCACTTGGACACCAACTTACTTACCCAGCCAAATGTTCACTCACCAGCATCTAACTGTAGAGCACCAAAAATCTATTTTTAGGTGTCTAAATAAAAGTGACCTGGGTTTGAGTCAGCTCTATCTGAAGTTGCTTTAGCTCTGCAGAGGAGTCAATGAATTCAGTGAGTTTAAACTCACTGAAAATGAGGCCACCTGGAAAGACAGGGACATTCATCTTGTGCCTGGTGCAGCTTGTTTGGGTGCAATGGGAAGGAGGGAGGACAATGTCAAGAAAAAATAATCAATACATAGGGGGGTTGGCTCTTTTGCTTGCTCCTTGCACCTCTAGGCTCCTGTCTTAAATGGTACCGGGCATTTTTTAGCAGCTCAAAACCTGTTTTTAGGAGCTGGTGATGGAGGAATAGTATCAGGCCTGAGCCCTGGGGTTTCCATTGAGCTATATGAGGAGTGCCTGAGGAGCTAAGCTCATGAAAAAAAGAAAAAAAATGAACAAGATCAGTTTTTTCTACCCTCACAGGTTAGTTTCAGCTTCACACGTCTCTCAGGGGGACCTGGCTTCAGGCTGGGAAACAATAAGGAGCTGGAATTAATGCATTTCCCAGGAAATTGTTGCAGGTACCGTTGTAGCTGGAAATTGGCAGAAGACACTTTTTTCCTTTGTTCTTAAACTGCTTGTTAAGTCTGAGCAAGTGGTCCTGGTTTTGATTTCCCAACCTGATCTCCTTCCCTTTCCCCCTCCCTCCTCCCTGCCAGTCAGCACATCCAAAAACAGCACAAGAAGGTACCTACGGGGTTCAGGAGAACGGTGAGGAACAGTTCCCCTCCTCAGATACTTTTGTCCAGCTCCTGAGGACCACTAGGATATTCCTTGTAAAAAACAGCGTGAGTGAAAAGGCCACAGGTCTGTCGAGGGAGCACCTGGGAACAGAGGAACAGCAGCTTATTCAGGTATTGCAGTGCCATAATCAACCTGGGGAAGGACTTTGGTTTCCTTTAATTCAATATTTTATATAGTTTTACTCAGTTAAAACAACAACCAAAACCTGCATTTGTAGAGCATTTGGGTACATGTGTAAAAATACTGCTGATCTTGAGTCTGTTCCAGCAGTAATTGGACTCTGCAGGAATTTGCTTTTGAGCCACTCCCTCTGCCTTGTTTAGGGGATCACAAATTGCACTTGGTATGCACAGGCAATATTCAGAGCAGCTTTTGGGACTTGAAACCATCCCTTAGAATATTTGTCAGTTCACTTTAGAACACCCAGCTTGGTAGGACAGGCCAAAGGGCTTGCTAAGTTTTTCTGTCCTCTGTGCACTTTTAAGTGCATGGGAGGAGACTTCTCTCCCCTGGGCGAGGGGTGTAAGAGTCAGGCAGGTGTCCCAGTCCTGCCTCTGGGAATTTCAGCAGCAGAGCTGAAACTTCAGCTTTGCAGAAGTGCTGGAGGAGATTACTTACACCTGTTCACCTTCCCAGGTGATGGGTTTCTAATCCTTTCATGCATAAAGATGAAGCAGAGCTGGGAACAGAGGTCTTAGGCCATTTAATGATTTCACAGAGTGCAGCCACAACTCGGCTGGTAGTGATGGGGCCACAAGCACATTTAGTTTCTGAGGAACACTTCTACAGTTGCCTGAGACTGTGTGACTTTTGTCCCCCTCTTTTAAACTGCCTAACAAATGCACTCTTTGGGCATCCTTACAGCTGCTGGATCCTGGGGAATTTTAAGGAATGTTAAGGATGCTGGCAGAGGCGAGGCCTCCAGTAAGAGCAGCCCCCTCTGGAGTCCCTGCAGTAGTATTGCTATGAACATGGAAATGCAGTGTACCATGATGCCATTGTGGATGAAGCCCCGTCTATACCGTGCAGGTTTCAGGTGTGGGTACTCCTCTGTGCTGGTCACATGGATGTGCCACACCTTCTTCCAGGCCTCGTAGAGCTGCACGTGCACCAGGTACACCCCCGAGTGGTGCGGGGCCACCGCGTAGCCCACGCCTGTGGGGATGCCGTGCTCCTGCAGGGTAGGGCACCACAGGGATGGACACATTAGGGACACACAGAACACCCTCCCACGTCATCATTCAAAGCTGTGTTCCTGCACGCTGTGGCACTGGAGAAGCTGCTGTCCCTAGACAGAGTTGTACCTACTGTAGCATGAGCTGGAAGGAACTGGAATTACAGTTGGGTGACTGCAATGAGGAAGAAGTAATCCTTCTGGATTATGTTCCATTGCTGTTGCATGGAATAGATTTGCCTCCTGTTCCATTACATATTGCACATATTTTGCCTTGTTCTTTTTAAAGGTAATCTAGTGAACCACTGCTGCTTATTTACTAAGCTAGTAAACAGACGGAAAAAAATGTTGCAGTGACATATATGGGGTTTTGATTCCTAGTTCTGGCATAGGAGAAAGATTCCTTCCTAGTTTTATAAGTAAATATTCCTCATATCTTCTGAATCTCCTGATTTTTTACATGGTGTTAGAGTATAGCAAAAAATAGCTTGGACTACTTTTACATTTTATCAATATTTATATTTAGCTCAATTCCTCTATGGAAATATATGCGTGTTCATCATATAATCTATAGGTTATCTTGCAAATTTCCTCCAAAGACACAAATTCATCTTGCTCCCAGTACTACCAGACAGGTCAGCCCTTTTCTACTCCTTTAAAACTGATCTGCAGAGAGAAATGGCTAAAATATGAGATGATTATTTTATGGGGGGTTTTTTGTCCTTCCTTTTGCCCACATTATCCATTGATTACTTTAATTCCAGGAACAGCAGGTTCTGCTGGGCATCAAGTACTTAACAAAGAAAGGGTTTTGATTCATTGGCAAAAATGAGGTTAAATCTGTAGGAAACACTAATTCCTACATTACGTAATGCAACCACTTTAAATGATCCACTCCTTATAATAAAGACCTCTGGTTACAGACCAATCCTGTAAAAGAGAAACCCAAACTCTCTATTTTGTCATTTACTGAGGACATAAAGTAATTTCAGTTTCTTAATGCTGTTACCTACTTGAGAGGCATGAGTCAGTTTAAGGGTGGAATGAGGGATAGCTCTATAATGACAGATGGTAAATCACCCTGTTCTCTATTTAATTTTTTTTTTTTTTTTTGCCATGGACATGTAAAAAGGAAAAAGCTGTATCAAAAGATTTCTTTGAATCTGGCCATTTATTGCCATGCCTGGGAGGTCTGTGATGCTCAGACTGTGAAACTGTTAACCTGAATATCCTGTCTCAGCTTTCATGGACAAACCTTCACAAAATGTGGGGTAGGGAGTACACAGAAACAGAGATGTAAGGCAAATGTGTCCTAGGGTTGACAATGAACACTGCTCCGGATGACTTATCCCAAAGTAGGGATTTGGATGAATATGTGTAAGATCCTGTTTATCTCCTGGCTGTTTGATGCTGGAATTGCCATGGCGACAGAATGCTGAAATGGTGATCTGCCATTCACAAATCAAATCTGGCAGTTTTTCAGGAGTTCTCAACATAAAACACAAGTTAGTCTCTGAATAAAACCTGCTCACTGCATAGCTCATCACACAAATACATCCAATAGCCAATATGGAGTTAAGAAAAAACAACTATCAAATAATTATGTTTTCTTTGGGCAGTTCTATTTGCAGTTTACCTGGGAAGATTAAATACTGTGTGTCCCCCTTTTAATGATTTTCTGATTTTTTGTTATTAAACTTATTTGGGGAGTGAAAACTCATGTGTTAAAGGAGGAGTATACTGGTGTGTCAAGATATGAGAAATACTGAGTATTTTTCTTGTGTATTCTAAGGAGCAATTGCCTGATTTTTGCCTTGAAAATGTACATTGGGTTTTTTGATTTCAAAATTTGTGCTTGTTGGTTTAGTTTGGAATGTAGGTATGATTTGCCATTGTTAGAGAAAATAAGAATGCTAACTTTTAATTTAATAAATTTTATGTCTGCTGTAGGTCTTTGTACACAGTCAGTCAAGGTGCAGGTGTGAAGGCTTTTATTAGATGCAAAAGCTAAATTCAACCTCTGCTAAGTTTGCACAAACTTTTGGCTTTGTCTGATAGCAGGTGATGCAGCAAATGAGTATTTCAGAACAAAATAAGGTGAGGCAGAATAAATCTGATCCTGCTGCACAGGATGATTTTATCCTCTATTCACAGCCCATTTTTAGAGGCAGTGGGCAGCTCTCCTTCCCCACATGAAGTACAGATATTAATAATGGGCCAAATGAGGCTCTTTTCATCACATGTAGATGCTTTAGCCTTGACTCTGTGTTCACTGAGCCCTCCCATTGCTGGGATTTAATTGGTGTATTAAAAGCTCCCGCTGTACTTGTGGTTTGAGCAGCTCAAGAAGTGCAGGCAGAGGAAGTGCTAATGTGCATCTGCAGTTGGCTGTAAGCAGGAGGTGGGAGCCAAGGAGTGCTGCTAGAGAGGTCCTCAATTGATTTATTTAGTTCTACATCTTTGTTTCTCCTTCCTGTCAGCTCCCAGCTGCCTCGTGGAGCCAGTGACAGTTTTTGCCCTGTCTCTGCTGTGCTTTGGGCTTTGTACTCACAAATGAGCACAGAAGATAATCACTGAGCAAACAAACCAGGGATGGAATAAAGAGCTACAGGCTTTGGATTAGATACATTCTACTTGTTTTTGTCAGATAAGGATGTACAAAGGGGGAGGAGGAATATCTTGTTATTGATGTCAGGGAAAGTTTGTTTTATTGGTTTATTGGTTTGTTTTATTTTTGGAATATATGCTATCAGAGATTTCCCCTTGAGTAATTTTTTTGCCTCTCTGTGTATCCATTGCAAAGCCTATAAACAAGGAGAATAGTACTTGAGGAATTATCAGTTTGTAAAATTTAACCTGAGATTTTGTTCATTAATGTTTTTAATGGATTTTGGGATTCTCTGATAGAGAAAAAACCCAAACCACAAAACACGATCAACTCAAACCCAACTGATAATCAAAATAATTTTAATTTCCCACTTCCTTAGGTAGGCTCTGGAACACACCCTCCATATTTGCATAAATAGGATGACATTGGGATAGCAAAGCTTTGGGTAGCCTGTAACTTTAGCACAGTTAAAACCTCTGCCTCTTGCTCCTCTGGGGCTGAGGATCTCATGCTTGATGAGAGATTTGGCTGTGAGGACTTTGGGAATGGGGCTATGCATGGTGCAGCTGTGGGGCCATCACTCAGGTACAATTGGATAAGGATTTTGCCAGGCAAATTTCCCCTGCTGCCTACCAGATCCAGAGCAATGGGACAATGACATTTATTGCAGGATGTGAGCAAGTTTCTTCCTCTCACCACGGAGGCAGTGGAAATGATAAATATCTCAGGGATGCATGGAACAATTTGGAGGGCTCTGGGTGAAGGCAGCCTCCTGGTTCACATGCAATGTGCGTGGAAGGGAATCTTTGAAGGCAGATGCACAGAGGTGTCCATATCTGCACTGAGATCAAGGCAATTAGATACCTAATTAGCAATTAGTTCTGTGTGTAAAAAGCTGTTTAGGTACCTGATTTCTATCTGTGTGCTGACAGGGCTATTTGAGGCAGGCTGCAATTGTAAGCTCCATTTTACAGAGCTTTGTTAGGAGGTGTGGATAAAGCCATGTGAAACAGAGCCAAGGCTTTTATCAACCAGCCAGAGGAGACAAAAGGTCATAATAAACAGAACTTTTGGGTGTTATTTGGCATCTTCAGCAACCTTGAGTATTGTTCTTGGATATAATGGTGTGCTCTCCCTTCCAGAAAACGTTGTTACCTTCTTAGCCATGTTTAAAAAATGTGAACAAAGAAATAGCACCTTAGGTGAAGAATTAATGTGATCACACTTCCAAATAATTACTGCAGCTTTTCTTGCAGAAGCTGACACAAAGTGTCACCTGTATGTGCAGCCAAAACAGGAGGTAGGGAGATATGGTCAATAAATGAGAAATGCAGGAGAAAATGGCACCAGCATCAAGCTGCGTTCTCCTGAGTATAATATAGTGGACAACAGACAAAACACATGTAACATCAAGCAAATTTTCCATGTATTGTTCCAGACGTCTAATTTAAATTTGGATCCACCTTGGACATCAGAGACTAATGGGAAGAGGTTTGCTTTAACTTGGAGGGCTTAGAGAAGTGCAGCTGCAGAACAGGGAATTTGTTTCTTAAGTAAGACATGATGCTGAGGATGAGACAGCCAGGGAGGAATGAAACCACTCTGAAGTCATGGCTGGGACCTCTCTGATAGCTATCAGGGAGGCTGTCATAGAGGGAAGATGAATTTCTCCCACAAGAGAGAATTTCAGAGGAAGCCTTTTGAAAAGAAATGTTCTCATAAGTAAATGGTACAGCTCATATAGATTCAAGGTCAAGGGGTTGATACAACCCCTGCTGAAATGTTAGCAGGAAATAAAAGTGTAATAACAGCAGCTTTTCACTGACATCAGCTCCTTATTTATAGGCACCCTAAGGAATCTCTACCCTTCAGGACACAGGCTTTATCTCTCTGGAGTGGAAGTTACAAACAGATTCCATTACCAGCTCTGTTTTCAGGCCATGCTATAGATTTTACTCCCAAAGGTGGCTCGACCTGGGTGACTCCATGCTTCCTGAAAATACTAGAATTTCCCCAGAGGTTTAAAGATGAAGGGGTTGTGTATTTTTGAGATATGGATTATTTTAAAAATTACTCTTGCATTTCAAGTCTCAGCTCTGTTTGTGTCTCTGGGCCAGGCTACACCAAAGGCATGAACAGGCCATGCCAGGAAGGCTGACAGGGAAGCAGGAGTGTAGAAAGCAAAGGAAGCCATCCTGCCAAGCAGGAGATGGGAAGGGAGGCAAGTCTGGCATAACAAGTAAACAGTTAAGCCATTTTTAATTAATTTTCTTTAAAGGTTGGTTGGAAAGTATTTCCATAAACAAGGGAATAAATTGCTTCCAACTGCTTGTTCAGGCATTTGCCTCTGCCTTTTTCCTGATGTGCCTTGGCGGATGTGAGGGTTGGGAGGCAGGGGCTTGGCCTTTGGAAGCTGGGAAGGGTTGGGGAACTGCTGTTCCCAAAGCAGCTGAGAAAGCCCCACTGTGTCCCTCAGCTCCTGTGAGCAGCTCTGGTTGCTTGGCATTTCTGGTTGCTTGGCTTTGCCTCACCAAAGACCACACAGTGTCTTTCCAAAGCCAGCATTTATGGATTTCAGGTTCTCTTTGCCATGTGCAATAAGCCAGCAGAATTATCCTGAAAAGGCTGTAAATAGTACAAGTACTGTGAGGTCTGGGCAAGGGGGAGGGTGGCTCATGGAAGTTCAGAGCACAAATGAGGAAAAGGGAAGCACAATTATCTGTCAATATCAGCAAGAGGTTAGCTGTATTCAATGACCTGCATTTTCCAAGCAGGTCATTTAAAAAGACACAGTGAAACCCAGAAGCTTCACTTGTCAGCATTAAGATTTGTCCCAAACCACACACCAGGTTTAGAGTTCACTGCAGCTTCCTCCCTGCCTTACTGAGTATTTTGCAGCAGAGTTTGCCAAGCTGATAACCTGTGTACAAAGTGCTGCCTAAAGCTGTTTAGGCCAACTGCTGTCTGCTGTGTTTGCACTGATTCTGATCCCCATGGTCCTGCCAGGATACTGGGGCAGGGCTGCTGCCTCTGCAGAGAGCCTGTGTCAGTGGGAAAGGCCAAGACAAAATTCAGTTTTAGTCACAAACAGGCTGGGTTTGGGATGAGTTTCTAACCTCACTCATGCCTCTGTTTGCATGCCTGAGTAAATTAGAGGTATTGTATAGACAAGCATGAAACCAGTGGGGAAGGCATGGCCACGGTAGTGAAGGCATCCCAGTAAATCTCTTGGGAACTCTTCCTCACCATTGCAAACTCTTTGTTGAGGATCATCTGCTCCACCAGGGAGGACTCGTTGTGGAAGAGGTGTGGCTGCATGTGACTCCACATGTGGGGAAACCACCAGAATTCATCCACAGATCTCAGCAGCAGGTCATCACCCTTATCCTCCTCCTCAGTCCCTGCAGAGGGAAGAAAGGAACAAAAAAGTTACTAGAAAGCAAAAAAGGCCCATAATTGCTTTTTAAACACAGAAGAGTCTGCCAAAAACCCTGGTGTCCTTGGCTTGTCTCGCTGTGTTCCTATTATGTTTACTAACTATGGGAATATTAAATATAAACAGTAGGACTTTCTTTTTAATATATAATGATCTTCAAAACCACCTCCTCCCCATTTTCTCTATTTACTTTATTTTAATGCCACACTATCTTTTTATCCCCATAACCTGGCTGATGGATTTAATATGACAAAACAGTGCCAGGAATATTAATGCTGTTTTCCAGGTCTTTTGAAAGCTGGACAAATGATGATGTTTGGCATTAAAGAAAAGGTATCAGTTATTTTCCATTTTGTCCTGATAATAATGTCACTGTTAAATACCAAGTACTCTCCATAAAGGCAACATATGGATAAAAATGAAATCTTTTCAAAGCTTCCCCTCTATCCTCCTTGTAACTACCCCTTTATTAGCCTTGGTTAATTGAAATCTGATCATTTCTGGTAAAGTGTGAAACAAGTTTTAAAATACAACTAGGTGGAAAGCATGAAGCTGTAATGGCAAAGGCTTCCAAATATTTCTTAGGGTTCAATATTCAATTTTGACCAGATTTAATCTTGAAGGAAACCCAATAAAACCTCCTGTGTTAGTGAAGGGGATCTGCTTAAGGCAGAAGCAAAGATTTGTGGCTGTAACAAAGAAAACCTTCAATTTGAGAGAGGACACAATGCTGCTGCCACCATTTGCAGACACATCTGCCCTGCTTTTCCAGCCTGGAAAGGCACAGTGACATTCCAGTAACCTCACCTTCAAGCCACCCAACAATATTTGGTTTTTAGCACATTTCCTTTGTGTTCGTTGCAATTTGAATGCTTTCATTTTGTTTCAGTCTAAGAAATAATTGCCAAAATCAGTCTCCTGATGCAAACACAGAAATCCTGTCTTCTTACAGGCCCTTTAATGTTTTGCAAAACTCATTGGAAGCGAAAGCTCCACGGATGTCACTGTTTACTTGGCAGGAACATCCAGAGATCCCTGTTCAGTGCCTGCACTTCAGCTCTTGGCTTTTATTTTCCATTTCTGCCGTGGTTTTTGAAGAATGCCACTACACAAGGAGAGCAGTACTTTGAACCTTTCTCCCAGAGTCACTGAATCCCTTTGCTTCCCTCTTTGCAGCACTCTGCAAGTTCTAAGGAAGCTGCTCTCCTATGATGGGAGTGCTGCAGGAAAAAGAAAACAACCTTGTTTACTGGAGAATTCCATACTGAAGAGAAAGGCCTGATGGCTGCTCCCTCTGTGCCCTGCATTTTGAGAGTGAATGCTGGCTGGTTTTGGGGTTTGTGATTCACTTGCAGTCACTCAGGCATAGGCAAGTGAAGAAACTTAACCCAGGCCTTCAAAATGGGACAGAGCAGGGAGAAAATGGAGTTTGTGAGGCAGCTGTGGGTCTCTTTGATAAGCCCAAGTTAGGGATGGAGAGGAAACAAGTGGGTATTTGAAATACAAAAAGAACTAGAAGAAGAGATTGTAGATTTAGGTCAATTTAGTGCCTTATTAACTTGTGAAGTAGAGTGTGGTTCTTGAAAAAAACCTACTTTTCCCCATTATTTTTTTCGTACATTTAGATATACACCTAATAAAACTTTGCACTTTTACTATAACAAAACCCAACCAAGATGAAGCATAATCCGTTCTGTTTTAAAGAAGAATAAATAGATGTTCCACCATTTCAGTGTCCAAAGGGGTAAAGACACACTATGGATGAACTGCTCAGGTACACAAGGATGCCCTTGGTGTTTTCCTGAAAGATGTGTGGTGGTAAATCTTAGTGTTATAAAGGAGGCAAAGTGGTTGCAGAGATCTCTCTATTTCCTCAGGAGACAGAGTAAGGTTTTTCAGGTGTGATAGGTATGATGAAATATAAAAGATTGGGAAAATGATGTCTCAGAGCCTCTGATTATTTAGAAAGGGAATGTTTAAAGGTAGATTTAAAATTCTGTCACCTATTTAACTGCATGAAGTTCCTTCTTACCTGTGTGGTAAAATTTTCCTGAAAATCCAAGGTTGAAGGTAAAATTTGCAACCTGAGTGCGCAGTAAATTTTGAGTCTCTAGTAAAGCCTGAAATAAATGAGAAATTAACATGGATTTAGAAAAATTAATATTATTTTGGGCTCATCTTTTTTTTATAGGACTATTACAGAGAGCTTAATTTGTTCCATGAGAGTTTGATGGGCTAGAAAAGGTAGTGGGAGTGCCTGAGTGTCCAAGGAGGTGATGGTTCTGTGCCTTGGCCCAGGACATTTTCCCCTGGGGCACTGATCCATTGCAGGACTCAAACCCTGCCACTCAGAGGCAGCAATATACTGGCTCACTTCATTAATGAAGCTTGATAAAATGTGCTTACACCACAAAATAAAATTAGGAATACTGCTCATCATCTAGGCATGAAGGTGTTGGGATTTGCTTACCTGCAGGACCATTTTGGGCTGTGTCTGAATAGCAAATTCAGGCTTAAGTGTGAATGAGCAAAGCTTCAGGTCTGGCCTGTGGTAGAAGCTGTGTCCATGTCATAAATGCATTTTTAATTTAATTAATGTTTATTTATATTCTCTCCTCCAAGCTAAGGTAAGTCCACTGGAAATGAAAGGAAGCAAAAGGTGCTGCTTATGGAAGAAATAGTCTTGGCCACTGGTCCAGTTTTTGTTCTGGACGTATTTCCAGCTCCTAGGGAAAGGGAGAAGATGATTAAACCTGTGTGAGCTTTACTTGATGGTTACTACTGGTTGTTAGCTCTGCACTGCTCCTGGAGCTGCTCCTTGCTCACAGATCTGCTTTGGGTCCCCAGCCCCTAGAATTTGGGGGTGCTGCATGTGAGATGGGGAGTGCATTTCTCTCCCTGTTGGCCTTGCCAATGCTGAATAGGTTATAAACTCTGTTTTCATCCATTTTCTGTGCCTCCATTATGTGGCCCTTGAGAACTTTTCCTATTATCTATTAATAACACTCCTATAGATTGGACCTTCATGTTCTTGCAGAGTTCAAAGATAAAATGATTGCAGTGGTTTACACCCTACCCCAGCCCAGCTAATGTCCTTCATTTGAAAAAATTACATTCTGTATGGTCATAATTTCCTTTAACTTCATAGGAAAATAGTTTTTTAATCTAATTTAAACAGGGACCAGAAACCAGAAGTATCTCCAGTGCAGGATAAACCACAAAAGCAGGGTTTAAGCAGCTGAGGTGTGTGAGTGTAATACAACAGACTTCCAGGCAGGGTGCATCTGCCTTGAGTTTTTAAAATAGAAACATACTTAGGGTTGCAAGGAAGATGCAAAATTGAGATAGTGTTTATCAGCTGCAACAGTCACCAAGCAAATTCCTCTCCTTGCCGAAGGAAATAAAGCAATCTTATGTCAGTAAATCTTGTGATTTAATAGTAAATATTAAGGTGATTGTATGGTTTCCAGCCTATCTTGCCAGACATTTTTAAGTTGATTATTTCAATCCTGTGACAATCTCACATGTGGGACTATATTTACATAATATATAACAAGTAAACGTTCACTAAAATGCAAAACCTCAGAGATGAACACCACTGTTAGCTGAGACATTGAGGAAAATCCCCAGCTGGTAAAAATCCCCACTAAATTGACACCATTAAAGTCAGAAGCGTAGAATCAGAGTCGTTATATTTTAGAAGATAATTTTCCAAGCTATCTAGAGCATTTTAGATATGTTGAGAAAGACTGATGGGCTGAGCAAAATCAATTGAATTTTCCTTTGAGGGAAGAACATCTTGAGAAATTATCATCACTTAAGGTGCAGTAGGAGAAGGGGCAGGGAACAAACATCATTTCATCACCGGGGCTCCTCTCCTGCTCCCCTCACATCTCAGCAAGATGACAGAGCTGCAGGATAGGCAGGAGCCTCCCAGCCCAGCCTGGCCTCATTAAAAACACAGAGCGAGGATTAAGATGTGAATCCTGGAACCTGCAGTGTGTCAAGCATTTTCCTCTGTCTAAAGGGCAAATCTGTCACTCAAACTGGCTTTAGCTTGGTCCTAAAGGCTTTTTTCTTGCCATTTCAATTTCCATATATGCATATTAATTCATATAATAGGCAGCTCAATTTTGTTGTCATGACCTCCCCTCTATTTAATGCTAAGAAGATATTGTCAGCTAAGGCAGTCCAAACTCATTTTGACACTGCTTGTCTGTGTGGAGGAAGGCCACTCATGTCTTCCACACCCTTAATATGGAACAACTTTTTAGGTGATTAGGGTCTGCTTTCCCTATTTTTAATGAAAGAGTGGAGAAGCTGCATATCCCTGGCACCCAGGGCCAGAAACCTTCCTAGGATTTGCACAGGCTCCATGGGAGGCAGAAGGTATTTATTTGATTTGATTCTGAAGGCTCTGCAAGGTGGAGAAGGTCTATTGAATTTTAACAGCTGGAAAGCTGCTCCCTTTCCAAGGCCAGGTGCCACACAGCTATTCCCACTCTGCCTGCTGTCCCTGGCTTCACAGGCATCCCCCCTTCCCTGGGGGCTCAGTGATCTCCATCCCACCCCTGTCCCCACTGCATGCCTGTGGAAGTAAAACCAGCATTTCCTGTTGAACCACAGGTGGTTATTTTTGGACGGCTGAACAGATCATGCTTAGTGATTATCACTTTCCAAGGAAAGAGCCATGGAGCACACTGTGCAGGGACAAACAGGCACATCTCTATGCCTGGCTAAGCAAAGACAGGGCTTTTTTTAAGGTAAGCCCTTAATTGCCTGGAATCTCTCAAAACTCATGGATTTAACTTTATTAATTGATTCTTTGCTTTGTCAGCGAAGCTTCTCTCTGACACTCACAAGATAGTTTCTTCATTATATTGCATTCAGTAGCTTTTTACATTAATCCATATAATTACCTTTTCTAAATTTGAAGTTGCTGTGTCTTTATTCTTCATAATTGGCGCATCTATTAGGAAGAGGTTGATATTTCCCTGCTATGTCCTTGTTAATTCTAACTCTATCCCTCATTTACATAATAAACATTTTAGGGCGATTTCTGCAGGAACATTTCATGCCTAATAAGAAGTAATTTGCTTTCCTTCATTAAGTACATTAAGACTTCATGCCCCAGACATCACTGACTGTGAACATTTGATTCTGCTCAAATTTAATGCACCAAGGCATTTTGCTCTGCCATATTAGGTTTATTTATGTGCTATGTTCTGGATTGTTAGCTGCTAATGAGGCTTTGGCTCTTATCGCTCTAAGGCCTGAACAGTAACCTCATTTTAATGATTTCATTATTTGCTGCCTTCTGAGTGGAAGACAACAAATTTTCCTTTTAATTAAAGGCCAAAACACCTGTGGCTGAGGGAAGTGTAGAGGTTATCAAATCCTTAGAGAAGGCAAATGAATGACTTGGTGTGATTTTGATGCCAAGCATGGGTTGGCCAGGCTGAGGTAGAAGGTGCCTCTCTGGGGAGCAAAACTCCAAATCTGAGTTAGGCGATAACAATGCTAAAATGCAGTACTGGATTTCTGAAGATATTGTTAAGGCAAAACAGAACTTGAAAATCAGCCAAAGTAATTAAAGATGCTTTCCTCCCACCCAAAGGTCTGAGTGGATCAATAGAGCTGGTAAAGCACGAGCCCTTCCTTGCATGGGCAGTGGTGTTTGGGGGGAGGGGGGCAGATGCCACATGGATTGAGCCAGCATGATGGAATCCCATGTTTTTATTAGGGAAAGTGAGGCAAATATTGGGGCTCCATGTTAGGGCTGTCTGTAGGGAGACAGATGCATGTGCAGCTGTGGGTTGGTGTGTGTGCAAGTGCACAGACAGGGACTGGTGATCCCTGAAACTTCAGTTAAACCAAAAATGCATTCATTATGGGAATTGATGCACAGATCCTCGTCCTTTTTCTAGTATTCTATTAGCCAGTGTTGTTTGTTGTGCCCTTCATTCTGTTCCCACAGGAGGTAACAGCATTAGAGACAAGAAAGGCTCTTGGGAAAGAAAGGATCAGTGCCTGTGAGATCAGCTGGTGAAAACTGAGACTAGTTTTGGAGGAAAAATCCTGAAAGTCTCTGAGATGTAGACATTGTTTAGCTTGAAAACTGCAGTTGTGAGAACATCTTTATGACACCTCTAAACATTATTTCTGCAAAGCAGAACCCAACTCCTGACACTCAGAGGTGTCTCAGGGACATTGCCAGAAACGGAGAGCATCAGGAAAAGCACAGGAGGGACACAAGGTTTGCAGGACTGAACATTTCCCCAGTGTGGAGCAGCCAGCCTGGCATTTCATTAGGGCTCCTGCTCATACATGTGCCCTTCCAGAGGCAATGCTGTGAATGTGAATTTTGGCAAGCAGCAAAATCTCCAGGTCTTGGAAGTCCATGGCAGGGTCTGTGTGGTTGGGGTGCTCTGGGGCATTCCACAAGGGAGAGCTACCCAAGGAAACCCCATCCCAATTTACTGCAGAGCCTGCTGGTGAGGATGCTCAGTGGATGGGGCAGGTGAGGAAGTTCTTCACTCAGTCTGGAAGGAGATCTAGGCAAGGAGGGGAAGTTGGATATCCCTGCTTTGCTGTGGATCTGTAATTTGCTGTCATCCTGAGTTGACTTGCACAGACTGGTTTGAGGAAGTGCTTCTGGCACAGGAGGATGTGCCAGTGCCTGGCTTCCCAGGGGTGCTGGCCAAGGTTGCACTGTCCCATCACCTTCTGAGGGTATGACTGAGTCTTGTCAAAAATGGGCTCACTTGCCATTACTCAAAGTCATGATTCATTTGGGGACAGATCCTAGTGCTGGACAGTGATTGCACTGCTGCAGGTTTCTGCTCTGGTCTGTGTGTATAAAATATGGATATGCTCACCATATACACAATACTTTTTATTTATCTATACTGTGGGCAGAAAATACGTGCAAATATTTGCACATACGTAACTTTAACATTACCTCTGCTTTGAGCTGAGGCTTAGATTAGCTCACCTCCAGAAAATCCTTCCAACCAAAATTGTTTTTCACTTCCAGACAGTTTTCTCAGGCTTCTATGGTACATAGTTGTTATTAATACCAAGAACATGGTATTAATAACAATTTTTAATGCATTTATTCATTTTTGTCCCTAACATCTGTCCTCAGTGCTTGTGCAGCTACGTAGCCCTGAGGTTCATTCCCAAGCCGTTCTGTGCAGCACTTTGCTGTTGGTCTGTGCAAAGTTGGAGGGCTACAAAGTAATAGTTTTTACTCTAAATTTCCAGCTGAAATTTTTTGGAAGGAAAAAAGAGGAAGCAAATAGTACTTCCAGCAATGTTTCTCTGCACTGCAGGCAGCTGCTGTCAGGATGTGATTTTTTGATTGCCTCTTCCTGCTCTTGCTCCCTCCCTGAAATCTATGCTAGGATAAAAAATCTGACTAAGCCTGCTGTGGTCTTGGCAATTTTCAAAGCTGGTGGAATTGGAATTGATAGGAAAACCACAAAGCACTTAAAATCATAGTAATGACTGTAAGGAAGGTGTGAAATAACTAGCCACTGCTATTTTCTGACAGGAAAGCCATCAGTAAAAAAGTGATGTCTAGCCTGACATTACTGATGGGGTCACTGCAAGACTGGGATTTTAAGTTCCTTATTTTCAGCTTTCAGATTGGAGCATAAATTTCTGTCATAAGGGGGACAATCAACTCAGTTGTGTCTGCACTTGTTAAAACTCAACTTGCTGAGGAATTTTTAAGCCCAGGGAAGCTGAGATGATGATTTCTGTGTGGTGAGAATTTTAGCCAACTTCCCATGCTTATAGCATACCAGTGTAGGAATTAGCAAGAATCCACATTATTGACTTAGTGGCTAGAGTTTGAAAGCAGTTTAGGGGTTGGTGTCAGTAAAATCTTTAATGGGATTTTGAAATCACTTGCTCTATACCCTACGCCAATCCTGGCTGGAATAGCAGGGCCTGGATCAGAGGGAAACTGCCAAACCTCACAGGCCTGGAGGCACGTCTCATCCAGTCCTTCCTGCAAATGGTGCCTCTCCCAGTGCTGGCTGCAGAGCACTGGGCACAGCCAGGGCTTTGGCCCTGCCTTCCCTAGGGCTGGGACTGCATTTCCTGGTGCTTTTATTCCTGTGAAGCAGCCTGCTAATCTGTAGTGCCATATAAATAATTAACAGGGAGCTCTCAGCTGGGGCTGAACACAGCCAGCTCTGGCTGCAGATCTATTTTTCATTGTAGAGCTATTATTTGAGCCTGTTCAGCATTTCCCTGGAGTTGGCTGCCTTTGTGTGAGGTCTGACAGGATAGGTGGGTTTCTTAGAAGCAAGAAACAGGCGATGATCTGCAAATATTTGTGTAGTATGTTTATTGAAAACAGGAAAAAAAATCTTTTTATTTCTTGAATGGAATACCCACTTTATCAGATCCATTTCTGTGGCTGTGTTGTAACTCTGTCCTAAAGTCAGAAAACTGTCAGGAGTCTACCTGCATTTAATTGGACCTAGAGGAGTGCATCTGTCCCAGTAGAGGTTCAGCCAGTTCCAGCTGAAGGACATGAATGGGGGGATCCTGCAGCAAATTGACAACTCGCTGATGACTAAGTGGTGAATAACATCCCTGAGAACTCAGGAGGTGGCTCTTGATTCAGTATTAGAAGAGAGATGATGCTGAGTGTGACACAGCCTGGCAGTGAGAGCACCTTGACCAACTGCTCAAGTGTGGGTGCACAGATACATAAAAATATCCATGGCAATCATTCAGTCTCTTGTTGGAAAAAGGAATTCCTGGCCTTGTTAGAGCACCTAGCAGCAAAAAGCTCAAATGAAGAGCAAGGGGACAGTGTAACAGGGTGGAAAGTATGAATGGAAAATAGGGAGCATGAATAAGAAGCGGGTTTATTTTAACAGGGCCACACAGGTGAGCTAAGGCAATTGCTCCCATTCTGGGGAGGATCAAAGGCATTAGGCCTGGCTGGGAGCATCCACAGGAGCTGCTGCTGAAGCTGCAGAGGCAGGGAGTGGCTGCAGTGGCTCCCTGCCAGCAGTGATTGCTGCTGTGTGTCAGAAGAGAGAAGATTTACAGCCTGTTTGGGCCAGAGCTGAGGGTCTCCAGTATCAATCACTGCTGATGCTGAAGGATTTTCTAGGAATACTAACCAAATGTGCTGCCAAGTGCGGGGAGGGGAAAAGCCAGCCTGTGCCCAAGCTGAGAGCAGGAGCAATCTCCTGGGCTGTGGGGCGCTGCTGGCACAAGCCCAGGGCTGAGCAGGATCCCTCCCTGCAGGTCCATGCAGCAGGGATAGGAGCTGGTGGCACTTGGAGCAGAGCAGCAAAGGGGCTTAGAGATTATTTCTTATCAGTTCTGACTTTTGGGAAGCTTAAGCATTTCCAGCAAAAGAAATCTCTTGAAGAAAGGCTCTTCAGCAGGAGACTCAGGAAAGGCAATCTGCCAGTGGGAGATCAAGGATTATTGGTCCAGTTTTTGAAACAACATGATCAGGAATGCTTGTTTTGATTTCAGTGGCTCTGCTCCCTGTGGCTGCAGTTCAGCCTGGCCAGAACAACAGCTCCATGAAATAAAGAAGAGATGCTCTATTTCCCCATATCCAATCTGCACGAGGCAGGTGGGGTTTGTCTCTCTAATTCCACTGTAGAGCCCCCAAGGAAGAGGCCCAAAAGGCAGGGACAGAGTCCTCATGTCAGCTCTGATCAATCACAAAATTAATCCCTAAAATAGAAATTGAATGGCAAAACTGTCTCAAGACTTTTCAGGGACAGCATCAAGGTCTAAAGTAGTATGTTAATAAATAATGGTTGTTGAGCCATTGTGGTCTTGTGGCAGGAAACTGTGCTGGTGTCAGTCACTGTGCTGCATGTCACCCACATAAAACCCACACTGCTCATTAGTTAGCTCAGGTCATGACTAGGCCATGCCCCAAAGTCTCTCTCTCTCCTTGGCACAATACAAATATAGGGTAAAAGACAAGTAACAGCAACAACTACATGTTGGTTGAGTTGTATATTCTTTCTTTTTCTTGTGTTTTGGTGCTTCAGACTTGTTTTCTTAAGCAAAAAAAAAAAGAAAGAATTACAAACTCTACAGTCTGTTACAGGTGGGTTCTCAGTTGCTATGAATTATTTGAAGACTAGACTAATGGAGGCTACCTTATTTATCTTCTTTAATTTATGGACTTGGATCTACTAAGGTTTAATTAGAGTGGTTTTCTGTTCCTTCACTGCCCTTGGAAATCATTCACTTGGATAACTTGTCACAGAAATCAAACTTCCTTCAAGTTCTCATCATGTACATTCATCTCAAAATTCTGAGCACCGACCAGCAGTGTCAAATCCCTGCCTTAAATTTACTGCTTAAAAACTACCTGCTGTATATGCTTTGTGGTGGGGAATTAAGGGTTTTTTTCTGCACACATTCAATCATAGAGGAGAGATTGGAGCAGGTGATACATCCTGAGCTGAGGTGTGTCCTTCAGGGCTCAGAATGGGCATGTTGGCACAAGGATGGATCTGTCCTGTGGCATTAAGAGAGTGCCTCCACGTTTGGGGCTTTTCCCTGTGTGAGTCTGCCCATTGCCCACCCTCTCCATAAAAATCAGCAGCCAGGGAAGTCTGGAGAACTGTTTTCCTTGGTTATTGTCAAACTTTGATTTTGCAGAATCTTGATGAGTAAGGGTGTGCTCTAAAAACCACTAGGATTAAGTGTTGCTTTTTAATATTTCTGAGATGCTTGATAGTTGTCTGGCAGAGCTTAACTTCTCTGACCTTCCTCCCTTCTTTGTGATGCTGCCTTCCATTATCCAGGGAGCTGGCTTCAGTGTTTTGATAACTAGAATTGGATATTTCTGTGGAACAAAAAGGGAATTTCAAGGTAAATGTTCTTGCTTTGCACTGCATTTCTTTCACCAGAGATCAGAGTGCTTCTGCCACCCCCTGTTCCATCAGGTTCAGTGCAGAGAGAGCTAAAGCCTTTGTTGTCCTCCAGGATAGGTTTAAAATCCCTCCATGCCAGAAAATCCTTCCCAGCATGAAGACAGCATAGTGAGCTGTCCAGAGGAGAAGGCTGAAGATCCAAAGTTAAATGGCAATGCCCATCTTACATTTCCACTCAGTTCTCTTGAGCAGAAACATGAAAGGCCAGTATGTTGTCCAACAAAATCAACCCAGACCACCAACTGAGGCTGGCACATTTGAAGTGAACAATTGCAGAAGTTTCAGTAGGCTGCTTCTTCATAAAACTAGGTGATTTCAGGTAAAATTGAGAACAAAGCTCTTTAACAGTCAAAGGAAATGCTTCAGGTTCAAAAGTATCACCACACCTTTCCCATATGTGGGAAAATTACACTCAGAGGAAAACTGAAGTACTGCTGCTCCTCAGATCACTCTGGAATAGAACCTGGCAAAAAACTCAAACCTGTACCTTGAGAAATTCAAGTGGTCCAAGGTAATTGTGGAAAAGTGGTGAAGTCTTTCAGTCCTTGCAGTAACTTCCTAGGAAAGAAACTTGTGCTAACAGGAAGCCCTTCTACATGGCTTTTCCAGCCTTTTTCCTTGTGTTCTGGAATGCTCTTCCCAGGGAGGTGGTACAATCACCATCCCTGGATGTGTTTAAAAAAAGACTGGACATGTCACTTGGTGCTATAGTGCAGTTGAGGTGTTCAACCTCAATGAACCTATGCCTAGGGCATAGGTTGGACTCTGATCTTAGAGGTCTCTTCCAACTTCATTATTCTATGATTCTGTGTGAGTGCCCACAGCCAGCCAGCTGCTCCCAAGCTCCCTGAGCACACCCTAGAGGAGCAGTATATCTTCCAAGAGTAATAATGGCTGATGGCAATAATGGCCCAGTGAAAAATCAGTGTGCCATCCTTTCCTAAGTCTCCTAACTGTTGGATCTCGTGGCTTTCCTCTGTTCTCACATCCAGGAGCACCCTGGTTGTGAGCCCTTGTGGTGATAGGTCTCCAGCACTTGGGAACAGGGAGGTGAGCTGATCTCACCAGCACATGGAATACTTGCATGGCATCGTCTTAAAAAAGACAATTCACATCATTTGAATAATGCCAAGAGTGCTAAATTGAGACAGAAAGGTTGGAGAGGAAGGTTTGGTTTTTGCTTAAAACAGATTGCTATTTCAGAGCCATTCATAGGGATTCTGGTGGCAGCCAGAAAGTGGCATTACTGAGGCAGTTAACTTTTAAATCTACCTGCTTTTGATCTTAATCATTAAAGGCAGCACTTTTCCCTCTAAATATTCCCACTGAAAACTCTGTAGCTACTTGCAGTGTAAAGTATGATTTCATGTAACACAGGATCATTAAACTGGGAAAAATACGTTCAGCAAACTATCGAGCTTTTAATTATAGTTGTTACACTAAATTCCACTCATTTCTGAAGTGAGAGATTCTATTACTCTCACAGCTGAAGGGTAATGCCATAATTTTATTTTATATGGGAATAGCTGTTTAGAAATGACAAATACTGAATTGCTGTGACACGCTTTGCTTGGGTATTGCTCTGCTAGCCCAACAGGATTGTTTGGCCAGGTGTACATCCAAATCCTGGAAATAATTTGCAGCTGTAAGATGAGGAAGTGCTAAAAGCTGGGTGTTTTTTTCCATTGTGGAAATCCTTCCTTACACCTCAAGCTCTCCTTTGAGCTGTGCATTCCCCCTTGTTTGCCCCCTCTCTGCCCCACTGGGGTTCAGCACACCCTATGTGTTAGGTCACCAGTGAAATGAATAATCCAGAATATTTCTGTGCGTGCAATCTCAGCTGGCTTTGAGCAGTTGAAGAGCAGAAAGGTGGTTTTAGCCATCCTGCAGTGGGCTCTTTCCAGGCAGAGGTTTCCTGCCCAAAATTCCCTCTGGTCTTTAACACTCACCTTGCAATATTTACAGCAGGGATGGTGGGTTTTGTTTCCTGATAATGTACTGGGAGCCTGTGCCCAGTTACAGCAGAAGTAAGAGAGAAAGCATATGGGAAACCATATTCCCTTTCCTAATAACAAATACAGAGGAATTACACTTGATAATACCACAGACATGTTTGTTTATAATGCACATAAATCTTGGGATATGTTACTAGGAAGAGACATGCAGAGCTTTTTCAATAAAGAATTCACATTCTGCAGATGAACCTATTTTTTAAATGTAATGCATTATTGTTGTTATTATTGTTGCTATTAACCATGCAGAGCATAGCCTCAACAGTTCACACTTGTCCCTGTAACTCCTAAAGTAATAAGATTATAGAGTATTTAATCTCTATTAATTATAGATTCATGGAGATTAATGCTTATTTATGTATGTATATTCAGTTCCCAAACATTTGTGCTAATTTGTTGAAAAACCTACAGTAAATATTACAAAGGAGGTCTCCAGTCTTGTGGCCCTCAGGGATTAAATATTACTGGGAAATGGACAAAGCACTTTTCCCTTGTCCTGCTCTTCACCAGGCTGCTTTTCCCTAGGTACAACTTGCTGCCCTCTAAAAACAATTGGGTCTCCACCAAAAAAAAAGCACTTGTGCTATCAACAATCACTGACAGCTTGAAGAGCCAATATTTCATCAGGTTTGGGCCAGGCAGGCAAATACAGTCTGCTGTCAAAAATGTGAATTCCATCATTTTTTAGTTCCATTTTTTACTTGAAGGGCTGATGTTTTGGGGTGAAAAACACACAGGTGCTGAAGCCAATGGATTTAATTGATTCTGATTCAATCCCAGCAGTTCAAGTGGAATATTGAAACAACTTTAAGGAATTGCCTCAGAGTTGGTATTTTAGGTTTAATGTGTAATGTAAAAGCTACGTTAATAATTCTGTCTCTTAAGTGAAATGAAGAGGCAGCAAAAACCTGAAATATCCATTTCCTTGAAATTCTTGTATTAAAGGAATGTCTCAGCAAATTGTGAATTACTTGCATTTTTTAATTTCTGGAAGATCAGCAATTCCAAGGCTACATTTAATTATGATCTTTGGAATTTATTTTTTTTAATATTCTACAAACTGCCCCCTTTTCCTTTAGTCTGCCAGAGCAGATGAGCTGGCAAAACACAATTTTGTTTGAATCATATTTCAGTGAAACATTGTGCATTTCATAAATCAACATTTTGCCACAGAAAGCTGTTTCAGTGGAGCAATCCAGGTTGATCAAGTAACTGGAGTATAAACTGCATTTTCCTCTGCCTTGTCACTTTGCCATTTTAGAAGGATTTTCTACCCATCTATAAGTATAAGGATAAATGGCTAAACAAGTAGGATGGAAGTGAAATGAACAGGGCCAGGAGACTTCTTCTCCTGTGTAATGCCTTTATTAAAAAGTGATCAGCTCAGGATTGGGCGGCTCGACGGGTCTGCAGCGTCCGTCGTCTCCCAGGGCGACTCAGAGGAGGAGGATATGCGCAGCTCTGTCCACCAGGGGCAGAGCTGGGGATCAGATCCTCTTGGGAGCCTTTTGGGTCTCCTGATCCCATAAGATGGTGTCGTCAGATGTTGCCCCTCCCACTCAGTCGGCCTGGTCTCAGCTCCGGGGTCAACTCCCGTGGTCAGGGCGAGAGGGTCCGAAGGTGTTCCGCGTCTCTGCAGGCTCAGCACTCGGTTCCTCACGTCCAGACATCACTCTAGTCTCTCAACTCTTAGGTGGCTCGTTGTTTTTGGGGTTTCTCCATGAGTTTGGAGATGGGGGTCCCACAAAGCACTCTGGTCTTGCGAGTCACTTTGCATAACCCCCCCCACCTTCTCAGGTGTCTTCCCTATTCTGAGAAAGGTAAAACTTAGCTTCGGGCAAGGTCCCCACCCAGGAGAAGGGCCATTACCTCGCCCCAGCCAGGGCTTTTACTAATACAAAAAACAACCATTAACGACAACGACCCGTGATTACAATAACAAAACGCACAGAACTTGGGCAGGGCCAGTGGTCTGGCTGCCTTTTTGAAACTTTTTCTCATAAAAAAATATTAATCGAGTTTTTGTTCATAACAGTCCCCCCTCTTTTTCTTTGATCGAGCTTAAACTCTAAGCTCGCATCAACTCTTAATTTTTGTTTTGAATCTAATATAAATCTCTTGTGCACTTTGGTAATCACGGTTACTTAACCTTGTTACTTTCCTTGGTTTCTTCAGGTTTGTCTTAACGGCAAACACTATTTTACTGAAACAGATAAATAAGCATAGTAAAAATAGCAATCCTCCAAGTGCACACACAGCGAGAAAAACTACCTTTTCCCACACATCCTTTTTGAAAATCTCCAGGTTCTCCCACCCACTGGGATCAAGTGTAGGAGTTTGATCTTCATTATTTACACATGCTAACCTTTTTATTTCGTTTGAAATGTTCCTAATAATTGAATTCTTTATTTTTAATACTGCCTGGAGCCGAATAATTGATGATAGAACTATTAAAAGATGGGACCCCCTGGATTATTTGCCTCCTTCTGCCCCTCCACCTTATAATCCTCTCCTTCAAGCACCTCAAATGGCAGGTCCGGTTCCTCCCCCGGCTGCCATCTCATTACCACCTGCTCAAACTCCTCCTTCTACCTCTTCAGCTTCTGCTATGATGAACCCAGTATCTCCTCCAGTTCCTTCTGCACCACCACAAGTGCCTACTCCACCTGCTGCATTCTCCACCCCTTCTCCAGCTCCGATTAATATCTACTCAGGTCCCTCTCCCCCTCCTATTGCTGTCCCTTTACCTCCTTCTACCTGGGACACAAATGCCTCCTCGCCCAGTAGACAGCTATCAGCAAATACACCTGCTGATGGGCAGAAAGTTCAGGGTAACCCAGATCTCCCTCAAAGTAGTTTGGCATCTGAAGATGGGCCATACTGTAGCACCAGATCCAAGACCTCCAAGGCAGAGAGACTCTTTCCCCTCAGAGAGGTTCCTATGGGAGGAGTGGCGGGAGGTGTTGGCTTTGTGAATGCTCCCCTAACTGCTTCTGAGGTGAGGGGATTCAAGAAAGAGTTGGGGCATTTAGTTGAGGACCCAGTGGGCATAGCCAACCAAGTGGATCAATTTCTAGGTCCAAATATCTACACTTTGGGGAAATGAATTCCATCCTGAGTATATTATTTTCCCCAGAAGAGGTCCAGATGATAAGGGCGGCTGGCATAAAAATTTGGGAGAAAGATAACAGTCCAGGACCCCAGGTGCCATCAGGTGAACAGAAATTGCCACTAACGGAGCCCAACTGGAACCCTAATCAGGAGGAGGGTAGGAAGGCCATGAGGGAATATAGGTCTTTGATAATACGGGGGATCAAAGAGTCAGTTCCCAAAGGAACTAATACCCAATTGGCATTTGAGGGTGCACAGGAGAAAGATGAAGCTCCTGCTGCCTGGCTTAATCGCCTAAGGCAGAACTTTCAGTTGTACTCTAGAATAGACCCAGACACCCCAGAAGGTCAAATGCTACTAAAAGTCCAATTTGTTACCAAATCTTGACCTGATATACGGAGAAAACTGGAAAAGATGGAAGATTGGCAAGAGAAGAACATTAATGAGTTATTAAAAGAGGCACTGAAGGTGTATTTAAGGAGGGAGGAAGATAAAGCAAAGGCCAAGGCTAAGATCATGGTTGCTGTAGCTAGAGAAAGTGCAGGGTGGGCGGGTCCACCACCAGGAGGAGGCAAGGATAAGTCAGTACTGTCAGGTACAAGAGGGATGGAGACACCTCAAGGCCCTTTGAGAGAGCGACATTGCTCTTACTGTGGAAAGGCAGGACACGTCAGGAGGTTTTGTAGAAAACTCAGTCTTGATGAGGCAATAGCCAGGGAACAAAATAATTTAGGGAAGATCCTTAAAGGTGACGATTAGAGGGTCAGGGGCTTTACACTATAGGGGACCTGATGTAACATCTAGAAGAGCCCTTGGTAAACTTTGAAGTGGGACCCTTAAATGAAGAATTAGAATTTTTGAGTAGATACAGGAGCAGATAAGTCCTGTCTCAACAAAGTACTAAGAAGTATAGTATAGTATAGTATAGTATAGTATAGTATAGTATAGTATAGTATAGTATAGTATAGTACAGTATAGTATAGTATAGTGAAAAACATCTGAAGTTAGACAAAAACAGCTAGGTAGAAAGAATATCCAATAGCACCAAAACTGGCCAGTAATACTTAACTTGTAATAAGTGATGTGAAAGTAAAAGGTACCTTATTGTTGTCTTGTTGTGTGCGTGAGAGTGAGTCACAAAGTCAGCCTCAACTTCCCGGGCACGTGGGAAGGGGGCAGTGGAAGTGTGTGTATGTGTGACCTGCAAACCAGGCTTGTGTCCCCCAGGCGGGTGGGGGCTGTGGCCAAAGAGTGTGTGTGACCTGCAAACCAGACTAGTGCTCCTCAGGTGTGTGAGGGAGCCGTAGCTGTGAGAGTGTGAGTGACACGCAGACAGCCTCACAGGTGAATGTGCACCAGAGGCAACCAGAGCCAGGGCCCTTCCAGGAGGCCCAGAGATGCTGAGACCTGTGGGCCAACCCCAAGTTGAGGGGAGCCACAGTGATTTTCTAGCAATAATGATCCAGTTTGTGTCTTGAGGGTGTGAAGGAATGTGTGAGAATAAATATAGACAAATTAGAATAGAGGTAATGTAGATTGTGCATTATAAGTTTTACCACATCTCCTTAGAGGGAAGTGTATTGTGTAGAAGAATGGCGTAAGAAAAATTCAAGTGTAAGGGGTTGAAAGAAGTATTTAAGCTGTAAGTGAAAGTAAGAAACAGAAGCAAGAGATAAATAGATAACATCTTGAAAAATAGAACAGAAAACCAGTGAATTAAATACACAGAAAAATAGGGGAATAAAAATACTTTGGGAGTTAAGTTAGCTGAGAAATACAACTCCTTGCAAAATACAGAGTATGTAGAAGTTGATGAGAGAAACATGCAAGCTATGGAAAAAGAGAAATTAACCAATAACATTAAACAGAGAAACTGAGTTTTGATAAAATCATTAAATTGCAGACCACTAATGCCTGAGTTTGAAAGCCCATTTCAGGTACTCTTCATTACTAACTCGACTGTGCAGACCAAAAGGAAAAGGTTGGACTCACATCACTCTCACCCCCTGGCATTGGACCAGGATTCAACACCAGTTTTTTTTTCCCTCTGGCATTCTGGCATTGGACCGGACTGCACCCCATTCTTCCGCTGGCATTGGACCAGAGTCCCAGTTTTTCCCTCTGGCATTGGACCAGAGTCCACATCACTCTCACCCCCCGGCGCTGGACAAGATTCATCTGCTTCACAAGTTAATTCACCTGAGTATACTGTGATTTAAAGATGACTCTCAGAAGGAAGAGTCAAAAAGACTAAACTGTGTGGAAAAAAAAAAAATTGGTATCAGAGTTCTAATATTGCTTAAAATGTTTTAAGACTGTTCTGTGTAAACTATGTTGGTAAAAAGTTTAAGACTGTAAATAAGTTATTCTAGTTAAGTTCCCCAATTTATTTCTAAAGACTCCAGGTTAATCCTCTACAGAACACTCCCCTGGGAGGGGAAACCAAAATTGGTAGGGAACAGACCAAGAGAGGTTTAACCAGAGAAACGGGTAGAAGGGACTCTGAAGAGCTTGGAAGCTTTTCCTCAGTAAAGTTCCCCAAGAGGCAAGGCCGGGTGGGCAGGCTGTGTGAGATGACCCATACTGGACTCTTGGGAAGGGTAGTAATGATGGCTCTGATTGCTGGTGGTGCTCAGGGGAGCCCAGCTGAGCCGTGCAATGAATGCTACCAACCCCTCTGTGAGGAGGAAGTGAGCTCCTTGTCGAGAGTCCACATCAGTTCTAACCCTGATTGTGTTAACCTCTCCCAATTGGTCCTTTATCAAAAAAATAAAAAATAAAAGAGTGTATTGGATAGTATACAATACTGCCACTTTTAGGCAGCCACTCCTAGGAGAGTGCCCTATAGGGGAAGCCTGGTTGTGCTTTGAATGGGATGCTGCTGAAACAAGCTCAGCAGATCAAGTAAAAAGCAAAGAAATGGTGAAAATGGTAAGAAAAATTGTTTATTACAAGTATTTATATGAGTGTACTGGAAAAGAGATAAACCCCTTTAGGAACACATTTCAGGGGAGCCTTAAACCCCTAGATTTGATCTTGTCTGGCAGCTGCACCGCTGGAGTGATAAAACCAATTTTCTTATTACCCAAAGAAACTGGATCAAGTTTGGGAGTTCCTATATATAATAATTTGGGAGAAATTAAACAGAACAGGTACAGTGAAATAGAAATTGAGAAAATCCAAAATTGTAAAAGCCAAATTCGGATCCCAATATCTATGTTAAACAAAATTATTCGGCTCCAGGCAGTATTAAAAATAAAGAATTCAATTATTAGGAACATTTCAAACGAAATAAAAAGGTTAGCATGTGTAAATAATGAAGATCAAACTCCTACACTTGATCCCAGTGGGTGGGAGAACCTGGAGATTTTCAAAAAGGATGTGTGGGAAAAGGTAGTTTTTCTCGCTGTGTGTGCACTTGGAGGATTGCTATTTTTACTATGCTTATTTATCTGTTTCAGTAAAATAGTGTTTGCCGTTAAGACAAACCTGAAGAAACCAAGGAAAGTAACAAGGTTAAGTAACCGTGATTACCAAAGTGCACAAGAGATTTATATTAGATTCAAAACAAAAATTAAGAGTTGATGCGAGCTTAGAGTTTAAGCTCGATCAAAGAAAAAGAGGGGGGACTGTTATGAACAAAAACTCGATTAATATTTTTTTATGAGAAAAAGTTTCAAAAAGGCAGCCAGACCACTGGCCCTGCCCAAGTTCTGTGCGTTTTGTTATTGTAATCACGGGTCGTTGTCGTTAATGGTTGTTTTTGTATTAGTAAAAGCCCTGGCTGGGGCGAGGTAATGGCCCTTCTCCTGGGTGGGGACCTTGCCCGAAGCTAAGTTGTACCTTTCCCAGAATAGTGAAGACACCTGAGAAGGTGGGGGGGGTTATGCGAAGTGACTCGCAAGACCAGAATGCTTTGTGGGACCCCCATCTCCAAACTCATGGAGAAACCCCAAAAACAACGAGCCACCTAAGAGTTGAGAGACTAGAGTGATGTCTGGACGTGAGGAACCGAGTGCTGAGCCTGCAGAGACGCGGAACACCTTCGGACCCTCTCGCCCTGACCACGGGAGTTGACCCCGGAGCTGAGACCAGGCCGACTGAGTGGGAGGGGCAACATCTGACGACACCATCTTATGGGATCAGGAGACCCAAAAGGCTCCCAAGAGGATCTGATCCCCAGCTCTGCCCCTGGTGGACAGAGCTGCGCATATCCTCCTCCTCTGAGTCGCCCTGGGAGACGACGGACGCTGCAGACCCGTCGAGCCGCCCAATCCTGAGCTGATCACTTTTTAATAAAGGCATTACACAGGAGAAGAAGTCTCCTGGCCCTGTTTATTTCAATTTTGTTTAACATAGATATTGGGATCCGAATTTGGCTTTTACAATTTTGGATTTCCTCAATTTCTATTTCACTGTGCCTGTTCTGTTTAATTTCTCCCAAATTATATATAGGAACTCCCAAACTTGATCCAGTTTCTTTGGGTAATAAGAAAATTGGTTTTATCACTCCAGCGGTGCAGCTGCCAGACGAGATCAAATCTAGGGGTTTAAGGCTCCCCTGAAATGTGTTCCTAAAGGGGTTTATCTCTTTTCCAGTACACTCATATAAATACTTGTAACAAACAATTTTTCTTACTATTTTCACCATTTCTTTGCTTTTTACTATATCTGCTGAGCTTGTTTCAGCAGCATCCCATTCAAAGCACAACCAGGCTACCCCTATAGGGCACTCTCCTAGGAGTGGCTGCCTAAAAGTGGCAGTATTGTATATTATCCAATACACTCTCTTATTTTTTTGATAAAAGACCAATTGGGAGAGGTTAACACAATCAGGGTTAGAACTGATGTGGACTCTCGACAAGGAGCTCACTTCTTCCTCACAGCGGGCTTGGTAGCATTCATTGCACGGCTCAGCTGGGCTCCCCTGAGCACCACCAGCAATCAGAGCCATCATTACTACCCTTCCCAAGAGTCCAGTATGGGTCATCTCACACAGCCTGCCCACCCGGCCTTGCCTCTTGGGGAACTTTACTGAGGAAAAGCTTCCAAGCTCTTTAGAGTCCCTTCTACCTGTTTCTCTGGTTAAACCTCTCTTGGTCTGTTCCCTACCAATTTTGGTTTCCCCTCCCAGGGGAGTGTTCTGTAGAGGATTAACCTGGAGTCTTTAGAAATAAATTGGGGAACTTAACTAGAATTACTTATTTACAGTCTTAAACTTTTTACCAACATAATTTACACAGAACAGTCTTAAAACATTTTAAGCAATATTAGAACTCTTAACAATTTTTTTTTCCCCACACAGTTTAGTCTTTTTGACTCTTCCTTCTGAGAGTCAACTTTAAATCCTTTGGTCCTTTTACCACAGTGTACTCAGGTGATTTAGCTTGTGAAGCAGATGAATCTCGTCCAGCGCCGGGGGGTGAGAGTGGTGTAGACTCTGGTCCAATGCCAGAGGGAAAAACTGGGACTCTGGCCCAATGCCAGCGGAAGAATGGGGTGCAGTCCGGTCCAATGCCAGAATGCCAGAGGGAAAAAAAACTGGTGTTGAATCCTGGTCCAATGCCAGGGGGGTGAGAGTGATGTGAGTCCAACCTTTTCCTTTTGGTCTGCACAGTCGAGTTAGTAATGAAGAGTACCTGAAACGGGCTTTCAAACACAGGCATTAGTGGTCTGCAATTTAATGATTTTATCAAAACTCAGTTTCTCTGTTTAATGTTATTGGTTAATTTCTCTTTTTCCATAGCTTGCATGTTTCTCTCATCAACTTCTACATATTCTGTATTTTGCAAGGAGTTGTATTTCTCAGCTAACTTAACTCCCAAAGTATTTTTATTCCCCTATTTTTCTGTGTATTTAATTCACTGGTTTTCTGTTCTATTTTTCAAGATGTTATCTATTTATCTCTTGCTTCTGTTTCTTACTTTCACTTACAGCTTAAATACTTCTTTCAACCCCTTACACTTAAATATTTTTTTACACCATTCTTCTACACAATACACTTCCCTCTAAGGAGATGTGGTAAAACTTAGAATGCACAATCTACATTACTTCTATTCTGATTTGTCTATATTCATTCTCACACATTCCTTCACACCCTCAAGACACAAACTGGATCATTATTGCTAGAAAATCACTGTGGCTCCCCTCAACTTGGGGTTGGCCCACAGGTCTCAGCATCTCTGGGCCTCCTGGAAGGGCCCTGGCTCTGGTTGCCTCTGGTGCACATTCACCTGTGAGGCTGTCTGCGTGTCACTCACGCTCTTACAGCTACGGCTCCCTCACACATCTGGGGAGCACTAGTCTGGTTTGCAGGTCACACACACTCTTTGGCCACAGCCCCCACCCGCCTGGGGGACACAAGCCTGGTTTGCAGGTCACACATACACACACTTCCACTGCCCCCTTCCCACGTGCCCGGGAAGTTGAGGCTGACTTTGTGACTCACTCTCACGCACACAACAAGACAACAATAAGGTACGTTTTACTTTCACATCACTTATTACAAGTTAAGTATTACTGGCCAGTTTTGGTGCTATTGGATATCCTTTCTACCTAGCTGTTTTTTTCTAACTTCAGATGTTTTTCACTATACTATACTATACTATACTATACTGTACTATACTATACTATACTATACTATACTATACTATACTATACTATACTATACTATACTATACTTCTTAGTACTTTGTTGAGACAGGACTTATCTGCTCCTGTATCTACTCAAAAATTCTAATTCTTCATTTAAGGGTCCCACTTCAAAGTTTACCAAGGGCTCTTCTAGATGTTACATCAGGTCCCCTATAGTGTAAAGCTCCTGACCCTCTAATCGTCACCTTTAAGGATCTTCCCTAAATTATCTTGTTCCCTGGCTATTGCCTCATCAAGACTGAGTTTTCTACAAAACCTCCTGACGTGTCCTGCCTTTCCACAGTAAGAGCAATGTCGCTCTCTCAAAGGGCCTTGAGGTGTCTCCATCCCTCTTGTACCTGACAGTACTGACTTATCCTTGCCTCCTCCTGGTGGTGGACCCGCCCACCCTGCACTTTCTCTAGCTACAGCAACCATGATCTTAGCCTTGGCCTTTGCTTTATCTTCCTCCCTCCTTAAATACACCTTCAGTGCCTCTTTTAATAATTCATTAATGTCCTTCTCTTGCCAATCTTCCATCTTTTCCAGTTTTCTCCGTATATCAGGCCAAGATTTGGTAACAAATTGGATTTTTAGTAGCATTTGACCTTCCAAGGTGTCTGGGTCTATTCTACAGTACAACTGAAAGTTCCGCCTTAGGTGATTAAGCCAGGCAGCAGGAGCTTCATCTTTCTCCTGTGCACCCTCAAATGCCAATTGGGTATTAGTTCCTTTGGGAACTGACTCTTTGATCCCCCGTATTATCAAAGACCTATATTCCCTCATGGCCTTCCTACCCTCCTCCTGATTAGGGTTCCAGTTGGGCTCCGTTAGTGGCAATTTCTGTTCACCTGATGGCACCTGGGGTCCTGGACTGTTATCTTTCTCCCAAATTTTTATGCCCGCCGCCCTTATCATCTGGACCTCTTCTGGGGAAAATAATATACTCAGGATAGAATTCATCTCCCCCCAAGTGTAGATATTTGGACCTAGAAATTGATCCACTTGTTTGGCTATGCCCACTGGGTCCTCAACTAAATGCCCCAACTCTTTCTTGAATCCCCTCACCTCAGAAGCAGTTAGGGGAGCATTCACAAAGCCAACACCTCCCGCCACTCCTCCCATAGGAACCTCTCTGAGGGGAAAGAGTCTCTCTGCCTTGGAGGTCTTGGATCTGGTGCTACAGTATGGCCCATCTTCAGATGCCAAACTACTTTGTGGGTTTTCTGGGTTACCCTGAATGTTCTGCCCATCAGCAGGTGTATTTGCTGATAGCTGTCTATCGGGCGAGGAGGCATTTGTGTCCCAGGTAGAAGGAGGTAAAGGGACAACAATAGGAGGGGGAGAAGAGCCTGAGTAGATATTAATCGGAGCTGGAGAAGGGGTGGAGAATGCAGCAGGTGGAGTAGGCACTTGTGGTGGTGCAGAAGGAACTGGAGGAGATACTGGGTTCATCATAGCAGAAGCTGAAGAGGTAGAAGGAGGAGTTTGAGCAGGTGGTAATGAGATGGCAGCCGGGGGAGGAACCGGACCTGCCATTTGAGGTGCTTGAAGAAGAGGATTATAAGGTGGAGGGGCAGAAGGAGGCAAATAATCCAGGGGGTCCCATCTTTTACTAGTTCTATCATCCCCTCCTTCATTCCCCTCTTTCTTCCTCTGTACCTTACAAATTCGCACCCCTTCATCCCCAACAGCACTCTTTAACCAGCAAGCCACATACAATAATTGCTCAGGATCAGTATCCCCTCGAGCTGTCAGATAATTATTTAATTGTTGGCACATCCACTTATCCTTTGTCCCACACCAAGGCCATTCTCCTTGCAGCTCTAATTCTGGCCACGCTTCCATACAATAATGGATCATTTTCACTTTATCTAATCCCTTCGTGGCCTCTATAGAATCCCATTTTACTAACAGTTCTCCTAAGGGACTACTAGGAGGTATATCCCTCAGTCTCTTGCCAGTCTTTTTACTACTACAACCTCCCATTTTTCAAGTCTCAATAAAAAAATCCCGAAGGTGCCTCTACTGACCGGGAATTTCAAAAAAAACCTTCCTTGAGGAGCTCCAGCCTCCTCCACTGAAATTCAAATTTACTGCCTGATGCTCAGGACTTTATACTGAAACAACTGCCCAATCTCTTGATTGCCCAACTTCCCAGCGTCAGGTCTTACATCTATCGGGACTTAAACACACGAAGCCACGGCCAAGAATCCGGGTCGTGCCTGACACCCTCAGTCAGGAGAAACAACTGCCTGATTTTTAGTTTGCCTAACCTGACAATTTTTAGGCTTCACCGTATCAGGACTTAAAAGCAAACCGCAGCCTCCTTCGCTGGGGTTTGTGCCTGACTCCTTTGTCAGGACTTACTTTGCCTGCAGGGCTTGTGAACCACCCGAATCCTTCTCGGGACTGACAAATCTTACTCGAATCCTTCTCGAGACTTACAAAAGTGCCTGACCTCCCTTTGTCAGGACTTACTTTGCCTGCAGGGCTTGTGAACCACCCGAATCCTTCTCGGGACTGACAAATCTTACTCGAATCCTTCTCGAGACTTACAAAAGTGCCTGACCTCCCTTTGTCAGGACTTACTTTGCCTGCAGGGCTTGTGAACCACCCGAATCCTTCTCGGGACTGACAAATCTTACTCGAATCCTTCTCGAGACTTACAAAAGTGCCTGACCTCCCTTTGTCAGGACTTTGGGGTGCGTGCCACTCATACACAGTAATTCACTCCGCACGCCCGGAGTGGGGGGGCCCTTTATTCCCCCTTGGGAGACGACTCACTCACACTAATTCCACTCGCGTCCCCCTGTTCCTGGCCGCTTTTCTCGCGAAAAGACGGATCAGCAGTAATGAGGGGTCCACTCTCGCTTCGAAGGTCCGGCTGCCGGCCCTCGTCTCACTCACACACACATGCGCACGTCTCCCGCTCCCGCCACCGAGTTTCTCACCAGTCCGGTGCTCCGGTGCTCCCGGTCCCTCTGGTCCTGGTAGCCAGCTGTCCTCTGAAGATCCAAGATGGCCAGTCCTGAGTCCTCTTGCGGCGTGGCTATTCCAGACGAGAGCCCCCAGCTGAAATAAACAGGGCCAGGAGACTTCTTCTCCTGTGTAATGCCTTTATTAAAAAGTGATCAGCTCAGGATTGGGCGGCTCGATGGGTCTACAGCATCCGTCGTCTCCCAGGGCGACTCAGAGGAGGAGGATATGCGCAGCTCTGTCCACCAGGGGCAGAGCTGGGGATCAGATCCTCTTGGGAGCCTTTTGGGTCTCCTGATCCCATAAGATGGTGTCGTCAGATGTTGCCCCTCCCACTCAGTCGGCCTGGTCTCAGCTCCGGGGTCAACTCCCGTGGTCAGGGCGAGAGGGTCCGAAGGTGTTCCGCGTCTCTGCAGGCTCAGCACTCGGTTCCTCACGTCCAGACATCACTCTAGTCTCTCAACTCTTAGGTGGCTCGTTGTTTTTGGGGTTTCTCCATGAGTTTGGAGATGGGGGTCCCACAAAGCACTCTGGTCTTGCGAGTCACTTTGCATAACCCCCCCCACCTTCTCAGGTGTCTTCCCTATTCTGAGAAAGGCAAAACTTAGCTTCGGGCAAGGTCCCCACCCAGGAGAAGGGCCATTACCTCGCCCCAGCCAGGGCTTTTACTAATACAAAAAACAACTATTAACGACAACGACCCGTGATTACAATAACAAAACGCACAGAACTTGGGCAGGGCCAGTGGTCTGGCTGCCTTTTGGAAACTTTTTCTCATAAAAAAATATTAACCGAGTTTTTGTTCATAACAGAAGGAAAATTAAAATCCTAACCTCTCACTCTTTGAGTATTTCCATACCTTTGTCAGAAAGTATTGGGATGGTGGTATTATCTTTAATAGATTTAGTTTGTGGGGTTGTTAAAAGAAATGTTAAAATTCCAATTAAATGATGGCATCAATTAAAAAATTAAACTCTGAGATAAGAGATTCATCCTTTTCCGATCAGAAGTGTTAAAAATAACAGGGATGTGATGTGCCAGAGAAGCTGAGTGTGTCCCACACCACAGATCCCACTTGTGTTTGGGTGTTGTCTGGATGGAAAATGGGAACAGCAGACTAAGAGAGTGCTGGTAATTCGCAGAAAGAACATAAACATAGACAAGGGTAAGACTTACAAATACCTAGAGAAATTGTCATGGCTTGGTAAAGGACATGTAAAATTTGTGCTTCTGAAGGGGAAAAAAT
Organism: Melospiza georgiana; assembly: GCF_028018845.1. NCBI lineage: Eukaryota > Metazoa > Chordata > Aves > Passeriformes > Passerellidae > Melospiza > Melospiza georgiana. Next base: position 30,801,346 of record NC_080435.1, read on the forward strand.
ACTTGATCCATGGCTTTGTTTCCTAAAGAAAGCCATGAAGTGTTTTAACTAATACACTGCTTTGCAGGAAATTCTTATTAGCTTGTCCTTTAATTTTCTGATAAACACTGAAAATGAAATTCTTAATGGAATTGAATAAAAATGGTTTTGTTTTCTCCCTGATATTTCTGGAGAGAAATGGTGAACTAACTTAACTTAATATCTTAAGATATTATCTATAAAATGTGTGTGACTATTTAAGTTATAAATTACTGTATTTAACATTAGAAATTTTGTTGACACAAAATGACAAAGTTAAATTCCTAAATAGTCTTATATTAGAATTTCCCATGAGGTGAAAAAAACTCTGTAGTACTTTGTTGGGGTTTTTTTCTGCCTGGATGGAAAGAAGGCAGGTGGAGGTGTAGAACACTGGGAGTAAAAGCAGTAACTGAAAGGATCTTTGGCCATATTCACAAAAAAGACAAAGACTTTAAGACTTAATTTCTATGAGCATATGTATGTAAAGTATAGGGGTGGATGGTTATGGCTAAGGATTTGAAGCCAGACATAGTCAAATATTTGGTTTTATACTTCATTGTGACACAGAGGTTGGCAGAAAACTCCTGGTTAATTATTGCTAAGTAGTTAAGTCTCAAATTTCTCATTTTTTCTGGGAGATTTTCTCAGTTTCTCACCTGTTTGTCCATCCCTCCCTGTCCCCACCCTTTTCCTGGGCACTGCCACTTGCACATCATTTGAATAATGCCAAGAGTGCTAAATTGAGCTTTTGCTCCAAGTGTTCCTCCTGCTCCCATTTGGATGACAAAGGCTTATTTAAAGTCACTTAAGTAACGCCGCTGAAGGAGCTGCATTATGGATGGGCTCCTGCTAATGTGTTAATTGCTGCTTCAAGTGCTTTTAAGGCAATAATTATCACTGCTCTTGCAGTCTGCACTGCCTGGCCCTTCTACAAGGCCATTCCATCATTCCAGAGTGTTGTTTTCTGTGCAGGAAGCAGCTGCTAGGGCTCCTTTTTAACTAATATGTGTTGTTTTAAAGCTCAGGTTAATGCAGGTCTCTGGAGGGGTTGATATTAAGCAGATGTGTTTTTTGGCTCCTATGGATTCCTAAATGAGGCTAAATTAAATAGAATACCACGTGTACCCTGAAAATATATTCCATTTTGCTATAACCTATGACTTCAGAATTAGTTTGGAGAAAGGATTCAAGAAATAAGTACAAATCCAGGAAATCAGTGCAAGTGTAGAAGAGCAATGCGACACAAGTCAGCTTGTGAGCACCAGAAATCTGAATTTGACCTGGAAGACCTGCCATTTCTATATTATAAAATGTATTGTGACATTTTTTAAAACATCACATTTTAAAATGCTTTTCAAAATGAAGTTCTCTTGAGTTCTTATAGCCAGAATGAAGGATGATTTCTCTCACTTTTTAAATAATTCATTTGTTGTTTTGTGCAGTGTTAGACTTTTTTCCTTGGGGGAAAAAACCCCAAACATCTGAGATTAATTCTGTGTTTAACAGAGATTATTCTGAGATGAATTCCTTGTACAAACAATACCAAATTGAACCCTACAGACCAAACACCAGTGTGTTCCCTGGGACAGAAGAATACCAAGTGAGTTTTCAAACATTGAGGAAAATCTTGCTAGGGACATAGTTGTTCAATAAATTCAAGAGGTAGAAAATTTGAGCCACCAGAATCTGTTTTCGGACAAGACTCTATAAAACACTCTGAAGACCACCTAATTTTGAGTGGGAAGGTGGCAGATGAGAAAACCCCAAATCTATTAGAATTCAGGAGGGTCCTTGGATAGACAGTCAATCCATCAGGCTGCCAAGGAGAAGGATACGGGTTCTGCTGGTGCTAAGGGAATTGTGGTGTTTTAACTACACTGCTACTGAAGTTGTGAATGAAAGAACAGGCCCTGTTGAAACAAAAGAAGAATGAAACATTCTGTCTGATGTGTCTTGACAAGGCACTTGAGTGGTATTCAACACTCAAATTATTACAGAAAGAATTGGGTGATTCAAGAGACCTGAACAAGGAAAATATTGAATTAACTGTCATCTCTGATGAAGCAGAACGGAGCAGGGACTCCCATTTAAAAAAAAAAAGATTATTAAAATTTTCATGTAATGCCTCTCAGTTGCTTTTTGAATTCATTTTTAAGGACTTTAAGACTGTCCAAAAGTGGGAGCTGCAGACTCCACTTCATTGTGTCACTCTCAAGTGCTTCAGAAAGTGACAGAAGTGCCACCCAGGCTCAGTGACTAATGCTTGGCTTGCTCTGGGTTTCTGGGCTCAGCTTCTCCCTGAGCTGGCCATGGCCATGGTTCCTTTACTGGAAGGGGCTTATTATGATTAAAAGGGTATCATGGTGACTGTTTTATCTCATGACTGACCATTCTGCCATACCTGGTGATGTGGCCCAGACATTTCCAGTAGTTCCACCTGAAAGCAGCTGTCCTTGCACAAAAACCAGGGATAATCATATGCTGGAGAGATGGAGAGGTTGAGCTCAGCTCCCTGCTGTTCCAGTACTCTTTAATTTGGAATTGCCAGGAAAGATGCAACTGCAACATGATTTTTGTCTTGAAAACACTAAAATGAGTCAGAAATCACAGGCTTTAAGTGTTCCAGGCATTTTAATGATGATGAAGGTCAAAGACAAAGTGCAGACTGTGGCAGTGAGGGGGTGTCAGAGACAAATTGTTATTTCCACTGAAGGAAGTGGAGCTCAGAGGGGGAAAGCAGCAGGAGAAGGCAGACAGGCTGCAGGGAGAAGGGAGGCCTCCAGTCAGCACTAACAGAAATGACATTCTCAAGCATGGCTCCATCATTTACTGCAGCTGAGAAAGCCCCAGGATCCTCCCATCCCTATAGTGACAATTAGAGGGGTTACAGAAAAGGGAAATGGAGCTTTTAGGGAAGGGAGCTCTGGAATATGGTGGTGCTGGGACAGGCAATTTCTCCTCGATTATCTCATCAGCTCCAGCTGGGAGAGTGAGATAAGAGAGGGGAGCAGGTGGTTCTGACTCCACCCAGAAGGAGGTTTGTTGCAGTCTAAATCCTGGGGCTGAGAGGAGGGTACCAAGTGAAAAGCTAAAGCTTTTTGTTTCATTTGGAGTAGGTTTTTGTTTGTTTTATTTATTGAGGGGTAAATGCCTTAGCTTGCACTGTGCTCTTGCGGGGCTTTTGAGTTAACAATAGAGGGTGTATTTGTGAAAGGTGCTGGAAAACCCTGGTGGCTGCATGGAGCTCTTCCTGGGTGAGTAAATATTGTACTGGCTCATACTATGGCAACAGGAAAAATAGCAATACTTCAGCAAGCTCTTACTCCTTGTTTGGGAAATGCAGCCCTCTTTGTGCTCAGTTAAAAGCAAACTTTAGGGGTGAAAGCTTTGTGTTTTTTCTGTTTGGCTCTCCCAGAGACAGCATAAAAAGACTTTTCCAGGGTTTTTTTGCCAAATCACTGATGCCAGTGATACTGGACTCATGTGGCTGGGACCCAGTATCATTTACAAGAACACAAATTCACCGTTTCTGCAAATTAACTGAAGAAATCTTTTGCCTTTGAAAATCAAGCACTGAGATAATGTATTGGCAGGCAGGAAAGGGAGAAATTCATTTGCAGAGGCTAGCTAGGCTCAAGATAAAACTTCACAAAGCTGGGAAAAACAGCTTTCTGTGGCTCTGCTGAGTTCCTGTTAATTACTTAGCCAGACATGACCTTGCACAACTTCTTCAACACCAGGGACTAGGAGATCTTCTGTGGTAAACAGAGCCCATAATAACCCTGTTCTCTAATCTCTGTTTCTGTAGCTGATGCCACCCTTAATAAAAGTGTGTGTGTCTATATATATATGTTTATCTCCCTGAGGCACCTAATTGACAAATGGCTTTGTGAGGGAATAGGAACATTTGCGTTGCAGGAAGTCATTACCCAGGCACAGGTTGACTTGTTTGATTACTGTTACATGCCAATATTGCTATCAAGGGACTGGCTGGGTATTAAAGCATTCCTGAGGGGTTTGGATGGGCATGGCACCTTTAGAGAGCCTAGCGGAGAGTCCCTAAATCTCTGCTCTCTGTGAGCAGCCACAGCCCCTCCTCCCAAGGGCAGGGCAAGGCTTTGCCATCACTGAAATATCAGCCTCCTAAGTAGTTATTTCTGCCTCTCAAGCAAAGCTGCTGTGCCTTACAGGGTGAAGGCAGGTCTGCTGGTTCTTAATTTCCTCCTTCCCCAGTGACTTGGGAGATTATTCTCTAACTGGCTGTAATTACCTTTTTCTGTAAACTAACCAAAGTGCACTCTGCTTTCAGTGTTATGCTCATTAACAGGATTCTCTTCTGTGGGTTAATGGATGCTGGGAATGTCCAGTCTGTAGGAGCAGACTGATTTGTGTAGCAAGTGTTTGTGAGTAACCCTGAGGAACAAATCTCTGCCAGGTTTGAAATGAAATCCATAATGTTGAGGACAGAGTATCTGTGGGTGCTCAAGCTGCAGGGTGGATTTATGTGTGAAACATTCACCTAAAAATGGGAGATAAACTTTTTATTGTCCCCAAAAGAGAGTTTGAGGGGAAGGTTTGTTCTGAGCTTGTGCCTGTAGGAGATTTCTCCTTGTGGTTAGTGTTTGTGGTGTGATTACTTGTGTGAGGTGAGGAGGGGATTTATCCTATGAGTGGCACTTCTGGTGTTTTTGTGAGGAAGGTGGGCTGCTAATTTGGCATTGAGAAATGTGGGGAAAATGAAAGCTTCCCTTTGTACCCTGACTCAAACATAAGGAATGAAAGAAGGCTCACCATGCATTGCTTGGGAAAAAAATTAAAAATGTCTGAATCCCAGGCAGATGTTTTTCCTTGTTATTGTTTAGTTGTTCAGCAGCGTGGACTGGTTGGTTTTCAGATGGATAAAGGCAAGCAGCACATAAATATAATTCTGAATGCTTTTAACAGCATCCAGCTCTTACTGCAGCCCCTGGATGTGGAGTTTTCTGCCGTGTCTCCTATAATGAGCGCAGAAGTGTGGCTGCTGTGCCAAGCACAGCTGGAAAGGTTTGCCTGGCAATGTTGTTGACTGCTGGACAGTAATGGGGGTGACTTGGTTTTTTTCCTGCATAATGAGGTGATTCCAGTGAGAGCTCAGCTCTGAATCTCCAAGTGTCCCTGTGTGGACACTGCTCTGCTGGCAGTGGGGGCTCTTGAACTGCTGTGCGACAGTAACATTAAGGCTTCCTTAGCGCAGCAAACCACATCAGAAAGGTGCTCTCAAAAAGGTGCAGGCAGGAAGCTATTGCTGAAAAACTTGTTTCACAAGTGCCTTTGGAGTGAGTTTCCTCTTGTGTACGAGCCCTTGCTCAGAGCATTTCCCCATGTATTTCCAGAGAGAAAGCACTTGATGCACAGTGCTCAGATCTCAAAGGCACCAGGCACTCCGAGTGCTTGGTGCTCAGAATCAGCCCTGATGAGCATTCATACACTTGATGTGGCGAATGGCTGTTCTGATGTGCAAAATTGTTTCAATTGTATGTGACTACTGCTCTTGCTGGGTGTTTGGCTACCCCAAAGGTCTGGAGAGGAGGCTGAGGAACATAGAATTTGTAGAAATGGAAATAAGGGTTTAGAAATGAAATAGAAATGTGCTTTTGAAAACAAAAGGCTTGCTTATTGTTCCTGAAAGCATTGGGTATTTACAGGAAAAACCCTCCAGAATAAATGCTGCAGATTGTGATATTGCATGCTTAGGGATTCAATCAATCTCTATGATTCCCACATCTGGAAAATGACAAGAAATAACTGTCATGCTGTTGAGCTCTGTCTATTCTTTCCGAGCTGCACATATCTTTGAGAATTACTCTGACCAAATTTAATGGTGTCCCTGGATACAACAAATCAGGAAAATAAGTGTGGAAGAGCCCCCAGTGAGTAGTCTGTGGGCCTTTCACTCTGTCAGATGGTTATGTCACTTGCTCAAGTGCATGATGTGCTTCCACCCTGTCACTGGTAACTTTAAATGCTTACCTGCTAGTCTGTAATGAGAATTATCCTGATAACTCTTAGGAGTCATGCTGGGGCTGTGACTTCTTCAGGCTCTTTTTTTCCTTTTGCTCTTTGTTTTTTTTTAAATGCAGTGATGGTGAGGTTTAAAAAGGCAACCGTCTTGTAGTGTTCTGGCTACTTGACAGCAATAGTGAGAGAAATAATACAGAACAGGCCTCTAGAAGATATTATGTATGTACAAGATATTATGTATGTGCAACATGTGTATGCCCCTACGTAGACACATCCATAAGTGCATCTCTGTATGTTTGTGGGAAAAATGGCTTTTCATCTCAGGCTGTGGTTTATGCTTCTGCTGGCTGCACTTGTGCACTTCCAGCCTTTACCAGGAAAAAGGGCTGCTCAGCTTGTACAAGCTTTGCCTCCTTTTAAACTCCCATTAGCATGCACCCATGTCTGGGATGGTATCCCCCAGTTCTTGCCTTACCTTCACATCGTTGATGTTCATCCTCGTCCCCTCCTTCCCCATGAAGATGTCATCGATGTCCACCAGAATGTACCTCTCCAAGGAGAGCGTCAGCTTCTTCCCCGACAGGAAGGAGATGGCGTCGATGAAGATGAGCTTGTGGAGCCAGAAGATCAGGTTGTTCCCAAAGAGGACTCTCTGGATGCCGTCGTGCAGGCCCAGGTCCTGGATGATGGTCGCATGGAGAGCGGTGCGGGGCAGCGAGGCCGGGGTGGGCCTGGCGGGCTGCAGCTCGCCCAGCAGCACGGGCTGATAGGTGGAGTGGTTGAACTGGAACACCGTCCAGTCCTGGCCGGGCAGGGGGCCCTGCTCCAGCCTGGGCGCTTTGGTGATGCGCAGCAGGGGTGAGCGAGGGTTCACCACACAGTCTCGCAGGGCCACGTTGTTGTACAGCTGCAAGGGCAGCCCTTTCAGCCTGCTGCTGGGGGAGCTGTTCTTGTTGGCTTTATGAAAACCAATTATGCTAGCACTGTATTCCACACAGTATTTTTCCAGAAGCTCTCTATTCCACGAGTCCATGGACACATACTTTAAAATATTCTCATATATAACGATGGTGTACTTCCCTCTCCCGTTGTCTGTGAGAGGGGGAATGTCCCCCTTGGCTGGTGCAATGACCATGTGGTACTGAAACTTGCTGGACTCGAGGATGGCTATGATATCTTGCCTCAGCTGGGAGTACTGGCTTTCCATGAACAGGAGCACAGTGGGATCAGTCCTAGAGGGATCAATTGGCTTAGGTGTTCTCAGCTCCGAAGACCTGTAGGGCAGAAGTTTGAGGTCCTCGCACTCTGCTTGCCCAGTGGTTTCCATGAGGGCCATTTCCTGCTTGTAGCCAGTGTAGAGGAAATAGGCGGAGATGACAATACTTGCCAAGCAGAAGGTGGCCAGGAGAATGACCAGCATTCGGAAGCTTCTGTGGAGCTTCCCGATGAGATTCATCTTTGGCAGGGCTTCCAGTTCCTGCTAGACTTAGCACTCTTCCAGGTACTCCTCCTAATGTGCCATGGGAATGAGGAGTTGCAGAAGTTCCCTTTCTGAGGTGTTCATGTGACCATTGCAGTGCATTTATGAGGCGTTCGGGGAGGCTGTAAGGCTGTCGGAGCGGGAAGTCAAAGGATCAGGAAAGACAAATTGGAAGAGGTTTTCTCACAGAGCAGCAGCTGCCAATAATCAATGAAGAGGACTCTTAACATTATCTGCAACAGGAAGTAAAAGAAGAGTAAGTAAAACAAAATCCATAAAGCAATTAAAACCACACATTAATAAGGCCAGTGATTGATACTGGTAATGTGAGTAAAGAGGGAAGTTCTGAGTAGTTCAAGGAGCACTCAGTGTCACTTGCTTTCTTGGTGCATTAAGATAAACTGCATTAAACAGCTCCCCCGTGTTCTTAGGATACAGAAATGAACTTTGAAGAAAACCAGTTGAGGATGTGCATCTCCTTATCTGCTTGTCTTATCTAAAATGTGTCATTACTATTGCAGATGGAACAATGGAAGATTTTAGGGGCAACATTTGGACCAAGTGAATATTTGTTAAATCTGGGACCATATTCTGCATCAAATTCAAACTGCATAAGGTATAAATTCTGTGTTGGGTTGAAAAACTAATGTTACCAAAGTGAAAGATATGACAGGAGTTTGAGGAGAGATTTGTAGGGCTTTCTCTCCAGTTTCCATTCTGCACTTAGAGCAATCAGAGTTCATGGTCCGGTTTAGGAACTATAAAGATTCTGTGGGGATTTTCCAAATGAATGAGCAGGCTGCTACTAATCTGGGGTACAGCTGTGCTTGGCTCTGCCTCCCTCAGTGATCAGTGGGAGGTGCTGTGTAGAAGGAGAAGTACCTCAAGGAAGCTGTTTTAGTGCTGGGTGGGCAAGTAGGTGGTGTGTGTGCTGGTCCATGGCACCTCTGGCTGAAGCCCTCAGCCTCTGGTCTGTTCCTGTATGCATCAAGGACAGGGTGCTTAAACCTCATTGCTCTGAAGCCCTTGTGCAATTCCTGGCAGTTCTGCCTAAGTTCATGAGAAATTGCCACTGGTAACAATAAACCCCATGATTCAGAGGCAGTTAAAGCTAACTAAATAAATAGCCTTTGCTGCTCTATGAATTTAAGCAGGAATTAACATCTTTGTGAATTGTTGATATTGTTTGTTTATTGGAACAATGTGAGACAGTAAACAATGAACTATTTTGGAACTGCTGGAAAGAAATGCTTTTTCCAGGCAGATCCTTCCCAGTTTATGTGTCCTCTTCCATTAACTCAGATTACATTTTTGACTTGTGTTCTGAAAACTATTCATTCATCTTAAGGTTTGCACCTAAAACTGGAAAATGCTTGTAAGAAGCATTTAGAAAGAAGGAGTTTGTTTTCTGAGACCATTTGTGAAGCTCTTATCTGATTTACCTTCCTCAGCTGGAAGTTTGGAAGGAGATATTGAGACCCCTGGATTCTGAGCTGTTCCAGTAGTGACCCTTCTCTGTCACATAACTGGCCAAGAGGGGAGTGAGGTAGGGACAGAAATAGGAAACCTCTTATGCATTTACTCATTTCTTATGTGTGAGAAAACAAATGTAAGAGGAATCACAGCTACCATTAGGAACTTGAAGTCATCCTGATAATCTTAAGAGCATTTGCCCTGCTTTGGTGCTTCCCTTGTTCTACAATTGTCTGCCTGCTGGGATTTCACTTCTTATTAAACCTCCAATTAAGATTCCTTCAAAAGATAATACTGGATCAAGTGAAGCATCCTCTGCAAGATGGTGCTGGAGTTTGGGTGGCATTGAGGACTCCCTCATGACTTTATCAGATCAGGACTCCTGTTCTCCGTGGGAGGGGCAGCCTCCAGGGCTGGGTCATGTGTCCCCCCAGCAAAGAGCTGACTGCAAAAAGCCTGTTCGGTCAGCACCAGACAGGCAGGTGACTGGGAAAGAATTTTGAATTCCCGCTCCCCGGGCTGTGCATCCTTGGCTTGCTTTGGGCACCAGAGGGCAATCGCTTCTTGCTTTTGCGAGGCAGCACCGGCTCTCCCCTCGCTCCGCAGCACACTGCCCTGCCTCCGGCCACGCTCCCGCCAGAAGGCGTCGCAAATCCCCAGGGCACGTAAAACACCTTAATTAAGACTCCGATGTTTAAAAATAAATAAAAGGCAGGAGTTCTGCTCGAAAAAATGTGCCGCTGGATCACCCTGGATGGTTTGCAAATGTTTCAGCCTCCACCTGTGGCACAAGGGAATAGCTTGTGAGAAGACCTAAAATGGCACAGTTTTTCTTCAGTATTTGGCCCTGCTGGATCTCCTGGGTACTGGTATTGCAAGCTGTCAAAACAATCAACTTCACTAATATTATAGCTTGTGTTACTAAAACAGGAGAAGCCCCTGACTTTATACTAGTAAAAACAAAAGTATGGTTTTCATCCCTAATTATTTCCTCCCAATAACACTGGTAAAATCTCATTGAGACAAAATATGAATAATCAGATTTCATATTAGCTACTATCTGTTGTATGTAGATGTTGTAATTAAGTGCGAGTATTCCCACTTATTGAGATGCATAATTACCTAAAATTGATAAAGAATTTAAACTTGCATAAGGAAACCTGGCATTGGAGCGGACCTTTTTTAGTCTGCCCATTGTTTTTCAACTGCTCTGTTGAACTGATCATACTGTTCAATAAAAAAAAAAATGGTGTGAAGTAATTAAAGGTTATGAAAATAAATCAGCTAAATTAGCCATTAGTGGAACTTTCTCCAAGTTAAGTGCCATTTGTGCCTTTGAAACTCTCCTCCTTAAAGTTCAACAGCTTTGCATTCACTCCAGAATTCAACTATCTTCGTAGAGTTCCTGTGCTAGATGTATTTGAGCAACATGAAAATAGGCCATATTTCATAATTAGTATTACTTATGGAGCTTCATTTTGGTTACTGGTATTTGAGGTCCTGTGCTCCTGTGGTCACTGATGAGCGCTCACTGACTCTTCAGAGAGCTAAAGGCCAAAGCTGAGCGCATTTGGTTGAGGAATCAAGGCTGCACTCAGCCAGGGTTAGTCCTTCAGTAGATCTTGTCCATTGAGCTGATTTCCTCCATGTGGGGCCTTGGGCCAGCAAGAGCAGAATGCTGCAGTACAGCTCTGTTGTGATGTCAGACACATCTGCAGGGACTCTAATTTTTCTTTAATTCAGGCAGCTGAAGAAAAATGGAGGTTTAAAAATTGCTGCCTCCTTGCTAAATAACACTTCCTGCTTGCCTGCAGAAAGGCGTTTGATGGATGACTAAAGTGTGCTGCTTCTGAAGATGATTGATTGGGAGATTTGGATTTGACTATTTAAATCTGATGGCAGGACAGCCAGTAGAAGCAGCCCCCTGGTAATGCCATGTGATAGCTGTGCAGCAGGAATTCAGGCTGGCTCCTCATGGGCCAGCTCCCACGGGGACAGCTTCCCCCAGGGCTCAGTGCCTTAGCCAGCACACTTGGTGTGTGGGCTGGGGGAGCTCCTCTGGCCTCTGATCGTGGTAGGCAGAGGATCTCTGAGCTCCTTGAGCTTGTGGGAAGTAGAAATATGGATATGAAGCCATCAGCTGTGCTGGCTCACCCTGAGGATGGAGCTAATGGGCTTGACATCTGCAGTGGGTTCAGAGAGTGGCAGTGCTGGCACTGCCCAGCAGAGCAGCAGGACCCTGGTTGTTCCACAGCACTGTGGCCATTCCCAATCTCCTGTCTGCACCACAGTGCACTGCTGGGAGCAATTCACCTGGAGGCAGACCAGAGCTACCCCTTCCTTATTCTGTCATAAATCAGAAGTCAGAATGTCTTTATTGTCTGTATATAAAACTTCCCTTTAGGCTAAAAACCTAATGTAAAGCCTTTCCTTTTTCTTTTCTTTCTAAGCTTGTATGACTCCTGTCATTTACTGCCAGCCCAATGAATTATGACAGCTGCCTTGCTGCTCCTTGCATGAGACTCCTCATTCATTACAGAAACAAGCAGCCTGATTTGAGTGATAAATGACTCCTGGTGACCATTTGCAAAAATTCAGGGTTTCTGTTCACTGAGGAAGGAGAAAAAGAGCATTTTTCTTTTCTTTCCCTCAGAAAAGTTTCCAGGAGATTTTTTGGCTGAACTCACAAAACTTACATCCTCTTTGAAAGTATTTTTTTTTTCAAACTTAACTAAGCTGCAATGTGTTTTATGTTTGTAAATGTGGCTTTGTTTGAGAGAGGTCTCAATACCAGCTTCTCATAGTTCATCACAAAGTATTAGAAAACTCTTTTTACCTAGCATAAGGCCAGCTTCTGAGCTGATAAGGGCTGGAGAGCTTCTGACTTCTATTTTATTATTTTTGAGTTGAGAGGCTGCTCAGTACTTTCACCTCTTTTGTTGCTTTTATATGCATTATCACGGGTAAGATGAACACCCAGTTTTTCAGTATTTTCAGCTGTTTGATCAAGTCTATATTGTACATATAATCTTGTGTGATTTCAGAAAGCTAAATGATGCCAGAGGGTGAAGTCAATAATCAATGAATATAAAGCAAAGAGTTTGAAATACCTCAACTGGTGCACTTGATGAAAGCTGGTGTGATTTTTAGCATGAAACAATACTTGGAAGGGAGCTGTTTGACCCTTCTGACTTCTATTTCTCTTTGACTTTGAGCTTTTCCAGATGATTTTAGAAGGTGGTGAGAAGGCTCCCTGGTGGAGCAGTGGTTGGAGGGTGATTTGCAGATGAGTTTTGCCCATAGGGATCTTCTCACACCTGTGCCCATCCTTTGGTTCCCCAGCCCAAATGTGACATTTCATGTGGCTTAGCTCCTTGTAGAAATGTGTTTTAAGACTTAGCCAGACCACCCTTGTGGTGAATGTTGCCTGATGTTCAGCCTCACCGCTTCCTTCTTGTGACCCATTAACTTCCAGCAGTCCCACGGTCTTTTGGACCACCCAGAAATTCCATAAATATCCCATCTGGGATGTTTCAGTGAGGCTTCCTCCAAATGGCACCATTTATGGGTCTCTAATGCATTGGTACTTCTGAACATAATGAGTAGTTGCAACATTTTCTCAGGAATTTCTGACTCGTGCTCTCTCGGGAGTGTCAGGAGTGGAAGCTCCCAGCAATCAGTAATTAAGGTATAGTCTGAGGAGATCCATGCATGAAGAGAGAATCTATACATGTATTTCCTGTTTCATGACAGAGTGGCTCTAGTGATCATCACAACAGATAAGTGTTAGTGACCACACTCACCATCTGAGCAGCTCCAGATGTTGTGTGGTGGTACCACAATTATCACAATACACATGATATTTTGATGTCACAGGCAAAACAGCTTAACTCTCAGGGCAGACTTAATGATTATTTTAAATATACCTTCTCAATGCAGTTTCTAATAAATGTGTCTCACTAGAATGACTGATGGTGTTAAGATCCACCACTTCTCACCAGTAACTCACCAAAAATTCCAAAAGCTAAACAGCATTAAAGGGATCAAGCGTGGCTTTTCCAAGGTCAGTCAGACACCCCGTGGCTGAGCTGGAAACAGCAGCCCCTTGCATAATGGCCTTCAGCAGCTGTTTCTTGATGTGTGTAGGACAGCAAAAGGCTGAGAAGGTGGTGTTGAGAGATGATCTGAAGGGCAGCAGCTTAGTGCCAAAGCCACGATGACAGAACCAAAATGTCAGGGCAGGGAGTTGGGGCTGCAGTCACAGAAGTGTGTGCCCTGCAGGATTGAGTCCTTGCTTTGCTTTCCTGGTGGGATTACTGGAGAGGGCAAGTGGAATCACCATGCTTTCAGTGCCCCAGCCCAGGGGAATGGAGGTGAATAAAAACAGGCTTTGCACGGTGCTCTGAGGCAGCCCACAAAACATTGCCCTGACTTGATGCAGCAAATCTCCTGCTCTCGCTTGGTTAATAGCTCTTCATCACTTTTCAATTCATAGTTTAATGCTCCAATGGAAGCCAATTTGAATTCATTTAACTCTTCAAATAAAACTTTTGTGAGATGCTCTATCAGATGTTGTAATAGAGTCCATCTATTCTGGTAGTGTTTTCCCCTTTCCTAAGGCTCTCCAGTTCCAACAGAATGATTTGTGCTGTGAACTCAGCTGAGACACAACATTTGTGCAGTAGAATGGCTGTCTAACTAGGACTCCTAAAAGTCAATCAATGTAGTAGCCAAACTCTGTATGTGTTGCCTGAATGGGTAGAAAAGCTAAGCCTTAAAAAAAAAAATTGTTAAAAACCTTTCTTATGGTTCTATTAGAACCAAGTAGCTGCAGATTTTCTATATTGATTTTGACAATTTACCAAGGATTACAGGTTTATGGGTGATTACTAAAACTTTACTTTTACAAAAAAAGAGAGATATATTCCCAGGCTCTGGAACAGCCTGTTAGAAGCTGAAGTATTTGGTCTTTATGATTTATTTTTTTTTTTTGTAGTTAATTGTTTCCCACACTTTCTGTTGTCCTATTGCTTTTCTGGGAGCTAAAAATGTTTGCCACCATGTGAGATAATTAAAATGTGTCCACTCTTTTACCAATGCCAATATATTTCATTGAATAACATGTTTTGTGGTGTCTGTATCCTGTCACAGGAACTGTTTGTGAGCAAGTCAGATGTGGTCACATTTGTGCTAGGAATTAAAAGGAGGCCACTAACTTATTTCAGAGGGACTACTGCTGTCACATAGTAGTGATCTATTGCTACTGCAGAGGAAGTCTATTTAAACCCAGATAAGAAAGACTTTGTACTTTAATCTCTCATACAGCACGTTTGCCACATGAAATTTAAACAGGGCTTTATGCTGAGTTTGCTCAGGCCCAGTTCCAGCCAGTCAGACACAACTTTCAAGCTCTGTGTACATTGATTCTCATTATAACAACTTCTCCTTATTTATTCTTTGAGTAATTTCTGCCGGAATCCCCTATCTCTACCTTTGTCCTCACTGGCTCAAGGATTTGGTTATTGTTGAGAGGATTTGGTAGAAAAAGAGGGAGAAGGCTCAGAGTTTGGTCCCACCAATCTCTGATCAGAGCAGATGTGAGGGCTGGGGCATTACCCAAGCCACCAGTCCTGGTGTCAACCTGGCAGGGCTTGGCAAGTAGTGGCTTCCAAGCAAAATGAAGCAAGGAGAGTAGATGAAGCCAGGGTGACCCTCCACGTGTGCCTCCTTTTTTTTGTGTGTGTGTGCTTCTTGGACTTCCAAACACCTTCTGAAGGGCAAAATTCAGTCTCTTCACCTTGCTCATAAATACTTGCATTTAGCACTGCTTCTGTTGCATGGCAGTTGGGGAGAAGCAAGTTAAGTTTGTAGTATCTCTCCTGTCTCTTTCTAGTTTTAGTTCTACACTAGGTCCTAGGCAGTCCTCCAAGAAAATGTTGAGTCTTAGTACCAGTTCTTTACAGGCAAGATCAGCTTTTTGTGGGGACCACTTAGGGCTGCACACATGACTGCCGTCAGTAAACCTAATCTAGACAGAGAAATGTGGTCATGTAATAAAAATACTACAGTATCCAAGAGACTTTCCCTTTAATGTACTTAAGTGTTGCAGACAAGACAGTCAGAGGAAGTTTTATGCAAGATGATTAACACAAATTGAAATTCTTACCTTGAAATGACTGGGGGGGTACTGTTTGCCTATCAAGAGGAAAAATGCTTTATGGTGAAAAGATAAGGCAGGGAGTAGAACCTTTAATTTCTGTCTCTGCCACTGTCATGCTTTGCCCTCTGGAGGCCAATGATTTTTTTTTTCAGTATTTCATTTTCCCTGTCTTTGTTGAGGGAATACTGGTCTTTTCTACCTTTACATGGATATTAGCTGTAAAATGCTCTAAGATTATTTGTTTGGTTCGGATGTGTATAGCAGGGATATTGCGAAGCATGCTTTTGGGAAAGCCAGTGCAAAATTCGTGCTTTCGTGTGCAGGCAAATGTGTTTGCTGTGCTTGCTTCCTATTTCTTCTTTTTTGTTGTACCCTGGTTAAATTCCTTTGTGTTTATTCCTGCCACTGCTTTATGGGGTTTCTCTGAGAGAAGCCACTTTGTCAGCCAAATGAAAGGTCTCTGTAGAGATTTCTGGTGTGTCATCTGTGACCTATAGATACTGTGTTGCTCTTGGTTCAAAATACAAACAAATGTTTCCTTTTGAAAGATCTATTCTTTGTTTTGTCTAGATAAAGTTCAATTTGGAAATGCCACTAGTAGGATAAGGGTCCTGCTTGGGAATTCAAGGGATTTTTTTGTTGAGTCATGCTCAGCTCGGAGACTGGAAATAGAACTAATGCCATTAGAGCTCTGTGATGGAATAGACAGGCTTTGATTAACCTCTTGCTTTCTTGAAAAATCTCTGTTTATTGAACTACTGAGGCATTAACTGATTGTTGAAGGGGGAGAGTGTGGAATAAAAAAAAAATCCAAATGGTTGTCAGTCTTTCTGAACATAGTGCTCCTGAATCAGGCTGGAATTGTCTTTACATCCCTCTCCTCCTCTCCTGGAGGCTGAATGTAGAACTCCACTTGGTTTTCAAAAACAATCTCCAGGGTGTATCATGGACAAGGAAATCCAGCCTGACTTTCTGGGTTATGGAAGGGGCTGACAAAATTGTGCCTCGTCATTTGACACAATATCTTGTAATCCATAAAGCTCAGTTTTAGGTAACTCTATATACATAGAGACTTTATTTTCTGCCAAATATTTTTTTTCCCGGGGGAGAACACCTTATGGGAGGTCCTTCAGTTAAAAATCTAAGTGTGCAGAATGATTGCCTGTGGTTGATGCAGGCACATGGATCTTGCACCAAGGCTGATGGGGAGTTAGTCTGATGGGAGCCTGTCAGGTGTTTGGAGGCATGCGTGGCTCACTTTGCTTGCTGTGTGCACACTGGATATCACAAAATTCTCTTAGTCTTTAACTGTGATTTTTGAGGTACAAACAATGGTACCATGCCCTTCTGCAGGTGATTAATTCACCAGGACGCTGATGCACAGTTCCACTCTAAACAGCAGGACTCAAAGGGGCAGAGTAGTGGAGCCATTTAAAATTGCACCCCAAATAGGGTCTATAGAGTAGTAATAACTAAAAATGCCCTATAGTTACACCAACTATTTAGGGGGGGTGGACTGCAGGTAGTCTGGCAAAATATCAAGGCAGCGGGCCCTGATTTTTTTTTTTTTTTTTGTTTAAATTAAAAAACCCTAAGAAGCTCGGAGGGCTTTAAAATCAAATGTGATCAATAAGTCTAATTTCTGTATCTTACCTAGAAGCCTAGAAGAGTGCCCTTTCCTCTCATTTCCAAACATTTCTCTGTGAATTACTGACCACCTGCCCTCCCTTCTGGTGCTTTAGGGGGTAATCTATACCCCGGTGAGAGAGATTAAATTCAAGAATACTCTGAGGGTCTGAAACTTGAACCCTGGCCTCCTCCTTGCACATTATGGTCCTATGGAAAAGGACAAGATGTTGGCTGGAACAGCCCCTGGAAGTAGAGCACAGAGGAGGTGGGTGCATATTTCATGACAGACTGCTTTAACTTTCCAAACAGCCGCCTCTTCTACGGCCAGCAGCTACTATTAATTATTTATCAGAACACTTATTTATACACTAAAAGCTAAATGCAGTCCTTTCAGTGGAGCCTGGCAGAGAGTGGGCTGGAATAAGTAGCTGTGGATAGTCCTTCAGGAGAGAAGGCTTTGTGCAGAGCTCTGCTCAGGGGAGAGCCTGTCCACATGATTCTCTCTGCTGTTTGTGCCTGGTACTGATATTTACATGTGGGAGATGAAAACCCAGACATTAGTAAGAGTCTGGAGCTGTGGGGCATCAGCCTGATCTCCCTTGGCCAGGTTTAGGAAGGGGAGTTCTTATGCCACCAGCATCCAAGGAGGAAGAGGGAATCCCTTCCCACCCTGCCCTGGCTTCTCCTTCTGTGTTTGCTCTGGCTCTATAAAACCCATCCTTGCAGCAGAGGAGGGAGGATGATGAATTTGCTTCCTTTGCCTCCACTTGGGGAGAGCAGCTGTGACCCCTTCTGTAGCCAGAGGGAAGGGAATAGGTTTTAATATTTCTCTCTTCCTTTTGAATTGAGTTCAAATGGCCATCCATGACTTGTGGTGCCAATGTGTTTTCCTCATCAAATACTGATATGGTTTCTGTTCTGGTGTGCTGTTGCCATGTAATTCTGGTGGCATTGCTGTTTAGGTAAAATGTTATTATTTTTCTGTAGCAACTGTTGTTTCAGTAGGAATTCCAATTCCATTGTAATTATTTGAGACTGTAGTTGTAATAAATGTTTAGGATTGATGTGCATGATTTTCATTTTCTTCCAGCACCTGATACTTTTAATGGCTCAATTTTTTCTAATTTGAATGTTGACATAGATGGAGAATTGATGCTGAATTTCTATCTAGCACTCTTCTGGGTGGCTTACCTTGGTGGGGGGCATTGCTTTAGCATCTCAATAGGAGAGAGAGACTTGTTGCTGTGAGCTGTGCCTTCTTCAGCCTATCTCAACGTGGGAGGCAGGACTCTGATGTTCTACCCAATTTCCAGCAGAGACCCTCCTTCTCTAAGAGTCCAGTCTTCTACCTCCTCTGATGGTTCTCAACTGCATCCCAGGCCTGAGAACAAGGGATGTGATGGGCTGCCCCATTACACTGTGTTCCTTTACATGTGCAAATGGTTTCAACCCAGGCTCCCCTCCCTTTGGGAAGCGTAGAGAGCCCTTGGCTCACCCTAAGCTCAATGCCCTGCTCCTGAAATGACTCCCCAGGCTGGGCCAAGTGCAGCTTCCTGCACAATTCCAAGGTAACCTTTCCTTCAGCCATCCAGGCCCCAGCTTGCAATGCCTTGCTGCTCTCAGCCCAGGGGTCGCTTTGTTCAGAAAAGCCAATTGTGCGGGTATGGAAAGCAGTTTCTTGGATGCACCTATGGACCTGCAGAAAGAGGGTTGGGATTGGATGCTCTTTAAGGTCCCTCCCAACCCAAACCATTCTTAGATTCTGGGATTATGGAAGCTTTGCAAGGCAAATGCTTGATGAAAGCAAACAGCAGAATATTCATGCAGCTGAAGCTCAGCCAGCCCTATGGTCATAGAGGCAGTCAAAGCAAAATTGTCTGTGGACAAATCAGAATGATTTGGAACAGAAATGATACTTTTTATTTGGTAGAAGTTCATTATATGGCTTCCTTTACTGCTTGTAGAGAAATGATGAATCTTTTTCTGGGGACATAGAGTTAAATGCAATTTTTTGTTTATCTAACTGAAAACTCATAGTCAGAACTAATAGGAACTTATCAGCATTTTCTGTGCTTAGTATTGCTGTGGGTTTGCAATATATGGTCACATTTTCCTTAAAGTATCTCATTGTACTGCTGGGATAATTCCTGTACTGCAACCTTAAAAAAGCCCATCTTTACTTTTAGCATATTTTTATCCTGCTCATAGTGAGTATGGCAGTTGAACTCTAGAGCAGCTCATGATTGCTGCACGGTGCTAAGGCTGATCATGGGCATTACAGGGAGTGATACAGCAGATATCACAGCCTCTAAACACCCATAAAGTTTTAATAGGACTTGCAGAACTTGATGGTGTGGGTTAATAGGGTGTTCAGGCTGAAAAGGATTTGTATGTGGGGAGTGTGTGTGTGTGCAAGTGGTCAGTCACTGAAGCATCCTGCTCTCTGCTGAAATGTAACCCTTTGAATTTGATTTACTCTGATAAAAGGCAAGTTAGAGGAACATTTCCCCAGCCTTGCAGAAGAGAGTGGTGTCAACAAGACATGAAGATACTCTGCTTTCAATTCTGAAGCTTTCAGACATTACGCATCTATTATGAATCCAAAAAAGGCCATGTTCTGGGGAAATGGCACAAAAGCTGACAGACAGCTGTAAACTTGTGCACAGAGCAATGGCATGAGAACATCCAACCCAACTGAGCAGATCATAGAGTCTGGTTGGTAAGATTCTGGAGGGAACTCAAATCCAAGAATTTCTTTAGTTAAATGGATTGGTAGTTCAGAGCCCACCCCAGCCCCTCCTTTAGGGCAGCATTCCCAAAAGCAATGCAGGCAGTACAGCTTTAGGGAGGGGAAGAAGTGCATGGGGAGAGTACACAGACAGGATGGGGCAAGAGAGGGAGCACCTGGAAACATGGCCAGCTATTGGAACTTTGTGAACAAGGAGATCCTGCTGTCCTTCCAGGCTGAACATTTAGAGCAGGAGGATCATGATTCAAGCTACTGAAGAAATGGGGTGAAAATGAGTTGCTTCTCTTTTTATCTTGTTCTCTGAGAGCATTCAAAGCTAGGAGAGGTGGAGTAACCTGCTACAGGGGGTAGGCCAGACTCTGCAGCGTTGATTCACACAGAGGGAAGGAGGGAGGCTTCAGGCAATATGAATGAGAATGTGGAAAACTAGTGTTTTACTAACAGGAGATAATAAAAAATGACCTGGTAAATTCCCTGGGGAAGAGTGAATTTCCTGAGCCTGGAGTTTTGTTGGTATGTGTGGTTAGGACAGTGCAGGGCTTGTGGGAAGAGACTTCTTCACCTCTGAGCATTTTCCTGTGACTGTTCATTCCCAGCAGCAGTGACTTGGAGCCCCTGTGCCAGCTGTGGGATAAAACCCCTGGGCTGCTGCTGGACTGGGCTCTGGAGCATCTGAAGAGCCCACACCGATTTCTTCAGTTTAGCTCTTACTACCTCTAACAATCCTTGCTTTCACTCTATAAATGATCATGCTGTTTATTAAAAAAAAAGTTTCTGACAGATGTAGTTTGCTATCAAAGTGCTGGAAGAGAGCAGATCTGTAGGTTTTGGCTTCCTCACAGTACAATTACTCTTCCTTTGGTGCACAATTAATGTATCTCTGTGGAAAGCTTCTACCAAGTCATTTCAGTGCAGTAGTACTGCTGAACTTTGCTGAATGGTAGCAAAAAAGGCAAAGAATGTGGAGAAGACTAAAGAAGCAATTGTATCCCCTTTTCCTCCTCACCTAACTTCCCATGCTCTCCCTTCTGTGATCTTTCATACATGTAGGCAGACAGCTGCTTCCCTTGGGAGCAATATCCCTTGGCATCAGGGGCATGTGGCAAAGACTATCTCATCTCAAACTTTCAAACAATCCTTGGGATGTCAGGCCCCGGGCAGCTTTTGGAAGCACTTACTGTGCAGAGGTTCCAGGCAGATCATTGGGCATGTTCTGGGTATTTGTACCTGCTCTGAGTGTAGGCACTGTCTGTGTGCTGGTATGAATGTATGAATGTGTGCCCACAAGCGGAGGTTGAGAAGCTGAACAGCTTACCTAGAGAAGAATTTCTTTCCTGGTGTGCAGCAAAGAGACTCCTGCTATTCAAAGCTCTTCACAGGGCTCCAGGTGAACCAGGCAGAGTTCTCAGCTGCCAGCAGCTCTCAGCAGCATCCCAGGGAGGCTCCTCTTGCTCCGGCCCCAGTCACTGAACTCCACCGGTGCAGTCACATCTCATTTGTACCCAGCCTGTCCTTTCAGAGTGAGCAGTCAGCTGGAACGATTCACACCTCTGCTCAGCACAGCGTTCCAAATGCAGCTTCCTTCCTGGGCACGGGGATAACGCCGGGCTCCGGCAGAAAGGCTGCGAGAACTCTGGGATCAGCCCAGGAGCCGCTGCTCGCGGTCCTGGCGCCGGCGCCGCGCTCCGAGTGCCGGAGTCAGGCTCCGGCTCCCGCGGACCTCCAGCAGCAGCGCGGCGGCTTCGCGGGGCTGCGCTTGGCAGCAGCGGCCGATCCCGCCGCTACTCAGCCCGCAGGCTTGCAGGGACTCGGAGCTGCCCTGATGTCATTCCGGCCGAGGGGGGATGCTCGGCGAGGACGCCGCGGCGGGAGCTGGTTCGGAGATGAGCCGCGTTCCTCTCCCGCCGCCCCGATGGATTCCGCGCTCCGCGAGGATTTGCATCATCTGTCACCGCGCGGCTGGACCACCTCCCCTCCTGCCCGCCCCAAATGCGGGAGGGAAGTGCCTCTTCCAGCTCCCGGTGTTACACCTGGAGCCTGCAGCGGAAAGTCTTGGAGCAAGGCGAAGTTGGCAGAATCATTTTTCTGGCAGGAGGATGCTTGTGCCCCCCATCACTTCTCACTGTCTCCAGGTGCTAAAAATAGAGGCTTAACAAAATCCCAGGGCTGGAAGGTTTTTGGTTCCTTCTCTTGTTAGGTCACTGATAAGATCATCTGATACAATAAAAGGTGGGTTTTAGTGCATGACCAAAATCAAGGAGGAGTCACCCAGCAAACATTCCCTGGCACCAGCAAATATTCGGTGCTCGGAGGTGAAAAGTATTTTCTTGCTGTACGTGACACAAGTTCCACCTATTTGTTGCATAATTTCTTATTAAAATCCTTCATTTCATCCAGCTGGATACAAAACCAGCCTCCACAGCCAAGAAACATGATTGCTACGTGATTTCAAATTATATTACAGAGGCAAAACAAAACACTTTGTATATTAAAAGAATTAGATTTCATTCCAATCTAATTTTCAGTTTTTGCCAGCTTGACATCCTTCACTCCAAAACTGTTCTTTGTACAATGCACCTTGGAATTGAAATTCAGCCAGTTCTGTGCAGCAAATGTGAAGAGAAAATAGTTTTGTTCAAGGAGACTGGAACAGACCTGGTCTGAGATGATGAATGACACTGTAAACTCAGATTTGAATTTATAGGAGGGTCAGCTCAACCTTTTGTGTTTTCAAAGCAGCGTGAATAAATGGCGTTCCATGCAGTTCAGCATTTACATCCTTCAGCTGGGACCTTCTACATGAAGAGCTGTTTGCTCTCTGTGAATATCCAAGTTTCAGAGACTAGTTTCAGGTAGAGATTCTGAACTGGGGACTTATTGATTCCTTCTGGCTAAATTAGAAACTGATAGAAAATTAAGATTCAAACCACTGAGTAATTTCCTGCAATTCCTAATTACAAAGTACTTGCTGAGAGATCTTTAAAAAATGCCTTACACCTATTGCCTGGCTCTAGATTTGGGATTTGTTTTCCAGAGACTGTTGGGAATGCTGGGCATGGAGATCCCATTGCAGCTGGGTGGTAAGCAAGTGCCTCCTTGCATTCTGTGTGAAGGTCAGAGCTTTGGTCAGGCTGCAAACTAAAACAGCCAAACTGAGTTACAGAGTCTCTTCCCAACACAAGGAAATCTTCTGGTGCATTTTGTCTGAAAAGTGCCAGAGGTTCCATTGCTTATCTGATGGGGTGAAAAGTCCAGTTTGTTGCTCTTGGTACTGCTGTCCTTGGCTCCTGGCTGCACTTGGAGCACTGCAGAGGTGCCTGTGAGCAGGAGGGTTTGGCTGAGGGACAGCTGTGCTGCTCCAGGTGTGGTGGGAGCAGCGCTCTGCCCCCTGGAAGCCACCGCTGCGCTGTGGATGTTCCTGGGTGGGCCAGTGGCCAAGTGCTTGCACAAACTGTTGAGAGTGTTTTAATTCAGATGCTAAAGTCACTCTTTGAACTGAAATCCTTGGCTTAAGCCCAGCTGTGCTGGGTGAATTCAACATGAAGGAGTAGGGCTGCGGATTCACAGGGCTGCCTCCGGAGCTGTTTGCTCTGCTGGTGATTTCAAGTGTGGGATCAGGACAATGACTGTGCCAGGGTCTGCCCTCATGAGAAACATGTGGGAATCTGCTGGCAGAATTGCTCCAACTCTGTGTAGCAGAAAGAGCACACCAACCCTCGGGAGACGAGAGTGCAGTTTGAATTTTCACTTCCCTCTCCTTTGGGTAGTAGAGAGAATTGAACTCTTCTAGCTCAGTCACAGATGCACTTGAGGTACTTGGAATGTCCTTCTGATCATGACATAATCCTGAAGCTCTGCTTGAGAGGAAAATAGACAAGAAAGAAAACAGGACAGCAAGAAACAGAAATTGAGTGTGGATGGAGAGAAACAAGAAAATAAGAGAAATCCTAGTAATAAAACAGTCTATTAATGAGACAGCACACTTATGCTGAGATCCTTGCCCCAGGATATAAGTTTTTCTGGCTCTTACCCTGCAGCACAGATTTTGCATTGGGTGCTGTACATTATTCTGTAGCTGTTAATCTTCATGTGGTTTGTTTCCTCCCTGTACAGGCAGGCAATCACAACAGCTTATTCTACTTATTTTGGTAGCACAAAACCTAGAGATGGAACCTACCACTGCTTTGCCCAAAACTTTGTGGAAAACGTGACTTTCTGGTTCTGAACTGTAGGCTTGACAGTGGTTGGGTTTTTTGAGTTTTGGTGGGGTTTTTTTAGGTGGTTGTTTGTTTGTTGTGCTTTGTTGGTCAGGTGAAAGTGAGTGTTGCTGTGTTCTGTCCAAATCTTCTTGCAGTTTACACACCTCTCACTGCAATGTCTGTACACATTTTAAAGTATTCATCTTTACACTAGCAGATGTGGAAAACACAATTCCTGCAGTTCTATGGTTGGAAACACAGAATCCTAGAACATTTATGTTGAAATACACCTTTAAGGTTATGGAGTCCAGCTATTAACCCAGCACTGCCAAGCCTAGCACTAAATGATGTTCCTAAATGTGCTACAGAGCGAGCAAATCCTCTCAGAAGTCAGTGTGTGAACACGTGGTATCTCCTTGGTTCACTCTCCAGACTGTCTGGAAACTGTCACAGGAATGTCTGGATTGAGGTTCTGTTGCTCCTATGTTGAGTTTCTGGGGTCTGGCTGCTCCCAGTCTCCCCACCTGTTATTCCAGTGCCCTGAGGACACTGGAATGGGCAATCCCTTCTTCTCCTCTCAAAAACCCCCTCACAGCACCAAGGCCACGCTTCAAAGCTGCCTGCAGGACACAGAACCTTTTCTTTCAGCTCAAGACACGTCTATGGTCTTTAGTGAAAGAAAGATGGCTTTCGACACTGAAGTTCAGAATAAGTTTAAAAGAACAAAAAAATGACTCTTCCTGGCAGAACCAGCTTTTTCTGGAGCTGTGGAGATTCCTTCTGAACCTGCCTGTAATTAAACAGCAGTGTGTCTTGTTAGACACACAGAGCAGTTCCTCAGATGGTGCAAATTGTCAAAACCTCCCTTGATTTCAGAGTAACTATGACAACTTCATAAGAGTTATAGATTAGTCGTAGTTCTCCAGCAGCAGTTTGAGATATGCAGAACTTGATTAACATCAAAAGTACGAGAAACACAAAGGCATAATGGAATGTGGTTTGGGTTTCTTTGTGTATTCATATATTTCATTAAGAAAAGTCTATTTTGTTGTCTTGATTTCTCAATAAATTGTTGGGGTTTTTCATCTGACTATTTTGGCTCTGGCTCAAAACATGTCAGAGGTTTTACAGAAGCAGAAATGCAGGGATGAAATGTGGATACACTTGGAGCTGAGTTTTGTGCATTAGAACTCAGTTAAGGCATTCATGTCTTCTACTGGCAGTGCCTGCCTTGTCCTGGGCTGTTCTTTTTTCCCAGATGTCAGGGGAGAACATGCTGCTGGTGGTGCTCTTAAGCATGAAGTGCTGATTTGCAACAACATCAACAGCAAAAATGCTGCTCAGTCCTCAAGTAAAATTAAAGAATGTAAAAAATAGCTGGATTTCCTGACTGCTGACTTTTTCCAGCTACACAATCTCTTTTCCAGCTTCTATGATCCCCTCTTTATGTCTGGACACACTTGTACAGATGATAAAGGCAAATCAGTGCATACCAGTTCTGTAATGACCTTTATCTTATGCTTTTATTCCTCTCTAAGGTTACTTTGATATCCCAGTGTGGCTTTGTTCCTGTATGGCTTTGATGTATTAGTTTCAGAGAGGGTGCTGATAGAAACTGATGTGGAAATATCTGTTAAACCAACAGACATTCATTTACATCCAGCATTAGAGCTGCTCAACGTATCTCTAATTACATTACTGTTTTATGTCTTAGGTGCTTACTCAGCTATGAAAATATAAACTGCAGTTTTAAGTGCTCCTATTGAGATACCATCAAAGCAAAAATAGGGTTTGTGCTTAATCCACAGCCTGACCTTTGTCACCATTTGTGACACTGAGCCAAGGGCTCCTGATGTGTGAGAAAGATGGATGTCTGTGTGTATCCATGGAGCCTTCTGTACTCTGCCCCACAATTTCCTTACAGAATCCTTCCCAGGTTCTGCTTTGGCCTGAAGCAGCTGACAGTTCCTGGGAAGTGAAAGGGGGCAGGACTGGAGCTTGGAGAGAGAAGAGCTTTTTTCCCAGGCCACACTTGAGTATAGCAGGAGAGACTAAAGCAGTGAGCAGGGTTAAGCTCTGCTCAGCCCCCTTGGGTTTGTTGTTTGTCCCTGTAGCATGTGACACTCTCTAAGAGTTGTGTCCCCTTTGCTCTGTTTCCATGATGACTCCTTTTGTGACCTCCCTGCTGGTAAGCAAGTCTGTCTGGTTTTGTAAATCCTTGCAAGAACAGGACTAAAAGCAGCTGCAGGTCCCATTCACCAGACTGCTTCACCCAGAAAAGCTGGCTGCTGCCCCCCTGCGTGGCAAACTGTCACAAAACCAGATCAAGGAACTTTGGCTGTGCCCCCATGTCCCCTTCCTGTGAAAGCTCAGGGAATCCTTTGCTGTGTGACTCACAAAGGTTGTGCTTCACCAGAGACCACCACAGGGTTTCTCTGGTCCCCAGTGCTGCAGAGAGAAGTGGGGTCACCCCGTTGTGCAGCTGCTCCCAGCCCCAGTTCAGGCTGGCCAGGGGCTGGTTTGGGTGGTGACACATTTTGTACAGCTCTGCTCACAGCACCTGCAAGGGACTCCTGACAGGGTGGGCAGGGCTCTGCTGTTCCCTGCAGGAACTTCAGCAGGGCCCTTCCAGCTCCCGCAGATCTCCAGCCAAGCCAGCACCAAAAGCTGACTGATGATCTCCATGGGTTGGGACAATGATCTCTGTGTGACAGCAGCAATCTGCTGCCATGTCTGAGCTGTGGCAGGGCTGCTGACAGGCAGCAATGCAGGCCAGCTGCTGGCACAGCAATTATCATAGGGAGTGTCATCCATAACATGAAGTGATGGCTTACAAATCTCAAACCCAAGCATTTCTTCTTTGATTATTAAAAACAAAGGGGCTTGAACTCTTGGTTTGATGTATTAAGTGATTACTTTTTAAAAGAAATTGAGTTAGTCAAACTGGAATGATTCCTAAAGTAACTTAATTAGACCAGAGCTCCAGTGGGAGTCCCCTTTAACTTGCCTACAGAGACTCTTTTAATACTCTAATCCACCTCTGAATTAAAGGTGAAACCAGGAATGGTAGTTTCAAAGAAGGAACTACAAAGAACATTTATCTTTCTCTTTTTGCTCTTCTGTCCTTGATATCTAGATATCAAGCTTCCATTGCATTCTAAGGATGACTCTTTTCTAGGTTAGTTCACACAAGCAGAGCTTTTTATATCCCACAATTTAAAACTTAAAAAACACTTAAAGTGAAAAATTCATTACTGACACACTCTCAAACTGGTATTCAGGAATTGCTGTAATAAATGATCCTGTTGTGCAGGGTTTTGTTTCACCTCCTATCAATTTTTAATTTTTTAGGTAATCCTATTATAATTTGTTTTCTGCTTTATCTGGTGCTATAGGAGGAGGCCTCGTGCTCATGCTCCAGTAGGGTGGGAAATCCTGAAATGGGAAATGGAAGTGTGCCCTAAGGTCTCTTTTTAGACTGATGTGACTAGGCTGTGCTTGAAAATAAAATTTAAAAAACCCACACAGACCTGGGCTCAGCAAAAGGGAGGCTAAAGACTTGAAAATGCTCTAGTCTGACAAGGGAAATCAAGATCATGATGTTATACTTACTTTGAACTGGCCTTCTCTAGAGATGTGAAATGTCTCTGCAACATCTGCTAGAACAGAGTTAATAATCTAAAGAAATACTTTTAATGTCTCACTGCTATTGCTTCCCATTGCTGGAGGTAGGAATTGCTTACAGACTTCCAGCACTAACCCTAAAATATCAGGATGACGGCATAAGGAATGGTTGGGTTTTTGTTTTGGGTATGCAATACAGTTCAGTGTGAACAAGGCCCAGTGATCATTGCTCTCCAGCCATCTTTTGACTGAGGTTTCTTTTTAAAATACATTTTTCTCATGGAAAGAAAACAAGGGTGACTTAATTAAAATAAGCAAAGGAAAATATGGATGGAATAATCCAGAGAGCACTCCGAGTGAATAAGAACTTGATACTTAACCCTTGTACTTCTTTATCATGCTCGTTCCTGCTTTACTTATGGCCCTAATGTTCAGCAGGTTACATTTGAAAATATCTGTAATGATATTCTGGAGTTGCATCTTGGCTCCTCGAAGAGTTTGGGGCACTTTAGAAATAATATTCTACATGTTGTTTGCCTGTTCATACCAGTGCTGAGGCTACTGCCTTGTGTGCACTTGGGTTTAATTTTTGTTTATTCATTGTCTTTGTGTGACAGAAATGCTGACACACATGGAGCAGGGCTTCTGTGGACTGAAATTATCACATAAAAGCTAAATGCCAGTAATGGAGATATCTGTTACAATTTCAAGGGTAAGCTTGAAAGAAATAAATTACATGATAAGAGGATAGTAGGTTGATTTCTCCTGGTGGCATAAAGCTTTTATGTTCAAGAGGAGTGTTTTAGGAAAGTAGATACTATGCTAAAAAAATGAACGGGACCAGAGAGCAACAGCGCCGTGTTTCTGTTGTAAATCTGTTACACCTTGGGCTCCCATAGAGGGCAATGTTGTATCACAGATGGTTTTAAGCCCTGGATTAGGGGTCTGCCAATTCATCTGTGCTGATGTACCTTAAGGAAAATTGCTGTTACAGTAAATTTGATGGTGCATTTCCCTTCAGCCAGGCTGTGACTAACACACACAGTAATGCATGCCAAACCACATCACAGAGCCTCATTAGACATGAAGGAAATTAATTTTGTAGATTACCTATTGTAGGTTGTAGGGGGAAAGTCCCATTTTAGCTTACAGTGTTCTGTTCAGTAACCAGGTCACAGCAAGTGTGAGCCCTCCTTTAATACAGGTGCTTGGACAAACCCATAAGAAAAAGGACCCAAGTTGGTGGTGTCTGTTGTGGACACAGGGTTTGTAGAGATGTCTGGGGTGCATGGAATCCTCTGCATTTCTGATTGTATCCCCTGTTTCCTGCCTGTGGGACACATAGACACATTTATAGTTATGCTTTCCTTTTGTGCTTCTCTGGTTTTGATGTGTGGTTCAGCACAAGGCTCTGATTTCCATCTGTCTCAACCCCCTGGGTAGTTGGAACACTGAAAGGTCCATGCCCCTTTAAAACAAGTTCATACCCTAAATTTCTCTCCTATACTTATTTACTGTGTGAAATCTCTGCTATGTTATCCTGCCTAAGCTGTGGAAGTACAGAGATGGTTAAATTATTTTTATTACATCTCTATTCCAGCAGTGACACTAAGGACAAGCCCCACTGTAAATGTTGTACTCAGCCCTGGAGCTCAGTCAGTGAGGCTGAAATCCATGGCACTCCTTGTTTCACTGTTTCCCAGCAGAACTGATCCAGGGAGCCTCACAGCAGCTTCTTGTTGCTGGCATCATGGAATTCTTCACAGACTAGGAAAGAAAAGTAACCAACAGGAGCAGAAACCAGAGATACAAAAAGGAGTAGAAAAAGCCCCAAGCTTTTGTCCAGAACATGAAAATGGGCTATCAAACGTTGGGTGTATGAGTGAGTTTGGGTTTTTACTCTGAATTCAATTTTCCATCCAGGTTTTTTACCTGAAGCCAGGTCCCCTCCTGGGTATCCAGATGCATCCCTAGGAGCTCTCCTGTTGCTGATGTGGCAGTCTGTGCTGGCAGCCAGGGCCTCCTCTCTGGGGCCATGTGTCTCATTTTCTGCTCTCTGCTACTTCAGGAATCTGGAGAGAGTGGGAAAGAGTGGCTGGCTGTACTAGCCAGGGTCCCAAAGAGGTGGATGCAATGAAAGACAAGAATTACAGGCAACTCACAGTTAATGCAGGGGTTTGTGCTCTGTAAAGGACAATTTCCAGCTCTTAACTAATGTGAGATTTGGCAGAGTGGGTTTCTCTGCACTTCTGTGCAGTTTACATCTCATTAATTCACACATTCAGGGGTTATTTAAAAGTGAGTTGATGACACCTCATGGCATTTGTAGCCATCAATCTGTACAAGCACAGAGTAGGGTAAAGCAACACTTCCCAACACCACCCTATGTTGGTGAATACAAGAATACTTAGATTAGACCCAAAACAACAGTTAGAAGGGAGCTCTGATGAATCTATTTGAGGCTTTCTAGAATGACATGGATACTTGACATTTTTAATAACACATTTTTCAATAATCAATAATTATCCAACACAGCTGTTCTTTGTGTTGCTGTTGTTATTTTGCTGCTAATAAGTCATTGGCAATTACATTCCAATGCAGAATGTTAATGGAAAATGAAGATGAGTAAGCAGCATATACTGAAAGCTGATGTCAGTCATAAATAGGAGCACTAATTATGGCAGTGGATCTGTCTCCCATCAAACAGGAATGAGGTGTGGAGTAAGGACATGGGTATGTTCTCCAGAGCTCTGCTCTGCATAACTACAGCCAATTTGCATAACCTCGGGGGTTTGGATAATCCCCTGTAACCTGGATGTAAGAATTTTAGGTTCTTTGTAAGCTCTGTAATTTGAGAGGCTTTGCACATGTTGGTGAGAAGAATTATAACACCACTTCTAGAACTACTATGCTGAAATGCTGCCAGCAGAGTTATTGTTGGAAGAGGAAAGCTTAGTGTTTGGGTTAGAAATGGAAAACTCCATAGTAAAGTGCATCCTAGAAGTTTAGTCATGCAAAAGATTGACTGGAGTTACAAGTTTTGAGGTTTTATGTCTAAGTGGTAGCAGCTTGCTGCTTCTCAGTGGTGGGGTTCTCTTCAAGAACTTCTCACTTTGACTTTTTGTGGAGCACTGGGTACGGAACAGGCAGGAGTGGGAGTGAAGATTTGCATGCAGGGTGTAAGAGTAGGGAATTATTTCATTGAGCACAAGCCTGGAGGTGGAAGCTCGTTTGAGGGCACTCCAGCAGCTCTCCATCCTGCCTGGTGGCCCTGCCATCCAACCCTTGCCTTTCCCAGGCACCTGTCAGTGGGACTGACAGGATCCAGGTGCCCTGGACACCTCTGTGCCACCTCTGGCATTCCCAGAGGATCACACCCAGCTGCACAATCTGCACTGGTGTGTTTGGAACCAATTTTGGCTATTAGAGGTTTAGAGTCTTCCTGTGTGTCTGTGGGGCTGACTGCCCAGGAGGGAGAGCAGGTGAAAATGCACTGACCCAAGATCCTCTGTCAGTAACTGCAGTGTGGGGATAGGGAGATTGCAGTGGGGTAGAAATCATTTCATTCCAGGATAAATCCAAGCTGGAGGGTGTGCCTGGTGTGAGATACCTCCCATGGGATCTTCTGTGTCCATTGCAGTTAATACATGAGCAGGAAAAATCTACCTCATTAAAAAAATAATGGAGAAGACAAAAGGCTTCAAGCCTAACAAAGATGCAGAATTGGAGTTTAAAAGTGTTCATTGATTATTATCCACTGCTTTTCTGGCTGTGTGCCTGCACGGGCATGCAGATGTTACCAGCTGGAGATGCTCTTTAAATCAGCATTTCACATCCACTTCTCCAGGCACCAAGATCTTTTTAAACAAAGGTGCAAAGCCAAGACCAGTCACAGTTTTAAACTCAGTTCAGGTGAACAGGAGAAGTCGCCGAGGTGCCAAAACTCTGAACTCTTGGTCCCTCAGCTGTTCTGACAGACTTCACATAATTGTGCAGACAGGACACATCTATAACCTCAAAGCTGATTTTTAAAATCACAGTGGTGAATGTTTGGGTTTATTTGATTTTCCTGAGTCAGCAGGAAAAAGCAGATTTATTGTTGTGCCCCCTCTGGGAACCAATTCTTCTTCATGCAAAAAACCACCCTTCTTCTGCTTCAAGGAAATGATAATTTAATTTAAAAATGAAATTAGTTCCTCACCATTGACAATTCAGTTTTCTGTTTGTCCATGGCCAAAGAATATTCACATAAACCAGGTTCATTTAATTGCAGTTCAGTAATGCCATGCAGCTTTCTGTACTGATAGAATGAACCTAGTCAGCTGAAATAGGCACAGGTGTTTCAAAGCCAGCAAGAAGATATGAATATGAAAGCTCTGCTATTAGAAAGCTAAAAGCTCATTTTCTCCGTGTTTAAACTCACTTTGTGGTGGTTGCTATGCTACCAACTCTGCACCTACTTCATGGAGCTTTGAACTACAGCAAAAGAAGTCTCTTGAAAATCACAGACCTGAACTAAACTGAAATCGAACGTGAGACCATCCTGTGAAGTTTTTACAGTGGATAAAACTTTATATTTAGCAATATTTAAATTGGTTACTATGAGGATTCAGCTAGCCTTTTCTTCCAAACCTACTGAACTTTTTTTGGTTTTCCAACATGTTTGGTAAGTTTTATCTGTTACTAAGCTTATACTACCAGCATTAACAGTGTTAGTTTCAGGATGTGTGTAATTTGCAGCTACTGCTAAGAGCACCAGCTGTTACACTCTTTAATGTACATGGAAATGGATCAAAATCTCAGTAAAAAATGTATTTCCGTAATGGGAAAGAGTAGCCTGCATTCAGATGATCCATCAGAAAACTGCTAGGCAGGTACTCTGGTGTTCAGGAGGCAGAAAGGTAATACCAGGTAAAGGGTCTGAAGATATTCAAAAGCTGTAACAAGCAGATTGCTGAGAGAAGGAACATGGCAAAGAAAGTTTTCCCTTTGGAAAACCAGGAAATGCAGTCAGCTGTGAGTGTAAAACGTTGCGGTAGATTTCTTTCAAGATGACATCTGCAAAGCCCTTTTAGGGAAAACACAGGTACCATTACACCAGGAGGAAGCAGGGCCACGTTTGGATGATGAATTCCACCTAAGGGAAGTGGTGGTGGATAACTTGGGTGCTGCAGCTGGAGAAGACCTAGAGGGAAAGGGGATGAAGCTCCTGCCGGGCACTGGCAGGTCTCTGCTCCTGGACCAGCCAGTGAGGAAGCATGACATGGCTAAACCTCAGGTGCTAATACAGGCAAGCAAGGAGAGCCTCCTGTTTAAGGCTTGGGCAGCTAAACTCAGGAAACATGAGGTTTTATTCTGCAGAGCCTAATGGCAAAGAGATGGATGGGATCCCCTCATGTGACCTATTTCACCCCCAGAGTGATTGTTTCTGTGAAGTGGAAATAGATGAAATTGCATCCCAGGAGATCCATCTGACTGCTCTGAAAGCACCTTCAGAGAGCCATTCCTAGAGGAGGAATATTGGTCCTGCAGCAAATCCCTGCTCCCTTTGCTTCTTCCTTGGCGCACCTGTGTGTGTGCACATGCTGGCACTGGGGATTGGCAATTCCTCTTCATGGCTCTGAAAGGCTCCCACGTGGTTCCTCAGCTTGGCTGTTTGTCACATGGCTGTCACTTCTGTGCCTCTGTACTGGAGCAGAGACGGAGGGATGTGCTTGTCTATAAATACCTGCACTGTAGGGACTCAAAAGATGCAGAGGAATTATTGAGTATTTAAAAGATGTAATGGATGGAAACCAAACCAAATAAAGTAATTTCTGTGCTTTAGGAGAAAAAGGCCCTCTTGAGGGAAGGTCAGTCTGACAATAACCTAGGTAGAGAAAGTTGACTGTGACTGTAGAGGTGATGATGTGAGTAGTTGATAAGGTACAGGAGAAAACAGAGAGGCATAGAAAAGTAACTAGTAAATAGGAAGTAGTTTGTTGTAGTAAATAGCTTGTAGAAAATGTTAATGCACTAATGAGCAGCTGGAGGGGAGAGCCTGGCATTCCTTCCCCATCCCTGGGCTGTTTAGGGTTCTGCTCCAGTGACAGCAGCAGCTGTTCATGGCCAGGGGAAGGGAGGCACACCAAGATGATCTAGGAGGCCCCTCTCAGCTTTAACATCCCCAGGATTCATTTGGCTCCCTCTTGGCACAGGAGTGAACTCACCCTACTCTGATTTATATATCCAAGGTTTTCATTTTAGTACTCTTGCATGGAGGGGAAAATATTGCAGCCTGACAAGAACTTGAAAAAGTTACTTGCCATGAGAAGAAGTGCATTTCTGCTGTTGTCACCAGGGACTGCTCATTTTCTGCCCACTGGCCACAAGTGCATTAAAGGCTCAGGAATGGTAGGAGCAGTAATAAATAATTATCCTAAGCTGCAGTATTTGCTGTGCAGAGACTTTCAGCCATCATAAAGATTTCTTTCTGTACTGTCAGATTTCTGTATTGTGGAATTACAAGGATTTATTTTACTGAAAAGAAAAAGCTGTCTGCTGATAAGATCACAGCAGATGCAAAAAGATGCAAAAATGTTCCCTTTACATTGGCTAAGACAGGGACTGCATCCTTCTTTTGCATCCTAATTTGGAGACCCAGAAAGCGTAGTGCTAATATTGTAGTGCTAATATTGAGTGTCTCAGCTGTGTTTTCCCTCTGTTCAACTCCACAGTACCCACATCTCATTTCTCCACCAGAAAGTACAGGGAGAAGGGGGTGGTTGTTCTGTAGGAGCAGAGTGCAACCTCTGTAAGGCTGCTGTGCAGTCCTGGGTGCTTGCTCCTCTCTGGAACATCAGGAAGTAATAGAACTCAGCCTCTTTTCTTACTGAGGTGCACAGAGAGCCCAATGCAGCAGAGAGGGAGGTGGAGAGCACGTGGTCCATCCCTCTGCCTTTCCTTGAACAGCTGGAGGTACCTGTTCTCACTCAGACTTCAGCAATTAAATGGAGTGGACATTTTCCTTGCTCTCCTCTTTTTAAGATTGCCATATCTGGGAAAAGCTGAGCTTTGGTCATCAGGGGAGGCATCTCATCAGGGGTTCTAAGTGATCACAGCTTTGTTGAGTACACTCCATGAAAAGGAGGGGAATGCTCTGAGGATTATGATCTCCCTCCCCTGCTTTCCTGGCTTTCCCCATGGATGGTAAACAGCAATTATTTGTCCAGGGCAGACAGATGCATCCAAGATGTTCAATTTCCACCAACTGCAAGGCAGCAGGTAGGGATATTTTTTTTTTTTCTGTTTATCACTTGATTTCAGTCTTAATTTTTCCCAGAAGAACTTTGCTTTGTGTTTTGATTTCCTCAGGGATATACAATATTTTGGGAGCTTTGTCTATACAAAACAGACTGGAGTCTATTCCGCTTTGCAACTTGAGTGTGCTTCTCTTCCCTTTTAGAACTGAGATGGCCAAGAAAGCACCCAATACAGAGTTGGCAAGGTCCTTGCACAGGGACCTTTGTATCTTAACTCTTCATCCACCCCTCTCTAGTTTTTAAACTCTCTGCTGCTGAGTTGCTTTACTACATGTTCCTTTCAAGTCTGTGCAGGCCGCCCAGACTTCCTCCCAAGCATCTATAGAAAAGCACAGGCAAATACACTCAGTCTTCATGTCTTGCATCACTGACTAAGTGTTCATACTTGGGACTATTTTATGATTTTTGGCTTTTCCCCTGCTTTTGACCCCAGGTTTTAGGGCTGCTGCATTTCAGGTGACCTGGCTGCTTTCTGAACTCCCAGTCTCCATCTTTGAATCTCTTCTTCCTCTTCCAAAGCCCTTAGTACTGATGGATTCAGGCAGGTGATCCCATGACACCTGGACATAATTTATCCTGAGGTTTCTCTGCAAACAGGACTCCTGTTTGTTTGGTGCTCTCGGTGACAGCACCTTCCTGCCCAGAGCCATGTCCAGGTCATTAATTCCAGCAGTCTGCTGCCAGGGAGGGATGCTGCTGGGCTGGGCTGAGAAGGTCACTCCCAAGCAAGCTCCTCCTCTGTCAGTCCTGCTCCTCTCAGCTGATGATGAGGATTGGAGAAATTTAAGAGCCAGTCAGGAGAAATGGTAGAAAAATTGAACCCCAAAGAGGGACTGTTATGAACAAAAACTCGGTTAATATTTTTTTTATGAGAAAAAGTTTCAAAAAGGCAGCCAGACCACTGGCCCTGCCCAAGTTCTGTGTGTTTTGTTATTGTAATCACGGGTCGTTGTCGTTAATGGTTGTTTTTGTATTAGTAAAAGCCCTGGCTGGGGCGAGGTAATGGCCCTTCTCCTGGGTGGGGACCTTGCCCGAAGCTAAGTTTTACCTTTCTCAGAATAGGGAAGACACCTGAGAAGGTGGGGGGGGTTATGCAAAGTGACTCGCAAGACCAGAATGCTTTGTGGGACCCCCATCTCCAAACTCATGGAGAAACCCCAAAAACAACGAGCCACCTAAGAGTTGAGAGACTGGAGTGATGTCTGGACGTGAGGAACCAAGTGCTGAGCCTGCAGAGATGCGGGAAACCTTCATCGTTCCTCACCCTGTCCTCGAGATCTGCCGGGCCAGGACTGGGGGGTCTGGAGACCCGGACCGAGGCAACATCTGATGGGGACATCACGCCGTAAAGGCTCCCACGAGGACTGGATTTCCCCCAGCTCTGCCCCTAGTGGACAGAGCTGCGCATATCCTCCTCCTCTGAGTCACCTTGGGAGAGACGACGGACGCTGCAGACCGTCGAGCCGCCCAATCCTGAGCTGATCACTTTTTAATAAAGGCATTACACAGGAGAAGAAGTCTCCTGGCCCTTTTTGTTTATTTCAGCTGGGGGCTCTCGTCCGGAATAGCCACGCCGCAAGAGGACTCAGGACTGGCCATCTTGGATCTTCAGAGGACAGCTGGCTACCAGGACCAGAGGGACTGGCTCAGGACAGCGACGCAGAGGAGCACCGGAGCACCAGACTGGTGAGAAACTCGGTGGCGGGAGTGGGAGACGTGCGCATGTGTGTGTGAGTGAGACGAGGGCCGGCAGCCGGACCTTCGAAGCGAGAGTGGACCCCTCAGTACTGCGGTTCCGGCTTTTCGCGAGAAAAGCGGCCAGGAACAGGGGGACGCAAGTGGAATTAGCGTGAGTGAAGTCGTCTCCCAAGGGGGAATAAAGGGCCCCCCCACTCCGGGCATGCGGAGTGAATTACTGTGTATGAGTGGCACGCACCCCAAAGTCCTGACAAAGGGAGGTCAGGCACTTTTGTAAGTCTCGAGAAGGATTCGAGTAAGATTTGTCAGTCCCAAGAAGGATTCGGGTGTTTCACAAGCCCTGCAGGCAAAGTAAGTCCTGACAAAGGAGTCAGGCACAAACCCCAGCGAAGGAGGCTGCGGTTTGCTTTTAAGTCCTGATACGGTGAAGCCTAAAAATTGTCAGGTTAGGCAAACTAAAAATCAGGCAGTTGTTTCTCCTGACTGAGGGTGTCAGGCACGACCCGGATTCTTGGCCGTGGCTTCGTGTGTTTAAGTCCCGATAGATGTAAGACCTGACGCTGGGAAGTTGGGCAATCAAGAGATTGGGCAGTTGTTTCAGTATAAAGTCCTGAGCATCAGGCAGTAAATTTGAAGTTCAGTGGAGGAGGCTGGAGCTCCTCAAGGAAGGTTTTTTTTGAAATTCCCGGTCAGTAGAGGCACCTTCGGGATTTTTTATTGAGACTTGAAAAATGGGATGTTGTAGTAGTAAAAAGACTGGCAAGAGACTGAGGGATATACCTCCTAGTAGTCCCTTAGGAGAACTGTTAGTAAAATGGGATTCTATAGAGGCCACGGAGGGATTAGATAAAGTGAAAATGATCCATTATTGTATGGAAGCGTGGCCAGAATTAGAGTTGCAAGGAGGATGGCCTTGGTGTGGGACAAAGGATAAGTGGATGTGCCAACAATTAAATAATTATCTGACAGCTCGAGGGGATACTGATCCTGAGCAATTATTGTATGTGGCTTGCTGGTTAAAGAGTGCTGTTGGGGATGAAGGGGTGCGAATTTGTAAGGTACAGAGGAAGAAAGAGGGGAATGAAGGAGGGGATGATAGAACTAGTAAAAGATGGGACCCCCTGGATTATTTGCCTCCTTCTGCCCCTCCACCTTATAATCCTCTTCTTCAAGCACCTCAAATGGCAGGTCCGGTTCCTCCCCCGGCTGCCATCTCATCACCACCTGCTCAAACTCCTCCTTCTACCTCTTCAGCTTCTGCTATGATAAACCCAGTATCTCCTCCAGTTCCTTCTGCACCACCACAAGTGCCTACTCCACCTGCTGCATTCTCCACCCCTTCTCCAGCTCCGATTAATATCTACTCAGGCTCTTCTCCCCCTCCTATTGTTGTCCCTTTACCTCCTTCTACCTGGGACACAAATGCCTCCTCGCCCGATAGACAGCTATCAGCAAATACACCTGCTGATGGGCAGAAAGTTCAGGGTAACCCAGATGTCCCTCAAAGTAGTTTGGCATCTGAAGATGGGCCATACTGTAGCACCAGATCCAAGACCTCCAAGGCAGAGAGACTCTTTCCCCTCAGAGAGGTTCCTATGGGAGGAGTGGCGGGAGGTGTTGGTTTTGTGAATGCTCCCCTAACTGCTTCTGAGGTGAGAGGATTCAAGAAAGAGTTGGGGCATTTGGTTGAGGACCCAGTGGGCATAGCCAACCAAGTGGATCAATTTCTAGGTCCAAATATCTACACTTGGGGGGAGATGAATTCTATCCTGAGTATATTATTTTCCCCAGAAGAGGTCCAGATGATAAGGGCGGCTGGCATAAAAATTTGGGAGAAAGATAACAGTCCAGGACCCCAAGTGCCAACAGGTGAACAGAAATTGCCACTAACAGAGCCCAACTGGAACCCTAATCAGGAGGAGGGGAGGAAGGCCATGAGGGAATATAGGTCTTTGATAATACGGGGGATCAAAGAGTCAGTTCCCAAAGGAACTAATACCCAATTGGCATTTGAGGGTGCACAGGAGAAAGATGAAGCTCCTGCTGCCTGGCTTAATCGCCTAAGGCGGAATTTCCAGTTGTACTGTAGAATAGACCCAGACACCTTGGAAGGTCAAATGCTACTAAAAGTCCAATTTGTTACCAAATCTTGGCCTGATATACGGAGAAAACTGGAAAAGATGGAAGATTGGCAAGAGAAGGACATTAATGAGTTATTAAAGGAGGCATTGAAGGTGTATTTAAGGAGGGAGGAAGAAAAAGTAAAGGCCAAGGCTAAGATCATGGTTGCTGTAGCTAGAGAAAGTGCAGGGTGGGCGGGTCCACCATCAGGGGGAGGCAGAGGTAGGCCAGTACTGCCCGGGGCACAAAGGGTTGAGAGACCTCAAGAAGTCCCTTTGAGAGGACGACAGTGCTATTACTGTGAGGAGGCAGGACACATAAGGAGGTTTTGTAAAAAGCTCAGTCTCAATGAGGCAATAGCCAAGGAACAGGACAATTTAGGAAGGATTCTTAAGGGGGAGGACTAGGGATGTCAAGGGCTTTTTACTATAGGGGACCCGATGAAACATCTAGAAGAGCCCTTGGTAAATTTTGAAGTGGGACCCCTAAATGAAGAATTTGAATTTTTGGTTGATACAGGGGCAGATAAGTCCTGTCTCAACAAAATACCACAAGGTATGGAAATTGGGAGACAATTTTGTGAAGTATTGGGTACAGAGGGGAGACCATTTAGAGCATCGGTGATTGAAGAAGTGAAAATAATTGGAAACTCAAGGCAATATAAAGCTAATTTTCTTTATCTGCCTAACTTAGAAAAAAGTTTGTTAGGAAGGGATCTGCAAGTCCATTTGGTGGTTGGGATTGTTCCAAGGGAAGGGAGGATGGTAGTACAAGTGATGAAGCTGTCTCAAGGAGATGTTGCAGAAATAAACCCTGAGGTATGGGCTGAGGGGGGAAAGAGAGGTTTATTAGACATTCCACCGATAACAATAAAAATGCAGGATGATACCTCACCCATACGGGTTAAACAGTATCCGATTTCCCTAGAAGGAAAGAAGGGGCTTGCTATAGTTATCGAGCAACTGTTGCAGGAGGGAATTTTAGAACCCTGCATGTCACAGCATAATACCCCTATACTGGCAGTTAAAAAGGCTGAAGGGAAATATAGGCTGGTACAAGATTTGAGGGAAGTCAACAAAAGAACCATTGCCAGACATCCAGTTGTGCCCAACCCATATAGTCTCCTAAGCAGAATTCCAAGAGAACATGCTTGGTTCACTGTCATAGATTTGAAGGATGCTTTCTGGGCATGTCCTCTGGCAACAGAATGTAGGGATTGGTTTGCCTTTGAATGGGAGGACCCGAGTACGAAAAGGAGACAACAGCTAAGGTGGACCCGATTACCACAGGGGTTCACTGAATCCCCCAATCTCTTTGGACAAGCTTTAGAGAGTTTGTTGGAACAATTTGTCCCTGAACAAGAAGTGCAGATCTTGCAGTATGTTGATGACCTGATGGTATCAGGAAAGGAAGAAGATCAGGTCAGACAAACTAGTATTAAACTTTTGAATTTTCTGGGGGAGGGTATAAGAAACTAAGCCCTGACAGAATTTCAGGTATTTTAGCTCTCCCGGCCCCAAAAACGAAAAGAGATGTGAGAAAACTCCTGGGCTTGTTCGGGTATTGTAAGTTATGGTTGGATCAATACACACAGAGTGTGAAATTTCTGTATAATAAACTAGTAGATCCAGAACCCCTAATTTGGACAGCTGAAGATGATCAACAATTGGAAAACTTAAAAAACAAATTGTCTTCTGCCCCGGTCCTAAGCTTACCAGACCTCAGGAAGGGCTTTGACCTGTTTGTGAGTGCAGAAAGAGGTATAGCCTATGGAGTATTAACTCAAGAGTGGGGAGGGTGCAGGAAACCCGTGGCTTATATATCCAAATTGTTAGATCCAGTGGCTAGAGGCTGGCCAGTTTGTATACAGGCAGTAGCAGCAACTGCAATCCTGATAGAAGAGACTCAAAAATTGACCTTACAGGGAAAAATTAAAGTGCATACTCCTCACGATCTTAAGGCAGTACTGAGACAGAGAGCTCCGCAGTGGTTAACCGATGCTAGAATATTAAGATATGAGATAATACTAATGAATACAGAGGACTTAGAATTTATCACATCAAATGCCCTCAATCCAGCACAATTCCTAATGGGAGAGCCTATAGAGAATTTAGAACATGATTGTCTAGAATTGGTTAATCTCCAAACAAAAGTAAGAGAAGATTTGGAAGATCAGCCTCTAGCAACTGGAAGAAGCTTATTCATAGATGGCTCTTCGAGGGTAGTAAATGGAAAAAGAGCTTCAGGTTATGCCATTATAGATGGAGAAACATTACAAATTGCAGAAAAAGGGAAACTATCCCCAAGCTGGTCAGCCCAAAGTTGTGAAATATATGCCCTGAAAAGGGGACTGGACTTACTGGAGGGGGACCGGGGAACCATTTTTACGGACTCCCAATATGCATATGGGACAGTTCATACATTTGGGAAAATATGGGAGGAACGTGGGTATTTAAGTTCAAAGGGAAAGAGCTTAGCCCATGAGAACCTAGTCCGATCAGTACTAGAGGCCCTACAAAAACCTACAGAAATAGCAGTGGTCCATATAAAGGGGCACCAAAGAGGAGACAGTTTAGAAGTTAAAGGAAACCGACTGGCTGATCAGATAGCCAAAGAAGCAGCTCTAGAACCAGGGGATCCAGTAAAAATTTTGAAGACAAAAATGACACCTGAAAAAGGGGAGGAACCTATATTTAGTAAAGAAGAATTAGAAGCAATAAAAGATTTAAAGTTACATCAAGGACAACAGGGAGAGTGGTTAACCTCAGATGGACGGGTGTTTTTGAATAAAGCACTGACTCGGACAGTGCTAACAGAACTACATAAATTAACTCACTGGGGAGTCCAAGGACTATGTGATCATTTCCTAAGAAATAACCTATGCATCGGGGTATATAGCCTGGCTAAAGCTGTTACTAGAGGGTGTATCATTTGTCAAAAAGTGAACCAGAAAGTTATGAGAAAAGTA
Organism: Melospiza georgiana; assembly: GCF_028018845.1. Taxonomy (NCBI): domain Eukaryota; kingdom Metazoa; phylum Chordata; class Aves; order Passeriformes; family Passerellidae; genus Melospiza; species Melospiza georgiana. The sequence continues at coordinate 30,842,769 of NC_080435.1, forward strand.
GCACCTGGAGGAAGGGAATTAGCCTTGAGACCCTTCCAAAGCATACAGATAGATTTCACTGAAATGCCCCCAGTGCAAGGATACAGATATTTACTGGTTATAGTTGATCATCTCACACACTGGGTAGAAGCCTTCCCGACCAGGAGGGAAACAGCTCAAGTCGTGGCAAAAGCAATCCTAGAGAATATTATCCCCAGATATGGTATTGTGAACACCATAGACTCAGACCGAGGTCCACATTTTGTGTCCCAAACATTACAAAATATAATTGAGGCTTTAGGAATGAAATGGAGGTTGCATACTCCGTGGCACCCCCAGAGTTCTGGGAGGGTGGAGCGAATGAACAAAACTCTCAAAAATGTATTAACTAAATTGATTGAGGAAACAAAGATGAATTGGCTGAAGTGTTTGCCCCTAGCGCTATTGCGCATCAGAACAAGACCTCGGGCTGACATAAGAATTTCACCTTATGAAATGATGTTTGGGCTGCCATTCTTGTTAACACCTTATAGCACAGGAGACTATCTGGAAGGGGAAGAAGCTACCAGAAAGTATTTAGAAATAATTGGAAGAACTCTGGAGGGACTTAGAAAGAAAGGATACCTTCCTCAAACTTCCCCTCTCGACACAAAAGTTCACAACATTAGTCCAGGAGATTGGGTTTTGATAAAATCATGGACTACAGGAACATTAATGCCTAAATTTGAAGGCCCCTTCCAGGTGCTCCTGATCACAAATTCAGCTGTGCGGACCAAAGAAAAAGGTTGGACTCATATCACAAGAATAAAAGGGCCAGTCTCACCCCCAGGTACGGGACTGGATCCAACATCAGCTTCCCCCTCTGGCATTGGACCAGAGTCTACACCACTCTCACCTCCCGGTGCTGGACGAGATTCATCTGCTTCACAAGCTAAATCACCTGAGTACACTGTGGTAAAAGGACCAAAGGATTTAAAGTTGACTCTCAGAAGGAAGAGTCAAAAAGACTAAACTGTGTGGGAAAAAAATTGTTTGTTAAGAGTTCTAATATTGCTTAAAATGTTTTAAGACTGTTCTGTGTAAATTATGTTGGTAAAAAGTTTTAGACTGTAAATAAGTAATTCTGGTTAATTCTCCAATTTATTTCTAAAGACTCCAGGTTAATCCTCTACAGAACACTCCCCTGGGAGGGGAAACCAAAATTGGTAGGGAACAGACCAAGAGAGGTTTAACCAGAGAAACGGGTAGAAGGGACTCTGAAGAGCTTGGAAGCTTTTCCTCAGTAAAGTTCCCCAAGAGGCAAGGCCGGGTGGGCAGGCTGTGTGAGATGACCCATACTGGACTCTTGGGAAGGGTAGTAATGATGGCTCTGATTGCTGGTGGTGCTCAGGGGAGCCCAGCTGAGCCGTGCAATGAATGCTACCAAGCCCGCTGTGAGGAAGAAGTGAGCTCCTTGTCGAGAGTCCACATCAGTTCTAACCCTGATTGTGTTAACCTCTCCCAATTGGTCTTTTATAAAAAAAATAAGAGAGTGTATTGGATAGTATACAATACTGCCACTTTTAGGCAGCCACTCCTAGGAGAGTGCCCTATAGGGGAAGCCTGGTTGTGCTTTAAATGGGATGCTGCTGAAACAAGCTCAGCAGATCTAGTAAAAAGCAAAGAAATGGTGAAAATGGTAAGAAAAATTGTTTGTTACAAGTATTTATATGAGTGTACTGGAAAAGAGATAAACCCCTTTAGGAACACATTTCAGGGGAGCCTTAAACCCCTAGATTTGATCTTGTCTGGCAGCTGCACCGCTAGAGTGATAAAACCAATTTTCTTATTACCCAAAGAAACTGGATCAAGTTTGGGAGTTCCTATATATAATAATTTGGGAGAAATTAAACAGAACAGGCACAGTGAAATAGAAATTGAGGAAATCCAAAATTGTAAAAGCCAAATTCGGATCCCAATATCTATGTTAAACAAAGTTATCCGGCTCCAGGCAGTATTAAAAATTAAGAATTCAATTATTAGGAGCATTTCAAATGAAATAAAAAGGTTAGCATGATCAAACTCCTACACTTGATCCCAGTGGGTGGGAGAACCTAAAGATTTTCAAAAAGGATGTATGGGAGAAGGTAGTTTTTCTCAGTGTGTGTATACTTGGAGGATTGCTCTTTTTACTATGCTTGTTTATCTGTTTCAGTAAAATAGTACTGGCCGTGCAGACCAACCTGAAGAAACCAAGGAAAGTAACAAGGTTAAGTAACCATGACTACCAAAGTGCACAAGAGATTTATATTAGATTCAAAACAAAAATTAAGAGTTGATGGGAGCTTAGAGTTTAAGCTCGATCAAAGAAAAAGAGGGGGGACTGTTATGAACAAAAACTCGGTTAATATTTTTTTTTATGAGAAAAAGTTTCAAAAAGGCAGCCAGACCACTGGCCCTGCCCAAGTTCTGTGTGTTTTGTTATTGTAATCACGGGTCGTTGTCGTTAATGGTTGTTTTTGTATTAGTAAAAGCCCTGGCTGGGGCGAGGTAATGGCCCTTCTCCTGGGTGGGGACCTTGCCCGAAGCTAAGTTTTACCTTTCTCAGAATAGGGAAGACACCTGAGAAGGTGGGGGGGGGTTATGCAAAGTGACTCGCAAGACCAGAATGCTTTGTGGGACCCCCATCTCCAAACTCATGGAGAAACCCCAAAAACAACGAGCCACCTAAGAGTTGAGAGACTGGAGTGATGTCTGGACGTGAGGAACCAAGTGCTGAGCCTGCAGAGATGCGGGAAACCTTCATCGTTCCTCACCCTGTCCTCGAGATCTGCCGGGCCAGGACTGGGGGGTCTGGAGACCCGGACCGAGGCAACATCTGATGGGGACATCACGCCGTAAAGGCTCCCACGAGGACTGGATTTCCCCCAGCTCTGCCCCTAGTGGACAGAGCTGCGCATATCCTCCTCCTCTGAGTCGCCTTGGGAGAGACGACGGACGCTGCAGACCGTCGAGCCGCCCAATCCTGAGCTGATCACTTTTTAATAAAGGCATTACACAGGAGAAGTCTCCTGGCCCTTTTTGTTTATTTCAGGGATGAGTAAGGCAGAGGCCAAGTCTGCATTGCAAGAGGAGAAGCAGAGACACTGTCAGCCTTTGCAGTGAGATGCACATTCAAAGGCATGGCAGGTTCAGTGAATTGCTTTTGTAATCTGTTCATTTTACAGGATTTGAAAAGTCTCTTTTCTGAATTAGTCAAGTTCCAAATGGAGTATCAACACTCCCATTTCACTGCCTTTCCAAGGAATTTGGTTTGAGACAGTCAGCTTATCTCTCCCTTTTAACCATGGTCAGGTACTGAGCAGGGCTGTGAGCACAGAATCTCTGACAGAGCAGCCACGGCACGGCTGAGCCAGGATTGGAGTCAGCTGCATTGAACTCCGTGCTGCCACACCCAGCCAGTGGCAGCTGCCACTTGCAGGCCCAGGGGACAGCAGAGCTCAGGACCGCCACGCTCCCTCTGCAGAAGCACATGTGGCTGCAGGGGCAGCGAACTTCCCTCTTGGAAATGCCATCGTGCCCAGGAGCCCATTGAGCCTCTGGTGGCTGTGTCAGGGACAGGGCTCAGCTCAGACAGGGACTGGATCCAAGCTTTGCAGCTACTTCCTCTCTTAATTCTGGGATTTGCAGTCCAGAACCAAAGGGAGATGGGAGCACAGAGGTAGGGTGGGAATTACCAGCATGGTGGCTATCCCAGACAGGAGGAGCAGCCTGGGCACACCCCGTGGCTCCCTGCTCTGCAGAGGGACTGAGGGCTGCTGAGCCCCTGCTGCCAGGCTGCCCTGGCCAGGCTGGCAGAGCTGGCTCAGGTGCCAGCTCACTGGAGCTGAAGGCAGCCACTCCCTCAGCCGGTGCAGGGCAGGAATCTTGCCAGAATGGCCACAGCACAGGCGAGGGAGTTGAAGGGAGCAGACATGACAGCTCATGTGTGCTGTTCCTTAGCTGTAGTCACTCTAAGTAGGTGTAAATTGCTGCATTTTAAGAACAACTTTCTTGTTTTCACTGACATGCCAGCAAAGTTCTGGCAGTTTTCTTAAACATGATAATTTTGTATAAAATACAAAAAGGGCCTTCAAGGGCACATGTAAATCAAATGCAGCCGGTTTTAAAAATGCATCTGGCCTTTACCACTCTTATTCTTCTGTGTCCTGAGAGCAATGGCCAAATTAACTGAGCTGCATCCCATTAAAGGTAACCAGTGCCCGATGTAATCCATCCCAGGCATTGTCATGACCCTTCATTTTATACCAAGTTCCTCTAGCCCAGCATCTTGCTTGCAAGTTCGAGTTCAGATCTGAAATGAGCTGATGCTTCTTTCAAGATTTTTCTTCTGCTCACTCCTCAGAGCCCTTGCCAGCCGACCTTCAGCAGTATCAGGTATGACAAGGGTTTGATTTTTTTATTCTTAGGCCCTGCTTAATTTACTCCACATTGCATGAAAGAATCCCAGACCAGGCCCAGAGAGTCAGGAAAATCCTTCAGAATCTCTGGGGTTTGTTCCCATTTTTCTTTGTAACATCTTTCAGTCAATTTGAACAAAATTGTCAAATGAAGTAAAAATCTGGTCTTCATTATAATGACCTCATCAAGGAACAGCAAACAGAGAAGGAAAACTCTCCAGCACTGTGGGAGCATCCTGCAGCACCTGTGATCTAGCCTTTGATGAACACAGAGAGAATGTGAGGTGCTAATGATACATTGGACACAGAAAACAGGTGCCAGCAAGGGATTTTTTAACCTGTGTTATTCCCACAGAGCTTTTGAAAATAATTATGCCTTTTTATACTATTTCAATAGCTCCTCACGCCTACTGTATTCCAATTGCACAATTCCAACTATGAAATCACTAATTAAAATGTATTCACAGCAAGGTCATTTATTGCAGCGAAATAGATGGGGTGGATGCAGAGCACTCTTGAGACTGAATTCGCCTTTCACCTATCAATAAAGCATGATGAAGAGAAAGGGGGAAAAAGAAAATAAAAACAAGGGATCTCTGTTCCAAATACTTCTGCTTTACTTGCATGATTGAAGAGAGACAGGTGACAGAAGTGTGGTTGATTGCCAGCCAGTAAAATTATTTAATGAGATTTGACTTTTCTGGTAGCCAACAGAAGTCCTGTTGTACTGGAAATCTCACAATGCAGGAAAGGTAGATGGAAAAATGATAGAAACAGAATTGAAAAGCTGTTAAGCAGAGAAGCTGCTGCTGTCCCAGCCATGAGACAGAGCAGCTCCCAGCGCAGAAGGACACATCAGCTGGATGCCTTCCCTGTCTGAGCAAAAGGTGAACACAAGTGGGAAACAGAGCTAGGGAAAGTGCAGGGAGTGCACTGCAGGGGAGATGAGCCTGTCCTTGGAGCTGTGGGAGGGGATTTCCTGTGCTAGCCCTGGTGCCTGTGACCCTTGGACTTTGATTGTAGAAATCTGTCATCAGACAATGGATGGAGAGAGCTTTTGTGCCCCATCCTCCATCACCAAGGTCTTTTGTGTTTGAACTTGTTAGTTCATTTGTGGGACTATGAGCATTGGTCAAACCAGAGCCTTTAAAGCAACAATTGCAGAAGAGTTACAGCAATTAAATTTGGAATTGTGAATGAAAGCACCATGGCTCTGATTTTCTAAGGGCTTGCAGACAATCAAGAAGCAACCTATATTGAGAGCACCAAATGTTCCATCAAAATGTTCTTCATGTCAAATGTTGGTTGCTCAGGAATAATCTGAAGCCAAGAAATTAAAAGTTTTACCCAATAAATAAGACAGAATATTAAATATCTAACTTGAAATGAGCCTGGAAATATAGAGATGCTGTGTTTTCTCAGTGTGTGATTTAGCACAGCTTACACATGGAGTAAATCAGGGCTTGGTTTTTAGCTGGTTTCTGTGTTCTACAGGCTCTCCAAAGCTTGGTATACAATATAACAGGGAAAAAATCCTTGTGAAGACTGGAAAAGCTTTGTGTTTGACATTCTCCATGACAAACCTGATGTGTTAAGACCGGTGTGGTTTTGGCTCCTCAACTTGGAGCACTTTCCAAGTGCTGGTTTTCAAGAAATAAACGCTCAGCACTTGGGAAAGGCTTCCCCAGCATGAATACCTGTGGGACTCCAAGCCACCCCTTGCTGCAGGCAGTGTCAGTTCTGTAAAATGAGCCAGAATGTGTCACAGCAGTGGGGAAATGCTGTGTCTCTAAGGAGGGCTGTGCTTTCATTGGCAGGGTCTCTCTCCTTTGGCCTGGCACTCCTTGGGAAGCTCGTTCCTGGCTCAGCTAGCTGCAGAAGGATGCACTAAGGTCTGCTCAGCCTGTAGGTGTCCTTGCCCCAAAGGCAGTCGACTCATCCATTTTTCCTAGAGAAACTGGGACTACAGTAAATCTCCTCTGGTGTAGGAGGAGCTCCAGCTTAAATTCCAGCTGAGGCCACCGCTTCAACTCAGCCAATGCTGTTATTTTGGATGAAGCAGTATTTTAAACAGCTTGAAACACAGAGCTAGGTGGGAGGGGTTCCTGACAGCTCACAGCTCCAGCAATTAGGGAAATGCTAATCCAAACCATCAGTGTTTTCTTGGACACATTTGAAACCTGTTACAACATCCTGTTCTTCTGCTCATGTGTTTTCTGGTAGCAGTGCCTCTCATAATTAGTCTGAATAGGTCCCTAAAAGTGGATAAAAATTACCTTGGTCATACTCATAATCTGTTATAGTAATGCAAGCACTTCTAACTTTCCATTTGTTATGGTTTAGGCCTGGCAAAGCCAGAGCCCCCATGAGTATACCTTCTACCTGATATCCACTGTGAGATGTGAGCAGGAATAAGCAAAGCAGGCTCCTGCTTAAACATAAAGAAAAGTTTATTAACTAAACTACACACAATTACTAAACTACACACACACAAAAAAAAAAGAAAACACAAGGAGAATGAAAACTACACAGAAACACTTCCCCCTCCTCCTCCAGATCCCAGTACAATTCATTTCCCAAAATTATCCACACTCGGTCTGGCCCCACCCTTTAGAAAATCAAATCTTCAGCTTATGAAGAGTAGACGGAGTCCTTCCTTGTACCACAGACTTCTTATCACAATTAGCACCGCCCGGAGTCCTGCTATCTTGTGACATCTCCTTTCCATGCCAAGGTGCTCTCACCACCAGGCATGGGATGGGGCAGAGGCCTGCTTTCAGGGTGGACCTTTTTAAGGATGCCTCGTCTCGTTCCAAGCAGAGCACAGTCTCATCTCTGGGACCTTTGTCCCCCCCATTTCTTCTATATCCCCTGGGGCCGAGGGGTCTCAACACCAAACTCTCCTGGCTCCGAGCCTTCGCTTCCCCCTGCAATGCAGCCTCTGTATTGCCAGGAAACAGTCCATGGATCTACAACAAAAGAGTCCAGCAAAGTTGCCACTCCATCTTCCCCTATTCCTTCAACATCTCTCTTTCTCTTTGCCAGACCCCCTTACTGGCCTGTTCCTTCCTTCATCTTCCACTCTTATCCTTTTCCTAGGAAAGGTAATGTTCTGTGAAGTTCTCACTATCCACAAGAGTTAAAAGCTCTCCCAGGCGGCTGGGCTGCTCACAGCCCCCCCCTTCTCCTCCCAGCCGTGCTGCCAGCACATGATATCAAGTTTCAAGGTAACAGCACAGGCTGCATTCTCTCTCCGTCTCCAAAAGGGGGGGGGGGGGAATAAACAGGTCGCTCAATGCTCCCCCACCCTTCCACCAAATCCGGGCCTACCGTAGATGGGCCACGTGGCTTTCCCCTCCCCCAGCCCAGCCAGCAACTGGGCCGGGGGAGGGAGGCCCAACCCTTCACGCCGGAAATCCAAAGAGGGCTCTGAAGGACAAGAGCCCTGCTTTTAACTCCTTGGGTTTGTAGTCTCAAGAGGCGGATACAATACCCCACTGGTCAAACCAGGTGCTCATCTTAAAATCCGAACACCCATTGGTGACCACTGCAAAACAACATATCCCAGATGTCCCATTTCCGGTCAAGCCACGACACCATTTCATCTTGTTCTAGCTAATAAATTTTTGATGGGCACTGTGAATTTTTTTGCAGACTACCAAGGCATTTCAGGTAACAATGATGTTTTATAAGTGCCCCTTACTGACTCTGGTGAGCAAGAACAAGGAGTCACTCTTTGTACACTACATATTATCCTTTGCTTGTAGGTGTTTTGCCAGGCACTCATAACAAAATGCCACTTCCCACCTCCAAATCTCCCGTGAAACAGACTGAGATGAAATCCCTTGGATTACATGGGTGGCTAAGACACAGCACATCACTCTTGTGGACAGGCTTGTTCAAAAAATAGTTGATATCAAATACGATCCAATGGGGCTGTGCTTTCTTCCCACAACATTTTTATATTTCCATTAACCAAATGCTGATAACCACAGGATCCAGCAGTCTCATCCCATGGCAGGAAATCAACATCCCTGAATACAAATACCTGTGTGCATGAACAAAATTTCAGAGCAAGTGTTCAAAGATAATTGAAAGACTACTTTTTGTCATCAGAATTTCTGAGCAGTAGCTGTGTTGTTTACAATGATGGAGATGTTTTGGCTACCTGCAATAATTTTTTTTACACCAGAAATTTTGGTCCTTGACCTTACCAAAAGAAAAATTGTAGTCAGTGTCCCACATCTGTTCAGGCAGTTGCGCTTCTGCCCAGCCCCAGGGTGCTGTTACCAAGCATCACCCAAAATGGCAGCTGAAAAGCTGCTCCTAGAGAATTTGTATCCACACTTAGGGCTGCACAAATCCATTTAGCAGGTAAATGGGCATTCCCATGGATGCTTTAATACCCTATTATTCTGCAAAACCAGCCACCACAGCGCTTTTATGGGGGAACCTCGGAGTGGCTCCTTAATTGTTTTAGATGCTCACATAAAGTCCTGTAAACTTCAAGAAATATATATAATGTTCAATCATGTGGCAGTAATCCTGGTGCTCTGGTGACAGAAAAGGCTATTGGCATCCATCTGGGAATGTAATTTTCAGCTTATTTACAGGCACAGAGCAAACTCTCTTCTTTTCTCTCCTCTTTTTCTCTCTCCTGTCTTTGTTTCTTCTTTATGGGTATTAATTTGCTCTTTGGTGCTTGAACCCTTTTTCTGTGTCCACCTTTCTACTGCTCTTGCTTTGAATTTGTTCTTAATTAGCATTCTTAAATGTGCATTTATGGGTATGCCAGGGTAGGTGGGGAGGACTGAGGGAAGAAGGGCATAGTTCTTTTCAAAGGAAAGAAAAGAAAAAGTGAAACTTCAAATCTTCTCACTTTCCATTAGGTTTTACCATTGATTTCTGAGTTAGCTCATTCACAGTGATCCTGAGTGTAAAGTTAAATTGTTGTCCATTATAAGTAGGGAGCTTTAGACCCCAGTTCAGCAAAACAAGGCCACTTAAATGTTTACAGCTAAGCCTGGGCTAAATTTTGCATTCAGCTGGGATTTTAATAGGCTTATAGAATTTCCTCCTTTGTTTACAGCCTGTCATGGCTTTCCCTGGCCTGAATCAAGAGAGTCTTGTCTTGCAAAAAACTGGAAGGAATCAGTAAACAAAAGTGTAGGCAGGAATATTTCCCTTTTGGAGCTGGTTTTGGAGTCAAGAGTGCAAAGGGCTGAGTGGCTGTGCCACTAAGGCATTCTAAACTTGGAAAATGATGGAAAATAAGTGCAGGTTAAAGGAATACCAAAAAATCACAGCATGTACCAAATTCTGATTTGGATTATGGGAGTTTTCTCTGACACTACAAAAAAGCAGAAAGATGGAAGAGAAAGTGTCTGTGGTTTACTGGCTGTGCTGCCTAAATATAAACTTCAGTTAATTTTTCATGTGGTATTTGGAACAGAAATATTCTGAACATTTCACGAAGTAAACCTTACAGGAATCCAGGTGGTAGCTGGATTTCAATATGGATGTGATGAAAGTTTGATAAATTTAGATGTCCAGAGTAGGCTGGAATGTGATGTCTCCTAGACAGAAACATATTTAATGTGGATGTTGACAGAAGCACTAATACAATTGATGCTGCTAACTTACCTTCCAGCAAAGCAGGAAAATCACAAGAAACAAACCTGCTGCTTTGAGTCAGTTGAAAGAATGAATATTATTTTTACCAGATACTAAGGCTAAGAGGAAGAAATAACAGATGTGTTTTATTTTATCTGTCTGGGCCTAAAGCTGTTATTTACACAACATAACCTTTCACAAAGGGATGTTTGAGAAAGAATTCCTTGGTTACTTAGGCTCTGGCATAGAAACAAGGCACAGTAGTCAGCCTCTTGTCCAGCTGCAGGTGTTGAGTTCCATTCACTTCAGAATCCCAGATGAGCCTTGCCTTAGAAATCATAAACAAGGCTTAATAACAGTTAGGCTGAGCTGGAAAGTTTTATCACCTAGCACTTTAATCACAGTTAGTGTGGAGCAAGTTCTCAGCTGACAGGTTCCACAGTGCAGAGATCTGCAGCATTTAAGGTTATTGACACTGCCAGAAGGAAATCTCTGACTGGTCAATATGAACTACTAAAACTCAAAACCTTGTCCTTTGAAATCTGGAACTTTCTAGAGCAGCACTGCCTTTGTTCATTAGGTGATAGGGCAACACAATGAAATTCTCTGGTGATTTTCTTTTCAGTTAAAGAAACTGTTCACAACCACCAAAATTAGATCAGGGCCTGGACTCTAAAAGCTGAATGCAGCCAGGAGTGAGAAATAGTAAATCAAATCCTGTAGTTCATGGATTCTTTGTAAGAGCAAACTTAGAGACAAAAGAGCACAAAGGAAGATCTATTGCAAAGCTGTGGACTTGAACTTCTCAGAAGGATTTAGAGCTCATCTTTCCAGTCATGTACATGCTGACAGGGCTGTGTGGATGTAATGGAAGGTAGATCTGATTTCAGGTGACAAAAATTGCAGTGTTTAGAGAAGGTCAGATATTCTTTCCTCCTCCCTCATAATCCTATTTTTCAGTTCTTGACCAGGAAAACAAAACACATCTTGTTGCAAACACCCAAATGCTTATAAGGCCTGAGGAGTACTAAAACAATTTCACCTCCCCTGAAATCTTTAACTCTTTATGAACAGCATGCATCAAATTTTAAGGAAGTCTGATCTTTCCTAACACTTTAGGGGTACATTCAAATGTGAGCTACAGGAATAATGCAAACAGAGAAATGAAGAGTGTGGGCTTACCTTGCATTAGGCACTGCCTGTGTGAGAATCCTTGCTCAGGGGTAGGTGTGAGGTTGTACAGATCATTTTGGAGAACCTTATTGCCTGTGAGATTAAAATTGTTGTATGAAAGCAAAATTGTAAAATATTTATAAACTTGTTTTAAAAGCATAACTTAAACCAACATATTTCCAAAAGCTGTAATTACTCAATAATGAGAATCCATGAGGAAAAGGCCAAGGGATGGTTTCTGTTTAGCCATGTCAGTCCCTTGGGAAGGTCACAGAGTCCCAGAATGGTTTGGGGTGGAAGGGACCATTAAAGGGCACCTGGAGCAGCTCCCTGCACTGAGCACCCTGATCTGCAGCCACATCAGGGTGCTCAGAACTCTGCCCAGCCTGGAATGGTTGCAGGGTGGGACATGTGCCACCTGCCAGGCAGCCTCTCAGGCAGGCAGGGCAAGAGGAGAGCACCACATCTATTTGCTTTAACAATCAGCTGGTTCCAAACTGACCTAAATACAATTTGTAGCTGTTTTGTAGGGAACTTTTGCCTGAGCTTTGGCTGACTTATGGCTCGTTTACACATTCCTCTTGGGAAAAACAACGTTGGACTTGTTGATTTGCTGCAGACATTTCTTTTCAGGAACTCCTCACTAATATCCCTACGTGATTATCTGGGAGAAGTGTATGCACATGGGACAAGGTGGAACAAGGCATAATATTTGTGTCTTGGCAAAGTAGGGAGGTTGTTTGCTGGCTAAACCTGTGAGGTCATGCAATGCTCAAAATAAACTCTCCCTACAGCATTAAATAGAATTGTTATGTGGCTGATACAATATCCTAATCAACATCTTATTTTGGGTTTATAGAGGTGTTGTCATAAACAGGCAGCTTCATTGATTTCAAGGACTCTGTCATTATCCATTTTCCAGGGTGAGGTCTCTGATTACTGAGCATTCTGGTGCTTAATTTCATGTGATAGGCCTGAAACTCATGGATAAATTGTCTCACATCATTCTGAAGGCAAAATCCTTTCTAGGGAAAGCACCTTTGAAAGGAAAACCTACAGGTAATAGCTAAAAACACACATTTCACATGGCAGAATATCATTTAAGCAAGGCTTGTCTGCTGTGAGGCCACCAAGAAGTTTCTTCTGTCTCACTTTTCTGGCACTGTGCTAATACAGCTCCACCAAAGGAGGTGATTTTTTCACCCTTTCAGCCAAACCTCTGACCATAAGGCACGCTGCACTAACAGGAGTTCATGATTCATTGAGGAGTTGTCTTTGTGCCCTTGGCTGTTTGCTTTGAAGAAAGCATGTGGGCTGTAATTTCCAAATGCCATTTTTCTCTCTAAGAGCACTGCACCTGCTAATGAGAGCTTCTCACCTGCTCACAGAATGAATACTTGGGGTTTTGCAGCTCACATCAAACTCATTTCATACCTTTTTTTTTTTTTTTTTTCCCCAATATTTTGCTATGGTGTTTTAAGTACACAAGCTAAGTGGCTTTCCCACTCTGGAAAGATTAGGCAGGGGCAGACATCCCTACAACTGGGCTCTCAGTGGGAAATGGGCAGGAAATAAGCCTTCAACTCATTGGAAACACATGCAAACTCTCATTTTTTTCATAACCAAGAGGATCTTCCAAACATTTATTTATTCCTGGTTCCATTTTGGAGCACATGCTCAGCCAGAAAAGCACTCTGTCCATGAATTTATCAGTGAAGCAGTTCCCCTCCACCAGTGCCATTCCACAGGCAGGTGTCAGGTCCTTGGCTCAGGCACTACTTGCCATTCCCAGGCACAGATTTCCACCAGTGAGAAGCGGAGGCAGAGGAACAACCAGCAAGGCTTTTTTGTGGCACTTATAAAACTCCTTTTCTTCATTCCCCAGTGCCTGTGAGCAGCTGTGTTTGCAGCTCGGGTCAGCCCAGCCTAAAGAGCCTTGGGGGCCATTTCTGTCCCTGCTGTTCATTCTCACCTTTCAGCAAGAGGACTCAGTTCCCAAACTGGGGATGCCAAATCAGAAGTTTCTGTTTTGACCTTTCTCCAAAGATCAGCCCTTAAAAAGCTGCACTCACACCTGGCCACTCCTCAGGGATACCCTGTAACCAGGAGGGTGTCACTGTTCTCTGTCCCAGCCCAGCACACCCCCTGTGACATTGCACAGGCACAATCTGCAGTGCCACGGTGTGACAGGGGCAAAGGGAAAAGGAGCATGTGAGAAAATAGGAAACAAAAAGTTTTGACCTATGAATTGTGCCCTCAGTTGTGCATGAAGTTACCATAAAAATCTTACAGGAAAATGCTCTGACAGTGCATCAGGCTGAGAAACCTCCTTGCCTGGGAGAAGCGTTTTCTTAAATGGACTTTGGTTCTGGAAGTCAGGCTTTGTCTATGTATTCATCTGATATCTTTGTTAATTCCATCTTTGTGAAGATGGTTTCATGGTATATTGCAGTGTAATTGGGCGGGTTTCTTAGAACTAGTGGAAATCCAACCTCTTGGGTCGTGTACAAAAGGATCTCTGATTCCAGAAACAGCAATTTAGTGTTTAGGAACTCCTGGAAGACATAGCAACATTTTACCTGCTGATAAAAAATGTATGAGCTGGAAAAAGTCCATAGGTGTGACAGGTACAGATATCACTGAACTGTCTAGATGAATCAAAGCCACTTGGAATTCCTTTAATAAGGACAACAATGCAGCCTTTCTGACAAGAAAAATCCTTTGATACCAGTGGTTTTTATCCTTTCCCTCGTTCTTGCAACAAGAGAGAACAGAAAACATTCTTAGATGCCACAAAGATTTGTGGTTCTGTTCCTTCCCAGCTATCAAGTGTTTCCTGGTTTTTTAATTTTTTTTTTCCTATTAATGATGTAGGGCACAGACTTTATAATCAAGATCAGATGTTTTGCTTCAGAGAGAGAGAGGGGGCTGTGATTTCCTGACAGCTAGCAGAGTCACTGCTCTAGCTTGAGGGGCTCAAAAAGAGACAGATTGATTCCTCTGTGAGTGTCCCCTGACATTCCAGGCATCTGTCCAGGGTCCTGCCATTCCTTACAGAAAAAAGCCTATTGTGGAACTGGAAGTGTTGGGTCCTAAAAGCTCAAAAATAATTTGTCTAGCAAATGACATGATGCTGAGTGTGCTGCTAACAGTGCCCCACTGGTGTCTGACCTGTGCCCACTAAGAGCAGGAATCAGGCAATGGATCTGTGTGGGATTGTTCCTTCAGGAGCTGCCATGTGCCTTTGCAGAGGTGCAGCTGATGACACAGAAAAGCAGAGCCCTCCCAGCAGCAGCAGCCATGGGCAGGGCCCTTTCCCCATCAGTATGGGAGAGAGGGGAGGGCTGTGCATCAGCAGCACCTGGAGCATGATGCAAATGACTGGGACAGAGGGACTCCATGGGCAATGCAGTGTTTAGAGGTTCTGGCAGAATTAGGGATGGACTGCAGAGGAGTTGGGTGAGAGCTCTTTTCACTGACTCTCTGTTGGAATAAGGAGCCATAGATTCAGCAGCACATCCATCCTCCTAAGTTAGAAGACGCATGACTTCTGAAAATGTGTTATTCTGCTTGCATACATACAGCAAGCAAGTCCTGGCTCTGCATTTCAAGTCTGACTGAAGTGATTCCTGTGTATGATATTTTTAAGATTCACATATCAGCATGCACAGGACAGCTGTTACAGACCTGGGAGATGTTTGAGAGGAGAGGCAGTAACTAATAATGTACTGCTGGTAAACACTTGGTCTCCTAATGCCATTTGTCCCATGCTGGCATTCCAGCCATGCCTTTCATTTCCCATTGTGATTAAAACGAGGTGGGTGTTTAGCTGCCAACAGGCACGGTGCTAATGCTCAGCGCTGTTTACCAAAACATGCATGTGCTTTTCACTGCTGTCATGTGCCAGCCAGAGTGATCAGAGCCTCAGTCTCGAGCTGCAGGCTCTGATTGGGATTAGTGGCACTTACACGCTGAGGCAGAGACATTTCTTATTGTGTGAGCTACATTTCAACTCCATTTGGCATAAAGGTAAAATCATTTTTCCATGCATAAAAACTGTAAATTGGATAAGAATTGATTGTATTTGTTGGTTTAATGAAGTAAGATAGTGGATTTCTGACTAATGCATTGCAGAGTATTTATACAATAAAGAGTTCTGCCATCCTAAATCACTTTGTGGCAAATGGAACAATTTCTTGTTGGAGGTCATCAGAGTTAGCAGCAAAATCAATTCAAATCAAATCACAGAGCTGCTGTACACGTCAGGAGACTGCAAAGGAATGAATGCACTGATGTATTTGCTCACTGGGCACGCCTAAATTAAACATTAGCAGTGTGCATGGGGATGTAGATGTATTGCCTTACAGCCAGGCCACGTGCTCTCGTGCCAGGCAGTCCAGGTCCTGCTCCATGGAGACTGGAGGAGTTTGCATTGAGAAAATCAGAGCACATCCCTTTGGCCAGAGAACACATGGATGGTGTTCGTTCACCGTGCAGACCAGGAGTTGGTTTTGGAAATGTGAGGAATTGCTCTCACAGTTAAATTCCTTCTTTGGGCAAGAAAAGTTCAGCTCTGAACTTTTCAGCATTTTTTTCACGTTGTCTAATTAATACCCACAGAGCAAAATTGCTGCAGTGGGTGTTGTCAAAGCCATTTCTGCTTCCTCTACAGCTCAGGTTCAGAGTCTGCTATCTCATAATTCTGGTTAATGAGCAAATCTAAAATACAAGGATATTTTCCCTCTTTAGTGGAACCAAAACCTGGCACAAGGATAAGTTGCACAGAGATGTAGAATGATTGCTCTTAAACTTCCTTTACTCAGTAAGAACAGGATCAGTTCTCCGAAACTGAAAAGTCAAACATAGTTGGGAGGCAAACCCTAAAAGAGCCTGTTTCTCCTGAGATCCTTTTTCCATTTGGGAAAAATAAAGGGACATTTGCTCCTGTGCCCACCCATGAACAAGGACCATCAGGTGTGTTCAGCACAGACTCACACCTTGGGGTGCTTGTGCTGCTGAAGGGACCCCGTGCCTTGCAGTACCTGAATTACCAGCCCTTAATTGCCAGTTCATGGATCAGCAGTGCTGCAGAGCTGCTGAGCCACAGCCTTGCCTGGCAGGAAGATCTCTGAGCAGGGATTGCTCTGGAGTGCCCTGCTCCAAGGAGAAGCTGTAAACTCAGTCACAACAGTAATTATCATGTCAAACAGATCAACACTCAGTTCCTGGCCGTACGACTACAGGATGTATTTAACTAGCCAGTGATGTAAATTCAAAAGCAAAAACTCCAGTCACGGGGACTAAATGTAAGTCTTTTCCTGGGTTCTGCAGTTACATAACTGTAATGAAAGAACAGGGTAGTTACTAGGGGAATTAAATAAGGCAGAAGCTCAGCCCACTTGTTCCTTTCTCTTTTGAGTTAGGCTTCAAGTCCTGCACGAGGGACACTGGGAATGAAATCTGCTCTTTATTTACACCTGTGCAGCTCCATTTGGCCTTAAGCCTGGAATGCCAGGAGCAGAACAGAGCCACTTTTCCCTTGAGCACACTAACACCATACAAGGGGAAGAAGCTACACAAAATTGGATCAGGAAAGCCTCAAACCAATTCCTGAGACCCGAGGACTTGCACGAATTAAACAAAATCACTTTGAGGTGTGCTAGATCCTTCCTTGCACTCCACATCACAGGGGATACCTGCTGCCATCCACTCATTCCATAACCAAGCTGAGCCAGAGTGGATCAGGCTAATCTAAGCATTCCCAAATTTCTATTACGTACATGGTAAAAATGTAAATGAACTGTTAATTTCAGGAGTTAAACTTGATTATATCACTATATAGTATGAATTATAAATGCATATACTTTATACATGTCTAAATAGAGGCATGAAGTATAGAGCTATATATTATAAATTATATAGAGGCACACAAAGAATGTTTCACCATTAATGGGTGATTAGAGTGAAACAAACCCACATTTAACAACTACAATGGGTGACCTTTTCCTCCGATTACTGTTGACCCCTAAAGTCCTGCTTTGCTTGCAAGTTTGGATTGCTCTGAAGGCTGGGAGAAAGCTGTGCTTAGGAGCAGGCTGTTGGAAATTGTTTAACACAGGATAAGGCAGAGGCCTGCTGGGAGCTGACTGATGGAATGTTTCCTTGCACATCCCCACAGCCAGGGCAGGGCAGGCTGAATCTGACTGTAGTGCCTCGTACCAACAAAAAGCTGATTATTACTACTGCACTTAACCTGACCTGTGTGAAACATTCATGAGCTGCAGCCTCCTGCATGGTGTTCCGCTGGAAAAGCCGTGCCCGGTGTCTTCTGCTGTAACACATTCAGCTCAGTGTGGCTGAGCTGGGTTCTGCAGAGTGGGTGGGCAGTGTTTCTGTGCTGAATTTACCTCTGACAGAGAGGGTACTCAGACTCAGCCAATGTAACTCTTCATATTATGTATTATTCACAGTAATGGATTTTTTCTTAATCCCATCAGCTTTATTGCCAAAGAAATGGGATGGGCCTTTTGAGGGAAGTTAATCTTCAAGATGTTCACAAAAACTGTGCTGGTAATGGCCATGAAAAGCATCAATGGAAGGTTTGGTAAAGCTTTCCTTCAAAACTGGGCTTAATTTTTCTAATCTTTCCATAACACATTTCTCTTGGGTTTATTTTGGCCTACATAATCCTGTTTAGCTTTTCCACCACTGATTTCCAAGATGGAGCTTTTGGAAACTGGCAAACATTTTGCTCCTCTCCAATGTTTTGTACTCTGTATTTTGCAGTGCTTTGCGAAATACAGAGTACAAAATATACTGGGTTTAGCACTGGCGCAAAAACCCTTCTGTGTTCCCCAAACTTCCTCTGCTAAAGCTATGAGCTCTTTTGCTGCACGGAGACTTTTTTAATTTTTGTGGGGTATCAATTCTTTTGCAATCAGCTGCCACTTACCAAACTTTAGTTAGAGATTGCTCACACTTCCAGGTCATATGGGTGAGGTTACAGGTACTAAGATTCAGATTACTGTTATTACTAATTACCACATGGTATAACAGTCTAGGAAATGTGATATTAAATCTATCTGGGATTTAATAAAACAGTTTGGTGGTATTTGCTGTGATCTACAATTAGGATCTCAAAGACCTAGTGGCAGCCTGCCCACCACACCTGCTAAATCCCAGGGACAGCACTCTTGGAAATCAACCTGAGCCAGCAGCTCCTCACCAGGTACGGCCTGAGCGGGAACAGTTCGGCTACAGCCGACAGCGGGGGCTCAGGGACGGGGCTCCCTCACCTCCATCTCGGGTCAGCGCTGCTGCCTCTGGTCTTTGGTCGCTCTCCTTTGCCCAGCTCCTGTCACGGACCCGCCCGCTTGTGCCCCTAAGGGAGCAGAGCCGGGCCCGCCCGATCCGCCCGCCTGTGCCCCTGAGGGGAGCGAGGCCGGGCCCGCCTGATCCGCCCGCCTGTGCCCCTGAGGGGAGCGCCTGAGCCGGGCCTGCAGGGCTGGGAGCACCTGAGGGGAGCGAGGCCGGGCCCGCCCGATCTCCCTGCTTGTGCCCCTGAGGGAGCAGAGCCGGGCCCGCCCGATCCGCCGGCCTGTGCCCCTGAGGGGGGCGCCTGAGCCGGGCCCGCCGGGCCGGGAGCACCTGAGGGGGAGCCCCCGCGCGCGGCGCCTGAGGGCGGCAATTGGTGGCTCGCGCGCGAGGGCGGCTGAGGGCCGGGGCGGGAGGCGAGCGGGAGTATCGGTGTAAATTCGCATTATTTATTTGTAAGAGCCGCCGAGGTAGGAGATGGACATGAGGCGGCTCGGGGCAGGCACGTATTAAACCGCTCCAATGAGCTTCGCCAGGTCTTGGCGAGTTCTGGCCTTCGATAGGGCGGCGTGAGGGGCGCTGAGGGCGGGGCGAGGTGCGAAGGCGGCGGGACCGGGCGCTGAGGAGATGAAATGCCTTCAAGTGCCCACCAGGTGTTTCAGGTGAACCTAAGAGAAAAGCAGGCCCTTGTGTTCACTCAGGCTGCCATTCCAGCTGTAAGGACACAGGGCTAATTAGGAATTCCTTTTTCCTGGCTTTTTGATTACCATTGTCTCGATTCTTATCAGATAAACTTGCATGGTGGTATTGACATCTTTTCTTAGAGAGCCTTTTGTTCCTAAAGTAAAAACGAAAATGTTCTTGAGAGAGGCTTACCATGTTAAATAAATAATGACATTTCAGCTTTATTGCTTTTAACCTCTTACCATTCTTTTGGGTAATTGTGAAGCAGCTTTGGACTGTTACTTTTCCAGCTGATTTCAAGGTTACTCTGTATAAAATCCATGTTTGTTTTTTCGGCACAAACTTACCAAATTGCATGTATCCTACCTGAGTTACATTTTTGCCTAGTCCTATCTCGAATGGAAGCAAATACTTGTAAGTTCTTCGGGAGGTTCTGTGTTTTCTGTAAACTAGCAAACATCTGCTTGGAAATACCTCGATGTTAAGTGTTGCCTCAAGCAAAGGGATAAGGATTAGGTCCAACGCTGTAACTACAGCAAATGAGGAGAAAAGGAAATGGAAGGGGTAAGCACAGACGAGGCTTTGGTGTCGGTAGCAGGAAGACACAGTGTTTTTGTGATGGCTGGGAAACTGTTTCTGTCTGAAAGAGTTGTTGCTACAGTATTGAAAGTGCAGGGTAACTGCAGGGGGCTCCGTCACTGCAGTGTGTAACGGGGGAAAGGAGCGAATGCAGAAATTTCCTGCAGGATTTGAAAGCCTTTAAAGCTTTTTGGACAAGAAATTTTCTTTTATCTTTTCTATTATCTTGGGGCCTTGGCATGTCTGGGCTATTTCACATCCCATAAAGGCTCATTGCTGCCTTTGTCAGTGCGTGCTGGGGACTTTTCAAGTCAGATCTGTAAAGCAGTTCAGAAGATGCTGGGGAGGAGCCTTTGGGAGTTTGGCTGCTTGGGCTTGCAGCCTCCCAAATCCAAGGGTCCCTATGGAGGCAGCCTGGCCTCCCCCGAGGTCAGATCAGGTTACAAACGCCCCTGTGTGCTGAGCCTCAGATCTGTGCACAGCAGGACAGGGCCTCGGGTGTGACACAGCAAATGAATCTTTATCTAAAGAGAGCACATTTCTCCCTTTGGGTACAGCTTGGAGAGCCCAAGTACAAAGTACTGACTGAGCCCAACCAGTCATGGGTGGTGACAAAATGCTCCAAATCCCTGCCTGGGAAAGCTGCTGGAGGAAACCTGTGGGTGCTTCTGACCCTTTCCTTTCTCTTTCCTGCTGAAAGGAGACGCTCCAAGCAGAGTGCAGCAGAAATGCTCCTCTGGTGGGAGCTGACAGCTCCTTGACCACATTCCCTGAGCAGTTCCCATAACAGAGAAAGGCATGGCCTGTCATTCTGAGTACTTCCCATCCTAAACAGGGCTGAAGCTCAAGACTTTTCTGAATTGCCAAAATGACAATTTGTCTTGTGCAGGGACCTCCCCTTCAGAAACTCTTACGCTGGTGTTTGTCAATGCCAGACTGTAACCAATAAATGCACACAAGGCCACACAGAGTGACTGCCCTGAGAGTTCCCTCCTGTGACAAGGAGTCTGAAAGCTGCAGGAGCTGAGAATCCGATGTCCATTATAGTGTGGGAGACTGGCTTCCAGTTAAAGCAGGTGTAGCACTTGATGGAAGGTTTAAGGGGGGAGCGTTTTCCTCATGACTTTTGTGCAGACGTGTGTGGAGGGCTCTGCAGTGCTGTTGGTGCTCCCCAGTTTGTTGCTCCGAGGAGCTGTGGCTGCCCCATCCCTGGCTGTGTTTGAGGCCAGGCTGGATGGAGCTGGGAGCAGGCAGGGCTGGTGGGAGGTGTCCCTGCCCCTGGCAGAGGGCTGGACTGGATGGTCTTTAAGGTCCCTTCCAACCCAACCATTCTGTCATTTCTCTCTGCATGTCACAAAGGAGAAATCCAGCACATTTTCTGCTGGCATATAAGCTTTTTCGCTTGTGGCAAGGTTTTAATAGAACTCCTCAGGTACTTTTCATTCAGTTTCTCTGAGAAAACATAATAAAAATCTGCAATCTTTCCCATAATTAATGCATGTGTGGGCTGCAGCAGAGCCGCATTTCTCAAGGCCAGAGTCTGCTTCAGACAGTGGGTGTGGGAGAATCACAAACCCAGTGCAGTGAGGGAGCTCCCACACAGGCTGAACAGCAATCCTACAGGAAAAGTAGGCTGGCTGTTGGATTTCTGGCTTAGCTCTCAGCTTCTTCACCTTCAGGGATCCTGAAATTGCTCCAAAAAGGGGCAGAGAGCCACTGAGGAGTCTGTGTGGAGTCAGCACGTCCCCAGTGCAGAATTATCAGGTGTGTCTGTTCCTGGGCTTGGGTACAGTGTGGGAGGGGAAATGAGCAGGGGTGTGAGGGCAGGGAAAGGAGAGAGAAGGAGGAAATGAGAGAAGAGGAACAGAGCTGTGAGCAGCCATTGCTCTGCAGCATTGCACAGGCTGCAGCCACAGCTGAGTTTTTCCAGGGCTCCTCAAGTCCAACAGGGGTGGGACTGAAACACTGACACACATCTAGGTGGGATCTATGAGCTGATGTGGTACTGTGCACTGCAAGTGCAGCTCTGCTTGGTTCTGTTGTCATGCAGGAGTTCTTTCTGTAAGACCCTCCCTCATTTCCTGGGAGAATCAAGTGCAAATAATGTTGGTTAACCTCAAGGTGTTGTATGTTCAGTGCATGTGAATTTTTTTAGAAGCTTAGTGCTTTGGGAAATCCGTGATAGTAGACTCCAAACTTCTAATCAAACAAAAAAACCCCACTTGGCATTTCTGTGTCTAGGTGGATGCTCACAGACATAAAATCAAATTGCATGTGCAGCTGGATGACCTTTAGCATCACCATCAAACCCCAGTGCCTTGAGCAGGTGTATGGAAATCTGATGACAGCTGATTAAAAATAGCCTATTTCAGCATGGATGAAACAAAGTCTTCAGGGGGCAGAAGGACAGAGAAGGGGAAGAGAACATGATAATGTTTCTTGGAAATGACAGGCTGCTCTAGCAGGAACTTGCAGCTGCAATCCTGGCCCGAGGCACTTGTGGAGCATGGACTGGGGCCCTGCAGGCAGTGTGGGGTTTGCAGAGCTGTCAGCAGCAGAGAGCACTGAGGGGTGTCCGTCAGCACCAGCCAAGGGAGCAGGGAGTGCTCTGGCTGAAACCCTGCACTCCATCCTCTGTGCAGGGATGGCACAGCCACCACGGGCCTGGAACTGCTCCTTCAGGCACAGGCAGGGTGGGAATGGACACACTGCCAGCAGCCCTAAACCCTGGGGTTATGAAATAAAAACTTGGATTTATTATTTTGTTTTATTACCTGTTCTGCTGTCTGTGCTGTGAGGTTTCTTCTGGTTTTCCTATTGATGTCCACAGTTAGACATCAGCCAAGTTTTTGGAATAAGATTAAATGAGGAACATGGAACTAAACTTATCCCTTGTGCACGGCTGCCTCAGTGTAGAGTGTCTGGTTGATGACATGTATTCAGATTTGTGTGCATATTGTGTTTTCCTGTGTCATTTTTAGAAGAGAAGCTGTGCTCCTGCTATAGAAACTTGGCTTACCTGCTTCTGAAGCCAAGCTAAACAGGTGGGAATCCTGTGGAGCTTTTTTCATGGTGAGGTTCTGAAAGGTGAGTCCTGCTTGTTGAAGACTATCAGTTTTCTCAATAATCTGAAAAGCATTTCAATGTTTCTGTGCTTGGCTTAGCAGAAAAAAAATTGAACATCATATCAGCTTTGAACACTTTCTAACCTTCAGAATTTTTAACAAAGTATTCTTCAGGGCAAGCACAATTCTGCACAATTGTACAAAAGCTTCCACAGGAGTCTCCTGTGATTTCAGAGCTTCTACTGGGGCATTTGGAAAACCTGAAGACAGTCTAGTTCCATGGATGGAAAAAGGGGGGAAATGTGAGACAAGAGAACCTAGATAGTTTGGCATAAAAAATCCGAATCTGGGATAATAGAAGGAAAAACAAATTAAAAAAAAAAACACACCAAAAAACCCCCAAACCAAAGAAACAAATTTTCTAAAAAAATAAACAAACTGATCAAGGAAAGAAACAAAACAAAACCCCCCAACTTCCTCCAAAATCAACTTGTTCAAGTGCTTGAACACGATTAGAGAGCAGCATAAAAGCAGGTATTTTATAGAAATGATATATCAAAGAATGAACAAGAATGAAGAAAAAATGCTTTAAACTTTAAGGAGAAGCATTTTTTTTCAGAAACCTGAGTGTGTTTCTCCACCAGTGCAGAACTAGTGAGTATCTTCAGGCAGAACCCTGTGGGCCAATGTGCAGGCAGCATTCTTCAGTGCAGTGAAAATGGAGTATAGAGAGTATTAAAATGTTCAGCACAATCATTTCCAGGGATTTATACAGCATTTGGTCTTTTATGAAATGACAGACTGATAAAAGTACTTCTGGCAAGCGTGCTCAATGTACATTGGTAACTCTGGGGGATGTAATTGCAAGGGTGCAATCCTGCTTATTCTTGGGAGAAAAAATCTGTTTTACTTGGAGGGAATAGGATTACATTTCCACAGAGCCAAGAGTAGCTGGTGTGTACTAAATGAATCTGCAACACAGCATAATGGTGAAAGAAAATAGTTCATAGAGCATCAAAGAACCTTGAAGTCATTGTTCAAGTTTTACTTGTTCCTACATCAGTTTTCAGTAGAAAAACTTTCACTTCTCTCAGCTCTGAATGCACTGTTACCTTCCTGTGAGTAAATAAAGCTTGTTTGCCTCAGGACTTCTTTGCAAAGGAAGTTTTCATCCTGGCCTAACACTGAATGTTATCAGGTAAGGAGCAGCCTCCAGGTTTTTACAGGTAAGAGTGTGCCGGCTCAGACATGCAGAAGCCTTCAAGGTAAAACCCACAATGCTTGATATCTCACTGCTGTTAATGCTGAAGGAAAACGGAAGGGAGCTGTAAATAAATGTGAAAGTGTGGGACTGTTGGTGTGTTTTTGTATCTGTGTATGAATAAGGGGTTCTGGCTGGAGGGTGCTGTACAGCAGTGCTTGGCTGCAGTGAAT
The DNA here is from genome assembly GCF_028018845.1 of Melospiza georgiana. Classification (NCBI taxonomy): domain Eukaryota; kingdom Metazoa; phylum Chordata; class Aves; order Passeriformes; family Passerellidae; genus Melospiza; species Melospiza georgiana. Next base: position 30,867,049 of record NC_080435.1, read on the forward strand.
TAAGAGCTCACCCAGGGACAAATGAGAAATTCAGGGGGTTGTGTGGGTACAACTTTATTCTGCAGCAGTTTGAAAAAGCTCATTTTTAACTGGAGAGGAGCTTTGCTCATAGCAGAAATCAGAAGCAACAGGAAAGCCTCACCTGAGGTGCTGCTCAGCCATTTCCTTCCCTCTCTCCCTTCCTCTCCCCTCTCTTGGTTCTTTGGAGCAATTTTTCTTCTGTGCTCCTCTTTGGCCTCCCGTACACCTGCCCCTGTGTTCTCACTGTTTTGTTCTGTTTGTTAATTTGCCTCTCTGACTGAGACGGTCAAAAGCAGAACAGGAATTACTGCAACTTTCAGCTTCCCCAGAAAATCAGCTGCAGGGGATGGGAAGGGGTTGGGTGGTGTTCCAGCAGGAGCTCTGCTGTGGTGCTTGTGGAAAGGGCAGAGTGTGAAGATTTATGGAAAGAGAGTTTGGGTGAAGAACAAGGAGTTCAGTGTTGTGCACTTTGGGGCAGGACCTTCCCTGGGACACTGCTCGGGCGTGCAGGCAGCAGCTCTGATGGCACAGAAGACAGGCTTGGAGTTGTGATAGGCGAGGCACTGGGAAACTCCTGTGGAGCCTCCTGGTGTTCCCCTGCCCAGCTCAGGACGTGCTCAGCAGCCAGAGCAGCGCCAGTGCTGCTGTGCAGGGAAATTGGGTTCCAGAGCCCTGCTGACCTTGGGGCTTTGTGACAGAGCTGGAGGAGCTGCTGTAGTAAAAGTGACACTCAAGGTCAACCTTTCTGCCCTTGTTTCATTTGAAAGAGAAAAGTGGGAGCAATTCTTCTGCCCAAGTTATTCTAGTGGAAGAGCATTGCTGCTTTAAAGACGGAGTTCCTCACACTGGATATCCATGGATATTTTGCTACAGAATCATTTTCCTTTGTAATGAGAGAAAGTTATTTAGCCATTATCAGTAAACAGTGCATCTTAGAAAACGTGATGCTTTTCCTGACATTTTAATCTCTTTTTATATCCCAGAAAGCAAATAGCATCATGATTTCTCCCAAAGTATTAGTGAGATTTATTTTAAACCCACACAACCAAACCTTGTAAACAGGTGTTAAGTCCTTTGGTGATGACTCTAAAGCAATGTTAATTTTTTTTTCTGTCAAATTGCTTTTCATCTTACACTAGGATTATGTGACTTTCTGTGCCTCATATAGGATTAAATTTCGAACTGTCAGAAAGTTTTTTGGAAATGATTTGCACTTTTTGTAGTCAGAGTCCACATGAGACTCGTTCCTTAGGTAAAGAGCATCTCCCTAATAACAGGCTGGTGCAGGACACATCTTTAACTGCAGATTTTGAAGTGTGCCAGTTGTAGCCATGGACTGCTTGAGAGATTCTCTTAAGGCATGAAAATATTCAATAGCATTGGGCTATTTTGTCTTCATTTCAGTGTCTGTTCTATAAGCTTGCTGTGCTTGACTTAAAATATAAAAAAATATCAGGAAAATTAACAGCTCTAGCAGTTAGTCAAATGATGGAAAACCAGCAGTTCCAGTGAAAATGTTAAATGTTTTCTATGGCATCAGAGCCTGGAAAGGCTGGTGCCTTTGCTGCCCTGTGTAACAGCCAGAGGCATCTGTGTGCTGCTGCTGAGATGGAGACCCTCTGCAGCCTCTTTTCTGGCTGTATTTCATTAACTTTTATAAACCTCTTGCCTTCGATAGCAGCAAATGAAACTCCAGCACGATGCCTCCCTCTAGGCCCCAGACAGCTCCAGCCCGCAGTAACTCAGCGCTGGACCTGAATAAAAGACAAATGATTCTGTCACCTGTCAGCAGCTGCAGCTCATCGGGGGCAGTGCCGGGTACTTAGAGCGGGAGCGGCTGGGCTGTTCCCGATTCCTGCCGGCTCCTGAGTCTCCCGCGGCTCGGCGGGGGCTCCGCGGGGCTCCGAGCCTGCGGCAGGGCCCTGCTTCCTCTGGGCCCCGGCCCTGTGCCCCTGTGCCCCCTGTGCCCCCTGCGCCCCCTGCGCCCCCTGCGCCCCCTGCGCTCCCTGCGCCCCCTGCGCCCCCTGTGCCCCCTGCGCCCCCTGTGCCCCCTGCGCTCCCTGCGCCCCCTGTGCCCTCTGCGCTCCCTGCGCTCCCTGTGCCCCCTGTGCCCCCTGCGCTCCCTGTGCCCCCTGCGCTCCCTGTGCCCCCTGTGCTCGGGCAGACGGCACCAGGAACACAGCCTGCACTGGCAGTGGTTTTTTGGGGGAGTTTGGGGAGGTACAAGGTGTGATAAGCTCAGCTTTACCTTCTGCTCTGTGTGTTTGTGTAGGGCAGAGCACAGCAACCACAAGCACACCCAAACTTGTGCTTGCTTACGAACAGACTTTGTGTGGTCTTGCTCAGAGCAAAACAAGATCTGAGCCTCCCAGGCAGCTCAACACAGCAGCTCTCTGATGTTCTCCAGTATTTGTTCCTTCTCCTCCACATGGTCTGTGTTGCACGTGGCACATTAGTACTGATTGAGAAGTGATTCTGGTGACAGGTCCTGATTAACCCTGCTCTGAGGACTGACAGAAACAGTGTTCTCACAGTGTCCACCCCAGACAGGTGTGTCTTATTTTACCCTCTAGAACTGATGCAGCTTGTTTTATTTACTAGCAAATGTTTTAGTTTGTTTTGTTGGTTTTTATTCTTTTAAAAGCTTCCTAAGTCTCCAGCACCTCAGTACTTTTTCAGTCTAATGAAGCATTTGATGCTGAAAGGCAGCCTACTGAAAAGTCACCTGTAAATTCCAAAAAGAAAGCAACATTTCTATGTATTTGCTTTCATGTTTTCTTTTTCAGACTACGGAGCATTGCTTCTCTCCCACACACACACACAAAATCCCCCAGAGTTTGTCATTTGAGTACAGGAGAGGTTGGTTTCCTTGAGCCTGTCTCTCTTGCTGTGGGAGGTCTCAGCTATTGAGGTTTTAGAATTGAGACAGCCTCAGTTTGACAGGTGTTGCCATTGTGTGTGGGGGGTTGTGCTGCTTTGGGCTGGACACAGGGAATTTAATTTCCCTTGTGATATCCTGTGTGGTTCCATGTTTTGCTGAGTTTAGGCCTGGGTGCCTGCCATGGTTAAATTCCAATAGGGGCCATGCCCAGTTCAGGAAACTGCTTGGATCCTGCATGGAGCTGGAAGTGACATGATTTAATGCTGTCAGTCCTTAAGTTGTAGTTTGCAGAATTAGACAGAAAAGCTTCTGTGATTTATTGCACAGCTGCTTATCAGAAAAGGACAAATGTATTTGAGACTTGCTAAGTAATGTGTGCATACAGCAAGCTGCTCTGTCAATGTCACACTAATTATCCAATAATGTTGGACTTAATTCTTGGTGTAAACTTAGATGTGCATTCTCTTGCATCGCAATCAATCATCTACTAAGCCATACCTGTTACTGCAAAAATGCTTCTAGTAAAGCTGATCCCCCCAATTAGCTGAGAAAAGAATAGGAAGAGATTTCCCCTGTCCTCTATTTGTTTCCTCAGGCATTAGAAATTTATTTCATTCAGTTGGTGTGGACAGATTTTGCTGTTTAATGAGCACCAGCATGGGATGATTGTGTTGCAAAAGTAGCCGTCTAGTTAGAAGATTGCAGTTTTCTGTTTCTGGCCTAGACTTCAGTCAAGAGATGAGCTGTAATCATTGCATCCAGTTTCCCTGATCTTTATCAGGATTCTCTGCAGCTAACCTTACAATAAGTGTTTCTGTTTTGAAAACCTCTTTGTTCAAACTAATCCTTCAGATTTTAATTCTTGTTTAAAAAAAGCCCTAAACAAAACCAACAAATCATAAAACCCAAATCCTGTCTCCTAGGTCTTTAGGAAGTGAGAGAAAGCATCATAAGTTGCTGTTGCTCTGTTGGAACAAACTGTGAAAATTACTTACTCTAGTTTCAGTCCTTGTTTTATGCTTGGCAAATAAAAGAAATAGAACGAAAAGACACAAGTTATAAGAAATGCCGACTGTTCTGGGATTTATTTTCTTTTGCAATTGAAAACTAGTAAAGCTAGTTACCATCTGACTGTCAAAAACCTGTAGTCTGCCAAAATATTATGGTACAAAATGAGGTGGACAATCCTTGCATCTGATGAATGGGAACAGGGAAAGGAAAAGCAGGTTAGAGAAACATAGAGAGAACAGGAGGAATACTTTGTTTCCTGGCAACTTTCTCACAGCACACTGCAGTGCCGAGATGCTTCTCTCTAAATTCATTGGATGTGACAGTGATGTGAAATTTTACAGCTTGTTTCACAAGCTTTCCTTTTTGTTCAGGCAGTCTAAAGCTCTGCTCATGGCAGCAGGGAAAAGAAACCCAGGAGGTGATAGGGCTTCACTTCTAATTGGTCATTTTGCATTTGTAGCTGGTGTTAGTGATGAATAGGCCAGAGCTGCTATTGTAGATGCAGGGGTGGCTTTTCTGCTGCACTCTCTCCTTCACTTGGTAGGTACAGAGGGACCATCAGGGCACAAGTTTTAGCTCTCACTATGTCTAGCTCCACGCTTGTTTAAAGCCATCCAAATAATTTCCTGGTATCAGCAGGTGCATTTCAGGAGTTTGCCAAATAACTTGAGTGAGCAAAGATTATTGGGCAATGCCTTCTGTCCACATGGCTTTAGGTGCAATATCTGAGTCAGGGAAGTTCAGATTATGTTTTGAAGAAAGACAAACAAGAAAAGCAGCCAAAACACTGCACCACCACCCAGAAATGAGACAAAGAGGCTTTAAAAGTACCCTGTGTTTGCTGTAGAATTCCTCTGTTTAAAAAATGCTTTCTAATGACCTCTTGACTTAGTGTCTGCAGAAGAACCTGCCAGGAGTACCCAGCTGACCACCCTGATCCTGCTTTCCAGAGCAGAACTCACTCCTGGAGCAGGGATGCCCCAGTGTCCTGTGTGCACCTGCTCTCTCTGAGGTAAGCCCACAGGAAAGGACAATGGCTGGAGGGCTGTGCTGTGTCCTGACTGAAGTCCTGCTCCCAAGATGCTGGAAAATGGTTGATCAGGTTGAGGTAAGTTTTGTTGGCTGTGTCTGAGGTGATCTGTGATCATGGTCACTGCACACTGACAACACCTCGTGTGCACCTTTCCTCCAGCTGGGGAAGCCCACACAGCTGAGGAGTCCAGGTTGTTGGATGCTGTGTGTGCATTATTGTAATGTGCTTCTGCTCTTCATCGTGGCTCTCACACAGTGTGGACAGGATGTGATTAATGAGCAGACAGATTTGTTTTAGGAATAGCTGAGATAGTTCATGTCCCCTGGTTATGGTACAAGGAAATCATCCTAGCAGGATGGCAGGACATGCTTCATTCATCTCTTAAGGCTCATTATCTGAACAGGCTCACAGAAACATGCCAGGGAATGCCTTAGGAACATGACAGCTCATTAATCATGTAGTCCTGCAATAGAAATAGACATCAAGTGCATTAATTACTCCTCAAACAGTTACATTTGTTGGGACTTTCTCTTAGCTAGTGTTGGAAGATGGCTCATTTTCCAGGAATAACACTCACTTTGCCTCCTTGTTTCTAAATAATCAATAAAGTTTTAACAGAAAAATATCTTGAGTACCAACATGTGTCAATATAGATAAATGTGCTTGAAATTCTAAGTCATATTCTGTGTTACAATAATTATTCCTTTCAAATGGAGCTAAATGGAGGTAAATGTTGTTTGCCTCCAGTTTTATTACATGTTACTGCTCTTAGAGCTAAAGCAATCATATGGAATAAAAGATGCATAATTCAGAACATGAGGTGGAGAATGAAGACTATCTGCTGGGCCAATAGTTCCTCTTTTGAGGTACCTTTTTAAAAAAAATCCTTCCATCTTTTTCTTGGATGCTGATTTACCTCTAGGAACTCTCACAGGAAGAGTAAACAAGGTTTAGGAAAGGTGATGATGGGGGCTTGTGCCCTTAAAGCACTGTGGGGATTTTTTTCCCCTTGTCAATCAGCAAGCCTTATAGCCAAGCAAAAGTCAGTCTCCTTCTTTGGAAATGCAGTCTCTATTTGGAAATGCAGTCTCTAAGGTAATAACTCAGCAGACCACACTGGTGTGCACCAGAAGAAGTTTAAAAGCCCAATGTCAAGAAGAGAACATGCTATGGGCTGATAAGATTTGAGCAGGTTTTCTTAAATGCTTCAGGGATTTTGGTGAGTCACTGGGGGCAAAGCTTGGTGCAATTTCTGCATAGGCTTTATTTTTTAGCTAGACTTTAAAAATTGAAGAAAAATAAAATCAGATGTGTATAGATAAATGATGGAATTGATACAGAGAAAAGTTGAATTAATATTAAATGCAGAGATGTATTGAGAATGTGGGCTTGAGCACATTAGACAGAGCACATCATCACTGTGCCTGTTGGAAATAAATCCCTTGCCCAGCTCTTAATTGTCATTCCTACGCTGTGCAGACATCATTTCACATCATGAAGTTTGTAATCCTTTTGCCTGTGGCTTGAATAAAAGCCAGGATTCATTCTTCTGGCTCTTACTCTTTATGGCATTTCTTTCAGTAGCAGATTCTATGTTTAATGAGGCTCTGAGGTGCAAAATTTAAAGTGACATCCTGTTTTCATGCAAGTTACTAGCAAATGGCCAAAAGTACCAGGAATTTACCTTAACTTCTGAGAACCAGCCTGGAACAGAGATCAGGAGAGTGGTTTAGGCACAGGTTTGGTTTTCTGGGACTTGTGGATGACATTGGTGGCACCTCACCCCAAAAATCCTGGAGCCATCAGTGCCACTGGAGCTCAGAGTCTGGCTTGGCAGTGAGTTGGCTTTGCTTGCAAAGAAAGAGAGCACTCAGTGTGAAGGAGCAAATGTCTACCAGCACTAGACATGAGCAGGAGCAGGTGCACTCTCATCATAGTGAAATCAGGACTAATCAATTATTGGCAAAATGCTGCAACTCATTTGTGATTGATTTGATCCAAACTTTTCCATTTATGTTTTTTCCTCTGAACCTAGGGAAGCATTTCCCTTAATTTGCTGCTTTTGATGATTTATCAGTTCTGGTTTTGAGTCCAGGTGTTTAGATAATAGTGAAAAACTCTGGAATAGGTGATCCTGGCTCCTGCCTGATAAGAGGAGCTGGTTGTTAATCTGCAGTGCCAATATGTATGAATTTAGTGAGGAAAAACAAAGGGAAATGTAGATGCATTGATGTTTCCCACTGGATTTTTCTCCCATATTCTTTGAAAATAATATCTTTCAGTACTAGAACTGTGAACTGTGGAGGGGTTGAAAGGACTGGGGAAGTATCAAGCATGAGAGCAAAGGAATAAAAATGAACTGAAGGGACTGAAATATTAATCGGATTTATTTCATTTTAAATCACTCAGCCCTGATGCTGTAGCATGAAAGGACCAACAGAAAAACAGAAGCAAGAGCAGTGGGCAGAGCACAGCAGCAGGAGTTAGCCAAGGCATTGGGCCATGTTAGTGGGGGGGGGGGTGTAAATCTGGGTTTGGTGCTCCTGCCTGGGCTGTGGTCCCTTGGACTCAGCCCTGATTGCTGCTGGGAGTGAAGGAGGCTTGTGCTCTGTCCCTCTGAACACCTGTCATGAGCCATTGGATATCTCAGGAAGAGCGCCAGTAAAACTCTTGCATTGGACTTCTGGAGGGCAGACTTTGGCCTGTTTAGGAGACTTATTCAGAGCATCCCTTGGGAAGCAGCCCTTAAAAACAAAGGAGTTCAGGAAGGGTGGGCATGCCTCAAAACAGAGATCTTTAGGGCACAGGAACAGACTATCCCTGTGTGCCGAAAGATCAGTCAACGCGGTAAACGTCCAGCCTGGCTGGGCAGGGAGGTTTTGGAGGAACTCAGGAATGAAAAGAGGATGTATCAGCGCTGGAAGGAGGGTCAGGTCTCTAAGGAAATATTCAAGAAGGCTGCTAGAGCATGCAGAAAAAAAATTAGGGAGGTCAAAGCTCAGTTTGAACTTAGAATGGCAACTTCTGTAAAGGATAATAAAAAATGTTTTTATAAACACATTAATGCTAGAAGGAAGGGTAAGACCAGCCTTTGTTCTTTATTGGACAAGGGAGGGAACTTAGTATCTGCAGATGAGGAGAAGGCAGAAGTGCTTAATGCCTACTTTGCCTCAGTTTTTAGTGGAAAGATGACTTGCCCTCAAGACATCTGCCTGCCTGGGCTGGTTGGTGGTGTCAGGGAGCAGAATGGTCCCCACATTATCCAAGAGGAGGCTGTCGTAGAACTCCTGAAATGCTTGGATGTTCATAAATCTATGGGACCAGACAGGATCCACCCCAGGGTAATGAGAGAGCTGGCAAATGAGCTTGCAAAGCCACTCTCCATCATTTACCAACAATCCTAGTTCACTGGTGAGGTTCCGGATGACTGGAAGCTGGCCAATGTGATACCCATTCACAAAAAGGGTGCAAAGGAGGATCCTGGTAATTATAGACGAGTCAGCCTGACCCCAGTACCTGGCAAAATAATGGAACAGTTTATATTAAGTGCCATCACACAGAATTTACAGGATGGATGGGGTATGAGACCCAGTCAGCATGGGTTTAGGAGGGGTAGGTCATGATTAACCAACCTGGTCACCTTTTATGACCAGGTAACCCACCTAGTGGATGCAGGGAAGGCTGTAGATGTTGTTTATTTGGATTTCAGCAAGGCCTTTGACACTGTCTCCCACAGCATACTCCTAGACAAGCTGGCAGGCCGTGGCTTGGACAGGAGCACTCTTTGCTGGGTTCAGAACTGGCTGGATGGCCGGGCCCAGAGAGTGATGGTGAATGGTGCTGCATCCAGCTGGCGGCCAGTCACCAGTGGTGTCCCTCAGGGCTCTGTGCTGGGGCCAGTTCTGTTTAATATTTTTATTGATGACATGGATGAGGGTTTAGAGTCTTTCATTAGCAAATTTGCAGATGACACTAAGCTGGGAACATGTGTTGATCTGTTAGAGGGACGGAGGGCTTTGCAGAGGGACTTGGAACTGTTGGATGGATGGGCAGAATCGAATGGGATGAAGTTCAAGAAGTCCAAGTGCCGAGTCCTGCACTTTGGCCACAATAACCCCCTGCAACATAATAAGCTGGGGACGGTGTGGCTGGACAGTGCTCAGGTGGAAAGGGACCTGGGGGTGCTGGTTGACAGTCGGCTGAATATGAGCCAGCAGTGTGCCCAGGTGGTCAAGAAGGCCAATGGAATCCTGGCCAGTATCAGGAATGGTGTGGCCAGCAGGAGCAGGGAGGTCATTCTTCCCCTGTACTCAGCACTGGTGAGGCCTCACCTGGAGTATTGCGTCCAGTTCTGGGCCCCTCACTTTAGGAGGGACGTTGAGATGCTTGAGCGAGTCCAAAGGAGAGCAACGAGGCTGGTGAGGGCTTGGAACACAAGCTGTGTGAAGAACGACTGAGGGAGCTGGGGTTGTTCAGCCTGGAGAAAAGGAGACTCAGAGGTGACCTTATCACCCTCTTCAGCATCCTGAAGGGTGGCTGTGGTGAGCTGGGGGTTGGTCTCTTTCTCCAGGCATCAATGGACAGAACATGAGGACACAGTCTCAAGTTGCGCCAAGGGAGATACAGGCTAGAATTAAGGAGGAAGTTTTTTACAGAAAGAGTGGTCAAATACTGGAATCATCTACCCAGGGAGGTGGTGGAGTCACCATCCCTCGATGTGTTTAAAAAAAGACTGGATGTGGCACTTGGTGAGGTAGTTGAGGTAGTAGAACATGGGTTGGACTGGATGATCTCAAAGGTCTCTTCCAACCTAGAAATTCTGTGATTCTGTGATCTCACAGTTACAGGACACTGTGCTATGGACATGAAAGTTTATTTTATGAACTCATTCAGAAATCTAACAAGACAAGGGTTCAAAATGCAAATCTTGCATAAATGTGTCTGGCAATGACTCTACACAGAGCTGTTGCTGTGATTGTCCTGTTTGCTTTCAGCAGCAGCACATAATGAATTCAGACACAGAAAAATGACTGTATTAATGCACTAGGAACAAATTTAGATACTTCATGTGAAACCACTGGAAACTGGAGATGCATTCCCATCATACTGCCTTCATCAAATTCCTTTGTACATAACCTCTATTTTTTTTAGATTCAGGTTGTGTTGAACATGACCCAATTTAACTACATTAATTTTTACTGTTTCATGATAGAAGCCTGGAGATTCAACAGTATTTTACATTCTAAAATAGTGTCCTGATTTTATATGATTTATACTGTAAATTGGTGTATATTTCTCAGGAATGGCTGCAGATACTCAGCCCTAGGTAAGTGTGATCAACAGGATATGAAAGCACTGGATGATTCCTTGAGGTAAGGAATGTGCTTGTTTTATGAGGCAGTAATGCCTGTCAGCTCCAGCCTGTTGAAAGACTCTAACTTTGTGTTGCTGCTTCAAGCTCAGGTGAAAGTTTTCTGTACTTTGAAGTTGATGAATACCTAATTTTCATAGACTGTGAATTCATAGTAATTTCATTTTGTAATAGGCATCATGCAACTTGAAGGAGACTGATTTATTTCTTTTATTATTTTTTTTCCTTGTGCCAAATGCAAAGAATTCTGAAAAGCAGAGAGAATCACTGTGCATTTGTATGTTAATGCTACCAGGTAATCATCTTGAAAGAGTGGATGTGATTAACAGCTTGAATCATAAACTGAGAGAAATGCACAATACTTGACAGGGAGGGAAGCGTCTGATACAATGTGAAAACACCTGGCCACGAAATTGTTTTCCAAAAACTGAAAATCACAAGTAATTATCAAGTGTTTTACCTGACTATGCTCATCACTCTGTTTCAGTGACACTTGAACTGATATCATGTTTCATCTCTCAGAAGTGTGGTTTTTGGATAATCACCCTAGACCTGTGTTTTGCACTCTCCCATCTTCCTGCTTGATGTGCACAGCAAGTGCTTCCCTGGTGCACTTGAAGGGGCAATCAAGGCTGCAGCTGGAATCAGGCACTCAAGACAATTGAGAGGAAGACCTTCATTTGGCAATTCTCATCAGGAGGGGTCTGACAGGATGCCTAGATGGCCCTAAAGCAGCCTGAGCTGAATTCCAGGGAACAGAGCCTGCAATGCCAATTCTGTTAGCATGGACTGGAGCTTTCTGTCAGGAACTTTGCTCGGGGTGAACAGATGGACTTTGGGGTGTGAGGAATTGCCATTATATGGTGGCACTTGTACTGGCTTATAATAACAATTAAAGAGGAAGGTTGTCCATGATACCCAGCTGCATACCCTACAGGAAAAGAAAGGGCAGCTCCAGCCTTTCCATACCCATTTATGCATTTTATTTTTATTACATATTTTCTCAGAAGAAAAGGTGGAGTGATAGGGACAGAGCCAAAGGATGCTGGGTTCCCTTTGACTCTGAGAACATTTATAACTCATAAATCCAAATGCTGTTTCTGGCTTTGGAATATGGTTGTGAACCATTCATGGTTTTTATTGTGCTAATAACCCTTTTCCTGTTACTGGCCTCAGACACTCGGTAGAAAACTGCCTTTTCATGTCAGAAAAGGAGCTTCCTGTCTCAAATTATTCCAGGACACACCATAAAACTGACATCCCTACTGGTTTGTTCCTCATCTCAGAGATGAAAGTTGCAGTAAGAAAAATGGCACTCTGTCCCTCAGGGAGCAGATTCAGAGTAGGTCAGGTCCTGACATTCTTACACAGCTCCAGGGGAAAAAAAAGGATGTAAATCAGGTTGGTTTGTTAAGGAAATGAGGTGAATTTTCACCTCAGGTGGTGACAGTGCTTCCCTGGCACCTGCCCTTAGGCTGTGTGAGGTCAGCTCTGCCCTACAGTAGAATTCCTCACAGTATTTTATCAAGCAATGCTTTTTGGGTGAACCTCCTAACCTGACACAACATGAGGGGCCATTGGGTACTGCAGATCACACATGAACACAAAGGTTATTGGCTTTTATTTGAACTTCAGGTACCATGACCTCACAGAGGGCTGTACCTTCCTAGTCTGGTGTTTTCATCATGCTAGAAAATCATGTTGGTTTTAGTTGGAGACTGTTTCTTTGATTTTTAGCATGTTGAGAGGATATTCTTGCTTTTTCCCCCATGATAACTTTATTACTTCATGAGCTGGAAAAATAACAGGGAAATTTTCAAGCAATTTAGTGGTTTCACTCTGAAGTATAGCAAAAAATCAAAGTCTCAAAATATTTCAAGGAAAGGCTAAAATAATCAAATGAACTTTGGAAAACATTATTTTTCACTGCAATTGAATAATTCATATCAATGCATACAGGAGGATTAAAGATAAATGGGACAAGGGAATTTGAAATGAGAAAAAGGAAATCTTAAGATGAGATAAAAACAGTCTGAGTTCTGCATTTTGAATTTCCCTGGTTTAAAAAAAAAAGAATTTATTTCAATCAGCACATTCTGGTATTCTGGTACCAATACAACATTTCCTGCAGATGACCTGCTGGGAATTTTTTAAATTCTGTCCTGTTGTTTGACAGTGGATTTCAGACCTTGTTTTCCTTTGATCCCTATTTGCTCTGGGGCTTGCTCTCTTTCAAACTGTCTCAGGAGTTCCAAGATCTCTGAGCCATAGGTAGATCTGTTTTTGACCCCTTGTGTAGCTTGAGGTGGCAATTGGAGGAGAGAAGGTACAAGGTGATGGGAAATGGACTTGATGAGTCTTGGAACCATAAAGATCATCCAGTTCCACCCACCCTGATGTAATGGTTAAATTGGTAGAGGAGGCTGTAACCAGGCTAATTCATTAAGAGTTCTGTGTCCAAAGGCAAAAAAAGTGCTAATCTAATTTAACATGTGCAAGTGAGAAGGCTGGTGTTAAATTCAAGCAGGGAGTGGAAACTGCATGCTCTGAGGACCTGATGCCTGAAGTGACATTTCCAGTCAGATTTGAAACGATCAAGGTAAGCCCAGGAACTGGAAAGGTGGTGTGTGCTTCTGAATAATCAAAACAGGCAAAAAACTGGGGGAATAAAGAGTGTTGGTTTAAATGAAATCAAATGTTTTCAAGAGATGTTTAAGAATATGCATCCTTGTGCCTTGTTCAATTACAGACTTAATTTCTTCAGCTAAGTCCGTGCCTAACTGTGAGCACAAAAATTCACCTGCCATTTTTCCACCTCTAGGAGGTTAAAATCACTGCTTCATATTACATGTTGAAAATGTTTTAGGTATTTCATTTAATTCACATGCTCCATTTAATCTGCAAGTTACATGAGTCAGAGCTGACTCCTTTGATCTCTAAAGCCACAGACATACCTGAGGTGCATCTGTGTACAAGGATTGAAAGTGGAGCAGCCCATTGGACCTCTGGAGACCTGGTTTTGTTTTTGTCTGCCACTGGGTGGGTGTGGAGAAGCCACATTGCTCTGCTGCATCCTTGGTTTGCCTCTCAGGAGGAAAAAGATAATATCACTGACCTTTAGAAAGCACTTGAGATCTAATTATTTATAGATATGGGAGCATTACAGGACAGGTTTTCATTTTTCAGTGTAAAAATTTGGTTACTTTTTGAGTGGCAACAGAGCTTTTTCCCTCTCAATTATTTATAGATGAAATCAGAACTTAATGGTCAGTCCAAAGCAAGCAGTGCTTTGAAGAGGAGGCTGAAGGCACAAGATGACTCAGGCCATTGGAAGAGTACATTTCATTTGCAACAGGGTTAAACACCATTACATTTATTAAATGTAATGATCTAGTAATCAAGGATAGATAAAAATCTCTATTAGCTTTTCATTGAATGACATTGTAAAATGTAGCTCCAAAGGCTCTTTGTGGTAATGTCTTTGAGTGAATGTCTTCTACTCACATTCTACCTTCTCAAATACTTGAATATGGAGATTTCAGGAGTTTTTACATATTTCTAGTATTGAGCCCTCTGAAGAGATGAGTAGGTTATGCCATTTCTCTTGTTTAGTAAGTCACAGTAAGCAGCATCTGTATTTTTGTACAGCACAGCCCTATTGCTCTTTTAAACAGTGTGCTGACAAAACAATTTCACTGTAATTGAAACAGCTCACTGCCACTCCTCTAGAGAAAATAAAACTGAATTTGATGCCCTGGTTGTTACTGACAAGGCATTTCATCATGAAAACAGTTAAAGTTTCATTTAAATCATTAGACTAGGTTATCAACAGTGGAATACCTCATAGCCAAGTTTTCTTACTTGTTCTTGTCGTGAACTTTGTGTTGCATGGAGAATATTGACACAAACAAGAGAAACCTGCAGCACTCTGCAGCATTGTCTTTATGGATAATCTTTGGCCAGAACATTTGTACTAATTGAGCCTCTCCAGTCCCCTGCCTGCTGTGTTGGTTGTAAACTGGAAACCATTGCTGCATAAAAACAGAAACCCAAATATTTGGGTCTATCCAGCCAAACAAGGACTGTCTCTAGGTTAGCAGTCTAGCTGGCTCCACAATGGAAATGATGAAAAGCAAATATGCAGCAAAAAAGAATAATTCTGGGCATTATCTTGTACTCCTGAAGGTCCACTCAGTTATCCACAGTTCAGTCACTGAGTGTGGATAAAGCCTGGCAGAGAAACCAGCTCGGTCTGTGTGAGCTTCTTTGTGCTGGGTATTTGCACAGGAAACAGGCTTGGGAAATCTTGTCTGTGTGTTCAGCTAAAGCATTTCCCTTGCTGCAACCTGCATTTGAGTGCTGATTTACCTAGCTAACTAACTTTGGAAAAATTCAGACAACTCTCTGAAATTACCTAAAAATCACTGCCTCAAACACGTGAATGTGAAGAATTGGGTTTAAAAAGAAAAGCAGAAATGAAACAATTTTTTAAAACTCATGCCAAAACCCAGCAACCCCCCAAAAGGGTAAAAAAGAAACATAAACCCTAGCCCAAGCACTCTAAGAATTATATTTCACCTGCAGACTTTGAGTGTTTGTCTGCCTGGTACTTGAGCAGAGATCAGAGCCTTCTGTAATCCTGTTGTCATCTGTTGGTTTCTCGGCTGTTTTAATGACCTGGAAAGGCTCGGGGTGGCCTTGGGCAGCCCACGCTCCAAAGGACGAAAAGAGGCTTCAGGTTTTTTCTCGGTCTTCAGTGTTTATTAGTTTTTTATCTAAAACATTTTCTCTCGGCCCGACAGAGGTCTGCACAGCAAGCCAGCCATGAGCACACTGAGAGCCCCCGGGGCGGTCACTTATCTTTATACTCAAAACTACATATACAATATTTACCTATTTCCCCCAATGCCTTTTACCCTTATTGACCAGTACACCTTTAGTAATAACCAATCCCAAAGTGCCAACATCACCACAGAAGATGGAGGCCAAGAAGAAGAAGAAGAAGGACAGGACACGCCCCAATTTCTCCATCTTACTTCTTTAGACCCCCTGTACGGAAATCTTAAACCCTGTGTTTCACACTCTAATTAACTTATCCCTTCACCATTTACCCCGGTGAAATCCTCCCATCCTCATACAGGTGTCGTCTCCCGTGTAGGATCAAAGTCCAGCCACCAGACACTTCTGGCAACATTCCAGGACCTCCGAGCCCCCCAAGGGTGGTCTTGGTGACTCGGCACATCAGTCCTGAGGTGCTGAGATCCCACATCTCCCCCTTCTGTTTGCACTAAAAAGACCTCTTTTGCTACCTGACTCATGACACGTCTTAAACATGCAAAAATGCATGGGACAACAAGTATGAGGACTAAGAGAATTATTAAGATATAGAATCCTATCTTTAAAATTCCTCTCCAAATGGGAGAGATGTCAAAGAATTCTACCAGCTCATCGATCCATGATCCTGTGATCTCGCCAAGCTTATTTATGCTGTCCTTTATGTTTTTTAATACTTTCATGAATTGATCTTGAATGATCGGAGATATTCATGCAGCACATCCCTTCAAATTCTTCACACCCATGTCCATGAGCGAGCAATAGATAATCGATCACCGCTCTGTTTTGAAGAGTCACCTGTCTTACACCACTGATGTCTTTTAACATGTCATCCAACGCGACAGACACAGACCGCGCATGTTTGCTTAACCAACAACCCATGCGGTCAATTTGAGTCAAGGCCACCCCTGATGCTGTTTGAGGTGAGAAGATTGCTGTAGCAATTCTCACTGTCTTGTCCCAAGAAAATATTTCGTCATTGCAATCTGCTGCATAATGTTTTATTGATCTTTGCGCTTTCTCTCCCTTAGCATGTTCAAATCAGGCGACAACACTGAAATTTCCCCAATGCTGCATGGACCTCCCGTGGCATTAGCAGGAATGCCGTGCCAAATTCTGTCCCCGCAAATTAAAAACAAACCCCGTGGCAATTGCACTGGGACTTGGATCGATCCTCTGGCAGTTTTCTCTGTGTATTTACACCATGCTGATGCATTCTTATAGAATTCATGACTGGGAGTCAAATCGATAGTTTTTGCCTTTGTGACACTTGGAGTTTCAAACTGCATGCAGAGTTCCATTGTCATGGACCCAAAAATCTCCAATTCCTGGGGTTCTGTAGAAGCCACAGGAAGTAGATGTGTCCGAGCACACCACTCTTTCACCCTAGATATTTCCAAGGCGCAACCTCCTGAATCTTCGAAATGCTGATTTCCAGACCTGCCTTTTGCACCTCTTCAATCACACAGTCATGAGCTTCTTGCAGTTCCTGTTGTGTTGATGCTGCAATGAGCAAATCATCCATGTAATGAATGATCTTCACCTTCGGAAATTTCCTTCGCGCTGGTGCCAAAGCTCGTGCCACGTACCATTGACAGATCGTCGGAGAATGTTTTAGGCCTTGTGGAAGAACGACCCAATGGTACTGCTGCAGAGGTGTTTCCTTGTTGATACTCGGAACTGAAAAGGCAAATCTTGGAGCATCATCCAGATGGAGTGGAATACTGAAAAAACAATCCTTGAGGTCAATGACTATAAGCGGCCATTCTCTGGGAATCATTGAGACAGATGGAAGTCCCAACTGAAGTGGTCCCATGTCTTCTATGACTTCGTTGATCTTCCTGAGATCATGTAACAACCTCCATTTGCCCGATAGCTTTTTCTTGATGACAAACACTGGAGAATTCCAAGGGCTGTCTGTTGGCTTGATGTGTCCCTTCTGCAATTGTTCTTGGACCAGGTCTTTCAAAGCACTCAACTTTTTCTGCTCAAGGGGCCACTGATCCACCCAAACTGGATCATCTGTTTTCCATGTCAACTTCAATGTGGCGAGTGCCGCAGTGACCCCTATTAAAAATCCACTTCGTTCTTCACGCCCCATTGTGCCAAAAGGTCTCGACCCCAGACTGTGATCGGCTTTTGGACGACAAAAGGACGAATGATCGCCGTGTTGTCTCCTGGTCCCGTGACAACAACGGAATTCTCACTTTGCAGACACAGAGATGCTCCCCCTATGCCTGAGAGAGAAACCAAGGGCGCGACCAAGCTCCAACTGCGTGGCCAAAAGATGTACGATATTACTGTTACATCCGCCCCTGTGTCGAGCATACCTCTGATTGCTATTGTCCTGTCCCCACATGTCAATTGGCATGTGAGCGTGGGTCGGTCTCGACCTATGTGCTTCACCCATGTTGTATGTACTTCAACATGTTCCTTCATAGGGAAACCTTCTTCGTCGAAGATTGACATGACCTCTCCAACTGCGTGTGGCGGCAATGCGAAAGCTCTCGCAACCACAGTATTTTCCGGTACAGTCAATGGTGGACGAAGCGCTCTTGCCAAAACTGTCAATTCTGTATTTTTGTCTGCTGAGACAACCGTAGGATAAACTATGAGTCCAAGAATACTGCATTTATCTTGCCCAACTATCAAGAAATCTTGTTTTTTGCATGAATCCCCGCGGATACCCGTTGGTATCTCCGCATGACTTTCATCTAGAAAGCATACTTCTGTCCCAGGGCATCATATGTAACTGGCATTGTCAAATCTCCTGATCCCGGAAATAAATGCTTTTCTTTTGCCAATGCTTTTCTGATGCACTTCCAATCCATCGTCTTCACCGGCTCTTGAAATTCCTCTTCTTGAGACTCCATTGGGATTTGCATGAATAATGGTGTTGTGGATGTCATTGGTGATTCATCGTATCTCATTTCTCGCCTTGAGGTTTTTGGCCTCACTCCTAAATCCGAAAATGAAACTCGAGGATCCTGTTGATATTTCTTTTTTGCTGTACCAAATGAATGCAAGAAGCTTTTGGCTGCTTCTGCTGCTGACAGCATCCATGCCGGAACACCTTCCGATGCTGTGATCCTTATGACATCTTCTCCTTGTTGCTGTGCTTCATCTGAACTTTCATCGTCTTTGCGAAATCCCAAAGTTGACAGATAATCCCTTTGTTGTGTTATCATTATCTCCTTTGAAGTACTCTTCTTTTTGTATAATGTTGGGGAAAATTGCTGCATTGTTGCAGTCTCGCCACCAGATGGCGCTGTGGCTCCACCGAACAGATCCGGCATGTCGTGCACTTCTGTCATCCCCCCACGAGGTGGCGCTGTCACCAGCCTCCCTGGCTCGGATGACGGAATGAACTCGACTGCTCCTCTTCCGGTTGACTGCCGTGTCTGCGATCTCGTTTGAGACCGAGTCTGCCTGGCCTTTAATTCAGCTGAAAATGGAGCTCGAACACCAGAACGTCTCCCTTGAAGGGAAGAGATTTGGAGTCCGAGGGTTGTGATTAAAGGCACCGAGTCTGGAGAGGGTGTGGAGCCCCGGGACGTAGAATCCCGAGCACGGCCCCTCCTCGCCCGAGACGTCACAGGGGACCTGGCCCGCCCCCGCCCGCGCTCTGCTCTCTGCGCATGCGTGCTTTCCGAGCCACTCCCTGTCTCTCCCAAGCGAACGTCACTCTCTCCCCCTCGTTCCACCTCCGAAATCTCCTCCCCTCGGTCTGTCCCCAACTCTGTCTCCTCCCCCTCTGACGCTATGTCCACTCCCCCCACCGGTGGGCGCAGCCCGCCCCCCGCCGGCATCCGGGCCCGCTCCGCGATCCGAGCCGACCTCCGCACCGGGTCTGACATCACAACCGCGCGCCTCCTGCTTCTCTCTACAGTGGCCCTTTGGGGCTGCGCAGCTTCCCCCAATTCGCCGCCCGTATTTAACGCTCCTGCACTGGTTTGTGACTCCCCCCCCGGGTCTGTGCGAGTCCTGCCCCTCGCGCCCTCGCGCGCGTTTCTGGCACCGTGCCGGCTGGAGCAGCCGCCGCTCCCGGCGTTGTGCTGACAAAAGCCGCACCGGAACTTGTGTCTCCCGTTACCTCCTTACCTGCGCCCCCCACCTGCACCGCTGCAGGCTTGCTGCCCTGCTCTGTTGCCGCCGCGCCGCCGTGCCCGTCGCCAGAAAGCGCCCCTCCCGACCCCTTCTGTTCTCCCCCCTGCATCCCCCCTTCCGATCTCACGTCTGAGTCGGACCCTGACTCCCCTGTACTCTCCGGGGTTTCAGGACGTTTTAGGGATTTCCTGGGGTTGCTGGGTCTTGGAATCGGAGGCTTTAATATTATTTCCCGCTCCCTTTCCTCGAGAGCTTTTCCCCCCTGGCTACCTGAGGCCAGAGCTAATTTTTGCTCTCCCCCTTCTTCTTCTGAGGGTCCCGCAACTTCTCATTGCTTTTCCAGTCTTTTCGACTGCACAGAAATGCCTTCTAGCATTATTCTTGCTGGCGAGAGCAGCTTTAACGCTGTCTCATCTTTTTTTGTTGCTAAGAGATATAAATGTCTGTTAATTTCCTGCCAAAACCCTACTTCGAATAGCAAACGTGTCTCTGAAAATGGATAATTGAGCCTTACCCACAATAATAACTGTTTTAACTCCTTCTTTGGGATCCCTTCTGTGTATGATTCAGCCACGCCTTGTAAGGCGGACAAAATTCCCCGCTGTTCCCGGGAGAGTGTGCCCCCCATGTTATTTTTGACCTTCTCACCGAATCTGTCGTCAGAGCGGTCCGAAGGCTCCCGATCTCCGTCCAGCAGGTCACAGGAGATGGATCCAGAGGCGCCTTTCTGGTTCCGATCCGGGCTGCTCTGCTACGAACTTTCTTCGGCAGAAGCTGAGAGATGGAATTCTCAGTGACTGCTGTTTTTTGCAGAGTGTCCTGGCCGTTTTTTTTTTCTTCTTTTTTTCTTCTTGCTTCTCTCCTCAGGAGTTATCAGTGCTCTCCTGGGAATTCGTCCAAGACCGCAGCTGCCCTCTCGGCTCTTCAGCTCTTCAGGGCTGACACCTCCCCATCTGGTGGGAGTAGCCCACGCAGCGGATGCCACTTGTTGGTTTCTCGGCTGTTTTAATGACCTGGAAAGGCTGGGGGTGGTCCTGGGCAGCCCACGCTCCAAAGGACGAAAAGAGGCTTCAGGTTTTTTCTCGGTCTTCAGTGTTTATTAGTTTTTTATCTAAAAGATTTTCTCTCGGCCCGACAGAGGTCTGCACAGCAAGCCAGCCATGAGCACACTGAGAGCCCCCGGGGCGGTCACTTATCTTTATACTCAAAACTACATATACAATATTTACCTATTTCCCCCAATACCTTTTACCCTTATTGACCAGTACACCTTTAGTAATAACCAATCCCAAAGTGCCAACATCACCACAGAAGATGGAGGCCAAGAAGAAGAAGAAGAAGGACAGGACACGCCCCAATTCCTCCATCTTACTTCTTTAGACCCCCTGTACAGAAATCTTAAACCCTGTGTTTCACACTCTAATTAACTTTTCCCTTCACCATTTACCCCGGTGAAATCCTCCCATCCTCATACAGGTGTCATCTCCCGTGTAGGATCAAAGTCCAGCCACCAGACACTTCTGGCAACATTCCAGGACCTCCGAGCCCCCCAAGGGTGGTCTTGGTGACTCGGCACATCAGTCCCGAGGTGCTGAGATCCCACAGTCATCCAGTGATAAAACTGGCGGAGAATTAAAATGGAAAAGGATGCTTCCAGCTGAGATTGGAACAAAATCTGTTGAGAAAGGATTTATGGGTGTTCTTAGGGACAAAACAGGCTAAATATTGTGGTGTGCTTTGTGATGTTTTTAAACTTTGGCACCAGGAAAGACTCAAAGGGAATATTATTCCTGTGACTTGGGTGGTTTGTGCCTGTGTAGTGGCGTGCCTTGCTGTGAGCATGTGCACATAATTTCCTTCATGTGAGCACCCCTTGGATACAGCTCCCTTTCAGAATTATTTTCTCTCTGAGCTCGCATCTCAATCTGTCTACCCCACTGCCCGTCCCTTTGCCATTAGATCCAGCTCAGGATGAGCAGGACAGGTTGCTGTCCCTCTGCCCTTTTCTCTGAGGGACACTGGCACTGATTTCCTTTCTGGTGCTCTGTGGCTCCGTTATCAGGTCCTTGGGTTGCTTTAGTTCAGTCTTTTCAGCCTCTAGCCATTACAGATTCTTTCTCCAAAGCATCTTGAAGATGTTGCTTTGCTCTATTGCTCTGTGAACAGACTTTGAAAGCTTAATGTCCCAATTTTTGTAACAAATTTGTGTATGATTGGAGAGTGCTGCCAAAAGATTGTGTACTGCTTATGGCTCTGATCATTTTTAACTTCGCTTTTTATTCCTCTGCAGCCTCCCAATTTTCTTTCACATCAAATATTTTACCTAAGCCTTCAGAGGATCTTCCTTCCCTTTCCCCTTTTTGCACTGGTGTTTACCCAGAGGTTGGATTCTGCCTGGGTCCATTTCCCTCAAATACACCTCTGTGTGCTTTTTCAGTGTATTGACCCCACATTGCATGTGACAGAGTTTCTAGAAACACCTGTACTTCATCGTCTCCAACACCTTTTTTGAACGCTACTGATCCTGACAGTGACTCTCCCATGTACATGTCAGCTGTCCATCGTGATGATCCGTGTCCCTCCATTTCCCAGTGCCACTGCAGCTTGTCCCTGTTCATCAGCTCTGCCTGGCTCTGCCTTTCCCTGCTGCCTCTTGTGCAGTGAGTCTGGAACCTGGCCTTGGCTGCCCAAGGGCTGCTGCAGGGACATTCTGGGCAGCGCTGTTTGCTCTGTGCAGAGGGGTTTGGTTTCTGTTCCTGTTGGGAGCCCTTCCCTTTAAAGGCTGACTGCTCAAAGTGAGAAATCTGTGCCCTACCTTTGTCCAGGGCAGCACAGGGACAATTCACAAACAATCCCTGTCCAGAAAGGGATTGAGCTGACAGCTTGTGGTGGTTCATTTTCCATTAGCCTTTGTTTGGAATTTATTGGTGCTTGGAGAACAGAATTTTGCCTGTAGAGTTAAACTTGGCTGATGTTTTGGTATTTGTGATTTCTGTTCAATTTTTTGTGCTTTATTTCATTTTACACCATGAGAGCTTAGACAAGGATATGATGTTTCCTTGACCCTTTTAGCAATAATGTAAAAGAAAAATTTTTAGACAAATTGATCATACCCTGCACACTCTGATGGGTCAAACTGTGTGTCACATAGATGTTTTTCAGTTTTGGCCAAACAGAGATGGAAAAAAATTTCCTGGAAATTTAAATGTAATAAGATTTTGCCCCGCTCATTTCACGTGCATTCTTAGAAAAATGTCTCATTGGGTTGCTAAAATTTAAACATATAATCCACAGAAGATGTTAAGCACTGATTCACTTCTAATGCTTTGAAACTGAATTCCAGAGTACATAGCTTCAGTTTCATATCTAAATTTTAGTGCTTATTTTCCTGCTTGTTTTTTTAAAGTGCTCTTCCATAGTTGGATTTTTTGTCCTTTAACAAATTTTATAGACTCCAAACAGTGACAATGTTCTCTCAAATTTTTATCCCTATTCTTCAATCCCAGCCCTAATTAATTTAGCTGCTGTATTTCAGTGGATTAAGTGATTTTTATGCACAAAGTCAGACAAATATTTTAAGCTCCTTTGGGATAAAAGTTACAGGTGATACACATTGCAGTTGGACCAGAGGATTGTTATGGTTCCCTTCTAACTGAAATATTTTCTTCTCTGAAATATTTTGTATTATTGCCAAGTCTTGTGGAAAAGTTCTACCTGTCTTGACACACTTCAGATTATCAAACAGTTTACATTTGGTCAGTGCCATCAATATCTTTTATGGCCTATTTGGATGCAGATGTTCCTTTCCTTGCAGCATAAACTTGAACAAAGCCTAACCTGATCAAAATATTTTTTCAAATCCATGTTTAACAGTTGGGTCCTAAACTCTTCTGATGTTCTATGGTAGAAGGATAAGTTTAACTGTTTCTGATAACCCAAGACAAGATAAGCCAGAAAAGAGTTAACATCATGGATCAAGAATGTAAATTCAAATAAGGAACTTATTTTTGTACTGCAGAAAAGCTGAAGGCAAGCTAAAACTGGAGTTTTCCAAAATGTTTTAATGACCCTTATAGTATGCTGGTGGGGTACAAGAAATGCTACTTTTTAATTTAAATAAATTCAGTTTCTGCCTAATGTGTGTGGTGGGCAATTTGCAATTATGATCTTCATGATGAGTTTCCTCCATGAAATGAGAGGTGTATTATAATTTAAATAGAGCTGTAGATCTGGTTGATTTTAATTTGTGACCTAGGGTCAGCAGTGACTGGGTGTAATAACCCTGCAGTAATGTGACTCCTCAAGGCACATTTGTATAATGAGAAATCAGAACTAGTTATACGAAACACGATGACTTTTTTGCCTTTCCAATTCCAGAATGCTGCTCTCTGAGTCTCCTTTTTGGATGCTTAAAACTCCACTTAGCATGGGGTTTTTCTTGCTATAAAAACCTCTGAAGCTGTTGGCAGCCTCTGATTTACAGGGGTTTACAGATGTCTCTTGTTTCAGCATGCAGCCACAGTCCATGGTTTGCTCTCTCCTGGAAATTCAGCCTCCCCTGTCAGAGGTGTTGCCAGTAGTTGAGATTTTGGGGCCTTCAGCTTTTTGGCTGTTCCCCATTGCTGTGATTTGGGTGACTCCTGCACGGCAGTTTTATTACCTGAGATGAAGTGACAGAATTGATGTGTGTGTTTTTAACTCTCCAGAGATAAAGAGCTAGCTGGTGTCTTCTCCTAAGCATTTAAATATGCCTTGTGCTAAGACATCAGAAGGGACTCGGTTTTTTCTGTTGAGTGCTCCTCATCTGTCAGGGGTAGGAGGGATAACAGCACTGCCTTAGTGTCCTTGCATGTGTCACAGAAGTGCTGCTGTCTCCAGTCCAGCAGCAATAACTGTGCAAGGCTTTACAAAGTGTGACTGTTCTGGGACCCCAGACTGAACCCCAGGTGTGCACTTTGCCTTTCAGAGCAATTTCTGCAGGCCTGGAGAAGGAGGGAATGCCCTCCTCACACTGCTGTGCTTTGACAGATCATCTTGATGAAATGAGCAGTACCTGTTGGAAAATTAATGTGCCTGCTTCATTAGAGTTAATAGAGGAGACAGAAATGATTATCAAATTAAATTTTCGAATTACAAGATGCTTCATGGATGACATGCAGCTGGTGTCTTGAGAATGCTAAGTTCAAAGCAGGCAAAGGATGTGTTTAGCCAGACTTTCTGCAATATGTCTTTATGAAGAAATATTCAGGGGGTAAGCTCTGATAATGATGTTGTTCTCATTTGACCTCAATTTGTCACTTGTACACCTCATTTGGGCACGTCAGGAATTTGTCTCTACCTCCTTCCTACTGAGCATCGTCCCTTCTCACCTGGGCAGTCCAGAGTGCCTTGCTGCTCTCTGACAGTCCCTAGGAAGTGGTTCCAGTTTGGAAGGGCAGCCTGAGTGCAGAAGCAAGCCCAGCCTCCTCTCATGCTGTGTGTGCAGAGAGTGAGCAGGGAGCTGAAATTCCCTCAGGGAGGAGCAGTACAAATGCACACTTGGATAGGATGGGTGGTTTTCCTGTGGGCTGTTGGACTGGGTGCAGATAGGAATGGTGGAATGGTGGCAGAGGAAAAACAAAACCTCCCTCCCTTCTGATTTATAAGGGCTTAACACAAAGTGTCTGGGGGCCATGGATGGGCAGAGAGGGACTGTGAAAGCAAAATAATCCTGGATTTAGAGCAGGACTGCAGAAATCAGAGAGGTCCTTTGTAAAGTAAATCTTGGGAGCTCACTGAAAAACTCCGATGTGCTGAAGAACTTCAAGAGACTGGCTGTGGGGAGACAAGCCTCGAAGACTTGGGCACATTTGGGAAGAGCTAAATGGCAATAAAATAGTTCTGCTCACACCTCTTGTCTCTCATTCTAATTCTCAGAGGTCTCTGCACTGACATGAGAGCATTTGTAGCATCCTTAGGAATGGAATATAGCTCTGCAAGTGTCCATTCTCAGCATGTGCAGACCAGAAATGGGATGTCTGAGCTCATGAGGCCAGGTTCTATATCTGACTGCTTTGTCTGCAGTTTCCTTCCAAGTACAGGCACCTTGTTTTCCAGTTTAAGAAGGCTTTTAAAGAGTTCTTGGGTTGTCCATGAGTAAAAAGCAGTAGAAGCAGTGTGCATTTCCTGGGATTACTGTGTTTGTATTAGAAAGATATATATATACTTATTAATATTTCAGAAAGTGTTGCCCACCTCCTCTGTATTGACACTTAAAACCTTTTTCTTAACCATTGTTCAGAAAATTGTCTAGGTACTGCAATAAAAGCAGAATTTTATATATGGGGAAGACTTCACAGTGAAGTTTCTGGATTAATTGACTTCTTACTGTGTTAGAAGTTATTTATATGCATTTCCTGTAATTCAAGTTGTGAGCTAAATCTATTGATTTAATACAGATAGCACTGAGGTGGAGCTTTTTCAGACCCAAGTCAGTGGTGGAAGGGGCTTGGGAATTCCTCAGGAGAATGACTGATAATGCAGACTGGTCAGTTCAGAGTAGCAAAGGGAGTCATTTGGAGGGGCTGCTTTAAATAATAGAGATTAGAAATGTTTATTGCATGGCACACCTGTAAAAGGTACATGGTTGAAGAGTCTTTAGGAATCACTCTGGGACCAGGTACCTGATCTGCTTCATTCAGTGCTGCTTCCAGCTGTCTCTGGATCAGGTCATGTCAGTCTCAGAGGCAGTTTCCAGTCCCCCTTTGCCATGGTGGCAGTGGGTAAATGACATTGTGTGACCCATTTAGGGTATCTGTAACCACTGCCTGAAGTCAGTGACTACTCTCAGTCCCCAAATAGCTCAGCCTCCCTCCTTGGCAGTGGCTCCTTGGAGGTGTTGCTTGTCTCTGCTCAGAGGGGTGTGCTCTGGGATTCCTGTTTTATCCAGGGCTTCTCTGAGAGCCCTCCTTAGCTCATCTTGGAGCCTGCACCTGGTGCCAGCAGCAGCTCTTGCCTGCTCCTCCTTCTGCTTCCAGCTCTCACTGAGTGTGATCATCCCCTGCTGGGCACCACCAGGCACTGGCACCAGAGACCCACAGTATCGTCACCCTGAGGAATCGACAGAGTCCTAAAGCCCCTTGGATTTGTCTTATCCTTAACAAATTTCACACCTTGGCTCCTGTGGGCATGATTGCTCTGATTTTTGGGGTAAATGCAGAATCAGCAGCCTAAAAAAGCTGTTCTTTGCTAAAGCTACTCACTGATTTCAGTACTAAATTCAAATCTTATTATGCCATTATTTGTTTAGTATTTTGAAACCTCATTTGCAGCCATTTAGTCTGTTTGGTTACTCTCTGTTAGTAGAATCATCTTTTCAGTTAAAGGCAGCAAAGGTCACTATCCTACAATAACCTGAGAGGTTTTTCCATGTTGCTCATGACAAACTTCTCCAGCAATCAATAGCAAGTGTATATTTATTGTCCTTGAAAATGTGAGCTCTCAATTATATTGATGTAGCTGCATTTTTCTGGGATGCATTCAGTCTCCTGATGCATTTTGGTGCTGAGAGTTCTCCTTTGCATTGATTCAGGGTTGGAATGCTACAAAATTTTTCACTTTAGCCTTCCTCGAGGAAGAAAAACCCCATATGCTTCCTTGAACAAGAAAAACAATAGAATTATCCAAACTGATTTCCCCCACAATTTAACTGTAAAAATGCAAACTCTGCATTCTGCAGTCCCCCAAGAGCCCTTCTGGGAGAGTGAGGCTGCAGACAGGGACACATTCCTGCAGCTGATCTGGTCAGCAGCATCTCCTTTACCAAGGGAGCATTGGAATGTGTCCTAAGATAAATGGACGTTTCGCTTCCATGGAATTAAAGCTGGAGAAGTTACTTAAAACTTCCTTAAAATGCAATGATGGGGAAATTACACCCCTAAAAAAAGTACTTTTTAAGAAATGATATATTATTCCTTGATTAAGAGAAGAAAGCCTGAGCAAAGACTCTTAAATTAGATATCTATTATGCTCCAGGCAAGCAGGCTTCCTAAGCAGAAGGAAGTATTGATCCCATGACTGGCTCTGTAGCACAGAGCAGGGAGTGCAATCCATTATCAGTGAGAGGCAGAGCCACTGGCCTCCTGGAGCATTCAATTGGGCTATTACTTGATCTACCTTAATTGATGCTGCTAATGGGATCATATTTATTGTTCTGTAGAGGGGGAGAACAGGCTTGTGGTGAGTCTGGGCTCAGTCACAGGGTGACTGCAACGGCAGCAGAGCCTGGGGTGGGTTCCTGACCAGCTGTGGCCTCTCTGCTCAGACTTTCCCTTGGGGTGGTCTGAAGGGGTTTGTGTTCATTTCAGGTGAATTCAGTGCAGGGCACTTCGAGTTTGCTTTCAAAGTATGTCCCTTGAATTGTGGGAATTATTCAGGGGCTGGCTGTTAATGGTGTTTTCTCATGTCCCACTCTCTCTTCTCAGTACTTGTGATAATAATTGATAATAACTATTGATTCAGTGAAATCTCTCTGCTTAGAACTTCATAACAGACATAGTAATGTGTATATGTGTAATAATAAAATATTAAAAATATGCATATGTGCAAATATATATGTGCATTTGTGCATATATAATATATAGATATACACATGTATATATTTCTGTCATGGCTAGGGGGCGGTCTGTAGCTTGGATCCCATTTGCAATTAAATATCTCCTTTCAAAACTGTCTCACCTTACACTTGTGCAAGGATGTATCTAACAGATTGAAGCTGAGTTCAAGTGTGGTGACAGTCTCCTGCTGAAGTCTGGTTGGCCTAAAAGAAGACAATGGAGGCCCATGACAAAAACAAGAAATGTGACATGACAGCAATTGCAAACTCTTTTACCCATTCTACGTGAACATTTGGTGCATTTGGTTAATCTCTACTAGCAGCCTGCTCTTCTCCAGAAGTATTTGCACATCTTTCTTGCCTGAATCCTGTGTTCTGAGGCTTTTGCCTTGGGACTTTACATTTTCCTTTCTGCTGAAGAAAAGAAGCTATACTAGAATTTCTAGATTGCTTATGATGGTATACCTCATATATATATGCCTGATCTTTGTAGTATTTAAGAAAAGGGTATTAATGTTTTCTTCTGCCTGGAAGCTCCTTTGAACACTGGTGAAGGCTTTGTTGTTTTCAAAGTTCAGGCTCATCTTTGTTGAGTAGCTGTTCCATGGAAGCTTCACAGCACAGCTCAGGTCTGGGTTACTTAACAGGCCCTTACTGTTCCAGAAACTTCTTACTGGTGTTGGAAAGAGGTGTTTGTTTTTCTGATATGAAAGGCTGGCTTGTGCTTTGTTCTGGCTGTGAGTGTGAGGGCTGTGCCTGTTCTGGCTGCAGTGATGGAAATGCCATGGAGGATATCTGCCAGCTGCTCCCTGCCTGTGCAGGAGGAGTGCAGCACCCCTGACCACATCCATCTGACTGGCTGTGGGTGGGCCCAGGGATGGACACCAAAATGTATTGCATGGACCTAATGGACAATGCACATTGCAGCTGGAATGGCTGAGGAATTGGGGGAGCAGTCAAAGCCAGAGTACTTTACATGGTGTTTTCCTGGTGCCAGGCTGTCATGAGTTCTCACATTGCAGCAATCTGCATTTGGGTCTCTGGGAAGGTGATGTGGTTAGCTGAAACTCCTACTGCAAATGAGAGGAACAGCTCACATTTTAAATTTCATTTATGTCTCCCCACCTTTGTAATTGCCTGGATAGCTGGTGAGAGATGATGTTTCTTCTGGTTATAGGACTGAATGTCTCCACAATGTAAAGGACAGGAATCATTTAAAATTAACCTGATAACCCACACCAAAACCCTCCCTTGCCCAAAAAAACCCCCAACTAAAATACCATCATCTTACCATTTGATAGTTTTTTGGAAAGTTACAAGAAAAGAATATGACATGGTCCTTGTTAAAATGACTGGCTGCTGATGTTTAGAGAGCATCAGCTGTCCTTGGCAAGCATTCTTGGTGAGAATGAAGCAGAGGAATTTATCTATTTTTGTGAAATGGAACTGTTGAAATGTCTCTTACCAGTCTGAAAGGTCAAGTTTTCAGCTGGAGTCTCTGAGTGAGGAGTAACCAAGGAATGTTCACCCTGGACAGCTTCATGTTCAGAGCTTTGTCAAAACTGATGCATTTCTGAGGGTTCTGCTTTTGAAACAAAACCTTTCAGCAAAGGTGGATCTTGCACTGCTTGGAGGTGTTTTTGCTGTGTCTGTTTATCCATAATGTACACAATGGATAACATTTAAAACTATTTATGATATATTAATCCGTTTACCACAGAAGTGCTGACTGCATCAGCGATACACAGTGTAGGCTTCGTGCTTATTTACAATTAAGCAAATGAAAATTAAGCCACAAATTTCTTTTATGTGTAGATTTCTTTTAACATGTGAACTTTTTTTATTTTGTGTGCATGCTGTTTCTTTCTCCACTTAAAGCAGTACCATTTTTACTGTTACACAAACACATGTAAATATATAAACATACTAGTTTGTGATATAAAAGGCAGTTACAGGAAAATAATACAATAAAATGCATGAAGTTACATAATTTATATTTTAAAAATTGTCAAGACAACTTTCTTGCAGAGGGCCGCATATTTTATCAAATGTGACTGTCAGTTTGTCCTGCTGAAAACTTGTGAACAGTCAACTGCTTTTTACTGACTGTAAGTTTTAAAGTAGGATTATGTTACTCGACTGGAAAATAACTGAAGAACAAATTGGAAAAGGAAAGTCTCTTTATTTTCCAGCTCAATAAGATCTTTAACTGTTCCATAAATGCTAAACTATACAGCATGTAATATTTGAAAAGCACTTTTGACTTGAGCACGAGATAAGTGTTTTTGTTCTTATATTGCATCAGTTTGGAAAGTCTAAAGGACATTTCAAATAATCAAATGGCAGCACTAAACCATGAGAATGTAATTATCTTTCTACAGCTATTCTTAGCTTCACTTTGAACAGTTTGATAATTGAATAAGTCTTCTAACAATTTGAAGTCAGATTCACAGTCTACATCACTGTGTAATGGCCTTTATAATTTCTTTCTCTGAGTTATTTTGTTTAGCATCTGGGCCTTTATTCCCCCCATGTTCTTTCAAACCAATAAAAAACCCCAAAGCAATCCTCCAGTGATTGATTTAATTCAATTGCATTGCAATTTTACATAGTTATTATTGCTAGGTGAACTGGCATTGCAACAACTTGTAACAACATCACATTTGAGTAACAGAAGAGGAATTCTGTGGTTAGATAAGTGGCTTCTATTGCACCTCCATAAAGCCCTCGCAGAAGGGAAGTGCTGTCATCAAATGTCACAGCAGTGATGAAGTCTGGTTTGGAGCTGAATAATGGCACAGTGGTTTCTGGTAACCCTGCAGGCAGCTCAGAATAAAGGTGCCAAGCTTTCCATTGGCACAGGCAGTGTTGGTTAGCAGAGTGTTCCTGTCCTGGCCGTTCTGGTGAGAGGAGGTCGGGTCCAGAGGCCCCTCTGGCAGTCTGTGAGTGCCCATCCTGCCTCGGGCTGTGTCTGCTGGCTCTGTGCTCTGGTGCCTCTGCAGCAGGCAGAGGTGCTGCTGTGGTCAGGGTGCTTCACTGGGCAGCTCCACCAGCCTTGTGTGGCATCAGCTCTCCTCAGGCCATCTTGTGTTCTTTCAGCTGGTGGGGGGAAGGTCTTGGTGTTTGCTGTGATGAGGTCTTTGCTCCTAGGTATGCCACTTAGGGCAGACTAGTATTTTATTGATGACATGTCTTTGTCAGGTAGGAACATTGCTTGTACTTTACACAGGAGTTAAAATCGTGTTTGGGTGATTGGGCTTCTCTGATAACAAACACAGACCGTAAAAAGCTGTGAATGCCCTGACCTGTGGTGCTGGTAAATGCCAACCTTTGGCATGTGTCAGTCATAGCAATGCACTGCTCATGCACCGGCCTGTGCCTGATTTAGGGGTGTTAAACCAGGTTTTCAATTGCTGGTTGTGCTCATGTCTGAAGAACCCTTGGCTGAAGTCAGAAGTCATTTTGCCACTGGGATTGCTGCTCATGGAGCCCAGGCTGCTCTCAGCAATAGCTTTACAGCTTCCAGCACCATGTTCTGGGGGAGAGGGAAGCTGTGCCCGTGTGCAGCTCCTTGGGTCACTTCTCTGCTGGGTATCTCCAAGTCAGTCACTCTGACTGAGCTCTTTGCTTCCAATTACTGTTTCCCTCTTACACTAAGTGTGGTCATGTCAGTTTGTGCATTTGCTGAGTATTGTCTCAAATGTTTCCAAAAGTATTCCTTTAATTTCCTTTACTAGCACATCCATAGCTGTGTAGGAGCGCAGCTTGTGGTAACTGGGAGTGGGGCTGGAGCCTCTTCCCCAATGGGCTGCAGCTGTGCCAGGCAGGTAAGCAGCACTGAGGGTAAGGAGCCATGGAGTGCCCGGGGCACTGACCAATCACTCAGGGGAGCAGAGGGCACACAGGTGCCGTGCATCAACAGGAGGGCATAAAAGGCTGGGCTGAGGAACAAGAGGGGCAGATCCTTGCAGCCTTCTGAGGTGACCTGATATCCCTCTGTGTGGGGAGAGGCCTGAAGCCTTCTTTAGTGTTGGTTGTGCCTCTGCTGTCATCCTGACATAATGGTGACCCTGATGTGACTCCAACATGGAGCTTTCTGATGAGGTGTGGGGTTACTGTGTATGGGGAGTGCTTAAAGCCTTCTGAAATTGTGTGATGTTACTCTGTGTCCTGGCTGTCCCAACTGCAGTATTTGCTGCAACACAAACCTGGCAATCTGTTACTTGTAGAACATCTTTCAGTTGTGTGGAAGGAGTTGGGCTTTAACTTAGAAATTGCCATCATAGATAAAGCACCCAAACTGCAGAGTCCCACAGAAATCTAATCCCTAACCTGTCAAGTTCCCTGAAGACACAGGATTTATTCCCTCTTCCCAAGTGTTACCACGTGGACATCTAGGGAGAAACTATTTACTCCTGGAAATAAAAAGGAGAGGAAAAGGTGTATTCAGCCTGCCTGTTACCTTAAATCTCTTCTCTAGGGAGAGGTTATGCTTTAACTTTTCTGTGGCTTTTTTTGATGCCTTCATGGTTGTTCTGCAACTCTTGCACTTGTTCTCCAAGTGATGGTGAGATTAATTAGGGTTTCCTTCAGGCTGGGCTCTGGAGGTGTGACAATAATCTTGCAAGCAGTGCTCTCCACAGTCTGTGTTTGTTCTAAGAGAATTGAGCACAGGTGGTAATTAGGTACTGCCTTGTTTACACCTGTGTGAAGGGCATAACACCACCTAACAAATAGAAAAAGTATTGCTGCAGGTGTGGAGAACTCTTAATTTTTGTCAATGGTCCCATTTTAATGCATGCCCCATCTTGCATATCTTGTGTTTGTAGTTGTCAGTTTTTACATATGCAGTTACAGATACTTCTTTTTTAAGTAACTGATGTTTTATAATTTTAGAATTTATTGACAATGGCTTTGCTTGTCTAAAACAATATCAAAAAGTGAATAATGACTGATGTAGTAAAGATAAAGTTGACTGGGAATCTTTCAGCTCTGTATATTAGATACTGTTTTCTAAGGTATTTAATGTAAGGTTTCCACATAAAAATATTTAGGGAGTTTTCACCTGTAGAGGCATGTATTGACTGTTCCCTCTTGAAATTCCAGCATTTTTTTTCTATTCACTCTGCCCCCTTGTCCCATACGTACCTTTCCAGCTTTCTTCAGTGGTGTTGCTCCTGTCTGAAGCACTTTCATAGATTAACTATTTCCAGGCTTTTATATTTCAAAATCACCTCTCCTGACTCTCTTGGGAAGAAAAGGCATGATGTTGGTCACCTAGGCAGCCCTACACACACTTTGTTCTAGTTGATCTGAGTAGGATTTGGATGGAAGTGTTCCACTCCCCTCTTCTTTCTCTCCCTTTCCCTGTCACCATTCCCAGCTGCTTTCACTAACTGCGCCCTAACTTAGATCAACAGTTGTTATTTGTCAGGAACAAATGGGTAATCCCTGTATGTGTCAGTCATAATAAAGCACATGCCACTCTCTAACATAGGAAGTATCAGTGTAGAATGGATTTTATGAAAATCATGATAAAAAAAAATCTTTCTGTTCCTTTCCTTTGGTTTCTGACAGTTTACAGTAAGAGAGAACTTAGAAGTAACAAATTAAATTCTGCCTTTCTCTTTGATGGTTAAACTGCCCTCAACCTAACTTCTACTTGTGCAGGGATTGACACCAAAACATAATGACCATACTGCTAAATAATTGGAAAACCTCCTGCTCTGTGTGTGTGGTTTGTAATATGGTTCTCAGTTTGGTTTAACATTTCAATAATGTTGGAGAGTTTGTCTCTACTGCTGGCCAGTTGTGGCCATGGGATACAGCCTGAGAAAATGTAAATCTGAATCCCTGTTTTCCTGGCTGTGTGTGTTCATGAGGTAGGTGTTTAGCAGTGCTAAGAAGTTTTATAGTAAATGCCATCATTCCTTGTTCCAGTATCAGATTCCCTGTAGTCATCTTTCCCAAAAGCACTCTTGTGCCCTGTCCTTCTGAAGGTACAAAGTCTGATAAAAGTGTATCCTGGTGTGGCTCACGTGTGACAGTTCCTGTTCCTGCACTCCCTGCACTGCAGCCCTCCTTGGAGTGAAAAGCAATTCTCTTTCCAGCATCATGACAAAGCCTGAAATCCTAGAGAATGGGCTGGAGTCATGGTACTGGGTCAGTTCAGCCCAGAGTGTGCCTTGCCTTGTTCTGGCTGCCTTGCTCTGGAAAGAGAGGGGGACAGAGCAACCTGAGCCTGCACAAGGAAGCCTTTGGCATCCAGGCACTCACTGCACCTGGATTCCTGACAGATTGCTGAGTGACTGCTGGGAGGGATGTGGATAGAGGTACTGTGGAGAGTTTAGTTCAAGCATGGCTTAAACAAAAAGGCCATGAAGGCATACAGTTGAGAGAACAGTAAAAGGTAGTTGCGAAGCAGTTCCAAAACTTCCATATCTGTTCCCAGGGTGCCATCTTTTCCCAGAGAGGGTGTTTTGCTTGTTATGGGAAGACTGTCTGAGAACCTTATTGTTTATAAAGTGATACATGAGAGAGCCTAATTGTTTATAGAAGTCAGCCTGGGAATTGCTTTTGGAACTGCTTCACAACTACCTTTTACTGTTCTCTCAACTGTATGCCTTCATGGCCTTTTTCTTTAAGCCATGCTTGAACTAAACTCTCCA
Source organism: Melospiza georgiana (assembly GCF_028018845.1). Taxonomy (NCBI): domain Eukaryota; kingdom Metazoa; phylum Chordata; class Aves; order Passeriformes; family Passerellidae; genus Melospiza; species Melospiza georgiana. The sequence continues at coordinate 30,901,567 of NC_080435.1, forward strand.
CAAGGTACCAAAGAAAATAACAGGTCACCAGCCTGTTATTTCTGGTTGTGACTGTTTTATGTTATTTGGACATGCAGGAAAAGCATGGAGGAAATGTTCTCTGTGTTAGAGACACGCATGACTAGGCAGTATTAAAAGGTGATGGGAAGTTCAAGCCTGGTGTCCCTTGGCAGAGGAAGGCTGGGGGTGACGTGGGAGGGCTGGAGTTCCAAAGGGAGAAGGGATTCTGGCCCCTCCTCTTCCATGGCTGAGGAGATGCTGATCAGACAAGGGAGTAATTTTTAGTGTCAGTGTCAGTACCAACTGAACCAAGGGTGTCAGGGAAAAGGGAGGAAGGAAGGAGAGTGTGGCTGTAAAATTATCCCCAGTTTGTTGTAAGGAAAGATTTGAATCTGCTCTACCTGTCAGCAAAGCCATAAAGCAAGAGATGAACCACCTTATTTTAGATTATATAGCTCTCTGAGTTTTTATGGTTTCACTGACAGTCAAACACCAAATGAAGGGTTCTTTGCTCTCCTCCAATGTACATGAGGTGCTTTATAGTCCAGCCTTCTTTCCCTCCTTATGCTTTTATGTCTCCATATTCGTTATGTCCTCCCCAAAGCTCTCCCTTTTCCCTCTCTGCTTCCATGTAAATGAGTCAGCAACATTTTCTGCTAAATATTCTAATAATTTGCCTACTCTATCACTTATTTTTAAACAAACAAGAAATGTGGGGCCCTTTTGAAGTAGGTGTATGTAGCCTGGTGAGAGGTTAGAGGCGTGCAACAGCCCTACCTGCCACCGCACGCAGCTTGTAGAAAAATAGAAACCAATCATTATTTCCCTGCTGCCACTGATCCTGGGGCCTTATCTGTGTACTGTCCTTATGGATGAACTCTTGGGTAATAAATATATCACTTGGACAAGGTCATCTCACCTTAACAGGAACATTTTGCAGCTCCCCAGCAAAGGGACAAAAGAGGGAAGACGCTGTGCCTGTCAGAGCTTTGCTTCCTGCTGCCTTTCTGTACTGAGACTCCCCAGCCTTAGCTGACAATTTCCACATGCACTTACAGCTTCCATCAGCCTTTTTTTCCATGGAGATTTTGGTGGTGATTAGGGATAAATCACTTTATCCAAGACAATATCTGCCCTCTCTGGCAGGAAAGCCCACCCTCAGATCCCAAAGGTGATTCCAGGGACTCCCAGGTGTGTGTGGCAGCCCAGCCACTGTCATCCACGCTTCACCCCCTTTCAAGGGAGTGCTGATTGTCCCATGGCAGGAGTGGGAGCAGAGGATCCTCACCTGTGCTGTGCCACTGGCAGCTGGCCACTTGGAGACATCTGTCCTGGAGCAGGGACAGCAATTGCCTGTGCCACTGATTGGGAGCTCCACAGATGCCACTTGAAGTTCAGGGCCAGCTGCTGAGCTCTGCTGCTGGCCCTTGCTGAGGATGTTATGCTGCCATGGGCAGGAACACTTCCCTTTTGATCACAGACAAGCATTATCTAAAATAAAAATAACCATTTTTTAAAAAGTGTTGAATGGTAGAATATTAGAAAGTTATTATATCAGGGCTACCTGTCAAGTGGCTTAATACAAGGCAGTTTGGAATATAACATAAACACTGATGGATTGGAGGCTGGGGCTCATGTGCCTGAGGTCTGAGAATCCTTGAGTTGCCTGAAGCAAAACTCTTCAAACTTACTTGGAGCTGGAGAGTTAGTGTTTTTTTAAAAAATGTACCTGGGTGCTCTTATCATATGGGGCCTAGGCATGGGAAGTTAATTTATATATCTTCAAAATCAGAATATTAATATGTTATAAACTCACAGAACTTGGAGGTACTTAAGTAATTAACAACAGACAAAAAAAATGCTGTGAAATATATTGAGAAATAGCATTGGAACTGCTTCCAGCCTGCTGTGTGGGGTATCCAGAGAGAGATGTGCTCCAGGAACACAGGTGAATATTACACTTGGATTTATGTCAGCAGGCAAGATTCTCTTTGTGCACATTTTGATACCAATCACTTTGAGAAATGCACGTCGAAAGCTTTTTCATCTGTATTCACATCTTAGAGATTTTCATTTTGCCTCTTGTTCACCTCTGATTGCTGCTCCAGCTCTTCTCTCCTTTAGTACATCAGTGGCAGTCAGGCTGCTGAGGTCACAATTAATATAAAGAATTCCAGCATCTTTCTTTCCTTTTGGTCCAACACAGAGGATGCCTGTGGCAGACTCACCCAGCTGGTAGAGGTGATAAAACAGCAGGTTACCATTTCACAGGTCATGTTAAAATGTGTGTGTATGTATCTATGTATGTATGTTTGTGTCTGACATAAACTGAACCTGTTTGAAGCAGCAGTCCATCCACTTTCCATCCATCCCCTTTCCATCCCTTTCCTAGGTTGAAAAGCTGCCAGATCCATTCTCAAGCCTCTGTTTCAGTGGCAGCTCTCACTGCAAACCAAGTGCAGCTGGTTGTCTTTGGGGGCAGAGGATAAGGTGTGCTGCAGTGTGTGGGCTGGAAAATACCTCTGGGTTTATTCAAGGAGGTCATGGTTATAAGCACTGCCCAAAATTGGCATCCTCACCCCTCAGCAGGCAGAGCTCTCAGCCCTTGGCTGCCCCCAGGCCCCTCCCTGGCCAGGGGGGCACTTCAGGGTTCAGCCATTGCCCAAGGCAGCCTTGGCCACCACACCTGGGCACTTCCTTCTGGATCATCCCTGGTCATGGTGCTGGCCCTGGCTGAAGTGCAGCCTGCCTGGAAAAGGAGGGAAGAACACATCCAGTTAAAACCTGTGGGGTTTGTGTGTTTGTTTTTGTTTTTCCTGTATGAATCAGTCTGCTGCTTAATTGAGCTTTCCATTTGGGACAGAGTGACCAAGACCAAGTAATTTTTTTCTCTTTTTTATTTTTGACCTTTTCATTTTCTTCTCTCTGTTTCTTTGTTGTTACGCTGTGGGTACCTGTCTTTAGAAGGGAATGGAAGAAACTTCATCACCACAGCAGGAGCATTGAGTACCAGCATAGCAAAGAATATTTAGTGACAAATAATGCATCAGTTGCATCTTATTTCACTCCATCTATATCTAGGATTATGCGCTGTTCAAGATTATAATTGTTTGTTCATTTTACTAATGAAGTGTTAATTAAATGACAAAGATATAATTACTAATAGCAAATGGGCCTTGGGACCAAACTGCCTTTTGATCATGGAATGGACCAGGGCTATTAAGAGTGACCTTATTGGGTTTTTTTCTTAAGGAAACATGTATTAACCAATCAAAAGAACATGTCTTAACTGCTAAGTCATCAGGATAGGTACCTGCAATGTTGTCCCTGCACCTGCAGTGATTAGAATGAATACTTGTTCTGTATCAAACTGCAAACCTTTGTGTTGTACTCACCAAAATACCTGTTTCTCTTCTGTGTTTCCAAAACCCCCTGTGCAGTAGCTAGAGTAGCTCCAGCTCCATAAAGTCATCTCCTGCACAGTCATTTCATTTGCCTTTTTCTGCTTTGTGTTTTATCCTTCCCTGTGTAGTTGAATCAGCTCCTGGCACCGGGGCTCAGAGGGGCTCTGTGACACCGTGTGTGAAACTGCTCCAGCTGGGATTCCCAGCTCAGGGTTAGCTCTGCCCTCTTATCCTCACTTCCCTCCGGTGATATCCCTGTTCCTGAGCACTGAGCTCCTCGGGGGTTTCACTCTGATGTTCAGTGTGGCCTCAGTTTTAGAAAGCAGCTCTGGCAGGACTGCTTTGCTGGGAATCCTGAAAATCCAGTGGGAGCTTTATGGGAAGGGGAAGCGCCTGCAAACCAAAGAGGTTTTCAGTGCAGCACTGAAAACCAAAGGGGAAATCAAGTTTGGAACAATAAAAATAAAACCTCTTGGGTTTATTTAAATAATTGAATGGTGCATTTAGCAGCAAGGAGCACATTCTCCAGACTGCCTGAGACCTGCCATAGCCTCTTGAGCCCTTGCCTCTTGGCAAAAGTTGCTTAGTGCTTGTTGTGGTCTTGGCTTTTTACAGCTTGGATTCTGGCCAGCTGGAAATGTCCTGAGCCCACAAATCCATTGCACTGTGGCCCTGGACATCCTTCAAATGCTGACAATGTGTGCTGCAGGCTCTCATTTGTTCCATTCAGTTGTTGTTTGTGGAGATGTTTGGATAGGGAAGGGCATGGACCTGGGCAGGCTCTATGTTACATAAACTATCTAATATATATATATAATATATATATGATACCTGTGACCTCTCCCTCAGCCACAGTGTTGGTCAGACAGGAGAGTTGAATTGCCAAGAGCATCCATGCGTATCAGAATCCTCAGTAAATGCTTGGTATGTGGTTTATTGAAAGCAACTTAAGGACAGGGCCCTATTTCTGAGTAGTCAGAAGGTACAGGTACCTGTTGGTGGCAAAGTAATTATTGAAAGCCTCCTCTCATCTCTCTGTTATCTGGTCCTTGTGACTAGACTGGCTCATGAGCTTGACAAGGAAAATACCGATTTGCCACTTTTCCATGAGAGGAGGTGGGAGAAAGCCAACATGAGGTGAGACAGGTCATCATTTTAAACACACCTTAGAGGCAAATGAATATCAGAGGATGTTACCAAAAATCCCTATGTGAGGCCATTGCCAGTTTTCACTCAAGTTCAGTGATGTATCTGCTCCAAATAATTAACCTGTGAATTCCTATTATTGATGGCATGAACATGCAGGGTTTGTTCATGTCGGGGTGTTTTTGCCCTTTATTTTTGTAGTTGGGTTTTAAAGTGAGCCATTTTCAGGACAGCAGTGTCCAGATCCATAACTCTTCATCCATCACTCTGTGCACAATGTGCACTGCAGGATCTCCCTTCTGGAAGATAATTGTGAACTCGTGTCCTTGGAGTGGTGCAGCCTGCTTTTATCACTGATCCAAGGTCTGAATCCCCCCCATTGTTTGTTGTGCTGATCCGCAGAGATCTGTGCAGTAGGGAGAGAAATGTGGGCTCCTTTCCACTGAACAAAATGTATCTGAGGAGGCTGAATCTGCTCATGCTAAAGCAGCCATGGACTTGAGGGTTCCACTTGTGTGAACAGCCAGGGATTTGCAGAAACAGCTTCAGAGCAATGGCAGATTTCTGCCTGGGCACTGAAATCCCCGGGACTGATCTGAATTCCCATTACTGGCAATGTGAAACACTCTGTGCTCAGGGGTGACCTGAAGAAAACTCAGCTCTGCAGCTCAGTGGGAAGTCCTGGGAGAGCTGAGGAGGAGAAAAGGCAAATGCAAACTGTCTGGGTGCCTGGTACATTCTGATTTGATTTGAAGTTTTCTGTTTTCTTGCCTTCAGCCAGGCAAGATTGAGCTGCAGATTTGCCAAGTGAGCAGGGGAGGGCTGCTCCGAGTTCCATCCCCTGCAGTCCTCAGGAAGTGTCTGCTGAAAGACACCAGTGCAGGTCTTGGGTGGGGAGATTATTCCTTATTCTAGCAAAGCACATTGCAGTAATTCGGTTTAAAACTTCTAATTTTACTATTTCATAATTTGCTTCTACATGTGGACCACTTGAGTTATAAGCTCTCTTTGTGAGTGGAGGAATGCTGCTGTTTGGACCTTTATGAGAGCCTGAGCTAGGCCCAGGTGAGGCTCAGGAACTGCTGCCTGTATGGTGCATGTCCTGTAACATTAATAATGTCTCTTACTTGTCCTTCCTTCACATCTTCTGGGCTGCAGATTTTAAGGACATTCCAGTAGCACAGTGTTGTACAAGCCTAGCTCCTCCATGTGAAATTGCAGAGCTTTTATGGGGTTGCACTGAATCCTAGATCCAAGTGCAAGTTGGGAGGAAGTGACTATACAATAGTAAACAAATGAAGGAAATTGTCACTCTTTGATTTGTTCTTCTCTGATAATGTCTTTTAATGTCTGTGAATAATGTAAGAAGACAGAGTGTTTTCTGCAGGAAAGTTGGCCTTGTGAAAAGATCTTTCAGTGCTACACGTCTGACAAGGTGTTAATGCCAGTTTTGAGGGAGACCGGTAGGGCTTGTAAATAGGGCTGACAAGGACTTGGCCAGTTTGTTGCCACATCTGTCATTTTCTGTGTGACACAGTTCTGTGTATCTCTGCAGGTCCTTACAAATGGGGATTCAGTGGCACAAAATCCTGGGGAAGGAGGTCATGCCCATGTCTCTCATGTTTTAAAAACAAGTTGAAAACAACCCAAAACTTCACTCTTGTACTGACTCTTTTAAAAATGAGAACAGATAGATTTTTTTCTGATGGGGATAAGTTGCTTAAATTATTCAAAAATATTTAAGCTGAGACTGAGAGCAATAGGGAAAAATGTGATGGAGTGGGAGATTCAGGGGGTTTTAATCAACCCAATAAAGACTTTCTAATGACAGTCAGTCCCAACAAAAACTGTCACTGTAATTCACCTGTAATGACTCTGCACAGAGAGAGTTGTCAATAGCAATCTGGTTTAATAACAGCCTCCTACCAAACAAGAGATGTTTGTGCTGAGTGTGTTTTATAGAGCAGCTGAGTGGGTTTGTAATGCTCTGTGTAAATCTGTGTATTTCCAGTATTAGCTTGGAAAGTTCTTGAGCCAGTGTCTCTCTCCAGCTTGGGATTTTCCGGTTGCAAATTAATTGGCATTTAAATGATTTCAGATAAGGGGTTTGTTTCTCCTATGGTACCATGGCTTTGTACAAAAGCTGTGAGGCCATTCATGATTTGAGTAGCAGAAATTTTACTGTGACACAGGTATTTAAATTACTATTATTATTAAATTACTTCTCCAAGATAGATTAAACCCTTTTAAACTCTATTCAGTTTCTTTGAAGCCTGGGTGAAATATATCCAAAGGGAGCTGGAATTGGTGTAATTCAATCCAAATAGGAGCTGTTATTTTGCAATAAACTTTCTTAGTGATACTTCAATGTTTTTATTTAGTACAAGATACATATATTTAATAATAAACACAGATATTACAGATACACAACATTTTGTGTATCATTTTTCATTTTCCTTGTAAATGTATTTGGGTATTTCTGCCTGAGCACACTCATAATTACTGTAGTTGACAAACCCTGTTAGGCAAATCTTCTCTTTCTTCTCCTCTTTCAGAAGTTTATCTACTGTTGCACAAAAGGCAAAACTAAAATGACCCATTTTATTTTATTAATCCTCTGCTAATCTGCCATAGGAATATTTATTGTGTAAGTGGCAAATGGAAGACTTCAGACTTGTTCAGGGCTGAAATTGCATCCAGCGTACAAAAAATGGTGAGGGCTGTGTTATTCAGTGCTAGCAGGAAATGAAATGGCATTTTGCCTTTTATGGTAGTAAATGGTATTTAGTGGTACCCATTTTTATTATCATTAGTAAGAAATTCCAAATTTACCCCAAGATATTGTGGAATTTTGCTCACTTAAAAATCCTAAAAGCACTCCTGGACAGACCCAAAAGTACAGGATGGCTTGCAATTTCAAGAACCTCCCAATGTTTCACTGCAGTTCTGAGTTGAGGAGTTATTTGCTGTTTTGCATGTAGGAAATCAAATCTGGCAGCAGCAAATTGTCCTAACTCCTGTTCACTGTTGGCCTTTGCCTGGAGCAATCATTGGAACATTTCCAGAAAGTAATTTTAGGTTGCCAAATAATCACAATGACATTTTAGGTGGAAGTGTTAGGCTGTGATTCTCATCTGCCTTTGCCCAAGAGTTTCTCTTCCTAAACCCCAAGTTATGAATCAAGCACCAGAACACCAGAACCCCTGGTAGGACTTGAAGGTGAGGAGCAGGAAGTGTTCCTGGAGTAAGTCTGGGTCAGGACTGGGACAGAGCTCAAGGGCTTTGTACCCATTTATCACTGCTCAGAACAGCCCTGCCCTTGGCTCAGACCATTGACAAATGATTTTGTTTCAAGGCCTGCACTGGCACTTTGGCAACCCTTCAAATGCCCTGCAGCTCTGCCTTCATTAGTGCAGTGAGAAATGCATTTACATTCCATCCTGAGGAGGACAGCCAGCTGAGAGCTGTATCAGGGTAACATAAGGTTGCTCAAGGATTTAAAAAATATGAGCATGTGCAGGAAGTTCTTTGTTCAAGCTGAAAATATCATCCAGTGAGTATCCTAAAGAATTTCAGGTGCTGTAGCTAAATGTACCTTTGGTACTGATAACCTGAAAATGTGTCCTTGTTATATTATGGCAGAAACACCTTTTCAGTTTTTCTTTTTAGGTAAAATGACTCTTGGAATAACTTCTCAAGAGTATTTTAATAGGACTGGGAATTATTGTTACTAAAAGTAAATATTTAACCTGTTATCAAGCACCCTGAATAGTGAAATTTGGAGAAGGTGCATTTCAGACAAATAACCTTTATTTTAAAGAGCTGGGGCCAGCTGGATTTGGCAGCACATGTAAAGTGAATGGAGCCTTTTAAGTAAAATTATGGAACTGAACTAAAGGCCTCTGACAATTAGGAACCAAATCCAGGGCTTCATGTGAAGTGAGTCTTACACTGACTTTAGTGGAGATGACTTCAGGCTGAAAATGATAAGAAAAGCTTAACCAGACAGAGGGTGTCTCCCAGCTGTACTTCAGGCTGCATGGAAACCTGTGTGATAAACAAGAATAATGAATAAAGGAAAAGCCAGAAGTAGCCAGGTCTAAGCCTTGCACTACTTCATGTATCAGAGTAATGAGCTCAGTCAGTGTCAGGAATTAACACAACATCCTTTAAGATGAGTCTCTGCACTGGGTTTAGAAGATTTGACAAACACTGCCAGTTTAGGAACAAGGTCCAGTATTTTCTGTTTCAGGGCTGAGGCACTAATCTCAGAAATCTCAGGCAAACTGCTTCAGCTGCTAAAAAAAAGATAGAACCTTGCAAGGAACATAAAAGGTGGCTCATATTTCAGAAGGAATGTGAGTGCCTCATAGATCATGTAATATTTCCAAGCAGTGATTGTAACTGCTAAAGCAGCCCAAAGAGCTTTCAGCAGTGAATTCAGCAGGTTCAATTGTAAGTGTAAAGTTATAAAATCTGGGTTTGTGCTGCAGGACTTAAAAGTAGACTGTAATGTAAAGTAGGCAATGCTAGGACCACACCATTAGAAAGCCAAAAATACCATATATTTATATTAATTGTCCAGATTTTTATCTCATCGAATTTGTCAAACATTGTTTTTGACCAGGAACCATACAAATTTCTGTGCTCTTACTTCATTTGTAGGTACAAATGAATAATAATTCTGCTTTTACAATGCAGCATTTCAAAAAATCCCATCCAAATCAGTGAAACAGTTGTGAGATTTTTGCAGATTAAGCACAACTTTTGTGCCTCCTCAGCATGGCAGTACTTGTGCACAGGTAAGCCCCGTCATTCCTCAAGGCTCTGTAAATTCAACAGGCACTGCTCAGGCTGGAAATGATCTCTGATAGTGGGAAGTTGTACTGGCTTGGAAACCAGAACAGAATTTGGACAGAAGTCTCTCCAAGGTCCTGATTCCTGACTCTCCTCTGCGCAATTTGCAAACTCACAGGGAACATGCCTTTCTTTTGCTTCATTTTTGCTTTTTTTCCTCCATTTTGTATATGTTTTTCTCTTGCCTTTGGTCTCATGGTGGTGTAATTCACCCTGATAGATCACAGCAGGTGCCCTGCTGGCTGTCAGCCCCCACAGAAATGTGCAAATAATTCACTGACTGAGCAAATAATTCTCTGTGGTGGGGGTTTTCATTCTGAACTCCCAATTATCAGAATTTATTGTCAGGTTTTGCACATTCAAGTACCTTTTTCCTAGATAGAAAATTAAATTAAAGAAATGGGACTATTATTACAGGTTTGTACAGGAGCACTAATAATATCAAATATATAGTTCTTATGGGGAAATTCAAGTACAGAAGGTGATTAGAGTGGTTTTACTGGCTGGCAAAGGAAAAGTCGCTGTAAGCTGAACAGCAGGATGTAAGGATATTGTGGTGAATTAGAAAAACATTTGGCACATTGCTGGAGCTCCTCTCTATGGTGTTGTGTTATCTCATTTCAAATGTTGTGACTAAAATTGAACAAACTGAATTAATGTAGCTGAGACTTATCTCCCCAAATGCACTCTTAAAATCCCCTCTGTCCTTGTTTTGCATGGGAGAGGTTGGGAACAGAGAATTGTCCTGAGGCTCTGGAATCTCTGCAAGCTGAACTCAGAATCAGTGCTACTGTTCAGGCCTTTGTCAAATGTTTTCCACACCTAATGGGGCTGGAAAGGGATGGTGGCGTTGGTAATTTTGAATATTCAAAAAGATGAGAAATACATTTGATGTGAAAGCCAAGGGCAGAAGTGCAAAGAAGCTGCATGTATACTTTATACTTTTTCTGTAAAAGAAGCTGAACAATGTCTGTAACCCAGTTTGATCAGTAAGTGCAGCTGTTTTAAACCTTGGAAGAGGTGAAACAAGAAGGAATTGCTGGCACTGCCTGTTCAGTCTGTTATTGCTGTGGAAGGCTTAGCTGAGCAAACCCAGTTTGTCACTCTGGGAGATGGTGGAGGAATGCTGTTCACATAAGGAGTCTCCAAATAAGGATTTGGAAATCAAACCCAGCAGGACTTGGCTTGGAAAGCTTCTCTTGCAACTGTATTAAAGATTTTCTTCCTGTGCAGAACCTGCAAAGCCAGGCATGACCCTGGTTCTCTCTGCAGTGCCTTCCATCCAGTGCTCTCCTGTTTATTTGTGAAATGCTCCTCTTGAGTGGGTGCTGCTGGGCCCTGGGCCCTTGGTAGCAGCCACCAGGGGGTGACTGAGCCTCCCTGGCACTGGGAAGGGCGGGTGATGATTTCAGCTTCTCCATGATCAAAGGGAGTTCCCAAAGCGTCCAGCATGGACTGACAGACAGCTGATTTCCCCAAGGATGCTCTGGCTGAATGGATGGCACAGCTCTGACAGAGCAGAGTTTGTATTTGTGTTTAATTTATGTTTGTGTTGGTTTCCTTTCCTCCCTTGCCTTGGGACAACCAAAACAGTTTCCTTAAACAGGGCCTGTGGAGACTTTCCTTATCTGCTGCTTTTTTTAATGTCTCTTGATCCTCTCAAGGAAGGACAAAATCTTGAGCCAGCTTAGGCAGGAGGTGGCACTGCTAAGCATTCCATTTTGCTGATCCTTTCCTAACACTGAGTGTTATTTCTCATATTTAGATTATTCAGCTGTATTGTGTGCTTAAAGTCTATGATTTCATTTCAGAAACGAAGCATCCTTCAGATCAGCTGAAGATAATTACAGGATCTCTACGAATTCATTGATGCATACGAGTAGTCTGGTACTAATATAGTGCTATTTGAATTTGTTAACACTTAAAAGCATATTGATGGACTAGACAGCAAAAAAGGAGAGCAAAGACATCTCTTGTTCAGTTTTGCCTCAAAAAATTCTGTATCAAAGCTTTGTGCCTATTCCAGGTTGTGCCTTTATAGCCTGAGATCAGGTTTTCCCACAGAGCATTGGTTTCTTCATTCCTGGTGAATAATTTTGGCTAGCCAAAGATGTTCATGTCTTTCCTGGGTTTCATGTCGAAATTTAGAAAGGAGATGGTACTGTACCACTGAAATTCAAACTGTGAAATATTTTCAGAAGGTGTTGACATTTGAGCGGATTACCTATAGGAGTTTTCTTGGTACCTGTTCCTCACAGCTTTTCCTGTGGTTCTTCCCTTTTTATGAAAACAGATCACGCAGACCTACCAGCACTCGAAAAAACAACACCTAATTTCATCATTTAGAACGGAGCTACAGCAATTCCACAACACCTGATATCACAGAAAGGGCTTTTTTAGACAAGATCATCCCTAAGGTGCATGGAATTGATTCCCCTTCCAGCAGCTCAGTGGTGGGCACAGTGCCCAGACCAAATGAGTTTTTAAGGCCCTGCACTTAGAGTGATGCATTTTGTCTTTTTTAAAATTTCTTTTTTAATACTTGATTTATTTGATTATATTTATCAAATTAACAGAAACTGATCAGGAGTCCTCCATTTCAGAGAACTGCCAGAAAGTATCTGTATTAGTGGGGAGGAAAAATTCTTAGTTGTCTAATCAGAAAGGGATAAATAACTTGGTGATTACGAGGCGAGCAAGGGGAAAGCCTGAACCTGTGTTCCTGTGTTCCTATGCAGGTTGGTGTAAGTATGTGCTGAACTTGCTGAGGTTCCTAAACTGCTTTATTAGCCAAATTTAGCCAGGGACAAATTGGTTCAGCCACTGCAAGTGCTCAGAACTATTAAAGAAACCTCATTTTAGGCTGGTGCAGAGAGGGGACTGCTGGCCCTGAGAACAGGCAGCCAGTTTAGGGAGGGAAGCTGAGGGAGCTGCTGAATGCCAGGCATCCACCCCCAAAGGGAGCAGAGGAGCAGGGCTGTGTGCAGGTAAAAGTGGGAGTGCAGCTCTCCCAGGGCACTTCCTGCTCAGGCAGAGCTCCTTGGATTCCAGCTCTGCAGTGCTGGGACCCCTGTCCTGCTCCTGAGCTGAGTGAATAATGAGGGCAGGAAAAGCAGCAAGGTGAGTAAAATCCTGTGTAAGGAGTGTAATGGAAATAGGGATCCATTTTCAGATATTCCCCAGAGAGTGCTGCAGCCCAAAAACCTGGAGAATGCAATTTTCCTGTCCTTGCTGGAAAAGGACATGGTAATAGCAAAAAGAGAATTGTATGGCTGTCTGCAGGACAGGCTAGTTTTCACTCTTGAAACAGATTTTTCTCCCCATATTTCTTAAACAGACCTTGGGTGTCTGCATTCAAAGACAGAAGCATGAAAACAATTCAGGAATTAATTGGATTAAGTGCCAGTACACTGAGTGTATAAAGTGATGCAGCAGTAACCTGGCCATGCTGCTATTCAGCAACTCTCTCTGGACAGGTTTTCTTGTGAAAACAATTTCTAATTTAGATAATTGTGAACATCTTCCATCTTTTATGTCCTGAATAGGCTGTGGCTGCTTTGGGCCTCTTGCACAGCTGAGCTGTTTGGCTGCTGCACTCACAGCTCTCACTCTGGCACTTTGTGACTCACACCTGGCTCTCTGCAGGCCCCTCCTGGTGATTCTGCCCTGCTCCATGGCTGGGATGTGTTGGCATCAGGTTATAATTCTGCATTAACTCAAGCCTATGAACACTGGCACAGTATTCCTGATGTGCTTGATTCTTACTTGGAGACATTTGTGATAAAGCACATTTAAACTGCTGGATTTAGCAGAAAACTAGCAAATGAGGCTAGAATAGAAGAGGAGAAAAGCCATAGGAAGGTACCTGTCATGCAAAGACAGCCATCATAGTTTGCTGCAAATAATTTCATTTATTTTGTGTCTAGTTTTTTCTTAATTGGAGTTTTCTCCACTTACAGAGGGCAAGGCAAAAAGGTTGATTGTAAACTTTCAGAAAGCCTATAAAACAATCTATTGGGATATTAGAGCTCTTTCATGTAGCTGCTTTTGGGTTTTTAACTTCAGTTATTTCTTTGCTGCCAACAGAAATGATGTCTTTAAACTCCAAATAAACCTACAAGTGGGTCATATTTTTTCTGTAATTCTGTAAAAATAGCTGACAGTTCAGACAAATGGTATTGGAGGAGCATAGCAGTAAGCACTTTAATGAAAGAGATGCACTAAGAGTTTCTTGCATTTAATTTTTTAAAATTGTATTTCCAGGTCAATAACATGATTATTGATTGTTATTGTCATAATGAACATTTGACCCTCATTTTTATTGATCTGTCTTTTCTAAATATTGATGGCTGGGATGTGAAAGAGCAGCAGGAGTTGGAGCCAGCTGAGACAGGGCAATTACAGAGTTCTTGTTCTGTACTTATCCCATTGCACAGAATTATGGTTTTCCCCTCTCTGCTCCTGAGTGGCTGCTTACTGGCACAAATGGATGGTTTTGGGTGTGGTTCTGAAAGCAGGGCCTAGCTTTTGGTATGTGAAGGTTCTCTGGCTCTGGGGATAAAAGCAGGATTTTCTCCCCTCTGCGGGGCACACGTGGCTGCTCCCCTCCCTGAGGTGTGTGGGATGCAGGAGCAGAAGGGCGAGGGCAGGTTCCAGGGCAGGAAGGTTCCCTGTGAGGCACTGGGGGGGGCCCTGCTGTGAGCTCAGCACTGGCAACTCCTCAACCAGGAGCCCTCCTGTTCCCTGTCCCTGCCCAGGACACAGCCCTGGGATTCACTGCTCCCTGCTGCAGGGGAGCAGAGCCTGCCAGGCTCCATCCTCTCTGCTGGGCTCCTGGGGCTAAACTTGGTTTGAAATGTTTTGAAAAGCAGAAGAATGTTCAGGTCCTTCATACAGTAAAAAGGGAGGAAATATAAAAATTTTTCACCTATGTGTTTGCAATCCTAAGCACACCTTTCTATTGAAATGTTTTACAAAACTTAGAGAACTCTGGAAAGCATATCTTGTTACTGGGCTCGCATGGGTCTTTCAGGGGTGAAGAGAGAGACGAGAATCTTGACTCCATGATCAGAAGGCTGGATTTATTAATTTATGATATATATGTTATAATATGACTATGCTAATAGGAATAGAGAGAAAAGTTCAGAAGCTTGCTAAACTGAGAATAGAAAAGGAATGAATAAACAAAGGAGCTCTCTCTGATTCTGTCCCAGAGAGAGCTTGGTCTTTGATTGGCCCTTAATTGTAAACATCCAACATGGGCCAATCACAGGTGCACCTGTTGCATTCCACAGCAGCAGATAACCATTGTTTATATTCTTTCTCTGGGGCCTCAGCTTCCCAGAAGAGGGAAAAATCCTAAAGAAAGGATTTTTCACAAAAGATGTCTGTGACAATATCTCTCTTTTTTTTTTTTTTTTTTTTTTTTTTTTTTTTTTTTTTTTGTAAATGTGCTGTAGCTGAAGATCTGTAAAGTGATAGCTGAAGATCTGTAAAGTGATTTCCCCTCCTCCTTCACAATAGACTTTTAATCCAAATGCTTTAGAGTGGAATTAATCTCAATAGAATTCATTTTTCTTCATACAACTAACATGATCTTGTATTAATTTTGATGTAAATGGCAGGCCAGAGTTCAGGTACTGCCAATAACCTCCAGTTCTGTATCTCTGGAATGGTGGCTGTGTGAGTCAAACTGTCTGAGCCAGCACAGTTCACATCAGCAGAGGGGCTGTGGGAAGCAACCAATATTGGCATAAAGAAATGGAAATGTGTGAGGCTGAATTACCCTGACATCAGAACTGGGAGACACTGCCATTGGTATTGGAATGTTCAGATGGCAGTGGGGTGAGTCAGGGAAACAACTGCAAACAAATGAATCCAAAATTTTAATGGCACCATATTCTTGGCTCCAGAATGATAATATTGTAGGAGTGCTGAATGCACAGTGAGCCATTACAAATGCTCCATAGCATGGCTGCAGGGCCTGGCTGCCCAAAATTTCCTGAGTCAGAGAAAGTCACACCTGTCCCCAAGAACAGCCCCACCCAGCCCGTGTTTGGCAGTGACAGTGCCAGGAGGAGGACTTTGGGAGAAAGATGGACAGTTCTGCAGTGACACAGTGCACTCCCTGTTGTTCAGGGGCTGCCAGCACAGAGGTGTCACAAAGGGTTGTCTTTGCCAACCTGCCCACGCCTGCTGTAGGGAGAGGAAAAAGGTCAATGAAAAAGGCAAGAGAGAGGCATTTCAGGGCTTGTATGCAAATGCATTCCAAAAGTAGCAGCAAGTACTTGCATTTCATCAAGGTGCTGATAAACTTCCCACCCCAAAGGAGCTATGTTCCATATTTTCAAATTTAATGGAATTCATCTCGGGTTTCTAAGAAGCTGAGGGAAGTCTCCATCAGCTGGCATTAAATTTTAATGTGAGTTGTAACAAAGTAAAAGTTTAGAAATTCCAGAAATAAGAGGCTAAGTAGAACAAAAACAGCTACTTATAGATGAGTTATGCTGCATTTATTCTTGACTGAAGAGTAAAAAGCCTAATGAGGAGCTGCATATAAAAAGACCTCAGGATAGCAATGTAATCAATAACAGGAAATCTCTGAAATGATTCTGTACTTGCTTAATAAAGTTACCTGCATGAAACAATAGAATTCAATTTCATAAAGATACCCTCAGCATCAGAGGGCATTTCACTAATGAAAAAGCACAAAGCAAAATAACTGAAGCTGATGTTAAATAAATTAAGAATAAGCTGTTTGTCAGACTTCATGAAGTGCAAGTCAATGGTCAAACATTGCTGAGCTCCAAAGGGAGAGAGATGATGCCTGTGCTGCTCAGCGTCCCATCGTCCATGCCCAAGTCCTTTGTGTCACCTCAGATGACATCAGAGGACTGGAGGCCAGAGCTGCAGAGCAAAGGGAGGTGTCTGGGGGCCAGGCTGGCTCTGGAGGAGACCTGGGACACCCCCTGGGAAGGGCACCCCCAAGTCACAGCTGGGGAAAGGAGGGGCTTCGGTCACTGCCCCTGTGGCTCTGCTGATGTCCCTGTGGCAGTGCTGGGCTCCTGCCTTCCAGGAGGCCACTTGAAAAGTGTCTCATGAAATCCCAGAGCCAGGGCAGAAGGAAAGGCTCAGCCTCAGCAGTCTGATCCCTGTAACTACAGAATTAGTACAGGAGGGTTGGCTGCCTTGGAGTGTGAAGCAGAAATAATGCAGGCAGTGGGCTACTAATTAAGCTGATATTACTTAAGGATCCATATTTGGGACTTGGAGCACACCTGCTCCAGGTGGACAAACACAGTTCGTTAAGACTGGTGGTTAATGCCTGAAATTGGGATGGGGAAGAAAAACTTCCTGATAAAGCAGAAGTGTTCTGCCTTTGCTGTCTTGACAAGTCTTGGGTTCCTTTCTGAGGCATTAATCATTTTAATAGGAGATATTTGATTTAATTAAATTTTCTTGTGATATTTAAGATGCTGTGGTCTCTCAGAGACCAGACAGTAAATAATCCAAAAATGCTGCCACCTCTGGAAGTGTCTGAAGCTGGGGAGTTCTGGTGGCTTTTGCACTCTCTGTCACCTGCTGATGTATTTCAGGTGTATGTAGGTATGGACGCTGCTTGATCTATTGGAAAAAGGGAGAAAACACTGGCATGTCTTGCCCTGTTGTGATACTTGCCTCCTTTTTTTCCTTCCCCAAACCTCTGCTGAGGAGTTGGAATGTGCCTGTTCTTTCTTTTGCTCTGTTCTCTTTGTCCAAGATGTGGAAGTGTCATGTGAGGAGAACACTCTTGTGTCAGAAGGCTGAGCACAGCACCTACTGCTTGCTTGGGTCAGGGCATGATTTCTGTCCAAAAGGAGACAATTGGTGTTTATTTCTGAGTCTTTGTGTGCCAGGTTCTCAGACATTTGGAGTTAGGTTTGTGGGAAATGCACAGGAGCTGAGTGTCTGGGTGAACCTGACAAATGTGACTGATTCAGACATTTCCTCAGCATTGTTCATCCTTCCCTACTTCAGAGCTTCCCTAATTCCAGCAAAGCCCAGGGAATTCCTTGATGTAATGCCCAGAGATTCTGTCCATGCTGCTGCACTCTGATCTGTGCAGCCCAGCTCAGTGCTGCTGATTCCCTGGCAAAAGCTGAGCCATCCTTTCACAAAAACAGCAGCAGCACAGGGGCACAAGTCTGAAATGTTCTCACAACTCCAGGCTTCTGCCTAAATCTCAAGGCAAGACTTGTGACACAATATCATACAAATATGACACAAATATCATACAAACTTGGAAGTGCTTTGGATTTCTAAAAAAAAAAATCCTGATTCTTCAGCTTAGTGGAAAGGACAGATAATGCACGTGGAAGGGAAAAGTTTTACTTTTGGAAACTGAACAGAGTTTTCTAAAGAATTTCTTTGAATGACACTGAGTGGATCAACATAATTATAATTTCAACCATTCTATTTTGAAACTCTTTGCTCATTTGCAATTCTGTACTTGCTTTGCAATTATAATGGTTTGCAATCATGTGCTTTAGGGGCAAGCCTGAAACTGTGCATATAACATAACCATAAAATTATGACCCAGTGATGTTTTAGTACTCTAATATCAAATGGATGGATTTAAAAAAGTTTTTTCCATGCCAACACATTATTCAGAGCAAACTGAGAAAAACCAAATGAAGTTGAAATTTATTGTAAGGAGAAGAGAGTGTTCATACTTAAGTAATGAAGAAATACACAAAAAGCATTGATTTAAGATTTTACTGGCATCTGCAGCCAAGGCACAGTAAATATTTAACCCTCCAAAGCCACCACAAGTGCAGTTCATGGTCCTGCTGCTCCCCAGTCTGTAGCAGGACCTCTCTGAGTTTCCAGGGTGGGGATGGGCTCACAGTATCAGGGCCTCATCTCCTGACCTGCTGCACTCTTGGGCCTCTCTGATGTGTGGGATCAAAGCCAAGGGGGTCACACTGAGCTGAGCCAAGTCCAGCTTGAATTCTTCTCAGCACTCTTAATCCCATTTCACATGGAGCCACTTCCATTGCACTGGCACAGAACAAGTACTGAGACAGATGGTAGGAAGTCACCTCTGCCTCTTCTGCTCCCCTTCTTTAGGAGGCAAGGAGCAGAGGCAAGGAGAAGGAAGTGCTAACCAAGTGTTAGGTTGACCAATGCATGGAGAAAGGATCTGTAACTGCACATATTGACCATCAATCTCACTCCTATGGGCACTGCAGGAGCCCTTGAACCCTTGTGCCTTTGCCCCTGTGTGCTGTAGCTCATTGATTGGCAGCTGAGGCAGGAGAGGCTTTAATCAAACTCCTGTGATGCCTGGGCCTTAAATTAGTGCCAAATGGCTGGGCTCAAGGTGCTGTGATCTCTCAAGTGTATCTAAATCTCTTCCTCAGGCTAAACCAAGGGCAGAGAAACATCAATCTCAGTAAATATTGCACACACCTTTTACAAATGGCCACTGCTGAGGAAGACAGATATCCGCAGCACAGGCTCTCCCTCCTTGTCTGACAAGGTGAGGATGTCTCATTCTGCAGGAGGTGAGTGTGTGCCAAGTTTACCTCTGCTTGGGAAATTAGCAAGTCTGGGAACATTCTCTGATCTTTCCTTGTCCCCTTATGGGAACACTCAGACAGCAATTTCAGCCCTGCAGGGTCACATTCAATGGGATGTGAGTCTGAGCTCACTGCTGCCAATGTCTCTGTGTTGGAAAAGAAATGAAATTTAGCAAAATATTTAATTATAGTGAGTTGTGTGTGAACTGGTTTGTTAAAAAGCAGTTTTGTAGCCGTTGAAAAGTGTGTTGAGTTTTGTGTGTAACCTAGCAGGTAGTCTTAGGGATTTAATAAATAATTAAACTAGTGCAAGAAAGTAAGAATGCTAACCTGTCTAGAGGCAGCATACAATGCTCTTAGAATAAGATAAGCAGAGGATTAATGATCTTGTTTGTGAACCAAGGAATGTATCACAAGGGGTCTGTGACCAGGCAAGGGGAACGGGGAACTGTTCCTTGGAGGCTAGGCAAGGGGAACGGGGAAACTGTTCCTTGGAGACTTTGTTGTGAATCGCATGTATAAGAGGGAAGCACCCATACGTGAATTCGGGGGGCTCGGACTTTAGGGACGTGAGTCCCCCAGTTCCCCGGGCCCTTAATAAAGCACCCACAAAACTTATCCGAGTTTTGTGTCATTTATCAATCGGGCAACAGTTTTCTGGCGACCGCGGCAGGACTCCGAGGGCTGCTGGGGCGGTTCGCGTCCCGATCCACTCCAAGCCGGCACCGAGCACTTCTCGGGGAGTCATCGGTCGTGCCCGACCCCCCGCGCCTGTCGGACAAACTGCATTAAGGTAAGCCCGAAGGTGCTTTATATTGGAAAAAAGGTGATAATTGGATTTGGATTTGGTGGTTGGTAAAAAGCCTAGGCTCCGGCCATAAGACGTCTAAGGACGCAGGACCGGAACTCGCCTCCTGTTTGTTTTAGAGAAGGACGGCGAGAAGGTATATTGGTTTAAGGTATATTGGTTTATTGGGATTAATAGTGGAATTAAAGGTTGTAATATGATGTCTTTTAAAACTTTTAAAACCTTAGTGCAAGCCAATGGTAAAATACCTGGAAATACACCATTAGGTTGTATATTGAAACGGTGGAAAAGTGAGGGGTATTATCAAGAATTGGATAAAAGCAAAATGATAGATTATTGTAATCATTGGTGGCCTGAATATGAGATTGGGGAAGCGGGATGGCCGGTGAACGGTACACTGGAATTGGGGATAATGGAATCTTTGATGCAATTTTTAAGGAGGAATGAGAAATGGGATGAAATACCATATTTGGATTTGTTTTTCGTTTTATATCGGAAAGAGGAATGGCAAAAGGAATGTGGTATTTTGGTTTTAGAAGTGAATGATGAAAGGGAGTTTGTGGGATGTAAAGAAAGAAAGGAGCGTAATTTGTATCCTTCAGTCGAGGAAGATTTGTCTTATTGTATAGCACCTCCGAGGGTTCCGGTTGCTCCTAATGTGCCCCCTGCTCCCCCTGCGGATATAGCTATAAAAACGAGATCTAGTGAGAGTGATAGTGATGGTGGTGATGGTGAAAAGAAGGTATACAACAACAGGGAAAAAGAAACTGCAAAAAGACAACAAGCTAGTATTCTGGCTGTAATGCAACAGACAGGGGCAGGAGGAAGACCCATTAGGGGTCGAGGTCGAGGAGGAGCTAATCACGGACAGAGGGAGTTGCCAAGAGGTCGGGGAGGATTTGGGTTTGCACCTAACATGGGGAGGCTGGATCCAAACCAGTGTGCGTTTTGCCGACAATTGAGACACTGGAAAAATGAATGCCCGGTTAGAGGAGGTATGGGCATGGGAAACATGGGATTAAGGACAGCCCCAATGGGAAATGCCCCTGTGGGAGGATTCACGGGAGGACCAGCAGAAGTCGCTCAAGCACTAGTTTTGGGAAACTATCAGAATCAAAGCTGACTAGAAAAGGATTTAAGGGTAGTTTTAGAAATAGATGGAAAGGATCAAGAATTTATGGTAGACACTGGAGCTACTTATTCTGTACTCAATAGACGATTGGGACCTTTGAGTGACACAACGGTACAGGTGGTGGGGGCAACAGGGAAACTAGAGGAACAACCATTTTTACAACCTTTAAATCTTAGGTTTGGGGGGAAGGAATTAGATCACCAATTTTTGTATATCCCAAACTGCCCCACACCCCTTCTTGGCAGAGATCTGTTGTCCCGACTTAATGTGAAAATAATATTTGAAGGGGGAAGGGTGAAATTGGAAATACCTGAGGAACAAATAGCAGGCATTTTTGTAATCAAGGAAGTGGATGCCTCTCCTATTCCAGAAGAAATTGAGCAGGCTGTAGTACCCTGGGTATGGGAGTCAGGGGTCCCCGGAAAATCTAAAGCTGCGCAGCCAGTAAAGGTGGAACTAAAGGAAGGGGCCCGACCAGTGAGGATAAAGCAATACCCCTTGAAGCTTGAGGCAAGGAGGGGAGTAGCCCCGTTAATTAAACAATTTTTGGCTCAAGGAATATTACAGGAATGTGAATCGGAGTATAATACTCCAATTTTTCCAGTAAAGAAACCTAATGGTAAGTACCGTTTGGTACAGGACTTAAGGGCTATTAATGAAATAGTGAAAGACATACATCCAGTTGTTGCTAATCCTTATACTTTGTTAACATCTGTATCAGAGGAGTTTAAATGGTTCTCAGTGATTGACCTTAAAGATGCCTTCTTCTGCATCCCACTGGCAATAGAGAGTAGGAAATATTTTGCCTTCGAGTGGGAGAGTCCTGATTTTGGGAGAAAGAAGCAGCTTATGTGGACGAGACTCCCACAGGGATTTAAATGCTCCCCTACTATTTTTGGAAACCAACTGGCCAAGGAGCTGGAGGAATGGAAGATAACCCAGGTAACAATATCCCTATCCTTGTATGTAGTCTTGCAGTACGTGGACGACATTTTTCTGGCTACTAAGGAAAGGGAAATGTGCGTGGAATTAACAATTAAATTACTCAACATGCTTGGCCAAGCAGGGTATCGGGTTTCTAAGGAAAAAGCTCAATTGGTCACAAATAGCATTATTTACCTCGGTTGTGAGATCACACAATGGCAGAGACGTTTGGGAGTAAACCGAATAGAGGCAATATGTGCTATTCCTTTGCCTCGTAACCATCAGGAATTGAGATCTTTTCTAGGAATGGTGGGATGGTGTCGACTGTGGATCATGAATTTCGGTCTCCTAGCCAAGCCACTATATGAGGCCTTGAAGCAGCATCGGTTGGAGTGGACGACACAGCAAAAGAAGGCCTTCCAGGAATTGAAGCAGGCACTAAAGGAGGCCCCAGCCCTAGGACTCCCTGACCTGACCAAGGAATTCCAGTTGTACGTGAATGAGAGGCAAAAACTGGCATTGGGGGTCCTCACCCAGAAGGTGGGATCCTGGAAGAGGCCAGTGGGATACTTCTCTAAACAACTGGATTCGGTAAGTTCCGGGTGGCCCTCCTGTTTACGAGCCGTGGCGGCAGCAATAATTCTTATTCAAGAGGCCTGGAAATTGACTTTGGGGGCAAAAATGAAAGTGTTTGTTCCCCATATGGTCATGGCCGTTTTGGAGCAAAAGGGGGGTCACTGGCTATCATCCAGTCGAATGTTGCAATACCAGGCCATCCTGAGAGAACAGGATGATATTGGAATAAGGACTACTAATCATGTTAATCCAGCAGAGTTTTTACGCAGTGACCAGGAAGCTGGGGGACTGGTGCATGATTGCGTAGAGGTAATTGAACAAGTATATGCCAGCAGACCCGACCTAAAGGATGAACCATTGGAAGAACCTGAATGGGAACTATACACTGATGGATCCAGTTTTGTCGAGAATGGGACTCGCTATGCCGGGTATGCAGTGGTAACATTGGATCGGGTAATAGAGGCAAAGGCTTTGTTACCTGGAACTTCGGCCCAGAAGGCAGAGGTGATTGGACTCACCAGAGCCCTGTATTTGAGCAAGGACAAAAGGGTTAATATCTGGACAGATTCTAAATATGCCTTTGGTGTGGTTCATGTACATGGGGCGTTATGGAAGGAAAGGGGGCTTTTGAATTCACATGGAACCAACATCAAGCACCGGGAAGAAGTGCTACAGCTACTGGATGCGGTACACAGTCCCAAAGCAGTTGCAGTAATGCATGTTAGAGGACATCAGACTGCGGAAGGAGACATTTACAGAGGAAATCGATTTGCTGATGTTACAGCTCGGCAAGTGGCATGGGAAGTATGGACTCAAATGGCATTGGTAACGGTAAGAACAAATCCGGCTACCCCATACCTGAATCAGGAGCCCAAATATTCAATAGAAGATGGAAAACTAATAAACTTGCTAGGGGCACAGAAGAATCAACTTGGGTGGTACGTTACACCAATGGGACAAATAGTGGTACCTACCCGCATAATGAAATTTATTTTGGAATCAGAACATAATAAATGTCATTGAGGGGCAGAAGTATTGGTAAAATTTTTGAAGAATGAGATAATCTCTAATCAGATGTTAACAATGGCAAAAAGAGTTAATGCAATGTGCCCAGTATGTTTGAAAAATAATCCAGTAGTTAGGAGACAAATACAAATGGGAAAGTTGCAAGTCGGGCCACAACCAGGAGATTACTGGCAAGTTGATTTTTCTGAATTGCCTAGGGCACAGGGATACAGATACTTGTTAGTGTACGTATGTACGTTCTCAGGGTGGCCGGAAGCTTTTCCATGTAGAACTAATCAGGCTAAGGAGGTGGTAAAAACCTTGTTAAAAGAAATAATACCAAGATTTGGAGTACCTTTAGGATTGTCATCAGATAGGAGTCCACATTTTATAGCCGGGGTAGTGCAGGAATTAGCATGAATGTTAGATATAACCTGGAATTTGCATACCCCCTGGAGACCTCAGTCTAGTGGGCAGGTGGAAAGGATGAATCAAACCCTGAAAGGACAAATCAAAAAGATTTGCCAGGAAGCTAAACTGCACTGGCCTCAAGCTTTGCCTTTGGCCCTACTCAGGATTCGAATTAAACCAAGGGAAAAGTTAGGCGTAAGTCCATATGAGATATTATATGGCAAACCATATCATGCAACTGTATTAAAAGGGGAGGTACATGTGAGTGGGGACCAGGCGATTGCAGAGTATGTTATGTCACTTAATAAGATCTTGAATTCTTTAAGAAATACGTTACAGTGGAATAGACCGCTCACGCTGGAGAATTCTGTCCACGACATCCAGCCTGGGGACCAGGTGTACGTCAAGAAATGGATCACGGATCCGCTACAGGAATCATGGAGCGGACCCCACCAGGTGATGATGACGACCTACACGGCGGTGAAGGTCCAGGGGATGGATGCTTGGATCCATTACACCAGGGTAAAGAAGGCACCGTTCCAGTGGGAAACCCAGATAGTGTCTCCAACCCGGATGATCTTCCGCGCAAAGCTGCCTTCTTAATTATATTACTGCTAGTGATCATGAGACTATTACCCGTTCAAGGGTCTACTCTTGTACAGGTTGAAGAAACAAAGGTTACAGTCATGGAAGGGATGGATGTTCAATTAACTTGTGTTATCTTTGACAGCCAGAAAGTTGAGGCCGGTGAAGTTATTGCAATATGGCAACGGGGGGCTGAAAGAACCTGAGGCAAGATAGGAGTCGGTTGGGATCAGGATAAACAACAAGGAAACACGGTACTGAATCTTACCAAGGTAACCACAAACGATACGGGAGAATATACATGTTTGGTCAAAATATGGGATAGTTTTGATTACAAAGAGTGAGTATGAGGGTTTTGCCATGGACAGGGGATCGTGCTGAAAACATAAAGGTTAATCCAGTATCAATGGCAGTGGACATGTGGGATGGGCCACCTCTCAGAATAAATTGTTCCTTTCTAGTAAGGTCAAGATATCAAAGGAGCCTTTGGGTCAAATGGTGAAAGCAAAATAGGGAACTGACCTGGGATAGAATAGAGGACGGGACCAATTGGTGGGGAAAGGAAGGCAAAGGTTGTGGGTGGTTGAGTGTCACTAATCCTAGAATAGGAAATGCATGGTGGAGGCATGACAGAATGATGTTATCCTTACAGAGACACGGTAGGAGTAGACGGGAGGTTAATGATACAATAGAACGAAATACTGAGCAGGAAAATTTAGTGGTAGGATTAATCAGAGATTTTGGGATCATGCAGA
This sequence comes from Melospiza georgiana, assembly GCF_028018845.1. Classification (NCBI taxonomy): domain Eukaryota; kingdom Metazoa; phylum Chordata; class Aves; order Passeriformes; family Passerellidae; genus Melospiza; species Melospiza georgiana. The sequence goes on from NC_080435.1 coordinate 30,926,730, forward strand.
ATGTGACTAAAATAACAGCTTGCCTGCCATTGCCACAGGCTGCAGGTGAACCAATTCCCTGGGGAATAATACCAGTAACCAAAATGCCTGAAACATTCAAGAATGTTTCATGGTCCTGCCAGTCAGTTCCCAAACCAGTAGATGTATGGAGGGATTTGTGAATGACCATTTGGGCCATGACTAGAGAGGAATGTGAAAAGAAATCCAATCATTATGGTTGGATTCAAAATACCAGGAGGTGTTTAATTGCTACCCCAATAGATGAGCCATGCAATACAGTACGAATAAGAACGAAATCCCAACAAAATGAGATGAGTTGTCAGAATGTCACATAGAACTTTGACACCTGGAATAGTTGGAAGACATTATGGGGACCTAGTGTTTTGGAACACTATAATTACCTTGGGGAAGTACAATGGTGCATCCAATGGTCAGGAGTAAAGAATCAGTCACATTATAGGGCCCTTATCACGTCTACATCTTCCCGAGAGTTCAGACCGCAGAAAGAGGATTGGAATTGTACTGAGGTTTTTACATGTGATACACCGGAAGACCGAATCGGATTGGTACCGGTGAAAATGGCATTAAAGTGGGGATGCGAGTGTAGGGGTTATGATCACACGGTTAGCAGAGAGTCCATGGATGGGCCTATAGATTGCAGATATACTACTGTGCATAGCCCTGGAAATCTAGTCTGGGTGTTGGGACACGGACAGTGGACCACACATTTACCTCTAGATGGATCAGTAACACAAATCACCCTAGGGGTTCCCACATTGTGTCCATACTGGAAACAGAATAGATTGATCCAAAGGAAAGGACTCAGAAAGAGGGAAGAATCCCTAGAGGAGCAGTGGCATGAACCTGGCTCAGGAGTGCAATTTGGATGGATATTGGAGTCATTATTCCCTCCGGTAGCGACATATCGAAACAGGGAAATGCTCAACAATTTGTTAGGACAGACAGAAAGGTTGGCAGCAGCTACTAAGAAGGGATTTAAGGATCTAAATTTGCAATTGCAAGATACATCAAGAATGACCCTACAAAACAGAATGGCATTGGATTTGCTACTGTTAAAGGAACATGGAGTTTGTGGTTACCTGAGTAGGAGAATAGATCATTGCTCTGTACACATTCCAAATGTTACACTTGAAGTTGAGAAAGATATTTCTCAACTGGCAGAAGTGGAAACAAAAACCAAGGAAATTGAAAGGGAAGCACAGCATAATTGGATAGGAGCAGTATTTGATTCTTTGGGGCTTCACCTGTCTGGCTGGATTACGTCTGCTATACAGTATGTACTAATGTTTTTAGTATTTCTAGTGACTATATGGATTGTATATAGATGCCTCTTAGGTGTGATCGAAAAGGAAAAGAGGCGATCTCTCCGGTTGCTGAAGGCGGTGACCCGTGGGCGGCAGAATGAAGAACATTCCCCACCTCGTTATGAAGATGTTACTGTCAATACTGTTGATTGAGCATCCTTGCAGCAGGACTGAAGGATGCTCAAAAGGGGGAAAATGTTGGAAAAGAAATGAAATTTAGCAAAATATTTAATTATAGTGAGTTGTGTGTGAACTGGTTTGTTAAAAAGCAGTTTTGTAGCCGTTGAAAAGTGTGTTGAGTTTTGTGTGTAACCTAGCAGGTAGTCTTAGGGATTTAATAAATAATTAAACTAGTGCAAGAAAGTAAGAATGCTAACCTGTCTAGAGGCAGCATACAATGCTCTTAGAATAAGATAAGCAGAGGATTAATGATCTTGTTTGTGAACCAAGGAATGTATCACAAGGGGTCTGTGACCAGGCAAGGGGAACGGGGAACTGTTCCTTGGAGGCTAGGCAAGGGGAACGGGGAAACTGTTCCTTGGAGACTTTGTTGTGAATCGCATGTATAAGAGGGAAGCACCCATACGTGAATTCGGGGGGCTCGGACTTTAGGGACGTGAGTCCCCCAGTTCCCCGGGCCCTTAATAAAGCACCCACAAAACTTATCCGAGTTTTGTGTCATTTATCAATCGGGCAACATCTGCAGCCTTTCTGAGTAAATTCTGCTTGGTCTGACCTTCTTTTCCTTTTAATTTGTTTTGCACTGAACATAAGAACACAGTTTTCATTTGCTGCAGATTGAAGCAGAGTCGAGTGCAGGAGCAGAAATTATTTGTCCAACACAGAAACTGTAACTCAAATGGACTAAACTATTCCAGTTATTAGACTGTATTACTGTCTTGAGCGCTCTCTGTACTCATAAAAAAAAAAATTCAAACAAACTCCCCTCACTATGGATCCTTGACTAGTGAAGTTTTCCTAGGCTACAGAAAAAACCCAACTAAACTCCATGGAACCATGTATAGTAGAATGTTGTTTTAAACAAGCAAAATTTGAAATTTGCAAACCGGAATTCTACCGTTGAAAAAAGCTTCTGCCATTAGAATTTGAAAATAGAAAGTAAAGTTTTTTTGTGAAATAACTACTGGAAGGGAACCACCCAGTTTCATCTCCCTGCTTTTGGTCATAATAAATTCTGTAGTCTTGAATAGTTTTCTTTACGAGTATTTCAGATAGCAAAGTGCAGAATTTGTATTCTGAAAATATTTAAAGAGAGATTTTTTTCCATTAAACTTCTGAGTATTTACAGAAGTTTTTTTTTTTTCAGTATTTGGTTAATCTAGAAACATTTTTCCTTTGTAAATAATTTTTTCCCACCATATGTTTAATAATTTTTGCAATTTTTGCATTGAAAGGCTTTGAGTCTTCCCCTCTGGCTTCATCCTGAAAGAAAAAGGAGAGCTGGGATAGTTTTAATTGCTAAGTGATATTGTTCATTTTTGCAGTCAGATTCAGAGATCTTCTCCTGTCCCTCAGGGTCCTTTGTGCTGGTGGTGCTGCTGCAGAGTAAAAGCAGTGCAGGGAACAGGGCAGCTGAACATCCCCCCAGGAGAGGGGACCAAGGGCTCAGGGCAGGATTACCTGAGCAAAAGAGCAAGTCCAGGTTGTCAAGGAGCAGGCAGAATCCAAGGAAAGGGATGAAATGAGGAATCCTGAGTGGATGTGTTTCAGTTTGTGCTATCACCTGGTGCTAATATCAGGGAGAAGATGAATTCAAAGTCAGCTGGTGTGACTGTTCTGTGTTGTTTGGTGTCATTGGTAGAGGATGTTGGAAAACAGCGAAGAAAATGTATTTAAGTAGTTTTATACAGCAAATGAACTTTCCCCCTCCTCTTTCTGAAAGTTGAGCATGAAAGTTTTGGTTTGGGTATCATGTAAAACAAAATCATCACCTTAAACTGTGAAGTGCAATGTGACCAGAACCAGGGCTTCATTTTGTTTTCTTAATTTTAAAATGTACTTGCTTATCTTTTGAGCTGTCTGTGTGGTCTGGGTCTTCAGCAAATATTTTTCAGAGGACCACAAACAGAAGGCCAATTCCCTATATCAGGAGCAAATGTCTCCAGGAGCCTTATTTCTGTTGTGGGGGTTTTCTTTTCATTGTTTGCTCCTTTGGGTGTCACTTTACAGTCTGACCTTTGCACAGATCAGCATCAAACCCCCCTGGATGTTCCGATTAACCAGAATAACCTGAGTTCTCCAAAACCTCCTCCTCCTCCTCCTTTGTGCACTGGCCTGTGTGTCTCTGTACAGAGATCTCATCGTAGAGCGTGAAACACAGAGACCAGCTTGGCTCTCAGCTGATTGCATTATACTAATTTCTGACAATGTTGTTGTATTTTGATTCTGCCTCTCTAATCAAGGAAGGAGGTTTTTAGTGAAAAAAAAATTTGCTGATCTATACATAGAATTTACTTGAAACTCTGAAATAGAAGGGATTGGAAAACTTTGACAGGCACTTTCTTTTGGGAGATGCAAATGTTATCAAAACTGGAACATTTAATGAAGATATTTTCTCTCAGAAATATCCACTTTGAAATGAAAAAAATCCGATATAAATACTTCTAATCAAGCTGTTTTAATTCATCAGTTTATAGGACTGATAGAATTTTTGGTTAGGAATAACTTCAGAGTCAAGTTTTTTCAACATCTCTTGAAATGAGAGTACAATTCAGCAGGGCTCAGATGAGCCTTTTCTTTCCATGTACTGCAGTGTTGGTTTATAGTAAATTTGGGATTTATTACAGCATCAGAAAGAATTAACCTATGATAAATTGTCCTGGCTGATTCAGGTGTTAATGCATGGAAAGGAACTGACCTTAACCATGAGCTCCACTGTCAGACCAAGGATGGAGGCTGATTTAAAGGTGCTGATCTTGCAGATGTGCCAAGTCAAAACTGACAGGATTTACCTTTTGGCCACTGGGTGTAGTTTGCCATCATTCCCACCATGCAGCTCCCTGGTGTCCCCCCTCAAAGAACAAGTCTGTTTTGCTGGAGCTGTGGAAATGCACTTTCACATCCAGGAGAACAGTTCTGGGCACAGCACCATGGGGAACCCCTAACTCAGAATGTTTCCAAAGCTGCCCAAACCCTGGTGGCTTTATTTCCTTGGTGCAGTCACCAGTCTGTGCTGAGACAGGGCTGCTTTAGCTGCAGTGAAGTGTTCTCAGGTGTTATTTCCAGACTCCCTGGGAGACATTTCTTCTCAAACACAGCTGTTTTTCTGCAGCAGCCCTGGTAACCCCAGGGGAGGTGAGGATTTGTTTGGTGCTCAGCATCAGCACAGTGTTAAAGATGTGATTCTGCTGGAGCCTATGTAGGATATTTTCCATGGAATTCCATGGGATTTAGGCTGTGTCAATAGTGAGAGACAGTAATGCACAGCACTTGGGATCTGACAGGACAGGGGTTGCAGAAGAGGGTGAGCTGATGTGCCCAGAACAAGAGCACAGCAGTGATAGCCAGGGCTTGTAACCCAGTTCTTTCAGATTTGGAGCCAGGGCCCCTCACTGCTGGGCCCTGATGCCTCCCAAGGCTGCCAGAATATGCCCAGGAGAGGGGACACTGAATGATTGGGACAGCTGCACTTGAGTGACGTGGCAGTTCTGCTCTCTCAGCCTTCACTGTCACTTCTGGCCACAAGTGAACAGGGCTGTGATTGCTGACTGCAGCAGGGAGGATGCAGGAAATGCTGCTGGGAGCAACACACAGTGTAGGGGACTCCGCTGCTGAGGAGGGCCAGCAGTCCAAGCAGACAGAGAAAATGGAACAAATGTGTGGGGGGATAGAATATAAGAAAAATTAGGATAGTGCAGAAAGTAATCTTACCCCTAAGGAGTTGCAGCTGGGCCAATTCTCCAAGATTAGGAACAGGCCTGACTGTAACAGGCCACAGCTGTAACCAGTGAGAGGAAGAACGCTATAAAAGAGTGGGGTGGCTGGGTGAGAGGGGAATTGGAGTCTGGTGGCTGCTTTGTGAAGAAGAACAAGTCAGTGCTCTGAGGGGCTGTCCATGAGAAACACCAAGGAGGTCTGAAGCTTTTGTGATAAGAGACAACAGTATGGAACCCCTGCAATAAGATGACAACACAAATGGATGATGATAATGGATAGAGCACACTGAGTCTGGTTATTGTGTATTGCATAATAGTCAATATGAAAAGGCCCTTGGGAATCATTCTTACACAACTTTGCAGTTCAACCTTGTGCCTTGTTAATTACAGTTAGTCCAAACAGACAAAGCCTTTCACAATTCATAAATTTATCATCATCAATCTGACACCAGTGTTGATAAAATTTGATATTATGTTGGGAGCACAGTTCTGCTGCAGCTGCTGGAATTTGGGGAGATGTGGTGGGGAGAAGCTGGAGAGAATGCTCTGCACAGCCACACCTGAACAGCTCCAGCTTTCAGCAGCCTTTCATTTCAGCTTGGTTCGCATCCAAATTTGGGCTGTGGCCTCTTGGTAGTCACTGCTTTGGCATGGCTGAGACACCAGAAATCTCTTTTCACTTGTAACCTCTCCAGTCTTCTATAAAATTTCCCATCATGTTGTGGGGAACCTTGTGGTGAGGGTGTCTGGGTACCTTTGTGAATGCTGCTTTTGTTGTTCTTCCTCAGCAGGACAGTTATTTGTATTACAGTGATAAAAGACTGAAGTCTGTTCCCTGACAGGAGAGGCCATCTTGATTGATGGATGCTGCAGCATAAGTCAATCAGTCAGTTCATTTTGGATTTTTTCTTCCTTGCAAGAAAGAACAAATTTCTACAAAGAAATGCACGATATGAAAAAAGTGCTGTGAAGAATCATTTCAAAATGGAATTAATTTTTAATTGAACCAAAATATGCACATTTTAGCAAAGCATCCAATTTTTTCACAGTTGTTTTGGGAATTATTTTTTTGCATCTGAATGCTCTTGAGCTAGAATAAATTAAAATTGGCAGCTGTAATTATCTGGAAAACCAGAAGAATCTTTGAATTAAGATTTGAACTTTCTTCCTGGGTTTTTAATGGCTTTCTGAACTAGCTTTTGATGGCAATGTTCTTTCTTCTGCTATTGTAACTCCAAAATAATTTGCTAAAATACTTGAATGACTACAAAAAGCATTCTTTTTAATAAAGGAAAGGAAGAAAAATAGCCCATGTGTCTTATTAGTCTTTTTCATGATAGCTGTGGACAGCATAAAGGTTTGGTGTAGATGACAGCTGGAAACAGAATTGCCACCCAAGCGGGTGAAAGCTAGATTTGCTGAGGCTGGTGTTCAGGAGCACTGAAAGCAACAAATTCCATTTAGTTCAGATTTACTACAGCGCAAACAAGAATAAATGTGAGGAAAATTCCAAGTGAAATCAGGGTGTGTGGGATCTTCATTACCATTATTCCTGCAGCTGTTTGTGCCTAATAGCAGCATATTCATGTATTGCTGTATGTACTGGTTGTGGTGAATATGGTAGGAATTCTCTGAAATGGAATTGGTTGTTCTACAGTGCCACAGAATGTCATCTGCTCTTCTGTAAGCCACTGCCTGTTCACCCCTTTTTCAGAGAACTTGATAAATTGGATTAATTTCTCAGAGGCTTTAACAGAACTGTGATCTTTGAGGTTCATATCCTAAGTAAAAAGGTTCAGTGGTTCTCGAGACAACATTAAAAAAGTAATGTGATTTAGTCAGCTTTCATTTTTACTGGGTTTGGGGGGGGGGAAATGGAGATGTCTTCCTATCTGCTGCCTTCTATCTGCTAAACCTTTCTGTAAACTTGAAATTATTAAAATGTGTTTGCTGATACTGAGTTAGATTCTAGGAATTGTAAATGCTCAACAGATTTCAGGATGGGGCTTCTATTCCTTTACAGCCTTTAGCTTATTTCAATTCTTTCCTAAAGTATTTAGAAATTATTGCACAGCGACCTACCATATAAAACAGTTATATAAGTCTTGTATATTCTTGTTGAGCAAAACCTCCTGATTCTCAGTAATTTAAACCAATTACTTTTTAAACTTTAAATGCTTTTGTTTTCCTCTCCCTTATTAACCTTTCTAGAACTGTTATTCACAAGACAGCTTCAGTGTAACCATAAATACAATTTTAGGTGATCAGATTTTGATTTCCACAGTCAGAGCCACCCAACCTTTTAGGGAGTACTTTAGGGGTGGATAAGCAGGGGTCACAGTTCTGGTGTTATTTACTCAAAGTGAGGTACAAAGGTGTGAGATGAGGATCCTGGCTGAGCTTGGCCTGGCTCCGTGGGCTCAGCTGAGTCCTTGCTGCCACCTCCTGGTGCTGGCTCCGTGCTGGGCACAGCCTGGGGCAGGGGATGCCAGGAGTGTGTGGCTGACACTGCCTGTAGCACTGCCAGGCACAGCAGCTCTGAGCTGAGGGAGGGGATAAGGTCCTGACTCAGGAAATGATGGGCAAAATGAAATTAACCCAGCAGGCTTGGTTACCTCATACCTCATGGATGGGAAAGGGAATTCTTGAAGCTGCAGCCAAAACCACATGGACAGTAATAAAATTATAGCAGATATCATTATTGATTGGGGTTTTCCAATGCCTTTTAATAGCTTTTCTGTATCTTGCATGGAAGTGCATCATGCAGAGCCCCCTTTTTTATTTCAGCAGTTTGTCTGTTTGATCCCTAAACACCAATGGAACAATCTTGCCCATTCCAATAGCCAGTTTGTTCCTCAGTAGGTTTGAGGGCTATTTTTGTGGACTTATTTGGGGGTTTTGTTGTTGCTGTTGGGTTAGGTTTTTTTAATCTTTCCAGACACAAATAAGATGTTTGGAGATGAAATCTGCATCCACTGAAGTCATCAGCAAGTTGCCATTGTCTTGGGTAGGGTGGTGTTTGTTGCTTTACCTGCAGCTTCTGCAGAGGCAGGAATGATCTTCTCCTGCTGTGTGTTTTGTGCTGAGCAGTGCAGAGGAAAGTTTGGGGCAGCAGATGCCCTGGGGTTGATCCCTGCCCTTGGCAGGAGTGGGGATGGAGGCTGGGCTGTCCCAGCTGGGCTGGGCACTCCAGGCTCTGCTGGGCAAAGGCAGGCACTGAGCACCAGCCCCAGCTCCTTCCCAGAGAACAGAGGGGCCTCACCCTGCCTTGTTTGCCCTCTCCATCATTTCTGAGTCACCAGGCTGCTGTTTCTGTTTCACTCATTTTGAGGTAAGAGAGACAGCAGGAGGGCTCAGAGGCTGATGGAACATGAGGAACTGTCACTGAAACCTGCATTAATTGATACCCACAGAAAACACTACCTGGGATTAGGCCAGACTTGGAGTCAGGATCTGATTCCCTGCTGGTTTTAGAGTGATTCTTTTCAGACATTAAAGTTTTCATAATTCACACCTGTGCCAAGCCAGAGGATCAGGGAGCAGGGATCTCTGAAGACATCAGTTCTTACTAGTAGGAATTTAAATATGAACTTCAGCAAAGGCCTGTGCAGGGCAAGCTTTTTGGGGAAAGAGAAATGAAGTATAAATTTAAGGTGTCTGTCATCCCACCTTAGTCCTTTATAGCTGAGGATTTGCAATTGGTCAGGGCTTGGCTCAAGTATGGAAGCATAAATGGATGTTTTGGTGGTCAGGTGGTTCAGTAACTGATTCTGAGTTTGTCATTAGCAGTGGAAATTAAATGTTCCAATATTCTGATGGAAACATCCAGTGCTGGGTCAGAGGTGAGCCTTACAGGCACATGAATGAGTTGGTGGCACCTGTTCCTTGTCTCTCACCCTCTCAGATGGGCAGGGGGAGGGTTGTGAAGAGGTGCAGACTCTGCCCTTGGGTTTCAGAGCACCCTGGGAGAAGGACAGGGTGCATTGATGTGTTAGAACAGTGTGCAGAGGCACTTTCTGGCATGGAAGCAAATGGTTTCTCTGCTTTGCCTCAGGGCCTCTCATTAATGAGAAGGATGGTTAGGAGGCAATTCCAAAGTTCTTTGGCTCCTGCTTCCCAAAATTCAGCTTCTGGTGCTTTGCAGAGAAGCCTGGTTTCCTCACACATAGCCAGAATTCTCTGTGGGCTTTTGTCCTGTGGAGCACTTGCAGTGGGGTTGGGATTGCTTGGGAGTGACCTTGTCTGGCTGGACAAGTAAATGTTCTGATGTCATGTCTCTGTTTTTCGTTGTCCTTTGTCACCCATTATGTGACAAATAGGGAAAATAAGATTTCTCTTGTTTCTACATCATGATTCCTGAATTAATCTTTCTATTTAATCTGTGTTTATATGACTCTTAATGGAACAGGGTCTCTTCTTGCATTATCTGGATGATTAATGGTTGTTGTTGAAAATAAACAGATGTGACTTTATGTTAGAAGTGCAAATGATTTCCAGACTGCAATTATAGTGAATTAGTTTAACCATTAATATCTTCCAAATTGAATTATGCTGTGTCTGAGGTCACTGGTAGTGGCTGCAACTCATACCTGGCCATGTGTGTCTGTCTGTTGTTTTAACCTCCTCATTGTTGTGTCCAGAGACATAACTGATGTCACAAAATGGGGTTTGTTACCCTTTATTAACTCCTGTTAATTACTGGGATCATGGAACTCCTGACTGCTCCATCCCTGTGAGTGCAGTGCTCAGGGAGCAATGGAGCAGTTCAGACCCAGGGCTCCTCCCTTCATGGTCATCAACCCTGGCCTTTCTGACCTAAAATTGGTCATTCCTTTGAACACACCTTATGATGTGATGCAAGCAAAGGCAAACAAAACATAGCAGGGAAGTCAATTCCCTTGATTCACTTGATCTCCATTTTTATTACTGCTGCTCATTATGAAGGACTTGAGGCAGGAAATCCCATGTAGTTGAACTTAATGGCTTATTTGAACCAAGTGGGCATATTCTACTGAAAATATTCTGCTCACTGAATGAAATGTGTTCATTAAAAGAAATATTCAATTTGTTACAATTGGTAGCTTTTCATACTCTGAAATTTAAGCAATTTTGTAATGGTAGTGATAATGGTATTAGCTTATAAAATTTCTGGTTTGTAGAAGAGCTTAAGGTAATTTTAGAAAGTAAAGACTCCATCTTAACTATCGCATTGAAAAATGCAGCAGGCATGCATTTAAACTTTGTGGATTTGAATATTTTAGTATTTAGTATGGGAATATATTGCTGTAAACAGAGCTGCATCAGAGAGCTCTACACCCCACAGGAACAATTGATGAATTTGTGTCTCTAGGCCTGGCTTTTGTCCTTCCTTAAGATGAAAAGTATTAAGTAGCTTTGCCCCCCCCCCCCCCATAACTATTTTTGTATTTTTCAAGAAAAACTGTTATATGGTTTTCATTAACATTTGTGCTAATGAAAGCAATGGGGAAAAGCAACATCTGCGTCACTTAGAGCAGCTCCAAGTCCTGGGAAGTGTCCAAAGGGCTGTGAGTAAACACACACCAATAAGGGCCTTGCCAGGGTGCTGCATTACTGTCATGGGAAGAAAGCAGCTAAAAATTTGCTGAAGTACTTCAATAAGTATAATGGGACAAGTGGTATTTGCACAAGCAATTCCACCTTCCACAACTCCCCACTGATTTCATCCATCTGCTTGGGGCAAACAAGGTTTGTCTGACCAACTCCTAAGGGAAACTTTTACCTGTGGATAGTAAAAAATAAAATAAGAAATATAGTGCAATTTAAACCAAGAATGCAATATTTTAGAGACATTCTCTTTCTAATTTCCACTGTGTGCTTGTTCTTTTTTGCTCTATTGCTTTGAAAGGCAAGGACTTAGTACTTTTATCCTTCCTAAAATACTTCAGGTCAGCAAGCCAGCATAAAATAGATCTTCTGCTTATGTGTGAACTCAGTCTTCAGTATAGTTGCCAAAGGAATAATAAATTACTGAATTATCTGATAGTAATTAGTGCTGCTCACAGAGAACCCTGTGAATAGCAGTCTGTGGGCTGGGATTATTTATTTACAGGTAGTGTGGAGTATTTTCCTTAGGATGTTTTCAAATTTTGTTTGGCTGTTGCAGCATAACTGAAACATCAATGAGATGAAGTGAAGGATTGCCTGCAGTGTCTGGAAGGCAATTGTCTAAGATCCATGGGGTTTTGAGAATTAGATATAACTGAGCTTTGAGATGCAGGTTCCTAGCCTGCAAATTTAATGAGCAATCAAGAGGAATTATTATTTCATGCCTGATGTTCCTGCTAGGAAGGCATTTACAGTTCAGTTTTTATTTTGAGTGGCTGTGCATGTCAAGAGAAAAAAATTCCTTCATTGTTACCTGGAGGCATCACTCACTCAGATTTTAAAGGAAAAGTCATCCAGAAGTAAATATAAGTAGAGACTCACACCTGCTTCTCTTGTTGCTGATCTGGGGCTCTGAAAATCTCATTTCTGGCCTCCCAAGTGTTTGTGTGCAGACTTCAAAGGCCTTTTGTCGCTGTCACCGTGAAAAGGGGCTGGAATGGACCAGGCCTAGGTCAGAGCATGGCAGTGCCAGGAGGTGTGAGGGAGCAAAGGACTGCCCAGAAGAGGATGGCAAAGAGCATCCAAGGCCTGGGGGAAATGAGGGTGTTGATGACTTGGCAGGAGCTGGGAACATCAGCAGATTTCAGGAGCCTGTGCCTTTGCTCTGTGGAAGTGATGAGAGCCTGAGAGTGTGGTTATCCTTTAAATAAATGACCTGTTCCTGGAGAGGGAAATAGAGCTGAGCCTGGCTGGAAGGCAAAATCTGATTCTAACCAAAGCTCAGGCTGCGGTGGGAGCCAGAAGATCTGTTTGCTGCTCAGCTGCAGGTCTCCCACAGCCCTGGGTACAGCCCCTCATGGCACTGGGGATGCACTGATCCAGCCAGGACACAGAGGTTTCACTGCCCCACTTGGCAGAGCACCATGGAGATGGAACCATGATCAGTCAGGGCTGGTGTGGTAACAAGGGTGACGTCAGTTCTGGAGATGAAGGTGTGTGGGGTGAGAATGTAGCTCTGCTGAATCCAAAGTGCTAGAACCAGAGCAGAGGGATCAGTGCTTTCCTGTGCTGGCTGGGGCATGCAGACATCTGCAGGCTGTTTGAAGATGAAACAGTGAAGGAAAGGCTATGAGGAAATGAGTGGTTTGTGTTCTAAAATATCATTGGTCCGGGGAGACCCTCATGAAAAGCACAGAGGGCCTGGGGTGCTCGGGAGCCCTGCAGAGGCAGGGCCTGAGGGATGGAGCTGTTCTGGCTTTGCTGAGCCACCACTCACAAAGGCAGAGCCAGAAGTGCTGCCAGCTCTGCTGCTGGGATCAAACCCCATCATCTCCCAGTCCTCCAGGATGGATTCTCTGAGCACAGGATGAGTTTGCTGCTGCAGCACAGCATATGGCTGGAGCTGGCACCATTTCCTCCAAGACATCCCATATGCTTGCAGTCTGGAAGTTGTTTGCAAAGAGCTTCACTGACTCATCCCAAGTATGTAATCAACTGGGAATAGTAATGAAGAAGTGATCTAAATTTATTACAGGTTAGGTTTTTATTCCTGTGGGCTGGATTTCATCAGATCAAAGTATCACTTTTCTAACAGAGGAGAAAGCAGGTGTGCTCAGTACCTGGGTGTCACAGCCAGGCAAGTCACAAAATTGATTATCTCTCACATTTTACTTCAGAAATGGTGATATTTGTTGGTGGAAAGTATTAAGCAGATGCAGACATTGTTTGCACATTGAAAGGCATTGGCAGGCATGATTCAGTTTTTGAGCCTCCCTGATGGAGGTGTGTTGGTGTTTTCCATCCCTGAGGAAGGGGGATACAGGAGGAATGAGTTCTTGTTTCAGCAATCAGTGCTGGAATCTGTTGGTGGTAACCTTGGCTTTCTCCCATGACCTGGGAGAAAGAGGGAAACAGTTTTTTCTACATTCTGGAAATTAATTTAAAAAATAAATTACTGGGCTCTTAGAACCTTTTAGGAGTCCAGGGGTGAGACCTTAACACAAGGCCTCTTGTCTTTTCACAGACACACCAAATTATTTTGATCTCTTGAGATTCCAGTGGCATTCTAGTCAGGATCTATGGTGGAATTTTGTAAGGGAATGCTCTCAGGAATTCTGTGGTGTGGGGGTGAATATATCCAATATTCAGATCAGCTGCAGGCAATCTGTGGGGTTTTACTCTGTCTGTGAGCACACCATGCATTGCAGTGACAAATGATGGAGATAATTATGAAAAAGAGGATTTGGAAATTCTGGCTCAGGCTGCAGTATTTCAATACAGCTTAAAACCCACATCTTTTATAAAGCAAGCTTGCTCCTAAAACTTCCCTTCCTTCCCAATAATTGGCACTCCTAGGGATGAGAAAGCCTTTTGCAGCACAGGAGCTGGCAGGCAGGATTTGGGGCGCTGCTGGAGCAGCCTCTGGCCCCAGGAGCAGGGTGGGGGTGCCTGGGAGCCCTCTGGAAGGTTCTAGCACTCACTGCCATCCCACAGCACCTGAGTTTGGCTCCCACTCACTGGGGCTCAGGCCCTGCTGCCCTGGGGACAGACATGGATTCAGTGACATGAGCATTAGAGGCTGCTGCTTCTCTGCTGTCAGCATGAGGGAGGCTTTTGCTGGGAATGGGGCATTTTTCAGGTTGTACATGTGGGAACAGCTGAATCCCAGCAAAGACTCTGCAGTAAAGGTGATCTAGGTAATGCTGAAGGGTGCAAGGGTGAGCAGCAAAGGTTTCATCAAAACCAAACCCACCTGAGGAGTCCAGGATTTCCTCTCTCTTAGATGAGTTCAGTGAAGCACAGACTGTGTACCCCTTCCAAAGGGCCCATATTCAATGCCCAGCAGTGTAAAGATCCTAACAAAATGTTCATGGCAGAAAATGATGACCACACAAGAAGGAAAAGTTTGAATTCCTCAACTCAGGGGCAGGAATGTGCATTGTTGGTCTGGCACTGGAGACAGTGCTCATGTTTTCCAGAGCTGAAGCTGATATCAGTGTATTAGGTGCTGGCACCTATCTCAGCATGCATGGCTTTAAATGCAGGAAAACACATGGTTATTCACATAGTCTTGTTCTTTTTAGGGGCTTCCACCTGCAGTTTTTCTTGCAGTGCAACCTGGCCATCTGTCTGCTCCTGTTGTGTGTAAGGTGCAGTAATGTGGGGGTGGGTTCTGGCTCTAAAGTGAACAGAGAGGAATAAACAACTCCTGCTAAGGACGTGCAAAGTGCTCCTGAAGGGACTCGGAGTTGGAAAAGCAAATTGTGTGATTCAGAGCAAGTTATTAGAAATGGGCAAATGTGTGACTGTGGATAATGTGGACGTGTTTGAGGAAAAATCTTCTCTTTGGAATAACCACCTCCTGTGTGGAAGGCAGCAAGGAGTCCCAGCTGTGCTCGTGCTGCTCTTGCACTGCAGCTCTCTTGGAGGCCAAGAGCAGTTTGTGTCTGCACGACAACATTGGAATTGTGCTCACAGAACGTGGCATCTGACCTTGCAGAACAGAAAATCAATGCAGAACAAGTCCTGATTAGAGCTTTTTGCCAACACTACACTTTTTAAACTCACATGGATGTGCAAGGTGAAGCACAGTGTGTAAGCTACAGGCTTATGGTTTGTTCTGAGAGGATGAATAAATAAAGAATTTGCATTTTATTTTATCTTGCAAAGTCACATTTTACCTCCCCTCATGTAAATAGATTGTATTCATTTTGTTAGTGCTTGAAGGAGCATTTTGGCAAGTGAAATGCCTAGGGGAAAGGTTTAGATCCACATTGTGAGAAGTTCATGGATGAGGCAGTGAGGTTTTGTTCTGTTCTGAGGAAGAGCAGAGTTCACCCTTTCCTCTTTACATACAGAGGTTCTGCTCTGCCTTTTGGAAGCAGAATGTGAATGACTTGTTACTGAACCACTTTTAGTTTGCTTGTTTTCCTGTCCAAAACAACAAGTAAATAATTTATTTGCAAACGTTCATTCAGTTTGTTTTAAAGAACATGCTTTTTCTCCACAAAGGATATAAGTGATGCACATATTAAAAATTCAGAACTTCTCAGAAAAGTTGTTGCTGGTATCTCAGACCTGCTTAATGCACTCAAACACTTAGGGGTTTTTGCTAATTAAGCCTGTAGATAACTAGTTATGCTCCCGGGGCTGCTCAGGACCATTTTGATTTGAAGTAGTTTCTTTAACTTGACTGGGATCCAGAACTCCCTGGTTGATGTTTAGCTGCTCTATGAGCTGCTCTTGTGGCACCTTCCACCCCTGCAGGGGTCATCTGGAGCACCTGAGGTGTGCTCAGGGACCCACAGCGAAGGGGCAGTGCAGAAATGGCACTAAAGCTCTCAGGGCATTATTGCAGAGTGAGGAAATGCTGGGGCTGCCCAGCTGAGCCCTCAGTGCCTCCAGCCAGGGTTGATTCTTGCCCCAGGATGTTCAATTCCCTGTTTGACAGATGTGCAGCCTGCCTGAGTTACAATAGTTATAATAATAGTTATAATTAGGATGGAAGTTACAGCCTGGGCCATTTAACTCCTCTGACAGCCTCATGTGCCTTTGAAGATGCGCAAGACTGACAAAAGAGAAAAGGGAAATGCAGCTATTTGGTGGAAGCAATGAAGTTCCACAAAATGCTCCTTTCAGCTTTTCAGGATGCTGATGGTGAATGATGGATTCACTCCATCTAGAAATGAGAGAGAAAATGTGTAAACTCAGCCATTCCCTGCCTGTAATTGATATTCTGTGACCATGTGGTGTAAATAAGAGTTATCTTTGCAGGAGTACTAATCAGTGTCAGTCAGTAATTCCAATCAGAAATCGCTTTCCATAAATCTCCCCAGGAGCAATTGGACCTCTCCAGCTTGGGACCTGCTGTAAAAAATTGCCTGGCCTATCTAATCTCTGTGCTAGACAGGGCTGAAAATGCTGGCTCAAATTAGTTTGTGATGGAGGCAGATAGCTTCATTTTGACATGCCTGAACTAGAAAAGATCTCCTTTAGCAGAAAACTGGGGAAGAGCTTACAATGTCTTAATCCCAAATTTGAGATTTCATTTACAAGTTTATAAGGGTGATTTCTATATTGATGTTTAATTCTATATGAAGCTGCAGGAGCTCTGTCATTGCAGAGCTGAGCTTTACTCTTCTCTCCCCGTATTGTTCTGCTAAGGAGCACCTCAAACTTGACCAAAAAAAGTCCAGGCTGAGCAATTCCCATTTCTCTGCTGTGCTGGTTTTGTGTTGCCTGAGGACCCTGCGTGGACAGGGCTCCATCAAGTCCTGTGCTCTGTGTCCATCTGTGTCTCTGGTGTTCTTCCAGATGGGTGTGCAGTCTTAAGACCATTGTCAAGTGGCAAAACTTTCACATTTTCCTCTGTGGAACTCTTTAATGCAGTTTTTCCTGACATTGTGCTTACGTTTCTCTTTATCCTGCTGCCAGGCCATTGCTGTGACACACAGCCCTTGTTTCCCTTGGCACTTGGTCTTGTTCTTCTCTTTCTGTGGTTCCAACCCACCTGAGCAGCGTCATTATTCTCACTCTTTATGGCCTTTGTCAATCCTCTGTGGGAGTCATCAGCTCCAAAGGGGTCTTTGGGTTTTGTCTTGTTTGAATCCTTCCAAACCAGATGAGGTCTTCCTAGAGCTGAGATGTTGACAAGAGTATGTGGAGGAGAAAATCTACCTATCAGTGGCTCTGATATGAAATTATGACCCTGTGCACTAAAGATTACAGACTAGAAGTAGATAGTGTATGTTCAGTAATTTATGCTGAGCAGACCACCTGGAAGGTGAAGGTGTTTAAGGTGTTTGGGCTCTGGATCTGAGTGAGCAAATGGCTCTGACTGCAGCAGGAGGGAGACGGGGTCTGCAGACATTGGAATGGATACACAAGTGTGGGGTTATCAAGGGCCAGCAATTGTGAAAAGACTGTGTACTTTGTGAAGGGTAAGATGTGAAAATGGCTGATGGTCACCCATTATATAACCTAACAAGGCCTTTTATAGCTGTGCAGTGCTTTCTTTTTATAGTTTCCTTCCCCGTGGTAGGTGAAAGGGAATTATCTAAATTTATTTCATGTCTCCCAGCAGCTTCCTTATCTGACCTATGGACTTGCTCTTGAGTTCTGCTAAATCTCTGAAATCCTTTCCCTCTGATGAAATGGTTTTGCTGGCTGTTTAGGGAAATGGCTTGAGCTGTCCTCCTGCCATAATTCCTGCACCAAATGCCATCTGCCTCTCTGCTGCCTGAGTGCAGGGGTGCCCTGAGCTGGCTCCAGGAGCTGATCCCGAGAGCAGCAGGGGCAGCCCTGAGGGAGCAAAGCCAGGGGCTCCCAGCGCCTTCCCCACCTGAGCAGGGGGGGCTGATCCCCACCCAGGGCAGGGCTGAGGGTCAGGAGCTGAAGGCAGCTGCTGTGGGCCCTGCCCTGCTGCCCTCCAGCCCCCAGCAGCTGGCTGTGCCCCCCTGTGCCCCCATGCCCAGCTGCACTGCTCATGCCAGGAACAGGCTGCTCCTGTTGGCCACAGGAGTCTGACCCACAGCTCTCAACTTTGCTGCCCTCCTGTACTTTTTGGTGGTTGTTTTTTTCCCCTCCATCTCCTGCTATTTAAATGCAGTTTAAATGTGGCAAATGCTGCTGGGCAGGAAAGGACTGAACTCTTGTGCCTGCTGAAAAAGCTGGAAAGCAGCCTGGCTGCTGTGCACGAGCACAAGTCCCCCAAATACAGGTGGAGGTGTCCTGCAGTGTTGAGGTGTGTGCAGGAAGAAACAAGGAGTTCCCAGCTGCTGAGGAGTGACAAAGGAAAATCAGTCATCTACCCCATCAGCTTTATTGCAGGGGAGAGGAATAACCTTTTGGGACAAAATACCATTTATGCAGGATTTCTCACTGAAATTCAATTAGTGTTTGTGTTGGTTCCTTGCTTGCTGTTAACAGGACTTCAATGTATGCGTGTGTGTGGGATGCATCTCGGTCAGAACAGACTCTCCCTGTCCCTGAGCATGCTGAGGGAACAGCCACAGCAGGAAAAAGCCAAGAAAAAGCTGGGACATGTAAAAATTGGTGTGTGCCCTGGAGCATCTTGAACTCTGCAGATCATGTTGTGACTGAGAAGTACAGGAAAAGGCTGAGGTGTGAGCAGGGGAACAGGCAGGGATATTGTGACAGCTCCTACACCACAATGCTCACAACAAATGTTTTTCTGGATAGCTGTGAAATGCTTTCCCCATGGAAAAATGGGAGATTCAGCTCTGCAGGAAATAGGCCTCAATAAAACTAAAGTATCAATGTGTCTTTTTACACATTTTACTGGGGATGTAATTCTCACTGTGATTCTGAAGCCACAGGATTACCAGACAAAACAGAGTGTTAAAGCACCTTGGCTACTGTGCCAGTGTGAAGTGGCAGAAATACTGAGAGTTTCTAATAGCCAGTGAATATTGAAGTGCTCAAAGTGCACGTGCTGGGGCTAAGTAATGTGAATTGACTTAGTGCTGTTCTTCTAAGGGTTCATACATAAATAATTGATTTTTACTTAAGAATAAGCATCCTTTAAAATAAAAATAAAAAATCCAGACCAATAGAGAGTTGTTGGTTGAACCAGAATAGGCAGTTGTAAAAGAGTTTGCTAGCAAAAACAACACAAAATGGTGTTTCCACACATCTGTCCTCACTTCTCCTAAGAACAGTGGATTGTAGCAGAGAAGGGAATTTTACACCATAAGTTAAAAAGGAAATCAACAGGTTTTGTAGATCTGTAGCTTCAGAAAAAGATGCTGCAGTAGTGGTTTGCTAAAGCAGGCAGAAGTTGCAGTGGTGGAATAATATATATTTTAAGCTTCTGCCAACACTGTGTAAAATTAGTGAAAGGGAGAGAAGGATGCTGCTGGTTCAGGTCCTTGCCAGGATGCCCTGCTGTGGTTCAGGAGAAAGAAGCAGCTGAGATCCCTCTCCCATATCTCCAAGGATTACTGAAATCACCAGGCTGGCTGCTCTCTGATGCCATCTCTTGTTTCTGTGTCCTTTTCCACAGCAAGGACTCCCTGTCCTTTCACAGCAAGGCTTTTCCTTTCTGACATGTGAAGGAAAAGCCTCCCTTTTTTTTGCTGGGGGTGGATTTCATTGGGGCTGGAGTGTTCCTTGTGAGGATGAGCTGCTCTCTGGGAAGCAGGGCCTGGCTCATCAGTTGTTAGCCCAGTCAAATCAGGCACGTGGTGCCAGCTCACAGGGCACTCTCCAAATCTGAGGCTGTGCATTTTACAATTTCCTTTTTAGTTAGAGTGTTCAGAGAGGCTCACAGAAGTTCACCAGGGCAGGGAATTGCTGGCTTTGAGCCCTGCTGAACTTGTGAGCATTTGTACACAGCCAGCTGGAATTGTTCCCTTCCAGTCTCGCCCAGCACATCAAGGTGAGAAGCTGAAGATGTTCAGGCAACTCTTTTCTCCCAGGAGCCAGTGAAGGATGTGAGCAGTAGCAGAGTTTTTGATGTTGTTGCTGCATTTACTGAGGTTTTATTTGACTTCTGGAGGCATCCTCAGCCATGGCAAGCAAGCCTTAACAAGCAGGCCTTTTGTCTTTGTTTTTTACATTCTTATTTTAAAGGGAAAGGGTGACACTGCACAATTAAGAAATTATACAGGGGAGAGTTTTAAGCTGATTTTCCAAAGAAATAATAAAATAGGAGTAATCTGCCCCCTTGGCTCATGTCTGCCATTGCCTCAATAGCCCCTTACAAATGGGGTGTAATTGCAGGGTGGGCTCTGTTTTGTCTCTAACCAGTGCTGTTCTACTCCCCACTCTGTTCTCTTCCCTGTCATGCAAGTGTGAATCCTTCCTGGCAGTTGGGATGTGTTTCTGTGGTGCATCAGAGACAGGCCCAGGTTTTTAAGGCATTTTTGGGGTGGAAAGCTGGCTGAGGAAGCCAGGAGAAGCTGTCCTGGTTTTGGGCTCCAACACATGGGTCTCTGTCTGGCCATGAAGGATTGGAGTGCTTGTCCTGAAGAATTCTGAGTTTCACATTCAGACATTATCTTCAATAAAACACAGTGTCTGAATCTCAGGCTGTATCCCTTTAGTTCTCTTGCTTTTTCTCCCCACCGTGATTTGTCAGAATCTAAATCCAGTCCTTTTGCTAATAATAAACCTCACTAAGATTTGCAGCTGGACTTCACAGCCAGCACACTTCATCTGTTCTTTGCAGGTTGGGAAAAGCTCTCACCCACCTTCCCACACCTCCCCAAAATCTAGCTACAGCCCACTTGATGCTCTATCCATCTATAAATTACTCATATTTTGTCACAGTGGATGTTTACAGCTTGTTAATGAGCTATTAATGTTCTGCATCTAAGAATAAAGCAGAAACAGAAAAAGGGTTGATAACAACCAAGTCCTTAAATGTGAGCAAACTGGAAAGGAGTTCCTGGTGCCCTCAGTCAGTCACAGCACAGCACATTTCAAACAGACAAACTCTGGGTCTGGCTCACTTGGATGACTGGAATTCACCCAGGAAATGAGTTTGTGCTCTGAGCATCTGAGTGGGGCTGTTTGCAGCCTTCTCCCCCTCCTTGCCTCCTGGCAGGAATCACATCATTCTGTGAGAATCCAGATCTGGGACTGGGTCAGGATGGGGTGAATGGCATAGGAAACTGGATCGGGAGCTCAGCACTGAGCTCTGTGACTCAGCAGAAAAACTCTGAAAGTAAAGAGCAGCCAGACACGGCATCACTGCTGGAAATTAAAATGTGAGAGGCTTGGACTGAGTCACTTAACAAGTAAATGGTAAATGAAGTGTGTAATTTACTGTGGCTCAGATGTGTTGCCTCAAAAGAGAGAAGCCCTGCTCAGCTGCACAGGGTGTGTGGTTCCAGCAGTGATGGGAAAAACCTTTCCCAGAGGCAGGAGACTGGGAAAGGAGCAGGGCATGGATGTAATGGTGTAAGACAGAAGCCAGATGTGACAATACCTTGGGTCCTGATTAGTGATTTCCCTGGTCTTTAGCTGTCTTATTGCCCTGTCAATCCTTCCCTAATCAGAAAATCAAAGTGCCAAGTGATGAATATTGATGATGCCTGGAGCACTGCTGGTGGTAACCTTGAAGGTGTAATGTATGAAGAGTTCTACTTCAGGCTCTGGTAGTTGTAAAAGCAGGGGCTGAAGAAGACAGTATGCCTGCAAACCCATCATTTCCCTGGAAAAGGAAAAGATGTTTGCTGGAGTTTTCTGTTCTTCAGGTGCACAACTGGTAACACTCCTGACTGCCACCAACAGACTGCAGTAATCAGCAGTCATGTCACCCATGAAGGTGGCAAGAGATGGGGAGGACCAGGAAAGAAATCCAAAATACAGTGCTGGAAGCTTCCTGCTAGGCTCAGTTTTAATATAATCCTCTTTCCTGAGTCTGCTGCTGAAGTGCTGAGAGTGGAATTGGCTCTCCAGAGAGCATTCCCATTCTGAAAGCTGATATCCACTTAGGTCCTGCTGTCAAATTGAGATCCTTTCCAAGTGCCTGGGGCTGATTGTCCACTGCACCAGCCTGGAGTAAAAATGCAGCTTTAAATGGAAATCTATCCATGGAAGTCATGTGGCAGAGGAGTGAGCTAATGGAATCCTGCTGGGGTTTGCCCTCACCTCAGGCCTGTGTCCAACATCATCTCTGCAATCAGCTCTCTTGGAAAGACAGATGGGAATTACAGCAGCTCTCACAAAGAGAATTAGTATTTTACCCACTTAGAATTTATTATTTTTTTGTATACCCACATTAGTATGGTACTCACTTAGAATTTATTATTTTTAAAAATTTACCCTTTACAGAGCAAATGGTACCCCAAAATAAAGTAATTCTGAGTTGGAAATTCTCCTCCCTGAAATTCCTCTGATATGCAGCTTTTAAATGAAGCCTTACAGACTAGTCCTGCTTCAGGATGGAATGTCTCTGAAAAGGGAGATGGCTGCATGTCCTATGGATGGAGGATGTACAGCTAGGGCTGGGATGAATCATCTGGTCTTTCCTGGCTTTATTTTCTTTTGGTGTTTATCAAAACTGAAACTCTGTAAGTTCTTCCTTCCTGCAGGGCAGGTTTTTCTATGCCTCCCTTCGAGTCTTTTTGTTCAGCGCTGATTTTTCTCCAACCTGTGTGTCTACAGCTGAGAACTCTGATCCAGGCAGTTGCTTTAGATGCAGGTTTGTTGTGGAAGAACCTTTCCCAAGCCCCCTTTTCCTCCCAGTCTGTGTTTTTCACCATGTCCCATGAGAAGGAGGTGGCTTTCTGAGGAGATCTGTGTTTGCATTGCAACTGGCAAATCCACCCTCACAGGCAACAAATCTCATCTGTGTTTGGTTGTACCAAGTGAAGCAGCACCAATTTGTGCTAAGAAACAGCCTAATCTGACTGGAGCATATGTATTGAAACTGTGCTCACAGGAGCACTGATACTTGTGAATTCCTTAATTTTGGTTCTGCAGAGAGAACGGGCTGTTCCTTTTCTTCAGACACTTGGCTCTTCTGCAGCCTTTCAGGCTCTCTCCTTTCCCCCTGGGCAGAAAGACTAATAGGAGCCTGAGAGCTCAGGTTTTCCTGCTTGCACTCAGTTTCTTGGCAGCTGCCCTCTCTCCCTTTCCCTCTGTACATCTGATCAAAATAAATAATGCTTTATGCTGGGAGGAGCTCAGGAGGAAAGCTTGTCCAGCCAAGGGTGGTGGGACTTGTCCTGGAAGGGGCTGTGGGGCAGCCTCAGGAATGGGACAGGAGAGAGGACATGTTTCAGGCATCTGGCCAGTTGGTTTCTTTGGCTTAGTTAAGGGATTTACTCTAAGCTTCCAACTCACCTAATTTTTTCATTATATTTCCAAAGATCTGCTTGGAACTGACAGAACACTTTACATTCTGTACTAATTGTGTATGTTGGTATTAAAAAATCTTCTTAATTCTGTGTTTCAAACATCTTCCCATGGGATGTGGATACTTGTGCTTGGCTAACAGCCTGTCACACAGGGCTAGCATTGCCTGTGTGGCATTAAATTAACTGGGTGGGCCAGCTCTGTGAGCTCTCAATAAACAGGTACTGCAGTAACAGGAGGTTAAAAACTGCAGTAATGTGATATTTTTAAAGCATTTTGGTTTTTTAAGCGTAGAAATTGTTGTGCTGTGCTGTGAGCTGTTCGATTTCTTCTCAGGGAAAGAAATCACACCATTACTTTTCTCCCAAGTGCCATCAGTGTCCTGTGTGAGAGCATTGCTCCCTGCAGGACAGTGTCTGGCCCAGAGGGCAGGGAAGGAACACTTGAGAACAGAAGAGTTGGGTCTGGTGAGCCCAACCTCTGCCCTGAGGTGAAAGGTGCAGCTGGGGAAGTGGAACATGTGCCATTAAAACCACAAGAGGTGATGCCAGCACAGAGAAATAAATAAACCAATATATCTGCACACACACATAAATGTACACTGAGAGTTTTGTGGAAATGCAGCTTCCTCAAACACGTTTCCATTGCCTGTCAGTCCCTGCAGATTTGTCACCATGCCTGGGCTGGCATGCTGTGCCCTCCTGGGGCTGTGGCACAAAGAGTCAGGGCCCCTGAGACACATTTATGCCAGGAAATACAAGAAATTAATTTCCTGCATTGATCAGTGGAAGGCGTCCAGGCTTATTTCAATAATGAAAAATAACCCCAAGCACTGCAGCACTAAAGCTTGCAGCTCACTTTCTGACAAGGCTGCCTGCAGCAATCCAAGCTTCTGGAACAATTTCACGTGGAATTATGTGAAAGGGTTTTAAAAGTTCAACTACAAATCATCATTTCATAGATAAGAGTAGTGGTGCAGGAGAGAAACATTTTACTGCACTAGTTCTCTGTGAGAGTAATGCTCCATTTCATCTCTGCAGTAGCAACCTGGATGATAGCAAATATATCCCAGGAATTCCTCTCCCTTTGGAAAGGCACTTCAGCAGGTTCTGCACCAAACCAGGGTGTGAGACCTGACCTGCTCCTGGCAGCTGAAGCAGCCCTGAACTATTTCCTCTGTTACTTTACCTGCAGCAAATCAAAAGGAAATGGGGTCTCTTGGAAATGCTGAGGAGATTTGATGAGGAAATGTTTTTAATTTTGGCTGTAAAGGGTTTAGGCATTGGAGAAATGTTTAATGGCAGGGATTCTGTGTAGAAGCTCGTTGTGACACAAGTGCTCACACTCTCCTCTCCCTCTGCTGGCAATTGATGCTATGCTGGTGGCCATCATTCCTACCCAAGTGTGCAAACAAAACTCCATTTCCCACACACACCTGCAGTGCCATTTTCCTCCCCACTGGGTATGATTTGGGGCACACCCTGTGCCTGAAGATTTGCTGATTAACTTTGGGTTGTCTGGGCCATGCCCATCTCTCCAGACCCTAAAAACACCCTGCACTTTGCTGGGGAGGAGAGGGAGCTCCCAGCACATCAGTGTTGGCACTGGAGGTAAAAGCAGGCACAGGCTGCAGCATCCTAAAGCTTGTCCCTTTGTGATCAGATCCCTGGAGCTCTGGGAGTGCTTTCTGAGTCTGGGCAGGTGAGGAGCAGCAGAGAATGTGGCGCCTGAGCACTGAGGGCAGGGGGAATGGAATAAAGCTCCCCCTGAGCCCCAGAGCCGGCACTCAGCTCCTCCTGGAGGGGGCAGAAAATCCTGAGTGGCTTTTGAAGAGCCAACAGCAGAACCTCAGCCTGGGCTTCTCCTGTTTCAAACCCAGCAACTGAACACAAAATGCCTCTTGATGAACCAGCAGGCACCCAGGAAGCAGAGGATCTGATGGGTCTTTTATTCTGAGACCCTTCTTTATGATTATGTATCTCACAGTTATACTGCTGCCTGTTTGTGTCTGTCAGCAAGATGGCAAAGCAGCCCAGGTGCAGCAGCCTGTGCCATCTGCGATGTTAGAGTGTGCACTGGGCTGCTTACAACAATGCTGGCATCTCAGTATTCCAGGTACCTTAATGAATTTCTCAGACTAATTAAATGTGCAACTTGCAGCGATCATTGGATGCCAGATTGCTGTGGCTGGGAAAAAGCTCCTAAAGCAGCTTTATGATGGTAGAGGTGTATTTCAGATACAAAAATGGGGGACATTAGATTTTAGATTAAAGAAATTAATAAGCCTGTGGAAATGTATTTTCCTGAGCCTGCCTTCATAAATCTCCACAGTTTACTTAGAAGCAAAAGTGGCAGTCACTGAGAGAGGAGTATCTATGTAGGAAGCGGCAAGATTAAAGAACTCTTGATTTAATGTTTGTAAAGAGAAATGGACAAGTGTCTGTGATTGCCAAACAGGCATTTGAACTGGATGTTTTCTTCTTTAAACTTTTGACTGCTCTTTTGGCTTGGATTTCTCATTTTGCTTCATCAGTCACATGAGAGGAAGGAGAAAGGGAAATAGGGAACAAGTTGTCTTTTGACAATAAGATCTGTAATGAATGTACATGTGACAATTCCAACTGTCACAGTACGAACTCTAGCAACAGAGAGGAAAACTGATCTGATTTTGTGCTCTGGGTCATGGGTACAGGACTCAAACTTATTTCCCCAAGGAGTGAGAATCCTGGCCATAGGATTCAATGGGTTTGAAGGCAGTTCATCAAGACAAATGCCAACACATAATGGCTCTCAACTTAGTGGGACTTCTGTCCTCAGTATTTGATTCAGAAATTCATTTTGGTGTGTGGTTTGCACTTTGCTTAAGTATTTTTTCCTAGATGGTACACACCCACTGTTAATTAGGTAAGGTGAGTTCTCACAATAGGAATTGGAAGAATTCACTTCCTACGGGAATTTCAGCGTAACTCCTTGAGTAAGACATTCAGTCCAGGTTGGTAGAAGAGGCACAGCTGCCATTTTCCAGCCTGGCTCCTGCCCTTCACTTTTCTCTCTCTAAGCCTGAGTTTACCTGGAAAGTTTTGCCTTTCAGGTAAAGGAGCCATTTCTTTGTCTCCGCATGTCACAAGTATCACTCAGCTGTTTTGCTGTCTCTTTCCCAGGCTCCCATGGCATTGCCAGAGTCCTTAGGGAGCACAGCAATGGCCCAGCACTGACTGTGCCTCCTTGCACTGCCCAGGCGTGGGCTAACAGCTGCTATGGATAGGAATGGACTCTGGGAAAGAGCAATGAATTCATTTGTGGCCTCTCTCTGCAGTGCCTTGAGCTGTTTCCTTTGCAAGAGGGGAAGAGAGGGCAATAGAAACAATCTGCTGGTGGGGTGAAGGCAGTATGGAGCCTCAGTTTCAGGGGGTCTCTGTGTGGGTCCTGGGCACCTTCTCCCAGCACTGAGCAGCTGGCAGGGCCCCATATCACAGGCAGGGCTGGGAAGAGCCTGCCCAGGACGAAGGGGAGCAGCACCATCCTCCAGTGCTCTGCTTGCCATGGACAGGTCATGCTGTGTCATTTACCTGCTCTGCTGAAATAGAGGGGAGACAAGGGAATTGCTCCTGCAGCAGCTGGAATCACTCTGACACTGTAATAGAGGAGCTCACTGCACAGAGAGGGATGCTGAGCTTTAGGAGATTCCTGAAGTTCATGGCAGTAAAGCCTGGCTTGCTTTGAGTGGCAGAATTAAACACTGCCTGAATTAAACACTGCCTGTTGGTCTGTGCTGCTGTGCAGAGGGGCTGTTCTTGTGACCCCTGCAGTTCTTAAAACTTTAGTGCCAACACTGTACTGGGTAGGCAGCAAGGAACCTCACAGCTCTTAAAAGCAAATTTCTAATCCAAGTAGAACCTTTCAAATATCCCAGCCTTTCCTTATGGGAAAGCACAGCCAATAGAAATGCCACCCATGGGGAAATCAGGAGAGCAGGTTCTTTGGAAAGCAGATGGCAGGATGGCAGGTATCAGAGCCACTCCTGCTCTCAGGAAAGCAAACTGGTGAGAATTGCATTGGGGATTTCAGGGGAGCTTTCGGCTGATCAGTTTTGTTTATTTTTAACCAAGTGTCATTACATTACCATTTTAAAAAAACAACCAAAAACTACAAAGTACATACTGAGGGAAAGTACAGTGAAATGCTCCAGCCTGGAAAAAGCCACAGGCAGCTAAACTGTTGGTTCTTGTACAAGCAAAGAAAGAAAACATTCCCTTTATATGAGTTTGATACATGACACTTAATTGTGCCACGGCAGAATATATGGGAGAAAGGCAGAATGAATATTTACAAACTCACCCTTCCCTGTACATTAAAATGTTAAATCAATCAGCTCCTGCAGATGTTTTAGAGCTGTGAAAAGCATTGTGCACATGGAATGGAGGCTTTCATTTTATTCAGGGGGAGACAGGGCTGAATTTGCAAAGTGAAATGAATTACCTGTAGCTTAGCAGGCAAAGTGAAAATTCAGAGAATTATGGAGAGGTCAGTAGGTTTTCAGAGTAAAAAGGTGTATGAAAAAAGGAGACATTCAACTGAAAATTTCCCACAGGCATTTGGAGTGTGAAACAATAACTGCATCACTGCTGAGTTCATTGTTGTCATTCTAATTTTTCTGAATTGCTTTTAATTTTCTTTCAGGTTATTTTTCTTGCCTTTTTTTTTTTTCCCTAGTAAGGATTACTTTTTTAGTGTCTGAAGTTTTTTTCAAACCTGATTTTAAACAAAAAGTATTGATTATATCTTGCCTTCCCCACAGAGGTCCTCCATCATTTGCCAGATACTAAGTTAACTAGTTCACTTAGCAAATGGAAATCTCTCCTTAGGTCTAATTTGCCCTGATTAAAGCCCAAATGTTTAAAAATATGGGTAAATAATATAGTTTTTTCTTTGCCTGCTCTGGCAGAGCTAAATACACATTGAGGTTTCTGCAGGGCTCCTGTGAAGTCATCAGTGTCAGCCTGTGGCTACTTGTAAATCACATTTGTTTTATACATAAAGTACAGTAAATCTCTCCTCTCCTGGACTTGTTGTCCTGGGAAGGAAGTCTGAAATCCCTTTCAGTTCTCACTGGTTTCCCAACATTCATTTAAGGGTTAAGAGAAAAAACCATTTTGGGATGGTCCATGCCTTAAACAATGGGGCAACAACCAACCTGCCCCATGGGCTTTGATGTTGTTACAGGATCTGTCAGAGAGCTCAGGATGTTTGTGTCCTTAAAAGAAAGCTCCCAAAAAGGTTAGATAATAAATATCAACATCTTCTGTGCTGTACTTCATTCGTAATTCAGGCCCAGTGCCAACACCTTGTTTTCCTTTGTCCCAGATAAATCCTGCCAGGGGTGTAAGAGGGAGCCCCTTCCCCAGCCTGCAGCTGCTTCTCAGCCCATTTCTCCATTTCCAGGCTTGAAGGAGATGAAAAATAACTTGTCAGGAACAGAAGATTTATATGCAAGGTGGCTTTAATAATTAAGATAACATTTTCTGTGTGGATTTATACTGAAATTTCTTGATTGAATTCCCTGGAAAGGAGCTTAGACATCTTGTCCGGATAAATCTAATTCTAACATGTAGTGCCTGAAGTCCCTACAAAACCAGTAACTTAGAGAAGCTTGTAAATGAGAAACAATTGGTTCTCTTACCCAGAGTGGTTTATTCTGATGATTTGTTGACAGATCTTTATGTTCTTTCATGTTACCACAAGAAATGGGAAAGAATCACTCATTCATTACCCATGCTAACTCTTGTGTTATACTGTTGTGCAGCCACATGCTGTGTTCACATTTCAGATATTCTGTCTGGTTAATCAGGGGTGATGATATTTATTGCTGGTATTGCTGATATTTCTTTCCCTACATCTTTTCATATTGGAAAGATGCAGAGAAAAAACCTCTCTCAGTACAGCAAAACACCCCTCTGGATAAGGGCTGACCTGGATTCCTTACTGAAGGAATTTTTAGGGGCATTGCTTTGTAAATGTGCTCTTAATTACCTACAAAACAGAATAAATACAAAATTAACTATTCTGGAAAGCCAGATCCATCAAAGATCTGGTCTTTGGTGACAGAACCTCCAAGCTCCTGTCCTGTAATTCAAATTGGCCATTCCTGATTTCAGCCAGAGCAAACTCCAGTCTGTGCCATTGCTGCCTGAGGGCTCTGCACATGCAGGCCCAGGGCTGATGTCCCAGCTCGGGAGGCAGGGACACAAAGCAGCAGTTCTGGGCCAGCAGGGTGTGCCTGCTGCTGCCAGGGCTGGGGCTCAGGGTGCTGCCATGGCCTCTGTGCACACAGCACAGGCAGCTTCAGCCCTGCTGGCAGTATTGGCTCTTGGCTGTGGTAATTGAATTACCACACATCAACAGGGAGAGCAGAGCTTCTGCCATAATTGCTCTGGGTGCCTTTTGTTGGGGTGTCCCACAGTAACAGCTGTGGGCGACGCTCTGCTCTGGAATAAACTGTTGAGATGAGTTATTCAATCTTCAGCTGCTCATGAGAGCTATAAGTGAGACATTATTATAAGGAAATGTTCATTCTAAGAATGGCAAACTGTTAACATATATATATGTGGAAGAAAATTTTATATTAACTTCTCAATACAGTTGAAGCGGGTATGTTACAATTTTCAAAATGTTCAGAATTTTTCCAAGGGTGTTTTAAACCTGACTTGTTGCTGAAGTTGTAATGCAAGAAACAAGTTTACCTTTTAATGAATGAAAAGGCTTTTATTTCTTAATGGGAATGATTTTGGAATTTTGGTTTCCACATAAATTTTAAATTTTGCTCTTTGTTTTTTCTTTTTGAAAGGGGGAGCACAATATCTATAAAACTTTTACTCCATTAGCAACAAAATTTAACTCTTTTTGTTTAAAAAGTTAGTGGTCCTGAGTAGAAAAAGAATTTGCAGAAAACATGAATATTTGCTTTAGAAAAATAAATTAGTGCTGCATTTTAGGAGGTCTCTGTGAGCAGAGCTTTTAGCAGTCAGCAGTGCCCCATCACCAAGGGCCTTTGCTGTGGGATATTTACTTTTATGAACTTGTTAAAAGGAGACACCACAGCTGCCTTGTTTGAAAAGCCAGGATCTTGCCCTTGGCTATTACTGCGAACTGATGAGGTCTTCAGGGTGAGAGAAATGGACGAAAATCTTGGTTCATGATCAGAAGGCTGGATTTATTGATATATGATATATAATACATTATTACTATACTAAAATTAATAAAGAGAGAAGTTGCAGAGGCTGCTAAGCTAAAAATAGCATAGAAAAGAATGCATAACAAAGTTCTGTGTCCAGCAGAAAGCAAGGACAATCTCTCCCGTGAGTGGTCAGCAAATCCAAACACTCACAGAAGACCAATCACCACTGCACCTATTGCATTCCACAGCAGCAGATAATTATTGTTTACATTTTTCTTCTGGGGCCCCAGCTTCCCAGAAAGGACAAATCCTAAAAGAGAGGATTTAATGAAAAAATGTCTGCGACACTTGGCAGTGAATCAATGAGAACAAATGCAAAGCAATAATTTTGTTGCGGTCAGTCCATGCTCCCTGCAGTGCCCTGGCACCCCCAAGCACAGGGAACACAGGGCAGGATGGATTCCCTGCACCCCCAGGCATGGAGAAGGGCACAGGGAGAGAGAGAACCTGGAGCAGAGTCGGGAGTGCCCCAGGGAGGCAGCGTTCTGCTGCTGAGGGAATTGCAACTGCTCTGGATGGCTATGCTGGGCTCAGCCTGCTGCTCAATCTGCCCTGCAGAGGCAGAGTGATGAACAAAGGAGCCAACACCCCAAATCCTGCTCAAAGGGTTCTGCTCTGTGCGAAAAATGGATGGACTGGCCACTGGGAAGAGGCATCTTTGGTTCAGCACCATTCAGCTGTCCCAGGGAATAAGGAAACAGAAACGTGGTTTTGTGAGGGGCATTTTTCCTTTGTCAGAGCACCGGGAGAAGGAGCAGCAGAACTCTTAAATTGACATTTAGGAATGATGAAGTTAGCAGGCAAACAAGTTGTGCACGCCCTGTACTGCAGATGCCTTTGAGCACCTTTCCCTGGGTAGAGGCACCTAAATTGCTTTTCATGGCCCTGGCCTTTAGCAGCTTTTCCTGAGATTTCTGTGTGCAGTCTCACTCTTGAAACTGATCTCAGTAGCTAAAATTAATTAGGACATAAACACACCTAGAAAGGCTGTAAAACTTCATTTATGCCTGCAATATAAGCCAGAACATTTGGCAATGTTAATTGAAATGATAAAAAAGCTTTGTAAGGCATCAAGAACTCTTTGAGTCAGTCCTCCCCACCTTGGTTTAATGACACAGTAAATGCTTGCTTTTCTGGATATTGTTATGAACAAAAACTCGGTTAATATTTTTTTTATGAGAAAAAGTTTCAAAAAGGCAGCCAGACCACTGGCCCTGCCTAAGTTCTGTGTGTTTTGTTATTGTAATCACGGGTCGTTGTCGTTAATGGTTGTTTTTGTATTAGTAAAAGCCCTGGCTGGGGCGAGGTAATGGCCCTTCTCCTGGGTGGGGACCTTGCCCGAAGCTAAGTTTTACCTTTCTCAGAATAGGGAAGACACCTGAGAAGGTGGGGGGGGTTATGCAAAGTGACTCGCAAGACCAGAATGCTTTGTGGGACCCCCATCTCCAAACTCATGGAGAAACCCCAAAAACAACGAGCCACCTAAGAGTTGAGAGACTGGAGTGATGCCTGGACGTGAGGAACCAAGTGCTGAGCCTGCAGAGATGCGGGAAACCTTCATCGTTCCTCACCCTGTCCTCGAGATCTGCCGGGCCAGGACTGGGGGGTCTGGAGACCCGGACCGAGGCAACATCTGACGGGGACATCACGCTGTAAAGGCTCCCACGAGGACTGGATTTCCCCCAGCTCTGCCCCTAGTGGACAGAGCTGCGCATATCCTCCTCCTCTGAGTCGCCTTGGGAGAGACGACGGACGCTGCAGACCGTCGAGCTGCCCAATCCTGAGCTGATCACTTTTTAATAAAGGCATTACACAGGAGAAGAAGTCTCCTGGCCCTGTTTATTTCAGCTGGGAGCTCTCGTCCGGGATAGCCACGCCGCAAGAGGACTCAGGAGAGGCCATCTTGGATCTTCAGAGGACAGCTGGCTACCAGGACCAGAGGGACCAGCTCAGGACAGCGACGCAGAGGAGCACCGGAGCACCAGACTGGTGAGAAACTCGGTGGCGGGAGTGGGAGACGTGCACATGTGTGTGTGAGTGAGACGAGGGCCGGCAGCCGGACCTTCGAAGCGAGAGTGGACCCCTCAGTACTGCGGTTCCGGCTTTTCGTGAGAAAAGCGGCCAGGAACAGGGGGACGCGAGTGGAAATAGTCTCGGAACCATCCTGCGTATTGTGGATTGTCAGGAGCCAGCCGACCACTCTCCGCCACAGACCCCAATCAAAAACAACGGCCCGATTCACAGGCAAAAAAAACTCAGCTGCCCCACTTCTGGATGGGAGATTACAGGAGCTTTTGACACTGTCAAACCAGCCCTACTTGGCACTGGTGCCACCTTGGGTCTGGGAACGATGCTGCGTATCATGGAATTTAAGGAGCCAGCCGGCCACTGCCAGCCACAGGACCCAAACACATACCACAGCCCTTTTCTCTGGCAAACAAAACTCAGCTGCCCCGCTTTTGGATTGCAAATTGCAGGACGCACTTGGTACTACAAAACCAGCCCAACTTGGCTCTGGTGCCACCTTGGGTGTGGTCACAATCCTGCGTATGGTGCATTTTAAGGAGCCAGCTGGCCACTCCCAACAATAGGCCTCCAGACACAAAGCTCTGCCGTTTCCCTGGCAAACAAAAGTAAGCTACGCCGCTTCTGGATGGCAGATTGCAGGAGCCAATTTGCACCATCAAACCAGCCCGACTTGGCACTGGTGCCACCTTGGGTCTGGGAACCATGCTGCGTAACGAAGATTCTAAGGAGCCAGCCGGCCACTCCCAGCCACAGGCCCCCAAACACAAAAAACGGCACTTTTCCCTGGAAAAAAAAACTCGCCTGCCAACATTTTGATGGCAGATTGCACGAGCCACTTTCCAACATATAACCAGCCCGACTTGGCACTGGTGCCACCTTGGATCTGGGAACCATCCTGCCTATGGCGTATTTTCAGGAGCCAGCCGGCCACTCCCAGCCACATGCCCCCAAACACAAACAACGGCGCTTTTCCCTGGAAAACAAAACTCGCCTGCCAACTTTTTGATGGCAGATTGCAGGAGCCACTTGCTACTATCAAACCAGCCCGACTTGGCACTGGTGCCACCATGGGGCTGGTAACCATCCTGCCTATCGTAGCTTTTCAGGAGCCAGCCGGTCACTCCCAGCCGTAGGCCCCCCAGACAAAAATTTCGGCCCGTTTCCCAGGCAAACAAAAGTAAGCTACCCCGCTTCTGGATGGCAGATTGCAGGAGCCACTTGGCACCATCAAACCAGCCCAACTTGGCACTGGTGCCACCTCTGGCCTGGGAACCATCCTGCGTATCGTGGATTCTAAGCAGCCACTCGGCCACTCCCAGCCACAGGCCCCCAAACACAAACAACGGCGCTTTTCCCTGGAAAACAAAACTCGCCTGCCAACTTTTTGATGGCAGATTGCAGGAGCCACTTGGTACTATCAAACCAGCCCGACTTGGCACTGGTGCCACCATGGGTCTGGTCAACATCCTGCCTATCGTAGCTTTTCAGGAGCCAGCCGGTCATTCCCAGCCATAGATCCCCACACAGAAACCTCGACCCGTTTCCCTGGCAAACAAAAGTAAGCTGCCCCGCTTCTGGATGGCAGATTGCAGGAGCCACTTGGTACTATCAAACCAGCCCGACTTGGCACTGGTGCCACCTTGTCTCTGGGAACCATGCTGCGTATCGTGGATTCTAAGGAGCCAGCCTGCCACTCCCAGCCACAGGACCCCAAACACAAACAAGAGTGCTTTTCCCTGGAAAACAAAACTGGCCTGCCAACTTTTTGATGGCAGATTGCAGGAGCCACTTGGTACTATCAAACCAGCCCGACTTGGCACTGGTACCACCATGGGTCTGGTCACCATACTGCCTATCGTAGCTTTTCCGGAGCCAGCCGGTCACTCCCAGCCATAGGCCCCCAAACACAAACAACGGCGCTTTTCCCTGGAAAACAAAACTCGCCTGCCAAATTTTTGATGGCAGATTGCAGGAGCCACTTGGTACTATCAAACCAGCCCAACTTGGCACTGGTGCCACCATGGGTCTGGTCACCATCCTGCCTATCGTAGCTATTCCGGAGCCAGCCGGTCACTCCCAGCCATAGGCCCCCAGACAAAATCCTCGGCCCGTTTCCCTGGCAAACAAAAGTAAGTTAACCCGCTTCCGGATGGCAGATTGCAGGAGTCACTTTGCACCATCAAACTAGCCCCACTTGGCACTGGTGCCACCTCAGGTCTGGGAACCATCCTGCGTATCGTGGATTCTAAGGAGCCAGCCGGCCACTCCCAGCCACAGGCCCCCAAACACAAACAACGGTGCTTTTCCCTGGAAAACAAAACTCGCCTGCCAACTTTTTGATGGCAGATTGCAGGAGCCACTTGGTACTATCAAACCAGCCCAACTTGGCACTGGTGCCACCATGGGTCTGGTCACCATCCTGCCTATCGTAGCTTTTCAGGAGCCAGCCGGTCACTCCCAGCCATAGGCCCACAGACACAAACCTCGGCCCGTTTCCCTGGCAAACAAAAGTAAGCTGCCCCGCTTCTGGATGGCAGATTGCAGGAACCACTTTGTAGTATCAAACCAGCCCGACTTGGCACTGGTGCCACCTCTTGTCTGGGAACCATCCTGCGTATCGTGGATTCTAAGGATCCATCCAGCCACTCTTAGCCACAGGCCCCCAAACACAAACAACGTCGCTTTTCCCTGGAAAACAAAACTCGCCTGCCAACATTTTGATGGCAGATTGCAGGAGCCACTTTGCACTATCAAATCAGCCCAACTTGGCACTGGTGCCACCATGGGTCTGGCCACCATCCTGCCTATCGTAGCTTTTAAGGAGCCAGCCGGTCACTCCCAGCGATAGGGCCCCAGACAAAAACCTCGGCCCGTTGTCCTGGCAAACAAAAGTAAGCTGCCCCTCTTCTGGATGGCAGATTGCAGGAGCCACTTTGCACCATCAAACTAGCCCGACTTGGCACTGGTGCCACCTCTGGTCTGGGAACCATCCTGCGTATCGTGGATTCTAATTAGCCATCCGGCCACTCCCAGCCACAGCCCCCAAACACGAACAACGGCGCTTTTCCCTGGAAAACAAAACTCGCCTGCCAACTTTTTGATGGCAGATTGCAGGAGCCACTTGGTGCTATCAAACCAGCCCAACTTGGCACTGGTGCCACCATGGGTCTGGTCACCATCCTGCCTATCGTAGCTTTTCAGGAGCCAGCCGGTCACTCCCAGCCATAGGCCCCCAGACACAAACCTCGGCCCGTTTCCCTGGCAAACAAAAGTAAGCTACCCCGCTTCTGGATGGCAGATTGCAGGAGCCACTTTGCACCATCAAACTATCCCGACTTGGCACTGGTGCCACCTCTGGTCTGGGAACCATCCTGCGTATCGTGGATTCTAATTAGCCAGCTGGCCACTCCCAGCCACAGGCCCCCAAACACAAACAACGGCGCTTTTCCCTGGAAAACAAAACTCGCCTGCCAACATTTTGGTGGCAGATTGCAGTAGCCACTTGGTACTATCAAACCAGCCCAACTTGCCACTGGTGCCACCATGGGTCTGGTCACCATCCTGCCTATCGTAGCTTTTCAGGAGACAGCCGGTCACTCCCAGCCATAGGCCCCCAGACCCAAACCTCGGCCCGTTTCCCTGGGAAACAAAATTAAGATGCCCCGCTTCTGGGTGGCAGATTGCAGGACGCACTTGGTACTATCAAACCAGCCCAACTTGGCACTGGTGCCAACACTGGTCTGGGAACCATCCTGCGTATCGTGGATTCTAATTAGCCAGCTGGCCACTCCCAGCCACAAGACCCCAGACACAAAGCTCTGCCCGTTTCCCTGGCAAACAAAATTTAGCTGCCCCGCTTCTGGATGGCAGATTGCAGGAGCTATTTAGTACTATCAAACCAGCCCGACTTGGCACTGGTGCCACCTTGGATCTGGGAACCATCCTGCCTATTGTGGATTTTCAGGGGTCAGCCGGCCACTCTCCCCCATATGCCCTCAAACACAAACCATGGCCCTTTTCTCTGGTAAACAAAACTCAACTGCCCCTCTTCTGGAGGGCCAATTGCCGGACGCACTTTGTACTACAAAAACAGCCCAACTTGGCACTGGTGCCACCTTGGGTCTGGTCACCATCCTGCGTATCGGTCTTTTTAAGGAGCCAGCCGGCCACTCCCAGCCATATGCCCCCAAAAACGAACCACGGACTTGTTCTCTGGCAAGCAAAAATCAGCTGCCCCTCGTCGGGATGGCAGATTGCAGGAGCCAATTTGCACCATCAAACCAGCCGAATTTGGCACTGGTGCCACCTTGGGTCTGGGAACCATCCTGCGTATTGTGGATTGTCAGGAGCCAGCCGACCACTCTCGGCCACAGACCCCAATCAAAAACAATGGCCCGATTCACAGGCAAAAAAAACTCAGCTGCCCCACTTGTGGATGGGAGATTGCAGGAGGCGCTTGACACTGTCAAACCAGCCCTACATGGCACTGGTGCCACCTTGGGTCTGGGAACAATGCTGCGTATCATGGAATTTAAGGAGCCAGCCAGCCACTGCCAGCCACAGGACCCAAACACATACCACAGCCCTTTTCTCTGGCAAACAAAACTCAGTTGCCCTGCTTTTGGATGGCAGATTGCAGGAGCGACTTGGAACTATCAAACCAGCCCGACTTGGCACTGGTGCCACCTTGGCTCTGGGAACCATGCTGCGTAACGTAGATTCTAAGGCGCCAGCCGGCCACTCCCACCCACAGGCCCCCAAACAAAAACAACGGCGCTTTTCCCTGGAAAACAAAACTGGCCTGCTAACTTTTTGATGGCAGATTGCAGGAGCCACTTGGTACTATCAAACCAGCCCAACTTGGCACTGGTGCCACCATGGGTCTGGTCACCATCCTGCCTATCGTAGCTTTTCAGGAGCCAGCCGGTCACTCCCAGCCACAGGCCCCCAGACACAAACTTCGGCCCGTTTCCCTGGCAAACAAAAGTAAGCTACCCCAATTCTGGATGGCAGATTGCAGGAACCACTTGGTAGTATCAAACCAGCCCAACTTGTCACTGGTGCCACCTCTTGTCTGGGAACCATCCTGCGTATCGTGGATTCTAAGGATCCAGCCAGCCACTCCCAGCCACAGCCCCCAAACACGAACAATGGCGCTTTTCCCTGGAAAACAAAACCCGCCTGCCAACTTTTTGATGGCAGATTGCAGGAGCCACTTGGTGCTATCAAACCAGCCCAACTTGGCACTGGTGCCACCATGGGTCTGGTCACCATCCTGCCTATCGTAGCTTTTCAGGAGCCAGCCGGTCAATCCCAGCCATAGGCCCCCAGAGACAAGCCTGGGCCCGTTTCCCTGGCAAACAAAAGTAAGCTGCCCCGCTTCTGGATGGCAGATTGCAGGAACCACTTGGTACTATCAAAACAGCCTGACTTGGAACTGGTGCCACCTTGGGCCTGGAAACCATCCTGCGTATCGTGGATTCTAAGGAGCCAGCCGGCCACTCCCAGCCACAGGGCCCCAAACACAAACAACGGCGCTTTTCCCTGGAAAACAAAACTCGCCTGCCAACTTTTTGATGGCAGATTGCAGGAGCCACTTGGTACTAGAAAATCAGCCCATCTTGGCACTGCTGCCACCATGGGTCTGGTAACCATCCTGCCTATTGTAGCTTTTCAGGAGCCAGCCGGTCACTCCCAGCCATAGGCCCCCAGACACAAACCTCGGCCCGTTTCCCTGGCAAACAAAAGTAAGCTACCCCGCTTCTGGATGGCAGATTGCAGGAGCCACTTTGCACCATCAAACTATCCCGACTTGGCACTGGTGCCACCTCTGGTCTGGGAACCATCCTGCGTATCGTGGATTCTAATTAGCCAGCTGGCCACTCCCAGCCACAGGCCCCCAAACACAAACAACGGCGCTTTTCCCTGGAAAACAAAACTCGCCTGCCAACATTTTGGTGGCAGATTGCAGTAGCCACTTGGTACTATCAAACCAGCCCAACTTGGCACTGGTGCCACTACTGGTCTGGGAACCATCCTGCGTATCGTGGATTCTAATTAGCCAGCTGGCCACTCCCAGCCACAGGACCCCAGACACAAACTCTGCCCGTTTCCCTGGCAAACAAAATTAAACTGCCCCGCTTCTGGATGGCAGATTGCAGGAGCTATTTAGTACTATCAAACCAGCCCGACTTGGCACTGGTGCCACCTTGGCTCTGGGAATCATCCTGCCTATTGTGGATTTTCAGGGGTCAGCCGGCCACTCTCCCCCATATGCCCTCAAACACAAACCATGGCCCTTTTCTCTGGCAAACAAAACTCAACTGCCCCTCTTCTGGAGGGCAAATTGCCGGACGCACTTGGTACTACAAAAACAGCCCAACTTGGCACTGGTGCCACCTTGGGTCTGGGAACCATCCTGCGTATCGAGCTTTTTAAGGAGCCAGCCGGCCCCTCCCAGCCATATGCCCCCAAAAACGAACCACGGACTTGTTCTCTGGCAAGCAAAAATCAGCTGCCCCTCGTCGGGATGGCAGATTGCAGGAGCCACTTTGCACCATCAAACCAGCCCAACTTGGCACTGGTGCCACCTTGGGTCTGGGAACCATCCTGCGTATTGTGGATTTTCAGGAGCCAGCCGACCACTCTCGGCCACAGACCCCAATCAAAAACAATGGCCCGATTCACAGGCAAAAAAAACTCAGCTGCCCCACTTGTGGATGGGAGATTGCAGGAGGCGCTTGACACTGTCAAACCAGCCCTACTTGGCACTGGTGCCACCTTGGGTCTCGGAACAATGCTGCGTATCATGGAATTTAAGGAGCCAGCCAGCCACTGCCAGCCACAGGACCCAAACACATACCACAGCCCTTTTCTCTGGCAAACAAAACTCAGTTGCCCTGCTTTTGGATGGCAGATTGCAGGAGCGACTTGGTACTATCAAACCAGCCCGACTTGGCACTGGTGCCACCTTGGCTCTGGGAACCATGCTGCGTAATGTAGATTCTAAGGCGCCAGCCGGCCACTCCCAGCCACAGGCCCCCAAACAAAAACAACGGCGCTTTTCCCTGGAAAACAAAACTGGCCTGCTAACTTTTTGATGGCAGATTGCAGGAGCCACTTGGTACTATCAAACCAGCCCAACTTGGCACTGGTGCCACCATGGGTCTGGTCACCATCCTTCCTATCGTAGCATTTCAGGAGCCAGCCGGTCACTCCCAGCCATGGGCCCCCAGACACAAATCTCGGCCCGTTTGCCTGGCAAACAAAATTAAGCAGCCCCGCTTCTGGATGGCAGATTGCAGGAGCCACTTTGCACCATCAAACCAGCCCGACTTGGCACTGGTGCCACCTCTGGTCTGGGAACCATCCTGCGTATCGTGGATTCTAAGGAGCCAGCTGGCCACTCCCAGCCACAGGCCCCCAAACACAAACCTCGGCCCGTTTCCCTGGCAAACAAAACTCAACTGCCCCTCTTCTGGATGGCAAATTGCAGGACTCACTTTGTACTACGAAAACAGCCCGACTTGGCACTGATGCCACCTTGGGTCTGGGAACCATCCTGCGTATCGAGCTTTTTAAGGAGCCAGCCGGCCCCTCCCAGGCATATACCCCCAAAAACAAACCACGGACCTTTTCTCTTGCAAACAAAAATCCGCTGCCCCGCGTCTGGATGGCAGATTGCAGGAGCTATTTTGCACCATCAAACCAGCCCGACTTGGCACTGGTGCCACCTTGGATCTGGGAACCATCCTGCCTATCGTGGATTTTCAGGTGCCAGCTGGCCACTCTCAGCCATAGGCCCCCAAACACAAACCACGGCCCTTTACTCTGGTAAACAAAACTCAACTGCCCCTCTTCTGGATGGCAAATTGCAGGACGCACTTGGTACTACAAAACCAGCCCGACTTGGCACTGGTGCCACCTTGGCTCTGGGAACCATCCTGCCTATCGTGGATTTTCAGGGGCTAGCCAGCCACTCTCAGCCATCGGCCCCCAAACACAAACCACGTACCTTTTCTCTGGCAAACAAAACTCAACTGCCCCTCTTCTGGATGGCAAATTGCAGGACTCACTTTGTACTACGAAAACAGCCCAACTTGGCGCTGATGCCACCTTGGGTCTGGGAACCATCCTGTGTATCGAGCTTTTTTAGGAGCCAGCCGGCCACTCCCAGCCATATACCTCCAAAAACAAACCACGGACCTTTTCTCTTGAAAACAAAAATCCGCTGCCCCGCGTCTGGATGGCAGATTGCAGGAGCTATTTTGCACCATCAAACCAGCCCGACTTGGCACTGGTGCCACCT
The DNA here is from genome assembly GCF_028018845.1 of Melospiza georgiana. Classification (NCBI taxonomy): domain Eukaryota; kingdom Metazoa; phylum Chordata; class Aves; order Passeriformes; family Passerellidae; genus Melospiza; species Melospiza georgiana. The sequence goes on from NC_080435.1 coordinate 30,967,434, forward strand.
TGGATCTGGGAACCATCCTGCCTATCGTGGATTTTCAGGTGCCAGCTGGCCACTCTCAGCCATAGGCCCCCAAACACAAACCACGGCCCATTACTCTGGTAAACAAAACTCAACTGCCCCTCTTCTGGATGGCAAATTGCAGGACGCACTTGGTACTACAAAAGCAGCCCGACTTGGCACTGGTGCCACCTTGGGTCTGGTCACCATCCTGCGTATCGTGCATTTTAAGGAGCCAGCTGACAGCACCTAGCCATATGCCCCCAAACAAAATCTACGGCCCTTTTATCTGGCAAAGAAAACTCAGCTGCCCAGCATGAGGATGGCAGATTGCAGGGGCCACTTCGCACTATCAAACCAGCCCGACGTGGCACTGGTGCCACCTTGGGTCTGGGAACGATCCTGCGTATTGTGGATTGTCAGGAGCCAGCCAACCACTGCAAGCCACAGACCCCAATGAAAAACAACGGCCCGTTTCACAGGCAAAAAAAACTCAGCTGTCCCGCTTCTGGATGGGAGATTGCAGGAGCCACTGCGAAATATCAAACCAGCCCTACTTGGCACTGGTGCCACCTCTGGTCTGGGAACCATCCTGCGTATCGTGGATTCTAATTAGCCAGCCGGCCACTGCCAGCCATATAACCCCAAACACAAACAACGGCGCTTTTCCCTGGAAAACAAAACTCGCCCGCCAACTTTTTGATGGCAGATTGCAGGAGCCACTTGGTGCTATCAAACCAGCCCAACTTGGCACTGGTGCCACCATGGGTCCGGTCACCATCCTGCCTATCGTAGCTTTTCAGGAGCCAGCCGGTCAGTCCCAGCCATAGGCCCCAAGACAAAAACCTCGGCCCGTTTCCATGGCAAACAAAATTAAGCTACCCCGCTTCTGGATGGCATATTGCAGGGCGCACTTGGTACTATCAATGTAGCCCGATTTGGCACTGGTGTCACCTCAGGTCTGGGAACCATCCTGCGTATCGTGGATTCTAAGGAGCCAGCCGGCCACTCCCAGCCACAGGCCCCCAAAAAAAATCAATGGCGCTTTTCCATGGAAAACAAAACTCGCCTGCCAACTTTTTGATGGCAGATTGCAGGAGCCACTTGGTACTATCAAACCAGCCCGACTTGGCACTCGTGCCACCATGGGGCTGGTAACCATCCTGCCTATCGTAGCTTTTCAGGAGCCAGCCGGTCACTCCCAGCCGTAGGAACCCAGACAAAAATTTCGGCCCGTTTCCCTGGCAAACAAAAGTAATCTACCCCGCTTCTGGATGGCAGATTGCAGGAGCCACTTTGCACCAACAAACCAGCCCAACTTGGCACTGGTGCCACCTCTGGCCTGGGAACCATCCTGCGTATCGTGGATTCTAAGGAGCCAGCCGGCCACTCCCAGCCACAGGACCCCAAACACAAACAACGGTGCTTTTCCCTGGAAAACAAAACTCGCCTGCCAACTTTTTGATGGCAGATTGCAGTAGCCACTTGGTACTATCAAACCAGCCCAACTTGGCACTGGTGCCACCATGGGTCTGGTCACCATACTGCCTATCGTAGCTTTTCTGGAGCCAGCCGGTCACTCCCAGCCATAGGCCCCCAAACACAAACAACGGCGCTTTTCCCTGGAAAACAAAACTCGCCTGCCAAATATTTGATGGTAGATTGCAGGAGCCACTTGGTACTATCAAACCAGCCCAACTTGGCACTGGTGCCACCATGGGTCTGGTCACCATCCTGCCTATCGTAGATTTCCGGAGCCAGCCGTTCACTCCCAGCCATAGGCCCCCAGACAAAATCCTCGGCCCGTTTCCCTGGGAAACAAAAGTAAGTTAACCCGCTTCCGGACAGCAGATTGCAGGAGCCACTTTGCACCATCAAACTAGCCCGACTTGGCACTGGTGCCAGCTCTGGTCTGGGAACCATCCTGCTTATCGTGGATTCTAAGGAGCCAGCCGGCCACTCCCAGCCACAGGCCCCCAAACACAAACAACGGCGCTTTTCCCTGGAAAACAAAACTCGCCTGCCAACTTTTTGATGGCAGATTGCAGGAGCCACTTGGTACTATCAAACCAGCCCAACTTGGCACTGGTGCCACCATGGGTCTGGTCACCATCCTGCCTATCGTAGCTTTTCAGGAGCCAGCCGTTCACTCCCAGCCATAGGCCACCAGACACAAACCTCGGCCCGTTTCCCTGGCAAACAAAAGTAAGCTGCCCCGCTTCCGGATGGCAGATTGCAGGAGCCACTTGGTACTATCAAATCAGCCCGACTTGGCACTGGTGCCACCTCTGGTCTGGGAACCATCCTGCGTATCGTGGATTCTAATTAGCCAGCCGGCCACTCCCAGCCACAGGCCCCCAAACACAAACAACGGCGCTTTTCCCTGGAAAACAAAACTCGCCTGCCAACTTTTTGATGGCAGATTGCAGGAGCCACTTGGTACTATCAAACCAGCCCAACTTGGCACTGGTGCCACCTTGGGTCTGGGAGCCATCTTGCATAACGTGCATTTTAAGGAGCCAGCTGGCCACACCCAGCCATATGCCCCCAAACAGAAACCAAGGCCCTTTTCTCTGGCAAACAAAACTCAGCTGCCCTGCTTCTGGATGGCAGATTGCAGGAGCCACTTGGTACTATCAAACCAGCCCAACTTGGCACTGGTGCCACCATGGGTCTGGTAACCATCCTGCCTATTGTAGCTTTTCAGGAGCCAGCCGGTCACTCTCAGCCATAGGCCCCCAAACACAAACCACGGCCCGTTTCCCTGGCAAACAAAAGTAAGCTGCCCCGCTTCTGGATGGCAGATTGCAGTAGCTACTTAGTACTATCAAATCAGCCCGACTTGGCACAGGTGCCACCTTGGATCTGGGAACCATCCTGTGTATCGTGGATTTTCAGGGGCCAGCCGGCCACTCTGAGCCATATGCCCCCAAAACCAAACCACGGACCTTTTCTCTGGCAAACAAAAATCAGCTGCCCCACTTGTGGATGGCAGATTGCAGGAGCCACTTGGGACTATCACACCAGCACAACATGGCACTGCTGCCACCTTGGATCTGGGAACCATCCTGCGTATCGTACATATTCAGGAACCAGCCGAACACTCCCAGCCACAGGCCCCCAAACACAAACAACGGCCCATTTCCCTGGCAAACAAAACTCAGCTGCCCCGCTTCTGGATGGCCGTTTGCAGGAGCCACTTGATGCTATCAAACCAGCCCGACTTGGTATTGGTACCACCTTGGATCTGGGAACCATCCTGCGTATCGTGGATTTTCAGGGGCCAGCCGGTCACTCCCAGCCATAGGCCCCCAAACACAAACCTCGGCCCTTTTCTCTGGCAAACAAAACTCAACTGCCCCTCTTCTGGATGGCAAATTGCACTTGGTACTACAAAAAGAGTCACACTTGGCACTGGTGCCACCTTGGGTCTGGGAACCATCCTGTGTATCGAGCATTTTAAGGAGCCAGCTGGCAATTCCCAGCCGTATGCCCCAAAAACAAACCACGGACCTTTTCTCTGGCAAAAAAAACTCAGCTGCCCCGCTTCTGGATGGTAGATTGCAGGAGTCACTTTGAATCATACAACCAGCCTTACTTGGCACTGGTGCCACCTTGGTATCTGGGAACCATCCTGCCTATCGTTGATTTTCAGGGGCCAGCCGGCCACTCTCAGCCATAGGCCCCCAAACACAAACCACAGCCCTTTTCTCTAGCAAACAAAATTTAGCTGCCCCGCTTCTGGATGGCAAATTGCAGGAGCTACTTGGTACTACAAAAACAGCCCGACTTGGCACTGGTGCCACCTTGCGTCTGGTTACGATGCGGCATATCGTGCATTTTAAGGAGCCAGCCGGCCACTCCCAGCCATATGCCCCCAAACACAACCCACGGCCCTTTTCTCTGGCAAACAAAACTCAGCTGCCCCGCTTCTGGATGGCAGATTGCAGGAGCCACTTGGTACTATCAAACCAGCCCAACTTGGCACTGGTGCCACCTTGGCTCTGGGAACCATCCTGCCTATTGTGGATTTTAAGGAGCCAGCCGGCTACTCCCAGCCAGAGGCCCCCAAACAAAAACCACGGCCCTTTTTTCTGGCAAACAAAACTTAGCTGCCTCACTTCTGGATGGCAGATTGCAGGAGCCACTTGGTGTTATCAAACCAGCCCGTCTTGGCTCTGGTGCCACCTTGGGTCTGGGAACCATGCTGCGTATCGTGGATTCTAAGGCGCCAGCCGGCCACTCCCAGCCACAGGCCCCCAAACAAAATCAACGGCGCTGTTCCCTGGAAAACAAAACACGCCTGCCAACATTTTGATGGAGTTTGCAGGAGCCACTTGGTACTATCAAACCAGCCCAACTTGGCACTGGTGCCACCTTGGGTGTGGGAACCATGCTGCGTATCGTGGATTCTTAGGAGCCAGCCGGCCACTCCTAGCCACAGGCCCCCAAACAAAAACCTAGGCCCATTTCTCTGGCAAACAAAAGTAAGCTGCCCCGCTTCTGGATGGCAGATTGCAGGAGACACTTGGGACTATCAAACCAGCCCAACTTGGCACTGGTGCCACCTCTGATCTGGGAACCATCCTGCCTATCGTGGATTTTCAGGGGCCAGCCGGCCACTCTCAGCCATATGCCCCCAAACAGAAACCTCGGCCCGTTTCTCTGGCAAACAAAACTCAACTGCCCCTCTTCTGGAGGGCAAATTGCAGGATGAACTTGATACTAAAACCGCAGGCCGACTTGGCACTGGTGCCACCTCTGGTCTGGGAACCATCCTGCGTATCTTGGGTTCAAAGGAGCCAGCCGGCCACTCCCAGCCACAGGCCCCCAAACACAAACAACGGCACTTTTCCCTGGAAAACAAAATTCGCCTGCCAACTTTTTGATGGCAGATTGCAGGAGCCACTTGGTACTATCAAACCAGCCCAACTTGGCACTGCTGCCACCATGGGTCTGGTAAGCATCCTGCCTATCGTAGCTTTTCAGGAGCCAGCCGGTCACTCCCAGCCACAGGCCCCCAGTCACAAACCTCGGCCCTTTTCCCTGGCAAACAAAAGTAAGCTGCCCCGCTTCAGGATGGCAGATTGCAGGAGCCACTTGGTACTATCAAACCAGCCCGACTTGGCACTGGTGCCACCTTGGGTCTGGGAACCATGCTGCGTAACGTAGATTCTAAGGCGCCAGGCGGCCACTCCCAGCCACAAGCCCCCAAACACAAACAACGGTGCTTTTCCCTGGCAAACAAAACTCAACTGCCCCTCTTCTGGATGGCAAATTGCAGGACGCACTTGGTACTATAAAAACAGCCCGACTTGGCACTGGTGCCACCATGGGTCTGGTCACCATACTGCCTATCGTAGCTTTTCTGGAGCCAGCCGGTCACTCCCAGCCATAGGCCCCCAAACACAAACAACGGCGCTTTTCCCTGGAAAACAAAACTCGCCTGCCAAATATTTGATGGTAGATTGCAGGAGCCACTTGGTACTATCAAACCAGCCCAACTTGGCACTGGTGCCACCATGGGTCTGGTCACCATCCTGCCTATCGTAGATTTCCGGAGCCAGCCGTTCACTCCCAGCCATAGGCCCCCAGACAAAATCCTCGGCCCGTTTCCCTGGGAAACAAAAGTAAGTTAACCCGCTTCCGGACAGCAGATTGCAGGAGCCACTTTGCACCATCAAACTAGCCCGACTTGGCACTGGTGCCAGCTCTGGTCTGGGAACCATCCTGCTTATCGTGGATTCTAAGGAGCCAGCCGGCCACTCCCAGCCACAGGCCCCCAAACACAAACAACGGCGCTTTTCCCTGGAAAACAAAACTCGCCTGCCAACTTTTTGATGGCAGATTGCAGGAGCCACTTGGTACTATCAAACCAGCCCAACTTGGCACTGGTGCCACCATGGGTCTGGTCACCATCCTGCCTATCGTAGCTTTTCAGGAGCCAGCCGTTCACTCCCAGCCATAGGCCACCAGACACAAACCTCGGCCCGTTTCCCTGGCAAACAAAAGTAAGCTGCCCCGCTTCCGGATGGCAGATTGCAGGAGCCACTTGGTACTATCAAATCAGCCCGACTTGGCACTGGTGCCACCTCTGGTCTGGGAACCATCCTGCGTATCGTGGATTCTAATTAGCCAGCCGGCCACTCCCAGCCACAGGCCCCCAAACACAAACAACGGCGCTTTTCCCTGGAAAACAAAACTCGCCTGCCAACTTTTTGATGGCAGATTGCAGGAGCCACTTGGTACTATCAAACCAGCCCAACTTGGCACTGGTGCCACCTTGGGTCTGGGAGCCATCTTGCATAACGTGCATTTTAAGGAGCCAGCTGGCCACACCCAGCCATATGCCCCCAAACAGAAACCAAGGCCCTTTTCTCTGGCAAACAAAACTCAGCTGCCCTGCTTCTGGATGGCAGATTGCAGGAGCCACTTGGTACTATCAAACCAGCCCAACTTGGCACTGGTGCCACCATGGGTCTGGTAACCATCCTGCCTATTGTAGCTTTTCAGGAGCCAGCCGGTCACTCTCAGCCATAGGCCCCCAAACACAAACCACGGCCCGTTTCCCTGGCAAACAAAAGTAAGCTGCCCCGCTTCTGGATGGCAGATTGCAGTAGCTACTTAGTACTATCAAATCAGCCCGACTTGGCACAGGTGCCACCTTGGATCTGGGAACCATCCTGTGTATCGTGGATTTTCAGGGGCCAGCCGGCCACTCTGAGCCATATGCCCCCAAAACCAAACCACGGACCTTTTCTCTGGCAAACAAAAATCAGCTGCCCCACTTGTGGATGGCAGATTGCAGGAGCCACTTGGGACTATCACACCAGCACAACATGGCACTGCTGCCACCTTGGATCTGGGAACCATCCTGCGTATCGTACATATTCAGGAACCAGCCGAACACTCCCAGCCACAGGCCCCCAAACACAAACAACGGCCCATTTCCCTGGCAAACAAAACTCAGCTGCCCCGCTTCTGGATGGCCGTTTGCAGGAGCCACTTGATGCTATCAAACCAGCCCGACTTGGTATTGGTACCACCTTGGATCTGGGAACCATCCTGCGTATCGTGGATTTTCAGGGGCCAGCCGGTCACTCCCAGCCATAGGCCCCCAAACACAAACCTCGGCCCTTTTCTCTGGCAAACAAAACTCAACTGCCCCTCTTCTGGATGGCAAATTGCACTTGGTACTACAAAAAGAGTCACACTTGGCACTGGTGCCACCTTGGGTCTGGGAACCATCCTGTGTATCGAGCATTTTAAGGAGCCAGCTGGCAATTCCCAGCCGTATGCCCCAAAAACAAACCACGGACCTTTTCTCTGGCAAAAAAAACTCAGCTGCCCCGCTTCTGGATGGTAGATTGCAGGAGTCACTTTGAATCATACAACCAGCCTTACTTGGCACTGGTGCCACCTTGGTATCTGGGAACCATCCTGCCTATCGTTGATTTTCAGGGGCCAGCCGGCCACTCTCAGCCATAGGCCCCCAAACACAAACCACAGCCCTTTTCTCTAGCAAACAAAATTTAGCTGCCCCGCTTCTGGATGGCAAATTGCAGGAGCTACTTGGTACTACAAAAACAGCCCGACTTGGCACTGGTGCCACCTTGCGTCTGGTTACGATGCGGCATATCGTGCATTTTAAGGAGCCAGCCGGCCACTCCCAGCCATATGCCCCCAAACACAACCCACGGCCCTTTTCTCTGGCAAACAAAACTCAGCTGCCCCGCTTCTGGATGGCAGATTGCAGGAGCCACTTGGTACTATCAAACCAGCCCAACTTGGCACTGGTGCCACCTTGGCTCTGGGAACCATCCTGCCTATTGTGGATTTTAAGGAGCCAGCCGGCTACTCCCAGCCAGAGGCCCCCAAACAAAAACCACGGCCCTTTTTTCTGGCAAACAAAACTTAGCTGCCTCACTTCTGGATGGCAGATTGCAGGAGCCACTTGGTGTTATCAAACCAGCCCGTCTTGGCTCTGGTGCCACCTTGGGTCTGGGAACCATGCTGCGTATCGTGGATTCTAAGGCGCCAGCCGGCCACTCCCAGCCACAGGCCCCCAAACAAAATCAACGGCGCTGTTCCCTGGAAAACAAAACACGCCTGCCAACATTTTGATGGAGTTTGCAGGAGCCACTTGGTACTATCAAACCAGCCCAACTTGGCACTGGTGCCACCTTGGGTGTGGGAACCATGCTGCGTATCGTGGATTCTTAGGAGCCAGCCGGCCACTCCTAGCCACAGGCCCCCAAACAAAAACCTAGGCCCATTTCTCTGGCAAACAAAAGTAAGCTGCCCCGCTTCTGGATGGCAGATTGCAGGAGACACTTGGGACTATCAAACCAGCCCAACTTGGCACTGGTGCCACCTCTGATCTGGGAACCATCCTGCCTATCGTGGATTTTCAGGGGCCAGCCGGCCACTCTCAGCCATATGCCCCCAAACAGAAACCTCGGCCCGTTTCTCTGGCAAACAAAACTCAACTGCCCCTCTTCTGGAGGGCAAATTGCAGGATGAACTTGATACTAAAACCGCAGGCCGACTTGGCACTGGTGCCACCTCTGGTCTGGGAACCATCCTGCGTATCTTGGGTTCAAAGGAGCCAGCCGGCCACTCCCAGCCACAGGCCCCCAAACACAAACAACGGCACTTTTCCCTGGAAAACAAAATTCGCCTGCCAACTTTTTGATGGCAGATTGCAGGAGCCACTTGGTACTATCAAACCAGCCCAACTTGGCACTGCTGCCACCATGGGTCTGGTAAGCATCCTGCCTATCGTAGCTTTTCAGGAGCCAGCCGGTCACTCCCAGCCACAGGCCCCCAGTCACAAACCTCGGCCCTTTTCCCTGGCAAACAAAAGTAAGCTGCCCCGCTTCAGGATGGCAGATTGCAGGAGCCACTTGGTACTATCAAACCAGCCCGACTTGGCACTGGTGCCACCTTGGGTCTGGGAACCATGCTGCGTAACGTAGATTCTAAGGCGCCAGGCGGCCACTCCCAGCCACAAGCCCCCAAACACAAACAACGGTGCTTTTCCCTGGCAAACAAAACTCAACTGCCCCTCTTCTGGATGGCAAATTGCAGGACGCACTTGGTACTATAAAAACAGCCCGACTTGGCACTGGTGCCACCTTGGGTCTGGGAACCATCCTGCGTATCGATCTTTTTATTGAGACAGCCGGCCACTCCCAGCCATATGCCCCCAAACACAACCCACGGTCCTTTCCTCATGCAAACAAAACTCAGCTGCACCGCTTCTGGATGGCAGATTGCAGGAGCCACTTGGTACTATCAAACCAGCCCGACTTGGCACTGGTGCCACCTTGGGTCTGGGAACCATCCTGCGTATTGTGGATTGTCAGGAGCCAGCTGACCACTCTCGGCCACAGACCCCAATCAAAAACAACGGCCCGGTTCACAGGCAAAGAAAACTCAGCTGCCCCGCTTCTGGATGGGAGATTGCAGGAGGCACTTGACACTGTCAAACCAGCCCCACTTGGCATTGGTGCCACCTTGGGTCTGGGAACCATGCTGCGTATCATGGATTTTCAGGAGCCAGCCGGCCACTGCAAGCCACAGGCCCCCAAACAAAAACCACAGCCTTTTTCTCTGGCAAACAAAATTCAGCTGCCCCACTTCTGGATGGCAGATTGCAGGAGCCACTTGGTACTATCAAACCAGCCCGGCTTGGCACTGGTGCCACCTTGGCTCTGGGAACCATCCTGCCTATTGTGGATTTTAAGGAGCCAGCCGGCTACTCCCAGCCAGAGGCCCCCAAACAAAAACCACGGCCCTTTTTTCTGGCAAACAAAACTTAGCTGCCTCACTTCTGGATGGCAGATTGCAGGAGCCACTTGGTGTTATCAAACCAGCCCGTCTTGGCTCTGGTGCCACCTTGGGTCTGGGAACCATGCTGCGTATCGTGGATTCTAAGGAGCCAGCCGGCCACTCCCAGCCACAGGCCCCCAAAGAAAATCAACGGCGCTGTTCCCTGGAAAACAAAACACGCCTGCCAACATTTTGATGGAGTTTGCAGGAGCCACTTGGTACTATCAAACCAGCCCGACTTGGCACTGGTGCCACCTTGGGTGTGGGAAATATCCTGCGTATCGTGGATTCTTAGGAGCCAGCCGGCCACTCCTAGCCACAGGCCCCCAAACAAAAACCTAGGCCCAATTCTCTGGCAAACAAAAGTAAGCTGCCCCGCTTCTGGATGGCAGATTGCAGAAGACACTTGGGACTATCAAACCAGCCCAACTTGGCACTGGTGCCACCTCTGATCTGGGAACCATCCTGCCTATCGTGGATTTTCAGGGGCCAGCCGGCCACTCTGAGCCATATGCCCCCAAAACCAAACCACGGACCTTTTCTCTGGCAAACAAAAATCAGCTGCCCCACTTGTGGATGGCAGATTGCAGGAGCCACTTGGGACTATCACACCAGCACAACATGGCACTGCTGCCACCTTGGATCTGGGAACCATCCTACGTATCGTACATATTCAGGAACCAGCCGAACACTCCCAGCCACAGGCCCCCAAACACAAACAACGGCCCATTTCCCTGGCAAACAAAACTCAGCTGCCCCGCTTCTGGATGGCCGTTTGCAGGAGCCACTTGATGCTATCAAACCAGCCCGACTTGGTATTGGTACCACCTTGGATCTGGGAACCATCCTGCGTATCGTGGATTTTCAGGGGCCAGCCGGTCACTCCCAGCCATAGGCCCCCAAACACAAACCTCGGCCCTTTTCTCTGGCAAACAAAACTCAACTGCCCCTCTTCTGGATGGCAAATTGCACTTGGTACTACAAAAAGAGTCACACTTGGCACTGGTGCCACCTTGGGTCTGGGAACCATCCTGTGTATCGAGCATTTTAAGGAGCCAGCTGGCAATTCCCAGCCGTATGCCCCAAAAACAAACCACGGACCTTTTCTCTGGCAAAAAAAACTCAGCTGCCCCGCTTCTGGATGGTAGATTGCAGGAGTCACTTTGAATCATACAACCAGCCTTACTTGGCACTGGTGCCACCTTGGTATCTGGGAACCATCCTGCCTATCGTTGATTTTCAGGGGCCAGCCGGCCACTCTCAGCCATAGGCCCCCAAACACAAACCACAGCCCTTTTCTCTAGCAAACAAAATTTAGCTGCCCCGCTTCTGGATGGCAAATTGCAGGAGCTACTTGGTACTACAAAAACAGCCCGACTTGGCACTGGTGCCACCTTGCGTCTGGTTACGATGCGGCATATCGTGCATTTTAAGGAGCCAGCCGGCCACTCCCAGCCATATGCCCCCAAACACAACCCACGGCCCTTTTCTCTGGCAAACAAAACTCAGCTGCCCCGCTTCTGGATGGCAGATTGCAGGAGCCACTTGGTACTATCAAACCAGCCCAACTTGGCACTGGTGCCACCTTGGCTCTGGGAACCATCCTGCCTATTGTGGATTTTAAGGAGCCAGCCGGCTACTCCCAGCCAGAGGCCCCCAAACAAAAACCACGGCCCTTTTTTCTGGCAAACAAAACTTAGCTGCCTCACTTCTGGATGGCAGATTGCAGGAGCCACTTGGTGTTATCAAACCAGCCCGTCTTGGCTCTGGTGCCACCTTGGGTCTGGGAACCATGCTGCGTATCGTGGATTCTAAGGCGCCAGCCGGCCACTCCCAGCCACAGGCCCCCAAACAAAATCAACGGCGCTGTTCCCTGGAAAACAAAACACGCCTGCCAACATTTTGATGGAGTTTGCAGGAGCCACTTGGTACTATCAAACCAGCCCAACTTGGCACTGGTGCCACCTTGGGTGTGGGAACCATGCTGCGTATCGTGGATTCTTAGGAGCCAGCCGGCCACTCCTAGCCACAGGCCCCCAAACAAAAACCTAGGCCCATTTCTCTGGCAAACAAAAGTAAGCTGCCCCGCTTCTGGATGGCAGATTGCAGGAGACACTTGGGACTATCAAACCAGCCCAACTTGGCACTGGTGCCACCTCTGATCTGGGAACCATCCTGCCTATCGTGGATTTTCAGGGGCCAGCCGGCCACTCTCAGCCATATGCCCCCAAACAGAAACCTCGGCCCGTTTCTCTGGCAAACAAAACTCAACTGCCCCTCTTCTGGAGGGCAAATTGCAGGATGAACTTGATACTAAAACCGCAGGCCGACTTGGCACTGGTGCCACCTCTGGTCTGGGAACCATCCTGCGTATCTTGGGTTCAAAGGAGCCAGCCGGCCACTCCCAGCCACAGGCCCCCAAACACAAACAACGGCACTTTTCCCTGGAAAACAAAATTCGCCTGCCAACTTTTTGATGGCAGATTGCAGGAGCCACTTGGTACTATCAAACCAGCCCAACTTGGCACTGCTGCCACCATGGGTCTGGTAAGCATCCTGCCTATCGTAGCTTTTCAGGAGCCAGCCGGTCACTCCCAGCCACAGGCCCCCAGTCACAAACCTCGGCCCTTTTCCCTGGCAAACAAAAGTAAGCTGCCCCGCTTCAGGATGGCAGATTGCAGGAGCCACTTGGTACTATCAAACCAGCCCGACTTGGCACTGGTGCCACCTTGGGTCTGGGAACCATGCTGCGTAACGTAGATTCTAAGGCGCCAGGCGGCCACTCCCAGCCACAAGCCCCCAAACACAAACAACGGTGCTTTTCCCTGGCAAACAAAACTCAACTGCCCCTCTTCTGGATGGCAAATTGCAGGACGCACTTGGTACTATAAAAACAGCCCGACTTGGCACTGGTGCCACCTTGGGTCTGGGAACCATCCTGCGTATCGATCTTTTTATTGAGACAGCCGGCCACTCCCAGCCATATGCCCCCAAACACAACCCACGGTCCTTTCCTCATGCAAACAAAACTCAGCTGCACCGCTTCTGGATGGCAGATTGCAGGAGCCACTTGGTACTATCAAACCAGCCCGACTTGGCACTGGTGCCACCTTGGGTCTGGGAACCATCCTGCGTATTGTGGATTGTCAGGAGCCAGCCGACCACTCTCGGCCACAGACCCCAATCAAAAACAACGGCCCGGTTCACAGGCAAAGAAAACTCAGCTGCCCCGCTTCTGGATGGGAGATTGCAGGAGGCACTTGACACTGTCAAACCAGCCCCACTTGGCATTGGTGCCACCTTGGGTCTGGGAACCATGCTGCGTATCATGGATTTTCAGGAGCCAGCCGGCCACTGCAAGCCACAGGCCCCCAAACAAAAACCACAGCCTTTTTCTCTGGCAAACAAAATTCAGCTGCCCCACTTCTGGATGGCAGATTGCAGGAGCCACTTGGTACTATCAAACCAGCCCGGCTTGGCACTGGTGCCACCTTGGCTCTGGGAACCATCCTGCCTATTGTGGATTTTAAGGAGCCAGCCGGCTACTCCCAGCCAGAGGCCCCCAAACAAAAACCACGGCCCTTTTTTCTGGCAAACAAAACTTAGCTGCCTCACTTCTGGATGGCAGATTGCAGGAGCCACTTGGTGTTATCAAACCAGCCCGTCTTGGCTCTGGTGCCACCTTGGGTCTGGGAACCATGCTGCGTATCGTGGATTCTAAGGAGCCAGCCGGCCACTCCCAGCCACAGGCCCCCAAAGAAAATCAACGGCGCTGTTCCCTGGAAAACAAAACACGCCTGCCAACATTTTGATGGAGTTTGCAGGAGCCACTTGGTACTATCAAACCAGCCCGACTTGGCACTGGTGCCACCTTGGGTGTGGGAAATATCCTGCGTATCGTGGATTCTTAGGAGCCAGCCGGCCACTCCTAGCCACAGGCCCCCAAACAAAAACCTAGGCCCAATTCTCTGGCAAACAAAAGTAAGCTGCCCCGCTTCTGGATGGCAGATTGCAGAAGACACTTGGGACTATCAAACCAGCCCAACTTCGCACTGGTGCCACCTCTGATCTGGGAACCATCCTGCCTATCGTGGATTTTCAGGGGCCAGCCGGCCACTCTCAGCCATATGCCCCCAAACAGAAACCTCGGCCCGTTTCTCTGGCAAACAAAACTCAACTGCCCCTCTTCTGGAGGGCAAATTGCAGGATGAACTTGATACTAAAACCGCAGGCCGACTTGGCACTGGTGCCACCTTGGGTCTGGGAACCATCCTGCGTATCTTGGGTTCAAAGGAGCCAGCCGGCCACTCCCAGCCACAGGCCCCCAAACACAAACAACGGCACTTTTCCCTGGAAAACAAAACTCGCCTGCCAACTTTTTGATGGCAGATTGCAGGAGCCACTTGGTACTATCAAACCAGCCCAACTTGGCACTGCTGCCACCATGGGTCTGGTAAGCATCCTGCCTATTGTAGCTTTCCAGGTGCCAGCCGGTCACTCCCAGCCATAGGCCCCCAGACACAAACCTCGGCCCGTTTCCCTGGCAAACAAAAGTAAGCTGCCCCGCTTCAGGATGGCAGATTGCAGGAGCCACTTGGTACTATCAAACCAGCCCGACTTGGCACTGGTGCCACCTTGGGTCTGGGAACCATGCTGCGTAACGTAGATTTTAAGGCGCCAGCCGGCCACTCCCAGCCACAAGCCCCCAAACACAAACAACGGTGCTTTTCCCTGGCAAACAAAACTCAACTGCCCCTCTTCTGGATGGCAAATTGCAGGACGCACTTGGTACTATAAAAACAGCCCGACTTGGCACTGGTGCCACCTTGGGTCTGGGAACCATCCTGCGTATTGTGGATTGTCAGGAGCCAGCCGACCACTCTCGGCCACAGACCCCAATCAAAAACAACGGCCCGGTTCACAGGCAAAGAAAACTCAGCTGCCCCGCTTCTGGATGGGAGATTGCAGGAGGCACTTGACACTGTCAAACCAGCCCCACTTGGCATTGGTGCCACCTTGGGTCTGGGAACCATGCTGCGTATCATGGATTTTCAGGAGCCAGCCGGCCACTGCAAGCCACAGGCCCCCAAACAAAAACCACAGCCTTTTTCTCTGGCAAACAAAATTCAGCTGCCCCACTTCTGGATGGCAGATTGCAGGAGCCACTTGGTACTATCAAACCAGCCCGGCTTGGCACTGGTGCCACCTTGGCTCTGGGAACCATCCTGCCTATTGTGGATTTTAAGGAGCCAGCCGGCTACTCCCAGCCAGAGGCCCCCAAACAAAAACCACGGCCCTTTTTTCTGGCAAACAAAACTTAGCTGCCTCACTTCTGGATGGCAGATTGCAGGAGCCACTTGGTGTTATCAAACCAGCCCGTCTTGGCTCTGGTGCCACCTTGGGTCTGGGAACCATGCTGCGTATCGTGGATTCTAAGGAGCCAGCCGGCCACTCCCAGCCACAGGCCCCCAAAGAAAATCAACGGCGCTGTTCCCTGGAAAACAAAACACGCCTGCCAACATTTTGATGGAGTTTGCAGGAGCCACTTGGTACTATCAAACCAGCCCGACTTGGCACTGGTGCCACCTTGGGTGTGGGAAATATCCTGCGTATCGTGGATTCTTAGGAGCCAGCCGGCCACTCCTAGCCACAGGCCCCCAAACAAAAACCTAGGCCCAATTCTCTGGCAAACAAAAGTAAGCTGCCCCGCTTCTGGATGGCAGATTGCAGAAGACACTTGGGACTATCAAACCAGCCCAACTTGGCACTGGTGCCACCTCTGATCTGGGAACCATCCTGCCTATCGTGGATTTTCAGGGGCCAGCCGGCCACTCTCAGCCATATGCCCCCAAACAGAAACCTCGGCCCGTTTCTCTGGCAAACAAAACTCAACTGCCCCTCTTCTGGAGGGCAAATTGCAGGATGAACTTGATACTAAAACCGCAGGCCGACTTGGCACTGGTGCCACCTTGGGTCTGGGAACCATCCTGCGTATCTTGGGTTCAAAGGAGCCAGCCGGCCACTCCCAGCCACAGGCCCCCAAACACAAACAACGGCACTTTTCCCTGGAAAACAAAACTCGCCTGCCAACTTTTTGATGGCAGATTGCAGGAGCCACTTGGTACTATCAAACCAGCCCAACTTGGCACTGCTGCCACCATGGGTCTGGTAAGCATCCTGCCTATTGTAGCTTTCCAGGTGCCAGCCGGTCACTCCCAGCCATAGGCCCCCAGACACAAACCTCGGCCCGTTTCCCTGGCAAACAAAAGTAAGCTGCCCCGCTTCAGGATGGCAGATTGCAGGAGCCACTTGGTACTATCAAACCAGCCCGACTTGGCACTGGTGCCACCTTGGGTCTGGGAACCATGCTGCGTAACGTAGATTTTAAGGCGCCAGCCGGCCACTCCCAGCCACAAGCCCCCAAACACAAACAACGGTGCTTTTCCCTGGCAAACAAAACTCAACTGCCCCTCTTCTGGATGGCAAATTGCAGGACGCACTTGGTACTATAAAAACAGCCCGACTTGGCACTGGTGCCACCTTGGGTCTGGGAACCATCCTGCGTATCGATCTTTTTATTGAGACAGCCGGCCACTCCCAGCCATATGCCCCCAAACACAACCCACGGTCCTTTCCTCTGGCAAACAAAACTCAGCTGCACCGCTTCTGGATGGCAGATTGCAGGAGCCACTTGGTACTATCAAACCAGCCCAACTTGGCACTGGTGCCACCTTGGGTCTGGGAACCATCCTGCGTATTGTGGATTGTCAGGAGCCAGCCGACCACTCTCGGCCACAGACCCCAATCAAAAACAACGGCCCGGTTCACAGGCAAAGAAAACTCAGCTGCCCCGCTTCTGGATGGGAGATTGCAGGAGGCACTTGACACTGTCAAACCAGCCCCACTTGGCACAGGTGCCACCTTGGGTCTGGGAACCATGCTGCGTATCATGGATTTTCAGGAGCCAGCCGGCCACTGCAAGCCACAGGCCCCCAAACAAAAACCACAGCCTTTTTCTCAGGCAAACAAAATTCAGCTGCCCCACTTCTGGATGGCAGATTGCAGGAGCCATTTGGGACTATCACACCAGCACAACATGGCACTGCTGCCACCTTGGATCTGGGAAACATCCTACCTCTCGTGGATTTTCAGGGGCCAGCCGGCCACTCTCAGCCATAGGCCCCAAACACAAACCACGGCCCTTTTCTCTGGCAAACAAAACTCAACTGCCCCTCTTCTGGATGGCAGATTGCAGGAGCCACTTGGTAGTATCAAACCAGCCCTACTTGGCACTGGTGCCACCTTGGGTCTGGGAAGCATGCTGCGTATCATGGATTTTCAGGAGCCAGCCCGCCACTGCAAGCTACAGGCCCCCAAACACAAACAAGAGCCTTTTTCTCTGGCAAACAAAATTCAGCTGCCCCGCTTCTGGATGGCAGATTGCAGGAGCAAATTGGCATCATCAAACCAGCCCGACTTGGCACTGGTGCCACCTCTGGTCTGGGAACCATCCTGCGTATCGTGGGTTCTAAGGAGCCAGCCGGCCACTCCCAGCCACAGGCCCCCAAACACAAACAACGGCACTTTTCCCTGGAAAACAAAACTCGCCTGCTAGCTTTTTGATGGCAGATTGCAGGAGCCACCTGGTACTATCAAACCAGCTCAACTTGGCACTGGTGCCACTATGGGTCTTGTCACCATCCTGCTTATCGTATCATTTCAGGAGCCAGCCGGTCACTCCCAGCCGTAGGCCCCCAGACAAATACCTCGGCCCGTTTCCCTGGCAAACAAAATTAAGCTGCCCCGCTTCTGGATGGCAGATTGCAGGAGCCACTTGGTACTATCAAACCAGCCCAACTTGGCACTGGTGCCACCATGGGTCTGGTCACCATCCTGCCTATCGTAGCTTTTCAGGGGCCAGCCAGCCAGCCCCAGGCACTGGCCCCCAGACAAGAATTTCGGCCCGTTTCCATGGCGAACAAAAGTAAGCTACCCCGCTACTGGATGGCAGATTGTAGGAGCCACTTTGCACCATCAAACCAGCCCAACTTGACACAGGTGCCACCTCTGGCCTGGGAACCATCCTGCGTATTGTGGATTCTAAGCAGCCACCCGGCCACTCCGAGCCACAGGCCCCCAAACAAAAACAACGGCGCTTTTCCCCGGAAAACAAAACTCGCCTGCCAACATTTTGATGGCAGATTGCAGGAGCCACTTGGTACTATCAAACCAGCCCAACTTGGCACTGCTGCCACCATGGGTCTGGTCACCATCCTGCCTAGCATAGCTTTTCAGGAGCCAGGAGGTCACTCCCAGCCACAGACCCCCAGACAGAAACCTCGGCCCGTTTCCATGGAAAACAAAAGTAAGCTGCCCCGCTTCTGGATGGCAGATTGCAGGAGCCACTTGGTACTATCAAATTAGCCCAACTTGGCACTGGTGCCACCATGGGTCTGGTCACCATCCTGCCTATCGTAGCTTTTCAGGAGCCAGCCAGTCACTCCCTGCCATAGGGCCCCAGACAAATACCTCGGCCCGTTTCCCTGGCAAACAAAAGTAAGCTGCCCCGCTTCTGGATGGCAGATTGCAGGAGCCACTTGGTACTATCAAACCAGCCCGACTTGGCACTGGTGCCACCTTGGATCTGGGAAACATGCTGCGTAACGTGGATTCTAAGACGACAGGCGGCCACTCCCAGCCACAGGGCCCCAAACACCAACAACGGCGCTTTTCCCTGGAAAACAAAACTCGCCTCCCAACTTTTTGATGGCAGATTGCAGGAGCCACTTGGTACTATCAAATCAGCCCAACTTGGCACTGCTGCCACCATGGGTCTGGTAATCATCCTCCCTACTGTAGCTTTTCAGGAGCCAGCCGGTCACTCCCAACCATAGGCCCCCAGAAAAAAACCTCGGCCCGTTTCCCTGGCAAACAAAAGTAAGCTACCCGGCTTCTGGATGGCAGATTGCAGGAGCCACTTGGTACTATCAAACCAGCCCAACTTGGCACTGGTGCCACCATGGGTCTGGTCACCATCCTGCCTATCGTAGCTTTTCAGGGGCCAGCAAGCCAGCCCCAGGCACTGGCCCCCAGACAAGAATTTCGGCCCGTGTCCATGGCAAACAAAAGTAAGCTACCCCGCTACTGGATGGCAGATTGTAGGAGCCACTTTGCACCATCAAACCAGCCCAACTTGACACAGGTGCCACCTCTGGCCTGGGAACCATCCTGCGTATTGTGGATTCTAAGCAGCCACCCGGCCACTCCGAGCCACAGGCCCCCAAACACAAACAACGGCGCTTTTCCCCGGAAAACAAAACTCGCCTGCCAACATTTTGATGGCAGATTGCAGGAGCCACTTGGTACTATCAAACCAGCCCAACTTGGCACTGGTGCCACCATGGGTCTGGTCACCATCCTGCCTAGCATAGCTTTTCAGGAGCCAGGAGGTCACTCCCAGCCATAGACCCCCAGACAGAAACCTCGGCCCGTTTCCATGGAAAACAAAAGTAAGCTGCCCCGCTTCTGGATGGCAGATTGCAGGAGCCACTTGGTACTATCAAATTAGCCCAACTTGGCACTGGTGCCACCATGGGTCTGGTAAACATCCTGCCTATCGTAGCTTTTCAAAAGCCAGCCAGTCACTCCCTGCCATAGGGCCCCAGACAAATACCTCGGCCCGTTTCCCTGGCAAACAAAAGTAAGCTGCCCCGCTTCTGGATGGCAGATTGCAGGAGCCACTTGGTACTATCAAACCAGCCCGACTTGGCACTGGTGCCACCTTGGATCTGGGAACCATGCTGCGTAACGTGGATTCTAAGATGACAGGCGGCCACTCCCAGCCACAGGGCCCCAAACACCAACAACGGCGCTTTTCCCTGGAAAACAAAACTCGCCTCCCAACTTGTTGATGGCAGATTGCAGGAGCCACTTGGTACTATCAAATTAGCCCAACTTGGCACTGGTGCCACCATGGGTCTGGTAATCATCCTGCCTACTGTAGCTTTTCAGGAGCCAGCCGGTCACTCCCAACCATAGGCCCCCAATAAAAACTCTCGGCCCGTTTCCCTGGCAAACAAAAGTAAGCTACCCCGCTTCTGGATGGCAGATTGCAGGAGCCACTTGGTACTATCAAACCAGCCCGACTTGGCACTGGTGCCACCTCGGGTCTGGGAACCATCCTGCGTATCGTGGATTCTAATTAGCCATCTGGCCACTCCCAGCAACAGGCCCCCTAACACAAACAACGGCGCTTTTCCCTGGAAAACAAAACTCGCCTGCCAACTTTTTGATGGCAGATTGCAGGAGCCACTTGGTACTATCAAACCAGCCCAACTTGGCACTGGTGCCACCACTGGTCTGGGAACCATCCTGCGTATCGTGGATTCTAAGGAGCCAGCCGGCCACTCCCAGCCACAGGACCCCAGACACAAAGCTCTGCCCGTTTCCCTGACAAACAAAATTAAGCTACCCCGCTTCTGGATGGCAGATTGCAGGAGCTATTTAGTACTATCAAACCAGCCCGACTTGGCACTGGTGCCACCTTGGCTCTGGGAACCGTCCTGCCTATTGTGGATTTTGTGGTGTCAGCCGGCCACTCTCAGCCATATGCCCTCAAACACAAACCACGGCCCTTTTCTCTTGCAAACAAAACTCAACTGCCCCTCTTCTGGAAGGCAAATTGCAGGACGCACTTGGTACTACAAAAACAGCCCAACTTGGCACTGGTGCCACCTCTGGTCTGGGAACCATCCTGCGTATCGTGGATTCTAAGGAGCCAGCCGGCCACTCCCAGCCACAGGACCCCAGACACAAACAACGGCTCTTTTCCCTGGAAAACAAAACTCGCCTGCCAACTTTTTGATGGCAGATTGCAGGAGCCACTTGGTGCTATCAAACCAGCCCAACTTGGCACTGGTGTCACCATGGGTCTTGTCACAATCCTGCCTATCGTAGCTTTTCAGGAGCCAGCCGGTCACTCCCAGCCATAGGCCCCCAGACACAAACCTCGGCCCGTTTCCCTGGCAAACAAAAGTAAGCTGCCCCGCTTCTGGATGGCAGATTGCAGGAGCCACTTGGTACTATCAAACCAGCCCAACTTGGCACTGGTGCCACCCTGCGTCTGGTCACCATCCTGCCTATTGTAGCTTTTCAGGAGCCAGCCGGTCACTCCCAGCCATAGGCCCCCAGACACAAACCTCGGCCCGTTTCCCTGGCAAACAAAAGTAAGCTGCCCCGCTTCTGGATGGCAGATTGCAGGAGCCACTTGGTACTATCAAACCAGCCCGACTTGGCACTGGTGCCTCCATGGGTCTGGTAACCATGCTGCCTAACGTAGATTCTAAGGCGCCAGGCGGCCACTCCCAGCCACAGGCCGCCAAACAAAAACAACGGCACTTTTCCCTGGAAAACAAAACTCGCCTGCCAACTTTTTGATGGCAGATTGCAGGAGCCACTTGGTACTATCAAACCAGCCCAACTTGGCACTGGTGCCACCTTGGGTCTGGGAGCCATCTTGCATAACGTGCATTTCAGGAGCCAGCTGGCCACACCCAGCCATATGCCCCCAAACAGAAACCAAGGCCCTTTTCTCTGGCAAACAAAACTCAGCTGCCCTGCTTCTGGATGGCAGATTGCAGGAGCCACTTGGTACTATCAAACCAGCCCAACTTGGCACTGGTGCCACCATGGGTCTGGTAACCATCCTGCCTATTGTAGCTTTTCAGGAGCCAGCCGGTCACTCTCAGCCATAGGCCCCCAAACACAAACCACGGCCCGTTTCCCTGGCAAACAAAAGTAAGCTGCCCCGCTTCTGGATGGCAGATTGCAGTAGCTACTTAGTACTATCAAATCAGCCCGACTTGGCATAGCTGCCACCTTGGATCTGGGAACCATCCTGTGTATCGTGGATTTTCAGGGGCCAGCCGGCCACTCTGAGCCATATGCCCCCAAAACCAAACCACGGACCTTTTCTCTGGCAAACAAAAATCAGCTGCCCCACTTGTGGATGGCAGATTGCAGGAGCCACTTGGGACTATCACACCAGCACAACATGGCACTGCTGCCACCTTGGATCTGGGAACCATCCTGCGTATCGTACATATTCAGGAACCAGCCAAACACTCCCAGCCACAGGCCCCCAAACACAAACAACGGCCCATTTCCCTGGCAAACAAAACTCAGCTGCCCCGCTTCTGGATGGCCGTTTGCAGGAGCCACTTGATGCTATCAAACCAGCCCGACTTGGTATTGGTACCACCTTGGATCTGGGAACCATCCTGCGTATCGTGGATTTTCAGGGGCCAGCCGGTCACTCCCAGCCATAGGCCCCCAAACACAAACCTCGGCCCTTTTCTCTGGCAAACAAAACTCAACTGCCCCTCTTCTGGATGGCAAATTGCACTTGGTACTACAAAAAGAGTCACACTTGGCACTGGTGCCACCTTGGGTCTGGGAACCATCCTGTGTATCGAGCATTTTAAGGAGCCAGCTGGCAATTCCCAGCCGTATGCCCCAAAAACAAACCACGGACCTTTTCTCTGGCAAAAAAAACTCAGCTGCCCCGCTTCTGGATGGTAGATTGCAGGAGTCACTTTGAATCATACAACCAGCCTTACTTGGCACTGGTGCCACCTTGGTATCTGGGAACCATCCTGCCTATCGTTGATTTTCAGGGGCCAGCCGGCCACTCTCAGCCATAGGCCCCCAAACACAAACCACAGCCCTTTTCTCTAGCAAACAAAATTTAGCTGCCCCGCTTCTGGATGGCAAATTGCAGGAGCTACTTGGTACTACAAAAACAGCCCGACTTGGCACTGGTGCCACCTTGCGTCTGGTTACGATGTGGCATATCGTGCATTTTAAGGAGCCAGCCGGCCACTCCCAGCCATATGCCCCCAAACACAACCCACGGCCCTTTTCTCTGGCAAACAAAACTCAGCTGCCCCGCTTCTGGATGGCAGATTGCAGGAGCCACTTGGTACTATCAAACCAGCCCAACTTGGCACTGGTGCCACCTTGGCTCTGGGAACCATCCTGCCTATTGTGGATTTTAAGGAGCCAGCCGGCTACTCCCAGCCAGAGGCCCCCAAACAAAAACCACGGCCCTTTTTTCTGGCAAACAAAACTTAGCTGCCTCACTTCTGGATGGCAGATTGCAGGAGCCACTTGGTGTTATCAAACCAGCCCGTCTTGGCTCTGGTGCCACCTTGGGTCTGGGAACCATGCTGCGTATCGTGGATTCTAAGGCGCCAGCGGCCACTCCCAGCCACAGGCCCCCAAACAAAATCAACGGCGCTGTTCCCTGGAAAACAAAACACGCCTGCCAACATTTTGATGGAGTTTGCAGGAGCCACTTGGTACTATCAAACCAGCCCAACTTGGCACTGGTGCCACCTTGGGTGTGGGAAACATCCTGCGTATCGTGGATTCTTAGGAGCCAGCCGGCCACTCCTAGCCACAGGCCCCCAAACAAAAACCTAGGCCCATTTCTCTGGCAAACAAAAGTAAGCTGCCCCGCTTCTGGATGGCAGATTGCAGGAGACACTTGGGACTATCAAACCAGCCCAACTTGGCACTGGTGCCACCTCTGATCTGGGAACCATCCTGCCTATCGTGGATTTTCAGGGGCCAGCCGGCCACTCTCAGCCATATGCCCCCAAACAGAAACCTCGGCCCGTTTCTCTGGCAAACAAAACTCAACTGCCCCTCTTCTGGAGGGCAAATTGCAGGATGAACTTGATACTAAAACCGCAGGCCGACTTGGCACTGGTGCCACCTCTGGTCTGGGAACCATCCTGCGTATCTTGGGTTCAAAGGAGCCAGCCGGCCACTCCCAGCCACAGGCCCCCAAACACAAACAACGGCCCTTTTCCCTGGAAAACAAAATTCGCCTGCCAACTTTTTGATGGCAGATTGCAGGAGCCACTTGGTACTATCAAACCAGCCCAACTTGGCACTGCTGCCACCATGGGTCTGGTAAGCATCCTGCCTATCGTAGCTTTTCAGGAGCCAGCCGGTCACTCCCAGCCATAGGCCCCCAGTCACAAACCTCGGCCCTTTTCCCTGGCAAACAAAAGTAAGCTGCCCCGCTTCAGGATGGCAGATTGCAGGAGCCACTTGGTACTATCAAACCAGCCCGACTTGGCACTGGTGCCACCTTGGGTCTGGGAACCATGCTGCGTAACGTAGATTCTAAGGCGCCAGGCGGCCACTCCCAGCCACAAGCCCCCAAACACAAACAACGGTGCTTTTCCCTGGCAAACAAAACTCAACTGCCCCTCTTCTGGATGGCAAATTGCAGGACGCACTTGGTACTATAAAAACAGCCCGACTTGGCACTGGTGCCACCTTGGGTCTGGGAACCATCCTGCGTATCGATCTTTTTATTGAGACAGCCGGCCACTCCCAGCCATATGCCCCCAAACACAACCCACGGTCCTTTCCTCATGCAAACAAAACTCAGCTGCACCGCTTCTGGATGGCAGATTGCAGGAGCCACTTGGTACTATCAAACCAGCCCGACTTGGCACTGGTGCCACCTTGGGTCTGGGAACCATCCTGCGTATTGTGGATTGTCAGGAGCCAGCCGACCACTCTCGGCCACAGACCCCAATCAAAAACAACGGCCCGGTTCACAGGCAAAGAAAACTCAGCTGCCCCGCTTCTGGATGGGAGATTGCAGGAGGCACTTGACACTGTCAAACCAGCCCCACTTGGCATTGGTGCCACCTTGGGTCTGGGAACCATGCTGCGTATCATGGATTTTCAGGAGCCAGCCGGCCACTGCAAGCCACAGGCCCCCAAACAAAAACCACAGCCTTTTTCTCTGGCAAACAAAATTCAGCTGCCCCACTTCTGGATGGCAGATTGCAGGAGCCACTTGGTACTATCAAACCAGCCCGGCTTGGCACTGGTGCCACCTTGGCTCTGGGAACCATCCTGCCTATTGTGGATTTTAAGGAGCCAGCCGGCTACTCCCAGCCAGAGGCCCCCAAACAAAAACCACGGCCCTTTTTTCTGGCAAACAAAACTTAGCTGCCTCACTTCTGGATGGCAGATTGCAGGAGCCACTTGGTGTTATCAAACCAGCCCGTCTTGGCTCTGGTGCCACCTTGGGTCTGGGAACCATGCTGCGTATCGTGGATTCTAAGGAGCCAGCCGGCCACTCCCAGCCACAGGCCCCCAAACAAAATCAACGGCGCTGTTCCCTGGAAAACAAAACACGCCTGCCAACATTTTGATGGAGTTTGCAGGAGCCACTTGGTACTATCAAACCAGCCCGACTTGGCACTGGTGCCACCTTGGGTGTGGGAAATATCCTGCGTATCGTGGATTCTTAGGAGCCAGCCGGCCACTCCTAGCCACAGGCCCCCAAACAAAAACCTAGGCCCAATTCTCTGGCAAACAAAAGTAAGCTGCCCCGCTTCTGGATGGCAGATTGCAGAAGACACTTGGGACTATCAAACCAGCCCAACTTGGCACTGGTGCCACCTCTGATCTGGGAACCATCCTGCCTATCGTGGATTTTCAGGGGCCAGCCGGCCACTCTCAGCCATATGCCCCCAAACAGAAACCTCGGCCCGTTTCTCTGGCAAACAAAACTCAACTGCCCCTCTTCTGGAGGGCAAATTGCAGGATGAACTTGATACTAAAACCGCAGGCCGACTTGGCACTGGTGCCACCTTGGGTCTGGGAACCATCCTGCGTATCTTGGGTTCAAAGGAGCCAGCCGGCCACTCCCAGCCACAGGCCCCCAAACACAAACAACGGCACTTTTCCCTGGAAAACAAAACTCGCCTGCCAACTTTTTGATGGCAGATTGCAGGAGCCACTTGGTACTATCAAACCAGCCCAACTTGGCACTGCTGCCACCATGGGTCTGGTAAGCATCCTGCCTATTGTAGCTTTCCAGGTGCCAGCCGGTCACTCCCAGCCATAGGCCCCCAGACACAAACCTCGGCCCGTTTCCCTGGCAAACAAAAGTAAGCTGCCCCGCTTCAGGATGGCAGATTGCAGGAGCCACTTGGTACTATCAAACCAGCCCGACTTGGCACTGGTGCCACCTTGGGTCTGGGAACCATGCTGCGTAACGTAGATTTTAAGGCGCCAGCCGGCCACTCCCAGCCACAAGCCCCCAAACACAAACAACGGTGCTTTTCCCTGGCAAACAAAACTCAACTGCCCCTCTTCTGGATGGCAAATTGCAGGACGCACTTGGTACTATAAAAACAGCCCGACTTGGCACTGGTGCCACCTTGGGTCTGGGAACCATCCTGCGTATCGATCTTTTTATTGAGACAGCCGGCCACTCCCAGCCATATGCCCCCAAACACAACCCACGGTCCTTTCCTCTGGCAAACAAAACTCAGCTGCACCGCTTCTGGATGGCAGATTGCAGGAGCCACTTGGTACTATCAAACCAGCCCAACTTGGCACTGGTGCCACCTTGGGTCTGGGAACCATCCTGCGTATTGTGGATTGTCAGGAGCCAGCCGACCACTCTCGGCCACAGACCCCAATCAAAAACAACGGCCCGGTTCACAGGCAAAGAAAACTCAGCTGCCCCGCTTCTGGATGGGAGATTGCAGGAGGCACTTGACACTGTCAAACCAGCCCCACTTGGCACTGGTGCCACCTTGGGTCTGGGAACCATGCTGCGTATCATGGATTTTCAGGAGCCAGCCGGCCACTGCAAGCCACAGGCCCCCAAACAAAAACCACAGCCTTTTTCTCAGGCAAACAAAATTCAGCTGCCCCACTTCTGGATGGCAGATTGCAGGAGCCATTTGGGACTATCACACCAGCACAACATGGCACTGCTGCCACCTTGGATCTGGGAAACATCCTACCTCTCGTGGATTTTCAGGGGCCAGCCGGCCACTCTCAGCCATAGGCCCCAAACACAAACCACGGCCCTTTTCTCTGGCAAACAAAACTCAACTGCCCCTCTTCTGGATGGCAGATTGCAGGAGCCACTTGGTAGTATCAAACCAGCCCTACTTGGCACTGGTGCCACCTTGGGTCTGGGAAGCATGCTGCGTATCATGGATTTTCAGGAGCCAGCCCGCCACTGCAAGCTACAGGCCCCCAAACACAAACAAGAGCCTTTTTCTCTGGCAAACAAAATTCAGCTGCCCCGCTTCTGGATGGCAGATTGCAGGAGCCACTTGGTAGTATCAAACCAGTCCGACTTGGCACTGGTGCCAACTTGGGTCTGGGAACCATCCTGCGTATCGTGGATTCTAAGTAGCCAGCTGGCCACTCCCAGCCACAGGCCCCCAAACACAAACAACGGTGCTTTTCCCTGGAAAACAAAACTGGCCTGCCAACTTTTTGATGGCAGATTGCAGGAGCCACTTGGTACTATCAAACCAGCCCAACTTGGCACTGCTGCCACCGTGGGCCTGGTCACCATCCTGCCTATCGTAGCTTTTCAGGAGCCAGCCGGTCACTCCCAGCCATAGGTCCCCAGCCACAAACCTCGGCCCGTTTCCCTGGCACACAAAAGTAAGCTACCCCGCTTCTGGATGGCAGATTGCAGGAGCAAATTGGCATCATCAAACCAGCCCGACTTGGCACTGGTGCCACCTCTGGTCTGGGAACCATCCTGCGTATCGTGGGTTCTAAGGAGCCAGCCGGCCACTCCCAGCCACAGGCCCCCAAACACAAACAACGGCACTTTTCCCTGGAAAACAAAACTCGCCTGCTAGCTTTTTGATGGCAGATTGCAGGAGCCACTTGGTACTATCAAACCAGCTCAACTTGGCACTGGTGCCACTATGGGTCTTGTCACCATCCTGCTTATCGTATCATTTCAGGAGCCAGCCGGTCACTCCCAGCCGTAGGCCCCCAGACAAATACCTCGGCCCGTTTCCCTGGCAAACAAAATTAAGCTGCCCCGCTTCTGGATGGCAGATTGCAGGAGCCACTTGGTACTATCAAACCAGCCCAACTTGGCACTGGTGCCACCATGGGTCTGGTCACCATCCTGCCTATCGTAGCTTTTCAGGGGCCAGCCAGCCAGCCCCAGGCACTGGCCCCCAGACAAGAATTTCGGCCCGTTTCCATGGCGAACAAAAGTAAGCTACCCCGCTACTGGATGGCAGATTGTAGGAGCCACTTTGCACCATCAAACCAGCCCAACTTGACACAGGTGCCACCTCTGGCCTGGGAACCATCCTGCGTATTGTGGATTCTAAGCAGCCACCCGGCCACTCCGAGCCACAGGCCCCCAAACACAAACAACGGCGCTTTTCCCCGGAAAACAAAACTCGCCTGCCAACATTTTGATGGCAGATTGCAGGAGCCACTTGGTACTATCAAACCAGCCCAACTTGGCACTGCTGCCACCATGGGTCTGGTCACCATCCTGCCTAGCATAGCTTTTCAGGAGCCAGGAGGTCACTCCCAGCCATAGACCCCCAGACAGAAACCTCGGCCCGTTTCCATGGAAAACAAAAGTAAGCTGCCCCGCTTCTGGATGGCAGATTGCAGGAGCCACTTGGTACTATCAAATTAGCCCAACTTGGCACTGGTGCCACCATGGGTCTGGTCACCATCCTGCCTATCGTAGCTTTTCAGGAGCCAGCCAGTCACTCCCTGCCATAGGGCCCCAGACAAATACCTCGGCCCGTTTCCCTGGCAAACAAAAGTAAGCTGCCCCGCTTCTGGATGGCAGATTGCAGGAGCCACTTGGTACTATCAAACCAGCCCGACTTGGCACTGGTGCCACCTTGGATCTGGGAAACATGCTGCGTAACGTGGATTCTAAGACGACAGGCGGCCACTCCCAGCCACAGGGCCCCAAACACCAACAACGGCGCTTTTCCCTGGAAAACAAAACTCGCCTCCCAACTTTTTGATGGCAGATTGCAGGAGCCACTTGGTACTATCAAATCAGCCCAACTTGGCACTGCTGCCACCATGGGTCTGGTAATCATCCTGCCTACTGTAGCTTTTCAGGAGCCAGCCGGTCACTCCCAACCATAGGCCCCCAGACACAAACCTCGGCCCGTTTCCCTGGCAAACAAAAGTAAGCTGCCCCGCTTCTGGATGGCAGATTGCAGGAGCCACTTGGTACTATCAAACCAGCCCAACTTGGCACTGGTGCCACCCTGCGTCTGGTCACCATCCTGCCTATTGTAGCTTTTCAGGAGCCAGCCGGTCACTCCCAGCCATAGGCCCCCAGACACAAACCTCGGCCCGTTTCCCTGGCAAACAAAAGTAAGCTGCCCCGCTTCTGGATGGCAGATTGCAGGAGCCACTTGGTACTATCAAACCAGCCCGACTTGGCACTGGTGCCTCCATGGGTCTGGTAACCATGCTGCCTAACGTAGATTCTAAGGCGCCAGGCGGCCACTCCCAGCCACAGGCCGCCAAACAAAAACAACGGCACTTTTCCCTGGAAAACAAAACTCGCCTGCCTACTTTTTGATGGCAGATTGCAGGAGCCACTTGGTACTATCAAACCAGCCCAACTTGGCACTGGTGCCACCTTGGGTCTGGGAGCCATCTTGCATAACGTGCATTTCAGGAGCCAGCTGGCCACACCCAGCCATATGCCCCCAAACAGAAACCAAGGCCCTTTTCTCTGGCAAACAAAACTCAGCTGCCCTGCTTCTGGATGGCAGATTGCAGGAGCCACTTGGTACTATCAAACCAGCCCAACTTGGCACTGGTGCCACCATGGGTCTGGTAACCATCCTGCCTATTGTAGCTTTTCAGGAGCCAGCCGGTCACTCTCAGCCATAGGCCCCCAAACACAAACCACGGCCCGTTTCCCTGGCAAACAAAAGTAAGCTGCCCCGCTTCTGGATGGCAGATTGCAGTAGCTACTTAGTACTATCAAATCAGCCCGACTTGGCATAGCTGCCACCTTGGATCTGGGAACCATCCTGTGTATCGTGGATTTTCAGGGGCCAGCCGGCCACTCTGAGCCATATGCCCCCAAAACCAAACCACGGACCTTTTCTCTGGCAAACAAAAATCAGCTGCCCCACTTGTGGATGGCAGATTGCAGGAGCCACTTGGGACTATCACACCAGCACAACATGGCACTGCTGCCACCTTGGATCTGGGAACCATCCTGCGTATCGTACATATTCAGGAACCAGCCAAACACTCCCAGCCACAGGCCCCCAAACACAAACAACGGCCCATTTCCCTGGCAAACAAAACTCAGCTGCCCCGCTTCTGGATGGCCGTTTGCAGGAGCCACTTGATGCTATCAAACCAGCCCGACTTGGTATTGGTACCACCTTGGATCTGGGAACCATCCTGCGTATCGTGGATTTTCAGGGGCCAGCCGGTCACTCCCAGCCATAGGCCCCCAAACACAAACCTCGGCCCTTTTCTCTGGCAAACAAAACTCAACTGCCCCTCTTCTGGATGGCAAATTGCACTTGGTACTACAAAAAGAGTCACACTTGGCACTGGTGCCACCTTGGGTCTGGGAACCATCCTGTGTATCGAGCATTTTAAGGAGCCAGCTGGCAATTCCCAGCCGTATGCCCCAAAAACAAACCACGGACCTTTTCTCTGGCAAAAAAAACTCAGCTGCCCCGCTTCTGGATGGTAGATTGCAGGAGTCACTTTGAATCATACAACCAGCCTTACTTGGCACTGGTGCCACCTTGGTATCTGGGAACCATCCTGCCTATCGTTGATTTTCAGGGGCCAGCCGGCCACTCTCAGCCATAGGCCCCCAAACACAAACCACAGCCCTTTTCTCTAGCAAACAAAATTTAGCTGCCCCGCTTCTGGATGGCAAATTGCAGGAGCTACTTGGTACTACAAAAACAGCCCGACTTGGCACTGGTGCCACCTTGCGTCTGGTTACGATGTGGCATATCGTGCATTTTAAGGAGCCAGCCGGCCACTCCCAGCCATATGCCCCCAAACACAACCCACGGCCCTTTTCTCTGGCAAACAAAACTCAGCTGCCCCGCTTCTGGATGGCAGATTGCAGGAGCCACTTGGTACTATCAAACCAGCCCAACTTGGCACTGGTGCCACCTTGGCTCTGGGAACCATCCTGCCTATTGTGGATTTTAAGGAGCCAGCCGGCTACTCCCAGCCAGAGGCCCCCAAACAAAAACCACGGCCCTTTTTTCTGGCAAACAAAACTTAGCTGCCTCACTTCTGGATGGCAGATTGCAGGAGCCACTTGGTGTTATCAAACCAGCCCGTCTTGGCTCTGGTGCCACCTTGGGTCTGGGAACCATGCTGCGTATCGTGGATTCTAAGGCGCCAGCGGCCACTCCCAGCCACAGGCCCCCAAACAAAATCAACGGCGCTGTTCCCTGGAAAACAAAACACGCCTGCCAACATTTTGATGGAGTTTGCAGGAGCCACTTGGTACTATCAAACCAGCCCAACTTGGCACTGGTGCCACCTTGGGTGTGGGAAACATCCTGCGTATCGTGGATTCTTAGGAGCCAGCCGGCCACTCCTAGCCACAGGCCCCCAAACAAAAACCTAGGCCCATTTCTCTGGCAAACAAAAGTAAGCTGCCCCGCTTCTGGATGGCAGATTGCAGGAGACACTTGGGACTATCAAACCAGCCCAACTTGGCACTGGTGCCACCTCTGATCTGGGAACCATCCTGCCTATCGTGGATTTTCAGGGGCCAGCCGGCCACTCTCAGCCATATGCCCCCAAACAGAAACCTCGGCCCGTTTCTCTGGCAAACAAAACTCAACTGCCCCTCTTCTGGAGGGCAAATTGCAGGATGAACTTGATACTAAAACCGCAGGCCGACTTGGCACTGGTGCCACCTCTGGTCTGGGAACCATCCTGCGTATCTTGGGTTCAAAGGAGCCAGCCGGCCACTCCCAGCCACAGGCCCCCAAACACAAACAACGGCCCTTTTCCCTGGAAAACAAAATTCGCCTGCCAACTTTTTGATGGCAGATTGCAGGAGCCACTTGGTACTATCAAACCAGCCCAACTTGGCACTGCTGCCACCATGGGTCTGGTAAGCATCCTGCCTATCGTAGCTTTTCAGGAGCCAGCCGGTCACTCCCAGCCATAGGCCCCCAGTCACAAACCTCGGCCCTTTTCCCTGGCAAACAAAAGTAAGCTGCCCCGCTTCAGGATGGCAGATTGCAGGAGCCACTTGGTACTATCAAACCAGCCCGACTTGGCACTGGTGCCACCTTGGGTCTGGGAACCATGCTGCGTAACGTAGATTCTAAGGCGCCAGGCGGCCACTCCCAGCCACAAGCCCCCAAACACAAACAACGGTGCTTTTCCCTGGCAAACAAAACTCAACTGCCCCTCTTCTGGATGGCAAATTGCAGGACGCACTTGGTACTATAAAAACAGCCCGACTTGGCACTGGTGCCACCTTGGGTCTGGGAACCATCCTGCGTATCGATCTTTTTATTGAGACAGCCGGCCACTCCCAGCCATATGCCCCCAAACACAACCCACGGTCCTTTCCTCATGCAAACAAAACTCAGCTGCACCGCTTCTGGATGGCAGATTGCAGGAGCCACTTGGTACTATCAAACCAGCCCGACTTGGCACTGGTGCCACCTTGGGTCTGGGAACCATCCTGCGTATTGTGGATTGTCAGGAGCCAGCCGACCACTCTCGGCCACAGACCCCAATCAAAAACAACGGCCCGGTTCACAGGCAAAGAAAACTCAGCTGCCCCGCTTCTGGATGGGAGATTGCAGGAGGCACTTGACACTGTCAAACCAGCCCCACTTGGCATTGGTGCCACCTTGGGTCTGGGAACCATGCTGCGTATCATGGATTTTCAGGAGCCAGCCGGCCACTGCAAGCCACAGGCCCCCAAACAAAAACCACAGCCTTTTTCTCTGGCAAACAAAATTCAGCTGCCCCACTTCTGGATGGCAGATTGCAGGAGCCACTTGGTACTATCAAACCAGCCCGGCTTGGCACTGGTGCCACCTTGGCTCTGGGAACCATCCTGCCTATTGTGGATTTTAAGGAGCCAGCCGGCTACTCCCAGCCAGAGGCCCCCAAACAAAAACCACGGCCCTTTTTTCTGGCAAACAAAACTTAGCTGCCTCACTTCTGGATGGCAGATTGCAGGAGCCACTTGGTGTTATCAAACCAGCCCGTCTTGGCTCTGGTGCCACCTTGGGTCTGGGAACCATGCTGCGTATCGTGGATTCTAAGGAGCCAGCCGGCCACTCCCAGCCACAGGCCCCCAAACAAAATCAACGGCGCTGTTCCCTGGAAAACAAAACACGCCTGCCAACATTTTGATGGAGTTTGCAGGAGCCACTTGGTACTATCAAACCAGCCCGACTTGGCACTGGTGCCACCTTGGGTGTGGGAAATATCCTGCGTATCGTGGATTCTTAGGAGCCAGCCGGCCACTCCTAGCCACAGGCCCCCAAACAAAAACCTAGGCCCAATTCTCTGGCAAACAAAAGTAAGCTGCCCCGCTTCTGGATGGCAGATTGCAGAAGACACTTGGGACTATCAAACCAGCCCAACTTGGCACTGGTGCCACCTCTGATCTGGGAACCATCCTGCCTATCGTGGATTTTCAGGGGCCAGCCGGCCACTCTCAGCCATATGCCCCCAAACAGAAACCTCGGCCCGTTTCTCTGGCAAACAAAACTCAACTGCCCCTCTTCTGGAGGGCAAATTGCAGGATGAACTTGATACTAAAACCGCAGGCCGACTTGGCACTGGTGCCACCTTGGGTCTGGGAACCATCCTGCGTATCTTGGGTTCAAAGGAGCCAGCCGGCCACTCCCAGCCACAGGCCCCCAAACACAAACAACGGCACTTTTCCCTGGAAAACAAAACTCGCCTGCCAACTTTTTGATGGCAGATTGCAGGAGCCACTTGGTACTATCAAACCAGCCCAACTTGGCACTGCTGCCACCATGGGTCTGGTAAGCATCCTGCCTATTGTAGCTTTCCAGGTGCCAGCCGGTCACTCCCAGCCATAGGCCCCCAGACACAAACCTCGGCCCGTTTCCCTGGCAAACAAAAGTAAGCTGCCCCGCTTCAGGATGGCAGATTGCAGGAGCCACTTGGTACTATCAAACCAGCCCGACTTGGCACTGGTGCCACCTTGGGTCTGGGAACCATGCTGCGTAACGTAGA
This sequence comes from Melospiza georgiana, assembly GCF_028018845.1. Lineage (NCBI taxonomy): Eukaryota > Metazoa > Chordata > Aves > Passeriformes > Passerellidae > Melospiza > Melospiza georgiana. The sequence goes on from NC_080435.1 coordinate 31,001,361, forward strand.
TTTTAAGGCGCCAGCCGGCCACTCCCAGCCACAAGCCCCCAAACACAAACAACGGTGCTTTTCCCTGGCAAACAAAACTCAACTGCCCCTCTTCTGGATGGCAAATTGCAGGACGCACTTGGTACTATAAAAACAGCCCGACTTGGCACTGGTGCCACCTTGGGTCTGGGAACCATCCTGCGTATCGATCTTTTTATTGAGACAGCCGGCCACTCCCAGCCATATGCCCCCAAACACAACCCACGGTCCTTTCCTCTGGCAAACAAAACTCAGCTGCACCGCTTCTGGATGGCAGACTGCAGGAGCCACTTGGTACTATCAAACCAGCCCAACTTGGCACTGGTGCCACCTTGGGTCTGGGAACCATCCTGCGTATTGTGGATTGTCAGGAGCCAGCCGACCACTCTCGGCCACAGACCCCAATCAAAAACAACGGCCCGGTTCACAGGCAAAGAAAACTCAGCTGCCCCGCTTCTGGATGGGAGATTGCAGGAGGCACTTGACACTGTCAAACCAGCCCCACTTGGCACTGGTGCCACCTTGGGTCTGGGAACCATGCTGCGTATCATGGATTTTCAGGAGCCAGCCGGCCACTGCAAGCCACAGGCCCCCAAACAAAAACCACAGCCTTTTTCTCAGGCAAACAAAATTCAGCTGCCCCACTTCTGGATGGCAGATTGCAGGAGCCATTTGGGACTATCACACCAGCACAACATGGCACTGCTGCCACCTTGGATCTGGGAAACATCCTACCTCTCGTGGATTTTCAGGGGCCAGCCGGCCACTCTCAGCCATAGGCCCCAAACACAAACCACGGCCCTTTTCTCTGGCAAACAAAACTCAACTGCCCCTCTTCTGGATGGCAGATTGCAGGAGCCACTTGGTAGTATCAAACCAGCCCTACTTGGCACTGGTGCCACCTTGGGTCTGGGAAGCATGCTGCGTATCATGGATTTTCAGGAGCCAGCCCGCCACTGCAAGCTACAGGCCCCCAAACACAAACAAGAGCCTTTTTCTCTGGCAAACAAAATTCAGCTGCCCCGCTTCTGGATGGCAGATTGCAGGAGCCACTTGGTAGTATCAAACCAGTCCGACTTGGCACTGGTGCCAACTTGGGTCTGGGAACCATCCTGCGTATCGTGGATTCTAAGTAGCCAGCTGGCCACTCCCAGCCACAGGCCCCCAAACACAAACAACGGTGCTTTTCCCTGGAAAACAAAACTGGCCTGCCAACTTTTTGATGGCAGATTGCAGGAGCCACTTGGTACTATCAAACCAGCCCAACTTGGCACTGCTGCCACCGTGGGCCTGGTCACCATCCTGCCTATCGTAGCTTTTCAGGAGCCAGCCGGTCACTCCCAGCCATAGGTCCCCAGCCACAAACCTCGGCCCGTTTCCCTGGCACACAAAAGTAAGCTACCCCGCTTCTGGATGGCAGATTGCAGGAGCAAATTGGCATCATCAAACCAGCCCGACTTGGCACTGGTGCCACCTCTGGTCTGGGAACCATCCTGCGTATCGTGGGTTCTAAGGAGCCAGCCGGCCACTCCCAGCCACAGGCCCCCAAACACAAACAACGGCACTTTTCCCTGGAAAACAAAACTCGCCTGCTAGCTTTTTGATGGCAGATTGCAGGAGCCACTTGGTACTATCAAACCAGCTCAACTTGGCACTGGTGCCACTATGGGTCTTGTCACCATCCTGCTTATCGTATCATTTCAGGAGCCAGCCGGTCACTCCCAGCCGTAGGCCCCCAGACAAATACCTCGGCCCGTTTCCCTGGCAAACAAAATTAAGCTGCCCCGCTTCTGGATGGCAGATTGCAGGAGCCACTTGGTACTATCAAACCAGCCCAACTTGGCACTGGTGCCACCATGGGTCTGGTCACCATCCTGCCTATCGTAGCTTTTCAGGGGCCAGCCAGCCAGCCCCAGGCACTGGCCCCCAGACAAGAATTTCGGCCCGTTTCCATGGCGAACAAAAGTAAGCTACCCCGCTACTGGATGGCAGATTGTAGGAGCCACTTTGCACCATCAAACCAGCCCAACTTGACACAGGTGCCACCTCTGGCCTGGGAACCATCCTGCGTATTGTGGATTCTAAGCAGCCACCCGGCCACTCCGAGCCACAGGCCCCCAAACACAAACAACGGCGCTTTTCCCCGGAAAACAAAACTCGCCTGCCAACATTTTGATGGCAGATTGCAGGAGCCACTTGGTACTATCAAACCAGCCCAACTTGGCACTGCTGCCACCATGGGTCTGGTCACCATCCTGCCTAGCATAGCTTTTCAGGAGCCAGGAGGTCACTCCCAGCCATAGACCCCCAGACAGAAACCTCGGCCCGTTTCCATGGAAAACAAAAGTAAGCTGCCCCGCTTCTGGATGGCAGATTGCAGGAGCCACTTGGTACTATCAAATTAGCCCAACTTGGCACTGGTGCCACCATGGGTCTGGTCACCATCCTGCCTATCGTAGCTTTTCAGGAGCCAGCCAGTCACTCCCTGCCATAGGGCCCCAGACAAATACCTCGGCCCGTTTCCCTGGCAAACAAAAGTAAGCTGCCCCGCTTCTGGATGGCAGATTGCAGGAGCCACTTGGTACTATCAAACCAGCCCGACTTGGCAATGGTGCCACCTTGGATCTGGGAAACATGCTGCGTAACGTGGATTCTAAGACGACAGGCGGCCACTCCCAGCCACAGGGCCCCAAACACCAACAACGGCGCTTTTCCCTGGAAAACAAAACTCGCCTCCCAACTTTTTGATGGCAGATTGCAGGAGCCACTTGGTACTATCAAATCAGCCCAACTTGGCACTGCTGCCACCATGGGTCTGGTAATCATCCTGCCTACTGTAGCTTTTCAGGAGCCAGCCGGTCACTCCCAACCATAGGCCCCCAGAAAAAAACCTCGGCCCGTTTCCCTGGCAAACAAAAGTAAGCTACCCGGCTTCTGGATGGCAGATTGCAGGAGCCACTTGGTACTATCAAACCAGCCCAACTTGGCACTGGTGCCACCATGGGTCTGGTCACCATCCTGCCTATCGTAGCTTTTCAGGGGCCAGCAAGCCAGCCCCAGGCACTGGCCCCCAGACAAGAATTTCGGCCCGTGTCCATGGCAAACAAAAGTAAGCTACCCCGCTACTGGATGGCAGATTGTAGGAGCCACTTTGCACCATCAAACCAGCCCAACTTGACACTGGTGCCACCTCTGGCCTGGGAACCATCCTGCGTATTGTGGATTCTAAGCAGCCACCCGGCCACTCCGAGCCACAGGCCCCCAAACACAAACAACGGCGCTTTTCCCCGGAAAACAAAACTCGCCTGCCAACATTTTGATGGCAGATTGCAGGAGCCACTTGGTACTATCAAACCAGCCCAACTTGGCACTGGTGCCACCATGGGTCTGGTCACCATCCTGCCTACCATAGCTTTTCAGGAGCCAGGAGGTCACTCCCAGCCATAGACCCCCAGACAGAAACCTCGGCCCGTTTCCATGGAAAACAAAAGTAAGCTGCCCCGCTTCTGGATGGCAGATTGCAGGAGCCACTTGGTACTATCAAATTAGCCCAACTTGGCACTGGTGCCACCATGGGTCTGGTAAACATCCTGCCTATCGTAGCTTTTCAAAAGCCAGCCAGTCACTCCCTGCCATAGGGCCCCAGACAAATACCTCGGCCCGTTTCCCTGGCAAACAAAAGTAAGCTGCCCCGCTTCTGGATGGCAGATTGCAGGAGCCACTTGGTACTATCAAACCAGCCCGACTTGGCACTGGTGCCACCTTGGATCTGGGAACCATGCTGCGTAACGTGGATTCTAAGATGACAGGCGGCCACTCCCAGCCACAGGGCCCCAAACACCAACAACGGCGCTTTTCCCTGGAAAACAAAACTCGCCTCCCAACTTGTTGATGGCAGATTGCAGGAGCCACTTGGTACTATCAAATTAGCCCAACTTGGCACTGGTGCCACCATGGGTCTGGTAATCATCCTGCCTACTGTAGCTTTTCAGGAGCCAGCCGGTCACTCCCAACCATAGGCCCCCAATAAAAACTCTCGGCCCGTTTCCCTGGCAAACAAAAGTAAGCTACCCCGCTTCTGGATGGCAGATTGCAGGAGCTATTTAGTACTATCAAACCAGCCCGACTTGGCACTGGTGCCACCTTGGCTCTGGGAACCATCCTGCCTATTGTGGATTTTGTGGTGTCAGCCGGACACTCTCAGCCATATGCCCTCAAACACAAACCACGGCCCTTTTCTCTGGCAAACAAAACTCAACTGCCCCTCTTCTGGAAGGCAAATTGCAGGACGCACTTGGTACTACAAAAACAGCCCAACTTGGCACTGGTGCCACCTCTGGTCTGGGAACCATCCTGCGTATCGTGGATTCTAAGGAGCCAGCCGGCCACTCCCAGCCACAGGACCCCAGACACAAACAACGGCTCTTTTCCCTGGAAAACAAAACTCGCCTGCCAACTTTTTGATGGCAGATTGCAGGAGCCACTTGGTGCTATCAAACCAGCCCAACTTGGCACTGGTGTCACCATGGGTCTTGTCACAATCCTGCCTATCGTAGCTTTTCAGGAGCCAGCCGGTCACTCCCAGCCATAGGCCCCCAGACACAAACCTCGGCCCGTTTCCCTGGCAAACAAAAGTAAGCTGCCCCGCTTCTGGATGGCAGATTGCAGGAGCCACTTGGTACTATCAAACCAGCCCAACTTGGCACTGGTGCCACCCTGGGTCTGGTCACCATCCTGCCTATTGTAGCTTTTCAGGAGCCAGCCGGTCACTCCCAGCCATAGGCCCCCAGACACAAACCTCGGCCCGTTTCCCTGGCAAACAAAAGTAAGCTGCCCCGCTTCTGGATGGCAGATTGCAGGAGCCACTTGGTACTATCAAACCAGCCCGACTTGGCACTGGTGCCTCCATGGGTCTGGTAACCATGCTGCCTAACGTAGATTCTAAGGCGCCAGGAGGCCACTCCCAGCCACAGGCCGCCAAACACAAACAACGGCACTTTTCCCTGGAAAACAAAACTCGCCTGCCAACTTTTTGATGGCAGATTGCAGGAGCCACTTGGTACTATCAAACCAGCCCAACTTGGCACTGCTGACATCATGGGTCTGGTCAGCATCCTGCCTATCGGAGCTTTTCTGGAGCCAGCCGGTCACTCCCAGCCATAGGCCGCCAGACACAAACCTCGGCCCGTTTCCCTGGCAAACAAAAGTAAGCTGCCCCGCTTCTGGATGGCAGATTGCATTGAACCACTTGGTACTATCAAACCAGCCCAACTTGGCACTGGTGCCACCTTTGCTCTGGGAACCATGCTGCGTAACGTAGATTCTAAGGCTCCAGGCGGCCACTCCCCACCACAGGCCCCCAAACACAAACAATGGCCCTTTTCCCTGGAAAACAAAATTCGCCTGCCAACTTTTTGATGGCAGATTGCAGGAGCCACTTGGTACTATCAAATTAGCCCAACTTGGCACTGGTGCCATCATGGGTCTGGTAAACATCCTGCCTATCGTAGCTTTTCAGGAGCCAGCCAGTCACTCCCTGCCATAGGGCCCCAGACAAATACCTCGGCCCGTTTCCCTGGCAAACAAAAGTAAGCTGCCCCGCTTCTGGATGGCAGATTGCAGGAGCCACTTGGTACTATCAAACCAGCCCGACTTGGCACTGGTGCCACCTTGGATCTGGGAACCATGCTGCGTAACGTGGATTCTAAGACGACAGGCGGCCACTCCCAGCCACAGGGCCCCAAACACCAACAACGGCGCTTTTCCCTGGAAAACAAAACTCGCCTCCCAACTTTTTGATGGCAGATTGCAGGAGCCACTTGGTACTATCAAATCAGCCCAACTTGGCACTGCTGCCACCATGGGTCTGGTAATCATCCTGCCTACTGTAGCTTTTCAGGAGCCAGCCGGTCACTCCCAACCATAGGCCCCCAGAAAAAAACCTCGGCCCGTTTCCCTGGCAAACAAAAGTAAGCTACCCCGCTTCTGGATGGCAGATTGCAGGAGCCACTTTGCACCATCAAACTATCTCGACTTGGCACTGGTGCCACCTCGGGTCAGGGAACCATCCTGCGTATCGTGGATTCTAATTAGCCAGCCGGCCACTCCCAGCCACAGGCCCCCAAACACAAACAACGGCGCTTTTCCCTGGAAAACAAAACTCGCCTGCCAACTTTTTGATGGCAGATTGCAGGAGCCACTTGGTACTATCAAACCAGCCACACTTGGCACTGGTGCCACCACTGGTCTGGGAACCATCCTGCGTATCGTGGATTCTAAGGAGCCAGCCGGCCACTCCCAGCCACAGGACCCCAGACACAAAGCTCTGCCCGTTTCCCTGACAAACTAAATTAAGCTACCCCGCTTCTGGATGGCAGATTGCAGGAGCTATTTAGTACTATCAAACCAGCCCGACTTGGCACTGGTGCCACCTTGGCTCTGGGAACCATCCTGCCTATTGTGGATTTTGTGGTGTCAGCCGGCCACTCTCAGCCATATGCCCTCAAACACAAACCACGGCCCTTTTCTCTGGCAAACAAAACTCAACTGCCCCTCTTCTGGAAGGCAAATTGCAGGACGCACTTGGTACTACAAAAACAGCCCAACTTGGCACTGGTGCCACCTCTGGTCTGGGAACCATCCTGCGTATCGTGGATTCTAAGGAGCCAGCCGGCCACTCCCAGCCACAGGCCCCCAAACACAAACAACGGCTCTTTTCCCTGGAAAACAAAACTCGCCTGCCACCTTTTTGATGGCAGATTGCAGGAGCCACTTGGTGCTATCAAACCAGCCCAACTTGGCACTGGTGCCACCATGGGTCTTGTCACAATCCTGCCTATCGTAGCTTTTCAGGAGCCAGCCGGTCACTTCCAGCCATAGGCGCCCAGACACAAAGCTCGGCCCATTTCCATGGTAAATAAAAGTAAGCTGTCCCGCTTCTGCATGGCAGATTGCAGGAACCACTTGGTACTATCAAACCAGCCCAACTTGGCACTGGTGCCACCATGGGTCTGGTCACCATCCTGCCTATTGTAGCTTTTCAGGAGCCAGCCGGTCACTCCCAGCCATAGGCCCCCAGACACAAACCGCGGCCCGTTTCCCTGGCAAACAAAAGTAAGCTGCCCCGCTTCTGGATGGCAGATTGCAGGAGCCACTTGGTACTATCAAACCAGCCTGACTTGGCACTGATGCCTCCATGGGTCTGGTAACCATGCTGCCTAACGTAGATTCTAAGGCGCCAGGCGGCCACTCCAAGCCACAGGCCGCCAAACACAAACAACGGCACTTTTCCCTGGAAAACAAAACTCGCCTGCCAAATTTTTGATGGCAGATTGCAGGAGCCACTTGGTACTATCAAACCAGCCCAACTTGGCACTGCTGCCACCATGGGTCTGGTCAGCATCCTGCCTATCGGAGCTTTTCAGGAGCCAGCCGGTCACTCCCAGCCATAGGCCCCCAGACACAAACCTCGGCCCGTTTCCCTGGCAAACAAAAGTAAGCTGCCCCGCTTCTGGATGGCAGATTGCAGGAGCCACTTTGCACCATCAAACCAGCCCAACTTGACACTGGTGCCACCTCTGGCCTGGGAACCATCCTGCGTATTGTGGATTCTAAGCAGCCACCCGGCCACTCCGAGCCACAGGCCCCCAAACACAAACAACGGCGCTTTTCCCCGGAAAACAAAACTCGCCTGCCAACATTTTGATGGCAGATTGCAGGAGCCACTTGGTACTATCAAACCAGCCCAACTTGGCACTGGTGCCACCATGGGTCTGGTCACCATCCTGCCTAGCATAGCTTTTCAGGAGCCAGGAGGTCACTCCCAGCCATAGACCCCCAGACAGAAACCTCGGCCCGTTTCCATGGAAAACAAAAGTAAGCTGCCCCGCTTCTGGATGGCAGATTGCAGGAGCCACTTGGTACTATCAAATTAGCCCAACTTGGCACTGGTGCCACCATGGGTCTGGTCACCATCCTGCCTATCGTAGCTTTTCAGGAGCCAGCCGGTCACTCCCTGCCATAGGGCCCCAGACAAATACCTCGGCCCGTTTCCCTGGCAAACAAAAGTAAGCTGCCCCGCTTCTGGATGGCAGATTGCAGGAGCCACTTGGTACTATCAAACCAGCCCGACTTGGCACTGGTGCCACCTTGGATCTGGGAACCATGCTGCGTAACGTGGATTCTAAGACGACAGGCGGCCACTCCCAGCCACAGGGCCCCAAACACAAACAACGGCGCTTTTCCCTGGAAAACAAAACTCGCCTCCCAACTTTTTGATGGCAGATTGCAGGAGCCACTTGGTACTATCAAATCAGCCCAACTTGGCACTGCTGCCACCATGGGTCTGGTAATCATCCTGCCTACTGTAGCTTTTCAGGAGCCAGCCGGTCACTCCCAACCATAAGCCTCCAGAAAAAAACCTCGGCCCGTTTCCCTGGCAAACAAAAGTAAGCTACCCCGCTTCTGGATGGCAGATTGCAGGAGCCACTTGGTACTATCAAACCAGCCCAACTTGGCACTGGTGCCACCATGGGTCTGGTCACCATCCTGCCTATCGTAGCTTTTCAGGGGCCAGCCAGCCAGCCCCAGACACTGGCCCCCAGACAAGAATTTCGGCCCGTTTCCATGGCAAACAAAAGTAAGCTACCCCGCTACTGGATGGCAGATTGTAGGAGCCACTTTGCACCATCAAACCAGCCCAACTTGACACTGGTGCCACCTCTGGCCTGGGAACCATCCTGCGTATTGTGGATTCTAAGCAGCCACCCGGCCACTCCCAGCCACAGGCCCCCAAACACAAACAACGGCGCTTTTCCCCGGAAAACAAAACTCGCCTGCCAACTTTTTGATGGCAGATTGCAGGAGCCACTTGGTACTATCAAACCAGCCCAACTTGGCACTGGTGCCACCACTGGTCTGGGAACCATCCTGCGTATCGTGGATTCTAAGGAGCCAGCCGGCCACTCCCAGCCACAGGACCCCAGACACAAATCTCTGCCCGTTTCCCTGACAAACAAAATTAAGCTACCCCGCTTCTGGATGGCAGATTGCAGGAGCTATTTAGTACTATCAAACCAGCCCGACTTGGCACTGGTGCCACCTTGGCTCTGGGAACCATCCTGCCTATTGTGGATTTTGTGGTGTCAGCCGGCCACTCTCAGCCATATGCCCTCAAACACAAACCACGGCCCTTTTCTCTGGCAAACAAAACTCAACTGCCCCTCTTCTGGAAGGCAAATTGCAGGACGCACTTGGTACTACAAAAACAGCCCAACTTGGCACTGGTGCCACCTCTGGTCTGGGAACCATCCTGCGTATCGTGGATTCTAAGGAGCCAGCCGGCCACTCCCAGCCACAGGCCCCCAAACACAAATAACGGCTCTTTTCCCTGGAAAACAAAACTCGCCTGCCAACTTTTTGATGGCAGATTGCAGGAGCCACTTGGTGCTATAAAACCAGCCCAACTTGGCACTGGTGCCACCATGGGTCTTGTCACAATCCTGCCTATCGTAGCTTTTCAGGAGCCAGCCGGTCACTTCCAGCCATAGGCGCCCAGACACAAAGCTCGGCCCATTTCCATGGTAAATAAAAGTAAGCTGTCCCGCTTCTGCATGGCAGATTGCAGGAACCACTTGGTACTATCAAACCAGCCCAACTTGGCACTGGTGCCACCATGGGTCTGATCACCATCCTGCCTATTGTAGCTTTTCAGGAGCCAGCCGGTCACTCCCAGCCATAGGCCCCCAGACACAAACCGCGGCCCGTTTCCCTGGCAAACAAAAGTAAGCTACCCCGCTTCTGGATGGCAGATTGCAGGAGCCACTTGGTACTATCAAACCAGCCCGACTTGCAACTGGTGCCTCCATGGGTCTGGTAACCATGCTGCCTAACATAGATTCTAAGGCACCAGGCGGCCACTCCCAGCCACAGGCCGCCAAACACAAACAACGGCACTTTTCCCTGGAAAACAAAACTCGCCTGCCAACTTTTTGATGGCAGATTGCAGGAGCCACTTGGTACTATCAAACCAGCCCAACTTGGCACTGCTGCCACCATGGGTCTGGTCAGCATCCTGCCTATCGGAGCTTTTCAGGAGCCAGCCGGTCACTCCCAGCCATAGGCCCCCAGACACAAACCTCGGCCCGTTTCCCTGGCAAACAAAAGTAAGCTGCCCCGCTTCTGGATGGCAGATTGCAGGAACCACTTGGTACTATCAAACCAGCCCAACTTGGCACTGGTGCCTCCATGGGTCTGGTAACCATCCTGCCTATCGTAGCTTTTCAGGAGCCAGCCGGTCAGTCCCAGCCATAGGCCCCAGACACAAAGCTCTGCCCGATTCCCTGGCAAACAAAAGTAAGCTACCCCGCTTCTGGATGGCAGATTGCAGGAGCCACGTTGAACCATCAAACTATCCCGACTTGGCACTGGTGCCACCTCTGGTCTGGGAACCATCCTGCGTATCGTGGATTCTAAGGAGCCAGCTGGCCAGTCCCAGCCACAGGCCCACAAACACAAACAACGGCGCTTTTCCCTGGAAAACAAAACTGGCCTGCCAAATTTTTGATGGCAGATTGCAGGAGCCACTTGGTACTATCAAACCAGCCCAACTTGGCACTGGTGCCACCTCTGATCTGGGAACCATCCTGCCTATCGTGGATTTTCAGGGGCCAGCCGGCCACTCTCAGCCATATGCCCCCAAACAGAAACCTCGGCCCGTTTCTCTGGCAAACAAAACTCAACTGCCCCTCTTCTGGAGGGCAAATTGCAGGATGAACGTGATACTAAAACCGCAAGCCGACTTGGCACTGGTGCCACCTTGGGTCTGGGAACCATCCTGCGTATCTTGGGTTCAAAGGAGCCAGCCGGCCACTCCCAGCCACAGGCCCCCAAACACAAACAACGGCACTTTTCCCTGGAAAACAAAACTCGCCTGCCAACTTTTTGATGGCAGATTGCAGGAGCCACTTGGTACTATCAAACCAGCCCAACTTGGCACTGCTGCCACCATGGGTCTGGTAAGCATCCTGCCTATTGTAGCTTTCCAGGTGCCAGCCGGTCACTCCCAGCCATAGGCCCCCAGTCACAAACCTCGGCCCGTTTCCCTGGCAAACAAAAGTAAGCTGCCCCGCTTCAGGATGGCAGATTGCAGGAGCCACTTGGTACTATCAAACCAGCCCGACTTGGCACTGGTGCCACCTTGGGTCTGGGAACCATGCTGCGTAACGTAGATTCTAAGGCACCAGGCGGCCACTCCCAGCCACAAGCCCCCAAACACAAACAACGGTGCTTTTCCCTGGCAAACAAAACTCAACTGCCCCTCTTCTGGATGGCAAAATGCAGGACGCACTTGGTACTATAAAAACAGCCCGACTTGGCACTGGTGCCACCTTGGGTCTGGGAACCATCCTGCGTATTGTGGATTGTCAGGAGCCAGCCGACCACTCTCGGCCACAGACCCCAATCAAAAACAACGGCCCGTTTCACAGGCAAAGAAAACTCAGCTTCCCCACTTCTGGATCGGAGATTGCAGGAGGCACTTGACACTGTCAAACCAGCCCCACTTGGCACTGGTGCCACCATGGGTCTGGTCACCATCCTGCCTATCGTAGCTTTTCAGGGGCCAGCCAGCCAGACCCAGGCACTGGCCCCCAGACAAGAATTTCGGCCCGTTTCCATGGCAAACAAAAGTAAGCTACCCCGCTACTGGATGGCAGATTGTAGGAGCCACTTTGCACCATCAAACCAGCCCAACTTGACACTGGTGCCACCTCTGGCCTGGGAACCATCCTGCGTATTGTGGATTCTAAGCAGCCACCCGGCCACTCCGAGCCACAGGCCCCCAAACACAAACAACGGCGCTTTTCCCCGGAAAACAAAACTCGCCTGCCAACATTTTGATGGCAGATTGCAGGAGCCACTTGGTACTATCAAACCAGCCCAACTTGGCACTGCTGCCACCATGGGTCTGGTCACCATCCTGCCTAGCATAGCTTTTCAGGAGCCAGGAGGTCACTCCCAGCCATAGACCCCCAGACAGAAACCTCGGCCCGTTTCCATGGAAAACAAAAGTAAGCTGCCCCGCTTCTGGATGGCAGATTGCAGGAGCCACTTGGTACTATCAAATTAGCCCAACTTGGCACTGGTGCCACCATGGGTCTGGTCACCATCCTGCCTATCGTAGCTTTTCAGGAGCCAGCCAGTCACTCCCTGCCATAGGGCCCCAGACAAATACCTCGGCGCTTTTCCCTGGCAAACAAAAGTAAGCTGCCCCGCTTCTGGATGGCAGATTGCAGGAGCCACTTGGTACTATCAAACCAGCCCGACTTGGCACTGGTGCCACCTTGGATCTGGGAACCATGCTGCGTAACGTGGATTCTAAGACGACAGGCGGCCACTCCCAGCCACAGGGCCCCAAACACAAACAACGGCGCTTTTCCCTGGAAAACAAAACTCGCCTCCCAACTTTTTGATGGCAGATTGCAGGAGCCACTTGGTACTATCAAATCAGCCGAACTTGGCACTGCTGCCACCATGGGTCTGGTAATCATCCTGCCTACTGTAGCTTTTCAGGAGCCAGCCGGTCACTCCCAACCATAGGCCCCCAGAAAAAAACCTCGGCCCGTTTCCCTGGCAAACAAAAGTAAGCTACCCCGCTTCTGGATGGCAGATTGCAGGAGCCACTTGGTACTATCAAACCAGCCCAACTTGGCACTGGTGCCACCATGGGTCTGGTCACCATCCTGCCTATCGTAGCTTTTCAGGGGCCAGCCAGCCAGCCCCAGGCACTGGCCCCCAGACAAGAATTTCGGCCCGTTTCCATGGCAAACAAAAGTAAGCTACCCCGCTACTGGATGGCAGATTGTAGGAGCCACTTTGCACCATAAAACCAGCCCAACTTGACACTGGTGCCACCTCTGGCCTGGGAATCATCCTGCGTATTGTGGATTCTAAGCAGCCACCCGGCCACTCCGAGCCACAGGCCCCCAAACACAAACAACGGCGCTTTTCCCCGGAAAACAAAACTCGCCTGCCAACATTTTGATGGCAGATTGCAGGAGCCACTTGGTACTATCAAACCAGCCCAACTTGGCACTGGTGCCACCATGGGTCTGGTCACCATCCTGCCTAGCATAGCTTTTCAGGAGCCAGGAGGTCACTCCCAGCCATAGACCCCCAGACAGAAACCTCGGCCCGTTTCCATGGAAAACAAAAGTAAGCTGCCCCGCTTCTGGATGGCAGATTGCAGGAGCCACTTGGTACTATCAAATTAGCCCAACTTGGCACTGGTGCCACCATGGGTCTGGTCAACATCCTGCCTATCGTAGCTTTTCAGGAGCCAGCCAGTCACTCCCTGCCATAGGGCCCCAGACAAATACCTCGGCCCGTTTCCCTGGCAAACAAAAGTAAGCTGCCCCGCTTCTGGATGGCAGATTGCAGGAGCCACTTGGTACTATCAAACCAGCCCGACTTGGCACTGGTGCCACCTTGGATCTGGGAACCATGCTGCGTAACGTGGATTCTAAGACGACAGGCGGCCACTCCCAGCCACAGGGCCCCAAACACCAACAACGGCGCTTTTCCCTGGAAAACAAAACTCGCCTCCCAACTTTTTGATGGCAGATTGCAGGAGCCACTTGGTACTATCAAATCAGCCCAACTTGGCACTGCTGCCACCATGGGTCTGGTAATCATCCTGCCTACTGTAGCTTTTCAGGAGCCAGCCGGTAAGTCCCAACCATAGGCCGCCAGACACAAACCTCGGCCCGTTTCCCTGGCAAACAAAAGTAAGCTGCCCCGCTTCTGGATGGCAGATTGCAGGAACCACTTGGTACTATCAAACCAGCCCGACTTGGCACTGGTGCCACCTTGGGTCTGGGAACCATGCTGCGTAACGTAGATTCTAAGGCGCCAGGCGGCCACTCCCATCCACAGGCCCCCAAACAAAAACAACGGCCCTTTTCCCTGGAAAACAAATCTCGCCTGCCAACATTTTGATGGCAGATTGCAGGAGCCACTTGGTACTATCAAACCAGCCCAACTTGGCAATGCTGCCACCATGGGTCTGGTCACCATCCAGCCTATCATAGCTTTTCAGGAGCCAGCCGGTCACTCCCAGCCATAGGCCCCCAGACAAAACCCTCGGCCCGTTTCCCTGGCAAACAAAAGTAAGCTGCCCCGCTTCTGGATGGCAGATTGCGGGAGCCACTTGGTACTATCAAACCAGCCCGACTTGGCACTGGTACCACCTCTGGTCTGGGAACCATGCTGCGTAACGTAGATTCTAAGGCGCCAGCCGGCCACTCCCATCCACAGGCCCCCAAACACAAACAACGGCGCTTTTCCCTGGAAAACAAAACTCGCCTGCCAACTTTTGGATGGCAGATTGCAGGAGCCACTTGGTACTATCAAACCAGCCCGACTTGGCACTGGTGCCTCCATGGGTCTGGTAACCATCCTGCCTATCGTAGCTTTTCAGGAGCCAGGCGATCCGTCCCAGCCATAGGCCCCAAACACAAATCTCTGCCCGTTTCCCCGGCAAACAAAAGTAAGCTACCCCGCTTCTGGATGGCAGATTGCAGGAGCCACTTTGAACCATCAAACCAGCCCGACTTGGCACTGGTGCCACCTCGGGTCTGGGAACCATCCTGCGTATCGTGGATTCTAAGGAGGCAGCCGGCCACTCCCTGCCACAGGCCCCCAAACACAAACAACGGCGCTTTTCCCTGGAAAACAAAACTCGCCTGCCAACTTTTTGATGGCAGATTGCAGGAGCCACTTGGTACTATCAAACCAGCCCAACTTGGCACTGGTGCCACCATGGGTCTGGTCACCATCCTGCCTATCGTAGCTTTTCAGGAGCCAGCCGGTCACTCCCAGCCATAGGCCCCCAGACACAAACCTCGGCCCGTTTCCCTGGCAAAGAAAAGTAAGCTGCCCCGCTTCTGGATGGCAGATTGCAGGAGCTATTTATTACTATCAAACCAGCCCGACTTGGCACTGGTGCCACCTTGGCTCTGGGAACCATCCTGCCTATCGTGGATTTTCAGGGGCCAGCCGGCCACTCTCAGCCATATGCCCCCAAACACAAACCACGGCCCTTTTCTCTGGCAAACAAAACTCAACTGCCCCTCTTCTGGACGGCAAATTGCAGGACGCACTTGGTACTACGAAAACAGCCCGACTTGGCGCTGATGCCAACTTGGGTCAGGGAACCATCCTGCGTATCGAGCTTTTTAAGGAGACAGCCGGCCACTCCCATCCATATACCGCCAAAAACAAACCACGGAACTTTTCTCAAGCAAACAAAAATCCGCTGCCCCGCGTCTGGATGGCAGATTGCAGGAGCCACTTGGTACTATCAAACCAGCCCAACTTGGCACTGCTGCCACCATGGGTCTGGTAAGCATCCTGCCTATTGTAGCTTTCCAGGTGCCAGCCGGTCACTCCCAGCCATAGGCCCCCAGTCACAAACCTCGGCCCGTTTCCCTGGCAAACAAAAGTAAGCTGCCCCGCTTCAGGATGGCAGATTGCAGGAGCCACTTGGTACTATCAAACCAGCCCGACTTGGCACTGGTGCCACCTTGGGTCTGGGAACCATGCTGCGTAACGTAGATTCTAAGGCACCAGGCGGCCACTCCCAGCCACAAGCCCCCAAACACAAACAACGGTGCTTTTCCCTGGCAAACAAAACTCAACTGCCCCTCTTCTGGATGGCAAAATGCAGGACGCACTTGGTACTATAAAAACAGCCCGACTTGGCACTGGTGCCACCTTGGGTCTGGGAACCATCCTGCGTATTGTGGATTGTCAGGAGCCAGCCGACCACTCTCGGCCACAGACCCCAATCAAAAACAACGGCCCGTTTCACAGGCAAAGAAAACTCAGCTTCCCCACTTCTGGATCGGAGATTGCAGGAGGCACTTGACACTGTCAAACCAGCCCCACTTGGCACTGGTGCCACCATGGGTCTGGTCACCATCCTGCCTATCGTAGCTTTTCAGGGGCCAGCCAGCCAGACCCAGGCACTGGCCCCCAGACAAGAATTTCGGCCCGTTTCCATGGCAAACAAAAGTAAGCTACCCCGCTACTGGATGGCAGATTGTAGGAGCCACTTTGCACCATCAAACCAGCCCAACTTGACACTGGTGCCACCTCTGGCCTGGGAACCATCCTGCGTATTGTGGATTCTAAGCAGCCACCCGGCCACTCCGAGCCACAGGCCCCCAAACACAAACAACGGCGCTTTTCCCCGGAAAACAAAACTCGCCTGCCAACATTTTGATGGCAGATTGCAGGAGCCACTTGGTACTATCAAACCAGCCCAACTTGGCACTGCTGCCACCATGGGTCTGGTCACCATCCTGCCTAGCATAGCTTTTCAGGAGCCAGGAGGTCACTCCCAGCCATAGACCCCCAGACAGAAACCTCGGCCCGTTTCCATGGAAAACAAAAGTAAGCTGCCCCGCTTCTGGATGGCAGATTGCAGGAGCCACTTGGTACTATCAAATTAGCCCAACTTGGCACTGGTGCCACCATGGGTCTGGTCACCATCCTGCCTATCGTAGCTTTTCAGGAGCCAGCCAGTCACTCCCTGCCATAGGGCCCCAGACAAATACCTCGGCGCTTTTCCCTGGCAAACAAAAGTAAGCTGCCCCGCTTCTGGATGGCAGATTGCAGGAGCCACTTGGTACTATCAAACCAGCCCGACTTGGCACTGGTGCCACCTTGGATCTGGGAACCATGCTGCGTAACGTGGATTCTAAGACGACAGGCGGCCACTCCCAGCCACAGGGCCCCAAACACAAACAACGGCGCTTTTCCCTGGAAAACAAAACTCGCCTCCCAACTTTTTGATGGCAGATTGCAGGAGCCACTTGGTACTATCAAATCAGCCGAACTTGGCACTGCTGCCACCATGGGTCTGGTAATCATCCTGCCTACTGTAGCTTTTCAGGAGCCAGCCGGTCACTCCCAACCATAGGCCCCCAGAAAAAAACCTCGGCCCGTTTCCCTGGCAAACAAAAGTAAGCTACCCCGCTTCTGGATGGCAGATTGCAGGAGCCACTTGGTACTATCAAACCAGCCCAACTTGGCACTGGTGCCACCATGGGTCTGGTCACCATCCTGCCTATCGTAGCTTTTCAGGGGCCAGCCAGCCAGCCCCAGGCACTGGCCCCCAGACAAGAATTTCGGCCCGTTTCCATGGCAAACAAAAGTAAGCTACCCCGCTACTGGATGGCAGATTGTAGGAGCCACTTTGCACCATAAAACCAGCCCAACTTGACACTGGTGCCACCTCTGGCCTGGGAATCATCCTGCGTATTGTGGATTCTAAGCAGCCACCCGGCCACTCCGAGCCACAGGCCCCCAAACACAAACAACGGCGCTTTTCCCCGGAAAACAAAACTCGCCTGCCAACATTTTGATGGCAGATTGCAGGAGCCACTTGGTACTATCAAACCAGCCCAACTTGGCACTGGTGCCACCATGGGTCTGGTCACCATCCTGCCTAGCATAGCTTTTCAGGAGCCAGGAGGTCACTCCCAGCCATAGACCCCCAGACAGAAACCTCGGCCCGTTTCCATGGAAAACAAAAGTAAGCTGCCCCGCTTCTGGATGGCAGATTGCAGGAGCCACTTGGTACTATCAAATTAGCCCAACTTGGCACTGGTGCCACCATGGGTCTGGTCAACATCCTGCCTATCGTAGCTTTTCAGGAGCCAGCCAGTCACTCCCTGCCATAGGGCCCCAGACAAATACCTCGGCCCGTTTCCCTGGCAAACAAAAGTAAGCTGCCCCGCTTCTGGATGGCAGATTGCAGGAGCCACTTGGTACTATCAAACCAGCCCGACTTGGCACTGGTGCCACCTTGGATCTGGGAACCATGCTGCGTAACGTGGATTCTAAGACGACAGGCGGCCACTCCCAGCCACAGGGCCCCAAACACCAACAACGGCGCTTTTCCCTGGAAAACAAAACTCGCCTCCCAACTTTTTGATGGCAGATTGCAGGAGCCACTTGGTACTATCAAATCAGCCCAACTTGGCACTGCTGCCACCATGGGTCTGGTAATCATCCTGCCTACTGTAGCTTTTCAGGAGCCAGCCGGTCACTCCCAACCATAGGCCGCCAGACACAAACCTCGGCCCGTTTCCCTGGCAAACAAAAGTAAGCTGCCCCGCTTCTGGATGGCAGATTGCAGGAACCACTTGGTACTATCAAACCAGCCCGACTTGGCACTGGTGCCACCTTGGCTCTGGGAACCATGCTGCGTAACGTAGATTCTAAGGCGCCAGGCGGCCACTCCCATCCACAGGCCCCCAAACAAAAACAACGGCCCTTTTCCCTGGAAAACAAATCTCGCCTGCCAACATTTTGATGGCAGATTGCAGGAGCCACTTGGTACTATCAAACCAGCCCAACTTGGCAATGCTGCCACCATGGGTCTGGTCACCATCCAGCCTATCATAGCTTTTCAGGAGCCAGCCGGTCACTCCCAGCCATAGGCCCCCAGACAAAACCCTCGGCCCGTTTCCCTGGCAAACAAAAGTAAGCTGCCCCGCTTCTGGATGGCAGATTGCGGGAGCCACTTGGTACTATCAAACCAGCCCGACTTGGCACTGGTACCACCTCTGGTCTGGGAACCATGCTGCGTAACGTAGATTCTAAGGCGCCAGCCGGCCACTCCCATCCACAGGCCCCCAAACACAAACAACGGCGCTTTTCCCTGGAAAACAAAACTCGCCTGCCAACTTTTGGATGGCAGATTGCAGGAGCCACTTGGTACTATCAAACCAGCCCGACTTGGCACTGGTGCCTCCATGGGTCTGGTAACCATCCTGCCTATCGTAGCTTTTCAGGAGCCAGGCGATCCGTCCCAGCCATAGGCCCCAAACACAAATCTCTGCCCGTTTCCCCGGCAAACAAAAGTAAGCTACCCCGCTTCTGGATGGCAGATTGCAGGAGCCACTTTGAACCATCAAACCAGCCCGACTTGGCACTGGTGCCACCTCGGGTCTGGGAACCATCCTGCGTATCGTGGATTCTAAGGAGCCAGCCGGCCACTCCCAGCCACAGGCCCCCAAACACAAACAACGGCGCTTTTCCCTGGAAAACAAAACTCGCCTGCCAACTTTTTGATGGCAGATTGCAGGAGCCACTTGGTACTATCAAACCAGCCCAACTTGGCACTGGTGCCACCATGGGTCTGGTCACCATCCTGCCTATCGTAGCTTTTCAGGAGCCAGCCGGTCACTCCCAGCCATAGGCCCCCAGACACAAACCTCGGCCCGTTTCCCTGGCAAAGAAAAGTAAGCTGCCCCGCTTCTGGATGGCAGATTGCAGGAGCTATTTATTACTATCAAACCAGCCCGACTTGGCACTGGTGCCACCTTGGCTCTGGGAACCATCCTGCCTATCGTGGATTTTCAGGGGCCAGCCGGCCACTCTCAGCCATATGCCCCCAAACACAAACCACGGCCCTTTTCTCTGGCAAACAAAACTCAACTGCCCCTCTTCTGGACGGCAAATTGCAGGACGCACTTGGTACTACGAAAACAGCCCGACTTGGCGCTGATGCCAACTTGGGTCAGGGAACCATCCTGCGTATCGAGCTTTTTAAGGAGACAGCCGGCCACTCCCATCCATATACCGCCAAAAACAAACCACGGAACTTTTCTCAAGCAAACAAAAATCCGCTGCCCCGCGTCTGGATGGCAGATTGCAGGAGCCACTTTGCACCATCAAACAAGCCCGACTTGGCACTGGTGCCACCTTGGATCTGGGAACCATCCTGCCTATCGTGGATTTTCAGGGGCCAGCCGGCCACTCTCAGCCATAGGCCCCCAAACACAAACCACGGCACTTTACTCTGGTAAACAAAACTCAACTGCCCCTCTTCTGGATGGCAAATTGCAGGACGCACTTGGTACTACAAAAGCAGCCCGACTTGGCACTGGTGCCACCTTGGGTCTGGTCACCATCCTGCGTATCGTGCATTTTAAGGAGCCAGTTGGCCACTCCAAGCCATAGGCCCCCAGACACAAAGCTCTGCCCGTTTCCCTGGCAAACAAAAGTAAGCTACCCCGCTTCTGGATGGCAGATTAGAGGAGCCACTTTTCACCATCAAAACAGCCCAACTGGGCACTGCTGCCACCTTGGGTCTGGGAACCATCCTGCGTATCGTGGATTCTAAGGAGCCAGCCGGCCACTCCCAGCCACAGGTCCCCAAACACAAACAACGGCGCTTTTCCCTGGAAAACAAAACTCGCCTGCCAACTTTTTGATGGCAGATTGCAGGAGCCACTTTGCAACATAAAACCAGCCCGACTTGGCACTGGTCCCACCTTGGATCTCGGAACCATCCTGCCTATCGTGGATTTTCAGGGGCCAGCAGGCCACTCTCAGCCATGTACCCCCAAACAAAAACCACGGCCCTTTCCTCTGGCCAACAAAACTCAACTGCCCCTCTTCTGGATGGCAAATTGCAGGAGCCAATTGCTACTACAAAACCAGCCCGACTTGGCACTGGTGCCACCTTGGGTCTGGGAACCATGCGTCCTAGCGTGGATTTTCAGGACCCAGCCGGCCACTCTCAGCCATAGGCCCTCAAGCACAAACCACGGCCCTTTTCTCTGGCAAACAAAACTCAACTGCCCCTCTTCTGGAGGGCAAATTGCAGGACGCAATTGGTACTACAAAAACAGCCCAACTTGGCACTGGTGCCACCATGGGTCTGGTAACAATCCTGCCTATCGTAGCTTTTCAGGAGCCAGCCGGTCACTCCCAGCCATAGGACCCCAGACAAAAACCTCGGCCCGTTTCCCTGGCAAATAAAAGTAAGCTACCCCGCTTCTGGATGGCAAATTGCAGGAGCCACTTTGCACAATCAAACTGGCCCGACTTGGCACTGGTGCCACCTTGGGTCTGGGAACCATCCTGCGTATCGAGCATTTTAAGGAGCCAGCCGGCCTCTCCCAGCCATATGCCCCCAAAAACGAACCACGGACTTGTTCTCTGGCAAACAAAAATCAGCTGCCCCGCGTTGGGATGGCAGATTGCAGGAGCCACTTTGCACCATCAAACCAGCCCGACTTGGCACTGGTGCCACCTTGGGTCTGGGAACCATTCTGCCTAACGTGGATTTTCAGGGGCCAGCCGGCCACGCTGAGCCATAGGCCCCCAAACAAAAACCACGGCCCATTTCTCTGGCAAACAAAACTCAACTGCCCCTCTTCTGGATGGCAGATTGCAGGAGCCACTTGGTACTATCAAACCAGCTTGACTTAGCACTGGTGCCTCCATGGGTCTGGTAACCATCCTGCCTATCGTAGCTTTTCAGGAGCCAGCCGGTCACTCCCAGCCATGGGCGCCAGACACAAATCTCGGCCCGTTTCCCTGGCAAACAAAAGTAAGCTACCCCGCTTCTGGATGGCAGATTGCAGGAGCCACTTTGAACCATCAAACCAGCCCGACTTGGCACTGGTGCCACCTCTGGTCTGGGAACCATCCTGCGTATCGTGGATTCTAAGGAGCCAGCTGGCCACTCCCAGCCACAGGCCCCCAAACAAAAACAACAGCGCTTTTCCCTGGAAAACAAAACTCGCCTGCCAACTTTTTGATGGCAGATTGCAGGAGCCACTTGGTACTATCAAACCAGCCCAACTTGGCACTGGTGCCACCATGGGTCTGGTCACCATCCTGCCTATCGTAGCTTTTCAGGACCTAGCCGGTCACTCTCAGCCATAGGCCGTCAGACACAAACCTTGGCCCGTTTCCCTGGCAAACAAAAGTAAGCTGCCCCGCTTCTAGATGGCAGATTGCAGGAGCCACTTGGTACTATCAAACCAGCCCGACTTGGCAGTGATGCCACCTTGGCTCTGGGAACCATCCTGCCTATCGTGGATTTTCAGGGGCCAGCCGGCCACTCTCAGCCATATGCCCCCAAACACAAACCACGGCCCTTTTCTCTGGCAAACAAAACTCAACTGCCCCTCTTCTGGATGGCAAATTGCAGGACGCACTTGGTACTACGAAAACAGCCCGACTTGGCACTGATGCCACCTTGGCTCTGGGAACCATCCTGCGTATCGAGATTTTAAGGAGCCAGCCGGCCACGCCCAGCCATATACCGCCAAAAACAAACCACGGAACTTTTCTCCAGCAAACAAAAATCCGCTGCCCCGCGTCTGGATGGCAGATTGCAGGAGCCACTTTGCACCATCAAACCAGCCCGACTTGGCACTGATGCCACCTTGGCTCTGGGAACCATCCTGCGTATCGAGATTTTAAGGAGCCAGCCGGCCACGCCCAGCCATATACCGCCAAAAACAAACCACGGAACTTTTCTCCAGCAAACAAAAATCCGCTGCCCCGCGTCTGGATGGCAGATTGCAGGAGCCACTTTGCACCATCAAACCAGCCCGACTTGGCACTGGTGCCACCTTGGATCTGGGAACCATCCTGCCTATCGTGGATTTTCAGGGGCCAGCCGGCCACTCTCAGCCATAGGCCACCAAAAACAAACCACGGCACTTTACTCTGGTAAACAAAACTCAACTGCCCCTCTTCTGGATGGCAAATTGCAGGACGCACTTGGTACTACAAAAGCAGCCCGACTTGGCACTGGTGCCACCTTGGGTCTGGTCACCATCCTGCGTATGGTGCATTTTAAGGAGCCAGCTGGCCACTCCCAGCCATAGGCCCCCAGACACAAAATTCTGCCCGTTTCCCTGGCAAACAAAAGTAAGCTACCCCGCTTCTGGATGGCAGATTGCAGGAGCCACTTTGCACCATCAAACCAGCCCGACTTGGCACTGGTGCCACCACTGGTCTGGCAACCATCCTGCGTATCGTGGGTTCTAAGGAGTCAGCCGGCCACTCCCAGCCACAGGCCCCCAAACAAATAAAATGGCGCTTTTCCCTGGAAAACAAAACTCGCTTGCCAACTTTTTGATGGCAGATTGCAGGAGGTATTTAGTACTATCAAACCAGCCCGACTTGGCACTGGTGCCACCTTGGCTCTGGGAACCATCCTGCCTATTGTGGATTTTCATGTGTCAGCCGGCCACTCTCAGCCATATGCCCTCAAACACAAAACACGGCCCTTTTCTCTGGCAAACAAAATTCAACTGCCCGTCTTCTGGAGGGCAAATTGCAGGACGCACTTGGTACTACAAAAACAGCCCAACTTGGCACTGGTGCCACCTCTGGTCTGGGAACCATCCTGCGTAACGAGCTATTTAAGGAGCCAGCCAGCCACTCCCAGCCATATGCCCCCAAAAATGAACCACGGACTTGTTGTCTGGCAAAAAAAAATCAGCTGCCCCGCGTCGGGATGGCAGATTGCAGGAGCCACTTTGCACCATCAAACCAGCCCGACTTCGCTCTGGTGCCACCTTGGGTCTGGGAACCATTCTGCCTATCGTGGATTTTCAGGGGCCAGCCGGCCACTCCCAGCCACAGGCCCCCAAACACAAACAACGGCGCTTTTCCCTGGAAAACAAAACTGGCCTGCCAACTTTTTGATGGCAGATTGCAGTAGCCACTTGGTACTATCAAACCAGCCCAACTTGGCACTGGTGCCACCATGGGTCTTGTCACCATCCTGCCTATCGTAGCTTTTCCGGAGCCAGCCGGTCACTCCCAGCCATAGGCCCCCAGAAAAAACACTCTGCCCGTTTCCCTGGCAAACAAAAGTAAGCTGCCCCGCTTCTGGATGGCAGATTGCAGGAGTTATTTTGTACTATCAAACCAGCCAGACGTGGCACTGGTGCCACCTTGGATCTGGGAACCATCTTGCCTATCGTGGATTTTAAGGAGCCAGCCGGCCTCTCTCAGCCATATGCCCCCAAACACAAACCACGGCCCTTTTCTCTGACAAACAAAACTCAACTGCCCCTCTTCTGGATGGCAGATTGCAGGAGCCACTTCGTACTATCAAACCAGCCCTACTTGGCACTGGTGCCACCTTGGGTCTGGGAAGCATGCTGCGTATCATGGATTTTCAGGAGCCAGCCCGCCACTGCAAGCTACAGGCCCCCAAACACAAACAACAGCCTTTTTTCTGGCAAACAAAACTCAACTGCCCCTCTTCTGGATGGCAAATTGCAGGACGCACTTGGTACTACGAAAACAGCCCGACTTGGCGCTGATGCCACCTTGGGTCAGGGAACCATCCTGCGTATCGAGCTTTTTAAGGAGCCAGCCGGCCACGCCCAGCCATATACCGCCAAAAACAAACCACGGAACTTTTCTCCAGCAAACAAAAATCCGCTGCCCTGCGTCTGGATGGCAGATTGCAGGAGCCACTTTGCACCATCAAACAAGCCCGACTTGGCACTGGTGCCACCTTGGATCTGGGAACCATCCTGCCTATCGTGGATTTTCAGGGGCCAGCCGGCCACTCCCAGGCACAGGCCCCCAAACAGAAACAACGGCGCTTTTCCGTGGAAAACAAAACTCGCCTGCCAACTTTTTGATGGCAGATTGCAGGAGCCCCTTGGTACTATCAAACCAGCCCGACTTGGCACTGGTGCCACCTTGGCTCTGGGAACCATGCTGCGTAACGTAGATTCTAAGGCGCCAGGCGGCCACTCCCAGCCACAGGCCCCCAAACACAAACAACGGCGCTTTTCCCTGGAAAACAAAACTCGCCTGCCAACTTTTTGATGGCAGATTGCAGGAGCCACTTGGTACTATCAAACCAGCCCAACTTGGCACTGGTGCCACCATGGGTCTGGTCACCATCCTGCCTATCGTAGCTTTTCAGGAGCCAGCCGGTCACTCCCAGCCATAGGCCCCCAGACAAAAACCTCGGCCCGTTTCCCTGGCAAACAAAAGTAAGCTGCCCCGCTTCTGGATGGCAGATTGCAGGAGTTAGTTAGTACTATCAAACCAGCCAGACGTGGCACTGGTGCCACCTTGGATCTGGGAACCATCTTGCCTATCGTGGATTTTAAGGAGCCAGCCGGCCTCTCTCAGCCATATGCCCCCAAACACAAACCACGGCCCTTTTCTCTGGCAAACAAAACTCAACTGCCCCTCTTCTGGATGGCAGATTGCAGGAGCCACTTGGTACTATCTAACCAGCCCTACTTGGCACTGGTGCCACCTTGGGTCTGGGAAGCATGCTGCGTATCATGGATTTTCAGGATCCAGCCCGCCACTGCAAGCTACAGGCCCCAAAACATAAACAACAGCCTTTTTCTCTGGCAAACAAAATTCACCTGCCCCGCTTCTGGATGGCAGATTGCAGGAGCCACTTGGTACTATCAAACCAGCCCGACTTGGCACTGGTGCCTCCATGGGTCTGGTAACCATCCTGCCTATCGTGCATTTTAAGGAGCCAGCTGGCCACTCCCAGCCATAGGCCCCCAGACACAAAGCTCTGCCCGTTTCCCTGGCAAAAAAATGTAAGCTACCCCGCTTCTGGATGGCAGATTGCAGGAGCCACTTTGCACCATCAAACCAGCCCGACTTGGCACTGGTGCCACCTTGGGTCTGGGAACCATCCTGCGTATCGTGGATTCTAAGGAGCCAGCTGGCCACTCTCAGCCACAGGCCCCCAAACACAAACAACGGCGCTTTTCCCTGGAAAACAAAACTCGCCTGCCAACTTTTTGATGGCAGATTGCAGGAGCCACTTGGTACTATCAAACCAGCCCAACTTGGCACTGGTGCCACCATGGGTCTTGCCACCATACTGCCTATCGTAGCTTTTCCGGAGCCAGCCGGTCACTCCCAGCCATAGGCCCCCAGACAAAATCCTCGGCCCGTTGCCCTGGCAAACAAAAGTAAGTTAACCCGCTTCCGGATGGCAGATTGCAGGAGCCACTTTGCACCATCAAACTAGCCCGACTTGGCACTGGTGCCACCTCTGGTCTGGGGACCATCCTGCTTATCGTGGGTTCTAAGGAGCCGGTTTGCCACTCCCAGCCACAGGCCCCCAAACACAAACAATGGCGCATTTCCCTGGAAAACAAAACTCGACTGCCAACATTTTGATGGCAGATTGCAGGAGCCACTTGGTGCTATCAAACCAGCCCAACTTGGCACTGGTGCCACCATGGGTCTGGTCACCATCCTGCCTATCGTAGCTTTTCAGGAGCCAGCCGGTCAGTCCCAGCCATAGGCCCCCAGACACAAAGGTCGGCCCGTTTCCATGGTAAACAAAAGTAAGCTGCCCTGCTTCTGGATGGCAGATTGCAGGAACCACTTGGTACTATCAAACCAGCCCGACTTGACACTGGTGCCTCCTTGGGTCTGGGAACCATCCTGCGTATCGTGGATTCTAATTAGCCATCCGGCCTTTCCCTACCACAGCCCCCAAACACGAACACTGGCGCTTTTCCCTGGAAAACAAAACTCGCCTGCCAACTTTTTGATGGCAGATTGCAGGAGCCACTTGGTACTATCAAACCAGCCCTACTTGGCACTGGTGCCACCTTGGGTATGGGAAGCATGCTGCGTATCATGGATTTTCAGGAGCCAGCCCGCCACTGCAAGCTACAGGCCCCCAAACACAAACAACAGCCTTTTTCTCTGGCAAACAAAATTCAGCTGCCCCGCTTCTGGATGGCAGATTGCAGGAGCCACTTGGTACTATCAAACCAGCCCGACTTGGCACTGGTGCCACCTTGGGTCTGGGAACCATGCTGCGTAACGTAGATTCTAAGGCGCCAGGCGGCCACTCCCAGCCACAGGCCCCCAAACACAAACAACGGCGCTTTTCCCTGGAAAACAAAACTCGCCTGCCAACTTTTTGATGGCAGATTGCAGGAGCCACTTGGTACTATCAAACCAGCCCAACTTGGCACTGGTGCCACCATGGGGCTGGTAACCATCCTGCCTATCGTAGCTTTTCAGGAGCCAGCCAGTCACCCCCAGCCGTAGGCCCCCAGACAAAAATTTCGGCCCGTTTCCCTGGCAAACAAAAGTAAGCTGCCCCGCTTCTGGATGGCAGATTGCAGGACGCACTTGGTACTACGAAAACAGCCCGACTTGGCACTGATGCCACCTTGGGTCAGGGAACCATGCTGCGTATCGAGCTTTTTAAGGAGCCAGCCGGCCACTGCAAGCCATATACCCCCAAAAACAAACCACGGAACTTTTCTCCAGCAAACAAAAATCCGCTGCTCCGCGTCTGGATGGCAGATTGCAGGAGCAACTTTGCACCATCAAACCAGCCCGACTTGGCGCTGGTGCCACCTTGGATCTGGGAACCATCCTGCCTATTGTGGATTTTCAGAGGCCAGCCGGCAACTCTCAGCCATAGGCCCCCAAACACAAACCACGGCACTTTACTCTGGTAAACAAAACTCAACTGCCCCTCTTCTGGATGGTAAATTGCAGGAGCCACTTGGTACTAAAAAACCAGCCCGACTTGGCACTGGTGCCACCTTGGGTCTGGTCACCATTCTGCATATCGTGCATTTTAAGGAGCCAGCTGGCCACTCCCAGCCATAGGCCCCCAGACACAAAGCTCTGCCCGTTTCCCTGGCAAACAAATGTAAGCTACCCCGCTTCTGGATGGCAGATTGCAGGAGCCACTTTGCACCATCAAACCAGCCCGACTTGGCACTGGTGCCACCTTGGGTCTGGGAACCATCCTACGTATCGTGGATTTTCAGGAGCCAGCTGGCCACTCTCAGCCACAGGCCCCCAAACACAAACAACGGCGCTTTTCCCTGGAAAACAAAACTCGCCTGCCAACTTTTTGATGGCAGATTGCAGGAGCCACTTGGTACTATCAAACCAGCCCAACTTGGCACTGGTGCCACCATGGGTCTTGTCACCATCCTGCCTATCGTAGCTTTTCCGGAGCCAGCCGGTCACTCCCAGCCATAGGCCCCCAGACAAAATCCTTGGCCCGTTGCCCTGGCAAACAAAAGTAAGTTAACCCGCTTCCGGATGGCAGATTGCAGGAGCCACTTTGCACCATCAAACTAGCCCGACTTGGCACTGGTGCCACCTCTGGTCTGGGGACCATCCTGCTTATCGTGGGTTCTAAGGAGCCGGTTTGCCACTCCCAGCCACAGGCCCCCAAACACAAACAATGGCGCATTTCCCTGGAAAACAAAACTCGCCTGCCAACTTTTTGATGGCAGATTGCAGGAGCCACTTGGTGCTCTCAAAACAGCCCGACTTGGCACTGGTGCCACCTTGGCTCTGGGAAACATCCTGCGTATCGTGGATTCTAAGGAGCCAGCCGGTCACTCCCAGCCATAGGTCCCCAGACACCAACCTCGGCTTGTTTCCCTAGCAAACAAAAGTAAGCTGCCCCGCTTCTGGATGGCAGATTGCAGGAGCCACTTTGCACCATCAAACTAGCCCGACTTGGCACTGGTGCCACCTCTGGTCTGGGTACCATGCTGCGTATTGTGGATTCTAAGGAGCCAGCCCGTCACTCCCTGCCACAGGCCCCCAAACACAAACAACGGCGCTTTTCCCTGGAAAACAAAACTCGTCTGCCAACTTTTTGATGGCAGATTGCAGGAGCCACTTGGTGCTATCAAACCAGCCCAACTTGGCACTGGTGCCACCATGGGTCTGGTCACCATCCTGCCTATCGTAGCTTTTCAGGAGCCAGCCGGTCACTCCCAGCCATAGGCCCCCAGACAAAAACCTCGGCCCGTTTCCCTGGCAAACAAAAGTAAGCTACCCCGCTTCTGGATGGCAGATTGCAGGAGCCACTTTGCACCATCAAACTAGCCCGACTTGGCACTGGTGCCACCTCTGGTCTGGGAACCATCCTGCGTATCGTGGATTCTAAGGCACCAGCTGGCCCCTCCAAGCCACAGGCCCCCAAACACAAACAACGGCGCTTTTCCCTGGAAAACAAAACTCGCCTGCCAACTTTTGATGGCAGATTGCAGGAGCCACTTGGTACTATCAAACCAGCCCAACTTGGCACTGGTGCCACCATGGGTCTGGTCACCATCCTGCCTATCGTAGCTTTTCAGGAGCCAGCCGGTCACTCCAAGCCATAGGCGCCCTGACACAAATGTCGGCCCGTTTCCATGGTAAACAAAAGTAAGCTGCCCTGCTTCTGGATGGCAGATTACAGGAACCACTTGGTACTATCAAACCAGCCCGACTTGGCACTGGTGCCACCTCTGGTTTGGGAACTATTCTGCGTATCGTGGATTCTAAGGAGCCAGCCGGCCACTCCCAGCCACAGGCCCCCAAACAAAACAACGGCGCTTTTCCCTGGAAAACAAAACTCGCCTGCCAACTTTTTGATGGCAGATTGCAGGAGACACTTGGTACTATCAAACCAGCCCAACTTGGCACTGGTGCCACCATGGGTCTGGTAACCATACTGCCTATCGTAGCTTTTCCGGAGCCAGTCGGTCACTCCCAGCCATAGGCCTCCAGAAAAAATACTCGGCCCGTTTCCCTGGCAAACAAAAGTAAGTTAACCCGCTTCCGGATGGCAGATTGTAGGAGCTACTTGGTACTATCAAACCAGCCCAACTTGGCACTGGTGCCACCATGGGTCTGGTCACCATCCTGCCTATCGTAGCTTTTCAGGAGCCAGCCGGTCACTCCCAGCCATAGGCCCACAGACACAAACCTCGGCCTGTTTCCCTGGCAAACAAAAGTAAGCTGCCCCGCTTCCGGATGGCAGATTGCAGGAGCCACTTGGTACTATCAAATCAGCCCGACTTGGCACTGGTGCCACCTCTGGTCTGGGTACCATCCTGCGTATCGTGGATTCTAAGGAGCCAGCCGGCCACTCCCAGCCATAGGCACCCAAATACAAACAACGGCACTTTTCCCTGGTAAACAAAACTCGCCTGCCAACTTTTTGATGGCAGATTGCAGGAGCCACATAGTACTATCAAACCAGCCCAACTTGGCACTGGTGCCACCATGGGGCTGGTAACCATCATGCCTATCGTAGCTTTACAGGAGCCAGCCAGTCACTCCCAGCCATAGGCCCCCAGACACAAACCTCGGCCCGTTTCCCTGGCAAACAAAAGTAAGCTGCCCCGCTTCTGGATGGCAGATTGCAGGAGCCAATTGGTATTATCAAACCAGCCCGACTTGGCACTGGTGCAACCTCTGGTCTGGGAACCGTCCTGCTTATCGTGGGTTCTAAGGAGCCGGTTTGCCACTCCCAGCCACAGGCCCCCAAACACAAACAATGGCGCTTTTCCCTGGAAAACAAAACTCGCCTGCCAACTTTTTGATGGCAGATTGCAGGAGCCACTTGCTGCTATCA
Source organism: Melospiza georgiana (assembly GCF_028018845.1). NCBI lineage: Eukaryota > Metazoa > Chordata > Aves > Passeriformes > Passerellidae > Melospiza > Melospiza georgiana. Next base: position 31,031,605 of record NC_080435.1, read on the forward strand.
AACCAGCCCAACTTGGCACTGGTGCCACCATGGGTCTGGTCACCATCCTGCCTATCGTAGCTTTTAAGGAGCCAGCCAGTCACTCCCAGCCATAGGCGCTCAGACACAAAGCTCGGCTCGTTTCCATGGCAAACAAAAGTAAGCTGCCCCGCTTCTGGATGGCAGATTGCAGGAGCCACTTTGCACCATCAAACCAGCCCGACTTGGCACTGGTGCCACCTTGGGTCTGGGAACCATCCTACGTATCGTGGATTTTCAGGAGCCAGCTGGCCACTCTCAGCCACAGGCCCCCAAACACAAACAACGGCGCTTTTCCCTGGAAAACAAAACTCGCCTGCCAACTTTTTGATGGCAGATTGCAGGAGCCACTTGGTACTATCAAACCAGCCCAACTTGGCACTGGTGCCACCATGGGTCTTGTCACCATCCTGCCTATCGTAGCTTTTCCGGAGCCAGCCGGTCACTCCCAGCCATAGGCCCCCAGACAAAATCCTTGGCCCGTTGCCCTGGCAAACAAAAGTAAGTTAACCCGCTTCCGGATGGCAGATTGCAGGAGCCACTTTGCGCCATCAAACTAGCCCGACTTGGCACTGGTGCCACCTCTGGTCTGGGGACCATCCTGCTTATCGTGGGTTCTAAGGAGCCGGTTTGCCACTCCCAGCCACAGGCCCCCAAACACAAACAATGGCGCATTTCCCTGGAAAACAAAACTCGCCTGCCAACTTTTTGATGGCAGATTGCAGGAGCCACTTGGTGCTCTCAAAACAGCCCGACTTGGCACTGGTGCCACCTTGGCTCTGGGAAACATCCTGCGTATCGTGGATTCTAAGGAGCCAGCCGGTCACTCCCAGCCATAGGTCCCCAGACAACAACCTCGGCTTGTTTCCCTAGCAAACAAAAGTAAGCTGCCCCGCTTCTGGATGGCAGATTGCAGGAGCCACTTTGCACCATCAAACTAGCCCGACTTGGCACTGGTGCCACCTCTGGTCTGGGTACCATGCTGCGTATTGTGGATTCTAAGGAGCCAGCCCGTCACTCCCTGCCACAGGCCCCCAAACACAAACAACGGCGCTTTTCCCTGGAAAACAAAACTCGTCTGCCAACTTTTTGATGGCAGATTGCAGGAGCCACTTGGTGCTATCAAACCAGCCCAACTTGGCACTGGTGCCACCATGGGTCTGGTCACCATCCTGCCTATCGTAGCTTTTCAGGAGCCAGCCGGTCACTCCCAGCCATAGGCCCCCAGACAAAAACCTCGGCCCGTTTCCCTGGCAAACAAAAGTAAGCTACCCCGCTTCTGGATGGCAGATTGCAGGAGCCACTTTGCACCATCAAACTAGCCCGACTTGGCACTGGTGCCACCTCTGGTCTGGGAACCATCCTGCGTATCGTGGATTCTAAGGCACCAGCTGGCCCCTCCAAGCCACAGGCCCCCAAACACAAACAACGGCGCTTTTCCCTGGAAAACAAAACTCGCCTGCCAACTTTTGATGGCAGATTGCAGGAGCCACTTGGTACTATCAAACCAGCCCAACTTGGCACTGGTGCCACCATGGGTCTGGTCACCATCCTGCCTATCGTAGCTTTTCAGGAGCCAGCCGGTCACTCCAAGCCATAGGCGCCCCGACACAAATGTCGGCCCGTTTCCATGGTAAACAAAAGTAAGCTGCCCTGCTTCTGGATGGCAGATTGCAGGAACCACTTGGTACTATCAAACCAGCCCGACTTGGCACTGGTGCCACCTCTGGTCTGGGAACTATTCTGCGTATCGTGGATTCTAAGGAGCCAGCCGGCCACTCCCAGCCACAGGCCCCCAAACAAAACAACGGCGCTTTTCCCTGGAAAACAAAACTCGCCTGCCAACTTTTTGATGGCAGATTGCAGGAGCCACTTGGTACTATCAAACCAGCCCAACTTGGCACTGATGCCACCATGGGTCTGGTAACCATACTGCCTATCGTAGCTTTTCCGGAGCCAGCCGGTCACTCCCAGCCATAGGCCTCCAGAAAAAATACTCGGCCCGTTTCCCTGGCAAACAAAAGTAAGTTAACCCGCTTCCGGATGGCAGATTGTAGGAGCTACTTGGTACTATCAAACCAGCCCAACTTGGCACTGGTGCCACCATGGGTCTGGTCACCATCCTGCCTATCGTAGCTTTTCAGGAGCCAGCCGGTCACTCCCAGCCATAGGCCCACAGACACAAACCTCGGCCTGTTTCCCTGGCAAACAAAAGTAAGCTGCCCCGCTTCCGGATGGCAGATTGCAGGAGCCACTTGGTACTATCAAATCAGCCCGACTTGGCACTGGTGCCACCTCTGGTCTGGGTACCATCCTGCGTATCGTGGATTCTAAGGAGCCAGCCGGCCACTCCCAGCCATAGGCACCCAAATACAAACAACGGCACTTTTCCCTGGTAAACAAAACTCGCCTGCCAACTTTTTGATGGCAGATTGCAGGAGCCACATAGTACTATCAAACCAGCCCAACTTGGCACTGGTGCCACCATGGGGCTGGTAACCATCATGCCTATCGTAGCTTTACAGGAGCCAGCCAGTCACTCCCAGCCATAGGCCCGCAGACACAAACCTCGGCCCGTTTCCCTGGCAAACAAAAGTAAGCTGCCCCGCTTCTGGATGGCAGATTGCAGGAGCCAATTGGTATTATCAAACCAGCCCGACTTGGCACTGGTGCAACCTCTGGTCTGGGAACCGTCCTGCTTATCATGGGTTCTAAGGAGCCGGTTTGCCACTCCCAGCCACAGGCCCCCAAACAAAAACAATGGCGCTTTTCCCTGGAAAACAAAACTCGCCTGCTACCTTTTTGATGGCAGATTGCAGGAGCCACTTGCTGCTATCAAACCAGCACAACTTGGCACTGGTGCCACCATGGGTCTGGTCACCATCCTGCCTATCGTAGCTTTTAAGGAGCCAGCCAGTCACTCCCAGCCATAGGCGCTCAGACACAAAGCTCGGCTCGTTTCCATGGCAAACAAAAGTAAGCTGCCCCGCTTCTGGATGGCAGATTGCAGGAACCACTTGGTACTATCAAACCAGCCCGACTTGGCACTGGTGCCACCTTGGGTCTGGGAACCATCCTGCGTATCGTGGATTCTAAGGAGTCAGCCGGCCACTCCCAGCCACAGGCCCCCAAACACAAACAACGGCGCTTTTCCCTGGAAAACAAAATTAAGCTACCCCTCTTCTGGATGGCAGATTGCAGGAGCCACTTGCTACTATCAAACCAGCCCAACTTCGCACAGCTGCCACCATGGGTCTGGTCACCATCCTGCCTATCGTAGCTTTTCAGGAGCCAGCCGGTCACTCCCAGCCATCGGCCCCCAGACACAAACCTCGGCCCGTTTCCCTGGCAAACAAAAGTAAGCTGCCCCAATTCTGGATGGCAGATTGCAGGAACCACTTGGTAGTATCAAACCAGCACGACTTGGCACTGGTGCCACCTCTGGTCTGGGAACCATCCTGCGTATCGTGGATTCTAAGGCGCCAGCCGGCCACTCCCATCCACAGGCCCCCAAACACAAACAACGGCCCGTTTCCCTGGCAAACAAAAGTAAGCTGCCCCGCTTCTGGATGGCAGATTGCAGGAACCACTTGGTAGTATCAAACCAGCCCAACTTGTCACTGGTGCTACCTCTTGTCTGGGAACCATCCTGCGTATCGTGGATTCTAAGGATCCAGCCGGCCACTCTTAGCCACAGGCCCCCAAACACAAACAACGTCGCTTTTCCCTGGAAAACAAAACTCGCCTGCCAACTTTTTGATGGCAGATTGCAGGAGCCACTTGGTACTATAAAATCAGCCCAACTTGGCACTGGTGCCACCATGGGTCTGGCCACCATCCTGCCTATTGTAGCTTTTCAGGAGCCAGCCGGTCACTCCCAGCGATAGGCCCCCAGACCGAAGCCTGGGCCCGTTTCCCTGGCAAACAAAAGTAAGCTGCCCCGCTTCTGGATGGCAGATTGCAGGACGCACTTGGTACTATCAAACCAGCCCGACTTGGCACTGGTGCCGCCACCGGTCTGGGAAACATCCTGCGTATCGTGGATTCTAATTAGCCAGCTGGCCACTCCCAGCCACAGGACCCCAAACACAAAGCTCTGCCCGTTCCCCTGGCAAACAAAAGTAAGCTGCCCCGCTTCTGGATGGCATATTGCAGGAGCTATTTAGTACTATCAAACCAGCCCGACTTGGCACTGGTGCCACCTTGGCTCTGGGAACCATCCTGCCTATTGTGGATTTTCAGGGGTCAGCCGGTCACTCCCGCCATATGCCCTCAAACACAAACCACGGCCCTTTTCTCTGGCAAACAAAACTCTGCTGCCCTGCTTCTGGATGGCAGATTGCAGGAGCCACTTGGTACTATCAAATCAGCCCAACTTGGCACTGGTGCTACCATGGGTCTGGTAACCATCCTGCCTATCGTAGCTTTTCAGGAGCCAGCCGGTCTCTCCCAGCCATAGGCCGCCAGACACAAAGCTCGGCCCATTTCCCTGGCAAACAAAAGTAAGCTACCGCGCTTCTGGATGGCAGATTGCAGGAGCCACTTTGCACCATCAAACTAGCCCAACTTGGCACTGGTGCCACCTCTGGTCTGGGAACCATCCTGCGTATCGTGGATTCTAAGGAGCCAGCCGGCCACTCCCAGCCACAGGACCCCAAACACAAACAACGGCGCTTTTCCCTTGAAAACAAAACTCGCCTGCAAACTTTTTGTGAGCAGATTGCAGGAGCCACTTGGTACTATCAAATCAGCCCAACTTGGCACTGGTGCCACCATGGGTCTGGTCACCATCCTGCCTATCGTAGCTTTTCAGGAGCCAGCGGGTCACTCCCAGCCATAGGCCACGTGATACAAACATCGGCCCGTTTCCTTGGCAAACACAAGTAAGCTACCCCGCTTCTGGATGGCAGATTGCAGGAACTACTTTGCACCATGAAACCAGCCCGACTTGGCACTGGTGCCACCTTGGCTCTGGGAACCATGCTGCGTATCGTGGATTCTAAGGAGCCAGCTGGCCACTCCCAGCCACATGCCGCCAAACACAAACAACGGCGCTTTTCCCCGGAAAACAAAACTCGCCTGCCAACATTTTGATGGCAGATTGCAGGAGCCACTTGGTACTATCAAACCAGCCCAACTTGGCACTGGTGCCACCATGGGTCTGGTCACCATCCTGCCTATCGTAGCTTTTCAGGAGCCAGCCGGTCACTCCCAGCCATAGGCCCCCAGACACAAACCTCGGCCCGTTTCCCTTGCAAACAAAAGTAAGCTACCCCGCTTCTGGATGGCAGATTGCAGGAGCCACTTTGCACCATCAAACTAGACCGAATTGGCACTGGTGCCTCCTTGGTTCTGGGAACCATCCTGAGTATCGTGGATTCTAATTAGCCAGCCGGCCACTCCCAGCCACAGGCCCCCAAACACAAACAACGGCGCTTTTCCCTGGAAAACAAAACTCGCCTGCCAACTTTTTGATGGCAGATTGCAGGAGCCACTTGGTACTATCAAATCAGCCCAACTTGGCACTGGTGCCACCATGGGTCTGGTCACCATCCTGCCTATCGTAGCTTTTCAGGAGCCAGCCGGTCACTCCCAGCCATAGGCCCCCAGACACAAACCTCGGCCCTTTTCCCTGGCAAACCAAAGTAAGCTGCCCAGCTTCTGGATGGCAGATTGCAGGAGCTACTTTGCACCATCAAACCAGTCCGACTTGGCACTGGTGCCACCTTGGCTCTGGGAACCATCCTGCGTATCGATGATTCCAAGACGCAAGGGGGCCCCTCCCAGCTACAGGTCCCCAAACACAAACAACGGCGCTTTTCCCCGGAAAACAAAACTCGCCTGCCAAATTTTTGATGGCAGATTGCAGGAGCCACTTGGTTCTATCAAATCAGCCCAACTTGGCACTGGTGCCACCATGGGTCTGGTCACCATCCTGCCTATCGTAGCTTTTCAGGAGCCAGCCGGTCACTCCCAGCCATAGGAACCCAGACACAAATCTCGGCCCGTTTCCCTGGCAAACAAAAGTAAGCTGCCCCGCTTCTGGATGGCAGATTGCAGGAGCCACTTGGTACTATCAAACCAGCCCGACTTGGCAGTGGTGCCACCTTGGGTCTGGGAACCATGCTGCATACCGTGGATTCTAAGGAGCCAGCCGGCCACTCCCAGCCACAGGCCCCCAAACACAAACAACGGCGCTTTAACCCTGGAAAACAAAACTCGCCTGCCAACTTTTTGATGGCAGATTGCAGGAGCCACTTGGTACTATCAAATCAGCCCAACTTGGCACTGGTGCCACCATGGGTCTGGTGACAATCCTGCCTATCGTAGCTTTTCACGACCTAGCCGGTCACTCCCAGCCATAGGCCGCCAGACACAAAGCTCGGCCCGTTTCCCTGGCAAACAAAAGTAAGCTGCCCCGCTTCTGGATGGCAGATTGCAAGACGCACTTGGTACTATCAAACCAGCCCAACTTGGCACTGGTGCCACCTTGGGTCTGGGAACCATGCTGCATATCGTGGATTCTAATTAGCCAGCCGGCCACTCCCAGCCACAGGCCCCCAAACAGAACAACGGCGCTTTACCCTGGAAAACAAAACTCGCCAGCCAACATTTTGATGGCAGATTACCGGAGCCACTTGGTACTATCAAACCAGCCCAACTTGGCACTGGTGCCACCTCTGGTCTGGTCACAATCCTGCCTATCGTAGCTTTTCAGGAGCCAGCCGGTCACTCCCAGCCATATTCCCCGAGACACAAACCTCGGCCCGTTTCCCTGGCAAACAAAAGTAAGCTGCCCCGCTTCTGGATGGCAGATTGCAGGTGCCACTTTGCACCATCAAACTAACCTGACTTGGCACTGGTGCCACCTCTGGTCTGGGAACCATCCTGCGTATCGTGGATTGTAAGGAGCCAGCCGGCCACTCCAAGCCACAGGCCCCCAAACAGAACAATGGCGCTTTTCCCTGGAAAACAAAACTCGCCTGCCAACTTTTTGATGGCAGATTATAGGAGCCACTGGGTACTATCAAATCAGCCCCACTAGGCACTGGTGCCACCATGGGTCTGGTCACCATCCTGTAATCGTAGCTGTTCAGGAGACAGCCGGTCACTACCAGCCATATGCCCCAAGACACAAACCTCGGCCCGTTTCCCTGGCAAACAAAAGTAAGCTGCCCCGATTCTGGATGGCAGATTGCAGGAGCCACTTTGCACCATCAAACCAGCCCGACTTGGCACTGGTTCCCCCTTGGGTCTGGGAAACATCCTGCGTATCGTGGATTCTAAGGAGCCAGCTGGCCACTCCCAGCCACATACCGCCAAACACAAACAATGGCGCTTTTCCCTGGAAAACAAAACTCGCCTGCCAACTTTTTGATGGCAGATTGCAGGACGCACTTGGTACTATCAAACCAGCCCGTCTTGGCAGTGGTGCCACCTTGGCTCTGGGAACCATGGTGCGTAACGTGGATTCTAAGACGCCAGGGGGCCACTCCCAGCCACAGGCCCCCAAACACAAACAACGGCGCTTTTCCCTGGAAAACAGAACTCGCCTGCCAACTTTTGGATGGGAGATTGCATGAGCCACTTGGTACTATCAAACCAGCCCAACTTGGCACTGGTGCCACCATGGGTCTGGTCACCATCCTGCCTATCGTAGCTTTTCAGGAGCCAGCCGGTCACTCTCAGCCATAGGCCCCAAGACACAAACCTCGGCCCGTTTCCCTGGCAAACAAAAGTAAGCTGTCCCGCTTCTGGATGGCAGATTGCAGGAACCACTTGGTAGTATCAAACCAGCCCATCATGGCACTGGTGCCACCACTGGTCTGGGAACCATGCTGCGTATCGTGGATTCTAAGGAGCCAGCCGGCCAATCCCAGCCACAGGCCCCCAAACTCAAACAACGGCGCTTTTCCCTGGAAAACAAAACTCACCTGCCAACTTTTTGATGGCAGATTGCAGGAGCCACTTGGTACTATCAAATTAGCCCAACTTGGCACTGGTGCCACCATGGGTCTGGTAACCATCCTGCCTGTCGTAGCTTTTCAGGAGCCAGCCGGTCACTCCCAGCCATAGGCCACCAGACACAAAGCTCTGCCTGTTTCCCTGGCAAACAAAAGTAAGCTGCCCCGCTTCTGGATGGCAGATTGCAGGAGCTACTTCGCACCATCAAACCAGCCCGACTTGGCACTGGTGCCACCACTGGTCTGGGAACCATCCTGCGTATCCTGGATTCTAATTATCCAGCCGGCCACTCCCAGCCACAGGACCCCAAACACAAACAACGGCGCTTTTCCCTGGAAAACAAAACTCGCCTGCCAACTTTTTGATGGCAGATTGCAGGAGCCACTTGGTACTATCAAATCAGCCCAACTTGGCACTGGTGCCACCATGGGTCTGGTCACCATCCTGCCTATCGTAGCTTTTCAGGAGACAGCCGGTCAGTCCCAGCCATAGGCCTCGAGATACAAACCTCGGCCCGTTTCCTTGGCAAACACATGTAAGCTACCACGCTTCTGGATGGCAGATTGCAGGAATTACTTTGCACCATCAAACCAGCCCGACTTGGCACTGGTGCCACCTTGACTCTGGGAACCATCCTGCGTATCGTGGATTCTAATGAGCCAGCTGGCCACTCCCAGCCACATGCCGCCAAACACAAACAACGGCGCTTTTCCCTGGAAAACAAAACTCGCCTACCAACTTTTTGATGGCAGATTGCAGGAGCCACTTGGTACTATCAAACCAGCCCGACTTGGCACTGGTGCCACCATGTGTATGGTCACCATCCTGCCTATCGTAGCTTTTCAGGACCTAGCCGGTCACTCGAAGCCATAGGCCAACAGACACAAAGATCGGCCCGTTTCCCTGGCAAACAAAAGTAAGCTGCCCTGCTTCTGGATGGCAGATTGCAGGAACCACTTGGTACTATCAAACCAGCCCGACTTGGCACTGGTGCCACCTCTGGTCTGGGAACTATTCTGCGTATCGTGGATTCTAAGGAGCCAGCCGGCCACTCCCAGCCACAGGCCCCCAAACAAAACAACGGCGCTTTTCCCTGGAAAACAAAACTCGCCTGCCAACTTTTTGATGGCAGATTGCAGGAGACACTTGGTACTATCAAACCAGCCCAACTTGGCACTGATGCCACCATGGGTCTGGTAACCATACTGCCTATCGTAGCTTTTCCGGAGCCAGCCGGTCACTCCCAGCCATAGGCCTCCAGAAAAAATACTCGGCCCGTTTCCCTGGCAAACAAAAGTAAGTTAACCCGCTTCCGGATGGCAGATTGTAGGAGCTACTTGGTACTATCAAACCAGCCCAACTTGGCACTGGTGCCACCATGGGTCTGGTCACCATCCTGCCTATCGTAGCTTTTCAGGAGCCAGCCGGTCACTCCCAGCCATAGGCCCACAGACACAAACCTCGGCCTGTTTCCCTGGCAAACAAAAGTAAGCTGCCCCGCTTCCGGATGGCAGATTGCAGGAGCCACTTGGTACTATCAAATCAGCCCGACTTGGCACTGGTGCCACCTCTGGTCTGGGTACCATCCTGCGTATCGTGGATTCTAAGGAGCCAGCCGGCCACTCCCAGCCATAGGCACCCAAATACAAACAACGGCACTTTTCCCTGGTAAACAAAACTCGCCTGCCAACTTTTTGATGGCAGATTGCAGGAGCCACATAGTACTATCAAACCAGCCCAACTTGGCACTGGTGCCACCATGGGGCTGGTAACCATCATGCCTATCGTAGCTTTACAGGAGCCAGCCAGTCACTCCCAGCCATAGGCCCCCAGACACAAACCTCGGCCCGTTTCCCTGGCAAACAAAAGTAAGCTGCCCCGCTTCTGGATGGCAGATTGCAGGAGCCAATTGGTATTATCAAACCAGCCCGACTTGGCACTGGTGCAACCTCTGGTCTGGGAACCGTCCTGCTTATCATGGGTTCTAAGGAGCCGGTTTGCCACTCCCAGCCACAGGCCCCCAAACAAAAACAATGGCGCTTTTCCCTGGAAAACAAAACTCGCCTGCTACCTTTTTGATGGCAGATTGCAGGAGCCACTTGCTGCTATCAAACCAGCCCAACTTGGCACTGGTGCCACCATGGGTCTGGTCACCATCCTGCCTATCGTAGCTTTTAAGGAGCCAGCCAGTCACTCCCAGCCATAGGCGCTCAGACACAAAGCTCGGCTCGTTTCCATGGCAAACAAAAGTAAGCTGCCCCGCTTCTGGATGGCAGATTGCAGGAACCACTTGGTACTATCAAACCAGCCCGACTTGGCACTGGTGCCACCTTGGGTCTGGGAACCATCCTGCGTATCGTGGATTCTAAGGAGTCAGCCGGCCACTCCCAGCCACAGGCCCCCAAACACAAACAACGGCGCTTTTCCCTGGAAAACAAAATTAAGCTACCCCTCTTCTGGATGGCAGATTGCAGGAGCCACTTGCTACTATCAAACCAGCCCAACTTCGCACAGCTGCCACCATGGGTCTGGTCACCATCCTGCCTATCGTAGCTTTTCAGGAGCCAGCCGGTCACTCCCAGCCATCGGCCCCCAGACACAAACCTCGGCCCGTTTCCCTGGCAAACAAAAGTAAGCTGCCCCAATTCTGGATGGCAGATTGCAGGAACCACTTGGTAGTATCAAACCAGCACGACTTGGCACTGGTGCCACCTCTGGTCTGGGAACCATCCTGCGTATCGTGGATTCTAAGGCGCCAGCCGGCCACTCCCATCCACAGGCCCCCAAACACAAACAACGGCCCGTTTCCCTGGCAAACAAAAGTAAGCTGCCCCGCTTCTGGATGGCAGATTGCAGGAACCACTTGGTAGTATCAAACCAGCCCAACTTGTCACTGGTGCTACCTCTTGTCTGGGAACCATCCTGCGTATCGTGGATTCTAAGGATCCAGCCGGCCACTCTTAGCCACAGGCCCCCAAACACAAACAACGTCGCTTTTCCCTGGAAAACAAAACTCGCCTGCCAACTTTTTGATGGCAGATTGCAGGAGCCACTTGGTACTATAAAATCAGCCCAACTTGGCACTGGTGCCACCATGGGTCTGGCCACCATCCTGCCTATTGTAGCTTTTCAGGAGCCAGCCGGTCACTCCCAGCCATAGGCCCCCAGACCGAAGCCTGGGCCCGTTTCCCTGGCAAACAAAAGTAAGCTGCCCCGCTTCTGGATGGCAGATTGCAGGACGCACTTGGTACTATCAAACCAGCCCGACTTGGCACTGGTGCCGCCACCGGTCTGGGAAACATCCTGCGTATCGTGGATTCTAATTAGCCAGCTGGCCACTCCCAGCCACAGGACCCCAAACACAAAGCTCTGCCCGTTCCCCTGGCAAACAAAAGTAAGCTGCCCCGCTTCTGGATGGCATATTGCAGGAGCTATTTAGTACTATCAAACCAGCCCGACTTGGCACTGGTGCCACCTTGGCTCTGGGAACCATCCTGCCTATTGTGGATTTTCAGGGGTCAGCCGGTCACTCCCGCCATATGCCCTCAAACACAAACCACGGCCCTTTTCTCTGGCAAACAAAACTCTGCTGCCCTGCTTCTGGATGGCAGATTGCAGGAGCCACTTGGTACTATCAAATCAGCCCAACTTGGCACTGGTGCTACCATGGGTCTGGTAACCATCCTGCCTATCGTAGCTTTTCAGGAGCCAGCCGGTCTCTCCCAGCCATAGGCCGCCAGACACAAAGCTCGGCCCATTTCCCTGGCAAACAAAAGTAAGCTACCGCGCTTCTGGATGGCAGATTGCAGGAGCCACTTTGCACCATCAAACTAGCCCAACTTGGCACTGGTGCCACCTCTGGTCTGGGAACCATCCTGCGTATCGTGGATTCTAAGGAGCCAGCCGGCCACTCCCAGCCACAGGACCCCAAACACAAACAACGGCGCTTTTCCCTTGAAAACAAAACTCGCCTGCAAACTTTTTGTGAGCAGATTGCAGGAGCCACTTGGTACTATCAAATCAGCCCAACTTGGCACTGGTGCCACCATGGGTCTGGTCACCATCCTGCCTATCGTAGCTTTTCAGGAGCCAGCGGGTCACTCCCAGCCATAGGCCACGTGATACAAACATCGGCCCGTTTCCTTGGCAAACACAAGTAAGCTACCCCGCTTCTGGATGGCAGATTGCAGGAACTACTTTGCACCATGAAACCAGCCCGACTTGGCACTGGTGCCACCTTGGCTCTGGGAACCATGCTGCGTATCGTGGATTCTAAGGAGCCAGCTGGCCACTCCCAGCCACATGCCGCCAAACACAAACAACGGCGCTTTTCCCCGGAAAACAAAACTCGCCTGCCAACATTTTGATGGCAGATTGCAGGAGCCACTTGGTACTATCAAACCAGCCCAACTTGGCACTGGTGCCACCATGGGTCTGGTCACCATCCTGCCTATCGTAGCTTTTCAGGAGCCAGCCGGTCACTCCCAGCCATAGGCCCCCAGACACAAACCTCGGCCCGTTTCCCTTGCAAACAAAAGTAAGCTACCCCGCTTCTGGATGGCAGATTGCAGGAGCCACTTTGCACCATCAAACTAGACCGAATTGGCACTGGTGCCTCCTTGGTTCTGGGAACCATCCTGAGTATCGTGGATTCTAATTAGCCAGCCGGCCACTCCCAGCCACAGGCCCCCAAACACAAACAACGGCGCTTTTCCCTGGAAAACAAAACTCGCCTGCCAACTTTTTGATGGCAGATTGCAGGAGCCACTTGGTACTATCAAATCAGCCCAACTTGGCACTGGTGCCACCATGGGTCTGGTCACCATCCTGCCTATCGTAGCTTTTCAGGAGCCAGCCGGTCACTCCCAGCCATAGGCCCCCAGACACAAACCTCGGCCCTTTTCCCTGGCAAACCAAAGTAAGCTGCCCAGCTTCTGGATGGCAGATTGCAGGAGCTACTTTGCACCATCAAACCAGTCCGACTTGGCACTGGTGCCACCTTGGGTCTGGGAACCATCCTGCGTATCGATGATTCCAAGACGCAAGGGGGCCCCTCCCAGCTACAGGTCCCCAAACACAAACAACGGCGCTTTTCCCCGGAAAACAAAACTCGCCTGCCAAATTTTTGATGGCAGATTGCAGGAGCCACTTGGTTCTATCAAATCAGCCCAACTTGGCACTGGTGCCACCATGGGTCTGGTCACCATCCTGCCTATCGTAGCTTTTCAGGAGCCAGCCGGTCACTCCCAGCCATAGGAACCCAGACACAAATCTCGGCCCGTTTCCCTGGCAAACAAAAGTAAGCTGCCCCGCTTCTGGATGGCAGATTGCAGGAGCCACTTGGTACTATCAAACCAGCCCGACTTGGCAGTGGTGCCACCTTGGGTCTGGGAACAATGCTGCATACCGTGGATTCTAAGGAGCCAGCCGGCCACTCCCAGCCACAGGCCCCCAAACACAAACAACGGCGCTTTAACCCTGGAAAACAAAACTCGCCTGCCAACTTTTTGATGGCAGATTGCAGGAGCCACTTGGTACTATCAAATCAGCCCAACTTGGCACTGGTGCCACCATGGGTCTGGTGACAATCCTGCCTATCGTAGCTTTTCACGACCTAGCCGGTCACTCCCAGCCATAGGCCGCCAGACACAAAGCTCGGCCCGTTTCCCTGGCAAACAAAAGTAAGCTGCCCCGCTTCTGGATGGCAGATTGCAAGACGCACTTGGTACTATCAAACCAGCCCAACTTGGCACTGGTGCCACCTTGGGTCTGGGAACCATGCTGCATATCGTGGATTCTAATTAGCCAGCCGGCCACTCCCAGCCACAGGCCCCCAAACAGAACAACGGCGCTTTACCCTGGAAAACAAAACTCGCCAGCCAACATTTTGATGGCAGATTACCGGAGCCACTTGGTACTATCAAACCAGCCCAACTTGGCACTGGTGCCACCTCTGGTCTGGTCACAATCCTGCCTATCGTAGCTTTTCAGGAGCCAGCCGGTCACTCCCAGCCATATTCCCCGAGACACAAACCTCGGCCCGTTTCCCTGGCAAACAAAAGTAAGCTGCCCCGCTTCTGGATGGCAGATTGCAGGTGCCACTTTGCACCATCAAACTAACCTGACTTGGCACTGGTGCCACCTCTGGTCTGGGAACCATCCTGCGTATCGTGGATTGTAAGGAGCCAGCCGGCCACTCCAAGCCACAGGCCCCCAAACAGAACAATGGCGCTTTTCCCTGGAAAACAAAACTCGCCTGCCAACTTTTTGATGGCAGATTATAGGAGCCACTGGGTACTATCAAATCAGCCCCACTAGGCACTGGTGCCACCATGGGTCTGGTCACCATCCTGTAATCGTAGCTGTTCAGGAGACAGCCGGTCACTACCAGCCATATGCCCCAAGACACAAACCTCGGCCCGTTTCCCTGGCAAACAAAAGTAAGCTGCCCCGATTCTGGATGGCAGATTGCAGGAGCCACTTTGCACCATCAAACCAGCCCGACTTGGCACTGGTTCCCCCTTGGGTCTGGGAAACATCCTGCGTATCGTGGATTCTAAGGAGCCAGCTGGCCACTCCCAGCCACATACCGCCAAACACAAACAATGGCGCTTTTCCCTGGAAAACAAAACTCGCCTGCCAACTTTTTGATGGCAGATTGAAGGACGCACTTGGTACTATCAAACCAGCCCGTCTTGGCAGTGGTGCCACCTTGGCTCTGGGAACCATGGTGCGTAACGTGGATTCTAAGACGCCAGGGGGCCACTCCCAGCCACAGGCCCCCAAACACAAACAACGGCGCTTTTCCCTGGAAAACAGAACTCGCCTGCCAACTTTTGGATGGGAGATTGCATGAGCCACTTGGTACTATCAAACCAGCCCAACTTGGCACTGGTGCCACCATGGGTCTGGTCACCATCCTGCCTATCGTAGCTTTTCAGGAGCCAGCCGGTCACTCTCAGCCATAGGCCCCAAGACACAAACCTCGGCCCGTTTCCCTGGCAAACAAAAGTAAGCTGTCCCGCTTCTGGATGGCAGATTGCAGGAACCACTTGGTAGTATCAAACCAGCCCATCATGGCACTGGTGCCACCTTGGGTCTGGGAACCATGCTGCGTATCGTGGATTCTAAGGAGCCAGCCGGCCAATCCCAGCCACAGGCCCCCAAACTCAAACAACGGCGCTTTTCCCTGGAAAACAAAACTCACCTGCCAACTTTTTGATGGCAGATTGCAGGAGCCACTTGGTACTATCAAATTAGCCCAACTTGGCACTGGTGCCACCATGGGTCTGGTAACCATCCTGCCTGTCGTAGCTTTTCAGGAGCCAGCCGGTCACTCCCAGCCATAGGCCACCAGACACAAAGCTCTGCCTGTTTCCCTGGCAAACAAAAGTAAGCTGCCCCGCTTCTGGATGGCAGATTGCAGGAGCTACTTCGCACCATCAAACCAGCCCGACTTGGCACTGGTGCCACCACTGGTCTGGGAACCATCCTGCGTATCCTGGATTCTAATTATCCAGCCGGCCACTCCCAGCCACAGGACCCCAAACACAAACAACGGCGCTTTTCCCTGGAAAACAAAACTCGCCTGCCAACTTTTTGATGGCAGATTGCAGGAGCCACTTGGTACTATCAAATCAGCCCAACTTGGCACTGGTGCCACCATGGGTCTGGTCACCATCCTGCCTATCGTAGCTTTTCAGGAGACAGCCGGTCAGTCCCAGCCATAGGCCTCGAGATACAAACCTCGGCCCGTTTCCTTGGCAAACACATGTAAGCTACCACGCTTCTGGATGGCAGATTGCAGGAATTACTTTGCACCATCAAACCAGCCCGACTTGGCACTGGTGCCACCTTGACTCTGGGAACCATCCTGCGTATCGTGGATTCTAATGAGCCAGCTGGCCACTCCCAGCCACATGCCGCCAAACACAAACAACGGCGCTTTTCCCTGGAAAACAAAACTCGCCTACCAACTTTTTGATGGCAGATTGCAGGAGCCACTTGGTACTATCAAACCAGCCCGACTTGGCACTGGTGCCACCATGTGTATGGTCACCATCCTGCCTATCGTAGCTTTTCAGGACCTAGCCGGTCACTCGAAGCCATAGGCCAACAGACACAAAGATCGGCCCGTTTCCCTGGCAAACAAAAGTAAGCTGCCCCGCTTCTGGATGGCAGATTGCAAGACGCACTTGCTACTATCAAACCAGCCCAACTTGGCACTGGTGCCACCTTGGGTCTGGGAACCATCCTGCATATCGTGGATTCTAACGAGCCAGCCGGCCACTCCCAGCCACAGGCCCCCAAACAGAACAACGGCGCTTTTCCCTGGAAAACAAAACTCGCCTGCCAACATTTTGATGGCAGATTACAGGAGCCACTTGGTAGTATCAAACCAGCCCAACTTGGCACTGGTGCCACCTCTGGTCTGGTCACCATCCTGCCTATCGTAGCTTTTCAGGAGCCAGCCGGTCACTCCCAGCCATATTCCCCGAGACACAAACCTCGGCCCGTTTCCCTGGCACACAAAAGTAAGCTGCCCCGCTTCTGGATGGCAGATTGCAGGTGCCACTTTGCACCATCGAACTAACCTGACTTGGCACTGGAGCCACCATGGGTCTGGTCACCATCCTGTAATCGTAGCTGTTCAGGAGACAGCCGGTCACTCCCAGCCATATGCCCCAAGACACAAACCTCGGCCCGTTTCCCTGGCAAACAAAAGTAAGCTGCCCCGATTCTGGATGGCAGATTGCAGGAGCCACTTTGCACCATCAGACCAGCCCGACTTGGCACTGGTTCCCCCTTGGGTCTGGGAAACATCCTGCGTATCGTGGATTCTAAGGAGCCAGCTGGCCACTCCCAGCCACATACCGCCAAACACAAACAATGGCGCTTTTCCCTGGAAAACAAAACTCGCCTACCAACTTTTTGATGGCAGATTGCAGGAGCCACTTGGTACTATCAAACCAGCCCGTCTTGGCAGTGGTGCCACCTTGGCTCTGGGAACCATGGTGCGTATCGTAGATTCTAAGACGCCAGGGGGCCACTCCCAGCCACAGGCCCCCAAACACAAACAACGGCGCTTTTCCCTGGAAAACAGAACTCGCCTGCCAACTTTTGGATGGGAGATTGCATGAGCCACTTGGTACTATCAAACCAGCCCAACTTGGCACTGGTGCCACCATGGGTCTGGTCACAATCCTGCCTATCGTAGCTTTTCAGGAGCCAGCCGGTCACTCCCAGCCATATTCCCCGAGACACAAACCTCGGCCCGTTTCCCTGGCAAACAAAAGTAAGCTGCCCCGCTTCTGGATGGCAGATTGCAGGTGCCACTTTGCACCATCAAACTAACCTGACTTGGCACTGGTGCCACCTCTGGTCTGGGAACCATCCTGCGTATCGTGGATTGCAAGGAGCCAGCCGGCCACTCCAAGCCACAGGCCCCCAAACAGAACAATGGCGCTTTTCCCTGGAAAACAAAACTCGCCTGCCAACTTTTTGATGGCAGATTATAGGAGCCACTGGGTACTATCAAATCAGCCCCACTAGGCACTGGTGCCACCATGGGTCTGGTCACCATCCTGTAATCGTAGCTGTTCAGGAGACAGCCGGTCACTACCAGCCATATGCCCCAAGACACAAACCTCGGCCCGTTTCCCTGGCAAACAAAAGTAAGCTGCCCCGATTCTGGATGGCAGATTGCAGGAGCCACTTTGCACCATCAAACCAGCCCGACTTGGCACTGGTTCCCCCTTGGGTCTGGGAAACATCCTGCGTATCGTGGATTCTAAGGAGCCAGCTGGCCACTCCCAGCCACATACCGCCAAACACAAACAATGGCGCTTTTCCCTGGAAAACAAAACTCGCCTGCCAACTTTTTGATGGCAGATTGAAGGACGCACTTGGTACTATCAAACCAGCCCGTCTTGGCAGTGGTGCCACCTTGGCTCTGGGAACCATGGTGCGTAACGTGGATTCTAAGACGCCAGGGGGCCACTCCCAGCCACAGGCCCCCAAACACAAACAACGGCGCTTTTCCCTGGAAAACAGAACTCGCCTGCCAACTTTTGGATGGGAGATTGCATGAGCCACTTGGTACTATCAAACCAGCCCAACTTGGCACTGGTGCCACCATGGGTCTGGTCACCATCCTGCCTATCGTAGCTTTTCAGGAGCCAGCCGGTCACTCTCAGCCATAGGCCCCAAGACACAAACCTCGGCCCGTTTCCCTGGCAAACAAAAGTAAGCTGTCCCGCTTCTGGATGGCAGATTGCAGGAACCACTTGGTAGTATCAAACCAGCCCATCATGGCACTGGTGCCACCTTGGGTCTGGGAACCATGCTGCGTATCGTGGATTCTAAGGAGCCAGCCGGCCAATCCCAGCCACAGGCCCCCAAACTCAAACAACGGCGCTTTTCCCTGGAAAACAAAACTCACCTGCCAACTTTTTGATGGCAGATTGCAGGAGCCACTTGGTACTATCAAATTAGCCCAACTTGGCACTGGTGCCACCATGGGTCTGGTAACCATCCTGCCTGTCGTAGCTTTTCAGGAGCCAGCCGGTCACTCCCAGCCATAGGCCACCAGACACAAAGCTCTGCCTGTTTCCCTGGCAAACAAAAGTAAGCTGCCCCGCTTCTGGATGGCAGATTGCAGGAGCTACTTCGCACCATCAAACCAGCCCGACTTGGCACTGGTGCCACCACTGGTCTGGGAACCATCCTGCGTATCCTGGATTCTAATTATCCAGCCGGCCACTCCCAGCCACAGGACCCCAAACACAAACAACGGCGCTTTTCCCTGGAAAACAAAACTCGCCTGCCAACTTTTTGATGGCAGATTGCAGGAGCCACTTGGTACTATCAAATCAGCCCAACTTGGCACTGGTGCCACCATGGGTCTGGTCACCATCCTGCCTATCGTAGCTTTTCAGGAGACAGCCGGTCAGTCCCAGCCATAGGCCTCGAGATACAAACCTCGGCCCGTTTCCTTGGCAAACACATGTAAGCTACCACGCTTCTGGATGGCAGATTGCAGGAATTACTTTGCACCATCAAACCAGCCCGACTTGGCACTGGTGCCACCTTGACTCTGGGAACCATCCTGCGTATCGTGGATTCTAATGAGCCAGCTGGCCACTCCCAGCCACATGCCGCCAAACACAAACAACGGCGCTTTTCCCTGGAAAACAAAACTCGCCTACCAACTTTTTGATGGCAGATTGCAGGAGCCACTTGGTACTATCAAACCAGCCCGACTTGGCACTGGTGCCACCATGTGTATGGTCACCATCCTGCCTATCGTAGCTTTTCAGGACCTAGCCGGTCACTCGAAGCCATAGGCCAACAGACACAAAGATCGGCCCGTTTCCCTGGCAAACAAAAGTAAGCTGCCCCGCTTCTGGATGGCAGATTGCAAGACGCACTTGCTACTATCAAACCAGCCCAACTTGGCACTGGTGCCACCTTGGGTCTGGGAACCATCCTGCATATCGTGGATTCTAACGAGCCAGCCGGCCACTCCCAGCCACAGGCCCCCAAACAGAACAACGGCGCTTTTCCCTGGAAAACAAAACTCGCCTGCCAACATTTTGATGGCAGATTACAGGAGCCACTTGGTAGTATCAAACCAGCCCAACTTGGCACTGGTGCCACCTCTGGTCTGGTCACCATCCTGCCTATCGTAGCTTTTCAGGAGCCAGCCGGTCACTCCCAGCCATATTCCCCGAGACACAAACCTCGGCCCGTTTCCCTGGCACACAAAAGTAAGCTGCCCCGCTTCTGGATGGCAGATTGCAGGTGCCACTTTGCACCATCGAACTAACCTGACTTGGCACTGGAGCCACCATGGGTCTGGTCACCATCCTGTAATCGTAGCTGTTCAGGAGACAGCCGGTCACTCCCAGCCATATGCCCCAAGACACAAACCTCGGCCCGTTTCCCTGGCAAACAAAAGTAAGCTGCCCCGATTCTGGATGGCAGATTGCAGGAGCCACTTTGCACCATCAGACCAGCCCGACTTGGCACTGGTTCCCCCTTGGGTCTGGGAAACATCCTGCGTATCGTGGATTCTAAGGAGCCAGCTGGCCACTCCCAGCCACATACCGCCAAACACAAACAATGGCGCTTTTCCCTGGAAAACAAAACTCGCCTACCAACTTTTTGATGGCAGATTGCAGGAGCCACTTGGTACTATCAAACCAGCCCGTCTTGGCAGTGGTGCCACCTTGGCTCTGGGAACCATGGTGCGTATCGTAGATTCTAAGACGCCAGGGGGCCACTCCCAGCCACAGGCCCCCAAACACAAACAACGGCGCTTTTCCCTGGAAAACAGAACTCGCCTGCCAACTTTTGGATGGGAGATTGCATGAGCCACTTGGTACTATCAAACCAGCCCAACTTGGCACTGGTGCCACCATGGGTCTGGTCACAATCCTGCCTATCGTAGCTTTTCAGGAGCCAGCCGGTCACTCCCAGCCATATTCCCCGAGACACAAACCTCGGCCCGTTTCCCTGGCAAACAAAAGTAAGCTGCCCCGCTTCTGGATGGCAGATTGCAGGTGCCACTTTGCACCATCAAACTAACCTGACTTGGCACTGGTGCCACCTCTGGTCTGGGAACCATCCTGCGTATCGTGGATTGCAAGGAGCCAGCCGGCCACTCCAAGCCACAGGCCCCCAAACAGAACAATGGCGCTTTTCCCTGGAAAACAAAACTCGCCTGCCAACTTTTTGATGGCAGATTATAGGAGCCACTGGGTACTATCAAATCAGCCCCACTAGGCACTGGTGCCACCATGGGTCTGGTCACCATCCTGTAATCGTAGCTGTTCAGGAGACAGCCGGTCACTACCAGCCATATGCCCCAAGACACAAACCTCGGCCCGTTTCCCTGGCAAACAAAAGTAAGCTGCCCCGATTCTGGATGGCAGATTGCAGGAGCCACTTTGCACCATCAAACCAGCCCGACTTGGCACTGGTTCCCCCTTGGGTCTGGGAAACATCCTGCGTATCGTGGATTCTAAGGAGCCAGCTGGCCACTCCCAGCCACATACCGCCAAACACAAACAATGGCGCTTTTCCCTGGAAAACAAAACTCGCCTGCCAACTTTTTGATGGCAGATTGCAGGACGCACTTGGTACTATCAAACCAGCCCGTCTTGGCAGTGGTGCCACCTTGGCTCTGGGAACCATGGTGCGTAACGTGGATTCTAAGACGCCAGGGGGCCACTCCCAGCCACAGGCCCCCAAACACAAACAACGGCGCTTTTCCCTGGAAAACAGAACTCGCCTGCCAACTTTTGGATGGGAGATTGCATGAGCCACTTGGTACTATCAAACCAGCCCAACTTGGCACTGGTGCCACCATGGGTCTGGTCACCATCCTGCCTATCGTAGCTTTTCAGGAGCCAGCCGGTCACTCTCAGCCATAGGCCCCAAGACACAAACCTCGGCCCGTTTCCCTGGCAAACAAAAGTAAGCTGTCCCGCTTCTGGATGGCAGATTGCAGGAACCACTTGGTAGTATCAAACCAGCCCATCATGGCACTGGTGCCACCTTGGGTCTGGGAACCATGCTGCGTATCGTGGATTCTAAGGAGCCAGCCGGCCAATCCCAGCCACAGGCCCCCAAACTCAAACAACGGCGCTTTTCCCTGGAAAACAAAACTCACCTGCCAACTTTTTGATGGCAGATTGCAGGAGCCACTTGGTACTATCAAATTAGCCCAACTTGGCACTGGTGCCACCATGGGTCTGGTAACCATCCTGCCTGTCGTAGCTTTTCAGGAGCCAGCCGGTCACTCCCAGCCATAGGCCACCAGACACAAAGCTCTGCCTGTTTCCCTGGCAAACAAAAGTAAGCTGCCCCGCTTCTGGATGGCAGATTGCAGGAGCTACTTCGCACCATCAAACCAGCCCGACTTGGCACTGGTGCCACCACTGGTCTGGGAACCATCCTGCGTATCCTGGATTCTAATTATCCAGCCGGCCACTCCCAGCCACAGGACCCCAAACACAAACAACGGCGCTTTTCCCTGGAAAACAAAACTCGCCTGCCAACTTTTTGATGGCAGATTGCAGGAGCCACTTGGTACTATCAAATCAGCCCAACTTGGCACTGGTGCCACCATGGGTCTGGTCACCATCCTGCCTATCGTAGCTTTTCAGGAGACAGCCGGTCAGTCCCAGCCATAGGCCTCGAGATACAAACCTCGGCCCGTTTCCTTGGCAAACACATGTAAGCTACCACGCTTCTGGATGGCAGATTGCAGGAATTACTTTGCACCATCAAACCAGCCCGACTTGGCACTGGTGCCACCTTGACTCTGGGAACCATCCTGCGTATCGTGGATTCTAATGAGCCAGCTGGCCACTCCCAGCCACATGCCGCCAAACACAAACAACGGCGCTTTTCCCTGGAAAACAAAACTCGCCTACCAACTTTTTGATGGCAGATTGCAGGAGCCACTTGGTACTATCAAACCAGCCCGACTTGGCACTGGTGCCACCATGTGTATGGTCACCATCCTGCCTATCGTAGCTTTTCAGGACCTAGCCGGTCACTCGAAGCCATAGGCCAACAGACACAAAGATCGGCCCGTTTCCCTGGCAAACAAAAGTAAGCTGCCCCGCTTCTGGATGGCAGATTGCAAGACGCACTTGCTACTATCAAACCAGCCCAACTTGGCACTGGTGCCACCTTGGGTCTGGGAACCATCCTGCATATCGTGGATTCTAACGAGCCAGCCAGCCACTCCCAGCCACAGGCCCCCAAACAGAACAACGGCGCTTTTCCCTGGAAAACAAAACTCGCCTGCAAACATTTTGATGGCAGATTACAGGAGCCACTTGGTAGTATCAAACCAGCCCAACTTGGCACTGGTGCCACCTCTGGTCTGGTCACCATCCTGCCTATCGTAGCTTTTCAGGAGCCAGCCGGTCACTCCCAGCCATATTCCCCGAGACACAAACCTCGGCCCGTTTCCCTGGCACACAAAAGTAAGCTGCCCCGCTTCTGGATGGCAGATTGCAGGTGCCACTTTGCACCATCGAACTAACCTGACTTGGCACTGGAGCCACCATGGGTCTGGTCACCATCCTGTAATCGTAGCTGTTCAGGAGACAGCCGGTCACTCCCAGCCATATGCCCCAAGACACAAACCTCGGCCCGTTTCCCTGGCAAACAAAAGTAAGCTGCCCCGATTCTGGATGGCAGATTGCAGGAGCCACTTTGCACCATCAGACCAGCCCGACTTGGCACTGGTTCCCCCTTGGGTCTGGGAAACATCCTGCGTATCGTGGATTCTAAGGAGCCAGCTGGCCACTCCCAGCCACATACCGCCAAACACAAACAATGGCGCTTTTCCCTGGAAAACAAAACTCGCCTACCAACTTTTTGATGGCAGATTGCAGGAGCCACTTGGTACTATCAAACCAGCCCGTCTTGGCAGTGGTGCCACCTTGGCTCTGGGAACCATGGTGCGTATCGTAGATTCTAAGACGCCAGGGGGCCACTCCCAGCCACAGGCCCCCAAACACAAACAACGGCGCTTTTCCCTGGAAAACAGAACTCGCCTGCCAACTTTTGGATGGGAGATTGCATGAGCCACTTGGTACTATCAAACCAGCCCAACTTGGCACTGGTGCCACCATGGGTCTGGTCACCATCCTGCCTATCGTAGCTTTTCAGGAGTCAGCCGGTCACTCTCAGCCATAGGCCCCCAGACACAAACCTCGGCCCGTTTCCCTGGCAAACAAAAGTAAGCTGCCCCGCTTCTGGATGGCAGATTGCAGGAACCACTTGGTAGTATCAAACCAGCCCAACTTGGCACTGGTGCCACCTTGGGTCTGGGAACCATCCTGCATATCGTGGATTCTAACGAGCCAGCCGGCCACTCCCAGCCACAGGCCCCCAAACAGAACAACGGCACTTTTCCCTGGAAAACAAAACTCGCCTGCCAACTTTTTGATGGCAGATTACCGGAGCCACTTGGTACTATCAAACCAGCCCAACTTGGCACTGGTGCCACCTCTGGTCTGGTCACCATCCTGCCTATCGTAGCTTTTCAGGAGCCAGCCGGTCACTCCCAGCCATATTCCCCGAGACACAAACCTCGGCCCGTTTCCCTGGCACACAAAAGTAAGCTGCCCCGCTTCTGGATGGCAGATTGAAGGTGCCACTTTGCACCATCGAACTAACCTGACTTGGCACTGGTGCCACCCTGGGTCTGGCAACCATGCTGCGTATCGTGGATTCTAATTAGCCAGCTGGCCACTCCCAGCCACAGGACCCCAAACACAAACAACGGTGCTTTTCCCTGGAAAACAAAACTCGCCTGCCAACATTTTGATGGCAGATTGCAGGAGCCACTTGGTACTATCAAACCAGCCCAACTTGGCACTGGTGCCACCATGGGTCTGGTCACCATCCTGCCTATCGTAGCTTTTCAGGAGCCAGCAGGTCAGTCCCAGCCATAGGCCCACAGACAAAAAACTCGGCCCGTTTCCCTGGCAAACAAAAGTAAGCTTCCCCGCTACTGGATGGCAGATTGCAGGAACCACTTGCAACTATCAAACCAGCCCAACTTGGCACTGGTGCCACCTCTGGTCTGGGAACCATCCTGCGTATCGTGGATTCTAAGGAGCCAGCCGGCCACTCCAAGCCACAGGCCCCCAAACAGAACAACGGCGCTTTTCCCTGGAAAACAAAACTCGCCTGCCAACTTTTTGATGGCAGATTATAGGAGCCACTGGGTACTATCAAATCAGCCCAACTTGGCACTGGTGCCACCATGGGTCTGGTCATCATCCTGTAATCGTAGCTGTTCAGGAGACAGCCGGTCACTCCCAGCCATATGCCCCAAGACACAAACCTCGGCCCGTTTCCCTGGCAAACAAAAGTAAGCTGCCCCGATTCTGGATGGCAGATTGCAGGAGCCACTTTGCACCATCAAACCAGCCCGACTTGGCACTGGTTCCCCCTTGGGTCTGGGAAACATCCTGCGTATCGTGGATTCTAAGGAGCCAGCTGGCCACTCCCAGCCACATACCGCCAAACACAATCAATGGCGCTTTTCCCTGGAAAACAAAACTCGCCTGCCAACTTTTTGATGGCAGATTGCAGGAGCCACTTGGTACTATCAAACCAGCCCGTCTTGGCAGTGGTGCCACCTTGGCTCTGGGAACCATGGTGCGTAACGTAGATTCTAAGACGCCAGGGGGCCACTCCCAGCCACAGGCCCCCAAACACAAACAACGGCGCTTTTCCCTGGAAGACAGAACTCGCCTGCCAACATTTGGATGGGAGATTGCATGAGCCACTTGGTACTATCAAACCAGCCCAACTTGGCACTGGTGCCACCATGGGTCTGGTCACCATCCTGCCTATCGTAGCTTTTCAGGAGCCAGCCGGTCACTCTCAGCCATAGGCCCCCAGACACAAACCTCGGCCCGTTTCCCTGGCAAACAAAAGTAAGCTGCCCCGCTTCTGGATGGCAGATTGCAGGAACCACTTGGTAGTATCAAACCAGCCCAACATGGCACTGGTGCCACCTTGGGTCTGGGAACCATGCTGCGTATCGTGGATTCTAAGGAGCCAGCCGGCCACTCCCAGCCACAGGCCCCCAAACTCAAACAACGGCGCTTTTCCCTGGAAAACAAAACTCGCCTGTCAACTTTTTGATGGCAGATTGCAGGAGCCACTTGGTACTATCAAATTAGCCCAACTTGGCACTGGTGCCACCATGGGTCTGGTAACCATCCTGCCTGTCGTAGCTTTTCAGGAGCCAGCCGGTCACTCCCAGCCATAGGCCGCCAGACACAAAGCTCGGCCCTTTTCCCTGGCAAACAAAAGTAAGCTATTGCGCTTCTGGATGGCAGATTGCAGGAGCTACTTCGCACCATCAAACCAGCCCGACTTGGCACTGGTGCCACCTCTGGTCTGGGAACCATCCTGCGTATCGTGGATTCTAATTATCCAGCCGGCCACTCCCAGCCACAGGACCCCAAACACAAACAACGGCGCTTTTCCCTGGAAAACAAAACTCGCCTGCAAACTTTTTGATGGCATATTGCAGGAGCCACTTGGTACTATCAAATCAGCCCAACTTGGCACTGGTGCCACCATGGGTCTGGTCACCATCCTGCCTATCGTAGCTTTTCAGGAGACAGACGGTCAGTCCCAGCCATAGGCCTCGAGATACAAACCTCGGCCCGTTTCCTTGGCAAACACAAGTAAGCTACCACGCTTCTGGATGGCAGATTGCAGGAACTACTTTGCACCATCAAACCAGCCCGACTTGGCACTGGTGCCACCTTGACTCTGGGAACCATGCTGCGTATCGTGGATTCTAATGAGCCAGCTGGCCACTCCCAGCCACATGCCGCCAAACACAAACAACGGCGCTTTTCCCTGGAAAACAAAACTCGCCTGCCTACTTTTTGATGGCAGATTGCAGGAGCCACTTGGTACTATCAAACCAGCCCGACTTGGCACTGGTGCCACCATGTGTATGGTCACCATCCTGCCTATCGTAGCTTTTCAGGACCTAGCCGGTCACTCGAAGCCATAGGCCACCAGACACAAAGCTCGGCCCGTTTCCCTGGCAAACAAAAGTAAGCTGCCCCGCTTCTGGATGGCAGATTGCAAGACGCACTTGCTACTATCAAACCAGCCCAACTTGGCACTGGTGCCACCTTGGGTCTGGGAACCATCCTGCATATCGTGGATTCTAACGAGCCAGCCGGCCACTCCCAGCCACAGGCCCCCAAACAGAACAACGGCGCTTTTCCCTGGAAAACAAAACTCGCCTGCCAACTTTTTGATGGCAGATTACCGGAGCCACTTGGTACTATCAAACCAGCCCAACTTGGCACTGGTGCCACCTCTGGTCTGGTCACCATCCTGCCTATCGTAGCTTTTCCGGAGCCAGCCGGTCACTCCCAGCCATATTCCCCGAGACACAAACCTCGGCCCGTTTCCCTGGCACACAAAAGTAAGCTGCCCCGCTTCTGGATGGCAGATTGAAGGTGCCACTTTGCACCATCGAACTAACCTGACTTGGCACTGGTGCCACCCTGGGTCTGGCAACCATCCTGCGTATCGTGGATTCTAATTAGCCAGCCGGCCACTCCCAGCCACAGGACCCCAAACACAAACAACGGTGCTTTTCCCTGGAAAACAAAACTCGCCTGCCAACATTTTGATGGCAGATTGCAGGAGCCACTTGGTACTATCAAACCAGCCCAACTTGGCACTGGTGCCACCATGGGTCTGGTCACCATCCTGCCTATCGTAGCTTTTCAGGAGCCAGCAGGTCAGTCCCAGCCATAGGCCCCCAGACACAAACCTCGGCCCGTTTCCCTGGCAAAAAAAAGTAAGCTTCCCCGCTACTGGATGGCAGATTGCAGGAACCACTTGCAACTATCAAACCAGCCCAACTTGGCACTGGTGCCACCTCTGGTCTGGGAACCATCCTGCGTATCGTGGATTCTAAGGAGCCAGCCGGCCACTCCCATCCACAGGCCCCCAAACAGAACAACGGCGCTTTTCCCTGGAAAACAAAACTCGCCTGCCAACTTTTTGATGGCAGATTATAGGAGCCACTGGGTACTATCAAATCAGCCCAACATGGCACTGGTGCCACCATGGGTCTGGTCATCATCCTGTAATCGTAGCTGTTCAGGAGACAGCCGGTCACTCCCAGCCATATGCCAGAAGACACAAACCTCGGCCCGTTTCCCTGGCAAACAAAAGTAAGCTGCCCCGATTCTGGATGGCAGATTGCAGGAGCCACTTTGCACCATCAAACCAGCCCGACTTGGCAGTGGTGCCACCTTGGCTCTTGGAACCATGGTGCGTAACGTAGATTCTAAGACGCCAGGGGGCCACTCCCAGCCACAGGCCCCCAAACACAAACAACGGCGCTTTTCCCTGGAAAACAGAACTCGCCTGCAAACTTTTGGATGGGAGATTGCATGAGCCACTTGGTACTATCAAACCAGCCCGACTTGGCACTGGTGCCACCATGGGTCTGGTCACCATCCTGCCTATCGTAGCTTTTCAGGAGCCAGCCGGTCACTCTCAGCCATAGGCCCCAAGACACAAACCTCGGCCCGTTTCCCTGGCAAACAAAAGTAAGCTGCCCCGCTCCTGGATGGCAGATTGCAGGAACCACTTGGTACTATCAAACCAGCCCAACATGGCACTGGTGCCACCTTGGGTCTGGGAACCATGCTGCGTATCGTGGATTCTAAGGAGCCAGCCGGCCACTCCCAGCCACAGGCCCCCAAACTCAAACAACGGCGCTTTTCCCTGGAAAACAAAACTTGCCTGCAAACATTTTGATGGCAGATTGCATGAGCCACTTGGTACTATCAAATTAGCCCAACTTGGCACTGGTGCCACCATGGGTCTGGTAACCATCCTGCCTATCGTAGCTTTTCAGGAGCCAGCCGGTCACTCCCAGCCATAGGCCCCCAGACACAAACCTCGGCCCGTTTCCCTGGCAAACAAAAGTAAGCTATTGCGCTTCTGGATGGCAGATTGCAGGAGCTACTTCGCACCATCAAACCAGCCCGACTTGGCACTGGTGCCACCTCTGGTCTGGGAACCATCCTGCGTATCGTGGATTCTAATTATCCAGCCGGCCACTCCCAGCCACAGGCCCCAAAAAACAAACAACGGCGCTTTTCCCTGGAAAACAAAACTCGCCTGCAAACTTTTTGATGGCATATTGCAGGAGCCACTTGGTACTATCAAATCAGCCCAACTTGGCACTGGTGCCACCATGGGTCTGGTCACCATCCTGCCTATCGTAGCTTTTCAGGAGCCAGCCGGTCACTCTCAGCCATAGGCCGCCAGACACAAACCTCGGCCCGTTTCCCTGGCAAACAAAATTAAGCTGCCCCGCTTCTGGATGGCAGATTGCAGGAGCCACTTGGTACTATCAAACCAGCCCGACTTGGCACTGGTGCCACCATGTGTATGGTCACCATCCTGCCTATCGTAGTTTTTCAGGAGCCAGCCGGTCACTCCTAGCCATAGGCCGCCAGACACAAACCTCGGCCCGTTTCCCTGGCAAACAAAATTAAGCTGCCCCGCTTCTGGATGGCAGATTGCAGGAGCCACTTGGTACTATCAAACCAGCCCGACTTGGCACTGGTGCCACCTTGGCTCTGGGAACCATGCTGCGTAACGTAGATTCTAAGGCGCCAGGCAGCCACTCCCAGCCACAGGCCCCCAAACACAAACAACGGTGCTTTTCCCTGGAAAACAAAACTCGCCTGCCAACATTTTGATGGCAGATTGCAGGAGCCACTTGGTACTATCAAACCAGCCCAACTTGGCACTGGTGCCACCATGGGTCTGGTCACCATCCTGCCTAGCATAGTTTTTCAGAAGCCAGCCGGTCACTCCCAGCCATAGACCCCCAGACAGGAACCTCGGCCCGTTTCCATGGAAAACAAAAGTAAGCTGCCCCGCTTCTGGATGGCAGATTGCAGGAGCCACTTGGTACTATCAAACCAGCCCAACTTGGCACTGGTGCCACCATGGGTCTGGCAAACATCCTGCCTATCGTGGCTTTTCCGGAGCCAGCCAGTCACTCCCTGCCCTAGGGCCCCAGACAAATACCTCGGCCCGTTTCCCTGGCAAACAAAAGTAAGCTGCCCTGCTTCTGGATGGCAGATTGCAGGAGCCACTTTGCACCATCAAACCAGCCCGACTTGGCACTGGTGCCACCTTGGATCTGGGAACCATGCTGCGTATCGTGGATTCTAAGACGACAGGCGGCCCCTCCCAGCCACAGGGCCCCAAACACAAACAACGGCGCTTTTCCCTGGAAAACAAAACTCGCCTGCCAACTTTTTGATGGCAGATTGCAGGAGCCACTTGGTACTATCAAACCAGCCCAACTTGGCACTGGTGCCACCACTGGTCTGGGAACCATCCTGCGTATCGTGGATTCTAAGGAGCCAGCCGGCCACTCCCAGCCGCAGGACCCCAGACACAAAGCTCTGCCCGTTTCCCTGACAAACAAAATTAAGCTACCCCGCTTCTGGATGGCAGATTGCAGG
This sequence comes from Melospiza georgiana, assembly GCF_028018845.1. NCBI lineage: Eukaryota > Metazoa > Chordata > Aves > Passeriformes > Passerellidae > Melospiza > Melospiza georgiana. The sequence continues at coordinate 31,061,667 of NC_080435.1, forward strand.
AGCTATTTAGTACTATCAAACCAGCCCGACTTGGCACTGGTGCCACCTTTGCTCTGGGAACCATCCTGCCTATTGTGGATTTTGTGGGGTCAGCCGGCCACTCTCAGCCATATGCCCTCAAACACAAACCACGGCCCTTTTCTCTGGCAAACAAAACTCAACTGCCCCACTTCTGGAAGGCAAATTGCAGGACGCACTTTTTACTACAAAAACAGCCCAACTTGGCACTGGTGCCACCTTGGGTCTGGGAACCATCCTGCCTATCGTGGATTTTCAGGGGCTAGCCAGCCACTCCCAGCCACAGGCCCCCAAACACAAACAACGGCGCTTTTCCCTGGAAAACAAAACTCGCCTGCCAACTTTTTGATGGCAGATTGCAGGAGCCACTTGGTGCTATCAAACCAGCACGACTTGGCACTGGTGCCACCGTGGGTCTGGTCACAATCCTGCCTATCGTAGCTTTTCAGGAGCCAACCGGTCACTCCCAGCCATAGGCGACCAGACACAAATCTCTGCCCATTTCCATGGTAAACAAAAGTAAGCTGCCCTGGTTCTGGATGGCAGATTGCAGGAACCGCTTGGTACTATCAAACCAGCCCGACGTGGCACTGGTGCCACCTTGGGTCTTGGAACCATCCTGCGTATCGTGGATTCTAAGGCGCCAGGCAGCCACTCCCAGCCACAGGCCCCCAAACACAAACAACGGTGCTTTTCCCTGGAAAACAAAACTCGCCTGCCAACATTTTGATGGCAGATTTCAGGAGCCACTTGGTCCTATCAAACCAGCCCAACTTGGCACCGCTGCTACCATGGGTCTGGTCAGCATCCTGCCTATCGGAGCTTTTCAGGAGCCAGCCGGTCAGTCCCAGCCATAGGCCCCAAACACAAAGCTCTGCCCGTTTCCCTGGCAAACAATAGTAAGCTACCCCGCTTCTGGATGGCAGATTGCAGGAGCCATTTTGAACCATCAAACCAGCCCGACTTGGCACTGGTGCCACCTTGGATCTCGGAACCATCCTGCCTATCGTGGATTTTCAGGGGCCAGCCGGCCACTCTCAGCCATAAGCCCCCAAACAACAACCACGGCCCTTTTCTCTGGCCAACAAAACTCAACTGCCCCTCTTCTGGATGGCAAATTGCAGGAGCCACTTGCTACTACAAAACCAGCCCAACTTGGCACTGGTGCCACCTTGGGTCTAGTCACCATTCTGCATATCGTGCATTTTAATGAGCCAGCTGGCCACTCCCAGCCATAGGCCCCCAGCCACAAACCTCGGCCCGTTTCCCTGGCAAACAAATGTTAGCTACCCCGCTTCTGGATTGCAGATTGCAGGAGCCACTTTGCACCATCAAACCAGCCCAACTTGGCACTGGTGCCACCGTGGGTCTGGGAACCATGCTGCGTAACGTAGATTCTAAGGCGCCAGCCGGCCACTCCGAGCCACAGGCCCACAAACACAATAAACGGCGCTTTTCCCTGGAAAACAAAACTCGCCTGCCAACATTTTGATGGCAGATTGCAGGAGCCACTTGGTACTATCAAACCAGACCAACTTGGCACTGGTGCCACCATGGGTCTTGTCACCATACTGCCTATCGTAGCTTTTCAGGAGCCAGCCGGTCACTCCCAGCCATAGGCCCCCAAATAAAAACAACGGCGCTTTTCCCTGGAAAACAAAACTCGCCTGCCAAATTTTTGATGGCAGATTGCAGGAGCCACTTGGTACTATCAAACCAGCCCAACTTGGCACTGGTGCCACCATGGGTCTGGGAACCATGCTGTGTATCGTAGATTCTAATTAGCCAGCCGGCCACTCCCAACCATAGGCCCCCAAACAAAAAGAACGGCGCTTTTCCCTGGAAAACAAAACTCGCCTACCAACTTTTTGATGGCAGATTGCAGGAGCCACTTCGTGCTATCAAACCAGCGCAACTTGGCACTGGTGCCACCATGGGTCTTGTCACAATCCTGCCTATCGTAGCTTTTCAGGAGCCAGCCGGTCACTCCCAGCCACAGGCGCCCAGACACAAAGCTTGGCCCATTTCCATGGTAAATAAAAGTAAGCTGTCCCGCTTCTGCATGGCAGATTTCAGGAACCACTTGGTACTATCAAACCAGCCCAACTTGGCACTGGTGCCTCCATGGGTCTGGTAACCATCCTGCCTATCGTAGCTTTTCAGGAGCCAGCCGGTCACTCCCAGCCATAGGCCCCAGACACAAAGCTCTGCCCGATTCCCTGGCAAACAAATGTAAGCTACCCCGCTTCTGGATGGCAGATTTCAGGAGCCACTTTGAACCATCAAACCAGCCCGACTTGGCACTGGTGCCACCTCTGGTCTGGGAACCATCCTGCGTATCATGGATTCTAAGGAGCCAGCTGGCCACTCCAGGTCAAAGGCCCCCAAACACAAACAACGGCGCTTTTCCCTGGAAAACATAACTGGCCGGCCAACTTTTTGATGGCAGATTGCAGGAGCCACTTGGTACTATCAAACCAGCCCAACTTGGCACTGGTGCCACCATGGGTCTGGTCACCATCCTGCCTATCGTAGCTTTTCAGGAGCCAGCCGGTCACTCCCAGCCATAGGCCCCCAGACACAAACCTCGGCCCGTTTCCCTGGCAAACAAAAGTAAGCTGCCCCGCTTCTGGATGGCAGATTGCAGGAGCCACTTGGTACTATCAAACCAGCCCGACTTGGCACTGGTGCCCCCATGGGTCTGGTAACCATGCTGCGTAACGTAGATTCTAAGGCGCCAGGCGGCCACTCCCAGCCACAGGCCGCCAAACACAAACAACGGCGCTTTTCCCTGGAAAACAAAACTCGCCTACCAACTTTTTGATTGCAGATTGCAGGAGCCACTTGGTACTATCAAACCAGCCCAACTTGGCACTGCTGCCACTATGGGTCTGGTCACCATCCTGCCTATCGTAGCTTTTTAGGAGCCAGCCAGTCACTCTCAGCCATAGGCCGCCAGACACAAACCTCGGCCCGTTTCCCTGGCAAACAAAAGTAAGCTGCCCCGCTTCTGGATGGCAGATTGCAGGAGCCACTTGGTACTATCAAACCAGCCCGACTTGGCACTGGTGCCACCTTGGCTCTGGGAACCATGCTGCGTAACGTAGATTCTAAGGCGACAGGCGGCCACTCCCAACCACAGGCCCCCAAACACAAACAACGGCGCTTTTCCCTGGAAAACAAAACTGGCCTGCCAACTTTTTGATGGCAGATTGCAGGAGCCACTTGGTACTATCAAACCAGCCCAACTTGGCTCTGCTGCCACCATGGGTCTGGTCAGCATCCTGCCTATCGGAGCATTTCAGGAGCCAGCCGGTCACTCCCAGCCATAGGCCGCCAGACACAAACCTCGGCCCGTTTCCCTGGCAAACAAAAGTAAGCTGCCCCGCTTCTGGATGGCAGATTGCAGGAGCCACATGGTACTATCAAACCAGCCCAACTTGGCACTGGTGCCTCCATGGGTCTGGTAACCATCCTGCCTATCGTAGCTTTTCAGGAGCCAGCCGGTCAGTCCCAGCCATAGGCCCCAAACACAAATCTCTGCCCGTTTCCTCGGCGAACAAAAGTAAGCTACCCCGCTTCAGGATGGCAGATTGCAGGAGCCACTTGGTACTATCAAATTAGCCCAACTTGGCACTGGTGCCACCATGGGTCTGGTCACCATCCTGCCTATCGTAGCTTTTCAGGAGCCAGCCGGTCACTCCCAGCCATAGGCCCCCAGACAAAAACCTCGGCCCGTTTCCCTGGCAAACAAAAGTAAGCTGCCCCGCTTCTGGATGGCAGATTGCGGGAGCCACTTGGTACTATCAAATCAGCCCAACTTGGCACTGGTGCCCCCATGGGTCTGGTAACCATGCTGCGTAACGTAGATTCTAAGGCGCCAGCCGGCCACTCCCATCCACAGGCCCCCAAACACAAACAACGGCGCTTTTCCCTGGAAAACAAAACCCGCCTACCAAATTTTGATGGCAGATTGCAGGAGCCACTTGGTACTATGAAACCAGCCCAACTTGGCACTGCTGCCACCATGGGTCTGGTCAGCATCCTGCCTATCGGAGCTTTTCAGGAGCCAGCCGGTCACTCCCAGCCATAGGCCGCCAGACACAAACCTCGGCCCGTTTCCCTGGCAAACAAAAGTAAGCTGCCCCTCTTCTGGATGGCAGATTGCAGGAGCCACTTGGTACTATCAAACCAGCCCAACTTGGCACTGGTGCCTCCATGGGTCTGGTCACCATCCTGCCTATCGTAGCTTTTCAGGAGCCAGCCGGTCAGTCCCAGCCAGAGGCCCCAAACACAAATCTCTGCCCGTTTCCTCGGCAAACAAAAGTAAGCTACCCCGCTTCAGGATGGCAGATTGCAGGAGCCACTTTGAACCATCAAACCAGCCCGACTTGGCACTGGTGCCACCTCGGGTCTGGGAACCATCCTGCGTATCGTGGATTCTAAGGAGCCAGCCGGCCACTCCCAGCCACAGGGCCCCAAACACAAACAACGGCGCTTTTCCCTGGAAAACAAAACTCGCCTTCCAAATTTTGATGGCAGATTGCAGGAGCCACTTGGTACTATCAAATCAGCCCAACTTGGCACTGCTGCTACCATGGGTCTGGTAATCATCCTGCCTACTGTAGCTTTTCAGGAGCCAGCCGGTCACTCCCAACCATAGGCCCCCAGAAAAAAACCTCGGCCCGTTTCCCTGGCAAACAAAAGTAAGCTGCCCCGCTTCTGGATGGCAGATTGCAGGAGCCACTTGGTACTATCAAACCAGCCCGACTTGGCACTGGTGCCACCTTGGCTCTGGGAACCATGCTGCGTAACGTAGATTCTAAGGCGCCAGGCGGCCACTCCCAACCACAGACCCCCAAACAAAGACAACGGCGCTTTTCCCTGGAAAACAAAACTCGCCTACCAACTTTTTGATGGCAGATTGCAGGAGCCACTTCGTGCTATCAAACCAGCCCAACTTGGCACTGCTGCCACCATGGGTCTGGTCAGCATCCTGCCTATCGGAGCATTTCAGGAGCCAGCCGGTCACTCCCAGCCATAGGCCGCCAGACACAAACCTCGGCCCGTTTCCCTGGCAAACAAAAGTAAGCTGCCCCGCTTCTGGATGGCAGATTGCAGGAGCCACTTGGTACTATCAAACCAGCCCAACTTGGCACTGGTGCCTCCATGGGTCTGGTAACCATCCTGCCTATCGTAGCTTTTCAGGAGCCAGCCGGTCAGTCCCAGCCATAGGCCCCAAACACAAATCTCTGCCCGTTTCCTCGGCAAACAAAAGTAAGCTACCCCGCTTCAGGATGGCAGATTGCAGGAGCCACTTTGAACCATCAAACCAGCCCGACTTGGCACTGGTGCCACCTCGGGTCTGGGAACCATCCTGCGTATCGTGGATTCTAAGGAGCCAGCCGGCCACTCCCAGCCACAGGGCCCCAAACACAAACAACGGCGCTTTTCCCTGGAAAACAAAACTCGCCTTCCAAATTTTGATGGCAGATTGCAGGAGCCACTTGGTACTATCAAACCAGCCCAACTTGGCACTGGTGCCACCACTGGTCTGGTAACCATCCTGTGTATCGTGGATTCTAAGGAGCCAGCCGGCGACTCCCAGCCACAGGACCCCAGGCAAAAAGCTCTGCTTGTTTCCCTGACCAACAAAATTAAGCTACCCCGCTTCTGGATGGCAGATTGCAGGAGCTATTTAGTACTATCAAACCAGCCCGACTTGGCACTGGTGCCACCTTGGCTCTGGGAACCATCCTGCCTATTGTGGATTTTGTGGTGTCAGCCGGCCACTCTCAGCCATATGCCCTCAAACACAAACCACGGCCCTTTTCTCTGGCAAACAAAACTCAACTGCCCCTCTTCTGGAAGGCAAATTGCAGGACGCACTTGGTACTAAAAAAACAGCCCAACTTGGCACTGGTGCCACCTCTGGTCTGGGAACCATCCTGCGTATCGTGGATTCTAAGGAGCCAGCCGGCCACTCCCAGGCACAGGCCCCCAAACACAAACAACGGCGCTTTTCCCTGGAAAACAAAACTCGCCTACCAACTTTTTGATGGCAGATTGCAGGAGCCACTTCGTGCTATCAAACCAGCGCAACTTGGCACTGGTGCCACCATGGGTCTTGTCACAATCCTGCCTATCGTAGCTTTTCAGGAGCCAGCCGGTCACTCCCAGCCACAGGCGCCCAGACACAAAGCTCGGCCCATTTCCATGGTAAATAAAAGTAAGCTGTCCCGCTTCTGCATGGCAGATTTCAGGAACCACTTGGTACTATCAAACCAGCCCAACTTGGCACTGGTGCCTCCATGGGTCTGGTAACCATCCTGCCTATCGTAGCTTTTCAGGAGCCAGCCGGTCACTCCCAGCCATAGGCCCCAGACACAAAGCTCTGCCCGATTCCCTGGCAAACAAAAGTAAGCTACCCCGCTTCTGGATGGCAGATTGCAGGAGCCACTTTGAACCATCAAACCAGCCCGACTTGGCACTGGTGCCACCTCTGGTCTGGGAACCATCCTGCATATCGTGGATTCTAAGGAGCCAGCTGGCCACTCCCGGTCACAGGCCCCCAAACACAAACAACGGCGCTTTTCCCTGGAAAACATAACTGGCCTGCCAAATTTTTGATGGCAGATTGCAGGAGCCACTTGGTACTATCAAACCAGCCCAACTTGGCACTGGTGCCACCATGGGTCTGGTCACCATCCTGCCTATCGTAGCTTTTCAGGAGCCAGCCGGTCACAGCCAACCATAGGCCCCCAGAAAAAAACCTCGGCCCGTTTCCCTGGCAAACAAAAGTAAGCTAACCCGCTTCTGGATGGCAGATTGCAGGAGCCACTTTGCACCATCAAACTATCCCGACTTGGCACTGGTGCCACCTCGGGTCTGGGAACCATCCTGCGTATTGTGGATTCTAATTAGCCAGCCGGCCACTCCCAGCCACAGGCCCCCAAACACAAACAACGGCGCTTTTCCCTGGAAAACAAAACTCGCCTGCCAACTTTTTGATGGCAGATTGCAGGAGCCACTTGGTACTATCAAACCAGCCCAACTTGGCACTGGTGCCACCACTGGTCTGGTAACCATCCTGTGTATCGTGGATTCTAAGGAGCCAGCCGGCGACTCCCAGCCACAGGACCCCAGGCAAAAAGCTCTGCTTGTTTCCCTGACCAACAAAATTAAGCTACCCCGCTTCTGGATGGCAGATTGCAGGAGCTATTTAGTACTATCAAACCAGCCCGACTTGGCACTGGTGCCACCTTGGCTCTGGGAACCATCCTGCCTATTGTGGATTTTTTGGTGTCAGCCGGCCACTCTCAGCCATATGCCCTCAAACACAAACCACGGCCCTTTTCTCTGGCAAACAAAACTCAACTGCCCCTCTTCTGGAAGGCAAATTGCAGGACGCACTTGGTACTAAAAAAACAGCCCAACTTGGCACTGGTGCCACCTCTGGTCTGGGAACCATCCTGCGTATCGTGGATTCTAAGGAGCCAGCCGGCCACTCCCAGGCACAGGCCCCCAAACACAAACAACGGCGCTTTTCCCTGGAAAACAAAACTCGCCTACCAACTTTTTGATGGCAGATTGCAGGAGCCACTTCGTGCTATCAAACCAGCGCAACTTGGCACTGGTGCCACCATGGGTCTTGTCACAATCCTGCCTATCGTAGCTTTTCAGGAGCCAGCCGGTCACTCCCAGCCACAGGCGCCCAGACACAAAGCTCGGCCCATTTCCATGGTAAATAAAAGTAAGCTGTCCCGCTTCTGCATGGCAGATTTCAGGAACCACTTGGTACTATCAAACCAGCCCAACTTGGCACTGGTGCCTCCATGGGTCTGGTAACCATCCTGCCTATCGTAGCTTTTCAGGAGCCAGCCGGTCACTCCCAGCCATAGGCCCCAGACACAAAGCTCTGCCCGATTCCCTGGCAAACAAAAGTAAGCTACCCCGCTTCTGGATGGCAGATTGCAGGAGCCACTTTGAACCATCAAACCAGCCCGACTTGGCACTGGTGCCACCTCTGGTCTGGGAACCATCCTGCGTATCGTGGATTCTAAGGAGCCAGCTGGCCACTCCCGGTCACAGGCCCCCAAACACAAACAACGGCGCTTTTCCCTGGAAAACATAACTGGCCTGCCAACTTTTTGATGGCAGATTGCAGGAGCCACTTGGTACTATCAAACCAGCCCAACTTGGCACTGGTGCCACCATGGGTCTGGTCACCATCCTGCCTATCGTAGCTTTTCAGGAGCCAGCCGGTCAGTCCCAGCCATAGGCCCCCAGACACAAACCTCGGCCCGTTTCCCTGGCAAACAAAAGTAAGCTGCCCCGCTTCTGGATGGCAGATTGCAGGAGCCACTTGGTACTATCAAACCAGCCCGACTTGGCACTGGTGCCCCCATGGGTCTGGTAACCATGCTGCGTAACGTAGATTCTAAGGCGCCAGGCGGCCACTCCCAGCCACATGCCGCCAAACACAAACAACGGCGCTTTTCCCTGGAAAACAAAACTCGCCTACCAACTTTTTGATTGCAGATTGCAGGAGCCACTTGGTACTATCAAACCAGCCCAACTTGGCACTGCTGCCACTATGGGTCTGGTCACCATCCTGCCTATCGTAGCTTTTTAGGAGCCAGCCAGTCACTCTCAGCCATAGGCCGCCAGACACAAACCTCGGCCCGTTTCCCTGGCAAACAAAAGTAAGCTGCCCCGCTTCTGGATGGCAGATTGCAGGAGCCACTTGGTACTATCAAACCAGCCCGACTTGGCACTGGTGCCACCTTGGCTCTGGGAACCATGCTGCGTAACGTAGATTCTAAGGCGCCAGGCGGCCACTCCCAACCACAGACCCCCAAACAAAAACAACGGCGCTTTTCCCTGGAAAACAAAACTGGCCTGCCAACTTTTTGATGGCAGATTGCAGGAGCCACTTGGTACTATCAAACCAGCCCAAATTGGCACTGGTGCCACCATGGATCTGGTCACCATCCTGCCTATCGTAGCTTTTCAGGAGCCAGCCGGTCACTCCCAGCCATAGGCCGCCAGACAAAAACATCGGCCCGTTTCCCTGGCAAACAAAAGTAAGCTGCCCCGCTTCTGGATGGCAGATTGCAGGAGCCACTTGGTACTATCAAACCAGCCCGACTTGGCACTGGTGCCCCCATGGGTCTGGTAACCATGCTGCGTAACGTATATTCTAAGGCGCCAGCCGGCCACTTCCATCCACAGGCCCCCAAACACAAACAACGGCGCTTTTCCCTGGAAAACAAAACTCGCCTACCAAATTTTTGATGGCAGATTGCAGGAGCCACTTGGTACTATCAAACCAGCCCAACTTGGCACTGCTGCCACCATGGGTCTGGTCAGCATCCTGCCTATCGTAGCTTTTCAGGAGCCAGCCGGTCACTCCCAGCCATAGGCCGCCAGACACAAACCTCGGCCCGTTTCCCTGGCAAACAAAAGTAAGCTGCCCCGCTTCTGGATGACAGATTGCAGGAGCCACTTGGTACTATCAAACCAGCCCAACTTGGCACTGGTGTCTCCATGGGTCAGGTCACCATCCTGCCTATCGTAGCTTTTCAGGAGCCAGCCGGTCAGTCCCAGCCATAGGCCCCAAACACAAATCTCTGCCCGTTTCCTCGGCAAACAAAAGTAAGCTACCCCGCTTCAGGATGGCAGATTGCAGGAGCCACTTTGAACCATCAAACCAGCCCGACTTGGCACTGGTGCCACCTCGGGTCTGGGAACCATCCTGCGTATCGTGGATTCTAAGGAGCCAGCCGGCCACTCCCAGCCACAGGGCCCCAAACACAAACAACGGCGCTTTTCCCTGGAAAACAAAACTCGCCTTCCAAATTTTGATGGCAGATTGCAGGAGCCACTTGGTACTATCAAATCAGCCCAACTTGGCACTGCTGCTACCATGGGTCTGGTAATCATCCTGCCTACTGTAGCTTTTCAGGAGCCAGCCGGTCACTCCCAACCATAGGCCCCCAGAAAAAAACCTCGGCCCGTTTCCCTGGCAAACAAAAGTAAGCTGCCCCGCTTCTGGATGGCAGATTGCAGGAGCCACTTGGTACTATCAAACCAGCCCGACTTGGCACTGGTGCCACCTTGGCTCTGGGAACCATGCTGCGTAACGTAGATTCTAAGGCGCCAGGCGGCCACTCCCAACCACAGACCCCCAAACAAAAACAACGGCGCTTTTCCCTGGAAAACAAAACTCGCCTACCAACTTTTTGATGGCAGATTGCAGGAGCCACTTCGTGCTATCAAACCAGCGCAACTTGGCACTGGTGCCACCATGGGTCTTGTCACAATCCTGCCTATCGTAGCTTTTCAGGAGCCAGCCGGTCACTCCCAGCCACAGGCGCCCAGACACAAAGCTCGGCCCATTTCCATGGTAAATAAAAGTAAGCTGTCCCGCTTCTGCATGGCAGATTTCAGGAACCACTTGGTACTATCAAACCAGCCCAACTTGGCACTGGTGCCTCCATGGGTCTGGTAACCATCCTGCCTATCGTAGCTTTTCAGGAGCCAGCCGGTCAGTCCCAGCCATAGGCCCCAGACACAAAGCTCTGCCCGATTCCCTGGCAAACAAAAGTAAGCTACCCCGCTTCTGGATGGCAGATATCAGGAGCCACTTTGAACCATCAAACCAGCCCGACTTGGCACTGGTGCCACCTCTGGTCTGGGAACCATCCTGCGTATCGTGGATTCTAAGGAGCCAGCTGGCCACTCCCGGTCACAGGCCCCCAAACACAAACAACGGCGCTTTTCCCTGGAAAACATAACTGGCCTGCCAAATTTTTGATGGCAGATTGCAGGAGCCACTTGGTACTATCAAACCAGCCCAACTTGGCACTGGTGCCACCATGGGTCTGGTCACCATCCTGCCTATCGTAGCTTTTCAGGAGCCAGCCGGTCACTCCCAGCCATAGGCCCCCAGACACAAACCTCGGCCCGTTTCCCTGGCAAACAAAAGTAAGCTGCCCCGCTTCTGGATGGCAGATTGCAGGAGCCACTTGGTACTATCAAACCAGCCCGACTTGGCACTGGTGCCCCCATGGGTCTGGTAACCATGCTGCGTAACGTAGATTCTAAGGCGCCAGGTGGCCACTCCCAGCCACAGGCCGCCAAACACAAACAACGGCGCTTTTCCCTGGAAAACAAAACTCGCCTACCAACTTTTTGATTGCAGATTGCAGGAGCCACTTGGTACTATCAAACCAGCCCAACTTGGCACTGCTGCCACTATGGGTCTGGTCACCATCCTGCCTATCGTAGCTTTTTAGGAGCCAGCCAGTCACTCTCAGCCATAGGCCGCCAGACACAAACCTCGGCCCGTTTCCCTGGCAAACAAAAGTAAGCTGCCCCGCTTCTGAATGGCAGATTGCAGGAGCCACTTGGTACTATCAAACCAGCCCGACTTGGCACTGGTGCCACCTTGGCTCTGGGAACCATGCTGCGTAACGTAGATTCTAAGGCGCCAGGCGGCCACTCCCAACCACAGGCCCCCAAACACAAACAACGGCGCTTTTCCCTGGAAAACAAAACTGGCCTGCCAACTTTTTGATTGCAGATTGCAGGAGCCACTTGGTACTATGAAACCAGCCCAACTTGGCACTGCTGCCACCATGGGTCTGGTCAGCATCCTGCCTATCGGAGCATTTCAGTAGCCAGCCGGTCACTCCCAGCCATAGGCCACCAGACACAAACCTCGGCCCGTTTCCCTGGCAAACAAAAGTAAGCTGCCCCGCTTCTGGATGGCAGATTGCAGGAGCCACTTGGTACTATCAAACCAGCCCAACTTGGCACTGGTGCCGCCATGGGTCTGGTAACCATCCTGCCTATCGTAGCTTTTCAGGAGCCAGCCAGTCAGTCCCAGCCATAGGCCCCAAACACAAATCTCTGCCCGTTTCCTCGGCAAACAAAAGTAAGCTACCCCGCTTCAGGATGGCAGATTGCAGGAGCCACTTTGAACCATCAAACCAGCCCGACTTGGCACTGGTGCCACCTCGGGTCTGGGAACCATCCTGCGTATCGTGGATTCTAAGGAGCCAGCCGGCCACTCCCAGCCACAGGGCCCCAAACACAAACAACGGCGCTTTTCCCTGGAAAACAAAACTCGCCTTCCAAATTTTGATGGCAGATTGCAGGAGCCACTTGGTACTATCAAATCAGCCCAACTTGGCACTGCTGCTACCATGGGTCTGGTCACCATCCTGCCTATCGTAGCTTTTCAGGAGCCAGCCGGTCACTCCCAGCCATAGGCCCCCAGACACAAACCTCGGCCCGTTTCCCTGGCAAACAAAAGTAAGCTGCCCCGCTTCTGGATGGCAGATTGCAGGAGCCACTTGGTACTATCAAACCAGCCCGACTTGGCACTGGTGCCCCCATGGGTCTGGTAACCATGCTGCGTAACGTAGATTCTAAGGCGCCATGCGGCCACTCCCAGCCACAGGCCGCCAAACACAAACAACGGCGCTTTTCCCTGGAAAACAAAACTCGCCTACCAACTTTTAGAATGCAGATTGCAGGAGCCACTTGGTACTATCAAACCAGCCCAACTTGGCACTGCTGCCACTATGGGTCTGGTCACCATCCTGCCTATCGTAGCTTTTTAGGAGCCAGCCAGTCACTCTTAGCCATAGGCCGCCAGACACAAACCTCGGCCCGTTTCCCTGGCAAACAAAAGTAAGCTGCCCCGCTTCTGGATGGCAGATTGCAGGAGCCACTTGGTACTATCAAACCAGCCCGACTTGGCACTGGTGCCACCTTGGCTCTGGGAACAATGCTGCGTAACGTAGATTCTAAGGCGCCAGGCGGCCACTCCCAACCACAGACCCCCAAACAAAAACAACGGCGCTTTTCCCTGGAAAACAAAACTCGCCTGCCAAATTTTTGATGGCAGAGTGCAGGAGCCACTTGGTACTATCAAACCAGCCCAAATTGGCACTGGTGCCACCATGGGTCTGGTCACCATCCTGGCTATCGTAGCTTTTCAGGAGCCAGCCGGTCACTCCCAGCCATAGGCCCCCAGACAAAAACCTCGGCCCGTTTCCCTGGCAAACAAAAGTAAGCTGCCCCGCTTCTGGATGGCAGATTGCGGGAGCCACTTGGTACTATCAAACCAGCCCAACTTGGCACTGGTGCCACCATGGGTCTGGGAACCATGCTGCGTAACGTAGATTCTAAGGCGCCAGCCGGCCACTCCCATCCACAGGCCCCCAAACACAAACAACGGCGCTTTTCCCTGGAAAACAAAACTGGCCTGCCAACTTTTTGATGGCAGATTGCAGGAGCCACTTGGTACTATCAAACCAGCCCAACTTGGCACTGCTGCCACCATGGGTCTGGTCAGCATCCTGCCTATCGGAGCTTTTCAGGAGCCAGCCGGTCACTCCCAGCCATAGGCCGCCAGACACAAACCTCGGCCCGTTTCCCTGGCAAACAAAAGTAAGCTGCCCCGCTTCTGGATGGCAAATTGCAGGAGCCACTTGGTACTATCAAACCAGCCCAACTTGGCACTGGTGCCTCCATGGGTCTGGTAACCATCCTGCCTATCGTAGCTTTTCAGGAGCCAGCCGGTCAGTCCCAGCCATAGGCCCCAAACACAAATCTCTGCCCGTTTCCTCGGCAAACAAAAGTAAGCTACCCCGCTTCAGGATGGCAGATTGCAGGAGCCACTTTGAACCATCAAACCAGCCCGACTTGGCACTGGTGCCACCTCGGGTCTGGGAACCATCCTGCGTATCGTGGATTCTAAGGAGCCAGCCGGCCACTCCCAGCCACAGGGCCCCAAACACAAACAACGGCGCTTTTCCCTGGAAAACATAACTCGCCTTCCAAATTTTGATGGCAGATTGCAGGAGCCACTTGGTACTATCAAATCAGCCCAACTTGGCACTGCTGCTGCCATGGGTCTGGTAATCATCCTGCCTACTGTAGCTTTTCAGGAGCCAGCCGGTCACTCCCAACCATAGGCCCCCAGAAAAAAACCTCGGCCCGTTTCCCTGGCAAACAAAAGTAAGCTAACCCGCTTCTGGATGGCAGATTGCAGGAGCCACTTTGCACCATCAAACTATCCCGACTTGGCACTGGTGCCACCTCGGGTCTGGGAACCATCCTGCGTATCGTGGATTCTGATTAGCCAGCCGGCCACTCCCAGCCACAGGCCCCCAAACACAAACAACGGCGCTTTTCTCTGCAAAACAAAACTCGCCTGCCAACTTTTTGATGGCAGATTGCAGGAGCCACTTGGTACTATCAAACCAGCCCAACTTGGCACTGGTGCCACCACTGGTCTGGTAACCATCCTGTGTATCGTGGATTCTAAGGAGCCAGCCGGCCACTCCCAGCCACAGGACCCCAGGCAAAAAGCTCTGCCCGTTTCCCTGACAAACATAATTAAGCTACCCTGCTTCTGGATGGCAGATTGCAGGAGCTATTTAGTACTATCAAACCAGCCCGACTTGGCACTGGTGCCACCTTGGCTCTGGGAACCATCCTGCCTATTGTGGATTTTGTGGTGTCAGCCGGCCACTCTCAGCCATATGCCCTCAAACACAAACCACGGCCATTTTCTCTGGCAAACAAAACTCAACTGCCCCTCTTCTGGAAGGCAAATTGCAGGACGCACTTGGTACTACAAAAACAGCCCAACTTGGCACTGGTGCCACCTCTGGTCTGGGAACCATCCTGCGTATCGTGGATTCTAAGGAGCCAGCCGGCCACTCCCAGGCACAGGCCCCCAAACACAAACAACGGCTCTTTTCCCTGGAAAACAAAACTCGCCTACCAACTTTTTGATGGCAGATTGCAGGAGCCACTTCGTGCTATCAAACCAGCGCAACTTGGCACTGGTGCCACCATGGGTCTTGTCACAATCCGGCCTATCGTAGCTTTTCAGGAGCCAGCCGGTCACTCCCAGCCACAGGCGCCCAGACACAAAGCTCGGCCCATTTCCATGGTAAATAAAAGTAAGCTGTCCCGCTTCTGCATGGCAGATTTCAGGAACCACTTGGTACTATCAAACCAGCCCAACTTGGCACTGGTGCCACCATGGGTCTGGGAACCATGCTGCGTAACGTAGATTCTAAGGCGCCAGCCGGCCACTCCCATCCACAGGCCCCCAAACACAAACAACGGCGCTTTTCCCTGGAAAACAAAACTGGCCTGCCAACTTTTTGATGGCAGATTGCAGGAGCCACTTGGTACTATGAAACCAGCCCAACTTGGCACTGCTGCCACCATGGGTCTGGTCAGCATCCTGCCTATCGGAGCTTTTCAGGAGCCAGCCAGTCACTCCCAGCCATAGGCCGCCAGACACCAACCTCGGCCCGTTTCCCTGGCAAACAAAAGTAAGCTGCCCCGCTTCTGGATGGCAAATTGCAGGAGCCACTTGGTACTATCAAACCAGCCCAACTTGGCACTGGTGCCTCCATGGGTCTGGTAACCATCCTGCCTATCGTAGCTTTTCAGGAGCCAGCCGGTCAGTCCCAGCCATAGGCCCCAAACACAAATCTCTGCCCGTTTCCTCGGCAAACAAAAGTAAGCTACCCCGCTTCAGGATGGCAGATTGCAGGAGCCACTTTGAACCATCAAACCAGCCCGACTTGGCACTGGTGCCACCTCGGGTCTGGGAACCATCCTGCGTATCGTGGATTCTAAGGAGCCAGCCGGCCACTCCCAGCCACAGGGCCCCAAACACAAACAACGGCGCTTTTCCCTGGAAAACATAACTCGCCTTCCAAATTTTGATGGCAGATTGCAGGAGCCACTTGGTACTATCAAATCAGCCCAACTTGGCACTGCTGCTGCTATGGGTCTGGTAATCATCCTGCCTACTGTAGCTTTTCAGGAGCCAGCCGGTCACTCCCAACCATAGGCCCCCAGAAAAAAACCTCGGCCCGTTTCCCTGGCAAACAAAAGTAAGCTAACCCGCTTCTGGATGGCAGATTGCAGGAGCCACTTTGCACCATCAAACTATCCCGACTTGGCACTGGTGCCACCTCGGGTCTGGGAACCATCCTGCGTATCGTGGATTTTGATTAGCCAGCCGGCCACTCCCAGCCACAGGCCCCCAAACACAAACAACGGCGCTTTTCTCTGGAAAACAAAACTCGCCTGCCAACTTTTTGATGGCAGATTGCAGGAGCCACTTGGTACTATCAAACCAGCCCAACTTGGCACTGGTGCCACCACTGGTCTGGTAACCATCCTGTGTATCGTGGATTCTAAGGAGCCAGCCGGCCACTCCCAGCCACAGGACCCCAGGCAAAAAGCTCTGCCCGTTTCCCTGACAAACAAAATTAAGCTACCCCGCTTCTGGATGGCAGATTGCAGGAGCTATTTAGTACTATCAAACCAGCCCGACTTGGCACTGGTGCCACCTTGGCTCTGGGAACCATCCTGCCTATTGTGGATTTTGTGGTGTCAGCCGGCCACTCTCAGCCATATGCCCTCAAACACAAACCACGGCCCTTTTCTCTGGCAAACAAAACTCAACTGCCCCTCTTCTGGAAGGCAAATTGCAGGACGCACTTGGTACTACAAAAACAGCCCAACTTGGCACTGGTGCCACCTCTGGTCTGGGAACCATCCTGCGTATCGTGGATTCTAAGGAGCCAGCCGGCCACTCCCAGGCACAGGCCCCCAAACACAAACAACGGCTCTTTTCCCTGGAAAACAAAACTCGCCTACCAACTTTTTGATGGCAGATTGCAGGA
The DNA here is from genome assembly GCF_028018845.1 of Melospiza georgiana. Classification (NCBI taxonomy): domain Eukaryota; kingdom Metazoa; phylum Chordata; class Aves; order Passeriformes; family Passerellidae; genus Melospiza; species Melospiza georgiana. Next base: position 31,078,421 of record NC_080435.1, read on the forward strand.
GCCACTTCGTGCTATCAAACCAGCGCAACTTGGCACTGGTGCCACCATGGGTCTTGTCACAATCCTGCCTATCGTAGCTTTTCAGGAGCCAGCCGGTCACTCCCAGCCACAGGCGCCCAGACACAAAGCTCGGCCCATTTCCATGGTAAATAAAAGTAAGCTGTCCCGCTTCTGCATGGCAGATTTCAGGAACCACTTGGTACTATCAAACCAGCCCAACTTGGCACTGGTGCCTCCATGGGTCTGGTAACCATCCTGCCTATCGTAGCTTTTCAGGAGCCAGCCGGTCAGTCCCAGCCATAGGCCCCAGACACAAAGCTCTGCCCGATTCCCTGGCAAACAAAAGTAAGCTACCCCGCTTCTGGATGGCAGATTGCAGGAGCCACTTTGAACCATCAAACCAGCCCGACTTGGCACTGGTGCCACCTCTGGTCTGGGAACCATCCTGTGTATCGTGGATTCTAAGGAGCCAGCTGGCCACTCCCGGTCACAGGCCCCCAAACACAAACAACGGCGCTTTTCCCTGGAAAACATAACTGGCCTGCCAAATTTTTGATGGCAGATTGCAGGAGCCACTTGGTACTATCAAACCAGCCCAACTTGGCACTGGTGCCACCATGGGTCTGGTCACCATCCTGCCTATCGTAGCTTTTCAGGAGCCAGCCGGTCACTCCCAGCCATAGGCCCCCAGACACAAACCTCGGCCCGTTTCCCTGGCAAACAAAAGTAAGCTGCCCCGCTTCTGGATGGCAGATTGCAGGAGCCACTTGGTACTATCAAACCAGCCCGACTTGGCACTGGTGCCCCCATGGGTCTGGTAACCATGCTGCGTAACGTAGATTCTAAGGCGCCAGGCGGCCACTCCCAGCCACAGGCCGCCAAACACAAACAACGGCGCTTTTCCCTGGAAAACAAAACTCGCCTACCAACTTTTTGATTGCAGATTGCAGGAGCCACTTGGTACTATCAAACCAGCCCAACTTGGCACTGCTGCCACTATGGGTCTGGTCACCATCCTGCCTATCGTAGCTTTTTAGGAGCCAGCCAGTCACTCTCAGCCATAGGCCGCCAGACACAAACCTCGGCCCGTTTCCCTGGCAAACAAAAGTAAGCTGCCCCGCTTCTGGATGGCAGATTGCAGGAGCCACTTGGTACTATCAAACCAGCCCGACTTGGCACTGGTGCCACCTTGGCTCTGGGAACCATGCTGCGTAACGTAGATTCTAAGGCGCCAGGCAGCCACTCCCAACCACAGGCCCCCAAACAAAAACAACGGCGCTTTTCCCTGGAAAACAAAACTCGCCTGCCAACTTTTTGATGGCAGATTGCAGGAGCCACTTGGTACTATCAAACCAGCCCAACTTGGCACTGGTGCCTCCATGGGTCTGGTAACCATCCTGCCTATCGTAGCTTTTCAGGAGCCAGCCGGTCACTCCCAGCCATAGGCCCCCAGACAAAACCTCTGCCCGTTTCCCTGGCAAACAAAAGTAAGCTACCCCGCTTCTGGATGGCAGATTGCAGTAGCCACTTGGTACTATCAAACCAGCCCAACTTGGCACTGGTGCCACCATGGGTCTGGGAACCATGCTGCGTAACGTAGATTCTAAGGCGCCAGCCGGCCACTCCCATCCACAGGCCCCCAAACACAAACAACGGCGTTTTTCCCTGGAAAACAAAACTGGCCTGCCAACTTTTTGATGGCAGATTGCAGGAGCCACTTGGTACTATGAAACCAGCCCAACTTGGCACTGCTGCCACCATGGGTCTGGTCAGCATCCTGCCTATCGGAGCTTTTCAGGAGCCAGCCGGTCACTCCCAGCCATAGGCCGCCAGACACAAACCTCGGCCCGTTTCCCTGGCAAACAAAAGTAAGCTGCCCCGCTTCTGGATGGCAGATTGCAGGAGCCACTTGGAAGTATTAAACCAGGCCAACTTGGCACTGGTGCCTCCATGGGTCTGGTCACCATCCTGCCTATCGTAGCTTTTCAGGAGCCAGCCGGTCAGTCCCAGCCATAGGCCCCAAACACAAATCTCTGCCCGTTTCCTCGGCAAACAAAAGTAAGCTACCCCGCTTCAGGATGGCAGATTGCAGGAGCCACTTTGAACCATCAAACCAGCCCGACTTGGCACTGGTGCCACCTCGGGTCTGGGAACCATCCTGCGTATCGTGGATTCTAAGGAGCCAGCCGGCCACTCCCAGCCACAGGGCCCCAAACACAAACAACGGCGCTTTTCCCTGGAAAACAAAACTCGCCTGCCAAATTTTGATGGCAGATTGCAGGAGCCACTTGGTACTATCAAATCAGCCCAACTTGGCACTGGTGCCACCATGGGTCTGGTAATCATCCTGCCTACTGTAGCTTTTCAGGAGCCAGCCGGTCACTCCCAACCATAGGCCCCCAGAAAAAATCCTCGGCCCGTTTCCCTGGCAAACAAAAGTAAGCTAACCCGCTTCTGGATGGCAGATTGCAGGAGACACTTTGCACCATCAAACTATCCCGACTTGGCACTGGTGCCACCTCGGGTCTGGGAACCATCCTGCGTATCGTGGATTCTAATTAGCCAGCCGGCCACTCCCAGCCACAGGCCCCCAAACACAAACAACGGCGCTTTTCCCTGGAAAACAAAACTGGCCTGCCAACTTTTTGATGGCAGATTGCAGGAGCCACTTGGTACTATCAAACCAGCCCGACTTGGCACTGGTGCCACCACTGGTCTGGGAACCATCCTGCCTATCGTGGATTCTAAGGAGCCAGCCGGCCACTCCCAGCCACAGGACCCCAGACACAAAGCTCTGCCCGTTTCCCTGACCAACAAAATTAAGCTACCCCGCTTCTGGATGGCAGATTGCAGGAGCTATTTAGTACTGTCAAACCAGCCCGACTTGGCACTGGTGCCACCTTGGCTCTGGGAACCATCCTGCCTATTGTGGATTTTGTGGTGTCAGCCGGCCACTCTCAGCCATATGCCCTCAAACACAAACCACGGCCCTTTTCTCTGGCAAACAAAACTCAACTGCCCCTCTTCTGGAAGGCAAATTGCAGGACGCACTTGGTACTACAAAAACAGCCCAACTTGGCACTGGTGCCACCTCTGGTCTGGGAACCATCCTGCGTATCGTGGATTCTAAGGAGCCAGCCGGCCACTCCCAGGCACAGGCCCCCAAACACAAACAACGGCTCTTTTCCCTGGAAAACAAAACTCGCCTACCAACTTTTTGATGGCAGATTGCAGGAGCCACTTCGTGCTATCAAACGAGCGCAACTTGGCACTGGTGCCACCATGGGTCTTGTCACAATCCTGCCTATCGTAGCTTTTCAGGAGCCAGCCGGTCACTCCCAGCCACAGGCGCCCAGACACAAAGCTCGGCCCATTTCCATGGTAAATAAAAGTAAGCTGTCCCGCTTCTGCATGGCAGATTTCAGGAACCACTTGGTACTATCAAACCAGCCCAACTTGGCACTGGTGCCTCCATGGGTCTGGTCGCAATCCTGCCTATGGTAGCTTTTCAGGAGCCAGCCGGTCACTCCCAGCCACAGGCGCCCAGACACAAAGCTCGGCCCATTTCCATGGTAAATAAAAGTAAGCTGTCCCGCTTCTGCATGGCAGATTTCAGGAACCACTTGGTACTATCAAACCAGCCCAACTTGGCACTGGTGCCTCCATGGGTCTGGTAACCATCCTGCCTATCGTAGCTTTTCAGGAGCCAGCCGGTCAGTCCCAGCCATAGGCCCCAGACACAAAGCTCTGCCCGATTCCCTGGCAAACAAAAGTAAGCTACCCCGCTTCTGGATGGCAGATTGCAGGAGCCACTTTGAACCATCAAACCAGCCCGACTTGGCACTGGTGCCACCTCTGGTCTGGGAACCATCCTGCGTATCGTGGATTCTAAGGAGCCAGCTGGCCACTCCCGGTCACAGGCCCACAAACACAAACAACGGCGCTTTTCCCTGGAAAACAAAACTGGCCTGCCAACTTTTTGATGGTAGATTGCAGGAGCCACTTGGTACTATCAAACCAGCCCAACTTGGCACTGCTGCCACTATGGGTCTGGTCACCATCCTGCCTATGGTAGCTTTTCAGGAGCCAGCCGGTCACTCCCAGCCATAGGCCCCCAGACACAAACCTCGGCCCGTTTCCCTGGCAAACAAAAGTAAGCTGCCCCGCTTCTGGATGGCAGATTGCAGGAGCCACTTGGTACTATCAAACCAGCCCGACTTGGCACTGGTGCCACCTTGGGTCTGGGAACCATGCTGCGTAACGTAGATTCTAAGGCGCCAGCCAGCCACTCCCAGCCGCAGGCCCCCAAACACAAACAACGGCGCTTTTCCCTGGAAAACAAAACTCGCCTGCCAACTTTTTGATGGCAGATTGCAGGAGCCACTTGGTACTATCAAACCAGCCCAACTTGGCACTGGTGCCACCATGGGTCTGGTCACCATCCTGCCTATCGTAGCTTTTCAAGAGCCAGCCGGTCACTCCCAGCCATAGGCCCCCAGACACAAACCTCGGCCCGTTTCCCTGGCAAACAAAAGTAAGCTGCCCCGCTTCTGGATGGTAGATTGCAGGAGCTATTTATTACTATCAAACCAGCCCGACTTGGCACTGGTGCCACCTTGGCTCTGGGAACCATCCTGCCTATCGTGGGTTTTCAGGGGCCAGTCGGCCACTCTCAGCCATAGGCCCCCAAAAACAAACCACGGCACTTTACTCTGGTAAACAAAACTCGCCTGCCAACTTTTTGATGGCAGATTGCAGGAGCCACTTGGTACTATCAAACCAGCCCAACTTGGCGCTGGTGCCACCACTGGTCTGGGAACCATCCTGTGTATCGTGGATTCTAAGGAGCCAGCCGGCCACTCCCTGCCACAGGACCCCAGACACAAAGCTCTGCCCGTTTCCCTGACAAACAAAATTAAGCTACCCCGCTTCTGGATGGCAGATTGCAGGAGCTATTTAGTACTATCAAACCAGCCCGACTTGGCACTGGTGCCACCTTGGCTCTGGGAACCATCCTGCCTATTGTGGATTTTGTGGTGTCAGCCGGCCACTCTCAGCCATATGCCCTCAAACACAAACCACGGCCCTTTTCTCTGGCAAACAAAACTAAACTGCCCCTCTTCTGGAAGGCAAATTGCCGGACGCACTTGGTACTACAAAAACAGCCCAACTTGGCACTGCTGCCACCTTGGGTCTGGGAACCATCCTGCGTATCGTGGATTCTAAGGAGCCAGCCGGCCACTCCCAGTCAAAGGCGCCCAATAAGAACCAAAGACCTTTTCTCTTGCAAACAAAAATCGGCTACCCCGCTTCTGGATGGCAGATTGCAGGAGACACTTTGCACCATCAAACCAGCCCGACTTGGCACTGGTGCCACCTTGGGTCTGTGAACCATGCTGCGTAATATGGATTTTTAGGAGCCAGCCGGCCACTCTCAGCCATATGCCCTCAAGCACAAACCACGGCCCTTTACTCTGGCAAACAAAACTCAACTGCCCCTCTTCTGGAGGGCAAATTGCAGGACGCACTTGGTACTACAAAAACAGCCCGACTTGGCACTGGTGCCACCATGGGTCTGGTAACCATCCTGCCTATCGTAGCTTTTCAGGAGCCAGCCGGTCACTCCCAGCCATAGGCCCCCAGACAAAAACCTCGGCCCGTTTCCCTGGCAAACAAAAGTAAGCTGCCCCGCTTCTGGATGGCAAATTGCAGGAGCCACTTTGCACCATCAAACTGGCCCGACTTGGCACTGGTGCCACCTCTGGTCTTGGAACCATCCTGCGTATCGTGGATTCAAAGGAGCCAGCTGGCCACTCCCAGCCACAGGCCCCCAAACACAAACAACGGCGCTTTTCCCTGGAAACAAAACTCGCCTGCCAACATTTTGATGGCAGATTGCAGGAGCCACTTTGCAACATAAAACCAGCCCGACTCGGCACTGGTTCCACCTTGGATCTCCGAACCATCCTGCCTATCGTGGAATTTCAGGGGCCAGCCGGCCACTCTCAGCCATGTACCCCCAAACAAAAACCACGGCCCTTTCCTCTGGCAAACAAAACTCAACTGCCCCTCTTCTGGATGGCAAATTGCAGGAGCCACTTGCTACTACAAAACCAGCCCAACTTGGCACTGGTGCCACCTTGGCTCTGGGAACCATGCTGCGTATCGTGGATTCTAATGAGCCAGCCGGCCACTCCCAGGCACAGGCCCCCAAAAAAATCCAAAGACATTTCTCCAGCAAACAAAAATCGGCTACCCCGCTTCTGGATGGCAGATTGCAGGAGACACTTTGCACCATCAAACCAGCCCGACTTGGCACTGGTGCCACCTTGGGTCTGGGAACCATGCTGCCTAGCGTGGATTTTCAGGAGCCAGCCGGCCACTCTCAGCCATATGCCCTCAAGCACAAACCACGGCCCTTTTCTCTGGCAAACAAAACTAAACTGCCCCTCTTCTGGAGGGCAAATTGCAGGATGCACTTGGTACTACAAAAACAGCCCAACTTGGCACTGGTGCCACCATGGGTCTGGGAACCATCCTGCCTATCGTGGATTTTAAGGAGCCAGCCGGCCCCTCCCAGCCATATGCCCCCAAAAACGAACCACGGACTTGTTCTCTGGCAAACAAAAATCAGCTGCCCCGCGTTGGGATGGCAGATTGCAGGAGCCATTTTGCACCATCAAACCAGCCCGACTTGGCACTGGTGCCACCTTGGGTCTGGGAACCATTCTGCCTATCGTGGATTTTCAGGGGCCAGCCGGCCACTCTGAGCCATAGGCCCCCAAACAAAAACCACGGTTCTTTACTCTGGCAAACAAAACTCAACTGCCCCTCTTCTGGATGGCAGATTGCAGGAGCCACTTGGTACTATCAAACCAGCCCAACTTGACACTGGTGCCTCCGTGGGTCTGGTAACCATCGTGCATATCGTAGCTTTTCAGGAGCCAGCCGGTCACTCCCAGCCATGGGCGCCAGACACAAAGCTCGGCCCGTTTCCCTGGCAAACAAAAGTAAGCTATCACGCTTCTGGATGGCAGATTGCAGGAGACACTTTGCACCATCAAACCAGCCCGACTTGGCACTGGTGCCACCTCTGGTCTGGGAACCATCCTGCGTATCGTGGATTCTAAGGAGCCAGTTGGCCACTCCCAGCCACAGGCCCCCAAACAAAAACAACAGCGCTTTTCCCTGGAAAACAAAACTGGCCTGCAAACTTTTTGATGGCAGATTGCAGGAGCCACTTGGTACTATCAAACCAGCCCAACTTGGCACTGCTGCCACCATGGGTCTGGTAACCATCCTGCCTATTGTAGCTTTTCAGGACCTAGCCGGTCACTCCCAGCCATAGGCCGCCAGACACAAACCTCGGCCCGTTTCCCTGGCAAACAAAAGTAAGCTGCCCCGCTTCAGGATGGCAGATTGCAGGAGCCACTTGGTACTATCAAACCAGCCCGACTTGGCAGTGATGCCACCTTGGCTCTGGGAACCATCCTGCCTATCGTGGATTTTCAGGGGCCAGCCGGCCACTCTCAGCCATATGCCCCCAAACACAAACCACGGCCCTTTTCTCCTACAAACAAAACTCATCTGCCCCTCTTCTGGATGGCAAATTGCAGGACGCACTTGGTACTACGAAAACAGCCCGACTTGGCACTGATGCCACATTGGCTCTGGGAACCATCCTGCGTATCGAGCTTTTTAAGGAGCCAGCCGGCCACGCCCAGCCATATACCGCCAAAAACACACCACGGAACTTTTCTCTAGCAAACAAAAATCCGCTGCCCCGCGTCTGGATGGCAGATTGCAGGAGCCACTTTGCACCATCAAACCAGCCCGACTTGGCACTGGTGCCACCTTGGATCTGGGAACCATCCTGCCTATCGTGGATTTTCAGGGGCCAGCCGGCCACTCTCAGCCATAGGCCCCCAAAAACAAACCACGGCACTTTACTCTGGTAAACAAAACTCAACTGCCCCTCTTCTGGATGGCAAATTGCAGGACGCACTTGGTACTACAAAAGCAGCCCGACTTGGCACTGGTACCACCTTGGGTCTGGTCACCATCCTGCGTATCGTGCATTTTAAGGAGCCAGCTGGCCACTCCCAGCCATTGGCCCCCAGACACAAAATTCTGCCCGTTTCCCTGGCAAACAAAAGTAAGCTACCCCGCTTCTGGATGGCAGATTGCAGGAGCCACTTTGCACCATCAAACCAGCCCAACATGGCACTGGTGCCACTTCTGGTCTGGGAACCATCCTGCGTATCGTGGATTCTAAGGAGCCAGCCGGCCACTCCCAGGCACAGGCCCCCAAACAAAACAACGGCGCTTTTCCCTGGAAAACAAAACTCGCCTGCCAACTTTTTGATGGCAGATTGCAGGAGCTATTTAGTACAATCAAACCAGCCCGACTTGGCACTGGTGCCACCTTGGCTCTGGGAACCATCCTGCCTATTGTGGATTTTCAGGTGTCAGCCGGCCAATCTCAGCCATATGCCCTCAAACACAAACCAAGGCCCTTTTCTCTGGCAAACAAAACTCAACTGCCCCTCTTCTGGAAGGCAAATTGCAGGACGCACTTGGTACTACAAAAACAGCCCAACTTGGCACTGGTGCCACCTCTGGCCTGGGAACCCTCATGCGTATCGAGCTTTTTAAGGAGCCAGCCGGCCACTCCCAGCCATATGCCCCCAAAAATGAACCACGGACTTGTTCTCTGGCAAACAAAACTCAGCTGCCCCGCTTCTGAATGGCAGATTGCAGGACGCACTTGGTAAAATCAAACCAGCCCAACTTGGCACTGGTGCCACCTTGGCTCTGGGAACCATCCTGCGTATTGTGGATTTTCAGGAGCCAGCCGACCACTCTCGGCCACAGACCCCAATCAAAAACAATGGCCCGATTCACAGGCAAAAAAATCTCAGCTGCCCCACTTGTGGATGGGAGATTGCAGGAGGCGCTTGACACTGTCAAACCAGTCCAACTTGGCACTGGTGCCACCTTGGGCCTGGGAACGATGCTGCGTATCATGGAATTTAAGGAGCCAGCCGGCCACTCCCAGCCACAGGAACCAAACATATACCACAGCCCTTTTCTTTGGCAAACAAAACTCAGCTGCCCTGCTTTTGGATGGCAGATTGCAGGAGCCACTTGGTACTATCAAACCAGCCCAACTTGGCACTGGTGCCTCCATGGGTCTGGTCACCATCCTGCGTATCGTAGCTTTTCAGGAGCCAGCCGGTCAGTCCCAGCCATAGGCCCCAGACACAAAGCTCTGCCCGTTTCCCTGGCAAACAAAAGTAAGCTACCCCGCTTCTGGATGGCAGATTGCAGGAGCCACTTTGCACCATCAAACCAGCCCGACTTGGCACTGGTGCCACCTCTGGTCTGGAAACCATCCTGCGTATCGTGGATTCTAAGGAGCCAGCTGGCCACTCCCAGCCACAGGCCCCCAAACACAAACAACGGCGCTTTTCCCTGGAAAACAAAACTGGCCTGCCAACTTTTTGATGGCAGATTGCAGGAGCCACTTGGTACTATCAAACCAGCCCGACTTGGCACTGGTGCCACCTTGGCTCTGGGAACCATGCTGCGTAACGTAAATTCTAAGGCGCCAGGCGGCCACTCCCAGCCACAGGCCCCCAAACACAAACAACGGCGCTTTTCCCTGGAAAACACAACTCGCCTGCTAACTTTTTGATGGCAGATTGCAGGAGCCACTTGGTACTATCAAACCAGCCCAACTTGGCACTGCTGCCACCATGGGTCTGGTCACCATCCTGCCTATCGTAGCTTTTCAGGAGCCAGCCGGTCACTCCCAGCCATAGGCCCCCAGAGAAAAACCTCGGCCCGTTTCCCTGGCAAACAAAAGTAAGCTGCCCCGCTTCTGGATGGCAGATTGCAGGAGTTATTTAGTACTATCAAACCAGCCAGACGTGGCACTGGTGCCACCTTGGATCTGGGAACCATCTTGCCTATCGTGGATTTTAAGGAGCCAGCCGGCCTCTCTCAGCCATATGCCCCCAAACACAAACCACGGCCCTTTTCTCTGGCAAACAAAACTCAACTGCCCCTCTTCTGGATGGCAGATTGCAGGAGCCACTTGGTACTATCAAACCAGCCCTACATGGCACTGGTGCCACCTTGGGTTTGGGAAGCATGCTGCGTATCATGGATTTTCAGGAGCCAGCCCGCCACTGCAAGCTACAGGCCCCCAAACACAAACAACAGCCTTTTTCTCTGGCAAACAAAATTCAGCTGCCCCGCTTCTGGATGGCAGATTGCAGGAGCCAATTGGTAGTATCAAACCAGCCCGACTTGGCACTGGTGCCACCTTGGGTCTGGGAACCATCCCGCGTATCGTGGATTCTAAGTAGCCAGCTGGCCACTCCCAGCCACAGGCCCCCAAACACAAACAACGGTGCTTTTCCCTGGAAAACAAAACTGGCCTGCCAATTTTTGATGGCAGATTGCACGAGCCACTTGGTACTATCAAACCAGCCCAACTTGGCACTGGTGCCACCATGGGTCTGGTCACCATCCTGCCTATCGTAGCTTTACATGAGCCATCCGGTCACTCCCAGCCATGGGCCCCCAGCCAAAACCTCGGCCCATTTCCCTGGCACACAAAAGTAAACTACCCCGCTTCTGGATGGCAGATTGCAGGAGCAAATTGGCATCATCAAACCAGCCCGACTTGGCACTCTTGCCACCTCTGGTCTGGGAACCATCCTGCGTATCGTGGGTTCTAAGGAGCCAGCCGGCCACTCCCAGCCACAGGCCCCCAATCTAAAACAACGGCGCTTTTCCCTGGAAAACAAAACTCGCCTGCTAGCTTTTTGATGGCAGAGTGCAGGAGCCACTTGGTACTATCAAACCAGCCCAACTTGGCACTGGTGCCACCACGGGTCTGTAAACCATCCTGCCTATCGTAGCTTTTCAGGGGCCAGCCAGCCAGCCCCAGGCACTGGCCCCCAGACAAGAATTTCGGCCCATTTCCCTGGCAAACAAAAGTAAGCTACCCCGCTTCTGGATGGCAGTATGCAGGAGCCACTTGGTAATATAAAACCAGCCCAACTTGGCAATGGTGCCACCACTGGTCTGGGAACCATCCTGCGTATCGTGGATTCTAAGCAGCCTCCCGGCCACTCCGAGCCACAGGCCCCCAAACACAAAAAACGGCGCTTTTCCCCGGAAAACAAAACTCGCCTACCAACATTTTGATGGCAGATTGCAGGAGCCACTTGGTACTATCAAACCAGCCCAACTTGGCACTGGTGCCACCATGGGTCTGGTCACCATCCTGCCTATCGTAGCTTTTCAGGAGCCAGGAGGTCACTCCCAGCCATAGACCCCCAGACAGAAACCTCGGCCCGTTTCCATGGAAAACAAAAGTAAGCTGCCCCGCTTCTGGATGGCAGATTGCAGGAGCCACTTGGTACTATCAAATTAGCCCAACTTGGCACTGGTGCCACCATGGGTCTGGTAAACATCCTGCCTATCGTAGCTTTTCAGGAGCCAGCCAGTCACTCCCTGCCATAGGGCCCCAGACAAATATCTCGGCCCGTTTCCCTGGCAAACAAAAGTAAGCTGCCCCGCTTCTGGATGGCAGATTGCAGGAGCCACTTGGTACTATCAAACCAGCCCGACTTGGCACTGGTGCCACCTTGGATCTGGGAACCATGCTGCGTAACGTGGATTCTAAGACGACAGGCGGCCACTCCCAGCCACAGGGCCCCAAACACAAACAACGGCGCTTTTCCCTGGAAAACAAAACTCGCCTGCCAACATTTTGATGGCAGATTGCAGGAGCCACTTGGTACTATCAAATCAGCCCAACTTGGCACTGCTGCTACCATGGGTCTGGTAATCATCCTGCCTACTGTAGCTTTTCAGGAGCCAGCCGGTCACTCCCAGCCATAGGCCCCTAGAAAAAAACCTCGGCCCGTATCCCTGGCAAACAAAAGTAAGCTGCCCCGCTTCTGGATGGCAGATTGCAGGAACCACTTGGTACTATCAAATCAGCCCGACTTGGTACTGGTGCCACCTCTGGTCTGGGAACCATCCTGCGTATCGTGGATTCTAAGGAGCTAGCCGGCCACTCCCAGCTACAGGAACCCAAACACAAACAACAGCGATTTTCTCTGGCAAACAAAACTCAGTTGCCCTGCTTTTGAATGGCAGATTGCAGGAGCCACTTGGTACTATCAAACCAGCCCATCTTGGCACTGGTGCCTCCATGGGTCTGGTAACCATCCTGCCTATCGTAGCTTTTCAGGAGCCAGCCGGTCACTCCCAGCCATAGGCCCCAGACACAAAGCTCTGCCCGTTTCCCTGGCAAACAAAAGTAAGCTGCCCCGCTTCTGGATGGCAGATTGCAGGAGAAACTTGGCATCATCAAACCAGCCCGACTTGGCACTGGTGCCACCTCTGGTCTGGGAACAATGCTGCGTATCGTGGGTTCTAAGGAGCCAGCCGGCCACTCCCAGCCACAGGGCCCCAAACACAAACAACGGTGCTTTTCCCTGGAAAACAAAACTGGCCTGCCAACCTTTTGATGGCAGATTGCAGGAGCCACTTGGTACTATCAAACCAGCCCAACTTGGCACTGGTGCCACCATGGGTCTGGTCACCATCCTGCCTATCGTAGCTTTTCAGGGGCCAGCCGGTCACTCCCAGCCATGGGCCCCCAGCCACAAACCTCGGCCCGTTTCCCTGGCAGACAAAAGTAAGCTACCCCGCTTCTGGATGGCAGATTGCAGGAGCAAATTGGCATCATCAAACCCGCCCGACTTGGCACTGGTGCCACCTCTGGTCTGGGAACCATCCTGCGTATCGTGGGTTCTAAGGAGCCAGCCCGCCACTCCCAGCCACAGGCCCCCAATCACAAACAACGGCGCTTTTCCCTGGAAAACAAAACTCGCCTACCAACATTTTGATTGCAGATTGCAGGAGCCACTTGGTACTATCAAACCAGCCCAACTTGGCACTGGTGCCACTATGGGTCTGGTCACCATCCTGCCTATTGTCGCATTTCAGGAGCCAGTCGGTCACTCCCTGCCGTAGGCCCCCAGACACAAACCTCGGCCCGTTTCCCTGGCAAACAAAATTAAGCTGCCCCGCTTCTGGATGGCAGATTGCAGGAGCCACTTGGTACTATCAAACCAGCCCAACTTGGCACTGGTGCCACCATGGGTCTGGTCACCATCCTGCCTATCGTAGCTTTTCAGGGGCCAGCCAGCCAGCCCCAGGCACTGGCCCCCAGACAAGAATTTCGGCCCGTTTCCCTGGCAAACAAAGGTAAGCTATCCCGCTTCTGGATGGCAGATTGCAGGAGCCACTTTGCAACATAAAACCAGCCCAACTTGACACTGGTGCCACTTCTGGCCGGGGAACCATCCTGCGTATCGTGGATTCTATGCAGCCACCCGGCCACTCCGAGCCACAGGCCCCCAAACACAAACAACGGCACTTTTCCCCGGAAAACAAAACTCGACTGCCAACATTTTGATGGCAGATTGCAGGAGCCACTTGGTACTATCAAATTAGCCCAACTTGGCACTGGTGCCACCATGGGTCTGGTAAACATCCTGCCTATCGTAGCTTTTCAGGAGCCAGCCAGTCACTCCCTGCCATAGGGCCCCAGACAAATACCTCGGCCCGTTTCCCTGGCAAACAAATGTAAGCTGCCCCGCTTCTGGATGGCAGATTGCAGGAGCCACTTTGCACCATCAAACCAGCCCTACTTGGCACTGGTGCCACCGTGGGTCTGGGAACCATGCTGCGTAACGTAGATTCTAAGGCGCCAGCGGGCCACTCCCAGCCACAGGCCCACACACCCAAAAAACGGCGCTTTTCCCTGGGAAACAAAACTGGCCTGCCAACTTTTTGATGGCAGATTGCAGGAGCCACTTGGTACTATCAAACCACCCAACTTGGCACTGGTGCCACCATGGGTCTTGTCACCATACTGCCTATCGTAGCTTTTCAGGAGCAAGCCGGTCACTCCCAGCCAGAGGCGCCCAGACACAAATGTCGGCCCGTTTCCATGGTAAACAAAAGTAAGCTGCCCCGCTTCTGGATGGCAGATTGCAGGATCCACTTGTTACTATCAAACCAGCCCGACTTGGCACTGGTGCCACCTTGGCTCTGGGAACCATCCTGCGTATCGTGGATTCTAATTAGCCATCCGGCCTTTCCCAACCACAGCTCCCAAACAGGAACACTGGCGCTTTTCCCTGGAAAACAAAACTCGCCTGCCAACTTTTTGATGGCAGATTGCAGGAGCCACTTGGTGCTATCAAACCAGCCCAACTTGGCACTGCTGCCACCATGGGTCTGGTCACCATCCTGCCTATCGTAGCTTTTCAGGAGCCAGCCGGTCACTCCCAGCCATAGGCCCCCAGACACAAAACCTCGACCCGTTTCCCTGGCAAACAAAAGTAATCTGCCCCGCTTCTGGATGGCAGATTGCAGGAACCACTTGGTACTATCAAACCAGCCAGACTTGGAACTGGTGCCACCTTGGGCCTGGAAACCATCCTGCGTATCGTGGATTCTAAGGAGGCAGCTGGCCACTCCCTGCCACAGGGCCCCAAACACAAACAACGGCGCTTTTCCCTGGAAAACAAAACTCGCCTGCCAACTTTTTGACGGCAGATTGCAGGAGCCACTTGGTACTATGAAACCAGCCCGACTTGGCACTGGTGCCACCATGGGTCTTGTAACCATCCCGCCTATCGTAGGTTTTCAGGAGCCAGCCGGTCACTCCCAGCCATAGCCCCCAGACACAAACCTCGGCCCGTTTCCCTGGCAAACAAAAGTAAGCTGCCCCGCTTCTGGATGGCAGATTGCAGGAGCCACTTGGTAGTATCAAACCAGCCCAACATGGCACTGGTGCCACCTTGGCTCTGGGAACCATGCTGCGTATCGTGGATTCCAAGGAGCCAGCCGGCCACTCCCAGCCACAGGCCCCCAAACACAATCAATGGCGCTTTTCCCTGGAAAACAAAACTCGCCTGCCTACTTTTTGATGGCAGATTGCAGGAGCCACTTGGTACTATCAAACCAGCCCAACTTGGCACTGGTGCCACCATGGGTCTGGTAACCATCCTGCCTATCGTAGCTTTTCATGAGCCAGCCGGTCACTCCCAGCCATAGGCCCCCAGCCACAAACCTCGGCCCATTTCCCTGGCAAACAAAAGTAAGCTACCGCGCTTCTGGATGGCAGATTGCAGGAACCACTTTGCACCCTCAAAGCAGCCCGACTTGTCCCTGGTTCCACCTCTGGTCTGGGAACCATCCTGCGTATCGTGGATTCTAATTAGCCAGCTGGCCACTCCCAGCCACACGACCCAAATACAAACAACGGCGCTTTTCCCTGGAAAACAAATCTCGCCGCCCAATTTTTTGATGGCAGATTACAGGAGCCACTTGGTACTATCAAACCAGCCCAACTTGGCACTGGTGCCACCATGGGTCTGGTCACCATCCTGCCTATCGTAGCTTTTCAGGAGCCAGCCGGTCACTCCCAGCCATAGGCCCCCAGACACAAACCTCGGCCCGTTTCCCTGGCAAACAAAAGTAAGCTGCCCCGCTTCTGGATGGCAGATTGCAGGAGCCACTTGGTAGTATCAAACCAGCCCAACTTGGCACTGGTGCCACCTTGGGTCTGGGAACCATGCAGCGTAACGTGGATTCTAAGGAGCCAGCCGGCCACTCCCAGCCACAGGCCCCCAAACACAAACAACGGCACTTTTCCCTGGAAAACAAAACTGGCCTGCCAACTTTTTGATGGCAGATTGCAGGAGCCACTTGGTGCTATCAAACCAGCCCAACTTGGCACTGGTGCCACCATGGGTCTGGTCACCATCCTGTCTATCGTAGCTTTTCAGGAGCCAGCCGGTCACTCCCAGCCATAGGCCCCCAGACACAAACCTCGGCCCGTTTCCCTGGCAAACAAAAGTAAGCTACCCCGCTTCTGGATGGCAGATTGCAGGAGCCACTTTGAACCATCAAACTGGCCCGACTTGGCACTGGTGCCACCTCTGGTCTGGGAACCATGCTGCGTATCGTGGATTCTAAGGAGCCAGCTGGCCACTCCCAGCCACCGGCCCCCAAACACAATCAATGGCGCTTTTCCCTGGAAAACAAAGCTCGCCTGCCAACTATTTGATGGCAGATTGCAGGAGCCACTTGGTACTATCAAACCAGCCCAACTTGGCACTGGTGCCACCATGGGTCTGGTAACCATCCTGCCTATCGTAGCTTTTCAGGAGCCAGCCGGTCACTCCCAGCCATAGGCGCCCAGACACAAACCTCGGCCCGTTTCCCTGGCAAACAAAAGTAAGCTACCGCGCTTCTGGATGGCAGATTGCAGGAACTACTTTGCTCCATCAAAGCAGCCCGACTTGTCACTGGTTCCACCTCTGGTCTGGGAACCATCCTGCGTATCGTGGATTCTAATTAGCCAGCCGGCCACTCCCAGCCACAGGCCCCCAAACACAAACAACGGCGCTTTTCCCTGGAAAACAAAACTCGCCTGCCAACTTTTTGATGGCAGATTGCAGCAGCCACTTTGCAACATAAAACCAGCCCGACTTGGCACTGGTGCCACCTTGGATCTGGGAACCATCCTGCCTATCGTGGATTTTCAGGAGCCAGCAGGCCACTCCCAGCCACATGCCCCCAAACACAAACAATGGCGCTTTTCCCTGGAAAACAAAACTCGCCTGCCAACTTTTTGATGGCAGGTTGCAGGAGCCACTTGGTACTATCAAACCAGCCCAACTTGGAACTGGTGCCACCATGGGGCTGGTAACCATCCTGCCTATCGTAGCTTTTCAGGAGCCAGCCGGTCACCCCCAGCCGTAGACCCCCAGACAAAAATTTCGGCCCGTTTCCCTGGCAAACAAAAGTAAGCTGCCCCGCTTCTGGATGGCAGATTGCAGGACGCACTTGGTACTACAAAAACAGCCCGACTTGGCACTGATGCCACCTTGGGTCAGGGAACCATCCTGCGTATCGAGCTTTTTAAGGAGCCAGCCGGTCACGCCCAGCCATATACCCCCAAAAACAAACCACGGAACTTTTCTCCGGCAAACAAAAATCCGCTGCCCCGCGTCTGGATGGCAGATTGCAGGAGCCACTTTGCACCATCAAACTGGCCCGACTTGGCACTTGTGCCACCTCTGGTCTTGGAACCATCCTGCGTATCGTGGATTCAAAGGAGCCAGCTGGCCACTCCCAGCCACAGGCCCCCAAACACAAACAACGGCGCTTTTCCCTGGAAAACAAAACTCGCCTGCCAACATTTTGATGGCAGATTGCAGGAGCCACTTTGCAACATAAAACCAGCCCGACTCGGCACTGGTTCCACCTTGGATCTCCGAACCATCCTGCCTATCGTGGAATTTCAGGGGCCAGCCGGCCACTCTCAGCCATGTACCCCCAAACAAAAACCACGGCCCTTTCCTCTGGCAAACAAAACTCAACTGCCCCTCTTCTGGATGGCAAATTGCAGGAGCCACTTGCTACTACAAAACCAGCCCAACTTGGCACTGGTGCCACCTTGGCTCTGGGAACCATGCTGCGTATCGTGGATTCTAATGAGCCAGCCGGCCACTCCCAGCCATAGGCCCCCAAAAAAATCCAAAGACATTTCTCCAGCAAACAAAAATCGGCTACCCCGCTTCTGGATGGCAGATTGCAGGAGACACTTTGCACCATCAAACCAGCCCGACTTGGCACTGGTGCCACCTTGGGTCTGGGAACCATGCTGCCTAGCGTGGATTTTCAGGAGCCAGCCGGCCACTCTCAGCCATATGCCCTCAAGCACAAACCACGGCCCTTTTCTCTGGCAAACAAAACTAAACTGCCCCTCTTCTGGAGGGCAAATTGCAGGATGCACTTGGTACTACAAAAACAGCCCAACTTGGCACTGGTGCCACCTTGGGTCTGGGAACCATCCTGCCTATCGAGCATTTTAGGGAGCCAGCCGGCCCCTCCCAGCCATATGCCCCCAAAAACGAACCACGGACTTGTTCTCTGGCAAACAAAAATCAGCTGCCCCGCGTTGGGATGGCAGATTGCAGGAGCCATTTTGCACCATCAAACCAGCCCGACTTGGCACTGGTGCCACCTTGGGTCTGGGAACCATTCTGCCTATCGTGGATTTTCAGGGGCCAGCCGGCCACTCTGAGCCATAGGCCCCCAAACAAAAACCACGGTTCTTTTCTCTGGCAAACAAAACTCAACTGCCCCTCTTCTGGATGGCAGATTGCAGGAGCCACTTGGTACTATCAAACCAGCCCATCTTGACACTGGTGCCTCCGTGGGTCTGGTAACCATCGTGCCTATCGTAGCTTTTCAGGAGCCAGCCGGTCACTCCCAGCCATGGGCGCCAGACACAAAGCTCGGCCCGTTTCCCTGGCAAACAAAAGTAAGCTATCACGATTCTGGATGGCAGATTGCAGGAGACACTTTGCACCATCAAACCAGCCCGACTTGGCACTGGTGCCACCTCTTGTCTGGGAACCATCCTGCCTATCGTGGATTCTAAGGAGCCAGCTGGCCACTCCCAGCCACAGGCCCCCAAACAAAAACAACAGCGCTTTTCCCTGGAAAACAAAACTGGCCTGCAAACTTTTTGATGGCAGATTGCAGGAGCCACTTGGTACTATCAAACTAGCCCAACTTGGCACTGCTGACACCATGGGTCTGGTAACCATCCTGCCTATTGTAGCTTTTCAGGACCTAGCCGGTCACTCTCAGCCATAGGCCGCCAGACACAAACCTCGGCCCGTTTCCCTGGCAAACAAAAGTAAGCTGCCCCGCTTCTAGATGGCAGATTGCAGGAGCCACTTGGTACTATCAAACCAGCCCGACTTGGCAGTGATGCCACCTTGGCTCTGGGAACCATCCTGCCTATCGTGGATTTTCAGGGGCCAGCCGGCCACTCTCAGCCATATGCCCCCAAACACAAACCACGGCCCTTTTCTCCTACAAACAAAACTCATCTGCCCCTCTTCTGGATGGCAAATTGCAGGACGCAGTTGGTACTACGAAAACAGCCCGACTTGGCACTGATGCCACATTGGCTCTGGGAACCATCCTGCGTATCGAGCTTTTTAAGGAGCCAGCCGGCCACGCCCAGCCATATACCGCCAAAAACAAACCACGGAACTTTTCTCTAGCAAACAAAAATCCGCTGCCCCGCGTCTGGATGGCAGATTGGAGGAGCCACTTTGCACCATCAAACCAGCCCGACTTGGCACTGGTGCCACCTTGGATCTGGGAACCATCCTGCCTATCGTGGATTTTCAGGGGCCAGCCGGCAACTCTCAGCCATAGGCCCCCAAAAACAAACCACGGCACTTTACTCTGGTAAACAAAACTCAACTGCCCCTCTTCTGGATGGCAAATTGCAGGACGCACTTGGTACTACAAAAGCAGCCCGACTTGGCACTGGTACCACCTTGGGTCTGGTCACCATCCTGCGTATCGTGCATTTTAAGGAGCCAGCTGGCCACTCCCAGCCATTGGCCCCCAGACACAAAATTCTGCCCGTTTCCCCGGCAAACAAAAGTAAGCTACCCCGCTTCTGGATGGCAGATTGCAGGAGCCACTTTGCACCATCAAACCAGCCCAACATGGCACTGGTGCCACTTCTGGTCTGGGAACCATCCTGCGTATCGTGAATTCTAAGGAGCCAGCCGGCCACTCCCAGGCATAGGCCCCCAAACAAAACAACGGCGCTTTTCCCTGGAAAACAAAACTCGCCTGCCAACTTTTTGATGGCAGATTGCAGGAGCTATTTAGTACAATCAAACCAGCCCGACTTGGCACTGGTGCCACCTTGGCTCTGGGAACCATCCTGCCTATTGTGGATTTTCAGGTGTCAGCCGGCCAATCTCAGCCATATGCCCTCAAACACAAACCAAGGCCTTTTTCTCTGGCAAACAAAACTCAACTGCCCCTCTTCTGGAAGGCAAATTGCAGGACGCACTTGGTACTACAAAAACAGCCCAACTTGGCACTGGTGCCACCTCTGGCCTGGGAACCATCATGCGTATCGAGCTTTTTAAGGAGCCAGCCGGCCACTCCCAGCCATATGCCCCCAAAAATGAACCACGGACTTGTTCTCTGGCAAACAAAACTCAGCTGCCCCGCTTCTGAATGGCAGATTGCAGGACGCACTTGGTAAAATCAAACCAGCCCAACTTGGCACTGGTGCCACCTTGGCTCTGGGAACCATCCTGCGTATTGTGGATTTTCAGGAGCCAGCCGACCACTCTCGGCCACAGACCCCAATCAAAAACAATGGCCCGATTCACAGGCAAAAAAATCTCAGCTGCCCCACTTGTGGATGGGAGATTGCAGGAGGCGCTTGACACTGTCAAACCAGCCCAACTTGGCACTGGTGCCACCTTGGGCCTGGGAACGATGCTGCGTATCATGGAATTTAAGGAGCCAGCCGGCCACTCCCAGCCACAGGACCCAAACACATACCACAGCCCTTTTCTTTGGCAAACAAAACTCAGCTGCCCTGCTTTTGGATGGCAGATTGCAGGAGCCACTTGGTACTATCAAACCAGCCCAACTTGGCACTGGTGCCTCCATGGGTCTGGTCACCATCCTGCGTATCGTAGCTTTTCAGGAGCCAGCCGGTCAGTCCCAGCCATAGGCCCCAGACACAAAGCTCTGCCCGTTTCCCTGGCAAACAAAAGTAAGCTACCCCGCTTCTGGATGGCAGATTGCAGGAGACACTTTGCACCATCAAACCAGCCCGACTTGGCACTGGTGCCACCTCTGGTCTGGAAACCATCCTGCGTATCGTGGATTCTAAGGAGCCAGCTGGCCACTCCCAGCCACAGGCCCCCAAACACAAACAACGGCGCTTTTCCCTGGAAAACAAAACTGGCCTGCCAACTTTTTGATGGCAGATTGCAGGAGCCACTTGGTACTATCAAACCAGCCCGACTTGGCACTGGTGCCACCTTGGCTCTGGGAACCATGCTGCGTAACGTAAATTCTAAGGCGCCAGGCGGCCACTCCCAGCCACAGGCCCCCAAACACAAACAACGGCGCTTTTCCCTGGAAAACACAACTCGCCTGCCAACTTTTTGATGGCAGATTGCAGGAGCCACTTGGTACTATCAAACCAGCCCAACTTGGCACTGCTGCCACCATGGGTCTGGTCACCATCCTGCCTATCGTAGCTTTTCAGGAGCCAGCCGGTCACTCCCAGCCATAGGCCCCCAGACAAAAACCTCGGCCCGTTTCCCTGGCAAACAAAAGTAAGCTGCCCCGCTTCTGGATGGCAGATTGCAGGAGTTATTTAGTACTATCAAACCAGCCAGACGTGGCACTGGTGCCACCTTGGATCTGGGAACCATCTTGCCTATCGTGGATTTTAAGGAGCCAGCCGGCCTCTCTCGGCCATATGCCGCCAAACAAAAACCACGGCCCTTTTCTCTGGCAAACAAAACTCAACTGCCCCTCTTCTGGATGGCAGATTGCAGGAGCCACTTGGTATTATCAAACCAGCCCTACGTGGCACTGGTGCCACCTTGGGTCTAGGAAGCATGCTGCGTATCATGGATTTTCAGGAGCCAGCCCGCCACTGCAAGCTACCGGCCCCCAAACACAAACAACAGCCTTTTTCTCTGGCAAACAAAATTCAGCTGCCCCGCTTCTGGATGGCAGATTGCAGGAGCCACTTGGTAGTATCAAACCAGCCCGACTTGGCACTGGTGCCACCTTGGGTCTGGGAACCACCCTGCGTATCGTGGATTCTAAGTAGCCAGCTGGCCACTCCCAGCCACAGGCCCCCAAACACAAACAACGGCGCTTTTCCCTGGAAAACAAAACTGGCCTGCCAACTTTTTGATGGCAGATTGCAGGAGCCACTTGGTACTATCAAACCAGCCCAACTTGGCACTGGTGCCACCATGGGTCTGGTCACCATCCTGCCTATCGTAGCTTTTCAGGAGCCAGCCGGTCACTCCCAGCCATGGGCCCCCAGCCAAAAACCTCGGCCGGTTTCCCTGGCACACAAAAGTAAGCTACCCCGCTTCTGGATGGCAGATTGCAGGAGCAACTTGGCATCATCAAACCAGCCCGACTTGGCACTGGTGCCACCTCTGGTCTGGGAACCATCCTGCGTATCGTGGGTTCTAAGGAGCCAGCCGGCCACTCCCAGCCACAGGCCCCCATTCACAAACAACGGCACTTTTCCCTGGAAAACAAAACTCGCCTGCTAGCTTTTTGATGGCAGAGTGCAGGAGCCACTTGGTACAATCAAACCAGCCCAACTTGGCACTGGTGCCACCATGGGTCTGGTCACCATCCTGCCTATCGTAGCATTTCAGGAGCCAGTCGGTCACTCCCAGCCGTAGGCCCCCAGACACAAACAACGGCCCGTTTCCCTGGCAAACAAAATTAAGCTGCCCCGCTTCTGGATGGCCGATTGCAGGAGCCACTTGGTACTATCAAACCAGCCCAACTTGACACTGATGCCACCTCTGGCGTGGGAGCCATCCTGCGTATCGTGGATTCTAAGCAGCCACCCGGCCACTCCGAGCCACAGGCCCCCAAACACAAACAACGGCGCTTTTCCCCGGAAAACAAAACTCGCCTGCCAACATTTTGATGGCAGATTGCAGGAGCCACTTGGTACTATCAAACCAGCCCAATTTGGCACTGGTGCCACCATGGGTCTGGTCACCATCCTGCCTAGCATAGCTTTTCAGGAGCCAGGAGGTCACTCCCAGCCATAGACCCCCAGACAGAAACCTCGGCCCGTTTCCATGGAAAACAAAAGTAAGCTGCCCCGCTTCTGGATGGCAGATTGCAGGAGCCACTTGGTACTATCAAATTAGCCCAACTTGGCACTGGTGCCACCATGGGTCTGGTAAACATCCTGCCTATCGTAGCTTTTCAGGAGCCAGCCAGTCACTCCCTGCCATAGGGCCCCAGACAAATACCTCGGCCCGTTTCCCTGGCAAACAAAAGTAAGCTGCCCCGCTTCTGGATGGCAGATTGCAGGAGCCACTTGGTAGTATCAAACCAGCCCGACTTGGCACTGGTGCCACCTTGGGTCTGGGAACCATGCTGCGTATCGTGGATTCTAAGTAGCCAGCTGGCCACTCGCAGCCACAGGCCCCCAAACACAAACAACGGTGCTTTTCCCTGGAAAACAAAACTGGCCTGCCAACTTTTTGATGGCAGATTGCAGGAGCCACTTGGTACTATCAAACCAGCCCAACTTGGCACTGGTGCCACCATGGGTCTGGTCACCATCCTGCCTATCGTAGCTTTTCAGGAGCCATCCGGTCACTCCCAGCCATGGGCCCCCAGCCAAAAACCTCGGCCCGTTTCCCTGGCACACAAAAGTAAGCTACCCAGCTTCTGGATGGCAGATTGCAGGAGCAAATTGTCATCATCAAACCAGCCCGACTTGGCACTGGTGCCACCTCTGGTCTGGGAACCATCCTGCGTATCGTGGGTTCTAAGGAGCCAGCCGGCCACTCCCAGCCACAGGCCCCCAATCACAAACAACGGCGCTTTTCCCTGGAAAACAAAACTCGCCTGCTAGCTTTTTGATGGCAGAGTGCAGGAGCCACTTGGTACAATCAAACCAGCCCAACTTGGCACTGGTGCCACTATGGGTCTGGTCACCATCGTGCCTATCGTAGCATTTCAGGAGCCAGTCGGTCACTCCCAGCCGTAGGCCCCCAGACACAAACAACGGCCCGTTTCCCTGGCAAACAAAATTAAGCTGCCCCGCTTCTGGATGGCCGATTGCAGGAGCCAGTTCGTACTATCAAACCAGCCCAACTTGACACTGATGCCACCTCTGGCCTGGGAGCCATCCTGCGTATCGTGGATTCTAAGCAGCCACCCGGCCACTCCGAGCCACAGGCCCCCAAACACAAACAACGGCGCTTTTCCCCGGAAAACAAAACTCGCCTGCCAACATTTTTATGGCAGATTGCAGGAGCCACTTGGTACTATCAAACCAGCCCAACTTGGCACTGGTGCCACCATGGGTCTGGTCACCATCCTGCCTAGCATAGCTTTTCAGGAGCCAGGAGGTCACTCCCAGCCATAGACCCCCAGACAGAAACCTCGGCCCGTTTCCATGGAAAACAAAAGTAAGCTGCCCCGCTTCTGGATGGCAGATTGCAGGAGCCACTTGGTACTATCAAATTAGCCCAACTTGGCACTGGTGCCACCATGGGTCTGGTAAACATCCTGCCTATCGTAGCTTTTCAGGAGCCAGCCAGTCACTCCCTGCCATAGGGCCCCAGACAAATACCTCAGCCCGTTTCCCTGGCAAACAAAAGTAAGCTGCCCCGCTTCTGGATGGCAGATTGCAGGAGCCGCTTGGTACTATCAAACCAGCCCGACTTGGCACTGGTGCCACCTTGGATTTGGGAACCATGCTGCGTAACGTGGATTCTAAGACGACAGGCGGCCACTCCCAGCCACAGGGCCCCAAACACAAACAACGGCGCTTTTCCCTGGAAAACAAAACTCGCCTGCCAACTTTTTGATGGCAGATTGCAGGAGCCACTTGGTACTATCAAATCAGGCCAACTTGGCACTGCTGCTACCATGGGTCTGGTAATCATCCTGCCTACTGTAGCTTTTCAGGAGCCAGCCGGTCACTCCCAGCCATAGGCCCCCAGAAAAAAACCTCGGCCCGTTTCCCTGGCAAACAAAAGTAATCTACCCCGCTTCTGGATGGCAGATTGCAGGAGCCACTTTGCACCATCAAACTATCCCGACTTGGCACTGGTGCCACCTCGGGTCTGGGAACCATCCTGCGTATCGTGGATTCTAAGGAGCCAGCCGGTCACTCCCAGCCACAGGCCCCCAAACACAAACAACAGCGCTTTTCTCTGGCAAACAAAACTCAGTTGCCCTGCTTTTGGATGGCAGATCGCAGGAGCGACTTGGTACTATCAAACCAGCCCAACTTGGCACTGGTGCCTCCATGGGTCTGGTAACCATCCTGCCTATCGTAGCTTTTCAGGAGCCAGCCGGTCACTCCCAGCCATAGGCCCCCAGACACAAAGCTCGGCCCGTTTCCCTGGCAAACAAAAGTAAGCTGCCCCGCTTCTGGATGGCAGATTGCAGGAGCTATTTATTACTATCAAACCAGCCCGACTTGGCACTGGTGCCACCTCTGGTCTGGGAACCATCCTGCCTATCGTGGATTTTCAGGAGCCAGCCGGCCACTCTCAGCCATATGCCCCCAAACACAAACCACTGCCCTTTTCTCTGGCAAACAAAACTCAACTGCCCCTCTTCTGGATGGCAAATTGCAGGACGCAGTTGGTACTACGAAAACAGCCCGACTTGGCACTGATGCCACCTTGGGTCAGGGAACCATCCTGCGTATCGAGCTTTTTAAGGAGCCAGCCGGCCACGCCCAGCCATATACCGCCAAAAACAAACCACGGAACTTTTCTCCAGCAAACAAAAATCCGCTGCCCCGCGTCTGGATGGCAGATTGCAGGAGCCACTTTGCACCATCAAACCAGCCCGACTTGGCACTGGTGCCACCTTGGATCTGGGAACCATCCTGCCTATCGTGGATTTTCAGGGGCCAGCCGGCCACTCTCAGCCATAGGCCCCCAAAAACAAACCACGGCACTTTACTCTGGTAAACAAAACTCAACTGCCCCTCTTCTGGAAGGCAAATTGCAGGACGCACTTGGTACTACAAAAACAGCCGAACTTGGCACTGGTGCCACCTCTGGCCTGGGAACCATCCTGCGTATCGAGCTTTTTAAGGAGCCAGCCGGCCACTCCCAGCCATATGCCCCCAAAAATGAACCACGGACTTGTTCTCTGGCAAACAAAAATCAGCTGCCCCGCGTCGGGATGGCAGATTGCAGGAGCCACTTTGCACCATCAAACCAGCCCGACTTGGCACTGGTGCCACCTTGGCTCTGGG
This sequence comes from Melospiza georgiana, assembly GCF_028018845.1. Taxonomy (NCBI): domain Eukaryota; kingdom Metazoa; phylum Chordata; class Aves; order Passeriformes; family Passerellidae; genus Melospiza; species Melospiza georgiana. The sequence goes on from NC_080435.1 coordinate 31,104,384, forward strand.
AACCATCCTGCGTATTGTGGATTGTCAGGAGCCAGCCGACCACTCTCGGCCACAGACCCCAATCAAAAACAACGGCCCGATTCACAGGCAAAAAAATCTCAGCTGCCCCACTTGTGGATGGGAGATTGCAGGAGGCGCTTGACACTGTCAAACCAGCCCAACTTGGCACTGGTGCCACCTTGGGTCTGGAAACTATGCTGCGTATCATGGAATTTAAGGAGCCAGCCGGCCACTCCCAGCCACAGGACCCAAACACATACCACAGCCCTTTTCTTTGGCAAACAAAACTCAGCTGCCCTGCTTTTGGATGGCAGATTGCAGGAGCCACTTGGTACTATCAAACCAGCCCAACTTGGCACTGGTGCCTCCATGGGTCTGGTCACCATCCTGCGTATCGTAGCTTTTCAGGAGCCAGCCGGTCAGTCCCAGCCATAGGCCCCAGACACAAAGCTCTGCCCGTTTCCCTGGCAAACAAAAGTAAGTTAACCCGCTTCTGGATGGCAGATTGCAGGAGACACTTTGCACCATCAAACCAGCCCGACTTGGCACTGGTGCCACCTCTGGTCTGGGAACCATCCTGCGTATCGTGGATTCTAAGGAGCCAGCTGGCCTCTCCCAGCCACAGGCCCCCAAACAAAAACAACAGCGCTTTTCCCTGGAAAACAAAACTGGCCTGCAAACTTTTTGATGGCAGATTGCAGGAGCCACTTGGTACTATCAAACCAGCCCAACTTGGCACTGCTGCCACCATGGGTCTGGTAACCATCCTGCCTAGCATAGCTTTTCAGGAGCCAGGAGGTCACTCCCAGCCATAGACCCCCAGACAGAAACCTCGGCACGTTTCCATGGAAAACAAAAGTAAGCTGCCCCGCTTCTGGATGGCAGATTGCAGGAGCCACTTGGTACTATCAAATTAGCCCAACTTGGCACTGGTGCCACCATGGGTCTGGTAAACATCCTGCCTATCGTAGCTTTTCAGGAGCCAGCCAGTCACTCCCTGCCATAGGGCCCCAGACAAATACCTCGGCCCGTTTCCCTGGCAAACAAAAGTAAGCTGCCCCGCTTCTGGATGGCAGATTGCAGGAGCCGCTTGGTACTATCAAACCAGCCCGACTTGGCACTGGTGCCACCTTGGATTTGGGAACCATGCTGCGTAACGTGGATTCTAAGTAGCCAGCTGGCCACTCGCAGCCACAGGCCCCCAAACACAAACAACGGTGCTTTTCCCTGGAAAACAAAACTGGCCTGCCAACTTTTTGATGGCAGATTGCAGGAGCCACTTGGTACTATCAAACCAGCCCAACTTGGCACTGGTGCCACCATGGGTCTGGTCACCATCCTGCCTATCGTAGCTTTTCAGGAGCCAGCCGGTCACTCCCAGCCATGGGCCCCCAGCCAAAAACCTCGGCCCGTTTCCCTGGCACACAAAAGTAAGCTACCCAGCTTCTGGATGGCAGATTGCAGGAGCAAATTGTCATCATCAAACCAGCCCGACTTGGCACTGGTGCCACCTCTGGTCTGGGAACCATCCTGCGTATCGTGGGTTCTAAGGAGCCAGCCGGCCACTCCCAGCCACAGGCCCCCAATCACAAACAACGGCGCTTTTCCCTGGAAAACAAAACTCGCCTGCTAGCTTTTTGATGGCAGAGTGCAGGAGCCACTTGGTACAATCAAACCAGCCCAACTTGGCACTGGTGCCACCATGGGTCTGGTCACCATCCTGCCTATCGTAGCATTTCAGGAGCCAGTCGGTCACTCCCAGCCGTAGGCCCCCAGACACAAACAACGGCCCGTTTCCCTGGCAAACAAAATTAAGCTGCCCCGCTTCTGGATGGCCGATTGCAGGAGCCACTTGGTACTATCAAACCAGCCCAACTTGACACTGATGCCACCTCTGGCGTGGGAGCCATCCTGCGTATCGTGGATTCTAAGCAGCCACCCGGCCACTCCGAGCCACAGGCCCCCAAACACAAACAACGGCGCTTTTCCCCGGAAAACAAAACTCGCCTGCCAACATTTTGATGGCAGATTGCAGGAGCCACTTGGTACTATCAAACCAGCCCAATTTGGCACTGGTGCCACCATGGGTCTGGTCACCATCCTGCCTAGCATAGCTTTTCAGGAGCCAGGAGGTCACTCCCAGCCATAGACCCCCAGACAGAAACCTCGGCCCGTTTCCATGGAAAACAAAAGTAAGCTGCCCCGCTTCTGGATGGCAGATTGCAGGAGCCACTTGGTACTATCAAATTAGCCCAACTTGGCACTGGTGCCACCATGGGTCTGGTAAACATCCTGCCTATCGTAGCTTTTCAGGAGCCAGCCAGTCACTCCCTGCCATAGGGCCCCAGACAAATACCTCGGCCCGTTTCCCTGGCAAACAAAAGTAAGCTGCCCCGCTTCTGGATGGCAGATTGCAGGAGCCACTTGGTAGTATCAAACCAGCCCGACTTGGCACTGGTGCCACCTTGGGTCTGGGAACCATGCTGCGTATCGTGGATTCTAAGTAGCCAGCTGGCCACTCGCAGCCACAGGCCCCCAAACACAAACAACGGTGCTTTTCCCTGGAAAACAAAACTGGCCTGCCAACTTTTTGATGGCAGATTGCAGGAGCCACTTGGTACTATCAAACCAGCCCAACTTGGCACTGGTGCCACCATGGGTCTGGTCACCATCCTGCCTATCGTAGCTTTTCAGGAGCCAGCCGGTCACTCCCAGCCATGGGCCCCCAGCCAAAAACCTCGGCCCGTTTCCCTGGCACACAAAAGTAAGCTACCCAGCTTCTGGATGGCAGATTGCAGGAGCAAATTGTCATCATCAAACCAGCCCGACTTGGCACTGGTGCCACCTCTGGTCTGGGAACCATCCTGCGTATCGTGGGTTCTAAGGAGCCAGCCGGCCACTCCCAGCCACAGGCCCCCAATCACAAACAACGGCGCTTTTCCCTGGAAAACAAAACTCGCCTGCTAGCTTTTTGATGGCAGAGTGCAGGAGCCACTTGGTACAATCAAACCAGCCCAACTTGGCACTGGTGCCACTATGGGTCTGGTCACCATCGTGCCTATCGTAGCATTTCAGGAGCCAGTCGGTCACTCCCAGCCGTAGGCCCCCAGACACAAACAACGGCCCGTTTCCCTGGCAAACAAAATTAAGCTGCCCCGCTTCTGGATGGCCGATTGCAGGAGCCAGTTCGTACTATCAAACCAGCCCAACTTGACACTGATGCCACCTCTGGCCTGGGAGCCATCCTGCGTATCGTGGATTCTAAGCAGCCACCCGGCCACTCCGAGCCACAGGCCCCCAAACACAAACAACGGCGCTTTTCCCCGGAAAACAAAACTCGCCTGCCAACATTTTTATGGCAGATTGCAGGAGCCACTTGGTACTATCAAACCAGCCCAACTTGGCACTGGTGCCACCATGGGTCTGGTCACCATCCTGCCTAGCATAGCTTTTCAGGAGCCAGGAGGTCACTCCCAGCCATAGACCCCCAGACAGAAACCTCGGCCCGTTTCCATGGAAAACAAAAGTAAGCTGCCCCGCTTCTGGATGGCAGATTGCAGGAGCCACTTGGTACTATCAAATTAGCCCAACTTGGCACTGGTGCCACCATGGGTCTGGTAAACATCCTGCCTATCGTAGCTTTTCAGGAGCCAGCCAGTCACTCCCTGCCATAGGGCCCCAGACAAATACCTCAGCCCGTTTCCCTGGCAAACAAAAGTAAGCTGCCCCGCTTCTGGATGGCAGATTGCAGGAGCCGCTTGGTACTATCAAACCAGCCCGACTTGGCACTGGTGCCACCTTGGATTTGGGAACCATGCTGCGTAACGTGGATTCTAAGACGACAGGCGGCCACTCCCAGCCACAGGGCCCCAAACACAAACAACGGCGCTTTTCCCTGGAAAACAAAACTCGCCTGCCAACTTTTTGATGGCAGATTGCAGGAGCCACTTGGTACTATCAAATCAGGCCAACTTGGCACTGCTGCTACCATGGGTCTGGTAATCATCCTGCCTACTGTAGCTTTTCAGGAGCCAGCCGGTCACTCCCAGCCATAGGCCCCCAGAAAAAAACCTCGGCCCGTTTCCCTGGCAAACAAAAGTAATCTACCCCGCTTCTGGATGGCAGATTGCAGGAGCCACTTTGCACCATCAAACTATCCCGACTTGGCACTGGTGCCACCTCGGGTCTGGGAACCATCCTGCGTATCGTGGATTCTAAGGAGCCAGCCGGTCACTCCCAGCCACAGGCCCCCAAACACAAACAACAGCGCTTTTCTCTGGCAAACAAAACTCAGTTGCCCTGCTTTTGGATGGCAGATCGCAGGAGCGACTTGGTACTATCAAACCAGCCCAACTTGGCACTGGTGCCTCCATGGGTCTGGTAACCATCCTGCCTATCGTAGCTTTTCAGGAGCCAGCCGGTCACTCCCAGCCATAGGCCCCCAGACACAAAGCTCGGCCCGTTTCCCTGGCAAACAAAAGTAAGCTGCCCCGCTTCTGGATGGCAGATTGCAGGAGCTATTTATTACTATCAAACCAGCCCGACTTGGCACTGGTGCCACCTCTGGTCTGGGAACCATCCTGCCTATCGTGGATTTTCAGGAGCCAGCCGGCCACTCTCAGCCATATGCCCCCAAACACAAACCACTGCCCTTTTCTCTGGCAAACAAAACTCAACTGCCCCTCTTCTGGATGGCAAATTGCAGGACGCAGTTGGTACTACGAAAACAGCCCGACTTGGCACTGATGCCACCTTGGGTCAGGGAACCATCCTGCGTATCGAGCTTTTTAAGGAGCCAGCCGGCCACGCCCAGCCATATACCGCCAAAAACAAACCACGGAACTTTTCTCCAGCAAACAAAAATCCGCTGCCCCGCGTCTGGATGGCAGATTGCAGGAGCCACTTTGCACCATCAAACCAGCCCGACTTGGCACTGGTGCCACCTTGGATCTGGGAACCATCCTGCCTATCGTGGATTTTCAGGGGCCAGCCGGCCACTCTCAGCCATAGGCCCCCAAAAACAAACCACGGCACTTTACTCTGGTAAACAAAACTCAACTGCCCCTCTTCTGGAAGGCAAATTGCAGGACGCACTTGGTACTACAAAAACAGCCGAACTTGGCACTGGTGCCACCTCTGGCCTGGGAACCATCCTGCGTATCGAGCTTTTTAAGGAGCCAGCCGGCCACTCCCAGCCATATGCCCCCAAAAATGAACCACGGACTTGTTCTCTGGCAAACAAAAATCAGCTGCCCCGCGTCGGGATGGCAGATTGCAGGAGCCACTTTGCACCATCAAACCAGCCCGACTTGGCACTGGTGCCACCTTGGCTCTGGGAACCATCCTGCGTATTGTGGATTGTCAGGAGCCAGCCGACCACTCTCGGCCACAGACCCCAATCAAAAACAACGGCCCGATTCACAGGCAAAAAAATCTCAGCTGCCCCACTTGTGGATGGGAGATTGCAGGAGGCGCTTGACACTGTCAAACCAGCCCAACTTGGCACTGGTGCCACCTTGGGTCTGGAAACTATGCTGCGTATCATGGAATTTAAGGAGCCAGCCGGCCACTCCCAGCCACAGGACCCAAACACATACCACAGCCCTTTTCTTTGGCAAACAAAACTCAGCTGCCCTGCTTTTGGATGGCAGATTGCAGGAGCCACTTGGTACTATCAAACCAGCCCAACTTGGCACTGGTGCCTCCATGGGTCTGGTCACCATCCTGCGTATCGTAGCTTTTCAGGAGCCAGCCGGTCAGTCCCAGCCATAGGCCCCAGACACAAAGCTCTGCCCGTTTCCCTGGCAAACAAAAGTAAGTTAACCCGCTTCTGGATGGCAGATTGCAGGAGACACTTTGCACCATCAAACCAGCCCGACTTGGCACTGGTGCCACCTCTGGTCTGGGAACCATCCTGCGTATCGTGGATTCTAAGGAGCCAGCTGGCCTCTCCCAGCCACAGGCCCCCAAACAAAAACAACAGCGCTTTTCCCTGGAAAACAAAACTGGCCTGCAAACTTTTTGATGGCAGATTGCAGGAGCCACTTGGTACTATCAAACCAGCCCAACTTGGCACTGCTGCCACCATGGGTCTGGTAACCATCCTGCCTAGCATAGCTTTTCAGGAGCCAGGAGGTCACTCCCAGCCATAGACCCCCAGACAGAAACCTCGGCACGTTTCCATGGAAAACAAAAGTAAGCTGCCCCGCTTCTGGATGGCAGATTGCAGGAGCCACTTGGTACTATCAAATTAGCCCAACTTGGCACTGGTGCCACCATGGGTCTGGTAAACATCCTGCCTATCGTAGCTTTTCAGGAGCCAGCCAGTCACTCCCTGCCATAGGGCCCCAGACAAATACCTCGGCCCGTTTCCCTGGCAAACAAAAGTAAGCTGCCCCGCTTCTGGATGGCAGATTGCAGGAGCCGCTTGGTACTATCAAACCAGCCCGACTTGGCACTGGTGCCACCTTGGATTTGGGAACCATGCTGCGTAACGTGGATTCTAAGTAGCCAGCTGGCCACTCGCAGCCACAGGCCCCCAAACACAAACAACGGTGCTTTTCCCTGGAAAACAAAACTGGCCTGCCAACTTTTTGATGGCAGATTGCAGGAGCCACTTGGTACTATCAAACCAGCCCAACTTGGCACTGGTGCCACCATGGGTCTGGTCACCATCCTGCCTATCGTAGCTTTTCAGGAGCCAGCCGGTCACTCCCAGCCATGGGCCCCCAGCCAAAAACCTCGGCCCGTTTCCCTGGCACACAAAAGTAAGCTACCCAGCTTCTGGATGGCAGATTGCAGGAGCAAATTGTCATCATCAAACCAGCCCGACTTGGCACTGGTGCCACCTCTGGTCTGGGAACCATCCTGCGTATCGTGGGTTCTAAGGAGCCAGCCGGCCACTCCCAGCCACAGGCCCCCAATCACAAACAACGGCGCTTTTCCCTGGAAAACAAAACTCGCCTGCTAGCTTTTTGATGGCAGAGTGCAGGAGCCACTTGGTACAATCAAACCAGCCCAACTTGGCACTGGTGCCACCATGGGTCTGGTCACCATCCTGCCTATCGTAGCATTTCAGGAGCCAGTCGGTCACTCCCAGCCGTAGGCCCCCAGACACAAACAACGGCCCGTTTCCCTGGCAAACAAAATTAAGCTGCCCCGCTTCTGGATGGCCGATTGCAGGAGCCACTTGGTACTATCAAACCAGCCCAACTTGACACTGATGCCACCTCTGGCGTGGGAGCCATCCTGCGTATCGTGGATTCTAAGCAGCCACCCGGCCACTCCGAGCCACAGGCCCCCAAACACAAACAACGGCGCTTTTCCCCGGAAAACAAAACTCGCCTGCCAACATTTTGATGGCAGATTGCAGGAGCCACTTGGTACTATCAAACCAGCCCAATTTGGCACTGGTGCCACCATGGGTCTGGTCACCATCCTGCCTAGCATAGCTTTTCAGGAGCCAGGAGGTCACTCCCAGCCATAGACCCCCAGACAGAAACCTCGGCCCGTTTCCATGGAAAACAAAAGTAAGCTGCCCCGCTTCTGGATGGCAGATTGCAGGAGCCACTTGGTACTATCAAATTAGCCCAACTTGGCACTGGTGCCACCATGGGTCTGGTAAACATCCTGCCTATCGTAGCTTTTCAGGAGCCAGCCAGTCACTCCCTGCCATAGGGCCCCAGACAAATACCTCGGCCCGTTTCCCTGGCAAACAAAAGTAAGCTGCCCCGCTTCTGGATGGCAGATTGCAGGAGCCACTTGGTAGTATCAAACCAGCCCGACTTGGCACTGGTGCCACCTTGGGTCTGGGAACCATGCTGCGTATCGTGGATTCTAAGTAGCCAGCTGGCCACTCGCAGCCACAGGCCCCCAAACACAAACAACGGTGCTTTTCCCTGGAAAACAAAACTGGCCTGCCAACTTTTTGATGGCAGATTGCAGGAGCCACTTGGTACTATCAAACCAGCCCAACTTGGCACTGGTGCCACCATGGGTCTGGTCACCATCCTGCCTATCGTAGCTTTTCAGGAGCCAGCCGGTCACTCCCAGCCATGGGCCCCCAGCCAAAAACCTCGGCCCGTTTCCCTGGCACACAAAAGTAAGCTACCCAGCTTCTGGATGGCAGATTGCAGGAGCAAATTGTCATCATCAAACCAGCCCGACTTGGCACTGGTGCCACCTCTGGTCTGGGAACCATCCTGCGTATCGTGGGTTCTAAGGAGCCAGCCGGCCACTCCCAGCCACAGGCCCCCAATCACAAACAACGGCGCTTTTCCCTGGAAAACAAAACTCGCCTGCTAGCTTTTTGATGGCAGAGTGCAGGAGCCACTTGGTACAATCAAACCAGCCCAACTTGGCACTGGTGCCACTATGGGTCTGGTCACCATCGTGCCTATCGTAGCATTTCAGGAGCCAGTCGGTCACTCCCAGCCGTAGGCCCCCAGACACAAACAACGGCCCGTTTCCCTGGCAAACAAAATTAAGCTGCCCCGCTTCTGGATGGCCGATTGCAGGAGCCAGTTCGTACTATCAAACCAGCCCAACTTGACACTGATGCCACCTCTGGCCTGGGAGCCATCCTGCGTATCGTGGATTCTAAGCAGCCACCCGGCCACTCCGAGCCACAGGCCCCCAAACACAAACAACGGCGCTTTTCCCCGGAAAACAAAACTCGCCTGCCAACATTTTTATGGCAGATTGCAGGAGCCACTTGGTACTATCAAACCAGCCCAACTTGGCACTGGTGCCACCATGGGTCTGGTCACCATCCTGCCTAGCATAGCTTTTCAGGAGCCAGGAGGTCACTCCCAGCCATAGACCCCCAGACAGAAACCTCGGCCCGTTTCCATGGAAAACAAAAGTAAGCTGCCCCGCTTCTGGATGGCAGATTGCAGGAGCCACTTGGTACTATCAAATTAGCCCAACTTGGCACTGGTGCCACCATGGGTCTGGTAAACATCCTGCCTATCGTAGCTTTTCAGGAGCCAGCCAGTCACTCCCTGCCATAGGGCCCCAGACAAATACCTCAGCCCGTTTCCCTGGCAAACAAAAGTAAGCTGCCCCGCTTCTGGATGGCAGATTGCAGGAGCCGCTTGGTACTATCAAACCAGCCCGACTTGGCACTGGTGCCACCTTGGATTTGGGAACCATGCTGCGTAACGTGGATTCTAAGACGACAGGCGGCCACTCCCAGCCACAGGGCCCCAAACACAAACAACGGCGCTTTTCCCTGGAAAACAAAACTCGCCTGCCAACTTTTTGATGGCAGATTGCAGGAGCCACTTGGTACTATCAAATCAGGCCAACTTGGCACTGCTGCTACCATGGGTCTGGTAATCATCCTGCCTACTGTAGCTTTTCAGGAGCCAGCCGGTCACTCCCAGCCATAGGCCCCCAGAAAAAAACCTCGGCCCGTTTCCCTGGCAAACAAAAGTAATCTACCCCGCTTCTGGATGGCAGATTGCAGGAGCCACTTTGCACCATCAAACTATCCCGACTTGGCACTGGTGCCACCTCGGGTCTGGGAACCATCCTGCGTATCGTGGATTCTAAGGAGCCAGCCGGTCACTCCCAGCCACAGGCCCCCAAACACAAACAACAGCGCTTTTCTCTGGCAAACAAAACTCAGTTGCCCTGCTTTTGGATGGCAGATCGCAGGAGCGACTTGGTACTATCAAACCAGCCCAACTTGGCACTGGTGCCTCCATGGGTCTGGTAACCATCCTGCCTATCGTAGCTTTTCAGGAGCCAGCCGGTCACTCCCAGCCATAGGCCCCCAGACACAAAGCTCGGCCCGTTTCCCTGGCAAACAAAAGTAAGCTGCCCCGCTTCTGGATGGCAGATTGCAGGAGCTATTTATTACTATCAAACCAGCCCGACTTGGCACTGGTGCCACCTCTGGTCTGGGAACCATCCTGCCTATCGTGGATTTTCAGGAGCCAGCCGGCCACTCTCAGCCATATGCCCCCAAACACAAACCACTGCCCTTTTCTCTGGCAAACAAAACTCAACTGCCCCTCTTCTGGATGGCAAATTGCAGGACGCAGTTGGTACTACGAAAACAGCCCGACTTGGCACTGATGCCACCTTGGGTCAGGGAACCATCCTGCGTATCGAGCTTTTTAAGGAGCCAGCCGGCCACGCCCAGCCATATACCGCCAAAAACAAACCACGGAACTTTTCTCCAGCAAACAAAAATCCGCTGCCCCGCGTCTGGATGGCAGATTGCAGGAGCCACTTTGCACCATCAAACCAGCCCGACTTGGCACTGGTGCCACCTTGGATCTGGGAACCATCCTGCCTATCGTGGATTTTCAGGGGCCAGCCGGCCACTCTCAGCCATAGGCCCCCAAAAACAAACCACGGCACTTTACTCTGGTAAACAAAACTCAACTGCCCCTCTTCTGGAAGGCAAATTGCAGGACGCACTTGGTACTACAAAAACAGCCGAACTTGGCACTGGTGCCACCTCTGGCCTGGGAACCATCCTGCGTATCGAGCTTTTTAAGGAGCCAGCCGGCCACTCCCAGCCATATGCCCCCAAAAATGAACCACGGACTTGTTCTCTGGCAAACAAAAATCAGCTGCCCCGCGTCGGGATGGCAGATTGCAGGAGCCACTTTGCACCATCAAACCAGCCCGACTTGGCACTGGTGCCACCTTGGCTCTGGGAACCATCCTGCGTATTGTGGATTGTCAGGAGCCAGCCGACCACTCTCGGCCACAGACCCCAATCAAAAACAACGGCCCGATTCACAGGCAAAAAAATCTCAGCTGCCCCACTTGTGGATGGGAGATTGCAGGAGGCGCTTGACACTGTCAAACCAGCCCAACTTGGCACTGGTGCCACCTTGGGTCTGGAAACTATGCTGCGTATCATGGAATTTAAGGAGCCAGCCGGCCACTCCCAGCCACAGGACCCAAACACATACCACAGCCCTTTTCTTTGGCAAACAAAACTCAGCTGCCCTGCTTTTGGATGGCAGATTGCAGGAGCCACTTGGTACTATCAAACCAGCCCAACTTGGCACTGGTGCCTCCATGGGTCTGGTCACCATCCTGCGTATCGTAGCTTTTCAGGAGCCAGCCGGTCAGTCCCAGCCATAGGCCCCAGACACAAAGCTCTGCCCGTTTCCCTGGCAAACAAAAGTAAGTTAACCCGCTTCTGGATGGCAGATTGCAGGAGACACTTTGCACCATCAAACCAGCCCGACTTGGCACTGGTGCCACCTCTGGTCTGGGAACCATCCTGCGTATCGTGGATTCTAAGGAGCCAGCTGGCCTCTCCCAGCCACAGGCCCCCAAACAAAAACAACAGCGCTTTTCCCTGGAAAACAAAACTGGCCTGCAAACTTTTTGATGGCAGATTGCAGGAGCCACTTGGTACTATCAAACCAGCCCAACTTGGCACTGCTGCCACCATGGGTCTGGTAACCATCCTGCCTAGCATAGCTTTTCAGGAGCCAGGAGGTCACTCCCAGCCATAGACCCCCAGACAGAAACCTCGGCACGTTTCCATGGAAAACAAAAGTAAGCTGCCCCGCTTCTGGATGGCAGATTGCAGGAGCCACTTGGTACTATCAAATTAGCCCAACTTGGCACTGGTGCCACCATGGGTCTGGTAAACATCCTGCCTATCGTAGCTTTTCAGGAGCCAGCCAGTCACTCCCTGCCATAGGGCCCCAGACAAATACCTCGGCCCGTTTCCCTGGCAAACAAAAGTAAGCTGCCCCGCTTCTGGATGGCAGATTGCAGGAGCCGCTTGGTACTATCAAACCAGCCCGACTTGGCACTGGTGCCACCTTGGATTTGGGAACCATGCTGCGTAACGTGGATTCTAAGTAGCCAGCTGGCCACTCGCAGCCACAGGCCCCCAAACACAAACAACGGTGCTTTTCCCTGGAAAACAAAACTGGCCTGCCAACTTTTTGATGGCAGATTGCAGGAGCCACTTGGTACTATCAAACCAGCCCAACTTGGCACTGGTGCCACCATGGGTCTGGTCACCATCCTGCCTATCGTAGCTTTTCAGGAGCCAGCCGGTCACTCCCAGCCATGGGCCCCCAGCCAAAAACCTCGGCCCGTTTCCCTGGCACACAAAAGTAAGCTACCCAGCTTCTGGATGGCAGATTGCAGGAGCAAATTGTCATCATCAAACCAGCCCGACTTGGCACTGGTGCCACCTCTGGTCTGGGAACCATCCTGCGTATCGTGGGTTCTAAGGAGCCAGCCGGCCACTCCCAGCCACAGGCCCCCAATCACAAACAACGGCGCTTTTCCCTGGAAAACAAAACTCGCCTGCTAGCTTTTTGATGGCAGAGTGCAGGAGCCACTTGGTACAATCAAACCAGCCCAACTTGGCACTGGTGCCACTATGGGTCTGGTCACCATCGTGCCTATCGTAGCATTTCAGGAGCCAGTCGGTCACTCCCAGCCGTAGGCCCCCAGACACAAACAACGGCCCGTTTCCCTGGCAAACAAAATTAAGCTGCCCCGCTTCTGGATGGCCGATTGCAGGAGCCAGTTCGTACTATCAAACCAGCCCAACTTGACACTGATGCCACCTCTGGCCTGGGAGCCATCCTGCGTATCGTGGATTCTAAGCAGCCACCCGGCCACTCCGAGCCACAGGCCCCCAAACACAAACAACGGCGCTTTTCCCCGGAAAACAAAACTCGCCTGCCAACATTTTTATGGCAGATTGCAGGAGCCACTTGGTACTATCAAACCAGCCCAACTTGGCACTGGTGCCACCATGGGTCTGGTCACCATCCTGCCTAGCATAGCTTTTCAGGAGCCAGGAGGTCACTCCCAGCCATAGACCCCCAGACATAAACCTCGGCCCGTTTCCATGGAAAACAAAAGTAAGCTGCCCCGCTTCTGGATGGCAGATTGCAGGAGCCACTTGGTACTATCAAATTAGCCCAACTTGGCACTGGTGCCACCATGGGTCTGGTAAACATCCTGCCTATCGTAGCTTTTCAGGAGCCAGCCAGTCACTCCCTGCCATAGGGCCCCAGACAAATACCTCAGCCCGTTTCCCTGGCAAACAAAAGTAAGTTAACCCGCTTCTGGATGGCAGATTGCAGGAGCCGCTTGGTACTATCAAACCAGCCCGACTTGGCACTGGTGCCACCTTGGATTTGGGAACCATGCTGCGTAACGTGGATTCTAAGACGACAGGCGGCCACTCCCAGCCACAGGGCCCCAAACACAAACAACGGCGCTTTTCCCTGGAAAACAAAACTCGCCTGCCAACTTTTTGATGGCAGATTGCAGGAGCCACTTGGTACTATCAAATCAGGCCAACTTGGCACTGCTGCTACCATGGGTCTGGTAATCATCCTGCCTACTGTAGCTTTTCAGGAGCCAGCCGGTCACTCCCAGCCATAGGCCCCCAGAAAAAAACCTCGGCCCGTTTCCCTGGCAAACAAAAGTAATCTACCCCGCTTCTGGATGGCAGATTGCAGGAGCCACTTTGCACCATCAAACTATCCCGACTTGGCACTGGTGCCACCTCGGGTCTGGGAACCATCCTGCGTATCGTGGATTCTAAGGAGCCAGCCGGTCACTCCCAGCCACAGGCCCCCAAACACAAACAACAGCGCTTTTCTCTGGCAAACAAAACTCAGTTGCCCTGCTTTTGGATGGCAGATCGCAGGAGCGACTTGGTACTATCAAACCAGCCCAACTTGGCACTGGTGCCTCCATGGGTCTGGTAACCATCCTGCCTATCGTAGCTTTTCAGGAGCCAGCCGGTCACTCCCAGCCATAGGCCCCCAGACACAAAGCTCGGCCCGTTTCCCTGGCAAACAAAAGTAAGCTGCCCCGCTTCTGGATGGCAGATTGCAGGAGCTATTTATTACTATCAAACCAGCCCGACTTGGCACTGGTGCCACCTCTGGTCTGGGAACCATCCTGCCTATCGTGGATTTTCAGGAGCCAGCCGGCCACTCTCAGCCATATGCCCCCAAACACAAACCACTGCCCTTTTCTCTGGCAAACAAAACTCAACTGCCCCTCTTCTGGATGGCAAATTGCAGGACGCAGTTGGTACTACGAAAACAGCCCGACTTGGCACTGATGCCACCTTGGGTCAGGGAACCATCCTGCGTATCGAGCTTTTTAAGGAGCCAGCCGGCCACGCCCAGCCATATACCGCCAAAAACAAACCACGGAACTTTTCTCCAGCAAACAAAAATCCGCTGCCCCGCGTCTGGATGGCAGATTGCAGGAGCCACTTTGCACCATCAAACCAGCCCGACTTGGCACTGGTGCCACCTTGGATCTGGGAACCATCCTGCCTATCGTGGATTTTCAGGGGCCAGCCGGCCACTCTCAGCCATAGGCCCCCAAAAACAAACCACGGCACTTTACTCTGGTAAACAAAACTCAACTGCCCCTCTTCTGGAAGGCAAATTGCAGGACGCACTTGGTACTACAAAAACAGCCGAACTTGGCACTGGTGCCACCTCTGGCCTGGGAACCATCCTGCGTATCGAGCTTTTTAAGGAGCCAGCCGGCCACTCCCAGCCATATGCCCCCAAAAATGAACCACGGACTTGTTCTCTGGCAAACAAAAATCAGCTGCCCCGCGTCGGGATGGCAGATTGCAGGAGCCACTTTGCACCATCAAACCAGCCCGACTTGGCACTGGTGCCACCTTGGCTCTGGGAACCATCCTGCGTATTGTGGATTGTCAGGAGCCAGCCGACCACTCTCGGCCACAGACCCCAATCAAAAACAACGGCCCGATTCACAGGCAAAAAAATCTCAGCTGCCCCACTTGTGGATGGGAGATTGCAGGAGGCGCTTGACACTGTCAAACCAGCCCAACTTGGCACTGGTGCCACCTTGGGTCTGGAAACTATGCTGCGTATCATGGAATTTAAGGAGCCAGCCGGCCACTCCCAGCCACAGGACCCAAAAACATACCACAGCCCTTTTCTTTGGCAAACAAAACTCAGCTGCCCTGCTTTTGGATGGCAGATTGCAGGAGCCACTTGGTACTATCAAACCAGCCCAACTTGGCACTGGTGCCTCCATGGGTCTGGTCACCATCCTGCGTATCGTAGCTTTTCAGGAGCCAGCCGGTCAGTCCCAGCCATAGGCCCCAGACACAAAGCTCTGCCCGTTTCCCTGGCAAACAAAAGTAAGTTAACCCGCTTCTGGATGGCAGATTGCAGGAGACACTTTGCACCATCAAACCAGCCCGACTTGGCACTGGTGCCACCTCTGGTCTGGGAACCATCCTGCGTATCGTGGATTCTAAGGAGCCAGCTGGCCTCTCCCAGCCACAGGCCCCCAAACAAAAACAACAGCGCTTTTCCCTGGAAAACAAAACTGGCCTGCAAACTTTTTGATGGCAGATTGCAGGAGCCACTTGGTACTATCAAACCAGCCCAACTTGGCACTGCTGCCACCATGGGTCTGGTAACCATCCTGCCTATTGTAGCTTTTCAGGACCTAGCCGGTCACCCTCAGCCATATGCCCCCCAACACAAGCCACGGCCCTTTTCTCTGGCAAACAAAACTCAACTGCCCCTCTTCTGGATGGCAAATTGCAGGACGCACTTGGTACTACGAAAACAGCCCGACTTGGCACTGATGCCACCTTGGCTCTGGGAACCATGCTGCGTATCGAGCTTTTTAAGGAGCCAGCCGGCCACGCCCAGCCATATACCGCCAAAAACAAACCACGGAACTTTTCTCCAGCAAACAAAAATCCGCTGCCCCGCGTCTGGATGGCAGATTGCAGGAGCCACTTTGCACCATCAAACCAGCCCGACTTGGCACTGGTGCCACCTTGGATCTGGGAACCATCCTGCCTATCGTGGATTTTCAGGGGCCAGCCGGCCACTCTCTGCCATAGGCCCCCAAAAACAAGCCACGGCACTTTACTCTGGTAAACAAAACTCAACTGCCCCTCTTCTGAATGGCAAATTGCAGGACGCACTTGGTACTACAAAAGCAGCCCGACTTGGCACTGGTACCACCTTGGGTCTGGTCACCATCCTGCGTATCGTGCATTTTAAGGAGCCAGCTGGCCACTCCCAGCCATAGGCCCCCAGACACAAAATTCTGCCCGTTTCCCTGGCAAACAAAAGTAAGCTACCCCGCTTCTGGATGGCAGATTGCAGGAGCCACTTTGCACCATCAAACCAGCCCAACTTGGCACTGGTGCCACCTCGGGTCTGGGAACCATCCTGCGTATCGTGGATTCTAAGGCACCAGGCGGCCACTCCCAGGCACAGGCCCCCAAACAAAAACAACGGCGCTTTTCCCTGGAAAACAAAACTCGCCTGCCAACTTTTTGATGGCAGATTGCAGGAGCTATTTAGTACTATCAAACCAGCCCGACTTGGCACTGGTGCCACCTTGGCTCTGGGAACCATCCTGCCTATTGTGGATTTTCAGGTGTCAGCCGGCCACTCTCAGCCATATGCCCTCAAACACAAACCACGGCCCTTTTCTCTGGCAAACAAAATTCAGCTGCCCCGCTTCTGGATGGCAGATTGCAGGAGCCACTTGGTAGTATCAAACCAGCCCAACTTGGCACTGGTGCCACCTTGGGTCTGGGAACCATCCTGCGTATCGTGGATTCTAAGTAGCCAGCTGGCCACTCCCAGCCACAGGCCCCCAAACACAAACAACGGTGCTTTTCCCTGGAAAACAAAACTGGCCTGCCAACTTTTTGATGGCAGATTGCAGGAGCCACTTGGTACTATCAAACCAGCCCAACTTGGCACTGGTGCCACCATGGGTCTGGTCACCATCCTGCCTATCGTAGCTTTTCAGGAGCCAGCCGATCACTCCCAGCCATGGGCCCCCAGCCAAAGACCTGGGCCCATTTCCCTGGCTCACAAAAGTAAACTACCCCGCTTCTGGATGGCAGATTGCAGGAGCTAATTGGCATCATCAAACCAGCCCGACTTGGCACTTGTGCCACCTCTAATCTGGAAACCATCCTGCGTATCGTGGATTCTTAGGAGCCAGCTGGCCACTCCCAGCCACAGGCCCCCAAATACAAACAACGGCACTTTTCCCTGGAAAACAAAACTGGCCTGCCAACTTTTTGATGGCAGATTGCAGGAGCCACTTGGTACTATCAAACCAGCCCGACTTGGCACTGGTGCCACCTTGGCTCTGGGAACCATGCTGCGTAACGTAGATTCTAAGGCACCAGGCGGCCACTCCCAGCCACAGGCCCCCAAACAAAAACAACGGCGCTTTTCCCTGGAAAACAAAACTCGCCTGCCAACTTTTTGATGGCAGATTGCAGGAGCCACTTGGTACTATCAAACCAGCCCAACTTGGCACTGCTGCCACCATGGGTCTGGTCACCATCCTGCCTATTGTAGATTTTCAGGAGCCAGCCAATCACTCCCAGCCATAGGCCCCCAGACAAAAACCTCGGCCCGTTTCCCTGGCAAACAAAAGTAAGCTACCCCGCTTCTTGATGGCAGATTGCAGGAGTTATTTAGTACTATCAAACCAGCCAGACGTGGCACTGGTGCCACCTTGTATCTGGGAACCATCTTGCCTATCGTGGATTTTAAGGAGCCAGCCGGCCTCTCTCAGCCATATGCCCCCAAACACAAACCACGGCCCTTTTCTCTGGCAAACAAAACTCAACTGCCCCTCTTCTGGATGGCAGATTGCAGGAGCCACTTGGTACTATCAAACCAGCCCGACTTGGCACTGGTGCCACCTTGGGTCTGGGAAGCATGCTGCGTATCATGGATTTTAAGGAGCCAGACCGCCACTGCAAGCTACAGGCCCCCATACACAAACAACAGCCTTTTTCTCTGGCAAACAAAATTCAGCTGCCCCGCTTCTGGATGGCAGATTGCAGGAGCCACTTGGTAGTATCAAACCAGCCCGACTTGGCACTGGTGCCAACTTGGGTCTGGGAACCATCCTGCGTATCGTAGCTTTTCAGGAGCCAGCCGGTCACTCCCAGCCATGGGCCCCCAGCCACAAACCTCGGCCCGTTTCCCTGGCAGACAAAAGTAAGCTACCCCGCTTCTGGATGGCAGATTGCAAGAGCAACTTGGCATCATCAAACCAGCCCGACTTGGCACTGGTGCCACCTCTGGTCTGGGAACCATCCTGCGTATCGTGGGTTCTAAGGAGCCAGCCGGCCACTCCCAGCCACAGGCCCCCAAACACAAACAACGGTGCTTTTCCCTGGAAAACAAAACGGGGCTGCCATCCTTTTGATGGCAGATTGCAGGAGCCACTTGGTACTATCAAACCAGCCCAACTTGGCACTGGTGCCACCATGGGTCTGGTCACCATCCTGCCTATCGTAGCTTTTCAGGGGCCAGCCGGTCACTCCCAGCCATGGGCCCCCAGCCACAAACCTCGGCCCGTTTCCCTGGCAGACAAAAGTAAGCTACCCCGCTTCTGGATGGCAGATTGCAGGAGCAAATTGGCATCATCAAACCCGCCCGACTTGGCACTGGTGCCACCTCTGGTCTGGGAACCATCCTGCGTATCGTGGGTTCTAAGGAGCCAGCCCGCCACTCCCAGCCACAGGCCCCCAATCACAAACAACGGCGCTTTTCCCTGGAAAACAAAACTCGCCTGCTAGCTTTTTGATGGCAGATTGCAGGAGCCACTTGGTACAATCATACCAGCCCAACTTGGCACTGGTGCCACTATGGGTCTGGTCACCATCCTGCCTATTGTAGCATTTCAGGAGCCAGTCGGTCACTCCCAGCCGTAGGCCCCCAGACACAAACCTCGGCCCGTTTCCCTGGCAAACAAAATTAAGCTGCCCCGCTTCTGGATGGCAGATTGCAGGAGCCACTTGGTACTATCAAGCCAGCCCAACTTGGCACTGGTGCCACCATGGGTCTGGTCACCATCCTGCCTATCGTAGCTTTTCAGGGGCCAGCCAGCCAGCCCCAGGCACTGGCCCCCAGACAAGAATTTCGGCCCGTTTCCCTGGCAAACAAAGGTAAGCTATCCCGCTTCTGGATGGCAGATTGCAGGAGCCACTTTGCAACATAAAACCAGCCCAACTTGACACTGGTGCCACTTCTGGCCGGGGAACCATCCTGCGTATCGTGGATTCTATGCAGCCACCCAGCCACTCCCAGCCACAGGCCCCCAAACACAAACAACGGCGCTTTTCCCCGGAAAACAAAACTCGACTGCCAACATTTTGATGGCAGATTGCAGGAGCCACTTGGTACTATCAAACCAGCCCAACTTGGCACTGGTGCCACCATGGGTCTGGTCACCATCCTGCCTAGCATAGATTTTCAGGAGCCAGGAGTTCACTCCCAGCCATAGACCCCCAGACAGAAACCTCGGCCCGTTTCCATGGAAAACAAAAGTAAGCTGCCCCGCTTCTGGATGGCAGATTGCAGGAGCCACTTGGTACTATCAAATTAGCCCAACTTGGCACTGGTGCCACCATGGGTCTGGTAAACATCCTGACTATCGTAGCTTTTCAGGAGCCAGCCAGTCACTCCCTGCCATAGGGCCCCAGACAAATACCTCGGCCCGTTTCCCTGGCAAACAAATGTAAGCTACCGCGCTTCTGGATGGCAGATTGCAGGAGCCACTTTGCACCATCAAACCAGCCCTACTTGGCACTGGTGCCACCGTGGGTCTGGGAACCATGCTGCGTAACGTAGATTCTAAGGCGCCAGCCGGCCACTCCCAGCCACAGGCCCACACACCCAAAAATCGGCGCTTTTCCCTGGGAAACAACACTGGCCTGCCAACTTTTTGATGGCAGATTGCAGGAGCCACTTGGTACTATCAAACCACCCAACTTGGCACTGGTGCTACCATGGGTCTTGTCACCATACTGCCTATCGTAGCTTTTCAGGAGCAAGCCGGTCACTCCCAGCCAGAGGCGCCCAGACACAAATGTCGGCCCGTTTCCATGGTAAACAAAAGTAAGCTGCCCCGCTTCTGGATGGCAGATTGCAGGAACCACTTGTTACTATCAAACCAGCCCGACTTGGCACTGGTGCCACCTTGGCTCTGGGAACCATCCTGCGTATCGTGGATTCTAATTAGCCATCCGGACTTTCCCAACCACAGCTCCCTAACAGGAACACTGGCGCTTTTCCCTGGAAAACAAAACTCGCCTGCCAACTTTTTGATGGCAGATTGCAGGAGCCACTCGGTGCTATCAAACCAGCCCAACTTGGCACTGCTGCCACCATGGGTCTGGTCACCATCCTGCCTATCGTAGCTTTTCAGTAGCCAGCCGGTCACTCCCAGCCATAGGCCCCCAGACACAAAACCTCGACCCGTTTCCCTGGCAAACAAAAGTAATCTGCCCCGCTTCTGGATGGCAGATTGCAGGAACCACTTGGTACTATCAAACCAGCCAGACTTGGAACTGGTGCCACCTTGGGCCTGGAAACCATCCTGCGTATCGTGGATTCTAAGGAGGCAGCCGGCCACTCCCTGCCACAGGGCCCCAAACACAAACAACGGCGCTTTTCCCTGGAAAACAAAACTCGCCTGCCAACTTTTTGACGGCAGATTGCAGGAGCCACTTGGTACTATGAAACCAGCCCGACTTGGCACTGGTGCCACCATGGGTCTTGTAACCATCCTGCCTATCGTAGGTTTTCAGGAGCCAGCCGGTCACTCCCAGCCATAGGCCCCCAGACACAAACCTCGGCCCGTTTCCCTGGCAAACAAAAGTAAGCTGCCCCGCTTCTGGATGGCAGATTGCAGGAGCCACTTGGTAGTATCAAACCAGCCCAACTTGGCACTGGTGCCACCTTGGGTCTGGGAACCATGCTGCGTATCGTGGATTCCAAGGAGCCAGCCGGCCACTCCCAGCCACAGGCCCCCAAACACAATCAATGGCGCTTTTCCCTGGAAAACAAAACTCGCCTGCCTACTTTTTGATGGCAGATTGCAGGAGCCACTTGGTACTATCAAACCAGCCCAACTTGGCACTGGTGCCACCATGGGTCTGGTAACCATCCTGCCTATCGTAGCTTTTCATGAGCCAGCCGGTCACTCCCAGCCATAGGCCCCCAGCCACAAACCTCGGCCCATTTCCCTGGCAAACAAAAGTAAGCTACCGCGCTTCTGGATGGCAGATTGCAGGAACCACTTTGCACCATCAAAGCAGCCCGACTTGTCCCTGGTTCCACCTCTGGTCTGGGAACCATCCTGCGTATCGTGGATTCTAATTAGCCAGCTGGCCACTCCCAGCCACACGACCCAAATACAAACAACGGCGCTTTTCCCTGGAAAACAAATCTCGCCGGCCAATTTTTTGATGGCAGATTACAGGAGCCACTTGGTACTATCAAACCAGCCCAACTTGGCACTGGTGCCACCATGGGTCTGGTCACCATCCTGCCTATCGTAGCTTTTCAGGAGCCAGCCGGTCACTCCCAGCCATAGGCCCCCAGACACAAACCTCGGCCCGTTTCCCTGGCAAACAAAAGTAAGCTGCCCCGCTTCTGGATGGCAGATTGCAGGAGCCACTTGGTAGTATCAAACCAGCCCAACTTGGCACTGGTGCCTCCTTGGGCCTGGGAACCATGCAGCGTATCGTGGATTCTAAGGAGCCAGCCGGCCACTCCCAGCCACAGGCCCCCAAACACAATCAACGGCGCTTTTCCCTGGAAAACAAAACTGGCCTGCCAACTTTTTGATGGCAGATTGCAGGAGCCACTTGGTGCTATCAAACCAGCCCAACTTGGCACTGGTGCCACCATGGGTCTGGTCACCATCCTGCCTATCGTAGCTTTTCAGGAGCCAGCCGGTCACTCCCAGCCATAGGCCCCCAGACACAAACCTCGGCCCGTTTCCCTGGCAAACAAAAGTAAGCTACCCCGCTTCTGCATGGCAGATTGCAGGAGCCACTTTGAAACATCAAACTGGCCCGACTTGGCACTGGTGCCACCTCTGGTCTGGGAACCATGCTGCGTATCGTGGATTCTAATTAGCCAGCTGGCCACTCCCAGCCACCGGCCCCCAAACACAATCAATGGCGCTTTTCCCTGGAAAACAAAGCTCGCCTGCCAACTATTTGATGGCAGATTGCAGGAGCCACTTGGTACTATCAAACCAGCCCAACTTGGCACTGGTGCCACCATGGGTCTGGTAACCATCCTGCCTATCGTAGCTTTTCAGGAGCCAGCCGGTCACTCCCAGCCATAGGCGCCCAGACACAAACCTCGGCCCGTTTCCCTGGCAAACAAAAGTAAGCTACCGCGCTTCTGGATGGCAGATTGCAGGAACTACTTTGCTCCATCAAAGCAGCCCGACTTGTCACTGGTTCCACCTCTGGTCTGGGAACCATCCTGCGTATCGTGGATTCTAATTAGCCAGCCGGCCACTCCCAGCCACAGGCACCCAAACACAAACAACGGCGCTTTTCCCTGGAAAACAAAACTCGCCTGCAGACTTTTTGATGGCAGATTGCAGCAGCCACTTTGCAACATAAAACCAGCCCGACTTGGCACTGGTGCCACCTTGGATCTGGGAACCATCCTGCCTATCGTGGATTTTCAGGAGCCAGCAGGCCACTCCCAGCCACATGCCCCCAAACACAAACAACGGCGCTTTTCCCTGGAAAACAAAACTCGCCTGCCAACTTTTTGATGGCAGATTGCAGGAGCCACTTGGTACTATCAAACCAGCCCAACTTGGAACTGGTGCCACCATGGGGCTGGTAACCATCCTGCCTATCGTAGCTTTTCAGGAGCCAGCCGGTCACCCCCAGCCGTAGACCCCCAGACAAAAATTTCGGCCCGTTTCCCTGGCAAAGAAAAGTAAGCTGCCCCGCTTCTGGATGGCAGATTGCAGGACGCACTTGGTACTACGAAAACAGCCCGACTTGGCACTGATGCCACCTTGGGTCAGGGAACCATCCTGCGTATCGAGCTTTTTAAGGAGCCAGCCGGTCACGCCCAGCCATATACCCCCAAAAACAAACCACGGAACTTTTCTCCAGCAAACAAAAATCCGCTGCCCCGCGTCTGGATGGCAGATTGCAGGAGCCACTTTGCACCATCAAACCAGCCCGACTTGGCACTGGTGCCACCTCTGGTCTGGGAACCATCCTGCGTATCGTGGATTCTAATTAGCCAGTCGGTCACTCCCACCCACACGCCCCCAAATACAAACAACGGCGCTTTTCCCTGGAAAACAAATCTCGCCTGCCAACTTTTTGATGGCAGATTACAGGAGCCACTTGGTACTATCAAACCAGCCCAACTTGGCACTGGTGCCACCATGGTTCTTGTCACCATCCTGCCTATCGTAGCTTTTCAGGAGCCAGCCGGTCACTCCCAGCCATAGGCGTCCAGAAAAAAACCTCGGCCCGTTTCCCTGGCAAATAAAAGTAAGCTGCCCCGATTCTGGATGGCAGATTGCAGGAACCACTTGGTACTATCAAACCAGCCCGACGTGGCACTGGTGCCGCCTTGGCTCTGGGAAGCATCCTGCGTATCGTAGATTCTAATTAGCCAGCCGGCCACTCCCAACCACAGGCCCCCATACACAAACAACGGCGCTTTTCCCTGGAAAACAAAACTCGCCTGCCAACATTTCGATGGCAGATTGCAGGAGCCACTTTGCAACATAAAACCAGCCCGACTTGGCACTGGTGCCACCTTGGATCTGGGAACCATCCTGCCTATCGTGGATTTTCAGGAGCCAGCCGGCCACTCCCAGCCACATGCCCCCAAACAGAAACAAAGGCGCTTTTCCGTGGAAAACAAAACTCGCCTGCCAACTTTTTGATGGCAGATTGCAGGAGCCACTTGGTACTATCAAACCAGCCCAACTTGGCACTGGTGCCACCATGGGGCTGGTAACCATCCTGCCTATCGTAGCTTTTCAGGAGCCAGCCAGTCACCCCCAGCCGTAGGCCCCCAGACAAAAATTTCGGCCCGTTTCCCTGGCAAACAAAAGTAAGCTGCCCCGCTTCTGCATGGCAGATTGCAGGACGCACTTGGTACTACGAAAACAGCCCGACTTGGCACTGATGCCACCTTGGCTCTGGGAACCATGCTGCGTATCGAGCATTTAAGGAGCCAGCCGGTCACGCCCAGCCATATACCCCCAAAAACAAACCACGGAACTTTCCTCCAGCAAAAAAAAATCCGCTGCCCCGCGTCTGGATGGCAGATTGCAGGAGCCACTTTGCACCATCAAACCAGCCCGACTTGGCACTGGTGCCACCTTGGATCTGGGAACCATCCTGCCTATCGTGGATTTTCAGGGGCCAGCCGGCAACTCTCACCCATAGGCTCCCAAACACAAACCACGGCACTTTACTCTGGCCAACAAAACTCAACTGCCCCTCTTCTGGATGGCAAATTGCAGGACGCACTTGGTACTACAAAACCAGCCCAACTTGGAACTGATGCCACCTTGGGTCTGGTCACCATTCTGCATATCGTGCATTTTAAGGAGCCAGCTGGCCACTCCCAGCCATAGGCCCCCAGACACAAAGCTCTGCCCGTTTCCCTGGCAAACAAAGGTAAGCTACCCCGCTTCTGGATGGCAGATTGCAGGAGCCACTTTGCACCATCAAACCAGCCCGACTTGGCACTGGTGCCACCTTGGGTCTGGGAACCATCCTGCGTATCGTGGATTCCAAGGAGCCAGCTGGCCACTCTCAGCCACAGGCCCCCAAACACAAACAACGGCGCTTTTCCCTGGAAAACAAAACTCGCCTGCCAACATTTTGATGGCAGATTGCAGGAGCCACTTGGTACTATCAAACCAGCCCAACTTGGCACTGGTGCCACCATGGGTCTTGTCACCATACTGCCTATCGTAGCTTTTCAGGAGCCAGCCGGTCACTCCCAGCCATACGCACCCAAATACAAATAACGGCGCTTTTCCCTGGAAAACAAAACTCGCCTGCCAAATTTTTGATGGCAGATTGCAGGAGCCACTTGGTACTATCAAACCAGCCCAACTTGTCACTGCTGCCACCATGGGTCTGGTCACCATACTGCCTATCGTAGCATTTCCGGAGCCAGCCGGTCACTCCCAGCCATAGGCCCCCAGACAAAATCCTCGGCCCGTTTCCCTGGCAAACAAAAGTAAGTTAACCCGCTTCCGGATGGCAGATTGCCGGAGCCACTTTGCACCATCAAACTAGCCCGACTTGGCACTGGTGCCACCTCTGGTCTGGGGACCATCCTGCTTATTGTGGGTTCTAAGGAGCCGGTTTGCCACTCCCAGCCACAGGCCCCCAAACACAAACAATGGCGCTTTTCCCTGGAAAACAAAACTCGACTGCCAACTTTTTGATGGCTGATTGCAGGAGTCACTTGGTGCTATCAAACCAGCCCAACTTTGCACTGGTGCCACCATGGGTCTGGTCACCATCCTGCCTATCGTAGGTTTTCAGGAGCCAGCCGGTCAGTCCCAGCCATAGGCGCCCAGACACAAATGTCGGCCCGTTTCCATGGTAAACAAAAGTAAGCTGACCCGCTTCTGGATGGCAGATTGCAGGAACCGCTTGGTACTATCAAACCAGCCCAACTTGGCACTGGTGCCTCCTTGGGTCTGGGAACCATCCTGCGTATCGTGGATTCTAATTAGCCATCCGGCCTTTCCCAACCACAGCCCCTAAACACGAACACTGGCGCTTTCCCCTGGAAAACAAAACTCGCCTGCCAAATTTTTGATGGCAGATTGCAGGAGCCACTTGGTGCTCTCAAAACAGCCCGACTTGGCACTGGTGCCACCTTGGCTCTGGGAACCATCCTGCGTATCGTGGATTCTAAGGAGCCAGCCGCTCACTCCCAGCCATAGTCCCCCAGACAAAAACCTCGGCCCGTTTCCCTGGCAAACAAAAGTAAGCTACCCCGCTTCTGGATGGCAGATTGCAGGAGCCACTTTGCACCATCAAACTAGCCCGACTTGGCAGTGGTGCCACCTCTGGTCTGGGAACCATCCTGCGTATCGTGGATTCTAAGGCACCAGCAGGCCCCTCCCAGCCACAGGCCCCCAAACACAAACAACGGCGCTTTTCCCTGGAAAACAAAACTCGCCTGCCAAGTTTTTGATGGCAGATTGCAGGAGCCACTTGGTACTATCAAACCAGCCCAACTTGGCACTGGTGCCACAATGGGTCTGGTCACCATCCTGCCTATCGTAGCTTTTCAGGAGCCAGCCGGTCACTCCCAGCCATAGGCCCCCAGACACAAACCTCGGCCCGTTTCCCTGGCAAACAAAAGTAAGCTGCCCCGCTTCTGGATGGCAGATTGCAGGAGCCACTTGATACTATCAAACCAGCCTACCTTGGCAATAGTGCCACCTTGGGTCTGGGAACAATGCTGCGTATCGTGGATTCTAAGGAGACAGCCAGCCACTCCCAGCCACAGGCCCCCAAACACAAACAACGGCGCTTTTCCCTGGAAAACAAAACTCGCCTGCCAACTTTTTGATGGCAGATTGCAGGAGCCACTTGGTACTATCAAATCAGCCCGACTTGGCACTGGTGCCACCATGGGTCTGGTCACCATCCTGCCTATGGTAGCTTTTCAGGAGCCAGCCGGTCACTCCCAGCCATAGGCCCCCAGACACAAACCTCGGCCCGTTTCCCTGGCAAACAAAAGTAAGCTACCCCGCTTCTGGATGCCAGATTGCAGGAGCCACTTTGCACCATCAAACTGGCCCGACTTGGCACTGGTGCCACCTCTGGTCTGGGAACCATGCTGCGTATCGTGGATTCTAAAGAGCCAGCCGGCCACTCCCAGCCACAGGCCCCCAAACACAAACAACGGCGCTTTTCCCTGGAAAACAAAACTCGCCTGCCAACTTTTTGATGGCAGATTGCAGGAGCCACTTTGCAACATAAAACCAGCCCGACTTGGCACTGGTGCCACCTTGGATCTGGGAACCATCCTGCCTATCGTGGATTTTCAGGAGCCAGCCGGCCACTCCCAGCCACATGCCCCCAAACACAAACAACGGCGCTTTTCCCTGGAAAACAAAACTCGCCTGCCAACTTTTTGATGGCAGATTGCAGGAGCCACTTGATACTATCAAACCAGCCCAACTTGGAAATGGTGCCACCATGGGGCTGGTAACCATCCTGCCTATCGTAGCTTTTCAGGAGCCAGCCAGTCACCCCCAGCCGTAGGCCCCCAGACAAAAATTTCGGCCCGTTTCCCTGGCAAACAAAAGTAAGCTGCCCCGCTTCTGGATGGCAGATTGCAGGACGCACTTGGTACTACGAAAACAGCCCGACTTGGCACTGATGCCACCTTGGGTCAGGGAACCATGCTGCGTATCGAGCATTTAAGGAGCCAGCCGGTCACGCCCAGCCATATACCCCCAAAAACAAACCACGGAACTTTTCTCCAGCAAACAAAAATCCGCTGCCCCGCGTCTGGATGGCAGATTGCAGGAGCCACTTTGCACCATCAAACCAGCCCGACTTGGCACTGGTGCCACCTTGGATCTGGGAACCATCCTGCCTATCGTGGATTTTCAGGGGCCAGCCGGCAACTCTCAGCCATAGGCCCCCAAACACAAACCACGGCACATTACTCTGGCCAACAAAACTCAACTGCCCCTCTTCTGGATGGCAAATTGCAGGACGCACTTGGTACTACAAAACCAGCCCGACTTGGAACTGGTGCCACCTTGGGTCTGGTCACCATTCTGCATATCGTGCATTTTAAGGAGCCAGCTGGCCACTCCCAGCCATAGGCCCCCAGACACAAAGCTCTGCCCGTTTCCCAGGCAAACAAAGGTAAGCTACCCCGCTTCTGGATGGCAGATTGCAGGAGCCACTTTGCACCATCAAACCAGCCCGACTTGGCACTGGTGCCACCTTGGGTCTGGGAACCATCCTGCGTATCGTGGATTCCAAGGAGCCAGCTGGCCACTCTCAGCCACAGGCCCCCAAACACAAACAACGGCGCTTTTCCCGGGAAAACAAAACTCGCCTGCCAACATTTAGATGGCAGATTGCAGGAGCCACTTGGTACTATCAAACCAGCCCAACTTGGCACTGGTGCCACCATGGGTCTTGTCACCATACTGCCTATCGTAGCTTTTCCGGAGCCAGCCGGTCACTCCCAGCCATAGGCACCCAAATACAAATAACGGCGCTTTTCCCTGGAAAACAAAACTCGCCTGCCAAATTTTTGATGGCAGATTGCAGGAGCCACTTGGTACTATCAAACCAGCCCAACTTGTCACTGCTGCTACCATGGGTCTGGTCACCATACTGCCTATCGTAGCATTTCCGGAGCCAGCCGGTCACTCCCAGCCATAGGCCCCCAGACACAAACCTCGGCCCGTTTCCCTGGCAAACAAAAGTAAGCTGCCCCGCTTCTGGATGGCAGATTGCAGGAGCCACTTGATACTATCAAACCAGCCTACCTTGGCAATAGTGCCACCTTGGGTCTGGGAACAATGCTGCGTATCGTGGATTCTAAGGAGACAGCCAGCCACTCCCAGCCACAGGCCCCCAAACACAGACAACGGCGCTTTTCCCTGGAAAACAAAACTCGCCTGCCAACTTTTTGATGGCAGATTGCAGGAGCCACTTGGTACTATCAAATCAGCCCGACTTGGCACTGGTGCCACCATGGGTCTGGTCACCATCCTGCCTATGGTAGCTTTTCAGGAGCCAGCCGGTCACTCCCAGCCATAGGCCCCCAGACACAAACCTCGGCCCGTTTCCCTGGCAAACAAAAGTAAGCTACCCCGCTTCTGGATGCCAGATTGCAGGAGCCACTTTGCACCATCAAACTGGCCCGACTTGGCACTGGTGCCACCTCTGGTCTGGGAACCATGCTGCGTATCGTGGATTCTAAAGAGCCAGCCGGCCACTCCCAGCCACAGGCCCCCAAACACAAACAACGGCGCTTTTCCCTGGAAAACAAAACTCGCCTGCCAACTTTTTGATGGCAGATTGCAGGAGCCACTTTGCAACATAAAACCAGCCCGACTTGGCACTGGTGCCACCTTGGATCTGGGAACCATCCTGCCTATCGTGGATTTTCAGGAGCCAGCCGGCCACTCCCAGCCACATGCCCCCAAACACAAACAACGGCGCTTTTCCCTGGAAAACAAAACTCGCCTGCCAACTTTTTGATGGCAGATTGCAGGAGCCACTTGATACTATCAAACCAGCCCAACTTGGAACTGGTGCCACCATGGGGCTGGTAACCATCCTGCCTATCGTAGCTTTTCAGGGGCCAGCCGGCCACTCTCAGCCGTAGGCCCCCAGACAAAAATTTCGGCCCGTTTCCCTGGCAAACAAAAGTAAGCTGCCCCGCTTCTGGATGGCAGATTGCAGGACGCACTTGGTACTACGAAAACAGCCCGACTTGGCACTGATGCCACCTTGGGTCAGGGAACCATGCTGCGTATCGAGCATTTAAGGAGCCAGCCGGTCACGCCCAGCCATATACCCCCAAAAACAAACCACGGAACTTTTCTCCAGCAAACAAAAATCCGCTGCCCCGCGTCTGGATGGCAGATTGCAGGAGCCACTTTGCACCATCAAACCAGCCCGACTTGGCACTGGTGCCACCTTGGATCTGGGAACCATCCTGCCTATCGTGGATTTTCAGGGGCTAGCCGGCAACTCTCACCCATAGGCCCCCAAACACAAACCACGGCACATTACTCTGGCCAACAAAACTCAACTGCCCCTCTTCTGGATGGCAAATTGCAGGACGCACTTGGTACTACAAAACCAGCCCGACTTGGAACTGGTGCCACCTTGGGTCTGGTCACCATTCTGCATATCGTGCATTTTAAGGAGCCAGCTGGCCACTCCCAGCCATAGGCCCCCAGACACAAAGCTCTGCCCGTTTCCCAGGCAAACAAAGGTAAGCTACCCCGCTTCTGGATGGCAGATTGCAGGAGCCACTTTGCACCATCAAACCAGCCCGACTTGGCACTGGTGCCACCTTGGGTCTGGGAACCATCCTGCGTATCGTGGATTCCAAGGAGCCAGCTGGCCACTCTCAGCCACAGGCCCCCAAACACAAACAACGGCGCTTTTCCCTGGAAAACAAAACTCGCCTGCCAACATTTAGATGGCAGATTGCAGGAGCCACTTGGTACTATCAAACCAGCCCAACTTGGCACTGGTGCCACCATGGGTCTTGTCACCATCCTGCCTATCGTAGCTTTTCCGGAGCCAGCCGGTCACTCCCAGCCATAGGCACCCAAATACAAATAACGGCGCTTTTCCCTGGAAAACAAAACTCGCCTGCCAAATTTTTGATGGCAGATTGCAGGAGCCACTTGGTACTATCAAACCAGCCCAACTTGTCACTGCTGCTACCATGGGTCTGGTCACCATACTGCCTATCGTAGCATTTCCGGAGCCAGCCGGTCACTCCCAGCCATAGGCCCCCAGACAAAATCCTCGGCCCGTTTCCCTGGCAAACAAAAGTAAGTTAACCCGCTTCCGGATGGCAGATTGCCGGAGCCACTTTGCACCATCAAACTAGCCCGACTTGGCACTGGTGCCACCTCTGGTCTGGGGACCATCCTGCTTATTGTGGGTTCTAAGGAGCCGGTTTGCCACTCCCAGCCACAGGCCCCCAAACACAAACAATGGCGCTTTTCCCTGGAAAACAAAACTCGACTGCCAACTTTTTGATGGCTGATTGCAGGAGTCACTTGTTGCTATCAAACCAGCCCAACTTTGCACTGGTGCCACCATGGGTCTGGTCACCATCCTGCCTATCGTAGCTTTTCAGGAGCCAGCCGGTCACTCCCAGCCATAGGCCCCCAGACACAAATGTCGGCCCGTTTCCATGGTAAACAAAAGTAAGCTGACCCGCTTCTGGATGGCAGATTGCAGGAACCACTTGGTACTATCAAACCAGCCCGACTTGGCACTGGTGCCTCCTTGGGTCTGGGAACCATCCTGCGTATCGTGGATTCTAATTAGCCATCCGGCCTTTCCCAACCACAGCCCCTAAACACGAACACTGGCGCTTTTCCCTGGAAAACAAAACTCGCCTGCCAAATTTTTGATGGCAGATTGCAGGAGCCACTTGGTGCTCTCAAAACAGCCCGACTTGGCACTGGTGCCACCTTGGCTCTGGGAACCATCCTGCGTATCGTGGATTCTAAGGAGCCAGCCGCTCACTCCCAGCCATAGTCCCCCAGACAAAAACCTCGGCCCGTTTCCCTGGCAAACAAAAGTAAGCTACCCCGCTTCTGGATGGCAGATTGCAGGAGCCACTTTGCACCATCAAACTAGCCCGACTTGGCAGTGGTGCCATCTCTGGTCTGGGAACCATCCTGCGTATCGTGGATTCTAAGGCACCAGCAGGCCCCTCCCAGCCACAGGCCCCCAAACACAAACAACGGCGCTTTTCTCTGGAAAACAATACTCGCCTGCCAAGTTTTTGATGGCAGATTGCAGGAGCCACTTGGTACTATCAAACCAGCCCAACTTGGCACTGGTGCCACCATGGGTCTGGTCACCATCCTGCCTATCGTAGCTTTTCAGGAGCCAGCCGGTCACTCCCAGCCATAGGCCCCCAGACACAAACCTCGGCCCGTTTCCCTGGCAAACAAAAGTAAGCTACCCCGCTTCTGGATGCCAGATTGCAGGAGCCACTTTGCACAATCAAACTGGCCCGACTTGGCACTGGTGCCACCTCTGGTCTGGGAACCATGCTGCGTATCGTGGATTCTAAAGAGCCAGCCGGCCACTCCCAGCCACAGGCCCCCAAACACAAACAACGGCGCTTTTCCCTGGAAAACAAAACTCGCCTGCCAACTTTTTGATGGCAGATTGCAGGAGCCACTTTGCAACATAAAACCAGCCCGACTTGGCACTGGTGCCACCTTGGATCTGGGAACCATCCTGCCTATCGTGGATTTTCAGGAGCCAGCCGGCCACTCCCAGCCACATGCCCCCAAACACAAACAACGGCGCTTTTCCCTGGAAAACAAAACTCGCCTGCCAACTTTTTGATGGCAGATTGCAGGAGCCACTTGATACTATCAAACCAGCCCAACTTGGAACTGGTGCCACCATGGGGCTGGTAACCATCCTGCCTATCGTAGCTTTTCAGGAGCCAGCCAGTCACCCCCAGCCGTAGGCCCCCAGACAAAAATTTCGGCCCGTTTCCCTGGCAAACAAAAGTAAGCTGCCCCGCTTCTGGATGGCAGATTGCAGGACGCACTTGGTACTACGAAAACAGCCCGACTTGGCACTGATGCCACCTTGGGTCAGGGAACCATGCTGCGTATCGAGCTTTTTAAGGAGACAGCCGGTCACGCCCAGCCATATACCCCCAAAAACAAACCACAGAACTATTCTCCAGCAAACAAAACTCCGCTGCCCCGCGTCTGGATGGCAGATTGCAGGAGCCACTTTGCACCATCAAACCAGCCCGACTTGGCACTGGTGCCACCTTGGATCTGGGAACCATCCTGCCTATCGTGGATTTTCAGGGGCCAGCCGGCAACTCTCAGCCATAGGCCCCCAAACACAAACCACGGCACTTTACTCTGGTAAACAAAACTCAACTGCCCCTCTTCTGGATGGCAAATTGCAGGACACACTTGGTACTACAAAACCAGCCCGACTTGGCACTGGTGCCACCTTGGGTCTGGTCACCATTCTGCATATCGTGCATTTTAAGGAGCCAGCTGGCCACTCCCAGCCATAGGCCCCCAGACACAAAGTTCTGGCCGTTTCCCTGGCA
Source organism: Melospiza georgiana (assembly GCF_028018845.1). Taxonomy (NCBI): domain Eukaryota; kingdom Metazoa; phylum Chordata; class Aves; order Passeriformes; family Passerellidae; genus Melospiza; species Melospiza georgiana. The sequence continues at coordinate 31,137,056 of NC_080435.1, forward strand.
AACAAAAGTAAGCTACCCCGCTTCTGGATGGCAGATTGCAGGAGCCACTTTGCACCATCAAACCGGCCCGACTTGGCACTGGTGCCACCTCTGGTCTGGGAACCATGCTGCGTATCGTGGATTCTAAGGAGCCAGTCGGCCACTCTCAGCCACAGGCCCCCAAACACAAACAACGGCGGTTTTCCCTGGAAAACAAAACTCGCCTGCCAAGTTTTTGATGGCAGATTGCAGGAGCCACTTGGTACTATCAAACCAGCCCATCTTGGCACTGGTGCCACCATGGGTCTTGTCACCATACTGCCTATCGTAGCTTTTCCGGAGCCAGCTGGTCACTCCCAGCCATAGGCCCCCAAATACAAACAACGGCGCTTTTCCCTGGAAAACGAAACTCGCCTGCCAAATTTTGATGGCAGATTGCAGGAGCCACTTGGTACTATCAAACCAGCCCAACTTGGCACTGGTGCCACCATGGGTCTGGTCACCATACTGCCTATCGTAGCTTTTCAGGAGCCAGCCGGTCACTCCCAGCCATAGGCCCCCAGACACAAACCTCGGCCCGTTTCCCTGGCAAACAAAAGTAAGCTACCCCGCTTCTGGATGCCAGATTGCAGGAGCCACTTTGCACCATCAAACTGGCCCGACTTGGCACTGGTGCCACCTCTGGTCTGGGAACCATGCTGCGTATCGTGGATTCTAAGGAGCCAGCCGGCCACTCCCAGCCACAGGCCCCCAAACACAAACAACGGCGCTTTTCCCTGGAAAACAAAACTCGCCTGCCAACTTTTTGATGGCAGATTGCAGGAGCCACTTTGCAACATAAAACCTGCCCGACTTGGCATGGGTGCCACCTTGGATCTGGGAACCATCCTGCCTATCGTGGATTTTCAGGAGCCAGCCGGCCACTCCCAGCCACATGCCCCCAAACACAAACAACGGCGCTTTTCCCTGGAAAACAAAACTCGCCTGCCAACTTTTTGATGGCAGATTGCAGGAGCCACTTGATACTATCAAACCAGCCCAACTTGGAAATGGTGCCACCATGGGGCTGGTAACCATCCTGCCTATCGTAGCTTTTCAGGAGCCAGCCAGTCACCCCCAGCCGTAGGCCCCCAGACAAAAATTTCGGCCCGTTTCCCTGGCAAACAAAAGTAAGCTGCCCCGCTTCTGGATGGCAGATTGCAGGACGCACTTGGTACTACGAAAACAGCCCGACTTGGCACTGATGCCACCTTGGGTCAGGGAACCATGCTGCGTATCGAGCATTTAAGGAGCCAGCCGGTCACGCCCAGCCATATACCCCCAAAAACAAACCACGGAACTTTTCTCCAGCAAACAAAAATCCGCTGCCCCGCGTCTGGATGGCAGATTGCAGGAGCCACTTTGCACCATCAAACCAGCCCGACTTGGCACTGGTGCCACCTTGGATCTGGGAACCATCCTGCCTATCGTGGATTTTCAGGGGCCAGCCGGCAACTCTCAGCCATAGGCCCCCAAACACAAACCACGGCACATTACTCTGGCCAACAAAACTCAACTGCCCCTCTTCTGGATGGCAAATTGCAGGACGCACTTGGTACTACAAAACCAGCCCGACTTGGAACTGGTGCCACCTTGGGTCTGGTCACCATTCTGCATATCGTGCATTTTAAGGAGCCAGCTGGCCACTCCCAGCCATAGGCCCCCAGACACAAAGCTCTGCCCGTTTCCCAGGCAAACAAAGGTAAGCTACCCCGCTTCTGGATGGCAGATTGCAGGAGCCACTTTGCACCATCAAACCAGCCCGACTTGGCACTGGTGCCACCTTGGGTCTGGGAACCATCCTGCGTATCGTGGATTCCAAGGAGCCAGCTGGCCACTCTCAGCCACAGGCCCCCAAACACAAACAACGGCGCTTTTCCCGGGAAAACAAAACTCGCCTGCCAACATTTAGATGGCAGATTGCAGGAGCCACTTGGTACTATCAAACCAGCCCAACTTGGCACTGGTGCCACCATGGGTCTTGTCACCATACTGCCTATCGTAGCTTTTCCGGAGCCAGCCGGTCACTCCCAGCCATAGGCACCCAAATACAAATAACGGCGCTTTTCCCTGGAAAACAAAACTCGCCTGCCAAATTTTTGATGGCAGATTGCAGGAGCCACTTGGTACTATCAAACCAGCCCAACTTGTCACTGCTGCTACCATGGGTCTGGTCACCATACTGCCTATCGTAGCATTTCCGGAGCCAGCCGGTCACTCCCAGCCATAGGCCCCCAGACACAAACCTCGGCCCGTTTCCCTGGCAAACAAAAGTAAGCTGCCCCGCTTCTGGATGGCAGATTGCAGGAGCCACTTGATACTATCAAACCAGCCTACCTTGGCAATAGTGCCACCTTGGGTCTGGGAACAATGCTGCGTATCGTGGATTCTAAGGAGACAGCCAGCCACTCCCAGCCACAGGCCCCCAAACACAGACAACGGCGCTTTTCCCTGGAAAACAAAACTCGCCTGCCAACTTTTTGATGGCAGATTGCAGGAGCCACTTGGTACTATCAAATCAGCCCGACTTGGCACTGGTGCCACCATGGGTCTGGTCACCATCCTGCCTATGGTAGCTTTTCAGGAGCCAGCCGGTCACTCCCAGCCATAGGCCCCCAGACACAAACCTCGGCCCGTTTCCCTGGCAAACAAAAGTAAGCTACCCCGCTTCTGGATGCCAGATTGCAGGAGCCACTTTGCACCATCAAACTGGCCCGACTTGGCACTGGTGCCACCTCTGGTCTGGGAACCATGCTGCGTATCGTGGATTCTAAAGAGCCAGCCGGCCACTCCCAGCCACAGGCCCCCAAACACAAACAACGGCGCTTTTCCCTGGAAAACAAAACTCGCCTGCCAACTTTTTGATGGCAGATTGCAGGAGCCACTTTGCAACATAAAACCAGCCCGACTTGGCACTGGTGCCACCTTGGATCTGGGAACCATCCTGCCTATCGTGGATTTTCAGGAGCCAGCCGGCCACTCCCAGCCACATGCCCCCAAACACAAACAACGGCGCTTTTCCCTGGAAAACAAAACTCGCCTGCCAACTTTTTGATGGCAGATTGCAGGAGCCACTTGATACTATCAAACCAGCCCAACTTGGAACTGGTGCCACCATGGGGCTGGTAACCATCCTGCCTATCGTAGCTTTTCAGGGGCCAGCCGGCCACTCTCAGCCGTAGGCCCCCAGACAAAAATTTCGGCCCGTTTCCCTGGCAAACAAAAGTAAGCTGCCCCGCTTCTGGATGGCAGATTGCAGGACGCACTTGGTACTACGAAAACAGCCCGACTTGGCACTGATGCCACCTTGGGTCAGGGAACCATGCTGCGTATCGAGCATTTAAGGAGCCAGCCGGTCACGCCCAGCCATATACCCCCAAAAACAAACCACGGAACTTTTCTCCAGCAAACAAAAATCCGCTGCCCCGCGTCTGGATGGCAGATTGCAGGAGCCACTTTGCACCATCAAACCAGCCCGACTTGGCACTGGTGCCACCTTGGATCTGGGAACCATCCTGCCTATCGTGGATTTTCAGGGGCTAGCCGGCAACTCTCACCCATAGGCCCCCAAACACAAACCACGGCACATTACTCTGGCCAACAAAACTCAACTGCCCCTCTTCTGGATGGCAAATTGCAGGACGCACTTGGTACTACAAAACCAGCCCGACTTGGAACTGGTGCCACCTTGGGTCTGGTCACCATTCTGCATATCGTGCATTTTAAGGAGCCAGCTGGCCACTCCCAGCCATAGGCCCCCAGACACAAAGCTCTGCCCGTTTCCCAGGCAAACAAAGGTAAGCTACCCCGCTTCTGGATGGCAGATTGCAGGAGCCACTTTGCACCATCAAACCAGCCCGACTTGGCACTGGTGCCACCTTGGGTCTGGGAACCATCCTGCGTATCGTGGATTCCAAGGAGCCAGCTGGCCACTCTCAGCCACAGGCCCCCAAACACAAACAACGGCGCTTTTCCCTGGAAAACAAAACTCGCCTGCCAACATTTAGATGGCAGATTGCAGGAGCCACTTGGTACTATCAAACCAGCCCAACTTGGCACTGGTGCCACCATGGGTCTTGTCACCATCCTGCCTATCGTAGCTTTTCCGGAGCCAGCCGGTCACTCCCAGCCATAGGCACCCAAATACAAATAACGGCGCTTTTCCCTGGAAAACAAAACTCGCCTGCCAAATTTTTGATGGCAGATTGCAGGAGCCACTTGGTACTATCAAACCAGCCCAACTTGTCACTGCTGCTACCATGGGTCTGGTCACCATACTGCCTATCGTAGCATTTCCGGAGCCAGCCGGTCACTCCCAGCCATAGGCCCCCAGACAAAATCCTCGGCCCGTTTCCCTGGCAAACAAAAGTAAGTTAACCCGCTTCCGGATGGCAGATTGCCGGAGCCACTTTGCACCATCAAACTAGCCCGACTTGGCACTGGTGCCACCTCTGGTCTGGGGACCATCCTGCTTATTGTGGGTTCTAAGGAGCCGGTTTGCCACTCCCAGCCACAGGCCCCCAAACACAAACAATGGCGCTTTTCCCTGGAAAACAAAACTCGACTGCCAACTTTTTGATGGCTGATTGCAGGAGTCACTTGTTGCTATCAAACCAGCCCAACTTTGCACTGGTGCCACCATGGGTCTGGTCACCATCCTGCCTATCGTAGCTTTTCAGGAGCCAGCCGGTCACTCCCAGCCATAGGCCCCCAGACACAAATGTCGGCCCGTTTCCATGGTAAACAAAAGTAAGCTGACCCGCTTCTGGATGGCAGATTGCAGGAACCACTTGGTACTATCAAACCAGCCCGACTTGGCACTGGTGCCTCCTTGGGTCTGGGAACCATCCTGCGTATCGTGGATTCTAATTAGCCATCCGGCCTTTCCCAACCACAGCCCCTAAACACGAACACTGGCGCTTTTCCCTGGAAAACAAAACTCGCCTGCCAAATTTTTGATGGCAGATTGCAGGAGCCACTTGGTGCTCTCAAAACAGCCCGACTTGGCACTGGTGCCACCTTGGCTCTGGGAACCATCCTGCGTATCGTGGATTCTAAGGAGCCAGCCGCTCACTCCCAGCCATAGTCCCCCAGACAAAAACCTCGGCCCGTTTCCCTGGCAAACAAAAGTAAGCTACCCCGCTTCTGGATGGCAGATTGCAGGAGCCACTTTGCACCATCAAACTAGCCCGACTTGGCAGTGGTGCCATCTCTGGTCTGGGAACCATCCTGCGTATCGTGGATTCTAAGGCACCAGCAGGCCCCTCCCAGCCACAGGCCCCCAAACACAAACAACGGCGCTTTTCTCTGGAAAACAATACTCGCCTGCCAAGTTTTTGATGGCAGATTGCAGGAGCCACTTGGTACTATCAAACCAGCCCAACTTGGCACTGGTGCCACCATGGGTCTGGTCACCATCCTGCCTATCGTAGCTTTTCAGGAGCCAGCCGGTCACTCCCAGCCATAGGCCCCCAGACACAAACCTCGGCCCGTTTCCCTGGCAAACAAAAGTAAGCTACCCCGCTTCTGGATGCCAGATTGCAGGAGCCACTTTGCACAATCAAACTGGCCCGACTTGGCACTGGTGCCACCTCTGGTCTGGGAACCATGCTGCGTATCGTGGATTCTAAAGAGCCAGCCGGCCACTCCCAGCCACAGGCCCCCAAACACAAACAACGGCGCTTTTCCCTGGAAAACAAAACTCGCCTGCCAACTTTTTGATGGCAGATTGCAGGAGCCACTTTGCAACATAAAACCAGCCCGACTTGGCACTGGTGCCACCTTGGATCTGGGAACCATCCTGCCTATCGTGGATTTTCAGGAGCCAGCCGGCCACTCCCAGCCACATGCCCCCAAACACAAACAACGGCGCTTTTCCCTGGAAAACAAAACTCGCCTGCCAACTTTTTGATGGCAGATTGCAGGAGCCACTTGATACTATCAAACCAGCCCAACTTGGAACTGGTGCCACCATGGGGCTGGTAACCATCCTGCCTATCGTAGCTTTTCAGGAGCCAGCCAGTCACCCCCAGCCGTAGGCCCCCAGACAAAAATTTCGGCCCGTTTCCCTGGCAAACAAAAGTAAGCTGCCCCGCTTCTGGATGGCAGATTGCAGGACGCACTTGGTACTACGAAAACAGCCCGACTTGGCACTGATGCCACCTTGGGTCAGGGAACCATGCTGCGTATCGAGCTTTTTAAGGAGACAGCCGGTCACGCCCAGCCATATACCCCCAAAAACAAACCACAGAACTATTCTCCAGCAAACAAAACTCCGCTGCCCCGCGTCTGGATGGCAGATTGCAGGAGCCACTTTGCACCATCAAACCAGCCCGACTTGGCACTGGTGCCACCTTGGATCTGGGAACCATCCTGCCTATCGTGGATTTTCAGGGGCCAGCCGGCAACTCTCAGCCATAGGCCCCCAAACACAAACCACGGCACTTTACTCTGGTAAACAAAACTCAACTGCCCCTCTTCTGGATGGCAAATTGCAGGACACACTTGGTACTACAAAACCAGCCCGACTTGGCACTGGTGCCACCTTGGGTCTGGTCACCATTCTGCATATCGTGCATTTTAAGGAGCCAGCTGGCCACTCCCAGCCATAGGCCCCCAGACACAAAGTTCTGGCCGTTTCCCTGGCAAACAAAAGTAAGCTACCCCGCTTCTGGATGGCAGATTGCAGGAGCCACTTTGCACCATCAAACCGGCCCGACTTGGCACTGGTGCCACCTCTGGTCTGGGAACCATGCTGCGTATCGTGGATTCTAAGGAGCCAGTCGGCCACTCTCAGCCACAGGCCCCCAAACACAAACAACGGCGGTTTTCCCTGGAAAACAAAACTCGCCTGCCAAGTTTTTGATGGCAGATTGCAGGAGCCACTTGGTACTATCAAACCAGCCCATCTTGGCACTGGTGCCACCATGGGTCTTGTCACCATACTGCCTATCGTAGCTTTTCCGGAGCCAGCTGGTCACTCCCAGCCATAGGCCCCCAAATACAAACAACGGCGCTTTTCCCTGGAAAACGAAACTCGCCTGCCAAATTTTGATGGCAGATTGCAGGAGCCACTTGGTACTATCAAACCAGCCCAACTTGGCACTGGTGCCACCATGGGTCTGGTCACCATACTGCCTATCGTAGCTTTTCAGGAGCCAGCCGGTCACTCCCAGCCATAGGCCCCCAGACACAAACCTCGGCCCGTTTCCCTGGCAAACAAAAGTAAGCTACCCCGCTTCTGGATGCCAGATTGCAGGAGCCACTTTGCACCATCAAACTGGCCCGACTTGGCACTGGTGCCACCTCTGGTCTGGGAACCATGCTGCGTATCGTGGATTCTAAGGAGCCAGCCGGCCACTCCCAGCCACAGGCCCCCAAACACAAACAACGGCGCTTTTCCCTGGAAAACAAAACTCGCCTGCCAACTTTTTGATGGCAGATTGCAGGAGCCACTTTGCAACATAAAACCTGCCCGACTTGGCATGGGTGCCACCTTGGATCTGGGAACCATCCTGCCTATCGTGGATTTTCAGGAGCCAGCCGGCCACTCCCAGCCACATGCCCCCAAACACAAACAACGGCGCTTTTCCCTGGAAAACAAAACTCGCCTGCCAACTTTTTGATGGCAGATTGCAGGAGCCACTTGGTACTATCAAACCAGCCCAACTTGGCACTGGTGCCACCATGGGGCTGGTAACCATCCTGCCTATCGTAGCTTTTCAGGAGCCAGCCAGTCACCCCCAGCCGTAGGCCCCCAGACAAAAATTTCGGCCCGTTTCCCTGGCAAACAAAAGTAAGCTGCCCCGCTTCTGGTTGGCAGATTGCAGGACGCACTTGGTACTACGAAAACAGCCCGACTTGGCACTGATGCCACCTTGGGTCAGGGAACCATGCTGCGTATCGAGCATTTAAGGAGCCAGCCGGTCACGCCCAGCCATATACCCCCAAAAACAAACCACGGAACTTTTCTCCAGCAAACAAAAATCCGCTGCCCCGCGTCTGGATGGCAGATTGCAGGAGCCACTTTGCACCATCAAACCAGCCCGACTTGGCACTGGTGCCACCTTGGATCTGGGAACCATCCTGCCTATCGTGGATTTTCAGGGGCCAGCCGGCAACTCTCACCCATAGGCCCCCAAACACAAACCACGACACATTACTCTGGCCAACAAAACTCAACTGCCCCTCTTCTGGATGGCAAATTGCAGGACGCACTTGGTACTACAAAACCAGCCCGACTTGGAACTGGTGCCACCTTGGGTCTGGTCACCATTCTGCGTATCGTGCATTTTAAGGAGCCAGCTGGCCACTCCCAGCCATAGGCCCCCAGACACAAAGCTCTGCCCGTTTCCCTGGCAAACAAAGGTAAGCTACCCCGCTTCTGGATGGCAGATTGCAGGAGCCACTTTGCACCATCAAACCAGCCCGACTTGGCACTGGTGCCACCTTGGGTCTGGGAACCATCCTGCGTATCGTGGATTCCAAGGAGCCAGCTGGCCACTCTCAGCCACAGGCCCCCAAACACAAACAACGGTGCTTTTCCCTGGAAAACAAAACTCGCCTGCCAATATTTAGATGGCAGATTGCAGGAGCCACTTGGTACTATCAAACCAGCCCAACTTGGCACTGGTGCCACCATGGGTCTTGTCACCATACTGCCTATCGTAGCTTTTCAGGAGCCAGCCGGTCACTCCCAGCCATAGGAACCCAAATACAAATAACGGCGCTTTTCCCTGGAAAACAAAACTCGCCTGCCAACTTTTTGATGGCAGATTGCAGGAGCCACTTGGTACTATCAAACCAGCCCAACTTGTCACTGCTGCTACCATGGGTCTGGTCACCATACTGCCTATCGTAGCATTTCCGCAGCCAGCCGGTCACTCCCAGCCATAGGCCCCCAGACAAAATCCTGGGCCCGTTTCCCTGGCAAACAAAAGTAAGTTAACCCGCTTCCGGATGGCAGATTGCCGGAGCCACTTTGCACCATCAAACTAGCCCGACTTGGCACTGGTGCCACCTCTGGTCTGGGGACCATCCTGCTTATTGTGGGTTCTAAGGAGCCGGTTTGCCACTCCCAGCCACAGGCCCCCAAACACAAACAATGGCGCTTTTCCCTGGAAAACAAAACTCGCCTGCCAAATTTTGATGGCAGATTGCAGGAGCCACTTGGTACTATCAAACCAGCCCAACTTGGCACTGGTGCCACCATGGGTCTGGTCACCATCCTGCCTATCGTAGCTTCGCAGGTGCCAGCCGGTCACTCCCAGCCATAGGCCCCCAGACACAAACCTCGGCCCGTTTCCCTGGCAAAAAATTGTAAGCTACCCCGCTTCTAGATGGCAGATTGCAGGAGCCACTTTGCACCATCAAACTGGCCCGACTTGGCACTGGTGCCACCTCTGGTCTGGGAACCATGCAGCGTATCGTGGATTCTAAGGAGCCAGCCGGCCACTCCCAGCCACAGGCCCCCAAACACAAACAAAGGCGCTTTTCCCTGGAAAACAAAACTCGCCTGCCAACTTTTTGATGGCAGATTGCAGGAGCCACTTGGTGCTATCAAACCAGCCCAACTTGGCACTGGTGCCACCATGGGTCTGGTCACCATCCTGCCTATCGTAGTTTTTCAGGAGCCAGCCGGTCACTCCCAGCCATAGGCCCCCAGACAAAAACCTCGGCCCATTCCCCTGGCAAAGAAAAGTAAGCTGCCCCGCTTCTGGATGGCAGATTGCAGGAACCACTTGATACTATCAAACCAGCCTACCTTGGCAATGGTGCCACCTTGGGTCTGGGAACCATGCTGCGTATCGTAGATTCTAATTAGCCAGCCGGCCACTCCCAACCACAGGCCCCCAAACACAAACAACGGCGCTTTTCCCTGGAAAACAAAACTCGCCTGCCAACTTTTTGATGGCAGATTGCAGGAGCCACTTTGCACCATCAAACCAGCCCGACTTGGCACTGGTGCCACCTTGGATCTGGTCACCATCCTGCCTATCGTAGATTTTCAGGAGCCAGCCGGCCACTCCCAGCCACATGCCCCCAAACACAAACAACGGCGCTTTTCCCTGGAAAACAAAACTCGCCTGCCAACTTTTTGATGGCAGATTGCAGGAGCCACTTGGTACTATCAAACCAGCCCAACTTGGCACTGGTGCCACCATGGGGCTGGTAACCATCCTGCCTATCGTAGCTTTTCAGGAGCCAGCCAATCACCCCCAGCCGTAGGCCCCCAGACAAAAATTTCGGCCCGTTTCCCTGGCAAACAAAAGTAAGCTGCCCCGCTTCTGGATGGCAGATTGCAGGACGCACTTGGTACTACGAAAACAGCCCGACTTGGCACTGATGCCACCTTGGGTCAGGGAACCATGCTGCGTATCGAGCTTTTTAAGGAGACAGCCGGTCACGCTCAGCCATATACCCCCAAAAACAAACCACGGAACTTTTCTCCAGCAAACAAAAATCCGCTGCCCCGCGTCTGGATGGCAGATTGCAGGAGCCACTTTGCACCATCAAACCAGCCCGACTTGGCACTGGTGCCACCTTGGATCTGGGAACCATCCTGCCTATCGTGGATTTTCAGGGGCCAGCCGGCAACTCTCAGCCATAGGCCCCCAAACACAAACCACGGCACTTTACTCTGGTAAACAAAACTCAACTGCCCCTCTTCTGGATGGCAAATTGCAGGACACACTTGGTACTACAAAACCAGCCCGACTTGGCACTGGTGCCACCTTGGGTCTGGTCACCATTCTGCATATCGTGCATTTTAAGGAGCCAGCTGGCCACTCCCAGCCATAGGCCCCCAGACACAAAGTTCTGGCCGTTTCCCTGGCAAACAAAAGTAAGCTACCCCGCTTCTGGATGGCAGATTGCAGGAGCCACTTTGCACCATCAAACCAGCCCGACTTGGCACAGGTGCCACCTTGGGTCTGGGAACCATCCTGCGTATCGTGGATTCTAAGGAGCCAGTCGGCCACTCTCAGCCACAGGCCCCCAAACACAAACAACGGCGGTTTTCCCTGGAAAACAAAACTCGCCTGCCAAGTTTTTGATGGCAGATTGAAGGAACCACTTGGTACTATCAAACCAGCCCATCTTGGCACTGGTGCCACCATGGGTCTTGTCACCATACTGCCTATCGTAGCTTTTCCGGAGCCAGCTGGTCACTCCCAGCCATAGGCCCCCAAATACAAACAACGGCGCTTTTCCCTGGAAAACGAAACTCGCCTGCCAAATTTTGATGGCAGATTGCAGGAGCCACTTGGTACTATCAAACCAGCCCAACTTGGCACTGGTGCCACCATGGGTCTGGTCACCATACTGCCTATCGTAGCTTTTCCGGAGCCAGCCGGTCACTCCCAGCCATAGGCCCCCAGACACAAACCTCGGCCCGTTTCCCTGGCAAACAAAAGTAAGCTACCCCGCTTCTGGATGCCAGATTGCAGGAACCACTTTGCACCATCAAACTGGCCCGACTTGGCACTGGTGCCACCTCTGGTCTGGGAACCATGCTGCGTATCGTGGATTCTAAGGAGCCAGCCGGCCACTCCCAGCCACAGGCCCCCAAACACAAACAACGGCGCTTTTCCCTGGAAAACAAAACTCGCCTGCCAACTTTTTGATGGCAGATTGCAGGAGCCACTTTGCAACATAAAACCAGCCCGACTTGGCACTGGTGCCACCTTGGATCTGGGAACCATCCTGCCTATCGTGGATTTTCAGGAGCCAGCCGGCCACTCCCAGCCACATGCCCCCAAACACAAACAACGGCGCTTTTCCCTGGAAAACAAAACTCGCCTGCCAACTTTTTGATGGCAGATTGCAGGAGCCACTTGCTACTATCAAACCAGCCCAACTTGGAACTGGTGCCACCATGGGGCTGGTAACCATCCTGCCTATCGTAGCTTTTCAGGAGCCAGCCAGTCACCCCCAGCCGTAGGCCCCCAGACAAAAATTTCGGCCCGTTTCCCTGGCAAACAAAAGTAAGCTGCCCCGCTTCTGGATGGCAGATTGCAGGACGCACTTGGTACTACGAAAACAGCCCGACTTGGCACTGATGCCGCCTTGGGTCAGGGAACCATGCTGCGTATCGAGCTTTTTAAGGAGACAGCCGGTCACGCCCAGCCATATACCCCCAAAAACAAACCACAGAACTATTCTCCAGCAAACAAAACTCCGCTGCCCCGCGTCTGGATGGCAGATTGCAGGAGCCACTTTGCACCATCAAACCAGCCCGACTTGGCACTGGTGCCACCTTGGATCTGGGAACCATCCTGCCTATCGTGGATTTTCAGGGGCCAGCCGGCAACTCTCAGCTATAGGCCCCCAAACACAAACCACGGCACTTTACTCTGGTAAACAAAACTCAACTGCCCCTCTTCTGGATGGCAAATTGCAGGACACACTTGGTACTACAAAACCAGCCCGACTTGGCACTGGTGCCACCTTGGGTCTGGTCACCATTCTGCATATCGTGCATTTTAAGGAGCCAGCTGGCCACTCCCAGCCATAGGCCCCCAGACACAAAGCTCTGGCCGTTTCCCTGTCAAACAAAAGAAAGCTACCCCGCTTCTGGATGGCAGATTGCAGGAGCCACTTTGCACCATCAAACCAGCCCGACTTGGCACTGGTGCCACCTTGGGTCTGGGAACCATCCTGCGTATCGTGGATTCTAAGGAGCCAGTCGGCCACTCTCAGCCACAGGCCCCCAAACACAAACAACGGCGGTTTTCCCTGGAAAACAAAACTCGTCTGCCAAGTTTTTGATGGCAGATTGCAGGAACCACTTGGTACTATCAAACCAGCCCATCTTGGCACTGGTGCCACCATGGGTCTTGTCACCATACTGCCTATCGTAGCTTTTCCGGAGCCAGCTGGTCACTCCCAGCCATAGGCCCCCAAATACAAACAACGGCGCTTTTCTCTGGAAAACGAAACTCGCCTGCCAAATTTTGATGGCAGATTGCAGGAGCCACTTGGTACTATCAAACCAGCCCAACTTGGCACTGGTGCCACCATGGGTCTGGTCACCATACTGCCTATCGTAGCTTTTCCGGAGCCAGCCGGTCACTCCCAGCCATAGGCCCCCAGACAAAATCCTCGGCCTGTTTCCCTGGCAAACAAAAGTAAGCTGCCACGCTTCCGGATGGCAGATTGCAGGAGCCACTTTGCACCATCAAACTAGCCCGACTTGGCACTGGTGCCACCTCTGGTCTGGGGACCATCCTGCTTATCGTGGGTTCTAAGGAGCCGGTTTGCCACTCCCAGCCACAGGCCCCCAAACACAAACAACGGCGCTTTTCCCTGGAAAACAAAACTCGCCTGCCAAATTTTGATGGCAGATTGCAGGAGCCACTTGGTACTATCAAACCAGCGCAACTTGGCACTGGTGCCACCATGGGTCTGGTCACCATCCTGCTTATCGTAGCTTCGCAGGAGCCAGCCGGTCACTACGAGCCATAGCCCCCAGACACAAACCTCGGCCCGTTTCCCTGGCAAACAAAAGTAATCTGCCCCTCTTCTGGATGGCAGATTGCAGGACGCACTTGGTACTATCAAACCAGCCCGACTTGGCACTGGTGCCACCTTGGGTCTGGGAACCATCCTGCCTATCGTGGATTCTAAGGAGCCAGCCGGCCACTCCCAGCCACAGGCCCCCAAACACAAACCTCGGCCCGTTTCCCTGGCAAACAATTGTAAGCTACCCCGCTTCTAGATGGCAGATTGCAGGAGCCACTTTGCACCATCAAACTGGCCCGACTTGGCACTGGTGCCACCTCTGGTCTGGGAACCATGCTGCGTATCGTGGATTCTAAGGAGCCAGCCGGCCACACCCAGCCACAGGCCCCCAAATAAAAACAACGGGGCTTTTCCATGGAAAACAAAACTCGCCTGCCAAATTTTGATGGCAGATTGCAGGAGCCACTTGGTACTATCAAACCAGCCCAACTTGGCACTGGTGCCACCATGGGTCTGGTCACCATCCTGCCTATCGTAGCTTTTCAGGAGCCAGCCGGTCACTCCCAGCCATAGGCCCCCAGACACAAACCTCGGCCCGTTTCCCTGGCAAACAAAAGTAAGCTGCCCCGCTTCTGGATGGCAGATTGCAGGAGCCACTTGGTACTATCAAACCAGCCCGACTTGGCACTGGTGCCACCTCTGGTCTGGGAACCATCCTGCGTTTTGTGGATTCTAAGGAGCCAGCCGGCCACTCCCAGCCACAGGCCCCCAAACACAAACAACGGCGCTTTTCCCTGGAAAACAAAACTCGCCTGCCAACTTTTTGATGGCAGATTGCAGGAGCCACTTTGCAACATAAAACCAGCCCGATTTGGCACTGGTGCCACCTTGGATCTGGGAACCACCCTGCCTATCGTGGATTTTCAGGAGCCAGCCGGCCACTCCCAGCCACATGCCCCCAAACACAAACAACGGCGCTTTTCCCTGGAAAACAAAACTCGCCTGCCAACTTTTTGATGGCAGATTGCAGGAGCCACTTGGTACTATCAAACCAGCCCAACTTGGAACTGGTGCCACCATGGGTCTGGTCACCATCCTGCCTATCGTAGCTTTTCAGGAGCCAGCCAGTCACCCCCAGCCGTAGGCCCCCAGACACAAACCTCGGCCCGTTTCCCTGGCAAACAAAAGTAATCTGCCCCGCTTCTGGATGGCAGATTGCAGGACGCACTTGGTACTATCAAACCAGCCCAACTTGGCACTGGTGCCACCTTGGGTCTGGGAACCATCCTGCCTATCGTGGATTCTAAGGAGCCAGCCGGCCACTCCCAGCCACAGGCCCCCAAACACAATCAATGGCGCTTTTCCCTGGAAAACAAAACTCGCCTGCCAACATTTTGATGGCAGATTGCAGGAGCCACTTGGTACTATCAAAAAAGCCCAACTTGGCACTGGTGCCACCATGGGTCTGGTAACCATCCTGCCTATCGTAGCTTTTCAGGAGCCAGCCGGTCACCCCCTGCCATAGGCCCCCAGACACAAACCTCGGCCCGTTTCCCTGGCAAACAAAAGTAAGGTACCGCGCTTCTGGATGGCAGATTGCAGGAACCACTTTGCACCATCAAACCAGCCCGACTTGTCCCTGGTTCCACCTCTGGTCTGGGAACCATCCTGCGTATCGTGGATTCTAAGGAGCCAGCCGGCCACTCCCAGCCACACGCCCCCAAATACAAACAACGGCGCTTTTCCCTGGAAAACAAATCTCGCCTGCCAACTTTTTGATGGCAGATTGCAGGAGCCACTTGGTTCTATCAAACCAGCCCAACTTGGCACTGGTGCCACCATGGGTCTGGTCACCATCCTGCCTATCGTAGCTTTTCAGGAGCCAGCCGGTCACTCCCAGCCATAGGCCCCCAGACACAAACCTCGGCCCGTTTCCCTGGCAAACAATTGTAAGCTACCCCGCTTCTAGATGGCAGATTGCAGGAGCCACTTTGCACCATCAAACTGGCCCGACTTGGCACTGGTGCCACCTCTGGTCTGGGAACCATGCTGCGTATCGTGGATTCTAAGGAGCCAGCCGGCCACTCCCAGCCACAGGCCCCCAAATAAAAACAACGGGGCTTTTCCATGGAAAACAAAACTTGCCTGCCAAATTTTGATGGCAGATTGCAGGAGCCACTTGGTACTATCAAACCAGCCCAACTTGGCACTGGTGCCACCATGGGTCTGGTCACCATCCTGCCTATCGTAGCTTTTCAGGAGCCAGCCGGTCACTCCCAGCCATAGGCCCCCAGACACAAACCTCGGCCCGTTTCCCTGGCAAACAAAAGTAAGCTGCCCCGCTTCTGGATGGCAGATTGCAGGAGCCACTTGGTACTATCAAACCAGCCCGACTTGGCACTGGTGCCACCTCTGGTCTGGGAACCATGCTGCGTTTTTTGGATTCTAAGGAGCCAGCCGGCCACTCACAGCCACAGGCCCCCAAACACAAACAAAGGCGCTTTTCCCTGGAAAACAAAACTCGCCTGCCAACTTTTTGATGGCAGATTGCAGGAGCCACTTGGTGCTATCAAACCAGCCCAACTTGGCACTGGTGCCACCATGGGTCTGGTCACCATCCTGCCTATCGTAGCTTTTCAGGAGCCAGCCGGTCACTCCCAGCCATAGGCCCCCAGACAAAAACCTCGGCTTGTTTCCCTGGCAAAGAAAAGTAAGCTGCCCCGCTTCTGGATGGCAGATTGCAGGAACCACTTGATACTATCAAACCAGCCTACCTTGGCAATGGTGCCACCTTGGGTCTGGGAACCATGCTGCGTATCGTAGATTCTAATTAGCCAGCCGGCCACTCCCAACCACAGGCCCCCAAACACAAACAACGGCGCTTTTCCCTGGAAAACAAAACTCGCCTGCCAACTTTTTGATGGCAGATTGCAGGAGCCACTTTGCACCATCAAACCAGCCCGACTTGGCACTGGTGCCACCTTGGATCTGGGAACCATCCTGCCTATCGTGGATTTTCAGGAGCCAGCCGGCCACTCCCAGCCACATGCCCCCAAACACAAACAACGGCGCTTTTCCCTGGAAAACAAAACTCGCCTGCCAACTTTTTGATGGCAGATTGCAGGAGCCACTTGGTACTATCAAACCAGCCCAACTTGGCACTGGTGCCACCATGGGGCTGGTAACCATCCTGCCTATCGTAGCTTTTCAGGAGCCAGCCAATCACCCCCAGCCGTAGGCCCCCAGACAAAAATTTCGGCCCGTTTCCCTGGCAAACAAAAGTAAGCTGCCCCGCTTCTGGATGGCAGATTGCAGGACGCACTTGGTACTACGAAAACAGCCCGACTTGGCAGTGATGCCACCTTGGGTCAGGGAACCATGCTGCGTATCGAGCTTTTTAAGGAGACAGCCGGTCACGCCCAGCCATATACCCCCAAAAACAAACCACGGAACTTTTCTCCAGCAAACAAAAATCCGCTGCCCCGCGTCTGGATGGCAGATTGCAGGAGCCACTTTGCACCATCAAACCAGCCCGACTTGGCACTGGTGCCACCTTGGATCTGGGAACCATCCTGCCTATCGTGGATTTTCAGGGGCCAGCCGGCAACTCTCAGCCATAGGCCCCCAAACACAAACCACGGCACTTTACTCTGGTAAACAAAATTCAACTGCCCCTCTTCTGGATGGCAAATTGCAGGACACACTTGGTACTACAAAACCAGCCCGACTTGGCACTGGTGCCACCTTGGGTCTGGTCACCATTCTGCATATCGTGCATTTTAAGGAGCCAGCTGGCCACTCCCAGCCATAGGCCCCCAGACACAAAGCTCTGCCCGTTTCCCTGGCAAACAAAAGTAAGCTACCCCGCTTCTGGATGGCAGATTGCAGGAGCCACTTTGCACCATCAAACCAGCCCGACTTGGCACTGGTGCCACCTTGGGTCTGGAAACCATCCTGCGTATCGTGGATTCTAAGGAGCCAGTCGGCCACTCTCAGCCACAGGCCCCCAAACACAAACAACGGCGGTTTTCCCTGGAAAACAAAACTTGCCTGCCAAGTTTTTGATGGCACATTGCAGGAACCACTTGGTACTATCAAACCAGCCCATCTTGGCACTGGTGCCACCATGGGTCTTGTCACCATACTGCCTATCGTAGCTTTTCCGGAGCCAGCTGGTCACTCCCAGCCATAGGCCCCCAAATACAAACAACGGCGCTTTTCCCTGGAAAACGAAACTCGCCTGCCAAATTTTGATGGCAGATTGCAGGAGCCACTTGGTACTATCAAACCAGCCCAACTTGGCACTGGTGCCACCATGGGTCTGGTCACCATACTGCCTATCTTAGCTTTTCAGGAGCCAGCCGGTCACTCCCAGCCATAGGCCACCCAGACACAAACCTCGGCCCGTTTCCCTGGCAAACAAAAGTAAGCTACCCCGCTTCTGGATGCCAGATTGCAGGAGCCACTTTGCACCATCAAACTGGCCCGACTTGGCACTGGTGCCACCTCTGGTCTGGGAACCATGCTGCGTATCGTGGATTCTAAGGAGCCAGCTGGCCACTCCCAGCCACAGGCCCCCAAACACAAACAACGGCGCTTTTCCCTGGAAAACAAAACTCACCTGCCAACTTTTTGATGGCAGATTGCAGGAGCCACTTTGCAACATAAAACCAGCCCGACTTGGCACTGGTGCCACCTTGGATCTGGGAACCATCCTGCCTATCGTGGATTTTCAGGAGCCAGCCGGCCACTCCCAGCCACATGCCCCCAAACACAAACAACGGCGCTTTTCCCTGGAAAACAAAACTCGCCTGCCAACTTTTTGATGGCAGGTTGCAGGAGCCACTTGGTACTATCAAACCAGCCCAACTTGGAACTGGTGCCACCATGGGGCTGGTAACCATCCTGCCTATCGTAGCTTTTCAGGAGCCAGCCAGTCACCCCCAGCCGTAGGCCCCCAGACAAAAATTTCGGCCCGTTTCCCTGGCAAACAAAAGTAAGCTGCCCCGCTTCTGGATGGCAGATTGCAGCACGCCCTTGGTACTATGAAAACAGCCCGATTTGGCACTGATGCCACCTTGGGTCAGGGAACCATGCTGCGTATCGAGCTTTTTAAGGAGACAGCCGGTCACGCCCAGCCATATACCCCCCAAAAACAAACCACAGAACTATTCTCCAGCAAACAAAAATCCGCTGCCCCGCGTCTGGATGGCAGATTGCAGGAGCCACTTTGCACCATCAAACCAGCCCGACTTGGCACTGGTGCCACCTTGGATCTGGGAACCATCCTGCCTATCGTGGATTTTCAGGGGCCAGCCGGCAACTCTCAGCCATAGGCCCCCAAACACAAACCACGGCACTTTACTCTGGTAAACAAAACTCAACTGCCCCTCTTCTGGATGGCAAATTGCAGGACACACTTGGTACTACAAAACCAGCCCGACTTGGCACTGGTGCCACCTTGGGTCTGGTCACCATTCTGCATATCGTGCATTTTAAGGAGCCAGCTGGCCACTCCCAGCCATAGGCCCCCAGACACAAAGCTCTGGCCGTTTCCCTGGCAAACAAAAGTAAGCTACCCCGCTTCTGGATGGCAGATTGCAGGAGCCACTTTGCACCATCAAACCAGCCCGACTTGGCACTGGTGCCACCTTGGGTCTGGGAACCATCCTGCGTATCGTGGATTCTAAGGAGCCAGTCGGCCACTCTCAGCCACAGGCCCCCAAACACAAACAACGGCGCTTTTCCCTGGAAAACAAAACTCGCCTGCCAAGTTTTTGATGGCAGATTGCAGGAACCACTTGGTACTATCAAACCAGCCCATCTTGGCACTGGTGCCACCATGGGTCTTGTCACCATACTGCCTATCGTAGCTTTTCCGGAGCCAGCCGGTCACCCCCTGCCATAGGCCCCCAGCCAAAAACCTCGGCCCGTTTCCCTGGCAAACAAAAGTAAGCTACCGCGCTTCTGGATGGCAGATTGCAGGAAACACTTTGCACCATCAAAGCAGCGCGACTTGTCCCTGGTTCCACCTCTGGTCTGGGAACCATCCTGCGTATCGTGGATTCTAATTAGCCAGCCGGCCACTCCCAGCCACACGCCCCCAAATACAAACAACGGCGCTTTTCCCTGGAAAACAAAACTCGCCTGCCAACTTTTTGATGGCAGATTGCAGGAGCCACTTGGTGCTATCAAACCAGCCCAACTTGGCACTGGTGCCACCATGGGTCTGGTCACCATCCTGCCTATCGTAGCTTTTCAGGAGCCAGCCGGTCACTCCCAGCCATAGGCCCCCAGAAAAAAACCTCGGCCCGTTTCCCTGGCAAACAAAAGTAAGCTGCCCCACTTCTGGATGGCAGATTGCAGGAACCACTTGGTACTATCAAACCAGCCAGACTTGGAACTGGTGCCACCTTGGGCCTGGAAACCATCCTGCGTATCGTGGATTCTAAGGAGGCAGCCGGCCACTCCCAGCCACAGGGCCCCAAACACAAACAACGGCGCTTTTCCCTGGAAAACAAAATGCGCCTGCCAACTTTTTGACGGCAGATTGCAGGAGCCACTTGGTACTATCAAACCAGCCCGACTTGGCACTGGTGCCACCTCTGGTCTGGGAACTGTCCTGCGTATCGTGGATTCTAAGGAGCCAGCCGTCCACTCCCAGCCACAGGCCCCCAAACACAAACAACGGCGCTTTTCCCTGGAAAACAAAACTCGCCTGCCAAATTTTGATGGCAGATTGCAGGAGCCACTTGGTACTATCAAACCAGCCCAACTTGGCACTGGTGCCACCATGGGTCTGGTCACCATCCTGCCTATCGTAGCTTTTCAGGGGCAAGCCGGTCACTCCGAGCCATAGCCCCCAGACACAAACCTCTGCCCGTTTCCCTGGGAAAAAAAAGTAAGCTGCCCCGCTTCTGGATGGCAGATTGCAGGAGCCACTTGGTACTATCAAACCAGCCCAACTTGGCACTGGTGCCACCTTGGGTCTGGGAACCATCCTGCGTATCGTGGATTCTAAGGAGCCAGCCAGCCACTCCCAGCCACAGGCCCCCAAACACAAACAATGGCGCTTTTCCCTGGAAAACAAAACTGGCCTGCCAACTTTTTGATGGCAGATTGCAGGAGCCACTTGGTGCTATCAAACCAGCCCAACTTGGCACTGGTGCCACCATGGGTCTGGTCACCATCCTGCCTATCGTAGCTTTTCAGGAGCCAGCCGGTCACTCCCAGCCATAGGCCCCCAGACACAAAGCTCTGCCCGTTTCCTTGGCAAACAAATGTAAGCTACCCCGCTTCTGGATGGCAGATTGCAGGAGCCACTTTGCACCATCAAACCAGCCCGACTTGGCAGTGGTGCCACCTTAGGTCTGGGAACCATCCTGCGTATCGTGGATTCTAAGGAGCCAGCTTGCCACTCTCAGCCACAGGCCCCCAAACACAAACAACGGCGCTTTTCCCTGGAAAACAAAACTGGCCTGCCAACTTTTTGATGGCAGATTGCAGGAGCCACTTAGTACTATCAAACCAGCCCAACTTGGCACTGGTGCCACCATGGGTCTTGTCACCATCCTGCCTATCGTAGCTTTTCAGGAGCCAGCCGGTCACCCCCAGCCATAGGCCCCCAAATACAAACAACGGCGCTTTTCCCTGGAAAACAAAACTCGCCTGCCAAACTTTTGATGGCAGATTGCAGGAGCCACTTGGTACTATCAAACCAGCCCAACTTGGCACTGATGCCACCATGGGTCTGGGAACCATCCTGCGTATCGTGGATTCTAATTAGCCAGTCGGGCTTTCCCAACCACAGCCCCCAAACACGAACACTGGCGCTTTTCCCTGGAAAACAAAACTCACATGCCAACTTTTTGATGGCAGATTGCAGGAGCCACTTGGTGCTATCAAACCAGCCCAACTTGGCACTTGTGCCACCATGGGTCTGGTCACCATCCTGCCTATCGTAGCTTTTCAGTAGCCAGCCGGTCCCTCCCAGCCATAGGCCCCCAGACACAAAACCTCGGCCCGTTTCCCTGGCAAACAAAAGTAAGCTGCCCCGCTTCTGGATGGCAGATTGCAGGAACCACTTGGTACTATCAAACCAGCCAGACTTGGATCTGGTGCCACCTTGGGCCTGGAAACCATCCTGCGTATCGTGGATTCTAAGGAGCCAGCCGGCCACTCCCAGCCACAGGCCCCCAAACACAAACAATGGCGCTTTTCCCTGGAAAACAAAATGCGCCTGCCAACTTTTAGACGGCAGATTGCAGGACGCACTTGGTACTATCAAACCAGCCCAACTTGGCACTGGTGCCACCTTGGGTCTGGGAACCATCCTGCCTATCGTGGATTCTAAGGAGCCAGCCGGCCACTCCCAGCCACAGGCCCCCAAACACAATCAATGGCGCTTTTCCCTGGAAAACAAAACTCGCCTGCCAACTTTTTGATGGCAGATTGCAGGAGCCACTTGGTACTATCAAACCAGCCCAACTTGGCACTGGTGCCACCATGGGTCTGGTAACCATCCTGCCTATCGAAGCTTTTCAGGAGCCAGCCGGTCACCCCCTGCCATAGGCCCCCAGCCACAAACCTCGGCCCGTTTCCCTGGCAAACAAAAGTAAGCTGCCCCGCTTCTGGATGGCAGATTGCAGGAACCACTTTGCACCATCAAAGCAGCCCGACTTGTCACTGGTGCCACCTCTGGTCTGGGAACCATCCTGCGTATCGCGTATTCTAATTAGCCGGTCGGCCACTGCCAGCCACACGCCCCCAAATACAAACAACGGCGCTTTTCCCTGGAAAACAAATCTCGCCTGCCAACATTTTGATGGCAGATTACAGGAGCCACTTGGTACTATCAAACCAGCCCAACTTGGCACTGGTGCCACCATGGGTCTGGTCACCATCCTGCCTATCGTAGCTTTTCAGGAGCCAGCCGGTCACTCCCAGCCATAGGCCCCCAGACACAAAGCTCTGCCCGTTTCCCTGGCAAACAAAAGTAAGCTGCCCCGCTTCTGGATGGCAGATTGCAGGAGCCACTTGGTAGTATTAAACCAGGCCAACATGGCACTGGTGCCACCTTGGGTCTGGGAACAATGCTGCGTATCGTGGGTTCTAAGGAGCCCGCCGGCCACACCCAGCCACAGGCCCCCAAACAAAAACAACGGCGCTTTTCCCTGGAAAACAGAACTCGCCTGCCAACTTTTGGATGGCAGATTGCATGAGCCACTTGGTACTATCAAACCAGCCCGTCATGGCACTGGTGCCACCATGGGTCTGGTCACCATCCTGCCTATCGTAGCTTTTCAGGAGCCAGCCGGTCACTCCCAGCCATAGGCCCCAAGACACAAACCTCGGCCCGTTTCCCTGGCAAACAAAAGTAAGCTGCCCCGCTTCTGGATGGAAGATTGCAGGAAACACTTGGTAGTATCAAACCAGACCAACTTGGCACTGGTGCCGCCTTGGGTCTGGGAACCATGCTGCGTATCGGGGATTCTAAGGAGCCAGCCGGCCACTCCCAGCCATAGGCCGCCAGACACAAAGCTCGGCCCGTTTCCCTGGCAAACAAAAGTAAGCTACTGCGCTGCTGGATGGCAGATTGCAGGAGCTACTTCGCACCATCAAACTAGCCCGACTTGGCACTGGTGCCACCTCTGGTCTGGGAACCATCCTGCGTATCGTGGATTCTAATTATCCAGCCGGCAACTCCGAGCCACCCGACCCCAAACACAAACAACGGCGCTTTTCCCTGGAAAACAAAACTCGCCTGCCAACTTTTTGATGGCAGGTTGCAGGAGCCACTTGGTACTATCAAACCAGCCCAACTTGGAACTGGTGCCACCATGGGGCTGGTAACCATCCTGCCTATCGTAGCTTTTCAGGAGCCAGCCAGTCACCCCCAGCCGTAGGCCCCCAGACAAAAATTTCGGCCCGTTTCCCTGGCAAACAAAAGTAAGCTGCCCCGCTTCTGGATGGCAGATTGCAGCACGCCCTTGGTACTATGAAAACAGCCCGATTTGGCACTGATGCCACCTTGGGTCAGGGAACCATGCTGCGTATCGAGCTTTTTAAGGAGACAGCCGGTCACGCCCAGCCATATACCCCCAAAAACAAACCACAGAACTATTCTCCAGCAAACAAAAATCCGCTGCCCCGCGTCTGGATGGCAGATTGCAGGAGCCACTTTGCACCATCAAACCAGCCCGACTTGGCACTGGTGCCACCTTGGATCTGGGAACCATCCTGCCTATCGTGGATTTTCAGGGGCCAGCCGGCAACTCTCAGCCATAGGCCCCCAAACACAAACCACGGCACTTTACTCTGGTAAACAAAACTCAACTGCCCCTCTTCTGGATGGCAAATTGCAGGACACACTTGGTACTACAAAACCAGCCCGACTTGGCACTGGTGCCACCTTGGGTCTGGTCACCATTCTGCATATCGTGCATTTTAAGGAGCCAGCTGGCCACTCCCAGCCATAGGCCCCCAGACACAAAGCTCTGGCCGTTTCCCTGGCAAACAAAAGTAAGCTACCCCGCTTCTGGATGGCAGATTGCAGGAGCCACTTTGCACCATCAAACCAGCCCGACTTGGCACTGGTGCCACCTTGGGTCTGGGAACCATCCTGCGTATCGTGGATTCTAAGGAGCCAGTCGGCCACTCTCAGCCACAGGCCCCCAAACACAAACAACGGCGGTTTTCCCTGGAAAACAAAACTCGCCTGCCAAGTTTTTGATGGCAGATTGCAGGAACCACTTGGTACTATCAAACCAGCCCATCTTGGCACTGGTGCCACCATGGGTCTTGTCACCATACTGCCTATCGTAGCTTTTCCGGAGCCAGCCGGTCACCCCCTGCCATAGGCCCCCAGCCACAAACCTCGGCCCGTTTCCCTGGCAAACAAAAGTAAGCTACCGCGCTTCTGGATGGCAGATTGCAGGAACCACTTTGCACCATCAAAGCAGCGCGACTTGTCCCTGGTTCCACCTCTGGTCTGGGAACCATCCTGCGTATCGTGGATTCTAATTAGCCAGCCGGCCACTCCCAGCCACACGCCCCCAAATACAAACAACGGCGCTTTTCCCTGGAAAACAAAACTCGCCTGCCAACTTTTTGATGGCAGATTGCAGGAGCCACTTGGTGCTATCAAACCAGCCCAACTTGGCACTGGTGCCACCATGGGTCTGGTCACCATCCTGCCTATCGTAGCTTTTCAGGAGCCAGCCGGTCACTCCCAGCCATAGGCCCCCAGAAAAAAACCTCGGCCCGTTTCCCTGGCAAACAAAAGTAAGCTGCCCCACTTCTGGATGGCAGATTGCAGGAACCACTTGGTACTATCAAACCAGCCAGACTTGGAACTGGTGCCACCTTGGGCCTGGAAACCATCCTGCGTATCGTGGATTCTAAGGAGGCAGCCGGCCACTCCCAGCCACAGGGCCCCAAACACAAACAACGGCGCTTTTCCCTGGAAAACAAAATGCGCCTGCCAACTTTTTGACGGCAGATTGCAGGAGCCACTTGGTACTATCAAACCAGCCCGACTTGGCACTGGTGCCACCTCTGGTCTGGGAACTGTCCTGCGTATCGTGGATTCTAAGGAGCCAGCCGTCCACTCCCAGCCACAGGCCCCCAAACACAAACAACGGCGCTTTTCCCTGGAAAACAAAACTCGCCTGCCAAATTTTGATGGCAGATTGCAGGAGCCACTTGGTACTATCAAACCAGCCCAACTTGGCACTGGTGCCACCATGGGTCTGGTCACCATCCTGCCTATCGTAGCTTTTCAGGGGCAAGCCGGTCACTCCGAGCCATAGCCCCCAGACACAAACCTCTGCCCGTTTCCCTGGGAAAAAAAAGTAAGCTGCCCCGCTTCTGGATGGCAGATTGCAGGAGCCACTTGGTACTATCAAACCAGCCCAACTTGGCACTGGTGCCACCTTGGGTCTGGGAACCATCCTGCGTATCGTGGATTCTAAGGAGCCAGCCAGCCACTCCCAGCCACAGGCCCCCAAACACAAACAATGGCGCTTTTCCCTGGAAAACAAAACTGGCCTGCCAACTTTTTGATGGCAGATTGCAGGAGCCACTTGGTGCTATCAAACCAGCCCAACTTGGCACTGGTGCCACCATGGGTCTGGTCACCATCCTGCCTATCGTAGCTTTTCAGGAGCCAGCCGGTCACTCCCAGCCATAGGCCCCCAGACACAAAGCTCTGCCCGTTTCCTTGGCAAACAAATGTAAGCTACCCCGCTTCTGGATGGCAGATTGCAGGAGCCACTTTGCACCATCAAACCAGCCCGACTTGGCAGTGGTGCCACCTTAGGTCTGGGAACCATCCTGCGTATCGTGGATTCTAAGGAGCCAGCTTGCCACTCTCAGCCACAGGCCCCCAAACACAAACAACGGCGCTTTTCCCTGGAAAACAAAACTGGCCTGCCAACTTTTTGATGGCAGATTGCAGGAGCCACTTAGTACTATCAAACCAGCCCAACTTGGCACTGGTGCCACCATGGGTCTTGTCACCATCCTGCCTATCGTAGCTTTTCAGGAGCCAGCCGGTCACCCCCAGCCATAGGCCCCCAAATACAAACAACGGCGCTTTTCCCTGGAAAACAAAACTCGCCTGCCAAACTTTTGATGGCAGATTGCAGGAGCCACTTGGTACTATCAAACCAGCCCAACTTGGCACTGATGCCACCATGGGTCTGGGAACCATCCTGCGTATCGTGGATTCTAATTAGCCAGTCGGGCTTTCCCAACCACAGCCCCCAAACACGAACACTGGCGCTTTTCCCTGGAAAACAAAACTCACATGCCAACTTTTTGATGGCAGATTGCAGGAGCCACTTGGTGCTATCAAACCAGCCCAACTTGGCACTTGTGCCACCATGGGTCTGGTCACCATCCTGCCTATCGTAGCTTTTCAGTAGCCAGCCGGTCCCTCCCAGCCATAGGCCCCCAGACACAAAACCTCGGCCCGTTTCCCTGGCAAACAAAAGTAAGCTGCCCCGCTTCTGGATGGCAGATTGCAGGAACAACTTGGTACTATCAAACCAGCCAGACTTGGAACTGGTGCCACCTTGGGCCTGGAAACCATCCTGCGTATCGTGGATTCTAAGGAGCCAGCCGGCCACTCCCAGCCACAGGCCCCCAAACACAAACAATGGCGCTTTTCCCTGGAAAACAAAATGCGCCTGCCAACTTTTAGACGGCAGATTGCAGGACGCACTTGGTACTATCAAACCAGCCCAACTTGGCACTGGTGCCACCTTGGGTCTGGGAACCATCCTGCCTATCGTGGATTCTAAGGAGCCAGCCGGCCACTCCCAGCCACAGGCCCCCAAACACAAACAATGGCGCTTTTCCCTGGAAAACAAAACTCGCCTGCCAACTTTTTGATGGCAGATTGCAGGAGCCACTTGGTACTATCAAACCAGCCCAACCTGGCACTGGTGCCACCATGGGTCTGGTCACCATCCTGCCTATCGTAGCTTTTCAGGAGCCAGCCGGTCACCCCCTGCCATAGGCCCCCAGACACAAACCTCGGCCCGTTTCCCTGGCAAACAAAAGTAAGCTGCCCCGCTTCTGGATGGCAGATTGCAGGAACCACTTTGCACCATCAAAGCAGCCCGACTTGTCACTGGTTCCACCTCTGGTCTGGGAACCATCCTGCGTATCGCGTATTCTAATTAGCCGGCCGGCCACTGCCAGCCACACGCCCCCAAATACAAACAACGGCGCTTTTCCCTGGAAAACAAATCTCGCCTGCCAACATTTTGATGGCAGATTACAGGAGCCACTTGGTACTATCAAACCAGCCCAACTTGGCACTGGTGCCACCATGGGTCTGGTCACCATCCTGCCTATCGTAGCTTTTCAGGAGCCAGCCGGTCACTCCCAGCCATAGGCCCCCAGACACAAAGCTCTGCCCGTTTCCCTGGCAAACAAAAGTAAGCTGCCCCGCTTCTGGATGGCAGATTGCAGGAGCCACTTGGTAGTATTAAACCAGGCCAACTTGGCACTGGTGCCACCTTGGGTCTGGGAACAATGCTGCGTATCGTGGGTTCTAAGGAGCCCGTCGGCCACACCCAGCCACAGGCCCCCAAACACAAACAACGGCGCTTTTCCCTGGAAAACAGAACTCGCCTGCCAACTTTTGGATGGCAGATTGCATGAGCCACTTGGTACTATCAAACCAGCCCGTCATGGCACTGGTGCCACCATGGGTCTGGTCACCATCCTGCCTATCGTAGCTTTTCAGGAGCCAGCCGGTCACTCCCAGCCATAGGCCCCAAGACACAAACCTCGGCCCGTTTCCCTGGCAAACAAAAGTAAGCTGCCCCGCTTCTGGATGGAAGATTGCAGGAAACACTTGGTAGTATCAAACCAGACCAACTTGGCACTGGTGCCACCTTGGGTCTGGGAACCATGCTGCGTATCGTGGATTCTAAGGAGCCAGCCGGCCACTCCCAGCCGTAGGCCGCCAGACACAAAGCTCGGCCCGTTTCCCTGGCAAACAAAAGTAAGCTACTGCGCTGCTGGATGGCAGATTGCAGGAGCTACTTCGCACCATCAAACTAGCCCGACTTGGCACTGGTGCCACCTCTGGTCTGGGAACCATCCTGCGTATCGTGGATTCTAATTATCCAGCCGGCCACTCCGAGCCACCCGACCCCAAACACAAACAACGGCGCTTTTCCCTGGAAAACAAAACTCGCCTGCAAACTATTTGTGAGCAGATTGCAGGAGCCACTTGGTACTATCAAATCAGCCCAACTTGGCACTGGTGCCACCATGGGTCTGGTCACCATCCTGCCTATCGTAGCTTCTCAGGAGACAGCCGGTCAGTCCCAGCCATAGGCATCAAGATACAAACCTCGGCCCGTTTCCTTGGCAAACACAAGTAAGCTACCCCGCTTCTGGATGGCAGATTGCAGGAACTACTTTGCACCATCAAACCAGCCCGACTTGGCACTGGTGCCACCTTGGCTCTGGGAACCATGCTGCGTATCGTGGATTCTAAGGAGCCAGCTGGCCACTGCCAGCCACATGCCGCCAAACACAAACAACGGCGCTTTTCCCTGGAAAACAAATCTCGCCTGCCAACTTTTTGACGGCAGATTACAGGAGCCAGTTGTTACTATCAAACCAGCCCAACTTGGCACTGGTGCCACCATGGGTCTGGTCACCATCCTGCCTATCGTAGCTTTTCAGGAGCCAGCCGGTCACTCCCAGACATAGACCCCCAGACAAAAACCTCGGCTCGTTACCCTGGCAAACAAAAGTAAGCTGCCCCGCTTCTGGATGGCAGATTGCAGGACGCACTTGGTACTATCAAACCAGCCCGACTTGGCACTGGTGCCACCTTGGGTCTGGGAACCATCCTGCGTAACGATGATTCTAAGACGCAAGGGGGCCACTCCCAGCCACAGGTCCCCAAACACAAACAACGGCGCTTTTCCCTGGATAACAAAACTCGCCTGCCAAATTTTTGATGGCAGATTGCAGTAGCCACTTGGTACTATCAAATCAGCCCAACTTGGCACTGGTGCCACCATGGGTCTGGTCACCATCCTGCCTATCGTAGCTTTTCACGACCTAGACGGTCACTCCCAGCCATAGGCCCCCAGACACAAACCTCGGCCCGTTTCCCTGGCAAACAAAAGTAAGCTGCCCCGCTTCTGGATGGCAGATTGCAGGAGCCACTTGGTACTATCAAACCAGCCCGACTTGGCACTGGTGCCACCTTGGGTCTGGGAACCATGCTGTGTATCGTGGATTCTAATTAGCCAGCCGGTCACTCCCAGCCACAGGCCGCCAAACAAACAACGGCGCTTTTCCCTGGAAAACAAAACTCGCCTGCCATCTTTTTGATGGCAGATTGCACGAGCCACTTCCTACTATCAAATCAGCCCAACTTGGCACTGGTGCCACCATGGGTCTGGTCACCATCCGGCCTATCGTAGCTTTTCAGGAGCCAGCCGGTCACTCCCAGACATAGGCCCCCAGACCAAAACCTCGGCCCGTTTCCCTGGCAGACAAAAGTAAGCTGCCCCGCTTCTGGATGGCAGATTGCAGGAACCACTTGGTAGTATAAAACCAGCCCGACTTGGCAGTGGTGACACCTCTGGTCTGGGAACCCTCCTGCGTATCGTGGATTCTAAGGAGCCAGCCGGCCACTCCCAGCCACAGGCCCCCAAACACAAACAACGGCGCTTTTCCCTGGAAAACAAAACTCGCCTGCCGACTTTTTGATGGCAGATTACAGGACGCACTTGGTACTATCAAATCAGCTCAACTTGGCACTGGTGCCACCATGGGTCTGGTCACCATCCTGCCTATCGTAGCTTTTCAGATGACAGCCGGTCACTCCCAGCCATAGGCCCCGAGACACAAACCTCGGCCCGTTTCCCTGGCAAACAAAAGTAAGCTGCCCCGATCCTGGATGGCAGATTGCAGGAGCCACTTTGCACCATCAAACCAGTCCGACTTGGCACTGATTCCCCCTTGGGTCTGGGAAACATCCTGCGTATCGTGGATTCTAAGGAGCCAGCTGGCCTCTCCCAGCCACATACCGCCAAACACAAACAATGGCGCATTTCCCTGGAAAACAAAACTCGCCTGCTAACTTTTTGATGGCAGATTGCAGGAGCCACTTGGTACTATCAAACCAGCCCGTCTTGGCACTGGTGCCACCTTGGATCTGGGAACCATGCTGCGTAACGTAGATTCTAAGACGCCAGGGGGCCACTCCCAGCCACAGGCCCCCAAACACAAACAACGGCGCTTTTCCCTGGAAAACAGAACTCGCCTGCCAACTTTTGGATGGGAGATTGCAGGAGCCACTTGGTACTATCAAACCAGCCCAACTTGGCACTGGTGCCACCATGGGTCTGGTCACCATCCTGCCTATCGTAGCTTTTCAGGAGCCAGCCGGTCACTCCCAGCCATAGGCCCCAAGACACAAACCTCGGCCCGTTTCCCTGGCAAACAAAAGTAACCTGCCCCGCTTCTGGATGGCAGATTGCAGGAACCACTTGATGATATCAAACCAGCCCAACTTGGCACTGGTGCCACCTTGGGTCTGGGAACCATGTTGCGTATCGTGGATTCTAAGGAGCCAGCCGGCCACACCCAGCCACAGGCCCCCAAACACAAACAACGGCGCTTTTCCCTGGATAACAAAACTCGCCTGCCAACTTTTTGATGGCAGATTGCAGGAGCCACTTGGTACTATCAAATCAGCCCAACTTGGCACTGGTGCCACCATGGGTCTGGTCACCATCCTGCCTATCGTAGCTTTTCAGGAGCCAGCCGGTCACTCCCAGCCATAGGCCCCCAGAAAAAAACCTCGGCCCGTTTCCCTGGCAAACAAAAGTAAGCTGCCCCGCTTCTGGATGGCAGATTGCAGGAACCACTTGGTAGTATCAAACCAGCCCGACTTGGAACTGGTGCCACCTTGGGCCTGGAAACCATCCTGCGTATCGTGGATTCTAAGGAGGCAGCCGGCCACTCCCAGCCACAGGGCCCCAAACACAAACAACGGCGCTTTTCCCTGGAAAACAAAATGCGCCTGCCAACTTTTTGACGGCAGATTGCAGGAGCCACTTGGTACTATCAAACCAGCCCGACTTGGCACTGGTGCCACCTCTGGTCTGGGAACTGTCCTGCGTATCGTGGATTCTAAGGAGCCAGCCGTCCACTCCCAGCCACAGGCCCCCAAACACAAACAACGGCGCTTTTCCCTGGAAAACAAAACTCGCCTGCCAAATTTTGATGGCAGATTGCAGGAGCCACTTGGTACTATCAAACCAGCCCAACTTGGCACTGGTGCCACCATGGGTCTGGTCACCATCCTGCCTATCGTAGCTTTTCAGGGGCAAGCCGGTCACTCCGAGCCATAGCCCCCAGACACAAACCTCTGCCCGTTTCCCTGGGAAAAAAAAGTAAGCTGCCCCGCTTCTGGATGGCAGTTTGCAGGAGCCACTTGGTACTATCAAACCAGCCCAACTTGGCACTGGTGCCACCTTGGCTCTGGGAACCATGCTGCGTATCGTGGATTCTAAGGAGCCAGCCGGCCACTCCCAGCCACAGGCCCCCAAACACAAACAATGGCGCTTTTCCCTGGAAAACAAAACTGGCCTGCTACTTTTTGATGGCAGATTGCAGGAGCCACTTGGTGCTATCAAACCAGCCCAACTTGGCACTGGTGCCACCATGGGTCTGGTCACCATCCTGCCTATCGTAGCTTTTCAGGAGCCAGCCGGTCACTCCCAGCCATAGGCTCCCAGACACAAAGCTCTGCCCGTTTCCTTGGCAAACAAATGTAAGCTACCCCGCTTCTGGATGGCAGATTGCAGGAGCCACTTTGCACCATCAAACCAGCCCGACTTGGCACTGGTGCCACCTTAGGTCTGGGAACCATCCTGCGTATCGTGGATTCTAAGGAGCCAGCTTGCCACTCTCAGCCATAGGCCCCCAAACACAAACAACGGCGCTTTTCCCTGGAAAACAAAACTGGCCTGCCAACTTTTTGATGGCAGATTGCAGGAGCCACTTGGTACTATCAAACCAGCCCAACTTGGCACTGGTGCCACCATGGGTCTTGTCACCATACTGCCTATCGTAGCTTTTCCGGAGCCAGCCGGTCACCCCCAGCCATAGGCCCCCAAATACAAACAACGGCGCTTTTCCCTGGAAAACAAAACTCGCCTGCCAAATATTTGATGGCAGATTGCAGGAGCCACTTGGTACTATCAAACCAGCCCAACTTGGCACTGATGCCACCATGGGTCTGGGAACCATCCTGCGTATCGTGGATTCTAATTAGCCAGCCGGGCTTTCCCAACCACAGCCCCCAAACACGAACACTGGCGCTTTTCCCTGGAAAACAAAACTCGCCTTCCAACTTTTTGATGGCAGATTGCAGGAGCCACTTGGTGCTATCAAACCAGCCCAACTTGGCACTTGTGCCACCATGGGTCTGGTCACCATCCTGCCTATCGTAGCTTTTCAGTAGCCAGCCGGTCCCTCCCAGCCATAGGCCCCCAGACACAAAACCTCGGCCCGTTTCCCTGGCAAACAAAAGTAAGCTGCCCCGCTTCTGGATGGCAGATTGCAGGAACCACTTGGTACTATCAAACCAGCCAGACTTGGAACTGGTGCCACCTTGGGCCTGGAAACCATCCTGCGTATCGTGGATTCTAAGGAGCCAGCCGGCCACTCCCAGCCACAGGCCCCCAAACACAAACAATGGCGCTTTTCTCTGGAAAACAAAATGCGCCTGCCAACTTTTAGACGGCAGATTGCAGGAGCCACTTGGTACTATCAAACCAACCCGACTTGGCACTGGTGCCACCTCTGGTCTGGGAAATGTCCTGCGTATCGTGGATTCTAAGGAGCCAGCCGGCCACTCCCAGCCACAGGCCCCCAAACGCAAACAATGGCGCTTTTCCCTGGAAAACAAAACTCGCCTGCCAACTGTTTGATGGCAGATTGCAGGAGCCACTTGTTACTATCAAACCAGCCCAACTTGGCACTGGTGCCACCATGGGTCTGGTCACCATCGTGCCTATCGTAGCTTTTCAGGAGCCAGCCGGTCACTCCCAGCCATAGGCCCCCAGCCACAAACCTCGGCCCGTTTCCCTGGCAAACAAAATTAAGCTACCGCGCTTCTGGATGGCAGATTGCAGGAACCACTTTGCACCATCAAAGCAGCCCGACTTGTCACTGGTTCCACCTCTGGTCTGGGAACCATCCTGCGTATCGCGTATTCTAATTAGCCGGCCGGCCACTGCCAGCCACACGCCCCCAAATACAAACAACGGCGCTTTTCCCTGGAAAACAAACCTCGCCTGCCAACATTTTGATGGCAGATTACAGGAGCCACTTGGTACTATCAAACCAGCCCAACTTGGCACTGGTGCCACCATGGGTCTGGTCACCATCCTGCCTATCGTAGCTTTTCAGGAGCCAGCCGGTCACGCCCAGCCATAGGCCCCCAGACACAAAGCTCTGCCCGTTTCCCTGGCAAACAAAAGTAAGCTGCCCCGCTTCTGGATGGCAGATTGCAGGAGCCACTTGGTAGTATTAAACCAGGCCAACTTGGCACTGGTGCCACCTTGGGTCTGGGAACAATGCTGCGTATCGTGGGTTCTAAGGAGCCCGCCGGCCACACCCAGCCACAGGCCCCCAAACACAAACAACGGCGCTTTTCCCTGGAAAACAGAACTCGCCTGCCAACTTTTGGATGGCAGATTGCATGAGCCACTTGGTACTATCAAACCAGCCCGTCTTGGCACTGGTGCCACCATGGGTCTGGTCACCATCCTGCCTATCGTAGCTTTTCAGGAGCCAGCCGGTCACTCCCAGCCATAGGCCCCAAGACACAAACCTCGGCCCGTTTCCCTGGCAAACAAAAGTAAGCTGCCCCGCTTCTGGATGGAAGATTGCAGGAAACACTTGGTAGTATCAAACCAGACCAACTTGGCACTGGTGCCACCTTGGGTCTGGGAACCATGCTGCGTATCGTGGATTCTAAGGAGCCAGCCGGTCACTCCCAGCCATAGGCCGCCAGACACAAAGCTCGGCCCGTTTCCCTGGCAAACAAAAGTAAGCTACTGCGCTTCTGGATGGCAGATTGCAGGAGCTACTTCGCACCATCAAACTAGCCCGACTTGTCACTGGTTCCACCTCTGGTCTGGGAACCATCCTGCGTATCGCGTATTCTAATTAGCCGGCCGGCCACTGCCAGCCACACGCCCCCAAATACAAACAACGGCGCTTTTCCCTGGAAAACAAATCTCGCCTGCCAACATTTTGATGGCAGATTACACGAGCCACTTGGTACTATCAAACCAGCCCAACTTGGCACTGGTGCCACCATGGGTCTGGTCACCATCCTGCCTATCGTAGCTTTTCAGGAGCCAGCCGGTCACTCCCAGCCATAGGCCCCCAGACACAAAGCTCTGCCCGTTTCCCTGGCAAACAAAAGTAAGCTGCCCCGCTTCTGGATGGCAGATTGCAGGAGCCACTTCGTAGTATTAAACAAGCCAACTTGGCACTGGTGCCACCTTGGGTCTGGGAACAATGCTGCGTATCGTGGGTTCTAAGGAGCCCGCCGGCCACACCCAGCCACAGGCCCCCAAACACAAACAACGGCGCTTTTCCCTGGAAAACAGAACTCGCCTGCCAACTTTTGGATGGCAGATTGCAGGAACCACTTGGTACTATCAAACCAGCCAGACTTGGAACTGGTGCCACCTTGGGCCTGGAAACCATCCTGCGTATCGTGGATTCTAAGGAGGCAGCCGGCCACTCCCAGCCACAGGGCCCCAAACACAAACAACGGCGCTTTTCCCTGGAAAACAAAATGCGCCTGCCAACTTTTTGACGGCAGATTGCAGGAGCCACTTGGTACTATCAAACCAGCCAGACTTGGCACTGGTGCCACCTCTGGTCTGGGAACTGTCCTGCGTATCGTGGATTCTAAGGAGCCAGCCGTCCACTCCCAGCCACAGGCCCCCAAACACAAACAACGGCGCTTTTCCCTGGAAAACAGAACTCGCCTGCCAACTTTTTGATGGGAGATTGCAGGAGCCACTTGGTACTATCAAACCAGCCCAACTTGGCACTGGTGCCACCATGGGTCTGGTCACCATCCTGCCTATCGTAGCTTTTCAGGAGCCAGCCGGTCACTCCCAGCCATAGGCCCCAAGACACAAACCTCGGCCCGTTTCCCTGGCAAACAAAAGTAAGCTGCCCCGCTTCTGGATGGCAGATTGCAGGAACCACTTGATGATATCAAACCAGCCCAACTTGGCACTGGTGCCACCTTGGGTCTGGGAACCATGTTGCGTATCGTGGATTCTAAGGAGCCCGCCGGCCACTCCCAGCCACACGCCCCCAAACACAAACAACGGCGCTTTTCCCTGGAAAACAAAACTCGCCTGCCAACATTTTGATGGCAGATTGCAGGAGCCACTTGGTACTATAAAATCAGCCCAACTTGGCACTGGTGCCACCATGGGTCTGGTCACCATCCTGCCTATCGTAGCTTTTCAGGAGCCAGCCGGTCACTCCCAGCCATAGGCCCCCAGAAAAAAACCTCGGCCCGTTTCCCTGGCAAACAAAAGTAAGCTGCCCCGCTTCTGGATGGCAGATTGCAGGAACCACTTGGTAGTATCAAACCAGCCCGACTTGGAACTGGTGCCACCTTGGGCCTGGAAACCATCCTGCGTATCGTGGATTCTAAGGAGGCAGCCGGCCACTCCCAGCCACAGGGCCCCAAACACAAACAACGGCGCTTTTCCCTGGAAAACAAAATGCGCCTGCCAACTTTTTGACGGCAGATTGCAGGAGCCACTTGGTACTATCAAACCAGCCCGACTTGGCACTGGTGCCACCTCTGGTCTGGGAACTGTCCTGCGTATCGTGGATTCTAAGGAGCCAGCCGTCCAATCCCAGCCACAGGCCCCCAAACACAAACAACGGCGCTTTTCCCTGGAAAACAAAACTCGCCTGCCAAATTTTGATGGCAGATTGCAGGAGCCACTTGGTACTATCAAACCAGCCCAACTTGGCACTGGTGCCACCATGGGTCTGGTCACCATCCTGCCTATCGTAGCTTTTCAGGGGCAAGCCGGTCACTCCGAGCCATAGCCCCCAGACACAAACCTCTGCCCGTTTCCCTGGGAAAAAAAAGTAAGCTGCCCCGCTTCTGGATGGCAGATTGCAGGAGCCACTTGGTACTATCAAACCAGCCCAACTTGGCACTGGTGCCACCTTGGGTCTGGGAACCATGCTGCGTATCGTGGATTCTAAGGAGCCAGCCGGCCACTCCCAGCCACAGGCCCCCAAACACAAACAATGGCGCTTTTCCCTGGAAAACAAAACTGGCCTGCCAACTTTTTGATGGCAGATTGCAGGAGCCACTTGGTGCTATCAAACCTGCCCAACTTGGCACTGCTGCCACCATGGGTCTGGTCACCATCCTGCCTATCGTAGCTTTTCAGGAGCCAGCCGGTCACTCCCAGCCATAGGCTCCCAGACACAAAGCTCTGCCCGTTTCCTTGGCAAACAAATGTAAGCTACCCCGCTTCTGGATGGCAGATTGCAGGAGCCACTTTGCACCATCAAACCAGCCCGACTTGGCAGTGGTGCCACCTTAGGTCTGGGAACCATCCTGCGTATCGTGGATTCTAAGGAGCCAGCTTGCCACTCTCAGCCATAGGCCCCCAAACACAAACAACGGCGCTTTTCCCTGGAAAACAAAACTGGCCTGCCAACTTTTTGATGGCAGATTGCAGGAGCCACTTGGTACTATCAAACCAGCCCAACTTGGCACTGGTGCCACCATGGGTCTTGTCACCATACTGCCTATCGTAGCTTTTCCGGAGCCAGCCGGTCACCCCCAGCCATAGGCCCCCAAATACAAACAACGGCGCTTTTCCCTGGAAAACAAAACTCGCCTGCCAAATATTTGATGGCAGATTGCAGGAGCCACTTGTTACTATCAAACCAGCCCAACTTGGCACTGATGCCACCATGGGTCTGGGAACCATCCTGCGTATCGTGGATTCTAATTAGCCAGCCGGGCTTTCCCAACCACAGCCCCCAAACACGAACACTGGCGCTTTTCCCTGGAAAACAAAACTCGCCTTCCAACTTTTTGATGGCAGATTGCAGGAGCCACTTGGTGCTATCAAACCAGCCCAACTTGGCACTGGTGCCACCATGGGTCTGGTCACCATCCTGCCTATCGTAGCTTTTCAGTAGCCAGCCGGTCCCTCTCAGCCATAGGCCCCCAGACACAAAACCTCGGCCCGTTTCCCTGGCAAACAAAAGTAAGCTGCCCCGCTTCTGGATGGCAGATTGCAGGAACCACTTGGTACTATCAAACCAGCCAGACTTGGAACTGGTGCCACCTTGGGCCTGGAAACCATCCTGCGTATCGTGGATTCTAAGGAGCCAGCCGGCCACTCCCAGCCACAGGCCCCCAAACACAAACAATGGCGCTTTTCTCTGGAAAACAAAATGCGCCTGCCAACTTTTAGACGGCAGATTGCAGGAGCCACTTGGTACTATCAAACCAACCCGACTTGGCACTGGTGCCACCTCTGGTCTGGGAAATGTCCTGCGTATCGTGGATTCTAAGGAGCCAGCCGGCCACTCCCAGCCACAGGCCCCCAAACACAAACAATGGCGCTTTTCCCTGGAAAACAAAACTCGCCTGCCAACTGTTTGATGGCAGATTGCAGGAGCCACTTGTTACTATCAAACCAGCCCAACTTGGCACTGGTGCCACCATGGGTCTGGTCACCATCCTGCCTATCGTAGCTTTTCAGGAGCCAGCCGGTCACTCCCAGCCATAGGCCCCCAGCCACAAACCTCGGCCCGTTTCCCTGGCAAACAAAATTAAGCTACCGCGCTTCTGGATGGCAGATTGCAGGAACCACTTTGCACCATCAAAGCAGCCCGACTTGTCACTGGTTCCACCTCTGGTCTGGGAAACATCCTGCGTATCGCGTATTCTAATTAGCCGGCCGGCCACTGCCAGCCACACGCCCCCAAATACAAACAACGGCGCTTTTCCCTGGAAAACAAATCTCGCCTGCCAACATTTTGATGGCAGATTACAGGAGCCACTTGGTACTATCAAACCAGCCC
Organism: Melospiza georgiana; assembly: GCF_028018845.1. Classification (NCBI taxonomy): domain Eukaryota; kingdom Metazoa; phylum Chordata; class Aves; order Passeriformes; family Passerellidae; genus Melospiza; species Melospiza georgiana. The sequence goes on from NC_080435.1 coordinate 31,175,198, forward strand.
AACTTGGCACTGGTGCCACCATGGGTCTTGTCACCATCCTGCCTATCGTAGCTTTTCAGGTGCCAGCCAGTCACCCCCAGCCGTAGGCCCCCAGACAAAAATTTCGGCCCGTTTCCCTGGCAAACAAAAGTAAGCTGCCCCGCTTCTGGATGGCAGATTGCAGGACGCACTTGGTAGTATTAAACCAGGCCAACTTGGCACTGGTGCCACCTTGGGTCTGGGAACAATGCTGCGTATCGTGGGTTCTAAGGAGCCCGCCGGCCACACCCAGCCACAGGCCCCCAAACACAAACAACGGCGCTTTTCCCTGGAAAACAGAACTCGTCTGCCAACTTTTGGATGGCAGATTGCATGAGCCACTTGGTACTATCAAACCAGCCCGTCTTGGCACTGGTGCCACCATGGGTCTGGTCACCATCCAGCCTATCGTAGCTTTTCAGGAGCCAGCCGGTCACTCCCAGCCATAGGCCCCAAGACACAAACCTCGGCCCGTTTCCCTGGCAAACAAAAGTAAGCTGCCCCGCTTCTGGATGGAAGATTGCAGGAAACACTTGGTAGTATCAAACCAGACCAACTTGGCACTGGTGCCACCTTGGGTCTGGGAACCATGCTGCGTATCGTGGATTCTAAGGAGCCAGCCGGCCACTCCCAGCCATAGGCCGCCAGACACAAAGCTCGGTCCGTTTCCCTGGCAAACAAAAGTAAGCTACTGCGCTTCTGGATGGCAGATTGCAGGAGCTACTTCGCACCATCAAACTAGCCCGACTTGTCACTGGTTCCACCTCTGGTCTGGGAACCATCCTGCGTATCGCGTATTCTAATTAGCCGGCCGGCCACTGCCAGCCACAGGCCCCCAAATACAAACAACGGCGCTTTTCCCTGGAAAACAAATCTCGCCTGCCAAATATTTGATGGCAGATTGCAGGAGCCACTTGGTACTATCAAACCAGCCCAACTTGGCACTGGTGCCACCATGGGTCTGGTCACCATCCTGCCTATCGTAGCTTTTCAGGAGCCAGCCGGTCACTCCCAGCCATAGGCCCCCAGACACAAAGCTCTGCCCGTTTCCCTGGCAAACAAAAGTAAGCTGCCCCGCTTCTGGATGGCAGATTGCAGGAGCCACTTGGTAGTATTAAACAAGCCAACTTGGCACTGGTGCCACCTTGGGTCTGGGAACAATGCTGCGTATCGTGGGTTCTAAGGAGCCCGCCGGCCACACCCAGCCACAGGCCCCCAAACACAAACAACGGCGCTTTTCCCTGGAAAACAGAACTCGCCTGCCAACTTTTGGATGGCAGATTGCATGAGCCACTTGGTACTATCAAACCAGCCCGTCTTGGCACTGGTGCCACCATGGGTCTGGTCACCATCCTGCCTATCGTAGCTTTTCAGGAGCCAGCCGGTCACTCCCAGCCATAGGCCCCAAGACACAAACCTCGGCCCGTTTCCCTGGCAAACAAAAGTAAGCTGCCCCGATCCTGGATGGAAGATTGCAGGAAACACTTGGTAGTATCAAACCAGACCAACTTGGCACTGGTGCCACCTTGGGTCTGGGAACCATGCTGCGTATCGTGGATTCTAAGGAGCCAGCCGGCCACTCCCAGCCGTAGGCCGCCAGACACAAAGCTCGGCCCGTTTCCCTGGCAAACAAAAGTAAGCTACTGCGCTGCTGGATGGCAGATTGCAGGAGCTACTTCGCACCATCAAACTAGCCCGACTTGGCACTGGTGCCACCTCTGGTCTGGGAACCATCCTGCGTATCGTGGATTCTAATTATCCAGCCGGCCACTCCGAGCCACCCGACCCCAAACACAAACAACGGCGCTTTTCCCTGGAAAACAAAACTCGCCTGCAAACTTTTTGTGAGCAGATTGCAGGAGCCACTTGGTACTATCAAATCAGCCCAACTTGGCACTGGTGCCACCATGGGTCTGGTCACCATCCTGCCTATCGTAGCTTCTCAGGAGACAGCCGGTCAGTCCCAGCCATAGGCATCAAGATACAAACCTCGGCCCGTTTCCTTGGCAAACACAAGTAAGCTACCCCGCTTCTGGATGGCAGATTGCAGGAACTACTTTGCACCATCAAACCAGCCCGACTTGGCACTGGTGCCACCTTGGCTCTGGGAACCATGCTGCGTATCGTGGATTCTAAGGAGCCAGCTGGCCACTGCCAGCCACATGCCGCCAAACACAAACAACGGCGCTTTTCCCTGGAAAACAAATCTTGCCTGCCAACTTTTTGACGGCAGATTACAGGAGCCAGTTGTTACTATCAAACCAGCCCAACTTGGCACTGGTGCCACCATGGGTCTGGTCACCATCCTGCCTATCGTAGCTTTTCAGGAGCCAGCCGGTCACTCCCAGCCATAGACCCCCAGACAAAAACCTCGGCTCGTTACCCTGGCAAACAAAAGTAAGCTGCCCCGCTTCTGGATGGCAGATTGCAGCACGCACTTGGTACTATCAAACCAGCCCGACTTGGCACTGGTGCCACCTTGGGTCTGGGAACCATCCTGCGTAACGATGATTCTAAGACGCAAGGGGGCCACTCCCAGCCACAGGTCCCCAAACACAAACAACGGCGCTTTTCCCTGGATAACAAAACTCGCCTGCCAAATTTTTGATGGCAGATTGCAGTAGCCACTTGGTACTATCAAATCAGCCCAACTTGGCACTGGTGCCACCATGGGTCTGGTCACCATCCTGCCTATCGTAGCTTTTCACGACCTAGACGGTCACTCCCAGCCATAGGCCCCCAGACACAAACCTCGGCCCGTTTCCCTGGCAAACAAAAGTAAGCTGCCCCGCTTCTGGATGGCAGATTGCAGGAGCCACTTGGTACTATCAAACCAGCCCGACTTGGCACTGGTGCCACCTTGGGTCTGGGAATCATGCTGTGTATCGTGGATTCTAATTAGCCAGCCGGTCACTCCCAGCCACAGGCCACCAAACAAACAACGGCGCTTTTCCCTGGAAAACAAAACTCGCCTGCCAACTTTTTGATGGCAGATTGCAGGAGCCACTTGGTACTATCAAATCAGCCCAACTTGGCACTGGTGCCACCATGGGTCTGGTCACCATCCTGCCTATCGTAGCTTTTCAGGAGCCAGCCTGTCACTCCCAGACATAGGCCCCCAGACCAAAACCTCGGCCCGTTTCCCTGGCAGACAAAAGTAAGCTGCCCCGCTTCTGGATGGCAGATTGCAGGAACCACTTGGTAGTATAAAACCAGCCCGACTTGGCACTGGTGACACCTCTGGTCTGGGAACCCTCCTGCGTATCGTGGATTCTAAGGAGCCAGCCGGCCACTCCCAGCCACAGGCCCCCAAACACAAACAACGGCGCTTTTCCCTGGAAAACAAAACTCGCCTGCCGACTTTTTGATGGCAGATTACAGGACGCACTTGGTACTATCAAATCAGCTCAACTTGGCACTGGTGCCACCATGGGTCTGGTCACCATCCTGCCTATCGTAGCTTTTCAGATGACAGCCGGTCACTCCCAGCCATAGGCCCCCAGACACAAACCTCGGCCCGTTTCCCTGGCAAACAAAAGTAAGCTGCCCTGATCCTGGATGGCAGATTGCAGGAGCCACTTTGCACCATCAAACCAGTCCGACTTGGCACTGATTCCCCCTTGGGTCTGGGAAACATCCTGCGTATCGTGGATTCTAAGGAGCCAGCTGGCCTCTCCCAGCCACATACCGCCAAACACAAACAATGGCGCATTTCCCTGGAAAACAAAACTCGTCTGCCAACTTTTTGATGGCAGATTGCAGGAGCCACTTGGTACTATCAAACCAGCCCGTCTTGGCACTGGTGCCACCTTGGGTCAGGGAACCATGCTGCGTAACGTAGATTCTAAGACGCCAGGGGGCCACTCCCAGCCACAGGCCCCCAAACACAAACAACGGCGCTTTTCCCTGGAAAACAAAACTCGCCTGCCAACTTTTGGATGGGAGATTGCAGGAGCCACTTGGTACTATCAAACCAGCCCAACTTGGCACTGGTGCCACCATGGGTCTGGTCACCATCCTGCCTATCGTAGCTTTTCAGGAGCCAGCCGGTCACTCCCAGCCATAGGCCCCAAGACACAAACCTCGGCCCGTTTCCCTGGCAAACAAAAGTAAGCTGCCCCGCTTCTGGATGGCAGATTGCAGGAACCACTTGATAATATCAAACCAGCCCAACTTGGCACTGGTGCCACCTTGGGTCTGGGAACAATGTTGCGTATCGTGGATTCTAAGGAGCCAGCCGGCCACACCCAGCCACAGGCCCCCGAACACAAACAACGGCGCTTTTCCCTGGATAACAAAACTCGCCTGCCAACTTTTTGATGGCAGATTGCAGGAGCCACTTGGTACTATCAAATCAGCCCAACTTGGCACTGGTGCCACCATGGGTCTGGTAACCATCCTGCCTATCGTAGCTTTTCAGGAGCCAGCCGGTCACTCCCAGCCATAGGCCCCCAGCCACAAACCTCGGCCCGTTTCCCTGGCAAACAAAAGTAAGCTACCCCGCTTCTGGATGCCAGATTGCAGGAGCCACTTTGCACCATCAAACTGGCCCGACTTGGCACTGGTGCCACCTCTGGTCTGGGAACCATGCTGCGTATCGTGGATTCTAAGGAGCCAGCCGGCCACTCCCAGCCACAGGCCCCCAAACACAAACAACGGCGCTTTTCCCTGGAAAACAAAACTGGCCTGCCAACTTTTTGATGGCAGATTGCAGGAGCCACTTTGCAACATAAAACCAGCCCGACTTGGCACTGGTGCCACCTTGGATCTGGGAACCATCCTGCCTATCGTGGATTTTCAGGAGCCAGCCGGCCACTCCCTTCCACATGCCCCCAAACACAAACAACGGCGCTTTTCCCTGGAAAACAAATCTCGCCTGCCAACTTTTTGATGGCAGATTGCAGGAGCCACTTGGTACTATCAAACCAGCCCAACTTGGAACTGGTGCCACCATGGGGCTGGTAACCATCCTGCCTATCGTAGCTTTTCAGGAGCCAGCCAGTCACCCCCAGCCGTAGGCCCCCAGACAAAAATTTCGGCCCGTTTCCCTGGCAAACAAAAGTAAGCTGCCCCGCTTCTGGATGGCAGATTGCAGGACGCACTTGGTACTATGAAAACAGCCCGACTTGGCACTGATGCCACCTTGGGTCAGGGAACCATGCTGCGTATCGAGCTTTTTAAGGAGCCAGCCGGTCACGCCCAGCCATATACCCCCAAAAACAAACCACAGAACTATTCTCCAGCAAACAAAAATCCGCTGCCCCGCGTCTGGATGGCAGATTGCAGGAGCCACTTTGCACCATCAAACCAGCCCGACTTGGCACTGGTGCCACCTTGGATCTGGGAACCATCCTGCCTATCGTGGATTTTCAGGGGCCAGCCGGCAACTCTCAGCCATAGGCCCCCAAACACAAACCACGGCACTTTACTCTGGTAAACAAAACTCAACTGCCCCTCTTCTGGATGGCAAATTGCAGGACACACTTGGTACTACAAAACCAGCCCGACTTGGCACTGGTGCCACCTTGGGTCTGGTCACCATTCTGCATATCGTGCATTTTAAGGAGCCAGCTCGCCACTCCCAGCCATAGGCCCCCAGACACAAAGCTCTGGCCGTTTCCCTGGCAAACAAAAGTAAGCTACCCCACTTCTGGATGGCAGATTGCAGGAGCCACTTTGCACCATCAAACCAGCCCGACTTGGCACTGGTGCCACCTTGGGTCTGGGAACCATCCTGCGTATCGTGGATTCTAAGGAGCCAGTCGGCCACTCTAAGCCACAGGCCCCCAAACACAAACAACGGCGCTTTTCCCTGGAAAACAAAACTCGCCTGCCAAGTTTTTGATGGCAGATTGCAGGAACCACTTGGTACTATCAAACCAGCCCATCTTGGCACTGCAGCCACCATGGGTCTTGTCACCATACTGCCTATCGTAGCTTTTCCGGAGCCAGCCGGTCACCCCCTGCCATAGGCCCCCAGCCACAAACCTCGGCCCGTTTCCCTGGCAAACAAAAGTAAGCTACCGCGCTTCTGGATGGCAGATTGCAGGAACCACTTTGCACCATCAAAGCAGCGCGACTTGTCCCTGGTTCCACCTCTGGTCTGGGAACCATCCTGCGTATCGCGGATTCTAGTTAGCCAGCCGGCCACTCCCAGCCACACGCCCCCAAATACAAACAACGGTGCTTTTCCCTGGAAAACAAATCTCGCCTGCCAACTTTTTGATGGCAGATTGCAGGAGCCACTTTGTTCTATCAAACCAGCCAAACTTGGCACTGGTGCCACCATGGGTCTGGTCACCATCCTGCCTATCGTAGCTTTTCAGGAGCCAGCCGGTCACTCCCAGCCATAGGCCCCCAGACAAAAACCTCGGCCCGTTTCCCTGGCAAACAATTGTAAGCTACCCCGCTTCTGGATGGCAGATTGCAGGAGCCACTTTGCACCATCAAACAGGCCCGACTTGGCACTGATGCCACCATGGGTCTGGGAACCATGCTGCGTATCGTGGATTCTAATTAGCCATCCGGCCACTCCCAACCACAGCCCCCAAACACGAACACTGGCGCTTTTCCCTGGAAAACAAAACTCGCCTGCCAACTTTTTGATGGCAGATTGCAGGAGCCACTTGGTGCTATCAAACCAGCCCAACTTGGCACTGGTGCCACCATGGGTCTGGTCACCATCCTGCCTATCGTAGCTTTTCAGTAGCCAGCCGGTCACTCCCAGCCATAGGCCCCCAGAAAAAAACCTCGACCCGTTTCCCTGGCAAACAAAAGTAAGCTGCCCCGCTTCTGGATGGCAGATTGCAGGAGCCACTTGGTACTATCAAACCAGCCCAACTTGGCACTGATGCCACCATGGCTCTGGGAACCATGCTGCATATCGTGGATTCTAAGGAGCCAGCCGGCCACTCCCAGCCACAGGCCCCCAAACACAAACAATGGCGCTTTTCCCTGGAAAACAAAACTGGCCTGCCAACTTTTTGATGGCAGATTGCAGGACCCACTTGGTGCTATCAAACCAGCCCAACTTGGCACTGGTGCCACCATGGGTCTGGTCACCATCCTGCCTATCGTAGCTTTTCCGGAGCCAGCCGGTCACTCCCAGCCATAGGCCCCCAGACACAAAGCTCTGCCCGTTTCCTTGGCAAACAAATGTAAGCTACCCCGCTTCTGGATGGCAGATTGCAGGAACCACTTGGTACTATCAAAGCAGCCAGACTTGGAACTGGTGCCACCTTGGGCCTGGAAACCATCCTGCGTATCGTGGATTCTAAGGAGCCAGCCGGCCACTCCCAGCCACAGGCCCCCAAACAAAAACAATGGCGCTTTTCCCTGGAAAACAAAATGCGCCTTCCAACTTTTAGACGGCAGATTGCAGGAGCCACTTGGTACTATCAAACCAGCCCGACTTGGCACTGGTGCCACCTCTGGTCTGGGAACTGTCCTGCGTATCGTGGATTCTAAGGAGCCAGCCGGCCACTCCCAGCCACAGGCTCCCAAACACAAACAATGGCGCTGTTCCCTGGAAAACAAAACTCGCCTGCCAACTGTTTGATGGCAGATTGCAGGAGCCACTTGTTACTATCAAACCAGCCCAACTTGGCACTGGTGCCACCATGGGTCTGGTCACCATCCTGCCTATCGTAGCTTTTCAGGAGCCAGCCGGTCACTCCCAGCCATAGGCCCCCAGACACAAACCTCGGCCCGTTTCCCTGCCAAACAAAATTAAGCTACCGCGCTTCTGGATGGCAGATTGCAGGAACCACTTTGCACCATCAAAGCAGCCCGACTTGTCACTGGTTCCACCTCTGGTCTGGGAACCATCCTGCGTATCGCGTATTCTAAGGAGCCAGCTGGCCACTCTCAGCCACAGGCCCCCAAACACAAACAACGGCGCTTTTCCCTGGAAAACAAAACTGGCCTGCCAACTTTTTGATGGCAGATTGCAGGAGCCACTTGGTACTATCAAACCAGCCCAACTTGGCACTGGTGCCACCATGGGTCTTGTCACCATACTGCCTATCGTAGCTTTTCCGGAGCCAGCCGGTCACCCCCAGCCATAGGCCCCCAAATACAAACAACGGCGCTTTTCCCTGGAAAACAAAACTCGCCTGCCAAATTTTTGATGGCAGATTGCAGGAGCCACTTGGTACTATCAAACCAGCCCAACTTGGCACTGATGCCACCATGGCTCTGGGAACCATCCTGCGTATCGTGGATTCTAATTAGCCAGCCGGGCTTTCCCAACCACAGCCCCCAAACACGAACACTGGCGCTTTTCCCTGGAAAACAAAACTCGCCTGCCAACTTTTTGATGGCAGATTGCAGGAGCCACTTGGTGCTATCAAACCAGCCCAACTTGGCACTTGTGCCACCATGGGTCTGGTCACCATCCTGCCTATCGTAGCTTTTCAGTAGCCAGGCGGTCCCTCCCAGCCATAGGCCCCCAGACACAAAACCTCGGCCCGTTTCCCTGGCAAACAAAAGTAAGCTGCCCCGCTTCTGGATGGCAGATTGCAGGAACCACTTGGTACTATCAAAGCAGCCAGACTTGGAACTGGTGCCACCTTGGGCCTGGAAACCATCCTGCGTATCGTGGATTCTAAGGAGCCAGCCGGCCACTCCCAGCCACAGGCCCCCAAACAAAAACAATGGCGCTTTTCCCTGGAAAACAAAATGCGCCTTCCAACTTTTAGACGGCAGATTGCAGGAGCCACTTGGTACTATCAAACCAGCCCGACTTGGCACTGGTGCCACCTCTGGTCTGGGAACTGTCCTGCGTATCGTGGATTCTAAGGAGCCAGCCAGCCACTCCCAGCCACAGGCTCCCAAACACAAACAATGGCGCTGTTCCCTGGAAAACAAAACTCGCCTGCCAACTGTTTGATGGCAGATTGCAGGAGCCACTTGTTACTATCAAACCAGCCCAACTTGGCACTGGTGCCACCATGGGTCTGGTCACCATCCTGCCTATCGTAGCTTTTCAGGAGCCAGCCGGTCACTCCCAGCCATAGGCCCCCAGACACAAACCTCGGCCCGTTTCCCTGCCAAACAAAATTAAGCTACCGCGCTTCTGGATGGCAGATTGCAGGAACCACTTTGCACCATCAAAGCAGCCCGACTTGTCACTGGTTCCACCTCTGGTCTGGGAACCATCCTGCGTATCGCGTATTCTAATTAGCCGGCCGGCCACTGCCAGCCACACGCCCCCAAATACAAACAACGGCGCTTTTCCCTGGAAAACAAATCTCGCCTGCCAACATTTTGATGGCAGATTACAGGAGCCACTTGGTACTATCAAACCAGCCCAACTTGGCACTGGTGCCACCTCTGGTCTGGGAACTGTCCTGCGTATCGTGGATTCTAAGGTGCCAGCCGGCCACTCCCAGCCACAGGCTCCCAAACACAAACAATGGCGCTGTTCCCTGGAAAACAAAACTCGCCTGCCAACTGTTTGATGGCAGATTGCAGGAGCCACTTGGTACTATCAAACCAGCCCAACTTGGCACTGGTGCCACCATGGGTCTGGTCACCATCCTGCCTATCGTAGCTTTTCAGGAGCCAGCCGGTCACTCCCAGCCATAGGCCCCCAGACACAAACCTCGGCCCGTTTCCCTGCCAAACAAAATTAAGCTACCGCGCTTCTGGATGGCAGATTGCAGGAACCACTTTGCACCATCAAAGCAGCCCGACTTGTCACTGGTTCCACCTCTGGTCTGGGAACCATGCTGCGTATCGCGTATTCTAATTAGCCGGCCGGCCACTGCCAGCCACACGCCCCCAAATACAAACAACGGCGCTTTTCCCTGGAAAACAAAACTCGCCTGCCAACTTTTTGATGGCAGATTGCAGGAGCCACTTGGTACTATCAAATCAGCCCAACTTGGCACTGGTGCCACCATGGGTCTGGTAACCATCCTGCCTATCGTAGCTTTTCAGGAGCCAGCCGGTCACTCCCAGCCATAGGCCCCCAGACACAAACCTCGGCCCGTTTCCCTGGCAAACAAAAGTAAGCTACCCCGCTTCTGGATGCCAGATTGCAGGAGCCACTTTGCACCATCAAACTGGCCCGACTTGGCACTGGTGCCACCTCTGGTCTGGGAACCATGCTGCGTATCGTGGATTCTAAGGAGCCAGCCGGCCACTCCCAGCCACAGGCCCCCAAACACAAACAACGGCGCTTTTCCCTGGAAAACAAAACTCGCCTGCCAACTTTTTGATGGCAGATTGCAGGAGCCACTTTGCAACATAAAACCAGCCCGACTTGGCACTGGTGCCACCTTGGATCTGGGAACCATCCTGCCTATCGTGGATTTTCAGGAGCCAGCCGGCCACTCCCAGCCACATGCCCCCAAACACAAACAACGGCGCTTTTCCCTGGAAAACAAATCTCGCCTGCCAACTTTTTGATGGCAGATTGCAGGAGCCACTTGGTACTATCAAACCAGCCCAACTTGGAACTGGTGCCACCATGGGGCTGGTAACCATCCTGCCTATCGTAGCTTTTCAGGAGCCAGCCAGTCACCCCCAGCCGTAGGCCCCCAGACAAAAATTTCGGCCCGTTTCCCTGGCAAACAAAAGGAAGCTGCCCCGCTTCGGGATGGCAGATTGCAGGACGCACTTGGTACTATGAAAACAGCCCGACTTGGCACTGATGCCACCTTGGGTCAGGGAACCATGCTGCGTATCGAGCTTTTTAAGGAGACAGCCGGTCACGCCCAGCCATATACCCCCAAAAACAAACCACAGAACTATTCTCCAGCAAACAAAAATCCGCTGCCCCGCGTCTGGATGGCAGATTGCAGGAGCCACTTTGCACCATCAAACCAGCCCGACTTGGCACTGGTGCCACCTTGGATCTGGGAACCATCCTGCCTATCGTGGATTTTCAGGGGCCAGCCGGCAACTCTCAGCCATAGGCCCCCAAACACAAACCACGGCACTTTACTCTGGTAGACAAAACTCAACTGCCCCTCTTCTGGATGGCAAATTGCAGGACACACTTGGTACTACAAAACCAGCCCGACTTGGCACTGGTGCCACCTTGGGTCTGGTCACCATTCTGCATATCGTGCATTTTAAGGAGCCAGCTGGCCACTCCCAGCCATAGGCCCCCAGACACAAAGCTCTGGCCGTTTCCCTGGCAAACAAAAGTAAGCTACCCCACTTCTGGATGGCAGATTGCAGGAGCCACTTTGCACCATCAAACCAGCTCGACTTGGCACTGGTGCCACCTTGGGTCTGGGAACCATCCTGCGTATCGTGGATTCTAAGGAGCCAGTCGGCCACTCTCAGCCACAGGCCCCCAAACACAAACAACGGCGGTTTTCCCTGGAAAACAAAACTCGCCTGCCAATTTTTGATGGCAGATTGCAGGAGCCACTTGGTTCTATCAAACCAGCCCAACTTGGCACTGGTGCCACCATGGGTCTGGTCACCATCCTGCCTATCGTAGCTTTTCAGGAGCCAGCCGGTCACTCCCAGCCATAGGCCCCCAGACACAAACCTCGGCCCGTTTCCCTGGCAAACAATTGTAAGCTACCCCGCTTCTGGATGGCAGATTGCAGGAGCCACTTTGCACCATCAAACTGGCCCGACTTGGCACTGGTGCCACCATGGGTCTGGGAACCATGCTGCGTATCGTGGATTCTAATTAGCCATCCGGCCACTCCCAACCACAGCCCCCAAACACGAACACTGGCGCTTTTCCCTGGAAAACAAAACTCGCCTGCCAACTTTTTGATGGCAGATTGCAGGAGCCACTTGGTGCTATCAAACCAGCCCAACTTGGCACTGGTGCCACCATGGGTCTGGTCACCATCCTGCCTATCGTGCTTTTCAGTAGCCAGCCGGTCACTCCCAGCCATAGGCCCCCAGAAAAAAACCTCGACCCGTTTCCCTGGCAAACAAAAGTAAGCTGCCCCGCTTCTGGATGGCAGATTGCAGGAACCACTTGGTACTATCAAAGCAGCCAGACTTGGAACTGGTGCCACCTTGGGCCTGGAAACCATCCTGCGTATCGTGGATTCTAAGGAGGCAGCCGGCCACTCCCAGCCACAGGGCCCCAAACACAAACAATGGCGCTTTTCCCTGGAAAACAAAATGCGCCTGCCAACTTTTTGACGGCAGATTGCAGGAGCCACTTGGTACTATCAAACCAGCCCGACTTGGCACTGGTGCCACCTCTGGTCTGGGAACTGTCCTGCGTATCGTGGATTCTAAGGAGCCAGCCGTCCACTCCCAGCCACAGGCCCCCAAACACAAACAACGGCGCTTTTCCCTAGAAAACAAAACTCGCCTGCCAAATTTTGATGGCAGATTGCAGGAGCCACTTGGTACTATCAAACCAGCCCAACTTGGCACTGGTGCCACCATGGGTCTGGTCACCATCCTGCCTATCGTAGCTTTTCAGGGGCAAGCCGGTCACTCCGAGCCATAGCCCCCAGACACAAACCTCTGCCCGTTTCCCTGGGAAAAAAAAGTAAACTGCCCCGCTTCTGGATGGCAGATTGCAGGAGCCACTTGGTACTATCAAACCAGCCCAACTTGGCACTGGTGCCACCTTGGGTCTGGGAACCATGCTGCATATCGTGGATTCTAAGGAGCCAGCCGGCCACTCCCAGCCACAGGCCCCCAAACACTAACAATGGCGCTTTTCCCTGGAAAACAAAACTGGCCTGCCAACTTTTTGATGGCAGATTGCAGGACCCACTTGGTGCTATCAAACCAGCCCAACTTGGCACTGGTGCCACCATGGGTCTGGTCACCATCCTGCCTATCGTAGCTTTTCCGGAGCCAGCCGGTCACTCCCAGCCATAGGCCCCCAGACACAAAGCTCTGCCCGTTTCCTTGGCAAACAAATGTAAGCTACCCCGCTTCTGGATGGCAGATTGCAGGAGCCACTTTGCACCATCAAACCAGCCCGACTTGGCACTGGTGCCACCTTAGGTCTGGGAACCATCCTGCGTATCGTGGATTCTAAGGAGCCAGCTGGCCACTCTCAGCCACAGGCCCCCAAACACAAACAACGGCGCTTTTCCCTGGAAAACAAAACTGGCCTGCCAACTTTTTGATGGCAGATTGCAGGAGCCACTTGGTACTATCAAACCAGCCCAACTTGGCACTGGTGCCACCATGGGTCTTGTCACCATACTGCCTATCGTAGCTTTTCCGGAGCCAGCCGGTCACCCCCAGCCATAGGCCCCCAAATACAAACAACGGCGCTTTTCCCTGGAAAACAAAACTCGCCTGCCAAATTTTTGATGGCAGATTGCAGGAGCCACTTGGTACTATCAAACCAGCCCAACTTGGCACTGATGCCACCATGGCTCTGGGAACCATCCTGCGTATCGTGGATTCTAATTAGCCAGCCGGGCTTTCCCAACCACAGCCCCCAAACACGAACACTGGCGCTTTTCCCTGGAAAACAAAACTCGCCTGCCAACTTTTTGATGGCAGATTGCAGGAGCCACTTGGTGCTATCAAACCAGCCCAACTCCGCACTGCTGCCACCATGGGTCTGGTCACCATCCTGCCTATCGTAGCTTTTCAGTAGCCAGCCGGTCACTCCCAGCCATAGGCCCCCAGACACAAAACCTCGGCCCGTTTCCCTGGCAAACAAAAGTAAGCTGCCCCGCTTCGGGATGGCAGATTGCAGGAACCACTTGGTACTATCAAACCAGCCAGACTTGGAACTGGTGCCACCTTGGGCCTGGAAACCATCCTGCGTATCATGGATTCTAAGGAGCCAGCCGGCCACTCCCAGCCACAGGCCCCCAAAAAAAACAATGGCGCTTTTCCCTGGAAAACAAAATGCGCCTTCCAACTTTTAGACGGCAGATTGCAGGAGCCACTTGGTACTATCAAACCAGCCCGACTTGGCACTGGTGCCACCTCTGGTCTGGGAACTGTCCTGCGTATCGTGGATTCTAAGGAGCCAGCCGGCCACTCCCAGCCACAGGCTCCCAAACACAAACAATGGCGCTGTTCCCTGGAAAACAAAACTCGCCTGCCAACTGTTTGATGGCAGATTGCAGGAGCCACTTGTTACTATCAAACCAGCCCAACTTGGCACTGGTGCCACCATGGGTCTGGTCACCATCCTGCCTATCGTAGCTTTTCAGGAGCCAGCCGGTCACTCCCAGCCATAGGCCCCCAGACACAAACCTCGGCCCGTTTCCCTGCCAAACAAAATTAAGCTACCGCGCTTCTGGATGGCAGATTGCAGGAACCACTTTGCACCATCAAAGCAGCCCGACTTGTCACTGGTTCCACCTCTGGTCTGGGAACCATCCTGCGTATCGCGTATTCTAAGGAGCCAGCTGGCCACTCTCAGCCACAGGCCCCCAAACACAAACAACGGCGCTTTTCCCTGGAAAACAAAACTGGCCTGCCAACTTTTTGATGGCAGATTGCAGGAGCCACTTGGTACTATCAAACCAGCCCGACTTGGCACTGGTGCCACCATGGGTCTTGTCACCATACTGCCTATCGTAGCTTTTCCGGAGCCAGCCGGTCACCCCCAGCCATAGGCCCCCAAATACAAACAACGGCGCTTTTCCCTGGAAAACAAAACTCGCCTGCCAAATTTTTGATGGCAGATTGCAGGAGCCACTTGGTACTATCAAACCAGCCCAACTTGGCACTGATGCCACCATGGCTCTGGGAACCATCCTGCGTATCGTGGATTCTAATTAGCCAGCCGGGCTTTCCCAACCACAGCCCCCAAACACGAACACTGGCGCTTTTCCCTGGAAAACAAAACTCGCCTGCCAACTTTTTGATGGCAGATTGCAGGAGCCACTTGGTGCTATCAAACCAGCCCAACTTGGCACTTGTGCCACCATGGGTCTGGTCACCATCCTGCCTATCGTAGCTTTTCAGTAGCCAGGCGGTCCCTCCCAGCCATAGGCCCCCAGACACAAAACCTCGGCCCGTTTCCCTGGCAAACAAAAGTAAGCTGCCCCGCTTCTGGATGGCAGATTGCAGGAACCACTTGGTACTATCAAACCAGCCAGACTTGGAACTGGTGCCACCTTGGGCCTGGAAACCATCCTGCGTATCGTGGATTCTAAGGAGCCAGCCGGCCACTCCCAGCCACAGGCCCCCAAACAAAAACAATGGCGCTTTTCCCTGGAAAACAAAATGCGCCTTCCAACTTTTAGACGGCAGATTGCAGGAGCCACTTGGTACTATCAAACCAGCCCGACTTGGCACTGGTGCCACCTCTGGTCTGGGAACTGTCCTGCGTATCGTGGATTCTAAGGAGCCAGCCGGCCACTCCCAGCCACAGGCTCCCAAACACAAACAATGGCGCTGTTCCCTGGAAAACAAAACTCGCCTGCCAACTGTTTGATGGCAGATTGCAGGAGCCACTTGTTACTATCAAACCAGCCCAACTTGGCACTGGTGCCACCATGGGTCTGGTCACCATCCTGCCTATCGTAGCTTTTCAGGAGCCAGCCGGTCACTCCCAGCCATAGGCCCCCAGACACAAACCTCGGCCCGTTTCCCTGCCAAACAAAATTAAGCTACCGCGCTTCTGGATGGCAGATTGCAGGAACCACTTTGCACCATCAAAGCAGCCCGACTTGTCACTGGTTCCACCTCTGGTCTAGGAACCATCCTGCGTATCGCGTATTCTAATTAGCCGGCCGGCCACTGCCAGCCACACGCCCCCAAATACAAACAACGGCGCTTTTCCCTGGAAAACAAAACTCGCCTGCAAACTTTTTGTGAGCAGATTGCAGGAGCCACTTGGTACTATCAAATCAGCCCAACTTGGCACTGGTGCCACCATGGGTGTGGACATCATCCTGCCTATCGTAGCTTCTCAGGAGACAGCCGGTCAGTCCCAGCCATAGGCATCAAGATACAAACCTCGGCCCGTTTCCTTGGCAAACACAAGTAAGCTACCCCGCTTCTGGATGGCAGATTGCAGGAACTACTTTGCACCATCAAACCTGCCCGACTTGGCACTGGTGCCACCTTGGCTCTGGGAACCATGCTGCGTATCGTGGATTCTAAGGAGCCAGCTGGCCACTCCCAGCCACATGCCGCCAAACACAAACAACGGCGCTTTTCCCTGGAAAACAAATCTCGCCTGACAACTTTTTGACGGCAGATTACAGGAGCCAGTTGGTACTATCAAACCAGCCCAACTTGGCACTGGTGCCACCATGGGTCTGGTCACCATCCTGCCTATCGTAGCTTTTCAGGAGCCAGCCGGTCACTCCCAGCCATAGACCCCCAGACAAAATCCTCGGCTCGTTACCCTGGCAAAGAAAATCAGCTGCCCCGCTTCTGGATGGCAGATTGCAGGACGCACTTGGTACTATCAAACCAGCCCGACTTGGCACTGGTGCCACCTTGGGTCTGGGAACCATCCTGCGTAACGATGATTCTAAGACGCAAGGGGGCCACTCCCAGCCACAGGTCCCCAAACACAAACAACGGCGCTTTTCCCCGGAAAACAAAACTCGCCTGCCAAATTTTTGATAGCAGATTGCAGTAGCCACTTGGTACTATCAAATCAGCCCAACTTGGCACTGGTGCCACCATGGGTCTGGTCACCATCCTGCCTATCGTAGCTTTTCACGACCTAGACGGTCACTCCCAGCCATAGGCCCCCAGACACAAACCTCGGCCCGTTTCCCTGGCAAACCAAAGTAACCTGCCCCGCTTCTGGATGGCAGATTGCAGGAGCCACTTGGTACTATCAAACCAGCCCGACTTGGCACTGGTGCCACCTTGGGTCTGGGAACCATGCTGTGTATCGTGGATTCTAATTAGCCAGCCGGTCACTCCCAGCCACAGGCCACCAAACAAACAACGGCGCTTTTCCCTGGAAAACAAAACTGGCCTGCCAACTTTTTGATGGCAGATTGCAGGAGCCACTTGCTACTATCAAACCAGCCCAACTTGGCACTGGTGCCACCATGGGTCTGGTCACCATCCTGCCTATCGTTGCTTTTCAGGAGCCAGCCGGTCACTCCCAGACATAGGCCCCCAGACCAAAACCTCGGCCCGTTTCCCTGGCAGACAAAAGTAAGCTGCCCCGCTTCTGGATGGCAGATTGCAGGAACCACTTGGTAGTATCAAACCAGCCCGACTTGGCACTGGTGACACCTCTGGTCTGGGAACCCTCCTGCGTATCGTGGATTCTAAGGAGCCAGCCGGCCACTCCCAGCCACAGGCCCCCGAACACAAACAATGGCGCTTTTCCCTGGAAAACAGAACTCGCCTGCCGACTTTTTGATGGCAGATTACAGGACGCACTTGGTACTATCAAACCAGCTCAACTTGGCACTGGTGCCACCATGGGTCTGGTCACCATCCTGCCTATCGTAGCTTTTCAGATGACAGCCGGTCACTCCCAGCCATAGGCCCCGAGACACAAACCTCGGCCCGTTTCCCTGGCAAACAAAAGTAAGCTGCCCCGATCCTGGATGGCAGATTGCAGGAGCCACTTTGCACCATCAAACCAGTCCGACTTGGCACTGATTCCCCCTTTGGTCTGGGAAACATCCTGCGAATCGTGGATTCTAAGGAGCCAGCTGGCCTCTCCCAGCCACATACCGCCAAACACAAACAATGGCGCATTTCCCTGGAAAACAAAACTCGTCTGCCAACTTTTTGATGGCAGATTGCAGGAGCCACTTGGTACTATCAAACCAGCCCGTCTTGGCACTGGTGCCACCTTGGATCTGGGAACCATGCTGCGTAACGTAGATTCTAAGACGCCAGGGGGCCACTCCCAGCCACAGGTCCCCAAACACAAACAACGGCGCTTTTCCCTGGAAAACAGAACTCGCCGGCCAACTTTTGGATGGGAGATTGCAGGAGCCACTTGGTACTATCAAACCAGCCCAACTTGGCACTGGTGCCACCATGGGTCTGGTCACCATCCTGCCTATCGTAGCTTTTCAGGAGCCAGCCGGTCACTCCCAGCCATAGGCCCCCAGACACAAACCTCGGCCCGTTTCCCTGGCAAACAAAAGTAAGCTGCCCCGCTTCTGGATGGCAGATTGCAGGAACCACTTGATAATATCAAACCAGCCCAACTTGGCACAGGTGCCACCTTGGGTCTGGGAACCATGTTGCGTATCGTGGATTCTAAGGAGCCAGCCGGCCACTCCCAGCCACAGGCCCCCAAACACAAACAACGGCGCTTTTCCCTGGATAACAAAACTGGCCTGCCAACTTTTTGATGGCAGATTGCAGGAGCCACTTGGTACTATCAAATCAGCCCAACTTGGCACTGGTGCCACCATGGGTCTGGTAACCATCCTGCCTATCGTAGCTTTTCAGGAGCCAGCCGGTCACTCCCAGCCATAGGCCCCCAGACACAAACCTCGGCCCGTTTCCCTGGCAAACAAAAGTAAGCTACCGTGCTTCTGGATGGCAGATTGCAGGAGCCACTTTGCACCATCAAACTGGCCCGACTTGGCACTGGTGCCACCTTGGGTCAGGGAACCATGCTGCGTATCGAGCTTTTTAAGGAGCCAGCCGGTCACGCCCAGCCATATACCCCCAAAAACAAACCACGGAACTTTTCCCCAGCAAACAAAAATCCGCTGCCCCGCGTCTGGATGGCAGATTGCAGGAGCCACTTTGCACCATCAAACCAGCCCGACTTGGCACTGGTGCCACCTTGGATCTGGGAACCATCCTGCCTATAGTGGATTTTCAGGGGCCAGCCGGCAAATCTCAGCCATAGGCCCCCAAACACAAACCACGGCACTTTACTCTGGTAAACAAAACTCAACTGCCCCTCTTCTGGATGGCAAATTGCAGGACACACTTGGTACTACAAAACCAGCCCGACTTGGCACTGGTGCCACCTTGGGTCTGGTCACCATTCTGCATATCGTGCATTTTAAGGAGCCAGCTGGCCACTCCCAGCCACAGGCCCCCAGACACAAAGCTCTGCCCGTTTCCCTGGCAAACAATTGTAAGCTACCCCGCTTCTGGATGGCAGATTGCAGGAGCCACTTTGCACCATCAAACCAGCCCAACTTGGCACTGGTGCCACCTTGGGTCTGGGAACCATCCTGCGTATCGTGGATTCTAAGGAGCCAGCTGCCCACTCTCAGCCACAGGCCCCCAAACACAAACAACGGTGCTTTTCCCTGGAAAACAAAACTCGCCTGCCAATTTTTGATGGCAGATTGCAGGAGCCACTTGGTACTATCAAACCAGCCCAACTTGGCACTGGTGCCACCATGGGTCTTGTCACCATACTGCCTATCGTAGCTTTTCCGGAGCCAGCCGGTCACTCCCAGCCATAGGACCCCAAATACAAACAACGGCGCTTTTCCCTGGAAAACAAAACTCGCCTGCCAAATTTTTGATGGCAGATTGCAGGAGCCACTTGGTACTATCAAACCAGCCCAACTTGGCACTGGTGCCACCTTGGGTCTGGTCACCATACTGCCTATCGTAGCTTTTCCGGAGCCAGCCGGTCACTCCCAGCCATAGGCCCCCAGACAAAATCCTCGGCCCGTTTCCCTGGCAAACAAAAGTACGTTAACCCGCTTCCGGATGGCAGATTGCAGGAGCCACTTTGCACCATCAAACTAGCCCGACTTGGCACTGGTGCCACCTCTGGTCTGGGGACCATCCTGCTTATCGTGGGTTCTAAGGAGCCGGTTGGCCACTCCAAGCCACAGGCCCCCAAACACAAACAATGGCGCTTTTCCCTGGAAAACAAAACTCGACTGCCAAATTTTTGATGGCAGATTGCAGGAGCCACTTGGTACTGTCAAACCAGCCCAACTTGGCACTGGTGCCACCATGGGTCTGGGAACCATCCTGCGTATCGTGGATTCTAATTAGCCATCCGGCCACTCCCAACCACAGCCCCCAAACACGAACACTGGCGCTTTTCCCTGGAAAACAAAACTCGCCTGCCAACTTTTTGATGGCAGATTGCAGGAGCCACTTGGTGCTATCAAACCAGCCCAACTTGGCACTGGTGCCACCATGGGTCTGGTCACCATCCTGCCTATCGTAGCTTTTCCGGAGCCAGCCGGTCACTCCCAGCCATAGGCCCCCAGACACAAAGCTCTGCCCGTTTCCTTGGCAAACAAATGTAAGCTACCCCGCTTCTGGATGGCAGATTGCAGGAGCCACTTTGCACCATCAAACCAGCCCGACTTGGCACTGGTGCCACCTTAGGTCTGGGAACCATCCTGCGTATCGTGGATTCTAAGGAGCCAGCTGGCCACTCTCAGCCACAGGCCCCCAAACACAAACAACGGCGCTTTTCCCTGGAAAACAAAACTGGCCTGCCAACTTTTTGATGGCAGATTGCAGGAGCCACTTGGTACTATCAAACCAGCCCAACTTGGCACTGGTGCCACCATGGGTCTTGTCACCATACTGCCTATCGTAGCTTTTCCGGAGCCAGCCGGTCACCCCCAGCCATAGGCCCCCAAATACAAACAACGGCGCTTTTCCCTGGAAAACAAAACTCGCCTGCCAAATTTTTGATGGCAGATTGCAGGAGCCACTTGGTACTATCAAACCAGCCCAACTTGGCACTGATGCCACCATGGCTCTGGGAACCATCCTGCGTATCGTGGATTCTAATTAGCCAGCCGGGCTTTCCCAACCACAGCCCCCAAACACGAACACTGGCGCTTTTCCCTGGAAAACAAAACTCGCCTGCCAACTTTTTGATGGCAGATTGCAGGAGCCACTTGGCACCATCAAACCAGCCCAACTCCGCACTGCTGCCACCATGGGTCTGGTCACCATCCTGCCTATCGTAGCTTTTCAGTAGCCAGCCGGTCCCTCCCAGCCATAGGCCCCCAGACACAAAACCTCGGCCCGTTTCCCTGGCAAACAAAAGTAAGCTGCCCCGCTTCTGGATGGCAGATTGCAGGAACCACTTGGTACTATCAAACCAGCCAGACTTGGAACTGGTGCCACCTTGGGCTTGGAAACCATCCTGCGTATCGTGGATTCTAAGGAGCCAGCCGGCCACTCCCAGCCACAGGCCCCCAAACAAAAACAATGGCGCTTTTCCCTGGAAAACAAAATGCGCCTTCCAACTTTTAGACGGCAGATTGCAGGAGCCACTTGGTACTATCAAACCAGCCCGACTTGGCACTGGTGCCACCTCTGGTCTGGGAACTGTCCTGCGTATCGTGGATTCTAAGGAGCCAGCCGGCCACTCCCAGCCACAGGCTCCCAAACACAAACAATGGCGCTGTTCCCTGGAAAACAAAACTCGCCTGCCAACTGTTTGATGGCAGATTGCAGGAGCCACTTGTTACTATCAAACCAGCCCAACTTGGCACTGGTGCCACCATGGGTCTGGTCACCATCCTGCCTATCGTAGCTTTTCAGGAGCCAGCCGGTCACTCCCAGCCATAGGCCCCCAGACACAAACCTCGGCCCGTTTCCCTGCCAAACAAAATTAAGCTACCGCGCTTCTGGATGGCAGATTGCAGGAACCACTTTGCACCATCAAAGCAGCCCGACTTGTCACTGGTTCCACCTCTGGTCTGGGAACCATCTTGCGTATCGCGTATTCTAAGGAGCCAGCTGGCCACTCTCAGCCACAGGCCCCCAAACACAAACAACGGCGCTTTTCCCTGGAAAACAAAACTGGCCTGCCAACTTTTTGATGGCAGATTGCAGGAGCCACTTGGTACTATCAAACCAGCCCAACTTGGCACTGGTGCCACCATGGGTCTTGTCACCATACTGCCTATCGTAGCTTTTCCGGAGCCAGCCGGTCACCCCCAGCCATAGGCCCCCAAATACAAACAACGGCGCTTTTCCCTGGAAAACAAAACTCGCCTGCCAAATTTTTGATGGCAGATTGCAGGAGCCACTTGGTACTATCAAACCAGCCCAACTTGGCACTGATGCCACCATGGCTCTGGGAACCATCCTGCGTATCGTGGATTCTAATTAGCCAGCCGGGCTTTCCCAACCACAGCCCCCAAACACGAACACTGGCGCTTTTCCCTGGAAAACAAAACTCGCCTGCCAACTTTTTGATGGCAGATTGCAGGAGCCACTTGGTGCTATCAAACCAGCCCAACTTGGCACTTGTGCCACCATGGGTCTGGTCACCATCCTGCCTATCGTAGCTTTTCAGTAGCCAGCCGGTCCCTCCCAGACATAGGCCCCCAGACACAAAACCTCGGCCCGTTTCCCTGGCAAACAAAAGTAAGCTGCCCCGCTTCTGGATGGCAGATTGCAGGAACCACTTGGTACTATCAAACCAGCCAGACTTGGAACTGGTGCCACCTTGGGCCTGGAAACCATCCTGCGTATCGTGGATTCTAAGGAGCCAGCCGGCCACTCCCAGCCACAGGCCCCCAAACAAAAACAATGGCGCTTTTCCCTGGAAAACAAAATGCGCCTTCCAACTTTTAGACGGCAGATTGCAGGAGCCACTTGGTACTATCAAACCAGCCCGACTTGGCACTGGTGCCACCTCTGGTCTGGGAACTGTCCTGCGTATCGTGGATTCTAAGGAGCCAGCCGGCCACTCCCAGCCACAGGCTCCCAAACACAAACAATGGCGCTGTTCCCTGGAAAACAAAACTCGCCTGCCAACTGTTTGATGGCAGATTGCAGGAGCCACTTGTTACTATCAAACCAGCCCAACTTGGCACTGGTGCCACCATGGGTCTGGTCACCATCCTGCCTATCGTAGCTTTTCAGGAGCCAGCCGGTCACTCCCAGCCATAGGCCCCCAGACACAAACCTCGGCCCGTTTCCCTGCCAAACAAAATTAAGCTACCGCGCTTCTGGATGGCAGATTGCAGGAACCACTTTGCACCATCAAAGCAGCCCGACTTGTCACTGGTTCCACCTCTGGTCTGGGAACCATCCTGCGTATCGCGTATTCTAATTAGCCGGCCGGCCACTGCCAGCCACACGCCCCCAAATACAAACAACGGCGCTTTTCCCTGGAAAACAAAACTCGCCTGCAAACTTTTTGTGAGCAGATTGCAGGAGCCACTTGGTACTATCAAATCAGCCCAACTTGGCACTGGTGCCACCATGGGTGTGGACATCATCCTGCCTATCGTAGCTTCTCAGGAGACAGCCGGTCAGTCCCAGCCATAGGCATCAAGATACAAACCTCGGCCCGTTTCCTTGGCAAACACAAGTAAGCTACCCCGCTTCTGGATGGCAGATTGCAGGAACTACTTTGCACCATCAAACCAGCCCGACTTGGCACTGGTGCCACCTTGGCTCTGGGAACCATGCTGCGTATCGTGGATTCTAAGGAGCCAGCTGGCCACTCCCAGCCACATGCCGCCAAACACAAACAACGGCGCTTTTCCCTGGAAAACAAATCTCGCCTGCCAACTTTTTGACGGCAGATTACAGGAGCCAGTTGGTACTATCAAACCAGCCCAACTTGGCACTGGTGCCACCATGGGTCTGGTCACCATCCTGCCTATCGTAGCTTTTCAGGAGCCAGCCGGTCACTCCCAGCCATAGACCCCCAGACAAAATCCTCGGCTCGTTACCCTGGCAAAGAAAATCAGCTGCCCCGCTTCTGGATGGCAGATTGCAGGACGCACTTGGTACTATCAAACCAGCCCGACTTGGCACTGGTGCCACCTTGGGTCTGGGAACCATCCTGCGTAACGATGATTCTAAGACGCAAGGGGGCCACTCCCAGCCACAGGTCCCCAAACACAAACAACGGCGCTTTTCCCCGGAAAACAAAACTCGCCTGCCAAATTTTTGATAGCAGATTGCAGTAGCCACTTGGTACTATCAAATCAGCCCAACTTGGCACTGGTGCCACCATGGGTCTGGTCACCATCCTGCCTATCGTAGCTTTTCACGACCTAGACGGTCACTCCCAGCCATAGGCCCCCAGACACAAACCTCGGCCCGTTTCCCTGGCAAACCAAAGTAACCTGCCCCGCTTCTGGATGGCAGATTGCAGGAGCCACTTGGTACTATCAAACCAGCCCGACTTGGCACTGGTGCCACCTTGGGTCTGGGAACCATGCTGTGTATCGTGGATTCTAATTAGCCAGCCGGTCACTCCCAGCCACAGGCCACCAAACAAACAACGGCGCTTTTCCCTGGAAAACAAAACTGGCCTGCCAACTTTTTGATGGCAGATTGCAGGAGCCACTTGCTACTATCAAACCAGCCCAACTTGGCACTGGTGCCACCATGGGTCTGGTCACCATCCTGCCTATCGTAGCTTTTCAGGAGCCAGCAGGTCACTCCCAGACATAGGCCCCCAGACCAAAACCTCGGCCCGTTTCCCTGGCAGACAAAAGTAAGCTGCCCCGCTTCTGGATGGCAGATTGCAGGAACCACTTGGTAGTATCAAACCAGCCCGACTTGGCACTGGTGACACCTCTGGTCTGGGAACCCTCCTGCGTATCGTGGATTCTAAGGAGCCAGCCGGCCACTCCCAGCCACAGGCCCCCAAACACAAACAACGGCGCTTTTCCCTGGAAAACAAAACTGGCCTGCCAACTTTTTGATGGCAGATTGCAGGAGCCACTTGCTACTATCAAACCAGCCCAACTTGGCACTGGTGCCACCATGGGTCTGGTCACCATCCTGCCTATCGTAGCTTTTCAGGAGCCAGCCGGTCACTCCCAGACATAGGCCCCCAGACCAAAACCTCGGCCCGTTTCCCTGGCAGACAAAAGTAAGCTGCCCCGCTTCTGGATGGCAGATTGCAGGAACCACTTGGTAGTATCAAACCAGCCCGACTTGGCACTGGTGACACCTCTGGTCTGGGAACCCTCCTGCGTATCGTGGATTCTAAGGAGCCAGCCGGCCACTCCCAGCCACAGGCCCCCGAACACAAACAACGGCGCTTTTCCCTGGAAAACAGAACTCGCCTGCCGACTTTTTGATGGCAGATTACAGGACGCACTTGGTACTATCAAACCAGCTCAACTTGGCACTGGTGCCACCATGGGTCTGGTCACCATCCTGCCTATCGTAGCTTTTCAGATGACAGCCGGTCACTCCCAGCCATAGGCCCCGAGACACAAACCTCGGCCCGTTTCCCTGGCAAACAAAAGTAAGCTGCCCCGATCCTGGATGGCAGATTGCAGGAGCCACTTTGCACCATCAAACCAGTCCGACTTGGCACTGATTCCCCCTTTGGTCTGGGAAACATCCTGCGAATCGTGGATTCTAAGGAGCCAGCTGGCCTCTCCCAGCCACATACCGCCAAACACAAACAATGGCGCATTTCCCTGGAAAACAAAACTCGTCTGCCAACTTTTTGATGGCAGATTGCAGGAGCCACTTGGTACTATCAAACCAGCCCGTCTTGGCACTGGTGCCACCTTGGATCTGGGAACCATGCTGCGTAACGTAGATTCTAAGACGCCAGGGGGCCACTCCCAGCCACAGGCCCCCAAACACAAACAACGGCGCTTTTCCCTGGAAAACAGAACTCGCCTGCCAACTTTTGGATGGGAGATTGCAGGAGCCACTTGGTACTATCAAACCAGCCCAACTTGGCACTGGTGCCACCATGGGTCTGGTCACCATCCTGCCTATCGTAGCTTTTCAGGAGCCAGCCGGTCACTCCCAGCCATAGGCCCCCAGACACAAACCTCGGCCCGTTTCCCTGGCAAACAAAAGTAAGCTGCCCCGCTTCTGGATGGCAGATTGCAGGAACCACTTGATAATATCAAACCAGCCCAACTTGGCACTGGTGCCACCTTGGGTCTGGGAACCATGTTGCGTATCGTGGATTCTAAGGAGCCAGCCGGCCACTCCCAGCCACAGGCCCCCAAACACAAACAACGGCGCTTTTCCCTGGATAACAAAACTCGCCTGCCAACTTTTTGATGGCAGATTGCAGGAGCCACTTGGTACTATCAAATCAGCCCAACTTGGCACTGGTGCCACCATGGGTCTGGTAACCATCCTGCCTATCGTAGCTTTTCAGGAGCCAGCCGGTCACTCCCAGCCATAGGCCCCCAGACACAAACCTCGGCCCGTTTCCCTGGCAAACAAAAGTAAGCTACCCCGCTTCTGGATGGCAGATTGCAGGAGCCACTTTGCACCATCAAACTGGCCCGACTTGGCACTGGTGCCACCTTGGGTCAGGGAACCATGCTGCGTATCGAGCTTTTTAAGGAGCCAGCCGGTCACGCCCAGCCATATACCCCCAAAAACAAACCACGGAACTTTTCCCCAGCAAACAAAAATCCGCTGCCCCGCGTCTGGATGGCAGATTGCAGGAGCCACTTTGCACCATCAAACCAGCCCGACTTGGCACTGGTGCCACCTTGGATCTGGGAACCATCCTGCCTATCGTGGATTTTCAGGGGCCAGCCGGCAAATCTCAGCCATAGGCCCCCAAACACAAACCACGGCACTTTACTCTGGTAAACAAAACTCAACTGCCCCTCTTCTGGATGGCAAATTGCAGGACACACTTGGTACTACAAAACCAGCCCGACTTGGCACTGGTGCCACCTTGGGTCTGGTCACCATTCTGCATATCGTGCATTTTAAGGAGCCAGCTGGCCACTCCCAGCCATAGGCCCCCAGACACAAAGCTCTGCCCGTTTCCCTGGCAAACAATTGTAAGCTACCCCGCTTCTGGATGGCAGATTGCAGGAGCCACTTTGCACCATCAAACCAGCCCAACGTGGCACTGGTGCCACCTTGGGTCTGGGAACCATCCTGCGTATCGTGGATTCTAAGGAGCCAGCTGCCCACTCTCAGCCACAGGCCCCCAAACACAAACAAAGGCGCTTTTCCCTGGAAAACAAAACTCGCCTGCCAATTTTTGATGGCAGATTGCAGGAGCCACTTGGTACTATCAAACCAGCCCAACTTGGCACTGGTGCCACCATGGGTCTTGTCACCATACTGCCTATCGTAGCTTTTCCGGAGCCAGCCGGTCACTCCCAGCCATAGGACCCCAAATACAAACAACGGCGCTTTTCCCTGGAAAACAAAACTCGCCTGCCAACTTTTTGATGGCAGATTGCAGGAGCCACTTGGTACTATCAAACCAGCCCAACTTGGCACTGGTGCCACCTTGGGTCTGGTCACCATACTGCCTATCGTAGCTTTTCCGGAGCCAGCCGGTCACTCCCAGCCATAGGCCCCCAGACAAAATCCTCGGCCCGTTTCCCTGGCAAACAAGAGTACGTTAACCCGCTTCCGGATGGCAGATTGCAGGAGCCACTTTGCACCATCAAACTAGCCCGACTTGGCACTGGTGCCACCTCTGGTCTGGGGACCATCCTGCTTATCGTGGGTTCTAAGGAGCCGGTTGGCCACTCCAAGCCACAGGCCCCCAAACACAAACAATGGCGCTTTTCCCTGGAAAACAAAACTCGACTGCCAAATTTTTGATGGCAGATTGCAGGAGCCACTTGGTACTATCAAACCAGCCCAACTTGGCACTGGTGCCACCATGGGTCTGGGAACCATCCTGCGTATCGTGGATTCTAATTAGCCATCCGGCCACTCCCAACCACAGCCCCCAAACACGAACACTGGCGCTTTTCCCTGGAAAACAAAACTCGCCTGCCAACTTTTTGATGGCAGATTGCAGGAGCCACTTGGTACTATCAAACCAGCCCAACTTGGCACTGGTGCCACCATGGGTCTGGTCACCATCCTGCCTATCGTAGCTTTTCAGGAGCCAGCCGGTCACTCCCAGCCATAGGCCCCCAGAAAAAAACCTCGACCCGTTTCCCTGGCAAACAAAAGTAAGCTGCCCCGCTTCTGGATGGCAAATTGCAGGAACCACTTGGTACTATCAAACCAGCCAGACTTGGAACTGGTGCCACCTTGGGCCTGGAAACCATCCTGCGTATCGTGGATTCTAAGGAGGCAGCCGGCCACTCCCAGCCACAGGGCCCCAAACACAAACAACGGCGCTTTTCCCTGGAAAACAAAATGCGCCTGCCAACTTTTTGACGGCAGATTGCAGGAGCCACTTGGTACTATCAAACCAGCCCGACTTGGCACTGGTGCCACCTCTGGTCTGGGAACTGTCCTGCGTATCGTGGATTCTAAGGAGCCAGCCGTCCACTCCCAGCCACAGGCCCCCAAACACAAACAACGGCGCTTTTCCCTGGAAAACAAAACTCGCCTGCCAAATTTTGATGGCAGATTGCAGGAGCCACTTGGTGCTATCAAACCAGCCCAACTTGGCACTGGTGCCACCTTGGGTCTGGTCACCATCCTGCCTATCGTAGCTTTTCAGGAGCCAGCCGGTCACTCCCAGCCATAGGCCCCCAGACACAAAGCTCTGCCCGTTTCCTTGGCAAACAAATATAAGCTACCCCGCTTCTGGATGGCAGATTGCAGGAGCCACTTTGCACCATCAAACCAGCCCGACTTGGCACTGGTGCCACCTTAGGTCTGGGAACCATCCTGCGTATCGTGGATTCTAAGGAGCCAGCTGGCCACTCTCAGCCACAGGCCCCCAAACACAAACAACGGCGCTTTTCCCTGGAAAACAAAACTCGCCTGCCAAATATTTGATGGCAGATTGCAGGAGCCACTTGGTACTATCAAACCAGCCCAACTTGGCACTGATGCCACCATGGGTCTGGGAACCATCCTGGGTATCGTGGATTATAATTAGCCATCCGGCCTTTCCCAACCACAGCCCCCAAACACGAACACTGGCGCTTTTCCCTGGAAAACAAAACTCGCCTGCCAAATTTTGATGGCAGATTGCAGGAGCCACTTGGTGCTATCAAACCAGCCCAACTTGGCACTTGTGCCACCATGGGTCTGGTCACCATCCTGCCTATCGTAGCTTTTCAGTAGCCAGCCGGTCACTCCCAGCCATAGGCCCCCAGACACAAAACCTCGGCCCGTTTCCCTGGCAAACAAAAGTAAGCTGCCCCGCTTCTGGATGGCAGATTGCAGGAACCACTTGGTACTATCAAACCAGCCAGACTTGGAACTGGTGCCACCTTGGGCCTGGAAACCATCCTGCGTATCGTGGATTCTAAGGAGCCAGCCGGCCACTCCCAGCCACAGGCCCCCAAACACAAACAATGGCGCTTTTCCCTGGAAAACAAAATGCGCCTGCCAACTTTTTGACGGCAGATTGCAGGAGCCACTTGGTACTATCAAACCAGCCCGACTTGGCACTGGTGACACCTCTGGTCTGGGAACTGTCCTGCGTATCGTGGATTCTAAGGAGCCAGCCGGCCACTCCCAGCCACAGGCCCCCAAACACAAACAACGGCGCTTTTCCCTGGAAAACAAAACTCGCCTGCCAAATTTTGATGGCAGATTGCAGGAGCCACTTGGTGCTATCAAACCAGCCCAACTTGGCACTGGTGCCACCATGGGTCTGGTCACCATCCTGCCTATCGTAGCTTTTCAGGAGCCAGCCGGTCACTCCCAGCCATAGGCCCCCAGACACAAACCTCGGCCCGTTTCCTTGGCAAACAAATATAAGCTACCCCGCTTCTGGATGGCAGATTGCAGGAGCCACTTTGCACCATCAAACCAGCCCGACTTGGCACTGGTGCCACCTTAGGTCTGGGAACCATCCTGCGTATCGTGGATTCTAAGGAGCCAGCTGGCCACTCTCAGCCACAGGCCCCCAAACACAAACAACGGCGCTTTTCCCTGGAAAACAAAACTCGCCTGCCAAATATTTGATGGCAGATTGCAGGAGCCACTTGGTACTATCAAACCAGCCCAACTTGGCACTGATGCCACCATGGGTCTGGGAACCATCCTGCGTATCGTGGATTATAATTAGCCATCCGGCCTTTCCCAACCACAGCCCCCAAACACGAACACTGGCGCTTTTCCCTGGAAAACAAAACTCGCCTGCCAAATTTTGATGGCAGATTGCAGGAGCCACTTGGTGCTATCAAACCAGCCCATCTTGGCACGTGTGCCACCATGGGTCTGGTCACCATCCTGCCTATCGTAGCTTTTCAGTAGCCAGCCGGTCACTCCCAGCCATAGGCCCCCAGACACAAAACCTCGGCCCGTTTCCCTGGCAAACAAAAGTAAGCTGCCCCGCTTCTGGATGGCAGATTGCAGGAACCACTTGGTACTATCAAACCAGCCAGACTTGGAACTGGTGCCACCTTGGGCCTGGAAACCATCCTGCGTATCGTGGATTCTAAGGAGCCAGCCGGCCACTCCCAGCCACAGGCCCCCAAACACAAACAATGGCGCTTTTCCCTGGAAAACAAAATGCGCCTGCCAACTTTTTGACGGCAGATTGCAGGAGCCACTTGGTACTATCAAACCAGCCCGACTTGGCACTGGTGACACCTCTGGTCTGGGAATTGTCCTGCGTATCGTGGATTCTAAGGAGCCAGCCGGCCACTCCCAGCCACAGGCCCCCAAACACAAACAATGGCGCTTTTCCCTGGAAAACAAAACTCGCCTGCCAACTGTTTGATGGCAGATTGCAGGAGCCACTTGGTGCTATCAAACCAGCCCAACTTGGCACTGGTGCCACCATGGGTCTGGTCACCATCCTGCCTATCGTAGCTTTTCAGGAGACAGCCGGTCACTCCCAGCCATAGGCCCCCAGAAAAAAACCTCGACCCGTTTCCCTGGCAAACAAAAGTAAGCTGCCCCGCTTCTGGATGGCAGATTGCAGGAACCACTTGGTACTATCAAACCAGCCAGACTTAGAACTGGTGCCACCTTGGGCCTGGAAACCATCCTGCGTATCGTGGATTCTAAGGAGGCAGCCGGCCACTCCCAGCCACAGGGCCCCAAACACAAACAACGGCGCTTTTCCCTGGAAAACAAACTGCGCCTGCCAACTTTTTGACGGCAGATTGCAGGAGCCACTTGGTACTATCAAACCAGCCCGACTTGGCACTGGTGCCACCTCTGGTCTGGGAACTGTCCTGCGTATCGTGGATTCTAAGGAGCCAGCCGTCCACTCCCAGCCACAGGCCCCCAAACACAATCAACGGCGCTTTTCCCTGGAAAACAAAACTCGTCTGCCAAATTTTGATGGCAGATTGCAGGAGCCACTTGGTACTATCAAACCAGCCCAACTTGGCACTGGTGCCACCTTGGGTCTGGGAACCATGCTGCGTATCGTGGATTCTAATGAGCCAGCCGGCCACTCCCAGCCACAGGCCCCCAAACACAAACAATGGCGCTTTTACCTGGAAAACAGAACTCGCCTGCCAACATTTGATGGCAGATTGCAGGAGCCACTTGGTGCTATCAAACCAGCCCAACTTGGCTCTGGTGCCACCATGGGTCTGGTCACCATCCTGCCTATCGTAGCTTTTCAGGAGCCAGCCGGTCACTCCCAGCCATAGGCCCCCAGACACAAATTTCTGCCCGTTTCCTTGGCAAATAAATGTAAGCTACCCCGCTTCTGGATGGCAGATTGCAGGAGCCACTTTGCACCATCAAACCAGCCCGACTTGGCACTGGTGCCATCTTAGGTCTGGGAACCATCCTGCGTATCGTGGATTCTAAGGAGCCAGCTGGCCACTCTCAGCCACAGGCCCCCAAACACAAACAACGGCGCTTTTCCCTGGAAAACAAAACTCGCCTGCCAACTTTTTGATGGCAGATTGCAGGAGCCACTTGGTACTATCAAACCAGCCCAACTTGGCACTGGTGCCACCATGGGTCTTGTCACCATACTGCCTATCGTAGCTTTTCCGGAGCCAGCCGGTCACTCCCAGCCATAGGCCCCCAAATACAAACAACGGCGCTTTTCCCTGGAAAACAAAACTCGCCTGCCAAATTTTTGATGGCAGATTGCAGGAGCCACTTGGTACTATCAAACCAGCCCAACTTGGCACTGATGCCACCATGGGTCTGGGAACCATCCTGAGTATCGTGGATTCTAATTAGCCATCCGGCCTTTCCCAACCACAGCCCCCAAACACGAACACTGGCGCTTTTCCCTGGAAAACAAAACTCGCCTGCCAACATTTTAATGGCAGATTGCAGGAGCCACTTGGTGCTATCAAACCAGCCCAACTTGGCACTTGTGCCACCATGGGTCTGGTCACCATCCTGCCTATCGTAGCTTTTCAGGAGACAGCCGGTCACTCCCACCCATAGGCCCCCAGACACAAAACCTCGGCCCGTTTCCCTGGCAAACAAAAGTAAGCTGCCCCGCTTCTGGATGGCAGATTGCAGGAACCACTTGGTACTATCAAACCAGCCAGACTTGGAACTGGTGCCACCTTGGGCCTGGAAACCATGCTGCGTATCGTGGATTCAAAGGAGCCAGCCGGCCACTCCCAGCCACAGGCCCCCAAACACAAACAATGGCGCTTTTCCGTGGAAAACAAAATGCGCCTGCCAACTTTTTGACGGCAGATTGCAGGAGCCACTTGGTACTATCAAACCAGCCCGACTTGGCACTGGTTCCACCTCTGGTCTGGGAACTGTCCTGCGTATCGTGGATTCTGAGGAGCCAGCCGGCCACTCCCAGCCACAGGCCCCCAAACACAAACAATGGCGCTTTTCCCTGGAAAACAAAACTCGCCTGCCAACTGTTTGATGGCAGATTGCAGGAGCCACTTGGTACTATCAAACCAGCCCAACTTGGCACTTGTGCCACCATGGGTCTGGTCACCATCCTGCCTATCGTAGCTTTTCAGGAGCCAGCCGGTCACTCCCAGCCATAGGCCCCCAGCCACAAACCTCGGCCCGTTTCCCTGGCAAACAAAATTAAGCTACCGCGCTTCTGGATGGCAGATTGCAGGAACCACTTTGCACCATCAAACCAGCCCGACTTGGCACTGGTTCCACCTCTGGTCTGGGAACCATCCTGCGTATCGCGTATTCTAATTAGCCGGCCGGCCACTGCCAGCCACACGCCCCCAAATACAAACAACGGCGCTTTTCCCTGGAAAACAAATCTCGCCTGCCAACATTTTGATGGCAGATTACAGGAGCCACTTGGTACTATCAAACCAGCCCAACTTGGCACTGGTGCCACCATGGGTCTGGTCACCATCCTGCCTATCGTAGCTTTTCATGAGCTAGCCGGTCACTCCCAGCCATAGGCCCCCAGACACAAACTCTGCCCGTTTCCCTGGCAAACAAAAGTAAGCTGCCCCGCTTCTGGATGGCAGATTGCAGGAGCCACTTGGTAGTATTAAACCAGGCCAACTTGGCACTCCTGCCACCTTGGGTCTGGGAACAATGCTGCGTATCGTGGATTCTACTTAGCCAGCCGGCCACTCCCAGCCACAGGCCCCCAAACACAAACAACGGCGCTTTACCCTGGAAAACAGAACTCGCCTGCCAACTTTTGGATGGCAGATTGCATGAGCCACTTGGTACTATCAAACCAGCCCGTCTTGGCACTGGTGCCACCATGGGTCTGGTCACCATCCTGCCTATCGTAGCTTTTCAGGAGCCAGCCGGTCACTCCCAGCCATAGGCCCCCAGACACAAACCTCGGCCCGTTTCCCTGGCAAACAAAAGTAAGCTGCCCCGCTTCTGGATGGAAGATTGCAGGAAACACTTGGTAGTATCAAACCAGACCAACTTGGCACTGGTGCCACCTTGGGTCTGGGAACCATGCTGCGTATCGTGGATTCTAAGGAGCCAGCCGGCCACTCCCAGCCATAGGCCGCCAGACACAAAGCTCGGCCCGTTTCCCTGGCAAACAAAAGTAAGCTACTGCGCTTCTGGATGGCAGATTGCAGGAGCTACTTCGCACCATCAAACTAGCCCGACTTGGCACTGGTGACACCTTGGGTCTGGGAACCATCCTGCGTATCGTGGATTCTAATTATCCAGCGGGCCACTCCGAGCCACCCGACCCCAAACACAAACAACGGCGCTTTTCCCTGGAAAACAAAACTCGCCTGCAAACTTTTTGTGAGCAGGTTGCAGGAGCCACTTGATACTATCAAATCAGCCCAACTTGGCACTGGTGCCACCATGGGTCTGGTCACCATCCTGCCTATCGTAGCTTCTCAGGAGACAGCCGGTCAGTCCCAGCCATAGGCATCAAGATACAAACCTCGGCCCGTTTCCCTGGCAAACACAAGTAAGCTACCCCGCTTCTGGATGGCAGATTGCAGGAACTACTTTGCACCATCAAATCAGCCCGACTTGGCACTGGTGCCACCTTGGCTCTGGGAACCATGCTGCGTATCGTGGATTCTAAGGAGCCAGCTGGCCACTCCCAGCCACATGCCGCCAAACACAAACAACGGCGCTTTTCCCTGGAAAACAAATCTCGCCTGCCAACTTTTTGACGGCAGATTACAGGAGCCAGTTGGTACTATCAAACCAGCCCAACTTGGCACTGGTGCCACCATGGGTCTGGTCACCATCCTGCCTATCGTAGCTTTTCAGGAGCCAGCCGGTCACTCCCAGCCATAGACCCCCAGACAAAAACCTCGGCTCGTTACCCTGGCAAACAAAAGTAAGCTGCCCCGCTTCTGGATGGCAGATTGCAGGAGCCACTTGGTACTATCAAACCAGCCCGACTTGGCACTGGTGCCACCTTGGTTCTGGGAACCATCCTGCGTAACGGTGATTCTAAGACGCAAGGGGGCCACTCCCAGCCACAGGTCCCCAAACACAAACAACGGCGCTTTTCCCCGGAAAACAAAACTCGCCTGCCAAATTTTTGATGGCAGATTGCAGTAGCCACTTGGTACTATCAAGTCAGCCCAACTTGGCACTGGTGCCACCATGGGTCTGGTCACCATCCTGCCTATCGTAGCTTTTCACGACCTAGACGGTCACTCCCAGCCATAGGCCCCCAGACACAAACCTCGGCCCGTTTCCCTTGCAAACCAAAGTAAGCTGCCCCGCTACTGGATGGCAGATTGCAGGAGCCACTTGGTACTATCAAACCAGCCCGACTTGGCACTGGTGCCACCTTGGGTCTGGGAACCATGCTGTGTATCGTGGATTCTAATTAGCCAGGCGGTCACTCCCAGCCACAGGCCACCAAACAAACAACGGCGCTTTTCCCTGGAAAACAAAACTGGCCTGCCAACTTTTTGATGGCAGATTGCAGGAGCCACTTGCTACTATCAAATCAGCCCAACTTGGCACTGGTGCCACCATGGGTCTGGTCACCATCCTGCCTATCGTAGCTTTTCAGGAGCCAGCCGGTCACTCCCAGACATAGGCCCCCAGACCAAAACCTCGGCCCGTTTCCCTGGCAGACAAAAGTAAGCTGCCCCGCTTCTGGATGGCAGATTGCAGGAACCACTTGGTAGTATCAAACCAGCCCGACTTGGCACTGGTGCCACCTCTGGTCTGGGAACCCTCCTGCGTATCGTGGATTCTAAGGAGCCAGCCGGCCACTCCCAGCCACAGGCCCCCAAACACAAACAACGGCGCTTTTCCCTGGAAAACAAAACTCGCCTGCCAACTTTTTGATGGCAGATTACAGGACGCACTTGGTACTATCAAATCAGCTCAACTTGGCACTGGTGCCACCATGGGTCTGGTCACCATCCTGCCTATCGTAGCTTTTCAGGTGACAGCCGGTCACTCCCAGCCATAGGCCCCGAGACACAAACCTCGGCCCGTTTCCCTGGCAAACAAAAGTAAGCTGCCCCGATCCTGGATGGCAGATTGCAGGAGCCACTTTGCACCATCAAACCAGTCCGACTTGGCACTGATTCCCCCTTGGGTCTGGGAAACATCCTGCGTATCGTGGATTCTAAGGAGCCAGCTGGCCTCTCCCAGCAACATACTGCCAAACACAAACAATGGCGCATTTCCCTGGAAAACAAAACTCGCCTGCCAACTTTTTGATGGCAGATTGCAGGAGCCACTTGGTACTATCAAACCAGCCCGTCTTGCCACTGGTGCCACCTTGGATCTGGGAACCATGCTGCGTAACGTAGATTCTAAGACGCCAGGGGGCCACTCCCAGCCACAGGACCCCAAACACAAACAACTGCGCTTTTCCCTGGAAAACAGAACTCGCCTGCCAACTTTTGGATGGGAGATTGCAGGAGCCACTTGGTACTATCAAACCAGCCCAACTTGGCACTGGTGCCACCATGGGTCTGGCCACCATCCTGCCTATCGTAGCTTTTCAGGAGCCAGCCGGTCACTCCCACCCATAGGCCCCAAGACACAAACCTCGGCCCGTTTCCCTGGCAAACAAAAGTAAGCTGCCCCGCTTCTGGATGGCAGATTGCAGGAACCACTTGATACTATCAAACCAGCCCAACTTGGCACTGGTGCCACCTTGGGTCTGGGAACCATGTTGCGTATCGTGGATTCTAAGGAGCCAGCCGGCCACTCCCAGCCACAGGCCCCCGAACACAAACAACGGCGCTTTTCCCTGGATAACAAAACTCGCCTGCCAACTTTTTGATGGCAGATTGCAGGAGCCACTTGGTACTATCAAATCAGCCCAACTTGGCACTGGTGCCACCATGGGTCTGGTAACCATCCTGCCTATCGTAGCTTTTCAGGAGCCAGCCAGTCACTCCCAGCCATAGGCCCCCAGACACAAAGCTCTGCCCGTTTCCCTGGCAAACAAAAGTAAGCTACCCCACTTCTGGATGGCAGATTGCAGGAGCCACTTTGCACCATCAAACCAGTCCGACTTGGCACTGGTGCCACCTTGGATCTGGGAACCATCCTCCCTATCGTGGATTTTCAGGTGCCAGCCGGCAAATCTCAGCCATAGGCCCCCAAACACAAACCACGGCACTTTACTCTTGTAAACAAAACTCAACTGCCCCTCTTCTGGATGGCAAATTGCAGGACACACTTGGTACTACAAAACCAGCCCGACTTGGCACTGGTGCCACCTTGGGTCTGGTCACCATTCTGCATATCGTGCATTTTAAGGAGCCAGCTGGCCACTCCCAGCCATAGGCCCCCAGACACAAAGCTCTGGCCGTTTCCCTGGCAAACAAAAGTAAGCTACCCCGCTTCTGGATGGCAGATTGCAGGAGCCACTTTGCACCATCAAACCAGCCCGACTTGGCACTGGTGCCACCTTGGGTCTGGGAACCATCCTGCGTATCGTGGATTCTAAGGAGCCAGTCGGCCACTCTCAGCCACAGGCCCCCAAACACAAACAACGTCGGTTTTCCCTGGAAAACAAAACTCGCCTGCCAACTTTTTGATGGCAGATTGCAGGAACCACTTGGTACTATCAAACCAGCCCATCTTGGCACTGGTGCCACCATGAGTCTTGTCAACATACTGCCTATCGTAGCTTTTCCGGAGCCAGCCGGTCACTCCCAGCCATAGGCCCCCAGACAAAATCCTCGGCCCGTTTCCCTGGCAAACAAAAGTAAGTTAACCCGCTTCCGGATGGCAGATTGCCGGAGCCACTTTGCACCATCAAACTAGCCCGACTTGGCACTGGTGCCACCATGGGGCTGGTAACCATCCTGCCTATTGTAGCTTTTCAGGAGCCAGCCAGTCACCCCCAGCCGTAGGCCCCCAGACAAAAATTTCGGCCCGATTCCCTGGCAAACAAAAGTAAGCTGCTCCGCTTCTGGATGGCAGATTGCAGGACGCACTTGGTACTACGAAAACAGCCCGACTTGGCACTGATGCCACCTTCGGTCAGGGAACCATGCTGCGTATCGAGCTTTTTAAGGAGACAGCCGGTCACGCCCAGCCATATACCCCCAAAAACAAACCACAGAACTATTCTCCAGCAAACAAAAATCCGCTGCCCCGCGTCTGGATGGCAGATTGCAGGAGCCACTTTGCACCATCAAACCAGCCCGACTTTGCACTGGTGCCACCTTGGATCTGGGAACCATCCTGCCTATCGTGGATTTTCAGGGGCCAGCCGGCAACTCTCAGCCATAGGCCCCCAAACACAAACCACGGCACTTTACTCTGGTAAAGAAAACTCAACTGCCCCTCTTCTGGATGGCAAATTGCAGGACACACTTGGTACTACAAAACCAGCCCGACTTGGCACTGGTGCCACCTTGGGTCTGGTCACCATTCTGCATATCGTGCATTTTAAGGAGCCAGCTGGCCACTCCCAGCCATAGGCCCCCAGACACAAAGCTCTGGCCGTTTCCCTGGCAAACAAAAGTAAGCTACCCCGCTTCTGGATGGCAGATTGCAGGAGCCACTTTGCACCATCAAACCAGCCCGACTTGGCACTGGTGCCACCTTGGGTCTGGGAACCATCCTGCGTATCGTGGATTCTAAGGAGCCAGTCGGCCACTCTCAGCCACAGGCCCCCAAACACAAACAACGGCGCTTTTCCCTGGAAAACAAAACTCGCCTGCCAACTTTTTGATGGCAGATTGCAGGAACCACTTGGTACTATCAAAAAAGCCCATCTTGGCACTGGTGCCACCATGGGTCTTGTCACCATACTGCCTATCGTAGCTTTTCCGGAGCCAGCTGGTCACTCCCAGCCATAGGCCCCCAAATACAAACAACGGCGCTTTTCCCTGGAAAACGAAACTCGCCTGCCAAATTTTGATGGCAGATTGCAGGACGCACTTGGTACTATCGAACCAGCCCAACTTGGCACTGGTGCCACCTTGGGTCTGGGAACTATCCTGCCTATCGTGGATTCTAAGGAGCCAGCTGGCCACTCCCAGCCACAGGCCCCCAAACACAATCAATGGCGCTTTTCCCTGGAAAACAAAACTCGCCTGCCAACTTTTTGATGGCAGATTGCAGGAGCCACTTGGTACTATCAAACCAGCCCAACTTGGCACTGGTGCCACCATGGGTCTGGTAACCATCCTGCCTATCGTAGCTTTTCAGGAGCCAGCCGGTCACCCCCTGCCATAGGCCCCCAGCCACAAACCTCGGCCCGTTTCCCTGGCAAACAAAAGTAAGCTATCGCGCTTCTGGATGGCAGATTGCAGGAACCACTTTGCACCATCAAAGCAGTGCGACTTGTCCCTGGTTCCACCTCTGGTCTGGGAACCATCCTGCGTATCGTGGATTCTAATTAGCCAGCCGGCCACTCCCAGCCACACGCCCCCAAATAAAATCAACGGGGCTTTTCCATGGAAAACAAAACTTGCCTGCCAACATTTAGATGGCAGATTGCAGGAGCCACTTGGTACTATCAAACCAGCCCAACTTGGCACTGCTGCCACCATGGGTCTGGTCACCATCCTGCCTATCGTAGCTTTTCAGGAGCCAGCCGGTCACTCCCAGCCATAGGCCCCCAGACACAAACCTCGGCCCGTTTCCCTGGCAAACAAAAGTAAGCTGCCCCGCTTCTGGATGGCAGATTGCAGGAGCCACTGGGTACTATCAAACCAGCCCGAGTTGGCACTGGTACCACCTCTGGTCTGGGAACCATCCTGCGTTTTGTGGATTCTAATGAGCCAGCCG
The DNA here is from genome assembly GCF_028018845.1 of Melospiza georgiana. Lineage (NCBI taxonomy): Eukaryota > Metazoa > Chordata > Aves > Passeriformes > Passerellidae > Melospiza > Melospiza georgiana. The sequence continues at coordinate 31,214,471 of NC_080435.1, forward strand.
GCCACTCCCAGCCACAGGCCCCCAAACACAAACAAAGGCGCTTTTCCCTGGAAAACAAAACTCGACTGCCAACATTTTGATGGCAGATTGCAGGAGCCACTTGGTGCTATCAAACCAGCCCAACTTGGCACTGGTGCCACCATGGGTCTGGTCACCATCCTGCCTATCGTAGCTTTTCAGGAGCCAGCCGGTCACTCCCAGCCATAGGCCCCCAGACAAAAACCTCGGCCCGTTTCCCTGGCAAACAAAAGTAAGCTGCCCCGCTTCTGGATGGCAGATTGCAGGAACCACTTGATACTATGAAACCAGCCTACCTTGGCAATGGTGCCACCTTGGGTCTGGGAACCATGCTGCGTATCGTAGATTCTAATTAGCTAGCCGGCCACTCCCAACCACAGGCCCCCAAACACAAACAACGGCGCTTTTCCCTGGAAAACAAAACTCGCCTGCCAACTTTTTGATGGCAGATTGCAGGATCCACTTTGCACCATCAAACCAGCCCGACTTGGCACTGGTGCCACCTTGGATCTGGGAACCATCCTGCCTATCGTGGATTTTCAGGAGCCAGCCGGCCACTCCCAGCCACATGCCCCCAAACACAAACAACGGCGCTTTTCCCTGGAAAACAAAACTCGCCTGCCAACTTTTTGATGGCAGATTGCAGGAGCCACTTCGTACTATCAAACCAGCCCAACTTGGCACTGGTGCCACCATGGGGCTGGTAACCATCCTGCCTATCGTAGCTTTTCAGGAGCCAGCCAGTCACCCCCAGCCGTAGGCCCCCAGACAAAAATTTCGGCCCGTTTCCCTGGAAAACAAAATTAAGCTGCCCCGCTTCTGGATGGCAGATTGCAGGACGCACTTGGTACTACGAAAACAGCCCGACTTGGCACTGATGCCACCTTGGGTCAGGGAACCATGCTGCGTATCGAGCTTTTTAAGGAGACAGCCGGTCACGCCCAGCCATATACCCCCAAAAACAAACCACGGAACTTTTCTCCAGCAAACAAAAATCCGCTGCCCCGCGTCTGGATGGCAGATTGCAGGAGCCACTTTGCACCATCAAACCAGCCCAACTTGGCACTGGTGCCACCTTGGATCTGGGAACCATCCTGCCTATCGTGGATTTTCAGGGGCCAGCCGGCAAATCTCAGCCATAGGCCCCCAAACACAAACCACGGCACTTTACTCTGGTAAACAAAACTCAACTGCCCCTCTTCTGGATGGCAAATTGCAGGACACACTTGGTACTACAAAACCAGCCCGACTTGGCACTGGTGCCACCTTGGGTCTGGTCACCATTCTGCATATCGTGCATTTTAAGGAGCCAGCTGGCCACTCCCAGCCATAGGCCCCCAGACACAAAGCTCTGCCCGTTTCCCTGGCAAACAAATGTAAGCTGCCCCACTTCTGGATGGCAGATTGCAGGAGCCACTTTGCACCATCAAACCAGCCCAACTTGGCACTGGTGCCACCTTGGGTCTGGGAACCATCCTGCGTATCGTGGATTCTAAGGAGCCAGCTGGCCACTCTCAGCCACAGGCCCCCAAACACAAACAACGGTGCTTTTCCCTGGAAAACAAAACTCGCCTGCCAATTTTTGATGGCAGATTGCAGGAGCCACTTGGTAGTATCAAACCAGCCCAACTTGGCACTTGTGCCACCATGGGTCTTGTCACCATACTGCCTATCGTAGCTTTTCAGGAGCCAGCCGGTCACTCCCAGCCATAGGCCCCCAAATACAAACAACGGCGCTTTTCCCTGGAAAACAAAACTCGCCTGCCAAATTTTTGATGGCAGATTGCAGGAGCCACTTGGTACTATCAAACCAGCCCAACTTGGCACTGGTGCCACCTTGGGTCTGGTCACCATACTGCCTATCGTAGCTTTTCCGGAGCCAGCCGGTCACTCCCAGCCATAGGCCCCCAGACAAAATCCTCGGCCCGTTTCCCTGGCAAACAAAAGTACGTTAACCCGCTTCCGGATGGCAGATTGCAGGAGCCACTTTGCACCATCAAACTAGCCCGACTTGGCACTGGTGCCACCTCTGGTCTGGGGACCATCCTGCTTATCGTGGGTTCTAAGGAGCCGGTTGGCCACTCCCAGCCACAGGCCCCCAAACACAAACAATGGCGCTTTTCCCTGGAAAACAAAACTGGCCTGCCAACTTTTTGATGGCAGATTGCAGGAGCCACTTGGTACTATCAAACCAGCCCAACTTGACACTGGTGCCACCATGGGTCTTGTCACCATACTGCCTATCGTGGCTTTTCCGGAGCCAGCCGGTCACTCCCAGCCATAGGCCCCCAAATACAAACAACGGCGCTTTTCCCTGGAAAACAAAACTCGCCTGCCAAATTTTTGATGGCAGATTGCAGGAGCCACTTGGTACTATCAAACCAGCCCAACTTGGCACTGATGCCACCATGGCTCTGGGAACCATGCTGCGTATCGTGGATTCTAATTAGCCATCCGGCCTTTCCCAACCACAGCCCCCAAACACGAACACTGGCGCTTTTCCCTGGAAAACAAAACTCGCCTGCCAACTTTTTGATGGCAGATTGCAGGAGCCACTTGGTGCTATCAAACCAGCCCAACTTGGCACTGGTGCCACCATGGGTCTGGTCACCATCCTGCCTATCGTAGCTTTTCAGTAGCCAGCCGGTCACTCCCAGCCATAGGCCCCCAGACACAAAACCTCGGCCCGTTTCCCTGGCAAACAAAAGTAAGCTGCCCCGCTTCTGGATGGCAGATTGCAGGACGCACTTGGTACTATCAAAGCAGCCAGACTTGGAACTGGTGCCACCTTGGGCCTGGAAACCATCCTGCGTATCGTGGATTCTAAGGAGCCAGCCGGCCACTCCCAGCCACAGGCCCCCAAACACAATCAATGGCGCTTTTCCCTGGAAAACAAAACGCGCCTGCCAACTTTTTGACGGCAGATTGCAGGAGCCACTTGGTACTATCAAACCAGCCCGACTTGGCACTGGTGCCACCTCTGGTCTGGGAACTCTCCTGCGTATCGTGGATTCTAAGGAGCCAGCCGGCTACTCCCAGCCACAGGCCCCCAAACACAAACAATGGCGCTTTTCCCTGGAAAACAAATCTCGCCTGCCAACATTTTGATGGCAGATTACAGGAGCCACTTGGTACTATCAAACCAGCCCAACTTGGCACTGGTGCCACCATGGGTCTGGTCACCATCCTGCCTATCGTAGCTTTTCAGGAGCCAGCCGGTCACTCCCAGCCATAGGCCCCCAGACACAAAGCTCTGCCCGTTTCCCTGGCAAACAAAAGTAAGCTGCCCCGCTTCTGGATGGCAGATTGCAGGAGCCACTTGGTAGTATTAAACCAGGCCAACTTGGCACTGGTGCCACCTTGGGTCTGGGAACAATGCTGCGTATCGTGGATTCTAAGGAGCCAGCCGGCCACACCCAGCCACAGGCCCCCAAACACAAACAACGGCGCTTTTCCCTGGAAAACAGAACTTGCCTGCCAACTTTTTGATGGCAGATTGCATGAGCCACTTGGTACTATCAAACCAGCCCGTCTTGGCACTGGTGCCACCATGGGTCTGGTCACCATCCTGCCTATCGTAGCTTTTCAGGAGCCAGCCGGTCACGCCCAGCCATAGGCCCCCAGACACAAACCTCGGCCCGTTTCCCTGGAAAACAAAAGTAAGCTGCCCCGCTTCTGGATGGAAGATTGCAGGAAACACTTGGTAGTATCAAACCAGACCAACTTGGCACTGGTGCCACCTTGGGTCTGGGAACCATGCTGCGTATCGTGGATTCTAAGGAGCCAGCCGGCCACTCCCAGCCATAGGCCGCCAGACACAAAGCTCGGCCCGTTTCCCTGGCAAACAAAAGTAAGCTACTGCGCTTCTGGATGGCAGATTGCAGGAACCACTTGGTACAATCAAACCAGCCCGACTTGGCACTGGTGCCACCTCTGGTCTGGGAACCATCCTGCGTATCGTGGATTCTAATTATCCAGCCGGCCACTCCGAGCCACCCGACCCCAAACACAAACAACGGCGCTTTTCCCTGGAAAACAAAACTCGCCTGCAAACTTTTTGTGAGCAGATTGCAGGAGCCACTTGGTACTATCAAATCAGCCCAACTTGGCACTGGTGCCACCATGGGTCTGGTCACCATCCTGCCTATCGTAGCTTCTCAGGAGACAGCCGGTCAGTCCCAGCCATAGGCATCAAGATACAAACCTCGGCCCGTTTCCTTGGCAAACACAAGTAAGCTACCCCGCTTCTGGATGGCAGATTGCAGGAACTACTTTGCACCATCAAACCAGCCCGACTTGGCACTGGTGCCACCTTGGCTCTGGGAACCATGCTGCGTATCGTGGATTCTAAGGAGCCAGCTGGCCACTCCCAGCCACATGCCGCCAAACACAAACAACGGCGCTTTTCCCTGGAAAACAAATCTCGCCTGCCAACTTTTTGACGGCAGATTACAGGAGCCAGTTGGTACTATCAAACCAGCCCAACTTGGCACTGGTGCCACCATGGGTCTGGTCACCATCCTGCCTATCGTAGCTTTTCAGGAGCCAGCCGGTCACTCCCAGCCATAGACCCCCAGACAAAAACCTCGGCTCGTTACCCTGGCAAACAAAAGTAAGCTGCCCCGCTTCTGGATGGCAGATTGCAGCACGCACTTGGTACTATCAAACCAGCCCGACTTGGCACTGGTGCCACCTTGGGTCTGGGAACCATCCTGCGTAACGATGATTCTAAGACGCAAGGGGGCCACTCCCAGCCACAGGTCCCCTAACACAAACAACGGCGCTTTTCCCCGGAAAACAAAACTCGCCTGCCAAATTTTTGATGGCAGATTGCAGTAGCCACTTGGTACTATCAAATCAGCCCAACTTGGCACTGGTGCCACCATGGGTCAGGTCACCATCCTGCCTATCGTAGCTTTTCACGACCTAGACGGTCACTCCCAGCCATAGGCCGCCAGACACAAACCTCGGCCCGTTTCCCTGGCAAACAAAAGTAAGCTGCCCCGCTTCTGGATGGCAGATTGCAGGAACCACTTGGTACAATCAAACCAGCCCGACTTGGCACTGGTGCCACCTTCGGTCTGGGAACCATGCTGTGTATCGTGGATTCTAATTAGCCAGCCGGTCACTCCCAGCCACAGGCCACCAAACACAAACAACGGCGCTTTTCCCTGGAAAACAAATCTCGCCTGCCAACTTTTTGATGGCAGATTACAGGAGCCACTTGGTACTATCAAACCAGCCCAACTTGGCACTGGTGCCACCATGGGTCTGGTCACCATCCTGCCTATCGTAGCTTTTCAGGAGCCAGCCGGTCACTCCCAGCCATAGGCCCCCAGACACAAAGCTCTGCCCGTTTCCCTGGCAAACAAAAGTAAGCTGCCCCGCTTCTGGATGGCAGATTGCAGGAGCCACTTGGTAGTATTAAAACAGGCCAACTTGGCACTGGTGCCACCTTGGGTCTGGGAACAATGCTGCGTATCGTGGGTTCTAAGGAGCCCGCCGGCCACACCCAGCCACAGGCCCCCAAACACAAACAACGGCGCTTTTCCCCGGAAAACAGAACTCGCCTGCCAACTTTTTGATGGCAGATTGCAGGAGCCACTTGGTACTATCAAACCAGCCCGTCTTGGCACTGGTGCCACCATGGGTCTGGTCACCATCCTGCCTATCGTAGCTTTTCAGGAGCCAGCCGGTCACTCCCAGCCATAGGCCCCAAGACACAAACCTTGGCCCGTTTCCCTGGCAAACAAAAGTAAGCTGCCCCGCTTCTGGATGGAAGATTGCAGGAAACACTTGGTAGTATCAAACCAGACCAACTTGGCACTGGTGCCACCTTGGGTCTGGGAACCATGCTGCGTATCGTGGATTCTAAAGAGCCAGCCGGCCACTCCCAGCCATAGGCCGCCAGACACAAAGCTCGGCCCGTTTCCCTGGCAAACAAAAGTAAGCTGCCCCACTTCTGGATGGCAGATTGCAGGAGCCACTTGGTACTAACAAACCAGCCCGACTTGGCACTGGTGCCACCTTGGCTCTGGGAACCATCCTGCGTAACGATGATTCTAAGACGCAAGGGGGCCACTCCCAGCCACAGGTCCCCAAACACAAACAACGGCGCTTTTCCCCGGAAAACAAAACTCGCCTGCCAAATTTTTGATGGCAGATTGCAGTAGCCACTTGGTACTATCAAATCAGCCCAACTTGGCACTGGTGCCACCATGGGTCTGGTCGCCATCCTGCCTATCGTAGCTTTTCAGGTGACAGCCGGTCACTCCCAGCCATAGGCCCCGAGACACAAACCTCGGCCCGTTTCCCTGGCAAACAAAAGTAAGCTGCCCCGCTTCTGGATGGCAGATAGCAGGAGCCACTTTGCACCATCAAACCAGTCCGACTTGGCACTGATTCCCCCTTGGCTCTGGGAACCATGCTGCGTATCGTGGATTCTAAGGAGCCAGCTGGCCTCTCCCAGCCACATACCGCCAAACACAAACAATGGCGCATTTCCCTGGAAAACAAAACTCGCCTGCCAACTTTTTGATGGCAGATTGCAGGAGCCACTTGGTACTATCAAACCAGCCCGTCTTGGCACTGGGGCCACCTTGGATTTGGGAACCATGCTGCGTAACGTAGATTCTAAGACGCCAGGGGGCCACTCCCAGCCACAGGCCCCCAAACACAAACAACGGCGCTTTTCCCTGGAAAACAGAACTCGCCTGCCAACTTTTGGATGGGAGATTGCAGGAGCCACTTGTTACTATCAAACCAGTCCAACTTGGCACTGGTGCCACCATGGGTCTGGTCACCATCCTGCCTATCGTAGATTTTCAGGAGCCAGCCGGTCACTCCCAGCCATAGGCCCCCAGACACAAAGCTCTGCCCGTTTCCCTGGCAAACAAATGTAAGCTACCGCGCTTCTGGATGGCAGATTGCAGGAGCCACTTTGCACCATCAAACCAGCCCGACTTGGCACTGGTGCCACCTTAGGTCTGGGAACCATCCTGCGTATCGTGGATTCTAAGGAGCCAGCTGGCCACTCTCAGCCACAGGCCCCCAAACACAAACAACGGTGCTTTTACCTGGAAAACAAAACTCGCCCGCCAATTTTTGATGGCAGATTGCAGGAGCCACTTGGTACTATCAAACCAGCCCAAATTGGCACTGGTGCCACCATGGGTCTTGTCACCATACTGCCTATCGTAGCTTTTCCGGAGACAGCCGGTCACTCCCAGCCATAGGCCACCAAATACAAACAACGGCGCTTTTCCCTGGAAAACAAAACTCGCCTGCCAAATTTTTGATGGCAGATTGCAGGAGCCACTTGGTACTATCAAACCAGCCCAACTTGGCACTGGTGCCACCTTGGGTCTGGTCACCATACTGCCTATCGTAGCTTTTCCGGAGCCAGCCGGTCACTCCCAGCCATAGGCCCCCAGACAAAATCCTCGGCCCGTTTCCCTGGCAAACAAAAGTACGTTAACCCGCTTACGGATGGCAGATTGCAGGAGCCACTTTGCACCATCAAACTAGCCCGACTTGGCACTGGTGCCACCTCTGGTCTGGGGACCATCCTGCTTATCGTGGGTTCTAAGGAGCCGGTTGGCCACTCCCAGCCACAGGCCCCCAAACACAAACAATGGCGCTTTTCCCTGGAAAACAAAACTCGACTGCCAAATTTTTGATGGCAGATTGCAGTAGCCACTTGGTACTATCAAACCGGCCTTACTTGGCACTGGTGCCACCGTGGGTCTGGTCACCATCCTGCCTATCGTAGCTTTTCAGGAGCCAGCCGGTCACTCCCAACCATAGGCGCCCAGACACAAATGTCGGCCCGTTTCCATGGTAAACAAAAGTAAGCTGCCCCGCTTCTGGATGGCAGATTGCAGGAGCCACTTGGTACTATCAAACCAGCCCGACTTGGCACTGGTGCCACCTCTGGTCTGGGAACTGTCCTGCGTATCGTGGATTCTAATTAGCCAGCCGGCCACTCCCAGCCACAGGCTCCCAAACACAAACAATGGCGCTTTTCCCTGGAAAACAAAACTCGCCTGCCAACTGTTTGATGGCAGATTGCAGGAGCCACTTGTTACTATCAAACCAGCCCAACTTGGCACTGGTGCCACCATGGGTCTGGTCACCATCCTGCCTATCGTAGCTTTTCAGGAGCCAGCCGGTCACTCCCAGCCATAGGCCCCCAGACACAAACCTCGGCCCGTTTCCCTGCCAAACAAAATTAAGCTACCGCGCTTCTGGATGGCACATTGCAGGAACCACTTTGCACCATCAAAGCAGCCCGACTTGTCACTGGTTCCACCTCTGGTCTGGGAACCATCCTGCGTATCGCGTATTCTAAGGAGCCAGCTGGCCACTCTCAGCCACAGGCCCCCAAACACAAACAACGGCGCTTTTCCCTGGAAAACAAAACTGGCCTGCCAACTTTTTGATGGCAGATTGCAGGAGCCACTTGGTACTATCAAACCAGCCCAACTTGGCACTGGTGCCACCATGGGTCTTGTCACCATACTGCCTATCGTAGCTTTTCCGGAGCCAGCCGGTGACCCCCAGCCATAGTCCCCCAAATACAAACAACGGCGCTTTTCCCTGGAAAACAAAACTCGCCTGCCAAATTTTTGATGGCAGATTGCAGGAGCCACTTGGTGCTATCAAACCAGCCCAACTTGGCACTTGTGCCACCATGGGTCTGGTCACCATCCTGCCTATCGTAGCTTTTCAGTAGCCAGCCGGTCCCTCCCAGCCATAGGCCCCCAGACACAAAACCTCGGCCCGTTTCCCTGGCAAAGAAAAGTAAGCTGCCCCGCTTCTGGATGGCAGATTGCAGGAACCACTTGGTACTATCAAACCAGCCAGACTTGGAACTGGTGCCACCTTGGGCCTGGAAACCATCCTGCGTATCGTGGATTCTAAGGAGCCAGCCGGCCACTCCCAGCCACAGGCCCCCAAACAAAAACAATGGCGCTTTTCCCTGGAAAACAAAATGCGCCTTCCAACTTTTAGACGGCAGATTGCAGGAGCCACTTGGTACTATCAAACCAGCCCGACTTGGCACTGGTGCCACCTCTGGTCTGGGAACTGTCCTGCGTATCGTGGATTCTAAGAAGCCAGCCGGCCACTCCCAGCCACAGGCTCCCAAACACAAACAATGGCGCTGTTCCCTGGAAAACAAAACTCGCCTGCCAACTGTTTGATGGCAGATTGCAGGAGCCACTTGTTACTATCAAACCAGCCCAACTTGGCACTGGTGCCACCATGGGTCTGGTCACCATCCTGCCTATCGTAGCTTTTCAGGAGCCAGCCGGTCACTCCCAGCCATAGGCCCCCAGACACAAACCTCGGCCCGTTTCCCTGCCAAACAAAATTAAGCTACCGCGCTTCTGGATGGCAGATTGCAGGAACCACTTTGCACCATCAAAGCAGCCCGACTTGTCACTGGTTCCACCTCTGGTCTGGGAACCATCCTGCGTATCGCGTATTCCAATTAGCCGGCCGGCCACTGCCAGCCACACGCCCCCAAATACAAACAACGGCGCTTTTCCCTGGAAAACAAAACTCGCCTGCCAAATTTTTGATGGCAGATTACAGGAGCCACTTGGTACTATCAAACCAGCCCAACTTGGCACTGGTGCCACCATGGGTCTGGTCACCATCCTGCCTATCGTAGCTTTTCAGGAGCCAGCCGGTCACTCCCAGCCATAGGCCCCCAGACACAAAGCTCTGCCCGTTTCCCTGGCAAACAAAAGTAAGCTGCCCCGCTTCTGGATGGCAGATTGCAGGAGCTACTTCGCACCATCAAACTAGCCCAACTTGGCACTGGTTCCACCTCTGGTCTGGGAACCATCCTGCGTATCGTGGATTCTAATTATCCCGCCGGCCACTCCGAGCCACCCGACCCCAAACACAAACGGCGCTTTTCCCTGGCAAACAAAACTCGCCTGCAAACTTTTTGTGAGCAGATTGCAGGAGCCACTTGGTACTATCAAATCAGCCCGTCTTGGCACTGGTGCCACCATGGGTCTGGACATCATCCTGCCTATCGTAGCTTCTCAGGAGACAGCCGGTCAGTCCCAGCCATAGGCATCAAGATACAAACCTCGGCCCGTTTCCTTGGCAAACACAAGTAAGCTACCCCGCTTCTGGATGGCAGATTGCAGGAACTACTTTGCACCATCAAACCAGCCCAACTTGGCACTGGTGCCACCTTGGCTCTGGGAACCATGCTGCGTATCGTGGATTCTAAGGAGCCAGCTGGCCACTCCCAGCCACATGCCGCCAAACACAGACAACGGCGCTTTTCCCTGGAAAACAAATCTCGCCTGCCAACTTTTTGACGGCAGATTACAGGAGCCAGTTGGTACTATCAAACCAGCCCAACTTGGCACTGGTGCCACCATGGGTCTGGTCACCATCCTGCCTATCGTAGCTTTTCAGGAGCCAGCCGGTCACTCCCAGCCATAGACCCCCAGACAAAATCCTCGGCTCGTTACCCTGGCAAAGAAAAGTCAGCTGCCCCGCTTCTGGATGGCAGATTGCAGGACGCACTTGGTACTATCAAACCAGCCCGACTTGGCACTGGTGCCACCTTGGGTCTGGGAACCATCCTGCGTAACGATGATTCTAAGACGCAAGGGGGCCACTCCCAGCCACAGGTCCCCAAACACAAACAACGGCGCTTTTCCCCGGAAAACAAAACTCGCCTGCCAAATTTTTGATAGCAGATTGCAGTAGCCACTTGGTACTATCAAATCAGCCCAACTTGGCACTGGTGCCACCATGGGTCTGGTCACCATCCTGCCTATCGTAGCTTTTCACGACCTAGACGGTCACTCCCAGCCATAGACCCCCAGACACAAACCTCGGCCCGTTTCCCTGGCAAACAAAAGTAAGCTGCCCCGCTTCTGGATGGCAGATTGCAGGAACCACTTGGTACTATCAAACCAGCCCAACTTGGCACTGGTGCCACCTTCGGTCTGGGAACCATGCTGTGTATCGTGGATTCTAATTAGCCAGCCGGTCACTCCCAGCCACAGGCCACCAAACACAAACAACGGCGCTTTTCCCTGGAAAACAAATCTCGCCTGCCAACTTTTTGATGGCAGATTACAGGAGCCACTTGGTACTATCAAACCAGCCCAACTTGGCACTGGTGCCACCATGGGTCTGGTCACCATCCTGCCTATCGTAGCTTTTCAGGAGCCAGCCGGTCACTCCCAGCCATAGGCCCCCAGACACAAAGCTCTGCCCGTTTCCCTGGCAAACAAAAGTAAGCTGCCCCGCTTCTGGATGGCAGATTGCAGGAGCCACTTGGTAGTATTAAAACAGGCCAACTTGGCACTGGTGCCACCTTGGGTCTGGGAACAATGCTGCGTATCGTGGGTTCTAAGGAGCCCGCCGGCCACACCCAGCCACAGGCCCCCAAACACAAACAACGGCGCTTTTCCCCGGAAAACAGAACTCGCCTGCCAACTTTTTGATGGCAGATTGCAGGAGCCACTTGGTACTATCAAACCAGCCCGTCTTGGCACTGGTGCCACCATGGGTCTGGTCACCATCCTGCCTATCGTAGCTTTTCAGGAGCCAGCCGGTCACTCCCAGCCATAGGCCCCAAGACACAAACCTTGGCCCGTTTCCCTGGCAAACAAAAGTAAGCTGCCCCGCTTCTGGATGGAAGATTGCAGGAAACACTTGGTAGTATCAAACCAGACCAACTTGGCACTGGTGCCACCTTGGGTCTGGGAACCATGCTGCGTATCGTGGATTCTAAAGAGCCAGCCGGCCACTCCCAGCCATAGGCCGCCAGACACAAAGCTCGGCCCGTTTCCCTGGCAAACAAAAGTAAGCTGCCCCACTTCTGGATGGCAGATTGCAGGAGCCACTTGGTACTATCAAACCAGCCCGACTTGGCACTGGTGCCACCTTGGCTCTGGGAACCATCCTGCGTAACGATGATTCTAAGACGCAAGGGGGCCACTCCCAGCCACAGGTCCCCAAACACAAACAACGGCGCTTTTCCCCGGAAAACAAAACTCGCCTGCCAAATTTTTGATGGCAGATTGCAGTAGCCACTTGGTACTATCAAATCAGCCCAACTTGGCACTGGTGCCACCATGGGTCTGGTCACCATCCTGCCTATCGGAGCTTTTCAGGTGACAGCCGGTCACTCCCAGCCATAGGCCCCGAGACACAAACCTCGGCCCGTTTCCCTGGCAAACAAAAGTAAGCTGCCCCGCTTCTGGATGGCAGATAGCAGGAGCCACTTTGCACCATCAAACCAGTCCGACTTGGCACTGATTCCCCCTTGGCTCTGGGAACCATGCTGCGTATCGTGGATTCTAAGGAGCCAGCTGGTCTCTCCCAGCCACATACCGCCAAACACAAACAATGGCGCATTTCCCTGGAAAACAAAACTCGCCTGCCAACTTTTTGATGGCAGATTGCAGGAGCCACTTGGTACTATCAAACCAGCCCGTCTTGGCACTGGTGCCACCTTGGATTTGGGAACCATGCTGCGTAACGTAGATTCTAAGACGCCAGGGGGCCACTCCCAGCCACAGGCCCCCAAACACAAACAACGGCGCTTTACCCTGGAAAACAGAACTCGCCTGCCAACTTTTGGATGGGAGATTGCAGGAGCCACTTGTTACTATCAAACCAGCCCAACTTGGCACTGGTGCCACCATGGTTCTGGTCACCATCCTGCCTATCGTAGATTTTCAGGAGCCAGCCGGTCACTCCCAGCCATATGCCCCCAGACACAAAGCTCTGCCCGTTTCCCTGGCAAACAAATGTAAGCTACCGCGCTTCTGGATGGCAGATTGCAGGAGCCACTTTGCACCATCAAACCAGCCCGACTTGGCACTGGTGCCACCTTAGGTCTGGGAACCATCCTGCGTATCGTGGATTCTAAGGAGCCAGCTGGCCACTCTCAGCCACAGGCCCCCAAACACAAACAACGGTGCTTTTACCTGGAAAACAAAACTCGCCCGCCAATTTTTGATGGCAGATTGCAGGAGCCACTTTGCACCATCAAACCAGCCCAACTTGGCACTGGTGCCACCATGGGTCTTGTCACCATACTGCCTATCGTAGCTTTTCCGGAGACAGCCGGTCACTCCCAGCCATAGGCCACCAAATACAAACAACGGCGCTTTTCCCTGGAAAACAAAACTCGCCTGCCAAATTTTTGATGGCAGATTGCAGGAGCCACTTGGTACTATCAAACCAGCCCAACTTGGCACTGGTGCCACCTTGGGTCTGGTCACCATACTGCCTATCGTAGCTTTTCCGGAGCCAGCCGGTCACTCCCAGCCATAGGCCCCCAGACAAAATCCTCGGCCCGTTTCCCTGGCAAACAAAAGTACGTTAACCCGCTTACGGATGGCAGATTGCAGGAGCCACTTTGCACCATCAAACTAGCCCGACTTGGCACTGGTGCCACCTCTGGTCTGGGGACCATCCTGCTTATCGTGGGTTCTAAGGAGCCGGTTGGCCACTCCCAGCCACAGGCCCCCAAACACAAACAATGGCGCTTTTCCCTGGAAAACAAAACTCGACTGCCAAATTTTTGATGGCAGATTGCAGTAGCCACTTGGTACTATCAAACCGGCCTTACTTGGCACTGGTGCCACCGTGGGTCTGGTCACCATCCTGCCTATCGTAGCTTTTCAGGAGCCAGCCGGTCACTCCCAACCATAGGCGCCCAGACACAAATGTCGGCCCGTTTCCATGGTAAACAAAAGTAAGCTGCCCCGCTTCTGGATGGCAGATTGCAGGAGCCACTTGGTACTATCAAACCAGCCCGACTTGGCACTGGTGCCACCTCTGGTCTGGGAACTGTCCTGCGTATCGTGGATTCTAAGGAGCCAGCCGGCCACTCCCAGCCACAGGCTCCCAAACACAAACAATGGCGCTGTTCCCTGGAAAACAAAACTCGCCTGCCAACTGTTTGATGGCAGATTGCAGGAGCCACTTGTTACTATCAAACCAGCCCAACTTGGCACTGGTGCCACCATGGGTCTGGTCACCATCCTGCCTATCGTAGCTTTTCAGGAGCCAGCCGGTCACTCCCAGCCATAGGCCCCCAGACACAAACCTCGGCCCGTTTCCCTGCCAAACCAAATTAAGCTACCGCGCTTCTGGATGGCAGATTGCAGGAACCACTTTGCACCATCAAAGCAGCCCGACTTGTCACTGGTTCCACCTCTGGTCTGGGAACCATCCTGCGTATCGCGTATTCTAAGGAGCCAGCTGGCCACTCTCAGCCACAGGCCCCCAAACAAAAACAACGGCGCTTTTCCCTGGAAAACAAAACTGGCCTGCCAACTTTTTGATGGCAGATTGCAGGAGCCACTTGGTACTATCAAACCAGCCCAACTTGGCACTGGTGCCACCATGGGTCTTGTCACCATACTGCCTATCGTAGCTTTTCCGGAGCCAGCCGGTCACCCCCAGCCATAGGCCCCCAAATACAAACAACGGCGCTTTTCCCTGGAAAACAAAACTCGCCTGCCAAATTTTTGATGGCAGATTGCAGGAGCCACTTGGTACTATCAAACCAGCCCAACTTGGCACTGATGCCACCATGGCTCTGGGAACCATCCTGCGTATCGTGGATTCCAATTAGCCAGCCGGGCTTTCTCAACCACAGCCCCCAAACACGAACACTGGCGCTTTTCCCTGGAAAACAAAACTCGCCTGCCAACTTTTTGATGGCAGATTGCAGGAGCCACTTGGTGCTATCAAACCAGCCCAACTTGGCACTTGTGCCACCATGGGTCTGGTCACCATCCTGCCTATCGTAGCTTTTCAGTAGCCAGCCGGTCCCTCCCAGCCATAGGCCCCCAGACACAAAACCTCGGCCCGTTTCCCTGGCAAACAAAAGTAAGCTGCCCCGCTTCTGGATGGCAGATTGCAGGAACCACTTGGTACTATCAAACCAGCCAGACTTGGAACTGGTGCCACCTTGGGCCTGGAAACCATCCTGCGTATCGTGGATTCTAAGGAGCCAGCCGGCCACTCCCAGCCACAGGCCCCCAAACAAAAACAATGGCGCTTTTCCCTGGAAAACAAAATGCGCCTTCCAACTTTTAGATGGCAGATTGCAGGAGCCACTTGGTACTATCAAACCAGCCCGACTTGGCACTGGTGCCACCTCTGGTCTGGGAACTGTCCTGCGTATCGTGGATTCTAAGGAGCCAGCCGGCCACTCCCAGCCACAGGCTCCCAAACACAAACAATGGCGCTGTTCCCTGGAAAACAAAACTCGCCTGCCAACTGTTTGATGGCAGATTGCAGGAGCCACTTGTTACTATCAAACCAGCCCAACTTGGCACTGGTGCCACCATGGGTCTGGTCACCATCCTGCCTATCGTAGCTTTTCAGGAGCCAGCCGGTCACTCCCAGCCATAGGCCCCCAGACACAAACCTCGGCCCGTTTCCCTGCCAAATAAAATTAAGCTACCGCGCTTCTGGATGGCAGATTGCAGGAACCACTTTGCACCATCAAAGCAGCCCGACTTGTCACTGGTTCCACATCTGGTCTGGGAACCATCCTGCGTATCGCGTATTCTAATTAGCCGGCCGGCCACTGCCAGCCACACGCCCCCAAATACAAACAACGGCGCTTTTCCCTGGAAAACAAATCTCGCCTGCCAACATTTTGATGGCAGATTACAGGAGCCACTTGGTACTATCAAACCAGCCCAACTTGGCACTGGTGCCACCATGGGTCTGGTCACCATCCTGCCTATCGTAGCTTTTCAGGAGCCAGCCGGTCACTCCCAGCCATAGGCCCCCAGACACAAAGCTCTGCCCGTTTCCCTGGCAAACAAAAGTAAGCTGCCCCACTTCTGGATGGCAGATTGCAGGAGCTACTTCGCACCATCAAACTAGCCCAACTTGGCACTGGTTCCACCTCTGGTCTGGGAACCATCCTGCGTATCGTGGATTCTAATTATCCCGCCGGCCACTCCGAGCCACCCGACCGCAAACACAAACGGCTCTTTTCCCTGGCAAACAAAACTCGCCTGCAAACGTTTTGTGAGCAGATTGCAGGAGCCACTTGGTACTATCAAATCAGCCCAACTTGGCACTGGTGCCACCATGGGTCTGGACATCATCCTGCCTATCGTAGCTTCTCAGGAGACAGCCGGTCAGTCCCAGCCATAGGCATCAAGATACAAACCTCGGCCCGTTTCCTTGGCAAACACAAGTAAGCTACCCCGCTTCTGGATGGCAGATTGCAGGAACTACTTTGCACCATCAAACCAGCCCGACTTGGCACTGGTGCCACCTTGGCTCTGGGAACCATGCTGCGTATCGTGGATTCTAAGGAGCCAGCTGGCCACTCCCAGCCACATGCCGCCAAACACAAACAACGGCGCTTTTCCCTGGAAAACAAATCTCGCCTGCCAACTTTTTGACGGCAGATTACAGGAGCCAGTTGGTACTATCAAACCAGCCCAACTTGGCACTGGTGCCACCATGGGTCTGGTCACCATCCTGCCTATCGTAGCTTTTCAGGAGCCAGCCGGTCACTCCCAGCCATAGACCCCCAGACAAAATCCTCGGCTCGTTACCCTGGCAAAGAAAAGTCAGCTGCCCCGCTTCTGGATGGCAGATTGCAGGACGCACTTGGTACTATCAAACCAGCCCGACTTGGCACTGGTGCCACCTTGGGTCTGGGAACCATCCTGCGTAACGATGATTCTAAGACGCAAGGGGGCCACTCCCAGCCACAGGTCCCCAAACACAAACAACGGCGCTTTTCCCCGGAAAACAAAACTCGCCTGCCAAATTTTTGATAGCAGATTGCAGTAGCCACTTGGTACTAGAAAATCAGCCCAACTTGGCACTGGTGCCACCATGGGTCTGGTCACCATCCTGCCTATCGTAGCTTTTCACGACCTAGACGGTCACTCCCAGCCATAGGCCCCCAGACACAAACCTCGGCCCGTTTCCCTGGCAAACCAAAGTAACCTGCCCCGCTTCTGGATGGCAGATTGCAGGAGCCACTTGGTACTATCAAACCAGCCCGACTTGGCACTGGTGCCACCTTGGGTCTGGGAACCATGCTGTGTATCGTGGATTCTAATTAGCCAGCCGGTCACTCCCAGCCACAGGCCACCAAACAAACAACGGCGCTTTTCCCTGGAAAACAAAACTGGCCTGCCAACTTTTTGATGGCAGATTGCAGGAGCCACTTGCTACTATCAAACCAGCCCAACTTGGCACTGGTGCCACCATGGGTCTGGTCACCATCCTGCCTATCGTAGCTTTTCAGGAGCCAGCCGGTCACTCCCAGACATAGGCCCCCAGACCAAAACCTCGGCCCGTTTCCCTGGCAGACAAAAGTAAGCTGCCCCGCTTCTGGATGGCAGATTGCAGGAACCACTTGGTAGTATCAAACCAGCCCGACTTGGCACTGGTGACACCTCTGGTCTGGGAACCCTCCTGCGTATCGTGGATTCTAAGGAGCCAGCCGGCCACTCCCAGCCACAGGCCCCCAAACACAAACAACGGCGCTTTTCCCTGGAAAACAGAACTCGCCTGCCGACTTTTTGATGGCAGATTACAGGACGCACTTGGTACTATCAAATAAGCTCAACTTGGCACTGGTGCCACCATGGGTCTGGTCACCATCCTGCCTATCGTAGCTTTTCAGATGACAGCCGGTCACTCCCAGCCATAGGCCCCGAGACACAAACCTCGGCCCGTTTCCCTGGCAAACAAAAGTAAGCTGCCCCGATCCTGGATGGCAGATTGCAGGAGCCACTTTGCACCATCAAACCAGTCCGACTTGGCACTGATTCCCCCTTTGGTCTGGGAAACATCCTGCGAATCGTGGATTCTAAGGAGCCAGCTGGCCTCTCCCAGCCACATACCGCCAAACACAAACAATGGCGCATTTCCCTGGAAAACAAAACTCGCCTGCCAACTTTTTGATG
Organism: Melospiza georgiana; assembly: GCF_028018845.1. Classification (NCBI taxonomy): domain Eukaryota; kingdom Metazoa; phylum Chordata; class Aves; order Passeriformes; family Passerellidae; genus Melospiza; species Melospiza georgiana. The sequence continues at coordinate 31,232,446 of NC_080435.1, forward strand.
GCAGATTGCAGGAGCCACTTGATACTATCAAACCAGCCCGTCTTGGAAATGGTGCCACCTTGCACCTGGGAACCATGCTGCGTAACGTAGATTCTAAGACGCCAGGGGGCCACTCCCAGCCACAGGCCCCCAAACACAAACAACGGCGCTTTTCCCTGGAAAACAGAACTCGCCTGCCAACTTTTGGATGGGAGATTGCAGGAGCCACTTGGTACTATCAAACCAGCCCAACTTGGCACTGGTGCCACCATGGGTCTGGTCACCATCCTGCCTATCGTAGCTTTTCAGGAGCCAGCCGGTCACTCCCAGCCATAGGCCCCCAGACACAAACCTCGGCCCGTTTCCCTGGCAAACAAAAGTAAGCTGCCCCGCTTCTGGATGGCAGATTGCAGGAACCACTTGATAATATCAAACCAGCCCAACTTGGCACTGGTGCCACCTTGGGTCTGGGAACCATGTTGCGTATCGTGGATTCTAAGGAGCCAGCCGGCCACTCCCAGCCACAGGCCCCCGAACACAAACAACGGCGCTTTTCCCTGGATAACAAAACTCGCCTGCCAACTTTTTGATGGCAGATTGCAGGAGCCACTTGGTACTATCAAACCAGCCCAACTTGGCACTGGTGCCACCATGGGTCTGGTAACCATCCTGCCTATCGTAGCTTTTCAGGAGCCAGCCGGTCACTCCCAGCCATAGGCCCCCAGACACAAACCTCGGCCCGTTTCCCTGGCAAACAAAAGTAAGCTACCCCGCTTCTGGATGGCAGATTGCAGGAGCCACTTTGCACCATCAAACTGGCCCGACTTGACACTGGTGCCACCTTGGGTCAGGGAACCATGCTGCGTATCGAGCGTTTTAAGGAGCCAGCCGGTCACGCCCAGCCATATACCCCCAAAAACAAACCACGGAACTTTTCTCCAGCAAACAAAAATCCGCTGCCCCGCGTCTTGATGGCAGATTGCAGGAGCCACTTTGCACCATCAAACCAGCCCGACTTGGCACTGGTGCCACCTTGGATCTGGGAACCATCCTGCCTATCGTGGATTTTCAGGGGCCAGCCGGCAAATCTCAGCCATAGGCCCCCAAACACAAACCACGGCACTTTACTCTGGTAAACAAAACTCAACTGCCCCTCTTCTGGATGGCAAATTGCAGGACACACTTGGTACTACAAAACCAGCCCGACTTGGCACTGGTGCCACCTTGGGTCTGGTCACCATTCTGCATATCGTGCATTTTAAGGAGCCAGCTGGCCACTCCCAGCCACAGGCCCCCAGACACAAAGCTCTGCCCGTTTCCCTGGCAAACAATTGTAAGCTACCCCGCTTCTGGATGGCAGATTGCAGGAGCCACTTTGCACCATCAAACCAGCCCAACTTGGCACTGGTGCCACCTTGGGTCTGGGAACCATCCTGCGTATCGTGGATTCTAAGGAGCCAGCTGCCCACTCTCAGCCACAGGCCCCCAAACACAAACAACGGTGCTTTTCCCTGGAAAACAAAACTCGCCTGCCAATTTTTGATGGCAGATTGCAGGAGCCACTTGGTACTATCAAACCAGACCAACTTGGCACTGGTGCCACCATGGGTCTTGTCACCATACTGCCTATCGTAGCTTTTCCGCAGCCAGCCGGTCACTCCCAGCCATAGGACCCCAAATACAAACAACGGCGCTTTTCCCTGGAAAACAAAACTCGCCTGCCAACTTTTTGATGGCAGATTGCAGGAGCCACTTGGTACTATCAAACCAGCCCAACTTGGCACTGGTGCCACCTTGGGTCTGGTCACCATACTGCCTATCGTAGCTTTTCCGGAGCCAGCCGGTCACTCCCAGCCATAGGCCCCCAGACAAAATCCTTGGCCCGTTTCCCTGGCAAACAAAAGTACGTTAACCCGCTTACGGATGGCAGATTGCAGGAGCCACTTTGCACCATCAAACTAGCCCGACTTGGCACTGGTGCCACCTCTGGTCTGGGGACCATCCTGCTTATCGTGGGTTCTAAGGAGCCGGTTGGCCACTCCAAGCCACAGGCCCCCAAACACAAACAATGGCGCTTTTCCCTGGAAAACAAAACGCGACTGCCAAATTTTTGATGGCAGATTGCAGGAGCCACTTGGTACTATCAAACCAGCCCAACTTGGCACTGGTGCCACCATGGGTCTGGGAACCATCCTGCGTATCGTGGATTCTAATTAGCCATCCGGCCACTCCCAACCACAGCCCCCAAACACGAACACTGGCGCTTTTCCCTGGAAAACAAAACTCGCCTGCCAACTTTTTGATGGCAGATTGCAGGAGCCACTTGGTGCTATCAAACCAGCCCAACTTGGCACTGGTGCCACCATGGGTCTGGTCACCATCCTGCCTATCGTAGCTTTTCAGGAGCCAGCCGGTCACTCCCAGCCATAGGCCCCCAGAAAAAAACCTCGACCCGTTTCCCTGGCAAAAAAAAGTAAGCTGCCCCGCTTCTGGATGGCAAATTGCAGGAACCACTTGGTACTATCAAACCAGCCAGACTTGGAACTGGTGCCACCTTGGGCCTGGAAACCATCCTGCGTATCGTGGATTCTAAGGAGGCAGCCGGCCACTCCCAGCCACAGGGCCCCAAACACAAACAACGGCGCTTTTCCCTGGAAAACAAAATGCGCCTGCCAACTTTTTGACGGCAGATTGCAGGAGCCACTTGGTACTATCAAACCAGCCCGACTTGGCACTGGTGCCACCTCTGGTCTGGGAACTGTCCTGCGTATCGTGGATTCTAAGGAGCCAGCCGTCCACTCCCAGCCACAGGCCCCCAAACACAAACAACGGCGCTTTTCCCTGGAAAACAAAACTCGCCTGCCAAATTTTGATGGCAGATTGCAGGAGCCACTTGGTACTATCAAACCAGCCCAACTTGGCACTGGTGCCACCTTGGGTCTGGGAACCATGCTGCGTATCGTGGATTCTAAGGAGCCAGCCGGCCACTCCCAGCCACAGGCCCCCAAACACAAACAATGGCGCTTTTCCCTGGAAAACAAAACTGGCCTGCGAACTTTTTCACGGCAGATTGCAGGAGCCACTTGGTACTATCAAACCAGCCCGACTTGGCACTTGTGCCACCTCTGGTCTGGGAACTGTCCTGCGTATCGTGGATTCTAAGGAGCCAGCCGGCCACTCCCAGCCACAGGCCCCCAAACACAAACAATGGCGCTTTTCCCTGGAAAACAAAACTCGCCTGCCAAATTTTGATGGCAGATTGCAGGAGCCACTTGGTGCTATCAAACCAGCCCAACTTGGCACTGGTGCCACCATGGGTCTGGTCTCCATCCTGCCTATCGTAGCTTTTCAGGAGCCAGCCGGTCACTCCCAGCCATAGGCCCCCAGACACAATGCTCTGCCCGTTTCCTTGGCAAACAAATATAAGCTACCCCGCTTCTGGATGGCAGATTGCAGGAGCCACTTTGCACCATCAAACCAGCCCGACTTGGCACTGGTGCCACCTTAGGTCTGGGAACCATCCTGCGTATCGTGGATTCTAAGGAGCCAGCTGGCCACTCTCAGCCACAGGCCCCCAAACACAAACAACGGCGCTTTTCCCTGGAAAACAAAACTCGCCTGCCAAATATTTGATGGCAGATTGCAGGAGCCACTTGGTACTATCAAACCAGCCCAACTTGGCACTGATGCCACCATGGGTCTGGGAACCATCCTGCGTATCGTGGATTATAATTAGCCATCCGGCCTTTCCCAACCACAGCCCCCAAACACGAACACTGGCGCTTTTCCCTGGAAAACAAAACTCGCCTGCCAAATTTTGATGGCAGATTGCAGGAGCCACTTGGTGCTATCAAACCAGCCCAACTTGGCACTTGTGCCACCATGGGTCTGGTCACCATCCTGCCTATCGTAGCTTTTCAGTAGCCAGCCGGTCCCTCCCAGCCATAGGCCCCCAGACACAAAACCTCGGCCCGTTTCCCTGCCAAACAAAAGTAAGCTGCCCCGCTTCTGGATGGCAGATTGCAGGAACCACTTGGTACTATCAAACCAGCCAGACTTGGAACTGGTGCCACCTTGGGCCTGGAAACCATCCTGCGTATCGTGGATTCTAAGGAGCCAGCCGGCCACTCCCAGCCACAGGCCCCCAAACACAAACAATGGCGCTTTTCCCTGGAAAACAAAATGCGCCTGCCAACTTTTTGACGGCAGATTGCAGGAGCCACTTGGTACTATCAAACCAGCCCGACTTGGCACTGGTGACACCTCTGGTCTGGGAATTGTCCTGCGTATCGTGGATTCTAAGGAGCCAGCTGGCCACTCCCAGCCACAGGCCCCCAAACACAAACAATGGCGCTTTTCCCTGGAAAACAAAACTCGCCTGCCAACTGTTTGATGGCAGATTGCAGGAGCCACTTGGTGCTATCAAACCAGCCCAACTTGGCACTGGTGCCACCATGGGTCTGGTCACCATCCTGCCTATCGTAGCTTTTCAGGAGCCAGCCGGTCACTCCCAGCCATAGGCCCCCAGAAAAAAACCTCGACCCGTTTCCCTGGCAAACAAAAGTAAGCTGCCCCGCTTCTGGATGGCAGATTGCAGGAACCACTTGGTACTATCAAACCAGCCAGACTTAGAACTGGTGCCACCTTGGGCCTGGAAACCATCCTGCGTATCGTGGATTCTAAGGAGGCAGCCGGCCACTCCCAGCCACAGGGCCCCAAACACAAACAACGGCGCTTTTCCCTGGAAAACAAACTGCGCCTGCCAACTTTTTGACGGCAGATTGCAGGAGCCACTTGGTACTATCAAACCAGCCCGACTTGGCACTGGTGCCACCTCTGGTCTGGGAACTGTCCTGCGTATCGTGGATTCTAAGGAGCCAGCCGTCCACTCCCAGCCACAGGCCCCCAAACACAAACAACGGCGCTTTTCCCTGGAAAACAAAACTCGTCTGCCAAATTTTGATGGCAGATTGCAGGAGCCACTTGGTACTATCAAACCAGCCCAACTTGGCACTGGTGCCACCTTGGGTCTGGGAACCATGCTGCGTATCGTGGATTCTAATGAGCCAGCCGGCCACTCCCAGCCACAGGCCCCCAAACACAAACAATGGCGCTTTTACCTGGAAAACAGAACTCGCCTGCCAACTTTTTGATGGCAGATTGCAGGAGCCACTTGGTACTATCAAACCAGCCCAACTTGGCACTGGTGCCACCATGGGTCTTGTCACCATACTGCCTATCGTAGCTTTTCCGGAGCCAGCCGGTCACTCCCAGCCATAGGCCCCCAAATACAAACAACGGCGCTTTTCCCTGGAAAACAAAACTCGCCTGCCAACTTTTTGATGGCAGATTGCAGGAGCCACTTGGTACTATCAAACCAGCCCAACTTGGCACTGATGCCACCATGGGTCTGGGAACCATCCTGAGTATCGTGGATTCTAAGGAGCCAGCCGGCCTTTCCCAACCACATCCCCCAAACACGAACACTGGCGCTTTTCCCTGGAAAACAAAACTCGCCTGCCAACATTTTGATGGCAGATTGCAGGAGCCACTTGGTGCTATCAAACCAGCCAAACTTGGCACTTGTGCCACCATGGGTCTGGTCACCATCCTGCCTATCGTAGCTTTTCAGTAGCCAGCCGGTCACTCCCAGCCATAGGCCCCCAGACACAAAACCTCGGCCCGTTTCCCTGGCAAACAAAAGTAAGCTGCCCCGCTTCTGGATGGCAGATTGCAGGAACCACTTGGTACTATCAAACCAGCCAGACTTGGAACTGGTGCCACCTTGGGCCTGGAAACCATCCTGCGTATCGTGGATTCTAAGGAGCCAGCCGGCCACTCCCAGCCACAGGCCCCTAAACACAAACAATGGCGCTTTTCCGTGGAAAACAAAATGCGCCTGCCAACTTTTTGACGGCAGATTGCAGGAGCCACTTGGTACTATCAAACCAGCCCGACTTGGCACTGGTTCCACCTCTGGTCTGGGAACTGTCCTGCGTATCGTGGATTCTGAGGAGCCAGCCGGCCACTCCCAGCCACAGGCCCCCAAACACAAACAATGGCGCTTTTCCCTGGAAAACAAAACTCGCCTGCCAACTGTTTGATGGCAGATTGCAGGAGCCACTTGGTACTATCAAACCAGCCCAACTTGGCACTGGTGCCACCATGGGTCTGGTCACCATCCTGCCTATCGTAGCTTTTCAGGAGCCAGCCGGTCACTCCCAGCCATAGGTCCCCAGCCACAAACCTCGGCCCGTTTCCCTGGCAAACAAAATTAAGCTACCGCGCTTCTGGATGGCAGATTGCAAGAACCACTTTGCACCATCAAACCAGCCCGACTTGGCACTGGTTCCACCTCTGGTCTGGGAACCATCCTGCGTATCGCGTATTCTAATTAGCCGGCCGGCCACTGCCAGCCACACGCCCCCAAATACAAACAACGGCGTTTTCCCTGGAAAACAAATCTCGCCTGCCAACATTTTGATGGCAGATTACAGGAGCCACTTGGTACTATCAAACCAGCCCAACTTGGCACTGGTGCCACCATGGGTCTGGTCACCATCCTGCCTATCGTAGCTTTTCATGAGCCAGCCGGTCACTCCCAGCCATAGACCCCCAGACACAAACTCTGCCCGTTTCCCTGGCAAACAAAAGTAAGCTGCCCCGCTTCTGGATGGCAGATTGCAGGAGCCACTTGGTAGTATTAAACCAGGCCAACTTGGCACTCCTGCCACCTTGGGTCTGGGAACAATGCTGCGTATCGTGGATTCTACTTAGCCAGCCGGCCACTCCCAGCCACAGGCCCCCAAACACAAACAACGGCGCTTTTCCCTGGAAAACAGAACTCGCCTGCCAACTTTTGGATGGCAGATTGCAGGAGCCACTTGGTACTATCAAACCAGCCCGTCTTGGCACTGGTGCCACCATGGGTCTGGTCACCATCCTGCCTATCGTAGCTTTTCAGGAGCCAGCCGGTCACTCCCAGCCATAGGCCCCCAGACACAAACCTCGGCCCGTTTCCCTGGCAAACCAAAGTAAGCTGCCCCGCTTCTGGATGGAAGATTGCAGGAAACACTTGGTAGTATCAAACCAGACCAACTTGGCACTGGTGCCACCTTGGGTCTGGGAACCATGCTGCGTATCGTGGATTCTAAGGAGCCAGCCGGCTACTCCCAGCCATAGGCCGCCAGACACAAAGCTCGGCCCGTTTCCCTGGCAAACAAAAGTAAGCTACTGCGCTTCTGGATGGCAGATTGCAGGAGCTACTTCGCACCATCAAACTAGCCCGACTTGGCACTGGTGCCACCTCTGGTCTGGGAACCATCCTGCGTATCGTGGATTCTAATTATCCAGCGGGCCACTCCCAGCCACCCGACCCCAAACACAAACAACGGCGCTTTTCCCTGGAAAACAAAACTCGCCTGCAAACTTTTTGTGAGCAGATTGCAGGAGCCACTTGGTACTATCAAATCAGCCCAACTTGGCACTGGTGCCACCATGGGTCTGGTCACCATCCTGCCTATCGTAGCTTCTCAGGAGTCAGCCGGTCAGTCCCAGCCATAGGCATCAAGATACAAACCTCGGCCCGTTTCCCTGGCAAACACAAGTAAGCTACCCCGCTTCTGGATGGCAGATTGCAGGAACTACTTTGCACCATCAAACCAGCCCGACTTGGCACTGGTGCCACCTTGGCTCTGGGAACCATGCTGCGTATCGTGGATTCTAAGGAGCCAGCTGGCCACTCCCAGCCACATGCCGCCAAACACAAACAACGGCGCTTTTCCCTGGAAAACAAATCTCGCCTGCCAACTTTTTGACGGCAGATTACAGGAGCCAGTTGGTACTATCAAACCAGCCCAACTTGGCACTGGTGCCACCATGGGTCTGGTCACCATCCTGCCTATCGTAGCTTTTCAGGAGCCAGCCGGTCACTCCCAGCCATAGACCCCCAGACAAAAACCTCGGCTCGTTACCCTGGCAAACAAAAGTAAGCTGCCCCGCTTCTGGATGGCAGATTGCAGGAGCCACTTGGTACTATCAAACCAGCCCAACTTGGCACTGGTGCCACCTTGGTTCTGGGAACCATCCTGCGTAACGGTGATTCTAAGACGCAAGGGGGCCACTCCCAGCCACAGGTCCCCAAACACAAACAACGGCGCTTTTCCCCGGAAAACAAAACTCGCCTGCCAAATTTTTGATGGCAGATTGCAGTAGCCACTTGGTACTATCAAGTCAGCCCAACTTGGCACTGGTGCCACCATGGGTCTGGTCACCATCCTGCCTATCGTAGCTTTTCACGACCTAGACGGTCACTCCCAGCCATAGGCCCCCAGACACAAACCTCGGCCCGTTTCCCTTGCAAACAAAAGTAAGCTGCCCCGCTACTGGATGGCAGATTGCAGGAGCCACTTGGTACTATCAAACCAGCCCGACTTGGCACTGGTGCCACCTTGGGTCTGGGAACCATGCTGCGTATCGTGGATTCTAATTAGCCAGGCGGTCACTCCCAGCCACAGGCCACCAAACAAACAACGGCGCTTTTCCCTGGAAAACAAAACTGGCCTGCCAACTTTTTGATGGCAGATTGCAGGAGCCACTTGCTACTATCAAATCAGCCCAACTTGGCACTGGTGCCACCATGGGTCTGGTCACCATCCTGCCTATCGTAGCTTTTCAGGTGACAGCCGGTCACTCCCAGACATAGGCCCCCAGACCAAAACCTCGGCCCGTTTCCCTGGCAGACAAAAGTAAGCTGCCCCGCTTCTGGATGGCAGATTGCAGGAACCACTTGGTAGTATCAAACCAGCCCGACTTGGCACTGGTGCCACCTCTGGTCTGGGAACCATGCTGCGTATCGTGGATTCTAAGGAGCCAGCCGGCCACTCCCAGCCACAGGCCCCCAAACACAAACAACGGCGCTTTTCCCTGGAAAACAAAACTCGCCTGCCAACTTTTTGATGGCAGATTACAGGACGCACTTGGTACTATCAAATCAGCTCAACTTGGCACTGGTGCCACCATGGGTCTGGTCACCATCCTGCCTATCGTAGCTTTTCAGGTGACAGCCGGTCACTCCCAGCCATAGGCCCCGAGACACAAACCTCGGCCCGTTTCCCTGGCAAACAAAAGTAAGCTGCCCCGATCCTGGATGGCAGATTGCAGGAGCCACTTTGCACCATCAAACCAGTCCGACTTGGCACTGATTCCCCCTTGGGTCTGGGAAACATCCTGCGTATCGTGGATTCTAAGGAGCCAGCTGGCCTCTCCCAGCAACATACTGCCAAACACAAACAATGGCGCATTTCCCTGGAAAACAAAACTCGCCTGCCAACTTTTTGATGGCAGATTGCAGGAGCCACTTGGTACTATCAAACCAGCCCGTCTTGCCACTGGTGCCACCTTGGATCTGGGAACCATGCTGCGTAACGTAGATTCTAAGACGCCAGGGGGCCACTCCCAGCCACAGGACCCCAAACACAAACAACTGCGCTTTTCCCTGGAAAACAGAACTCGCCTGCCAACTTTTGGATGGGAGATTGCAGGAGCCACTTGGTACTATCAAATCAGCCCAACTTGGCACTGGTGCCACCATGGGTCTGGTCACCATCCTGCCTATCGTAGCTTTTCACGACCTAGACGGTCACTCCCAGCCATAGGCCCCCAGACACAAACCTCGGCCCGTTTCCCTGGCAAACAAAAGTAAGCTGCCCCGCTTCTGGATGGCAGATTGCAGGAACCACTTGGTACTATCAAACCAGCCCGACTTGGCACTGGTGCCACCTTCGGTCTGGGAACCATGCTGTGTATCGTGGATTCTAATTAGCCAGCCGGTCACTCCCAGCCACAGGCCACCAAACACAAACAACGGCGCTTTTCCCTGGAAAACAAATCTCGCCTGCCAACTTTTTGATGGCAGATTACAGGAGCCACTTGGTACTATCAAACCAGCCCAACTTGGCACTGGTGCCACCATGGGTCTGGTCACCATCCTGCCTATCGTAGCTTTTCAGGAGCCAGCCGGTCACTCCCAGCCATAGGCCCCCAGACACAAAGCTCTGCCCGTTTCCCTGGCAAACAAAAGTAAGCTGCCCCGCTTCTGGATGGCAGATTGCAGGAGCCACTTGGTAGTATTAAAACAGGCCAACTTGGCACTGGTGCCACCTTGGGTCTGGGAACAATGCTGCGTATCGTGGGTTCTAAGGAGCCCGCCGGCCACACCCAGCCACAGGCCCCCAAACACAAACAACGGCGCTTTTCCCCGGAAAACAGAACTCGCCTGCCAACTTTTTGATGGCAGATTGCATGAGCCACTTGGTACTATCAAACCAGCCCGTCTTGGCACTGGTGCCACCATGGGTCTGGTCACCATCCTGCCTATCGTAGCTTTTCAGGAGCCAGCCGGTCACTCCCAGCCATAGGCCCCAAGACACAAACCTTGGCCCGTTTCCCTGGCAAACAAAAGTAAGCTGCCCCGCTTCTGGATGGAAGATTGCAGGAAACACTTGGTAGTATCAAACCAGACCAACTTGGCACTGGTGCCACCTTGGGTCTGGGAACCATGCTGCGTATCGTGGATTCTAAAGAGCCAGCCGGCCACTCCCAGCCATAGGCCGCCAGACACAAATCTCTGCCCGTTTCCCTGGCAAACAAAAGTAAGCTGCCCCACTTCTGGATGGCAGATTGCAGGAGCCACTTGGTACTATCAAACCAGCCCGACTTGGCACTGGTGCCACCTTGGCTCTGGGAACCATCCTGCGTAACGATGATTCTAAGACGCAAGGGGGCCACTCCCAGCCACAGGTCCCCTAACACAAACAACGGCGCTTTTCCCCGGAAAACAAAACTCGCCTGCCAAATTTTTGATGGCAGATTGCAGTAGCCACTTGGTACTATCAAATCAGCCCAACTTGGCACTGGTGCCACCATGGGTCTGGTCACCATCCTGCCTATCGTAGCTTTTCAGGTGACAGCCGGTCACTCCCAGCCATAGGCCCCGAGACACAAACCTCGGCCCGTTTCCCTGGCAAACAAAAGTAAGCTGCCCCGATCCTGGATGGCAGATTGCAGGAGCCACTTTGCACCATCAAACCAGTCCGACTTGGCACTGATTCCCCCTTGGCTCTGGGAACCATGCTGCGTTTCGTGGATTCTAAGGAGCCAGCTGGCCTCTCCCAGCCACATACCGCCAAACACAAACAATGGCGCATTTCCCTGGAAAACAAAACTCGCCTGCCAACTTTTTGATGGCAGATTGCAGGAGCCACTTGATACTATCAAACCAGCCCGTCTTGGCACTGGTGCCACCTTGCATCTGGGAACCATGCTGCGTAACGTAGATTCTAAGACGCCAGGGGGCAACTCCCAGCCACAGGCCCCCAAACACAAACAACGGCGCTTTTCCCTGGAAAACAGAACTCGCCTGCCAACTTTTGGATGGGAGATTGCAGGAGCCACTTGGTACTATCAAACCAGCCCAACTTGGCACTGGTGCCACCATGGGTCTGGTCACCATCCTGCCTATCGTAGCTTTTCAGGAGCCAGCCGGTCACTCCCAGCCATAGGCCCCCAGACACAAACCTCGGCCCGTTTCCCTGGCAAACAAAAGTAAGCTGCCCCGCTTCTGGATGGCAGATTGCAGGAACCACTTGATAATATCAAACCAGCCCAACTTGGCACTGGTGCCACCTTGGGTCTGGGAACCATGTTGCGTATCGTGGATTCTAAGGAGCCAGCCGGCCACTCCCAGCCACAGGCCCCCGAACACAAACAACGGCGCTTTTCCCTGGATAACAAAACTCGCCTGCCAACTTTTTGATGGCAGATTGCAGGAGCCACTTGGTACTATCAAACCAGCCCAACTTGGCACTGGTGCCACCATGGGTCTGGTAACCATCCTGCCTATCGTAGCTTTTCAGGAGCCAGCCGGTCACTCCCAGCCATAGGCCCCCAGACACAAACCTCGGCCCGTTTCCCTGGCAAACAAAAGTAAGCTACCCCGCTTCTGGATGGCAGATTGCAGGAGCCACTTTGCACCATCAAACTGGCCCGACTTGGCACTGGTGCCACCTTGGGTCAGGGAACCATGCTGCGTATCGAGCTTTTTAAGGAGCCAGCCGGTCACGCCCAGCCATATACCCCCAAAAACAAACCACGGAACTTTTCTCCAGCAAACAAAAATCCGCTGCCCCGCGTCTGGATGGCAGATTGCAGGAGCCACTTTGCAACATCAAACCAGCCCGACTTGGCACTGGTGCCACCTTGGATCTGGGAACCATCCTGCCTATCGTGGATTTTCAGGGGCCAGCCGGCCACTCTCAGCCATAGGCCCCCAAACACAAACCACGGCACTTTACTCTGGTAAACAAAACTCAACTGCCCCTCTTCTGGATGGCAAATTGCAGGACACACTTGGTACTACAAAACCAGCCCGACTTGGCACTGGTGCCACCTTGGGTCTGGTCACCATTCTGCATATCGTGCATTTTAAGGAGCCAGCTGGCCACTCCCAGCCACAGGCCCCCAGACACAAAGCTCTGCCCGTTTCCCTGGCAAACAATTGTAAGCTACCCCGCTTCTGGATGGCAGATTGCAGGAGCCACTTTGCACCATCAAACCAGCCCAACTTGGCACTGGTGCCACCTTGGGTCTGGGAACCATCCTGCGTATCGTGGATTCTAAGGAGCCAGCTGCCCACTCTCAGCCACAGGCCCCCAAACACAAACAACGGTGCTTTTCCCTGGAAAACAAAACTCGCCTGCCAATTTTTGATGGCAGATTGCAGGAGCCACTTGGTACTATCAAACCAGACCAACTTGGCACTGGTGCCACCATGGGTCTTGTCAACATACTGCCTATCGTAGCTTTTCCGGAGCCAGCCGGTCACTCCCAGCCATAGGACCCCAAATACAAACAACGGCGCTTTTCCCTGGAAAACAAAACTCGCCTGCCAACTTTTTGATGGCAGATTGCAGGAGCCACTTGGTACTATCAAACCAGCCCAACTTGGCACTGGTGCCACCTTGGGTCTGGTCACCATACTGCCTATCGTAGCTTTTCCGGAGCCAGCCGGTCACTCCCAGCCATAGGCCCCCAGACAAAATCCTCGGCCCGTTTCCCTGGCAAACAAAAGTACGTTAACCCGCTTCCGGATGGCAGATTGCAGGAGCCACTTTGCACCATCAAACTAGCCCGACTTGGCACTGGTGCCACCTCTGGTCTGGGGACCATCCTGCTTATCGTGGGTTCTAAGGAGCCGGTTGGCCACTCCAAGCCACAGGCCCCCAAACACAAACAATGGCGCTTTTCCCTGGAAAACAAAACTCGACTGCCAAATTTTTGATGGCAGATTGCAGGAGCCACTTGGTACTATCAAACCAGCCCAACTTGGCACTGGTGCCACCATGGGTCTGGGAACCATCCTGCGTATCGTGGATTCTAATTAGCCATCCGGCCACTCCCAACCACAGCCCCCAAACACGAACACTGGCGCTTTTCCCTGGAAAACAAAACTCGCCTGCCAACTTTTTGATGGCAGATTGCAGGAGCCACTTGGTGCTATCAAACCAGCCCAACTTGGCACTGGTGCCACCATGGGTCTGGTCACCATCCTGCCTATCGTAGCTTTTCAGGAGCCAGCCGGTCACTCCCAGCCATAGGCCCCCAGAAAAAAACCTCGACCCGTTTCCCTGGCAAAAAAAAGTAAGCTGCCCCGCTTCTGGATGGCAAATTGCAGGAACCACTTGGTACTATCAAACCAGCCAGACTTGGAACTGGTGCCACCTTGGGCCTGGAAACCATCCTGCGTATCGTGGATTCTAAGGAGGCAGCCGGCCACTCCCAGCCACAGGGCCCCAAACACAAACAACGGCGCTTTTCCCTGGAAAACAAAATGCGCCTGCCAACTTTTTGACGGCAGATTGCAGGAGCCACTTGGTACTATCAAACCAGCCCGACTTGGCACTGGTGCCACCTCTGGTCTGGGAACTGTCCTGCGTATCGTGGATTCTAAGGAGCCAGCCGTCCACTCCCAGCCACAGGCCCCCAAACACAAACAACGGCGCTTTTCCCTGGAAAACAAAACTCGCCTGCCAAATTTTGATGGCAGATTGCAGGAGCCACTTGGTACTATCAAACCAGCCCAACTTGGCACTGGTGCCACCTTGGGTCTGGGAACCATGCTGCGTATCGTGGATTCTAAGGAGCCAGCCGGCCACTCCCAGCCACAGGCCCCCAAACACAAACAATGGCGCTTTTCCCTGGAAAACAAAACTGGCCTGCGAACTTTTTCACGGCATATTGCAGGAGCCACTTGGTACTATCAAACCAGCCCGACTTGGCACTTGTGCCACCTCTGGTCTGGGAACTGTCCTGCGTATCGTGGATTCTAAGGAGCCAGCCGGCCGCTCCCAGCCACAGGCCCCCAAACACAAACAACGGCGCTTTTCCCTGGAAAACAAAACTCGCCTGCCAAATTTGAATGGCAGATTGCAGGAGCCACTTGGTGCTATCAAACCAGCCCAACTTGGCACTGGTGCCACCATGGGTCTGGTCACCATCCTGCCTATCGTAGCTTTTCAGGAGCCAGCCGGTCACTCCCAGCCATAGGCCCCCAGACACAATGCTCTGCCCGTTTCCTTGGCAAACAAATATAAGCTACCCCGCTTCTGGATGGCAGATTGCAGGAGCCACTTTGCACCATCAAACCAGCCCGACTTGGCACTGGTGCCACCTTAGGTCTGGGAACCATCCTGCATATCGTGGATTCTAAGGAGCCAGCTGGCCACTCTCAGCCACAGGCCCCCAAACACAAACAACGGCGCTTTTCCCTGGAAAACAAAACTCGCCTGCCAAATATTTGATGGCAGATTGCAGGAGCCACTTGGTACTATCAAACCAGCCCAACTTGGCAGTGATGCCACCATGGGTCTGGGAACCATCCTGCGTATCGTGGATTATAATTAGCCATCCGGCCTTTCCCAACCACAGCCCCCAAACACGAACACTGGCGCTTTTCCCTGGAAAACAAAACTCGCCTGCCAAATTTTGATGGCAGATTGCAGGAGCCACTTGGTGCTATCAAACCAGCCCAACTTGGCACTTGTGCCACCATGGGTCTGGTCACCATCCTGCCTATCGTAGCTTTTCAGTAGCCAGCCGGTCACTCCCAGCCATAGGCCCCCAGACACAAAACCTCGGCCCGTTTCCCTGGCAAACAAAAGTAAGCTGCCCCGCTTCTGGATGGCAGATTGCAGGAACCACTTGGTACTATCAAACCAGCCAGACTTGGAACTGGTGCCACCTTGGCTCTGGAAACCATCCTGCGTATCGTGGATTCTAAGGAGCCAGCCGGCCACTCCCAGCCACAGGCCCCCAAACACAAACAATGGCGCTTTTCCCTGGAAAACAAAATGCGCCTGCCAACTTTTTGACGGCAGATTGCAGGAGCCACTTGGTACTATCAAACCAGCCCGACTTGGCACTGGTGACACCTCTGGTCTGGGAATTGTCCTGCGTATCGTGGATTCTAAGGAGCCAGCCGGCCACTCCCAGCCACAGGCCCCCAAACACAAACAATGGCGCTTTTCCCTAGAAAACAAAACTCGCCTGCCAACTGTTTGATGGCAGATTGCAGGAGCCACTTGGTGCTATCAAACCAGCCCAACTTGGCACTGGTGCCACCATGGGTCTGGTCACCATCCTGCCTATCGTAGCTTTTCAGGAGCCAGCCGGTCACTACCAGCCATAGGCCCCCAGAAAAAAACCTCGACCCGTTTCCCTGGCAAACAAAAGTAAGCTGCCCCGCTTCTGGATGGCAGATTGCAGGAACCACTTGGTACTATCAAACCAGCCAGACTTAGAACTGGTGCCACCTTGGGCCTGGAAACCATCCTGCGTATCGTGGATTCTAAGGAGGCAGCCGGCCACTCCCAGCCACAGGGCCCCAAACACAAACAACGACGCTTTTCCCTGGAAAACAAACTGCGCCTGCCAACTTTTTGACGGCAGATTGCAGGAGCCACTTGGTACTATCAAACCAGCCCGACTTGGCACTGGTGCCACCTCTGGTCTGGGAACTGTCCTGCGTATCGTGGATTCTAAGGAGCCAGCCGTCCACTCCCAGCCACAGGCCCCCAAACACAAACAACGGCGCTTTTCCCTGGAAAACAAAACTCGCCTGCCAACTGTTTGATGGCAGATTGCAGGAGCCACTTGGTGCTATCAAACCAGCCCAACTTGGCTCTGGTGCCACCATGGGTCTGGTCACCATCCTGCCTATCGTAGCTTTTCAGGAGCCAGCCGGTCACTCCCAGCCATAGGCCCCCAGACACAAATTTCTGCCCGTTTCCTTGGCAAATAAATGTAAGCTACCCCGCTTCTGGATGGCAGATTGCAGGAGCCACTTTGCACCATCAAACCAGCCCGACTTGGCACTGGTGCCACCTTAGGTCTGGGAACCATCCTGCGTATCGTGGATTCTAAGGAGCCAGCTGGCCACTCTCAGCCACAGGCCCCCAAACACAAACAACGGCGCTTTTCCCTGGAAAACAAAACTCGCCTGCCAACTTTTTGATGGCAGATTGCAGGAGCCACTTGGTACTATCAAACCAGCCCAACTTGGCACTGGTGCCACCATGGGTCTTGTCACCATACTGTGTATCGTAGCTTTTCCGGAGCCAGCCGGTCACTCCCAGCCATAGGCCCCCAAATACAATCAACGGCGCTTTTCCCTGGAAAACAAAACTCGCCTGCCAAATTTTTGATGGCAGATTGCAGGAGCCACTTGGTACTATCAAACCAGCCCAACTTGGCACTGATGCCACCATGGGTCTGGGAACCATCCTGAGTATCGTGGATTCTAAGGAGCCAGCCGGCCTTTCCCAACCACAGCCCCCAAACACGAACACTGGCGCTTTTCCCTGGAAAACAAAACTCGCCTGCCAACATTTTGATGGCAGATTGCAGGAGCCACTTGGTGCTATCAAACCAGCCCAACTTGGCACTTGTGCCACCATGGGTCTGGTCACCATCCTGCCTATCGTAGCTTTTCAGTAGCCAGCCGGTCACTCCCAGCCATAGGCCCCCAGACACAAAACCTCGGCCCGTTTCCCTGGCAAACAAAAGTAAGCTGCCCCGCTTCTGGATGGCAGATTGCAGGAACCACTTGGTACTATCAAACCAGCCAGACTTGGAACTGGTGCCACCTTGGGCCTGGAAACCATCCTGCGTATCGTGGATTCTAAGGAGCCAGCCGGCCACTCCCAGCCACAGGCCCCCAAACACAAACAATGGCGCTTTTCCGTGGAAAACAAAATGCGCCTGCCAACTTTTTGACGGCAGATTGCAGGAGCCACTTGGTACTATCAAACCAGCCCGACTTGGCACTGGTTCCACCTCTGGTCTGGGAACTGTCCTGCGTATCGTGGATTCTGAGGAGCCAGCCGGCCACTCCCAGCCACAGGCTCCCAAACACAAACAATGGCGCTTTTCCCTGGAAAACAAAACTCGCCTGCCAACTGTTTGATGGCAGATTGCAGGAGCCACTTGGTACTATCAAACCAGCCCAACTTGGCACTGGTGCCACCATGGGTCTGGTCACCATCGTGCCTATCGTAGCTTTTCAGGAGCCAGCCGGTCACTCCCAGCCATAGGTCCCCAGCCACAAACCTCGGCCCGTTTCCCTGGCAAACAAAATTAAGCTACCGCGCTTCTGGATGGCAGATTGCAGGAACCACTTTGCACCATCAAACCAGCCCGACTTGGCACTGGTTCCACCTCTGGTCTGGGAACCATCCTGCGTATCGCGTATTCTAATTAGCCGGCCGGCCACTGCCAGCCACACGCCCCCAAATACAAACAACGGCGCTTTTCCCTGGAAAACAAATCTTGCCTGCCAACATTTTGATGGCAGATTACAGGAGCCACTTGGTACTATCAAACCAGCCCAACTTGGCACTGGTGCCACCATGGGTCTGGTCACCATCCTGCCTATCGTAGCTTTTCATGAGCCAGCCGGTCACTCCCAGCCATAGACCCCCAGACACAAACTCTGCCCTTTTCCCTGGCAAACAAAAGTAAGCTGCCCCGCTTCTGGATGGCAGATTGCAGGAGCCACTTGGTAGTATTAAACCAGGCCAACTTGGCACTCCTGCCACCTTGGGTCTGGCAACAATGCTGCGTATCGTGGATTCCACGGAGCCAGCCGGCCACTCCCAGCCACAGGCCCCCAAACACAAACAACGGCGCTTTTCCCTGGAAAACAAATCTCGCCTGCCAACTTTTGGATGGCAGATTGCATGAGCCACTTGGTACTATCAAACCAGCCCGTCTTGGCACTGGTGCCACCATGGGTCTGGTCACCATCCTGCCTATCGTAGCTTTTCAGGAGCCAGCCGGTCACTCCCAGCCATAGGCCCCCAGACACAAACCTCGGCCCGTTTCCCTGGCAAACAAAAGTAAGCTGCCCCGCTTCTGGATGGAAGATTGCAGGAAACACTTGGTAGTATCAAACCAGACCAACTTGGCACTGGTGCCACCTTGGGTCTGGGAACCATGCTGCGTATCGTGGATTCTAAGGAGCCAGCCGGCTACTCCCAGCCATAGGCCGCCAGACACAAAGCTCGGCCCGTTTCCCTGGCCAACAAAAGTAAGCTACTGCGCTTCTGGATGGCAGATTGCAGGAGCTACTTCGCACCATCAAACTAGCCCGACTTGGCACTGGTGCCACCTCTGGTCTGGGAACCATCCTGCGTATCGTGGATTCTAATTATCCAGCGGGCCACTCCGAGCCACCCGACCCCAAACACAAACAACGGCGCTTTTCCCTGGAAAACAAAACTCGCCTGCAAACAGTTTGTGAGCAGATTGCAGGAGCCACTTGGTACTATCAAATCAGCCCAACTTGGCACTGGTGCCACCATGGGTCTGGTCACCATCCTGCCTATCGTAGCTTCTCAGGAGACAGCCGGTCAGTCCCAGCCATAGGCATCAAGATACAAACCTCGGCCCGTTTCCCTGGCAAACACAAGTAAGCTACCCCGCTTCTGGATGGCAGATTGCAGGAACTACTTTGCACCATCAAACCAGCCCGACTTGGCACTGGTGCCACCTTGGCTCTGGGAACCATGCTGCATATCGTGGATTCTAAGGAGCCAGCTGGCCACTCCCAGCCACATGCCGCCAAACACAAACAACGGCGCTTTTCCCTGGAAAACAAATCTCGCCTGCCAACTTTTTGACGGCAGATTACAGGAGCCAGTTGGTACTATCAAACCAGCCCAACTTGGCACTGGTGCCACCATGGGTCTGGTCACCATCCTGCCTATCGTAGCTTTTCAGGAGCCAGCCGGTCACTCCCAGCCATAGACCCCCAGACAAAAACCTCGGCTCGTTACCCTGGCAAACAAAAGTAAGCTGCCCCGCTTCTGGATGGCAGATTGCAGGAGCCACTTGGTACTATCAAACCAGCCCGACTTGGCACTGGTGCCACCTTGGTTCTGGGAACCATCCTGCGTTACGGTGATTCTAAGACGCAAGGGGGCCACTCCCAGCCACAGGTCCCCAAACACAAACAACGGCGCTTTTCCCCGGAAAACAAAACTCGCCTGCCAAATTTTTGATGGCAGATTGCAGTAGCCACTTGGTACTATCAAGTCAGCCCAACTTGGCACTGGTGCCACCATGGGTCTGGTCACCATCCTGCCTATCGTAGCTTTTCACGACCTAGACGGTCACTCCCAGCCATAGGCCCCCAGACACAAACCTCGGCCCGTTTCCCTTGCAAACAAAAGTAAGCTGCCCCGCTACTGGATGGCAGATTGCAGGAGCCACTTGGTAGTATTAAACCAGGCCAACTTGGCACTGGTGCCACCTTGGGTCTGGGAACCATGCTGTGTATCTTGGATTCTAATTAGCCAGGCGGTCACTCCCAGCCACAGGCCACCAAACAAACAACGGCGCTTTTCCCTGGAAAACAAAACTGGCCTGCCAACTTTTTGATGGCAGATTGCAGGAGCCACTTGCTACTATCAAATCAGCCCAACTTGGCACTGGTGCCACCATGGGTCTGGTCACCATCCTGCCTATCGTAGCTTTTCAGGAGCCAGCCGGTCACTCCCAGACATAGGCCCCCAGACCAAAACCTCGGCCCGTTTCCCTGGCAGACAAAAGTAAGCTGCCCCGCTTCTGGATGGCAGATTGCAGGAACCACTTGGTAGTATCAAACCAGCCCGACTTGGCACTGGTGCCACCTCTGGTCTGGGAACCCTCCTGCGTATCGTGGATTCTAAGGAGCCAGCCGGCCACTCCCAGCCACAGGCCCCCAAACACAAACAACGGCGCTTTTCCCTGGAAAACAAAACTCGCCTGCCAACTTTTTGATGGCAGATTACAGGACGCACTTGGTACTATCAAATCAGCTCAACTTGGCACTGGTGCCACCATGGGTCTGGTCACCATCCTGCCTATCGTAGCTTTTCAGGTGACAGCCGGTCACTCCCAGCCATAGGCCCCGAGACACAAACCTCGGCCCGTTTCCCTGGCAAACAAAAGTAAGCTGCCCCGATCCTGGATGGCAGATTGCAGGAGCCACTTTGCACCATCAAACCAGTCCGACTTGGCACTGATTCCCCCTTGGGTCTGGGAAACATCCTGCGTATCGTGGATTCTAAGGAGCCAGCTGGCCTCTCCCAGCAACATACTGCCAAACACAAACAATGGCGCATTTCCCTGGAAAACAAAACTCGCCTGCCAACTTTTTGATGGCAGATTGCAGGAGCCACTTGGTACTATCAAACCAGCCCGTCTTGCCACTGGTGCCACCTTGGATCTGGGAACCATGCTGCGTAACGTAGATTCTAAGACGCCAGGGGGCCACTCCCAGCCACAGGACCCCAAACACAAACAACTGCGCTTTTCCCTGGAAAACAGAACTCGCCTGCCAACTTTTGGATGGGAGATTGCAGGAGCCACTTGGTACTATCAAACCAGCCCAACTTGGCACTGGTGCCACCATGGGTCTGGTCACCATCCTGCCTATCGTAGCTTTTCAGGAGCCAGCCGGTCACTCCCAGCCATAGGCCCCAAGACACAAACCTCGGCCCGTTTCCCTGGCAAACAAAAGTAAGCTGCCCCGCTTCTGGATGGCAGATTGCAGGAACCACTTGATACTATCAAACCAGCCCAACTTGGCACTGGTGCCACCTTGGGTCTGGGAACCATGTTGCGTATCGTGGATTCTAAGGAGCTAGCCGGCCACTCCCAGCCACAGGCCCCGAACACAAACAACGGCGCTTTTCCCTGGATAACAAAACTCGCCTGCCAACTTTTTGATGGCAGATTGCAGGAGCCACTTGGTACTATCAAATCAGCCCAACTTGGCACTGGTGCCACCATGGGTCTGGTAACCATCCTGCCTATCGTAGCTTTTCAGGAGCCAGCCAGTCACTCCCAGCCATAGGCCCCCAGACACAAACCTCTGCCCGTTTCCCTGGCAAACAAAAGTAAGCTACCCCGCTTCTGGATGGCAGATTGCAGGAGCCACGTTGCACCATCAAACCAGCCCGACTTGGCACTGGTGCCACCTTGGATCTGGGAACCATCCTCCCTATCGTGGATTTTCAGGTGCCAGCCGGCAAATCTCAGCCATAGGCCCCCAAACACAAACCACGGCACTTTACTCTGGTAAACAAAACTCAACTGCCCCTCTTCTGGATGGCAAATTGCAGGACACACTTGGTACTACAAAACCAGCCCGACTTGGCACTGGTGCCACCTTGGGTCTGGTCACCATTCTGCATATCGTGCATTTTAAGGAGCCAGCTGGCCACTCCCAGCCATAGGCCCCCAGACACAAAGCTCTGGCCGTTTCCCTGGCAAACAAAAGTAAGCTACCCCACTTCTGGATGGCAGATTGCAGGAGCCACTTTGCACCATCAAACCAGCCCAACTTGGCACTGGTGCCACCTTGGGTCTGGGAACCATCCTGCGTATCGTGGATTCTAAGGAGCCAGTCGGCCACTCTCAGCCACAGGCCCCCAAACACAAACAACGGCGGTTTTCCCTGGAAAACAAAACTCGCCTGCCAACTTTTTGATGGCAGATTGCAGGAACCACTTGGCACTATCAAACCAGCCCATCTTGGCACTGGTGCCACCATGAGTCTTGTCAACATACTGCCTATCGTAGCTTTTCCGGAGCCAGCCGGTCACTCCCAGCCATAGGCCCCCAGACAAAATCCTCGGCCCGTTTCCCTGGCAAACAAAAGTAAGTTAACCCGCTTCCGGATGGCAGATTGCCGGAGCCACTTTGCACCATCAAACTAGCCCGACTTGGCACTGGTGCCACCATGGGGCTGGTAACCATCCTGCATATTGTAGCTTTTCAGGAGCCAGCCAGTCACCCCCAGCCGTAGGCCCCCAGACAAAAATTTCGGCCCGATTCCCTGGCAAACAAAAGTAAGCTGCTCCGCTTCTGGATGGCAGATTGCAGGACGCACTTGGTACTACGAAAACAGCCCGACTTGGCACTGATGCCACCTTCGGTCAGGGAACCATGCTGCGTATCGAGATTTTTAAGGAGACAGCCGGTCACGCCCAGCCATATACCCCCAAAAACAAACCACAGAACTATTCTCCAGCAAACAAAAATCCGCTGCCCCGCGTCTGGATGGCAGATTGCAGGAGCCACTTTGCACCATCAAACCAGCCCGACTTTGCACTGGTGCCACCTTGGATCTGGGAACCATCCTGCCTATCGTGGATTTTCAGGGGCCAGCCGGCAACTCTCAGCCATAGGCCCCCAAACACAAACCACGGCACTTTACTCTGGTAAAGAAAACTCAACTGCCCCTCTTCTGGATGGCAAATTGCAGGACACACTTGGTACTACAAAACCAGCCCGACTTGGCACTGGTGCCACCTTGGGTCTGGTCACCATTCTGCATATCGTGCATTTTAAGGAGCCAGCTGGCCACTCCCAGCCATAGGCCCTCAGACACAAAGCTCTGGCCGTTTCCCTGGCAAACAATTGTAAGCTACCCCGCTTCTGGATGGCAGATTGCAGGAGCCACTTTGCACCATCAAACCAGCCCGACTTGGCACTGGTGCCACCTTGGGTCTGGGAACCATCCTGCGTATCGTGGATTCTAAGGAGCCAGTCGGCCACTCTCAGCCACAGGCCCCCAAACACAAACAACGGCGCTTTTCCCTGGAAAACAAAACTCGCCTGCCAACTTTTTGATGGCAGATTGCAGGAACCACTTGGTACTATCAAAACAGCCCATCTTGGCACTGGTGCCACCATGGGTCTTGTCACCATACTGCCTATCGTAGCTTTTCCGGAGCCAGCTGGTCACTCCCAGCCATAGGCCCCCAAATACAAACAACGGCGCTTTTCCCTGGAAAACGAAACTCGCCAGCCAAATTTTGATGGCAGATTGCAGGACGCACTTGGTACTGTCAAACCAGCCCAACTTGGCACTGGTGCCACCATGGGTCTGGGAACTATCCTGCCTATCGTGGATTCTAAGGAGCCAGCTGGCCACTCCCAGCCACAGGCCCCCAAACACAATCAATGGCGCTTTTCCCTGGAAAACAAAACTCGCCTGCCAACTTTTTGATGGCAGATTGCAGGAGCCACTTGGTACTATCAAACCAGCCCAACTTGGCACTGGTGCCACCATGGGTCTGGTAACCATCCTGCCTATCGTAGCTTTTCAGGAGCCAGCCGGTCACCCCCTGCCATAGGCCCCCAGCCACAAACCTCGGCCCGTTTCCCTGGCAAACAAAAGTAAGCTACCGCGCTTCTGGATGGCAGATTGCAGGAACCACTTTGCACCATCAAAGCAGCGCGACTTGTCCCTGGTTCCACCTCTGGTCTGGGAACCATCCTGCGTATCGTGGATTCTAATTAGCCAGCCGGCCACTCCCAGCCACAGGCCCCCAAATACAAACAACGGCGCTTTTCCCTGGAAAACAAAACTCGCCTGCCAACTTTTTGATGGCAGATTGCAGAAGCCACTTGGTTCTATCAAACCAGCCCAACTTGGCACTGGTGCCACCATGGGTCTGGGCACCATCCTGCCTATCGTAGTTTTTCAGGAGCCAGCTGGTCACTCCCAGCCATAGGCCCCCAGACACAAACCTCGGCCCGTTTCCCTGGCAAACAATAGTAAGCTACCCCGCTTCTGGATGGCAGATTGCAGGAGCCACTTTACACCATCCAACCGGCCCGACTTGGCACTGGTGCCACCTCTGGTCTGGGAACCATGCTGCGTATCGTGGATTCTAATTAGCCAGCCGGCCACTCCCAACCACAGGCCCCCAAACACAAACAACGGCGCTTTTCCCTGGAAAACAAAACTCGCCTGCCAACTTTTTGATGGCAGATTGCAGGATCCACTTTGCACCATCAAACCAGCCCGACTTGGCACTGGTGCCACCTTGGATCTGGGAACCATCCTGCCTATCGTGGATTTTCAGGAGCCAGCCGGCCACTCCCAGCCACATGCCCCCAAACACAAACAACGGCGCTTTTCCCTGGAAAACAAAACTCGCCTGCCAACTTTTTTGATGGCAGATTGCAGGAGCCACTTCGTACTATCAAACCAGCCCAACTTGGCACTGGTGCCACCATGGGGCTGGTAACCATCCTGCCTATCGTAGCTTTTCAGGAGCCAGCCAGTCACCCCCAGCCGTAGGCCCCCAGACAAAAATTTCGGCCCGTTTCCCTGGCAAACAAAAGTAAGCTGCCCCGCTTCTGGATGGCAGATTGCAGGAGCTATTTATTACTATCAAACCAGCACAACTTGGCACTGGTGCCACCTTGGCTCTGGGAACCATCCTGCCTATCGTGGATTTTCAGGGGCCAGCCGGCCACTCCCAGCCATATGCCCGCAAACACAAACCACGGCCCTTTTCTCTGGCAAACAAAACTCAACTGCCCCTCTTCTGGACGGCAAATTGCAGGACGCACTTGGTACTACGAAAACAGCCCGACTTGGTGCTGATGCCACCTTGGGTCAGGGAACCATCCTGCGTATCGAGCTTTTTAAGGAGACAGCCGGCCACTCCCATCCATATACCGACAAAAACAAACCACGGAACTTTTCTCCAGCAAACAAATATTCGCTGCCCCGCGTCTGGATGGCAGATTGCAGGAGCCACTTTGCACCATCAAACAAGCCCGACTTGGCACTGGTGCCACCTTGGATCTGGCAACCATCCTGCCTATCGTTGATTTTCAGGGGCCAGCCGGCCACTCTCAGCCATAGGCCCCCAAACACAAACCACGGCACTTTACTCTGGTAAACAAAACTCAACTGCCCCTCTTCTGGATGGCAAATTGCAGGACGCACTTGGCACTACAAAACCAGCCCGACTTGGCACTGGTGCCACCTTGGGTCTGGTCACCATCCTGCGTATCGTGCATTTTAAGGAGCCAGTTGGCCACTCCAAGCCATAGGCCCCCAGACACAAAGCTCTGCCCGTTTCCCTGGCAAACAAAAGTAAGCTACCCCGCTTCTGGATGGCAGATTAGAGGAGCCACTTTGCACCATCAAACCAGCCTAACTGGGCACTGCTGCCACCTTGGGTCTGGGAACCATCCTGCGTATCGTGGATTCGAAGGAGCCAGCCGGCCACTCCCATCCACAGGTCCCCAAACACAAACAACGGCGCTTTTCCCTGGAAAACAAAACTCGCCTGCCAACTTTTTGATGGCAGATTGCAGGAGCCACTTTGCAACATAAAACCAGCCCGGCTTGGCACTGGTCCCACCTTGGATCTCGGAACCATCCTGCCTATCGTGGATTTTCAGGGGCCAGCCGGCCACTCTCAGCCATGTACCCCCAAACAAAAACCACGGCCCTTTCCTCTGGCCAACAAAACTCAACTGACCCTCTTCTGGATGGCAAATTGCAGGAGCCACTTGCTACTACAAAACCAGCCCAACTTGGCACTGGTGCCACCTTGGCTCTGGGAACCATGCTACGTATCGTGGATTCTAATGAGCCAGCCGGCCACTCCCAGCCACAGGTGCCCAAAAAAAACCAAAGACCTTCTCTCTTGCAAACAAAAATCGGCTACCCCGCTTCTGGATGGCAGATTGCAGGAGACACTTTGCACCATCAAACCAGCCCGACTTGGCACTGGTGCCACCTTGGCTCTGGGAACCATGCTGCCTAGCGTGGATTTTCAGGAGCCAGCCGGCCACTCTCAGCCATAGGCCCTCAAGCACAAACCACGGCCCTTTTCTCAGGCAAACAAAACTCAACTGCCCCTCTTCTGGATGGCAAATTGCAGGACGCAATTGGTACTACAAAAACAGCCCAACTTGGCACTGGTGCCACCATGGGTCTGGTAACAATCGTGCCTATCGTAGCTTTTCAGGAGCCAGCCGGTCACACCCAGCCATAGGACCCCAGACAGAAACCTCGGCCCGTTTCCCTGGCAAACAAAAGTAAGCTACCCCGCTTCTGGATGGCAAATTGCAGGAGCCACTTTGCACCATCAAACTGGCCCGACTTGGCACTGGTGCCACCTCTGGTCTGGGAACCATCCTGCGTATCGTGGATTCAAATGAGCCAGCTGGCCACTCCCAGCCACAGGCACCCAAACACAAACAACGGCACTTTTCCCTGGAAAACAAAACTCGCCTGCCAACTTTTCGATGGCAGATTGCAGGAGACACTTTGCACCATCAAACCAGCCCGACTTGGCACTGGTGCCACCTTGGGTCTGGGAACCATGCTGCCTAGCGTGGATTTTCAGGAGCCAGCCGGCCACTCTCAGCCATATGCCCTCAAGCAGAAACCACGGCCCTTTACTCTGGCAAACAAAACTCAACTGCCCCTCTTATGGAGGGCAAATTGCAGGACGCACTTGGTACTACAAAAACAGCCCAACTTGGCACTGGTGCCACCTTGGGTCTGGGAACCATCCTGCGTATCGAGCATTTTAAGGAGCCAGCCGGCCACTCCCAGCCATATGCCCCCAAAAACGAACCACGGACTTGTTCTCTGGCAAACAAAAATCAGCTGCCCCGCGTTGGGATGGCAGATTGCAGGAGCCACTTTGCACCATCAAACCAGCCCGACTTGGCACTGGTGCCACCTTGGGTCTGGGAACCATTCTGCCTATCGTGGATTTTCAGGGGCCAGCCGGCCACTCTGAGCCGTAGGCCCCCAAACAAAATCACGGCCCTTTTCTCTGGCAAACAAAACTCAACTGCCCCTCTTCTGGATGGCAGATTGCAGGACGCACTTGGTACAATCAAACCAGCCCAACTTGGCACTGGTGCCACCTTGGGTCTGGGAACCATCCTGCGTATTGTGGATTGTCAGGAGCCAGCCGACCACTCTCGGCCACAGACCCCAATCAAAAACAACGGCCCGATTCACAGGCAAAAAAATCTCAGCTGCCCCACTTGTGGATGGGAGATTGCAGGAAGCGCTTGACACTGTCAAACCAGCCTAACTTGGCACTGGTGCCACCTTGGGTCTGGGAACGATGCTGCCTATCATGGAATTTAAGGAGCCAGCCGGCCACTCCCAGCCACAGGACCCAAACACATACCACAGCCCTTTTCTTTGGCAAACAAAACTCAGCTGCCCTGCTTTTGGATGGCAGATTGCAGGAGCCACTTGGTACTATCAAACCAGCCCAACTTGGCACTGGTGCCTCCATGGGTCTGGTCACCATCCTGCCTATCGTAGCTTTTCAGGAGCCAGCCGGTCAGTCCCAGCCATAGGCCCCAGACACAAAGCTCTGCCCGTTTCCCTGGCAAACAAAAGTAAGCTACCCCGCTTCTGGATGGCAGATTGCAGGAGACACTTTGCACCATCAAACCAGCCCGACTTGGCACTGGTGCCACCTCTGGTCTGGAAACCATCCTGCGTATCGTGGATTCGAAGGAGCCAGCTGGCCACTCCCAGCCACAGGCCCCCAAACACAAACAACGGCGCTTTTCCCTGGAAAACAAAACTCGCCTGCCAACTCTTTGATGGCAGATTGCAGGAGCCACTTGGTACTATCAAACCAGCCCAACTTGGCACTGGTCCCACCTTGGATCTCGGAACCATCCTGCCTATCGTGGATTTTCAGGGGCCAGCCGGCCACTCTCAGCCATGTACCCCCAAACAAAAACCACGGCACTTTCCTCTGGCCAACAAAACTCAACTGACCCTCTTCTGGATGGCAAATTGCAGGAGCCACTTGCTACTACAAAACCAGCCCAACTTGGCACTGGTGCCACCTTGGCTCTGGGAACCATGCTACGTATCGTGGATTCTAATGAGCCAGCCGGCCACTCCCAGCCACAGGCGCCCAAAAAAAACCAAAGACCTTCTCTCTTGCAAACAAAAATCGGCTACCCCGCTTCTGGATGGCAGATTGCAGGAGACACTTTGCACCATCAAACCAGCCCGACTTGGCACTGGTGCCACCTTGGGTCTGGGAACCATGCTGCCTAGCGTGGATTTTCAGGAGCCAGCCGGCCACTCTCAGCCATAGGCCCTCAAGCACAAACCACGGCCCTTTTCTCTGGCAAACAAAACTCAACTGCCCCTCTTCTGGATGGCAAATTGCAGGACGCAATTGGTACTACAAAAACAGCCCAACTTGGCACTGGTGCCACCATGGGTCTGGTAACAATCGTGCCTATCGTAGCTTTTCAGGAGCCAGCCGGTCACACCCAGCCATAGGACCCCAGACAGAAACCTCGGCCCGTTTCCCTGGCAAACAAAAGTAAGCTACCCCGCTTCTGGATGGCAAATTGCAGGAGCCACTTTGCACCATCAAACTGGCCCGACTTGGCACTGGTGCCACCTCTGGTCTGGGAACCATCCTGCGTATCGTGGATTCAAATGAGCCAGCTGGCCACTCCCAGCCACAGGCACCCAAACACAAACAACGGCACTTTTCCCTGGAAAACAAAACTCGCCTGCCAACATTTTGATGGCAGATTGCAGGAGCCACTTGGTACTATCAAACCAGCCCAACTTGGCACTGGTGCCACCATGGGTCTGGTCACCATCCTGCCTATCGTAGCTTTTCAGGGGCCAGCCAGCCAGCCCCAGGCACTGGCCCCCAGACAAAAATTTCGGCCCGTTTCCCTGGCAAACAAAAGTAAGCTGCCCCGCTTCTGGATGGCAGATTACAGGAGCCACTTTGCACCATCAAACAAGCCCAACTTGACACTGGTGCCACCTCTGGCCTGGGAACCATCCTGCGTATTGTGGACTCTAAGCAGCCACCCGGCCACTCCGAGCCTCAGGCCCCCAAACACAAACAACGACGCGTTTCCCCGGAAAACAAAACTCGCCTGCCAACATTTTGATGGCAGATTGCAGGAGCCACTTGGTACTATCAAACCAGCCCAACTTGGCACTGGTGCCACCATGGGTCTGGTCACCATCCTGCCTAGCATAGCTTTTCAGGAGCCAGGAGGCCACTCCGGGCAATAGACCCCCAGACTGAAACCTCGGCCCGTTTCCATGGAAAACAAAAGTAAGCTGCCCCGCTTCTGGATGGCAGATTGCAGGAGCCACTTGGTACTATCAAATTAGCCCAACTTGGCTCTGGTGCCACCATGGGTCTGGTAAACATCCTGCCTATCGTAGCTTTTCAGGAGCCAGCCAGTCACTCCCTGCCATAGGGCCCCAGACAAATACCTCGGCCCGTTTCCCTGGCAAACAAAAGTAAGCTGCCCCGCTTCTGGATGGCAGATTGCAGGAGCCACTTGGTACTATCAAACCAGCCCGACTTGGCACTGGTGCCACCTTGGATCTGGGAACCATGCTGCGTAACGTAGATTCTAAGACGACAGGCGGCCACTCCCAGCCACAGGCCCCCAAACACAAACAACGGCGCTTTTCCCTGGAAAACAAAACTCGCCTGCCAACTTTTTGATGGCAGATTGCAGGAGCCACTTGGTACTATCAAACCAGCCCAACTTGGCACTGCTGCTGCCATGGGTCTGGTAATCATCCTGCCTACTGTAGCTTTTCAGGAGCTAGCCGGTCACTCCCAGTCATAGGCCCCCAGAAAAAAACCTCGGCCCGTTTCCCTGGCAAACAAAAGTAAGCTGCCCCGCTTCTGGATGGCAGATTGCAGGAAACACTTGGTACTATCAAACCAGCCCGACTTGGCACTGGTGCCACCTTGGGTCTGGGAACCATCCTGCGTATCGTGGATTCTAAGGAGCCAGCCGGCCACTCCCAGCCACAGGACCCCAAACACAAACAACAGCGCTTTTCTCTGGCAAACAAAACTCAGTTGCCCTGCTTTTGGATGGCAGATTGCAGGAGCGACTTGGTACTATCAAACCATCCCAACTTGGCACTGGTGCCTCCATGGGTCTGGTAACCATCCTGCCTATTGTAGCTTTTCAGGAGCCAGCCGGTCACTCCCAGCCATAGGCCCCAGACACAAAGCTCTGCCCGTTTCCCTGGAAAACAAAAGTAAGCTGCCCCGCTTCTGGATGGCAGATTGCAGGAGCCACTTTGAAACATCAAACCAGCCCGACTTGGCACTGGTGCCACCTCTGGTCTGGGAACCATCCTGCCTATCGTGGATTCAAAGGAGCCAGCTGGCCACTCCCAGCTACAGGACCACAAACACAAACAACGGCGCTTTTCCCTGGAAAACAAAACTGGCCTGCCAAATTTTTGATGGCAGATTGTAGGAGCCACTTGGTACTATCAAACCAGCCCAACTTGGCACTGGTGCCACCATGGGTCTGGTCACCATCCTGCCTATCGTAGCTTTTCAGGAGCCAGCCGGTCACTCCCAGTCATAGGCCCCCAGACACAAAGCTCTGCCCGTTTCCCTGGCAAACAAAAGTAAGCTGCCCCGCTTCTGGATGGCAGATTGCAGGAGCTATTTATTACTATCAAACCAGCCCGCCTTGGCACTGGTGCCACCTCTGGTCTGGGAACCATCCTGCCTATCGTGGATTTTCAGGGGCCAGCCGGCCACTCTCAGCCATACGCCCCCAAACACAAACCACGGCCCTTTTCTCTGGCAAACAAAACTCAACTGCCCCTCTTCTGGATGGCAAATTGCAGGACGCACTTGGTACTACGAAAACAGCCCGACTTGGCACTGATGCCACCTTGGGTCAGGGAACCATCCTGCGTATCGAGCTTTTTAAGGAGCCAGCCGGCCACGCCCAGCCATATACCGCCAAAAAGAAACCACAGAACTTTTCTCCAGCAAACAAAAATCCGCTGCCCCGCGTCTGGATGGCAGATTGCAGGAGCCACTTTGCACCATCAAACCAGCCCGACTTGGCACTGGTGCCACCTTGGATCTGGGAACCATTCTGCCTATCGTGGATTTTCAGGGGCCAGCCGGCCTCTCTCAGTCATAGGCCCCCAAAAACAAACCACGGCACTTTACTCTGGTAAACAAAACTCAACTGCCCCTCTTCTGGATGGCAAATTGCAGGACGCACTTGGTACTACAAAAGCAGCCCGATTTGGCACTGGTGCCACCTTGGGTCTGGTAAACATCCTGCGTATGGTGCATTTTAAGGAGCCAGCTGGCCACTCCCAGCCATAGGCCCCCAGACAAATAATTCTGCTCGTTTCCCTGGCAAACAAAAGTAATCTACCCCGCTTCTGGATGGCAGATTGCAGGAGCCACTTTGCACCATCAAACCAGCCCAACTTGGCACTGGTGCCACCTTGGGTCTGGGAACCATCCTGCGTATCGTGGATTCTAAGGAGCCAGCCGGCCACTCCCAGCCACAGGCCCCCAAACACAAACAATGGCGCTTTTCCCTGGAAAACAAAACTCGCCTGCCAACTTTTTGATGGCAGATTGCAGGAGCCATTTGGTACTATCAAACCAGCCCAACTTGACACTGGTGCCTACATGGGTCTGGTCACCATCCTGCCTATCGTAGCTTTTCAGGACATCGCCGGTCACTCCCAGCCATAGGCCCCCAGACACAAACCTCGGCCCATTTCCCTGGCAAACAAAAGTAAGCTGCCCCGCTTCTGGATGGCAGAATGCCGGAACCACTTGTTATTATCAAACCAGCCCGACTTGGCACTGGTGCCACCTTGGGTCTGGGAACCATCCTGCGTATTGTGGATTCTAAGGAGGCAGCCGGCCACTCCCAGCCACAGGCCCCCAAACACAAACAACGGCGCTTTTCCCTGGAAAACAAAACTCGCCTGCCAACTCTTTGATGGCAGATTGCAGGAGCCACTTGGTACTATCAAACCAGCCCAACTTGGCAATGGTGCCACCATGGGTCTGGCCACCATCCTGCCTATCGTAGCTTTTCTGGACCTAGCCGGTCACTTCCAGCCATAGGCCGCCAGACACAAACCTCGGCCCGTTTCCCTGGCAAACACAAGTAAGCTGCCCCGCTTCTGGATGGCAGGTTGCAGGAGCCACTTGGTACTATCAAACCAGCCCGACTTGGCACTGGTGCCACCTTGGGTCTGGGAACCATGCTGCGTAACGTAGATTCTAAGGCGCCAGACGCCCACTCCCAGCCACAGGCCCCCAAACACAAACAACGGCGCTTTTCCCTCGAAAACAAAACTCGCCTGCCAACTTTTTGATGGCAGATTGCAGGAGCCACTTGGTACTATCAAACCAGCCCAACTTGGCACTGCTGCCACCATGGGTCTTGTCACCATCCTGCCTATCGTAGGTTTTCAGGAGCCAGCCGGTCACTCCCAGCCATAGGCCCCCAGATACAAAGCTCGGCCCGTTTCCCTGGCAAACAAAAGTAAGCTGCCGCGCTACTGGATGGCAGATTGCAGGAGCCACTTGGTACTATCAAACCAGCCCGACTTGGCACTGGTGCCACCTTGGCTCTGGGAACCATCCTGCCTATCGTGGATTTTCAGGGGCCAGCCGGCCACTCTCAGCCATATGCCCCCAAACACAAATCACGGCCCTTTTCTCTGGCAAACAAAACTCAACTGCCCCTCTTCTGGATGGCAAATTGCAGGATGCACTTGGTACTACGAAAACAGCCCGACTTGGCACTGATGCCACCTTGGGTCAGGGAACCATCCTGCGTATCGGGCTTTTTAAGGAGCCAGCCGGCCACCCCAGCCGTATACCCCCAAAAACAACCACGGAACTTTTCTTCAGCAAACAAAAATCTGCTGCCCCGCGTCTGGATGGCAGATTGCAGGAGCCACTTTGCACCATCAACCCAGCCCAACTTGGCACTGGTGCCACCTTGGATCTGGGAACCATTCTGCCTATCGTGGATTTTCAGGGGCCAGCCGGCCACTCTCAGCCATAGGCCACCAAACACAAACAACGGCCCTTTACTCTGGTAAACAAAACTCAACTGCCCCTCTTCTGGATGGCAAATTGCAGGACGCACTTGGTACTACAAAACCAGCCCTACTTGGCACTGGTGCCACCTTGGGTCTGGTCACCATACTGCCTATCGTAGCTTTTCAGGAGCCAGCCGGTCACTCCCAGCCATAGGCCCCCAGACACAAAGCTCTGCCCGTTTCCCTGGCAAACAAAACTCAACTGCCCCTCTTCTGGATGGCAGATTGCAGGAGCCACTTGGTACTATCAAACCAGCCCTACTTGGCACTGGTGCCACCTTAGGTCTGGGAAGCATGCTGCGTATCATGGATTTTCAGGAGCCAGCCCGCCACTGCAAGCTACAGGTCCCCAAACACAAACAACAGCCTTTTACTCTGGCAAACAAAACTCAACTGCCCCTCTTCTGGATGGCAAATTGCAGGACGCACTTGGTACTACGAAAACAGCCCGACTTGGCGCTGAAGCCACCTTGGGTCAGGGAACCATCCTGCGTATCGAGCTTTTTAAGGAGCCAGCCGGCGACGCCCAGGCATATACCGCCAAAAACAAACCACGGAACTTTTTTCCAGCAAACAAAAATCCGCTGCCCCGCGTCTGGATGGCAGATTGCAGGAGCCACTTTGCACCATGAAACCAGCCCAACTTGGCGCTGGTGCCACCTTGGGTCTGGGAACCATCCTGCGTATCGTGGATTCTAAGGAGCCAGCCGGCCACTCCCAGGCACAGGCCCCCAAACAAAAACAACGGCGCTTTTCCGTGGAAAACAAAACTCGCCTGCCAACTTTTTGATGGCAGATTGCAGGAGCCACTTGGTACTATCAAACCAGACCGACTTGGCACTGGTGCCACCTTGGCTCTGGGAACCATGCTGCGTAACGTAGATTCTAAGGCGCCAGGCGGCCACTCCCAGCCACAGGCCCCCAAACACAAACAACGGCGCTTTTCCCTGGAAAACAAAACTCGCCTGCCAACTTTTTGATGGCAGATTGCAGGAGCCACTTGGTACTATCAAACCAGCCCAACTTGGCTCTGGTGCCACCATGGGTCTGGTCACCATCCTGCCTATCGTAGCTTTTCAGGAGCCAGCCGGTCACTCCCAGCCATAGGCCCCCAGACAAAAACCTCGGCCCGTTTCCCTGGCAAACAAAAGTAAGCTGCCCCGCTTCTGGATGGCAGATTGCAGGAGTTATTTAGTACTATCAAACCAGCCAGACGTGGCACTGGTGCCACCTTGGATCTGGGAACCATCTTGCCTATCGTGGATTTTAAGGAGCCAGCCGGCCTCTCTCAGCCATATGCCCCCAAACACAAACCACGGCCCTTTTCTCTGGCAAACAAAACTCAACTGCCCCTCTTCTGGATGGCAGATTGCAGGAGCCACTTGGTACTATCAAACCAGCCCTACTTGGCACTGGTGCCACCTTGGGTCTGGGAAGCATGCTGCGTATCATGGATTTTCAGGAGCCAGCGCGCCACTGCAAGCTACAGGCCCCCAAACACAAACAACGGTGCTTTTCCCTGGAAAACAAAACTGGCCTGCCAACTTTTTGATGGCAGATTGCAGGAGCCACTTGGTACTATCAAACCAGCCCAACTTGGCACTGGTGCCACCATGGGTCTGGTCACCATCCTGCCTATGGTAGCTTTTCAGGAGCCAGCCGGTCACTCCCAGCCATAGGCCCCCAGCCACAAACCTCGGCCCGTTTCCCTGGCACACAAAAGTAAGCTACCCAGCTTCTGGATGGCAGATTGCAGGAGCAAATTCGCATCCTCAAACCAGCCCGACTTGGCACTGGTGCCACCTCTGGTCTGGGAACCATCCTGCGTATCGTAGCTTTTCAGGAGCCAGCCGGTCACTCCCAGCCATAGGCCCCCAGACACAAACCTCGGCCCGTTCCCCTGGCAAGCAAAATTAAGATACCCCGCTTCTGGATGGCAGATTGCAGGAGCCACATGGTACTATCAAACCAGCCCAACTTGGCACTTGTGCCACCTCTGGTCTGGGCACCATCCTGCCTATCGTAGCTTTTCAGGAGCCAGCCGGTCATTCCCAGCCACAGGCCCCCAAACACAAACAACGGCGCTTTTCCCTGGAAAATAAAACTGACCTGCCAACATTTGATGGCAGATTGCAGGAGACACTTTGCAACATAAAACCAGCCCGACTTGGAACTGGTGCCACCTTGGGTCTGGGAACCATCCTGCATATCGTGGATTCTAATTAGCCAGCCGGTCACTCCCAGCCACAGGCCCCCAAACACAAACAACGGTGCTTTTCCCAGGAAAATAAAAATCGCCTGCCATTTTTTTGATGGCAGATTGCAGGAGCCACTTGGTACTATCAAACCAGCCCAATTTGGCACTGGTGCCACCATGGGTCTGGTCACCATCCTGCCTATCGTAGCTTTTCAGGAGCCAGCCGGTCACTCCCAGCCATAGGCCGCCAGACACTAAGCTCGGCCCGTTTCCCTGGCAAACAAAAGTAAGCTGCCCCGTTTCTGGATGGCAGATTGCAGGAGCCACTTGGTACTATCAAACCAGCCCGACTTGGCACTGGTGCCACCTTGGGTCTGGGAACCATGCTGCGTAACGTAGATTCTAAGGCGCCAGCCGCCCGCTCCCAGCCACATGCCCCCAAAGACAAACAACGGCGCTTTTCCCTGGAAAACAAAACTCGCCTGCCAACTTTTTGATGGCAGATTGCAGGAGCCACTTGGTACTATCAAACCAGCCCAACTTGGCACTGGTGCCACCATGGGTCTGGTCACCATCCTGCCTATCGTAGCTTTTCAGGAGCCAGCCTGTCACTCCCAGCCATAGGCCCCCAGACACAAACCTCGGCCCGTTTCCCTGGCAAACAAAAGTAAGCTGCCCCACTTCTGGATGGCAGATTGCAGGAGCCACTTTGCACCATCAAACCAGCCCGACTTGGCACTGGTGCCACCTTGGGTCTGGGAACCATGCTGCGTAACGTAGATTCTAAGGCGCCAGCCGGCCACTCCCATCCACAGGCCCCCAAACACAAACAACGGCGCTTTTCCCTGGAAAACAAAACTCGCCTGCCAACTTTTTGATTGCAGATTGCAGGAGCCACTTGGTACTATCAAACCAGCCCGTCTTGGCACTGGTGCCACCTTGGCTCTGGGAACCATGGTGCGTAAGGTAGATTCTAAGATGCCAGGGGGCCACTCCCAGCCACAGGCCCCCAAACACAAACAACAGCGCTTTTCCCTGGAAAACAAAACTGGCCTGCCAAATTTTTGATGGCAGATTGCAGGAGCCACTTGGTACTATCAAACCAGCCCGTCTTGGCACTGGTGCCACCATGGGTCTGGTCACAATCCTGCCTAGCATAGCTTTTCAGGAGCCAGCCGGTCACTCCCTGCCATAGGCCCCCAGACACAAACCTCGGCCTGTTTCCCTGGCAAACAAAAGTAAGCTACCCCGCTTCTGGATGGCAGATTGCAGGAACCATTTTGCACCATCAAACTAGCCCGACTTGGCACTGGTGCCACCTCTGGTCTGGGAACCATGCTGCGTATCGTGGATTCTAAGGAGCCAGCCGGCCACTCCGAGCCATAGGCCCCCAAACACAAACAACGGCGCTTTTCCCTGGAAAACAAAACTCGCCTGCCAACTTTTTGATGGCAGATTGCAGGACCCACTTGGTACTATCAAACCAGCCCGTCTTTGCAGTGGTGCCACCTTGGAACTGGGAACCATGCTGCGTAACGTAGATTCTAAGACGCCAGGGGGCCACTCGCAGCCACAGGCCCCCAAACCAAAAACAACGGCGCTTTTCCCTGGAAAACAAAACTCGCCTGCCAACTTTTTGATGGCAGATTGCAGGAGCCACTTGGTACTATCAAACCAGCCCAACTTGGCACTGGTGCCACCATGGGTCTGGTCACCATCCTGCCTATCGTAGCTTTTCAGGAGCCAGCCGGTCACTCCCAGCCATAGGCCCCCAGACATAAAGCTCGGCCCGTTTCCCTGGCAAACAAAAGGAAGCTGCCCCGCGTTGGGATGGCAGATTGCAGGAGCTATTTATTACTATCAAACCAGTCCGACTTGGCAGTGATTCCACCTTGGCTCTGGGAACCATCCTGCCTATTGTGGATTTTGTGGGGTCAGCCGGCCACTCTCAGCCATATGCCCTCAAACAGAAACCACGGCCCTTTTCTCTGGCAAACAAAACTCAACTGCCCTTCTTCTGGACGGCAAATTGCAGGACGCACTTGGTACTACGAAAACAGCCCGACTTGGCACTGGTGCCACCTCTGGCCTGGGAACCATCCTGCGTATTGTGGATTCTAAGCAGCCACCCGGCCACTCCGAGCCACAGGCGCCCAAACACAAACAACGGCTCTTTTCCCTGGAAAACAAAACTCGCCTGCCAACTTTTTGATGGCAGATTGCAGGAGCCACTTGGTGCTATCAAACCAGCCCAACATGGCACTGGTGCCACCATGGGTCTTGTCACAATCCTGCCTATCGTAGCTTTTCAGGAGCCAGCCGGTCACTTCCAGCCATAGGCGCCCAGACACAAAACTCGGCCCATTTCCATGATAAATAAAAGTAAGCTGCCCCGCTTCTGCATGGCAGATTGCAGGAGCCACTTGGTACTATCAAATCAGCCCAACTTGGCACTGGTGCCACCATGGGTCTGGTAACCATCCTGCCTATGGTAGCTTTTCAGGAGCCAGCCGGTCAGTCCCAGCCATAGGCCCCAGACACAAACCTCTGCCCGATTCCCTGGCAAACAAAAGTAAGCTACCCGCTTCTGGATGGCAGATTGCAGGAGCCACTTTGAACCATCAAACTATCCCGACTTGGCACTGGTGCCACCTCTGGTCTGGGAACCATCCTGCGTATCGTGGATTCTAAGGAGCCAGCTGGCCAGTCCCAGCCACAGGCCCACAAACACAAACAACGGCGCTTTTCCCTGGAAAACAAAACTGGCCTGCCAACTTTTTGATGGCAGATTGCAGGAGCCACTTGGTACTATCAAACCAGCCCAACTTGGCACTGGTGCCACCATTGGTCTGGTCACCATCCTGCCTATCGTAGCTTTTCGGGAGCCAGCCGGTCACTCCCAGCCATAGGCCCCCAGACACAAACCTCGGCCCGTTTCCCTGGCAAACAAAAGTAAGCTGCCCCGCTTCTGGATGGCAGATTGCAGGAGCCACTTGGTACTATCAAACCAGCCCGACTTGGCACTGGTGCCTCCATTGGTCTGGTAACCATGCTGCCTAAAGTAGATTCTAAGGTGCCAGGCGGCCACTCCAAGCCACAGGCCGCCAAACACAAACAACGGCGCTTTTCCCTGGAAAACAAAACTCGCCTGCCAACTTTTGGATGGCAGATTGCAGGAGCCACTTGGTACTATCAAACCAGCCCAACTTGGCACTGGTGCCACCATGGGTCTTGTCACCATCCTGCCTATCGTAGCTTTTCAGGAGCCAGCCGGTCACTCCCAGCCATAGGCCGCCAGACACAAACCTCGGCCCGTTTCCCTGGCAAACAAAAGTAAGCTGCCCCGCTTCTGGATGGCAGATTGCAGGAACCACTTGGTACTATCAAACCAGCCCGACTTGGCACTGGTGCCACCTTGGCTCTGGGAACCATGCTGCGTAACATAGATTCTAACGCGCCAGGCGGCCACTCCCAACCACAGGCCCCCAAACACAAACAACGGCGCTTTTCCCTGGAAAACAAAACTCGCCTGCCAACTTTTTGATGGCAGATTGCAGGAGCCACTTGGTACTATCAAACCAGCCCAAATTGGCACTGGTGCCACCAAGGGTCTGGTCACCATCCTGCCTATCGTAGCTTTTCAGGAGCCAGCCGGTCACTCCCAGCCTTTTGCCCCCAGACAAAAACCTCGGCCCGTTTCCCTGGCAAACAAAAGTAAGCTGCCCCGCTTCTGGATGGCAGATTGCAGGAGCCACTTGGTACTATCAAACCAGCCTGACTTGGCACTGGTGCCTCCATGGGTCTGGTAACCATCCTGCCTATCGTAGCTTTTCAGGAGCCAGCCGATCAGTCCCAGCCATAGGCCCCAAACACAAATCTCTGCCCGTTTCCCCGGCAAACAAAAGTAAGCTACCCCGCTTCTGGATGGCAGATTGCAGGAGCCACTTTGAACCATCAAACCAGCCCGACTTGGCACTGGTGCCACCTCGGGTCTGGGAACCATCCTGCGTATCGTGGATTCTAAGGAGCCAGCCGGCCACTCCCAGCCACAGGCCCCCAAACACAAACAACGGCGCTTGTCCCTGGCAAACAAAACTCGCCTGCCAACTTTTTGATGGCAGATTGCAGGAGCCGCTTAGTATACTATCAAACCAGCCCAACTTGGCACTGGTGCCACCATGGGTCTGGTCACCATCCTGCCTATCGGAGCTTTTCAGGAGCCAGCCGGTCACTCCCAGCCATAGGCCCCCAGTCACAAACCTCAGCCCGCTTCCCTGGCAAAAAAAAGTAAGCTGCCCCGCTTCTGGATGGCAGATTGCAGGAGCCACTTGGTACTATCAAACCAGCCCGACTTGGCACTGGTGCCACCTTGGGTCTGGGAACCATGCTGCGTAACGTAGATTCTTAGGCGAAGGCGGACACTCCCAGCCACAGGCCCCCAAACACAAACAACGGCGCTTTACCCTGGAAAACAAAACTCGCCTGACAACTTTTTGATGGCAGATTGCAGGAGCCACTTGGTACTATCAAACCTGCCCAACTTGGCACTGCTGCCACCATGGGTCTGGTCACCATCCTGCCTATGGTAGCTTTTCAGGAGCCAGCCGGTCACTCCCAGCCATAGGCCCCCAGACACAAACCTCGGCCCGTTTCCCTGGCAAACAAAAGTAAGCTGCCCCGCTTCTAGATGGCAGATTGCAGGAGCCACTTGGTACTATCAAACCAGCCCGACTTGGCACTGGTGCCACCTTGGGTCTGGGAACCATGCTGCGTAACGTAGATTCTAAGGCGCCAGCCGGCCACTCCCAGCCGCAGGCCCCCAAACACAAACAACGGCGCTTTTCCCTGGAAAACAAAACTCGCCTGCCAACTTTTTGATGGCAGATTGCAGGAGCCACTTGGTACTATCAAACCAGCCCAACTTGGCACTGGTGCCACCATGGGTCTGGTCACCATCCTGCCTATCGTAGCTTTTCAGGAGCCAGACGGTCACTCCCAGCCATAGGCCCCCAGACACAAACCTCGGCCCGTTTCCCTGGCAAACAAAAGTAAGCTGCCCTGCTTCTGGATGGCAGATTGCAGGACGCACTTGGTACTATCAAACCAGCACAACTTGGCACTGGTGCCACCTTGGATCTGGGAACCATCCTGCCTATCGTGGATTTTCAGGGGCCAGCCGGCCACTCTCAGCCATAGGCCCCCAAACACAAACCACGGCACTTTACTCTGGTAAACAAAACTCAACTGCCCCTCTTCTGGATGGCAAATTGCAGGACGCACTTGGTACTACAAAACCAGCCCGACTTGGCACTGGTGCCACCTTGGGTCTGGTCACCATCCTGCGTATCGTGCATTTTAAGGAGCCAGTTGGCCACTCCAAGCCATAGGCCCCCAGACACAAAGCTCTGCCCGTTTCCCTGGCAAACAAAAGTAAGCTACCCCGCTTCTGGATGGCAAATTGCAGGAGCCACTTTGCACCATCAAACCAGCCCAACTTGGCACTGGTGCCACCTTGGCTCTGGGAACCATGCTGCGTATCGTGGATTCTAATGAGCCAGCCGGCCACTGCCAGCCACAGGCACCCAAAAAAAACCACGGACCTTTTCTCTTGCAAACAAAAATCGGCTACCCCGCTTCTGGATGGCAGATTGCAGGAGACACTTTGCACCATCAAACCAGCCCGATTTGGCACTGGTGCCACCTTGGGTCTGGGAACCATGCTGCCTAGCGTGGATTTTCAGGAGCCAGCCGGCCACTCTCAGCCATAGGCCCTCAAGCACAAACCACGGCCCTTTTCTCTGGCAAACAAAACTCAACTGCCCCTCTTCTGGAGGGCAAATTGCAGGACGCAATTGGTACTACAAAAACAGCCCAACTTGGCACTGGTGCCACCATGGGTCTGGTAACCATCCTGCCTATCGTAGTTTTCAGGAGCCAGCCGGTCACTCCCAGCCATAGGCCCCCAGACAAAAACCTCGGCCCGTTTCCCTGGCAAACAAAAGTAAGCTACCCCGCTTCTGGATGGCAAATTGCAGGAGCCACTTTCCGCCATCAAACTGGCCCGACTTGGCACTGGTGCCACCTCTGGTCTGGGAACCATCCTGCGTTTTGTGGATTCTAAGGAGCCAGCCGGCCACTCCCAGCCACAGGCCCACAACACAAACAAAGGCGCTTTTCCCTGGAAAACAAAACTCGCCTGCCAACTTTTTGATGGCAGATTGCAGGAGCCTGAAAACTACGATAGGCAGGATGGTGACCAGACCCATGGTGGCACCAGTGCCAAGTTGGGCTGGTTTGATAGTACAAAGCGCGTCCTGCAATGTGCCATCCAGAAGCGGGGCAGCTTACTTTTGTTTGCCAGGGAAACGGGCCGAGCTTTGTGTCTGGCGGCCTATGGCTGGGAGTGACCGTCTAGGTCGTGAAAAGCTACGATAGGCAGGATGGTGACCAGACCCATGGTGGCACCAGTGCCAAGTTGGGCTGATTTGATAGTACCAAGTGGCTCCTGCAATCTGCCATCAAAAATTTTGCAGGCGCGTTTTGTTTTCCGGGGAAAAGCGCCGTTGTTTTTGTTTGGGGCCCTGTGGCTGGGAGTGGCCCCCTTGCGTCTTGGAATTATCGATACGCAGGATGGTTCCCAGACCCAAGGTGGCACCAGTGCCAAGTTTGGCTGGTTTGATAGTACCAAGTGGCTCCTGCAATCTGCCATCCAGAAGCTGGGCAGCTTACTTTT
Source organism: Melospiza georgiana (assembly GCF_028018845.1). NCBI lineage: Eukaryota > Metazoa > Chordata > Aves > Passeriformes > Passerellidae > Melospiza > Melospiza georgiana. Next base: position 31,274,662 of record NC_080435.1, read on the forward strand.
GTTTGCCAGGGAAAAGGGCCGAGGTTTTTGTCTGGGGTTCTATGGCTGGGAGTGACCGGCTGGCTCCTGAAAAGCTACGATAGGCAGGATGGTTACCAGACCCATTGTTGCACCAGTGCCAAGTTGGGCTGCTTTGATAGTACCAAGTGGCTCCTGCAATCTGCCATCAAAATGTTGGCAGGCGAGTTTTGTTTTCCTGGGAAAATCGCCGTTGTTTGTGTTTGTGGGCCTGTGGCTGGGACTGGCCAGCCGGCTCCTTAGAATCCACGATACGCAGCATGGTTTCCAGAGCCAAGGTGGCACCAGTGCCAAATCGGGCTGGTTTAATGGTGCAAAGTGGCTCCTGCAATCTGCCATCCACAAGCGGGGTAGCTTACTTGTGTTTGCCAAGGAAACGGGCCGAGGTTTGTGTGTCGATGCCTATGGCTGGGAGTGACCGGCTGGCTCCTGAAAAGCTACGATAGGCAGGATGGTGACCAGACCCATGGTGGCACCAGAGCCAAGTTGGGCTGATTTGATTGTACCAAGTGGCTCCTGCACTCTGCCATCAAAAATCTAGCACGCGAGTTTTGTTTTCCAGGGAAAAGCGCCGTTGTTTGTGTTTGGGGTCGGGTGGCTCGGAGTGGCCGGCTGGCTAATTAGAATCCACGATACGCAGGATGGTTCCCAGACCCAAGGAGGCACCAGTGCCAATTCGGTCTAGTTTGATGGTGCAAAGTGGCTCCTGCAATCTGCCATCCAGAAGCGGGGTAGCTTACTTTTGTTTGCAAGGGAAACGGGCCGAGGTTTTTGTCTGTGGGCCTAAGGCTGGGAGTGACCGACTGGCTCCTGAAAAGCTACGATAGGCAGGATGGTTACCAGACCCATGGTGGCACCAGTGCCAAGTTGGGCTGGTTTGATAGTACCAAGTGGCTCCTGCAATCTGCCATCAAAATGTTGGCAGGCGAGTTTTGTTTTCCAGGGAAAAGCGTCGTTGTTTGTGTTTGGCGGCATGTGGCTTGGAGTGGCCAGCTGGCTCCTTAGAATCCACGATACGCAGCATCGTTCCCAGAGCCAAGGTGGCACCAGTGCCAAGTCGGGCTGGTTTGATGGTGCAAAGTAGTTCCTGCAATCTGCCATCCAGAAGCGGGGTAGCTTACTTGTGTTTGCCAAGGAAACGTGCCGATGTTTGTATCTCGAGGCCTATGGCTGGGACTGACCGGCTGTCTCCTGAAAAGCTATGATAGGCAGGATGGTGACCAGACCCATGGTGGCACCAGTGCCAAGTTGGGCTGATTTGATAGTACCAAGTGGCTCCTGCAATCTGCCATCAAAAAGTTGGCAGGCGAGTTTAGTTTTCCAGGGAAAAGCGCCGTTGTTTGTGTTTGGGGTCCTGTGGCTGGGAGTGGCCGGTTGACTAATTAGAATCCACGATACGCAGGATGGTTCCCAGACCAGAGGTGGCACCAGTGCCAAGTCGGGCTAGTTTGATGGTGCAAAGTGGCTCCTGCAATCTGCCATCCAGAAGCGCGGTAGCTTACTTTTGTTTGCCAGGGAAACGGGCCGAGCTTTGTGTCTGGCGGCCTATGGCTGGGAGTGACCGGCTGGCTCCTGAAAAGCTACGATAGGCAGGATGGTTAACAGACCCATGGTGGCACCAGTGCCAAGTTGGGCTGGTTTGATAGTACCAAGTGGCTCCTGCAATCTGCCATCAAAAAGTTGGCAGGCGAGTTTTGTTTTCCAGGGAAAAGCGCCGTTGTTTTTGGTTTGGGGGCCTGTGGCTGCGAGTGGCCCCCTGGCGTCTTAGAATCCACGTTACGCAGCATGGTTCCCAGTTCCAAGGTGGCACCACTGCAAAGACGGGCTGGTTTGATAGTACCAAGTGGCTCCTGCAATCTGCCATCAAAAAGTTGGCAGGCGAGTTTTGTTTTCCAGGGAAAAGCGCCGTTGTTTGTGTTTGGGGTCGGGTGGCTCGGAGTGGCCGGCTGGCTAATTAGAATCCACGATACGCAGGATGGTTCCCAGACCCAAGGAGGCACCAGTGCCAATTCGGTCTAGTTTGATGGTGCAAAGTGGCTCCTGCAATCTGCCATCCAGAAGCGGGGTAGCTTACTTTTGTTTGCAAGGGAAACGAACCGAGGTTTTTGTCTGTGGGCCTAAGGCTGGGAGTGACCGACTGGCTCCTGAAAAGCTACGATAGGCAGGATGGTTACCAGACCCATGGTGGCACCAGTGCCAAGTTGGGCTGGTTTGATAGTACCAAGTGGCTCCTGCAATCTGCCATCAAAATGTTGGCAGGCGAGTTTTGTTTTCCAGGGAAAAGCGTCGTTGTTTGTGTTTGGCGGCATGTGGCTTGGAGTGGCCAGCTGGCTCCTTAGAATCCACGATACGCAGCATCGTTCCCAGAGCCAAGGTGGCACCAGTGCCAAGTCGGGCTGGTTTGATGGTGCAAAGTAGTTCCTGCAATCTGCCATCCAGAAGCGGGGTAGCTTACTTGTGTTTGCCAAGGAAACGTGCCGATGTTTGTGTCTCGAGGCCTATGGCTGGGACTGACCGGCTGTCTCCTGAAAAGCTATGATAGGCAGGATGGTGACCAGACCCATGGTGGCACCAGTGCCAAGTTGGGCTGATTTGATAGTACCAAGTGGCTCCTGCAATCTGCCATCAAAAAGTTGGCAGGCGAGTTTTGTTTTCCAGGGAAAAGCGCCGTTGTTTGTGTTTGGGGTCCTGTGGTTGGGAGTGGCCGGCTGACTAATTAGAATCCACGATACGCAGGATGGTTCCCAGACCAGAGGTGGCACCAGTGCCAAGTCGGGCTAGTTTGATGGTGCAAAGTGGCTCCTGCAATCTGCCATCCAGAAGCGCGGTAGCTTACTTTTGTTTGCCAGGGAAACGGGCCGAGCTTTGTGTCTGGCGGCCTATGGCTGGGAGTGACCGGCTGGCTCCTGAAAAGCTACGATAGGCAGGATGGTTAACAGATCCATGGTGGCACCAGTGCCAAGTTGGGCTGGTTTGATAGTACCAAGTGGCTCCTGCAATCTGCCATCAAAAAGTTGGCAGGCGAGTTTTGTTTTCCAGGGAAAAGCGCCGTTGTTTTTGGTTTGGGGGCCTGTGGCTGCGAGTGGCCCCCTGGCGTCTTAGAATCTACGTTACGCAGCATGGTTCCCAGTTCCAAGGTGGCACCACTGCAAAGACGGGCTGGTTTGATGGTGCAAAGTGGCTCCTGCAATCTGCCATCCAGAAGTGGGGCAGCTTACTTTTGTTTGCCAGGGAAACGGGCCGAGGTTTGTGTCTGGGGGCCTATGGCTGGGAGTGACAGGCTGGCTCCTGAAAAGCTACGATAGGCAGGATGGTGACCAGACCCATGGTGGCACCAGTGCCAAGTTGGGCTGGTTTGATAGTACCAAGTGGCTCCTGCAATCTGCCATCAAAAAGTTGGCAGGCGAGTTTTGTTTTCCAGGGAAAAGCGCCGTTGTTTGTCTTTGGGGGCATGTGGCTGGGAGCGGGCGGCTGGCGCCTTAGAATCTACGTTACGCAGCATGGTTCCCAGACCCAAGGTGGCACCAGTGCCAAGTCGGGCTGGTTTGATAGTACCAAGTGGCTCCTGCAATCTGCCATCCAGAAACGGGGCAGCTTACTTTTGTTTGCCAGGGAAACGGGCCGAGCTTTGTGTCTGGCGGCCTATGGCTGGGAGTGACCGGCTGGCTCCTGAAAAGCTACGATAGGCAGGATGGTGACCAGACCCATGGTGGCACCAGTGCCAAATTGGGCTGGTTTGATAGTACCAAGTGGCTCCTGCAATCTGCCATCAAAAAAATGGCAGGCGATTTTTGTTTTCCAGGGAAAAGCACCGTTGTTTGTGTTTGGGGGCCTGTGGCTGGGAGTGACCGGCTGGCTAATTAGAATCCACGATATGCAGGATGGTTCCCAGACCCAAGGTGGCACCAGTTCCAAGTCGGGCTGGTTTTATGTTGCAAAGTGTCTCCTGCAATCTGCCATCAAATGTTGGCAGGTCAGTTTTATTTTCCAGGGAAAAGCGCCGTTGTTTGTGTTTGGGGGCCTGTGGCTGGGAATGACCGGCTGGCTCCTGAAAAGCTACGATAGGCAGGATGGTGCCCAGACCAGAGGTGGCACAAGTGCCAAGTTGGGCTGGTTTGATAGTACCATGTGGCTCCTGCAATCTGCCATCCAGAAGCGGGGTATCTTAATTTTGCTTGCCAGGGGAACGGGCCGAGGTTTGTGTCTGGGGGCCTATGGCTGGGAGTGACCGGCTGGCTCCTGAAAAGCTACGATAGGCAGTATGGTGACCAGACCCAAGGTGGCACCAGTGCCAAGTCGGGCTGGTTTTGTAGTACCAAGTGCGTCCTTCAATTTGCCATCCAGAAGAGGGGCAGTGGAGTTTTGTTTACCAGAGTAAAGGGCCGTGGTTTGTGTTTGGTGGCCTATGGCTGAGAGTGGCCGGCTGGCCCCTGAAAATCCACGATAGGCAGAATGGTTCCCAGAGCCAAGGTGGCACCAGTGCGAAGTTGGGCTGGGTTGATGGTGCAAAGTGGCTCCTGCAATCTGCCATCCAGACGCGGGGCAGCAGATTTTTGTTTGCTGGAGAAAAGTTCCGTGGTTTTTTTTGGGGGTATATGGCTGGGCGTGGCCGGCTGGCTCCTTAAAAAGCACGATACGCAGGATGGTTCCCTGACCCAAGGTGGCATCAGTGCCAAGTCGGGCGGTTTTCGTAGTACTAAGTGCGTCCTGCAATTTGCCATCCAGAAGAGGGGCAGTTGAGTTTTGTTTGCCAGAGAAAAGGGCCGTGGTTTGTGTTTGGGGGCATATGGCTGAGAGTGGCCGGCTGGCCCCTGAAAATCCACGATAGGCAGGATGGTTCCCAGAGCCAAGGTGGCACCAGTGCCAAGTCGGGCTGGTTTGATAGTACCAAGTGGTTCCTGCAATCTGCCATCCAGAAGCGGGGCAGCTTACTTTTGTTTGCCAGGGAAACGGGCAGAGATTTGTGTCTGGCGGCCTATGGCTGGGAGTTACCGGCTGGCTCCTGAAAAGCTACGATAGGCAGGATGGTGACCAGACCCATGGTGGCACCAGTGCCAAGTTGGGCTGGTTTGATAGTACCAAGTGGTTTCTGCCATCTGCCATCAAAAAGTTGGCAGGCCAGTTTTGCTTTCCAGGGAAAAGCGCCGTTGTTTGTGTTTGGGGGCCTGTGGCTGGGAGTGGCCAGCTGGCTCCTTAGAATCCACGATACGCAGGATGGTTCCCAGACCCAAGGTGGCACCAGTGCCAAGTCGGGCTGGTTTGATGGTTCAAAGTGGCTCCTCCAATCTGCCATCCAGAAGCGGGGCAGCGTACATTTATTTGCCAGGGAAACGGGCCGAGGTTTGTGTGTGGGGGTCTATGGCTGGGAATGACCGGCTGGCTCCTGAAAAGCTACGATAGGCAGGATGGTGACCAGACCCAAGGTGGCACCAGCGCCAAGTCGGGCTGGTTTGATGGTTCAAAGTGGCTCCTGCAATCTGCCATCCAGAAGCGGGGCAGCTTACTTTTATTTGCCAGGGAAACGGGCAGAGCTTTGTGTCTGGGGGTCTATGGCTGGGAATGACCGGCTGGCTAATTAGAATCCACGATACGCAGGATGGTTCCCAGACCCAAGGTGGCACCAGTGCCAAGTCGGGCTGGTTTGATAGTACCAAGTGCGTCCTGCAATCTGCCATCCAGAAGCGGGGTAGCTTACTTTTGTTTGCCAGGGAAACGGGCCAAGGTTTTTGTCTGGGGGGGTATGGCTGGGAGTGACCGGCTGGCTCCTGAAAATCCACGATAGGCAGGATGGTTCCCAGATCCAACGTGGCAGCAGTGCCATGTCGGGCTGGTTTTATGTTGCAAAGTGTCTCCTGCAATCTGCCATCAAATGTTGGCAGGTCAGTTTTATTTTCCAGGGAAAAGCGCCGTTGTTTGTGTTTGGGGGCCTGTGGCTGGGAATGACCGGCTGGCTCCTGAAAAGCTACGATAGGCAGGATGGTGCCCAGACCAGAGGTGGCACAAGTGCCAAGTTGGGCTGGTTTGATAGTACCATGTGGCTCCTGCAATTTGCCATCCAGAAGCGGGGTATCTTAATTTTGCTTGCCAGGGGAACGGGCCGAGGTTTGTGTCTGGGGGCCTATAGCTGGGAGTGACCGGCTGGCTCCTGAAAAGCTACGATAGGCAGGATGGTGACCAGACCCATGGTGGCAGCAGTGCCAAGTTGGGCTGGTTTGATAGTACCAAGTGGCTCCTGCAATCTGTCATCAAAAAGTTGGCAGGCCAGTTTTGTTTTCCAGGGAAAAGCGCCGTTGTTTGTGTTTGGGGGCCTGTGGCTGGGAGTGGACGGCTGGCTCCTTAGAATCCACGATACGCAGGATGGTTCCCAGACCAGAGGTGGCACCAGTGCCAAGTCGGGCTGGTTTGATGGTGCAAAGTGGCTCCTGCAATCTGCCATCCAGAAGCGGGGTAGCTTAATTTTGTTTGCCAGGGAAACGGGCCGAGGTTTGTGTCTCGGGGCCTATGGCTGGGAGTGACCGGCTGGCTCCTGAAAAGCTACGATAGGCAGGATGGTGACCAGACCCATGGTGGCACCAGTGCCAAGTTGGGCTGGTTCGATAGTACCAAGTGGCTCCTGCAATCTGCCATCAAAAAGGTGGCAGGTGAGTTTTGTTTTCCATGGAAAAGCGCCTTTGTTTGTGTTTGGGGGCCTGTGGCTGGGAGTGGCCGGCCGGATCATTAGAACACACGATACGCAGGATGGTTCCCAGACCAGAGGTGGCACCAGTGCCAAGTTGGGCTGGTTTGATAGTACCAAGTGGTTCCTGCAATCTGCCATCCAGAAGCGGGGCAGCTTACTTTTGTTTGCCAGGGAAACGGGCAGAGCTTTGTGTCTGGCGGCCTATGGCTGGGAGTTACCAGCTGGCTCCTGAAAAGCTACGATAGGCAGGATGGTGACCAGACCCATGGTGGCACCAGTGCCAAGTTGGGCTGGTTTGATAGTACCAAGTGGTTTCTGCAATCTGCCATCAAAAAGTTGGCAGGCGAGTTTAGTTTTCCAGGGAAAAGCGCCGTTGTTTGTTTTTGGGGGTCTGTGGCTGGGAGTGACCGGCTGGCTAATTAGAATCCACGATACGCAGGATGGTTCCCAGACCCAAGGTGGCACCAGTGCCAAGTTGGGCTGGTTTGATAGTACCAAGTGCGTCCTGCAATCTGCCATCCAGAAGCGGGGTAGCTTACTTTTGTTTGCCAGGGAAACGGGCCGAGGTTTTTGTCTGGGGGGCTATGGCTGGGAGTGACCGGCTGGCTCCTGAAAAGCTACGATAGGCAGGATGGTGACCAGACCCATGGTGGCACCAGTGCCAAGTTGGGCTGGTTTGATAGTACCAAGTGGCTCCTGCAATCTGCCATCAAAAAGTTGGCAGGCGAGTTTTGTTTTCGAGGGAAAAGCGCCATTGTTTTTGTTTGGGGGCTTGTGGCTGGGAGTGGCCGGCTGGCTCCGTAGAATCCACGATACGCAGCATGGTTCCCAGACCCAAGGTGGCACCAGTGCCAAGTTGGGCTGGTTTGATGGTTCAAAGTGGCTCCTCCAATCTGCCATCCAGAAGCGGGGCAGCTTACATTTATTTGCCAGGGAAACGGGCCGAGGTTTGTGTGTGGGGGTCTATGGCTGGGAATGACCGGCTGGCTCCTGAAAAGCTACGATAGGCAGGATGGTGACCAGACCCAAGGTGGCACCAGTGCCAAGTCGGGCTGGTTTGATGGTTCAAAGTGGCTCCTGCAATCTGCCATCCAGAAGCGGGGTAGCTTACTTTTATTTGCCAGGGAAACGGGCCGAGGTTTGTGTCTGGGGGTCTATGGCTGGGAATGACCGGCTGGCTCCTGAAAAGCTACGATAGGCAGGATGGTGACCAGACCCATGGTGGCACCAGTGCCAAGTTGGGCTGGTTTGATAGTACCAAGTGGCTCCTGCAATCTGCCATCAAAAAGTTGGCAGGCGAGTTTTGTTTTCCAGGGAAAAGCGCCGTTGTTTTTCTTTGGGGGCCTGTGGCTGGGAGTGGCCGGTGGGCTGCATAGAATCCACGATACGCAGGAGCGTTCCCAGGCCAGAGGTGGCACCAGTGCAAAGTTGGGTTAGTTTGATGGTGCAAAGTGGATCCTGCAATCTGCCATCATAAAGCTGGCAGGCGAGTTTGATTTTCCAGGGAAAAGCGCTGTTGTTTGTGTTTGGGGCATGTGGCTGGGAGTGTCCGACTGGGTCCTGAAAATCCACGATAGGCGGGATGGTTCCCAGATCCAACGTGGCAGCAGTGCCAAGTCGGGCTGGTTTTATGTTGCAAAGTGTCTCCTGCAATCTACCATCAAATGTTGGCAGGCCAGTTTTGTTTTCCAGGGAAAAGCGCCGTTGTTTGTGTCTGGGGGCCTGTGGCTGGGAATGACCGGCTGGCTCCTGAAAAGCTACGATAGGCAGGATGGTGCTCAGACCAGAGGTGGCACAAGTGCCAAGTTGGGCTGGTTTGATAGTACCATGTGGCTCCTGCAATCTGCCATCCAGAAGCGGGGTATCTTAATTTTGTTTGCCAGGGAAACGGGCCGAGGTTTGTGTCTGGGGGCCTATGGCTGGGAGTGACCGGCTGGCTCCTGAAAAGCTACGATAGGCAGTATGGTGACCAGACCCAAGGTGGCACCAGTGCTAAGTCGGGCTGGTTTTGTAGTACCAAGTGCGTCCTTCAATTTGCCCTCCAGAAGCGGGGTAGCTTACTTTTGTTTGCCAGGGAAACGGGCCAAAATTTTTTCTGGGCGCCCATGGCTGCGAGTGACCGGCTGGCTCCTGAAAAGCTATGATAGGCAGGATGGTGACCAGACCCAAGGTGGCACCAGTGCCAAGTTGGGCTGGGTTGATGGTGCAAAGTGGCTCCTGCAATCTGCCATCCAGACGCGGGGCAGCAGATTTTTGTTTGCTGAAGAAAAGTTCCGTGGTTGTTTTTGGGGGTATACGGCTGGGCGTGGCCGGCTGGCTCCTTAAAAAGCCCGATACGCAGGATGGTTCCCTGACCCAAGGTGGCATCAGTGCCAAGTCGGGCTGTTTTCATAGTACCAAGTGCGTCCTGCAATTTGCCATCCAGAAGAGGGGCAGTTGAGTTTTGTTTGCCAGAGAAAAGGGCCGTGGTTTGTGTTTGGGGGCATATGGCTGAGAGTGGCCGGCTGGCCCCTGAAAATCCACGATAGGCAGGATGGTTCCCAGAGCCAAGGTGGCACCAGTGCCAAGTCGGGCTGGTTTGATAGTACCAAGTGGCTCCTGCAATCTGCCATCCAGTAGCGCGGCAGCTTACTTTTGTTTGCCAGGGAAACGGGCCGAGCTTTGTGTCTGGGGGCCTATGGCTGGGAGTGACCGGCTGGCTCCTGAAAAGCTACGATAGGCAGTATGGTGACCAGACCCAAGGTGGCACCAGTGCCAAGTAGGGCTGGTTTTGTAGTACCAAGTGCGTCCTGCAATTTGCCATCCAGAAGAGGGGCAGTTGAGTTTTGTTTACCAGAGTAAAGGGCCGTTGTTTGTGTTTGGTGGCCTATGGCTGAGAGTGGCCGGCTGGCCCCTGAAAATCCACGATAGGCAGAATGGTTCCCAGATCCAAGGTGGCACCAGTGCCAAGTTGGGCTGGGTTGATGGTGCAAAGTGGCTCCTGCAATCTGCCATCCAGACGCGGGGCAGCAGATTTTTGTTTGCTGAAGAAAAGTTCCGTGGTTGTTTTTGGGGGTATACGGCTGGGCGTGGCCGGCTGGCTCCTTAAAAAGCCCGATACGCAGGATGGTTCCCTGACCCAAGGTGGCATCAGTGCCAAGTCGGGCTGTTTTCGTAGTACCAAGTGCGTCCTGCAATTTGCCTTCCAGAAGAGGGGCAGTTGAGTTTTGTTTGCCAGAGAAAAGGGCCGTGGTTTGTGTTTGGGGGCATATGGCTGAGAGTGGCCGGCTGGCCCCTGAAAATCCACGATAGGCAGGATGGTTCCTAGAGCTAAGGTGGCACCAGTGCCAAGTCGGGCTGGTTTGATAGTACCAAGTGGCTCCTGCAATCTGCCATCCAGTAGCGCGGCAGCTTACTTTTGTTTGCCAGGGAAACGGGCCGAGCTTTGTGTCTGGGGGCCTATGGCTGGGAGTGACCGGCTGGCTCCTGAAAAGCTACGATAGGCAGGATGGTGACAAGACCCATGGTGGCAGCAGTGCCAAGTTGGGCTGGTTTGATAGTACCAAGTGGCTCCTGCAATCTGCCATCAAAAAGTTGGCAGGCGAGTTTTGTTTTCGAGGGAAAAGCGCCGTTGTTTGTGTTTGGGGGCCTGTGGCTGGGAGTGGGCATCTGGCGCCTTAGAATCTACGTTACGCAGCATGGTTCCCAGACCCAAGGTGGCACCAGTGCCAAGTCGGGCTGGTTTGATAGTACCAAGTGGCTCCTGCAACCTGCCATCCAGAAGCGGGGCAGCTTACTTGTGTTTGCCAGGGAAACGGGCCGAGGTTTGTGTCTGGCGGCCTATGGCTGGAAGTGACCGGCTAGGTCCAGAAAAGCTACGATAGGCAGGATGTTTACCAGACCCATGGTGGCACCATTGCCAAGTTGGGCTGGTTTGATAGTACCAAGTGGCTCCTGCAATCTGCCATCAAAGAGTTGGCAGGCGAGTTTTGTTTTCCAGGGAAAAGCGCCGTTGTTTGTGTTTTGGGGCCTGTGGCTGGGAGTGGCCGGCTGCCTCCTTAGAATCCACAATACGCAGGATGGTTCCCAGACCCAAGGTGGCACCAGTGCCAAGTCGGGCTGGTTTGATAATACCAAGTGGTTCCGGCATTCTGCCATCCAGAAGCGGGGCAGCTTACTTTTGTTTGCCAGGGAAATGGGCCGAGGTTTGTGTCTGGGGGCCTATGGCTGGGAGTGACCGGCTATGTCCTGAAAAGCTACGATAGGCAGGATGGTGACCAGACCCATGTAGGCACCAGTGCCAAGTTGGGCTGGTTTGATAGTACCAAATGGCTCCTGCAATCTGCCATCAAAAAGTTGGCAGGCGAGTTTTGTTTTCCAGGGAAAAGCGCCATTGTTTGTGTTTGGGGGCCTGTGGCTGGGAGTGGCCGGCTGGCTCCTTAGAATCCACGATACGCAGGATGGTTCCCAGACCCAAGGTGGCACCAGTGCCAAGTTGGGCTGGTTTGATGGTGCAAAGTGGCTCCTGCAATCTGCCATCCAGAAGCGGGGTAGATTACTTTTGTTTGCCAGGGAAACGAGCAGAATTTTTTGTCTGGGGGCCTATGGCTGGGAGTGGCCAGCTGGCTCCTTAAAATGCACCATACGCAGGATGTTTACCAGACCCAAGGTGGCACCAGTGCCAAATCGGGCTGCTTTTGTAGTACCAAGTGCGTCCTGCAATTTGCCATCCAGAAGAGGGGCAGTTGAGTTTTGTTTACCAGAGTAAAGTGCCGTGGTTTGTTTTTGGGGGCCTATGGCTGAGAGTGGCCGGCTGGCCCCTGAAAATCCACGATAGGCAGAATGGTTCCCAGATCCAAGGTGGCACCAGTGCCAAGTCGGGCTCGTTTGATGGTGCAAAGTGGCTCCTGCAATCTGCCATCCAGACGCGGGGCAGCGGATTTTTGTTTGCTGGAGAAAAGTTCTGTGGTTTCTTTTTGGCGGTATATGGCTGGGCGTGGCCGGCTGGCTCCTTAAAAAGCTCGATACGCAGGATGGTTCCCTGACCCAAGGTGGCATCAGTGCCAAGTCGGGCTGTTTTCGTAGTACCAAGTGCGTCCTGCAATTTGCCATCCAGAAGAGGGGCAGTTGAGTTTTGTTTGCCAGAGAAAAGGGCCGTGGTTTGTGTTTGGGGGCGTATGGCTGAGAGTGGCCGGCTGGCCCCTGAAAATCCACGATAGGCAGGATGGTTCCCAGACCAGAGGTGGCACCAGTGCCAAGTCGGGCTGGTTTGATAGTAATAAATAGCTCCTGCAATCTGCCATCCAGAAGCGGGGCAGCTTACTTTTGTTTGCCAGGGAAACGGGCAGAGCTTTGTGTCTGGGGGCCTATGACTGGGAGTGACCGGCTGGCTCCTGAAAAGCTACGATAGGCAGGATGGTGACCAGACCCATGGTGGCACCAGTGCCAAGTTGGGCTGGTTTGATAGTACCAAGTGGCTCCTACAATCTGCCATCAAAAATTTGGCAGGCCAGTTTTGTTTTCCAGGGAAAAGCGCCGTTGTTTGTGTTTGTGGTCCTGTAGCTGGGAGTGGCCAGCTGGCTCCTTTGAATCCACGATAGGCAGGATGGTTCCCAGACCAGAGGTGGCACCAGTGCCAAGTCGGGCTGGTTTGATGTTTCAAAGTGGCTCCTGCAATCTGCCATCCAGAAGCGGGGCAGCTTACTTTTGTTTTCCAGGGAAACGGGCAGAGCTTTGTGTCTGGGGCCTATGGCTGGGAGTGACCGGCTGGCTCCTGAAAAGCTACAATAGGCAGGATGGTTACCAGACCCATGGAGGCACCAGTGCCAAGTTGGGCTGGTTTGATAGTACCAAGTGGCTCCTGCAATCTGCCATCCAAAAGCAGGGCAACTGAGTTTTGTTTGCCAGAGAAAAGCGCTGTTGTTTGTGTTTGGGGTCCTGTGGCTGGGAGTGGCCGGCTGGCTCCTTAGAATCCACGATACGCAGGATGGTTCCCAGACCCAAGGTGGCACCAGTGCCAAGTCGAGCTGGTTTGATAGTACCAAGTGTTTCCTGCAATCTGCCATCCAGAAGCGGGGCAGCTTACTTTTGTTTGCCAGGGAAACGGGCCGAGGTTTTTTTCTGGGGGCCTATGACTGGGAGTGACCGGCTGGCTCCTGAAAAGCTACAGTAGGCAGGATGATTACCAGACCCATGGTAGCAGCAGTGCCAAGTTGGGCTGGTTTGATAGTACCAAGTGGCTCCTGCAATCTGCCATCAAAAAGTTGGCAGGCGAGTTTTGTTTTCCAGGGAAAAGCGCCGTTGTTTGTGTTTGGGGCCCTGTGGCTGGGAGTGGCCGCCTGTCGTCTTAGAATCTACGTTACGCAGCATGGTTCCCAGATCCAAGGTGGCACCAGTGCCAAGTCGGGCTGGTTTGATAGTACCAAGTGGCTCCTGCAATCTGCCATCCAGAAGCGGGGCAGCTTACTTTTGTTTGCCAGGGAAACGGGCCGAGGTATTTGTCTGGGGCCCTATGGCAGGGAGTGACTGGCTGGCTCCTGAAAAGCTACGATAGGCAGGATGTTTACCAGACCCATGGTGGCACCAGAGCCAAGTTGGGCTAATTTGATAGTACCAAGTGGCTCCTGCAATCTGCCATCCAGAAGCGGGGCAGCTTACTTTTGTTTTCCATGGAAACGGGCCGAGGTTTCTGTCTGGGGGTCTATGGCTGGGAGTGGCCTCCTGGCTCCTGAAAAGCTATGCTAGGCAGGATGGTGACCAGACCCATGGTGGCACCAGTGCCAAGTTGGGCTGGTTTGATAGTACCAAGTGGCTCCTGCAATCTGCCATCAAAATGTTGGCAGGCGAGTTTTGTTTTCCGGGGAAACGCGTCGTTGTTTGTGTTTGGGAGCCTGAGGCTCGGAGTGGCCGGGTGGCTGCTTAGAGTCCACAATACGCAGGATGGTTCCCAGGCCAGAGGTGGCACCAGTGTCAAGTCTGGCTGGTTTGATGATGCCAATTTGCTCCTGCAATCTGCCATCCAGAAGCGGGGTAGCTTACTTTTGTGTGCCAGGGAAACGGGCCGAGGTTTGTGGCTGGGGGCCTATGGCTGGGAGTGACCGGCTGGCTCCTGAAAAGCTACGATAGGCAGGATGGTGACCAGACCCATGGTGGCACCAGTGCCAAGTTGGGCTGGTTTGATAGTACCAAGTGGCTCCTGCAATCTGCCATCAAAAAGTTGCCAGGCCAGTTTTGTTTTCCAGGGAAAAGCACCGTTGTTTGTGTTTGGGGGCCTGTGGCTGGGAGTGGCCAGCTGGCTACTTAGAATCCACGATAGGCAGGATGGTTCCCAGACCCAAGTTGGCACCAGTGCCAAGTCGGGCTGGTTTGATAGTACCAAGTGGCTCCTGTAATCTGCCATCCAGAAGCGGGGCAGCTTACTTTTGTTTGCCAGAGAAAAAGGCTGTTGTTTGTGTTTGGGGGCCTGTAGCTTGGAGTGGCGGGCTGGCTCCTGAAAATCCATGATACGCAGCATGCTTCCCAGACCCAAGGTGGCACCAGTGCCAAGTAGGGCTGGTTTGATAGTACCAAGTGGCTCCTGCAATCTGCCATCCAGAAGAGGGGCAGTTGAGTTTTGTTTGCCAGAGAAAAGGGCCGTGGTTTGTGTTTGGGGGCATATGGCTGAGAGAGGCCGGCTGGCTCCTTAAAATCCACGATAGGCAAGATGGTTCCCAGATCCAAGGTGGCACCAGTGCCACGTCTGGCTGGTTTGATAGTACTAAATAACTCCTGCAATCTGCCATCCAGAAGCGGGGCAGCTTACTTTTGTTTGCCAGGGAAACGGGCCGAGGTTTTTGTCTGGGGCCCTACGGCTGGGAGTGACCGGCTGGCTCCTGAAAAGCTACGATAGGCAGGATGGTGACCAGACCCATGGTGGCACAAGAGCCAAGTTGGGCTGGTTTGATAGTACCAAGTGGCTCCTGCAATCTGCCATCAAAAAGTTGCCAGGCCAGTTTTGTTTTCCAGGGAAAAGCGCCGTTGTTTGTGTTTGGGGGCCTGTGGCTGGGAGTGGCCGCCTGGCGCCTTAGAATCTACGTTATGCAGCATGGTTCCCAGAGCCAAGGTGGCACCAGTGCCAAGTCGGGCTGGTTTGATAGTACCATGTGGCTCCTGCAATCTGCCATCAAAAAGTTGGCAGGCGAGTTTTGTTTTCCAGGGAAAAGCGCCGTTGTTTTTGTTTGGGGGCCTGTGCCTGGGAGTGGCCGGCTGGCTCCTTAGAATCCACGATACGCAGGGTGGTTCCCAGACCCAAGGTGGCACCAGTGCCAAGTTGGGCTGGTTTGATGGTGCAAAGTGGCTCCTGCAATCTGCCATCCAGAAGCGGGGTAGCTTACTTTTGTTTGCCAGGGAAACGGGCAGAGCTTTGTGTCTGGGGCCCTACGGCTGGGAGTGACCGACTGGCTCCTGAAATGCTACGATAGGCAGGATGGTGACCAGACCCATAGTGGCAGCAGTGCCAAGTTGGGCTGGTTTGATTGCACCAAGTGGCTCCTGCACTCTGCCATCAAAAATCTAGCAGGCGAGTTTTGTTTTCCAGGGAAAAGCGCCGTTGTTTGTGATTGGGGGCCTGTGGCTGGGAGTGGCCGCCTGGCTCCTTAGAACCCACGATACGCAGGATGGTTCCCAGACCAGAGGTGGCACCAGTGCCAAGTCGGGCTGGTTTGAGGATGCCAATTTGCTCCTGCAATCTGCCATCCAGAAGCTGGGTAGCTTACTTTTGTGTGCCAGGGAAACGGGCCGAGGTTTGTGGCTGGGGGCCTATGGCTGGGAGTGACCGGCTGGCTCCTGAAAAGCTACCATAGGCAGGATGGTGACCAGACCCATGGTGGCACCAGTGCCAAGTTGGGCTGGTTTGATAGTACCAAGTGGCTCCTGCAATCTGCCATCAAAAAGTTGGCAGGCCAGTTTTGTTTTCCAGGGAAAAGCACCGTTGTTTGTGTTTGGGGGCCTGTAGCTTGCAGTGGCGCGCTGGCTCCTGAAAATCCATGATACGCAGCATGCTTCCCAGACCCAAGGTGGCACCAGTGCCAAGTAGGGCTGGTTTGATAGTACCAAGTGGCTCCTGCAATCTGCCATCCAGAAGAGGGGCAGTTGAGTTTTGTTTGCCAGAGAAAAGGGCCGTGGTTTGTGTTTGGGGGCATATGGCTGAGAGAGGCCGGCTGGCTCCTTAAAATCCACGATAGGCAAGATGGTTCCCAGATCCAAGGTGGCACCAGTGCCACGTCTGGCTGGTTTGATAGTACTAAATAACTCCTGCAATCTGCCATCCAGAAGCGGGGCAGCTTACTTTTGTTTGCCAGGGAAACGGGCCGAGGTTTTTGTCTGGGGGCCTATGGCTGGGAGTGACCGGCTGGCTCCTGAAAAGCTACGATAGGCAGGATGGTGACCAGACCCATGGTGGCACCAGAGCCAAGTTGGGCTGGTTTGATAGTACCAAGTGGCTCCTGCAATCTGCCATCAAAAAGTTGGCAGGCGAGTTTTGTTTTCCAGGGAAAAGCGCCGTTGTTTGTGTTTGGGGGCCTGTGGCTGGGAGTGGCCGCCTGGCGCCTTAGAATCTACGTTACGCAGCATGGTTCCCAGAGCCAAGGTGGCACCAGTGCCAAGTCGGTCTGGTTTGATAGTACCAAGTGGCTCCTGCAATCTGCCATCAAAAAGTTGGCAGGCGAGTTTTGTTTTCCACGGAAAAGTGCCGTTGTTTTTGTTTGGGGGCCTGTGCCTGGGAGTGGCCGGCTTGCTCCTTAGAATCCACGATACGCAGGATGGTTCCCAGACCCAAGGTGGCACCAGCGCCAAGTTGGGCTGGTTTCATGGTGCAAAGTGGCTCCTGCAATCTGCCATCCAGACGCGGGGCAGCGGATTTTTGTTTGCTGGAAAAAAGTTCCGTGGTTTGTTTTTGGCGGTATATGGCTGGGCGTCGCCGGCTGGCTCCTTAAAAAGCTCGATACGCAGGATGGTTCCCTGACCCAAGGTGGCTTCAGCGCCAAGTCGGGCTGTTTTCGTAGTACCAAGTGCGTCCTGCAATTTGCCATCCAGAAGAGGGGCAGTTGAGTTTTGTTTGCCAGAGTAAAAGGCTGTTGTTTGTGTTTGGGGGCCTGTAGCTTGCAGTGGCGGGCTGGCTCCTGAAAATCCATGATACGCAGCATGCTTCCCAGACCCAAGGTGGCACCAGTGCCAAGTAGGGCTGGTTTGATAGTACCAAGTGGCTCCTGCAATCTGCCATCCAGAAGAGGGGCAGTTGAGTTTTGTTTGCCAGGGAAACGGGCCGAGCTTTGTGTCTGGGGGCCTATGGCTGGGAGTGACCGGCTGGCTCCTGAAAAGCTACGATAGGCAGTATGGTGACCAGACCCAAGGTGGCACCAGTGCCAAGTAGGGCTGGTTTTGTAGTACCAAGTGCGTCCTGCAATATGCCATCCAGAAGAGGGGCAGTTGAGTTTTGTTTACCAGAGTAAAGGGCCGTTGTTTGTGTTTGGTGGCCTATGGCTGAGAGTGGCCGGCTGGCCCCTGAAAATCCACGATAGGCAGAATGGTTCCCAGATCCAAGGTGGCACCAGTGCCAAGTCGGGCTGGTTGATGGTGCAAAGTGGCTCCTGCAATCTGCCATCCAGACGCGGGGCAGCAGATTTTTGTTTGCTGAAGAAAAGTTCCGTGGTTGTTTTTGGGGGTATACGGCTGGGGTGGCCGGCTGGCTCCTTAAAAAGCCCGATACGCAGGATGGTTCCCTGACCCAAGGTGGCATCAGTGCCAAGTCAGGCTGTTTTCGTAGTACCAAGTGCGTCCTGCAATTTGCCATCCAGAAGAGGGGCAGTTGAGTTTTGTTTGCCAGAGAAAAGGGCCGTGGTTTGTGTTTGGGGGCATATGGCTGAGAGTGGCCGGCTGGCCCCTGAAAATCCACGATAGGCAGGATGGTTCCCAGAGCCAAGGTGGCACCAGTGCCAAGTCGGGCTGGTTTGATAGTACCAAGTGGCTCCTGCAATCTGCCATCCAGTAGCGCGGCAGCTTACTTTTGTTTGCCAGGGAAACGGGCCGAGCTTTGTATCTGGGGGCCTATGGCTGGGAGTGACCGGCTGGCTCCTGAAAAGCTACGATAGGCAGGATGGTGACAAGACCCATCGTGGCAGCAGTGCCAAGTTGGGCTGGTTTGATAGTACCAAGTGGCTCCTGCAATCTGCCATCAAAAAGTTGGCAGGCGAGTTTTGTTTTCGAGGGAAAAGCGCCGTTGTTTGTGTTTGGGGGCCTGTGGCTGGGAGTGGGCGTCTGGCGCCTTAGAATCTACGTTACGCAGCATGGTTCCCAGACCCAAGGTGGCACCAGTGCCAAGTCGGGCTGGTTTGATAGTACCAAGTGGCTCCTGCAACCTGCCATCCAGAAGCGGGGCAGCTTACTTGTGTTTGCCAGGGAAACGGGCCGAGGTTTGTGTCTGGCGGCCTATGGCTGGAAGTGACCGGCTAGGTCCAGAAAAGCTACGATAGGCAGGATGGTGGCCAGACCCATGGTGGCACCATTGCCAAGTTGGGCTGGTTTGATAGTACCAAGTGGCTCCTGCAATCTGCCATCAAAGAGTTGGCAGGCGAGTTTTGTTTTCCAAGGAAAAGCGCCGTTGTTTGTGTTTGGGGGCCTGTGGCTGGGAGTGGCCGACTGCCTCCTTAGAATCCACAATACGCAGGATGGTTCCCAGACCCAAGGTGGCACCAGTGCCAAGTCGGGCTGGTTTGATAATAACAAGTGGTTCCGGCATTCTACCATCCAGAAGCGGGGCAGCTTACTTTTGTTTGCCAGGGAAATGGGCCGAGGTTTGTGTCTGGGGGCCTATGGCTGGGAGTGACCGGCTATGTCCTGAAAAGCTACGATAGGCAGGATGGTGACCAGACCCATGGTGGCACCAGTGCCAAGTTGGGCTGGTTTGATAGTACCAAATGGCTCCTGCAATCTGCCATCAAAAAGTTGGCAGGCGAGTTTTGTTTTCCAGGGAAAAGCGCCATTGTTTGTGTTTGGGGGCCTGTGGCTGGGAGTGGCCGGCTGGCTCCTTAGAATCCACGATACGCAGGATGGTTCCCAGACCCAAGGTGGCACCAGTGCCAAGTTGGGCTGGTTTGATGGTGCAAAGTGGCTCCTGCAATCTGCCATCCAGAAGCGGGGTAGATTACTTTTGTTTGCCAGGGAAACGAGCAGAATTATTTGTCTGGGGGCCTATGGCTGGGAGTGGCCAGCTGGCTCCTTAAAATGCACCATACGAAGGATGTTTACCAGACCCAAGGTGGCACCAGTGCCAAATCGGGCTGCTTTTGTAGTACCAAGTGCGTCCTGCAATTTGCCATCCAGAAGAGGGGCAGTTGAGTTTTGTTTACCAGAGTAAAGTGCCGTGGTTTGTTTTTGGGGGCCTATGGCTGAGAGTGGCCGGCTGGCCCCTGAAAATCCACGATAGGCAGAATGGTTCCCAGATCCAAGGTGGCACCAGTGCCAAGTCGGGCTCGTTTGATGGTGCAAAGTGGCTCCTGCAATCTGCCATCCAGACGCGGGGCAGCAGATTTTTGTTTGCTGGAGAAAAGTTCTGTGGTTTCTTTTTGGCGGTATATGGCTGGGCGTGGCCGGCTGGCTCCTTAAAAAGCTCGATACGCAGGATGGTTCCCTGACCCAAGGTGGCATCAGTGCCAAGTCGGGCTGTTTTCGTAGTACCAAGTGCGTCCTGCAATTTGCCATCCAGAAGAGGGGCAGTTGAGTTTTGTTTGCCAGAGAAAAGGGCCGTGGTTTGTGTTTGGGGGCCTGTGGCTGAGAGTGGCCGGCTGGCCCCTGAAAATCCACGATAGGCAGGATGGTTCCCAGACCAGAGGTGGCACCAGTGCCAAGGCGGGCTGGTTTGATAGTAATAAATAGCTCCTGCAATCTGCCATCCAGAAGCGGGGCAGCTTACTTTTGTTTGCCAGGGAAACGGGCAGAGCTTTGTGTCTGGGGGCCTATGACTGGGAGTGACCGGCTGGCTCCTGAAAAGCTACGATAGGCAGGATGGTGACCAGACCCATGGAGGCACCAGTGCCAAGTTGGGCTGGTTTGATAGTACCAAGTGGCTCCTACAATCTGCCATCAAAAATTTGGCAGGCCAGTTTTGTTTTCCAGGGAAAAGCGCCGTTGTTTGTGTTTGTGGTCCTGTAGCTGGGAGTGGCCAGCTGGCTCCTTTGAATCCACGATAGGCAGGATGGTTCTCAGACCAGAGGTGGCACCAGTGCCAAGTCGGGCTGGTTTGATGTTTCAAAGTGGCTCCTGCAATCTGCCATCCAGAAGCGGGGCAGCTTACTTTTGTTTTCCAGGGAAACGGGCAGAGCTTTGTGTCTGGGGCCTATGGCTGGGAGTGACCGGCTGGCTCCTGAAAAGCTCAATAGGCAGGATGGTTACCAGACCCATGGAGGCACCAGTGCCAAGTTGGGATGGTTTGATAGTACCAAGTCGCTCCTGCAATCTGCCATCCAAAAGCAGGGCAACTGAGTTTTGTTTGCCAGAGAAAAGCGCTGTTGTTTGTGTTTGGGGTCCTGTGGCTGGGAGTGGCCGGCTGGCTCCTTAGAATCCACGATACGCAGGATGGTTCCCAGACCCAAGGTGGCACCAGTGCCAAGTCGGGCTGGTTTGATAGTACCAAGTGTTTCCTGCAATCTGCCATCCAGAAGCGGGGCAGCTTACTTTTGTTTGCCAGGGAAACGGGCCGAGGTTTTTTTCTGGGGGCCTATGACTGGGAGTGACCGGCTAGCTCCTGAAAAGCTACAGTAGGCAGGAAGATTACCAGACCCATGGTGGCACCAGAGCCAAGTTGGGCTGGTTTGATAGTACCAAGTGGCTCCTGCAATCTGCCATCAAAAAGTTGGCAGGCGAGTTTTGTTTTCCAGGGAAAAGCGCCGTTGTTTGTGTTTGGGGGCCTGTGGCTGGGAGTGGCCGCCTGGCGCCTTAGAATCTACGTTACGCAGCATGGTTCCCAGAGCCAAGGTGGCACCAGTGCCAAGTTGGGCTGGTTTGATAGTACCAAGTGGCTCCTGCAATCTGCCATCAAAAAGTTGGCAGGCGAGTTTTGTTTTCCACAGAAAAACCGCCGTTGTTTTTGTTTGGGGGCCTGTGCCTGGGAGTGGCCGGCTGGCTCCTTAGAATCCACGATACGCAGGATGGTTCCCAGACCCAAGGTGGCACCAGCGCCAAGTTGGGCTGGTTTCATGGTGCAAAGTGGCTCCTGCAATCTGCCATCCAGACGCGGGGCAGCCGATTTTTGTTTCCTGGAAAAAAGTTCCGTGGTTTGTTTTTGGCAGTATATGGCTGGGCGTCGCCGGCTGGCTCCTTAAAAAGCTCGATACGCAGGATGGTTCCCTGACCCAAGGTGGCTTCAGCGCCAAGTCGGGCTGTTTTCGTAGTACCAAGTGCGTCCTGCAATTTGCCATCCAGAAGAGGGGCAGTTGAGTTTTGTTTGCCAGAGTAAAAGGCTGTTGTTTGTGTTTGGGGGCCTGTAGCTTGCAGGGGCGGCCTGGCTCCTGAAAATCCATGATACGCAGCATGCTTCCCAGACCCAAGGTGGCACCAGTGCCAAGTAGGGCTGGTTTGATAGTACCAAGTGGCTCCTGCAATCTGCCATCCAGAAGAGGGGCAGTTGAGTTTTGTTTGCCAGGGAAACGGGCCGAGGTTTTTTCTGGGGGCCTATGGCTGGGAGTGACCGGCTGGCTCCTGAAAAGCTACGATAGGCAGGATGGTGACCAGACCCATGGTGGCACCAGTGCCAAGTTGGGCTGGTTTGATAGTACCAAGTGGCTCCTGCAATCTGCCATCAAAGAGTTGGCAGGCGAGTTTTGTTTTCCAGGGAAAAGCGCCGTTGTTTGTGTTTGGGGGCCTGTGGCTGGGAGTGGCCAGCTGGCTCCTAAGAATCCACGATACGCAGGATGGTTTCCAGACCAGAGGTGGCACCAGTGCCAAGTCGGGCTGGTTTGATGGTGCAAAGTGTCTCCTGCAATCTGCCATCCAGAAGCGGGGTAGCTTACTTTTGTTTGCCAGGGAAACGGGCAGAGCTTTGTGTCTGGGGCCTATGGCTGGGACTGACCGGCTGGCTCCTGAAAAGCTACGATAGTCAGGATGGTGACCAGACCCATGGAGGCACCAGTGCCAAGTTGGGCTGGTTTGATAGTACCAAGTGGCTCCTGCAATCTGCCATCCAAAAGCAGGGCAGCTGAGTTTTGTTTGCCAAAGAAAAGGGCTGTGGTATGTGTTTGGGTCCTGTGGCTGGGAGTGGCCGGCTGGCTCCTTAAATTCCATGATAGGCAGCATCCTTCCCAGACCCAAGGTGGCACCAGTGCCAAGTTAGGCTGGTTTGACAGTGTCAAGCGCTTCCTGCAATCTCCCATCCACAAGTGGGGCAGCTGAGATTTTTTTGCCTGTGAATCGGGCCGTTGTTTTTGATTGGGGTCTGTGGCCGAGAGTGGTCGGCTGGCTCCTGACAATCCACAATACGCAGGATGGTTCCCAGACCCAAGGTGGCACCAGTGCCAAGTTGGGCTGGTTTGATTGTACCAAGTGCGTCCTGCAATCTGCCATCCAGAAGAGGGGCAGTTGAGTTTTGTTTGCCAGAGAAAAGGGCCGTGGTTTTTGTTTGGGGGCCTATGGCTCAGAGTGGCCGGCTGGCCCCTGAAAATCCACGATAGGCAGAATGGTTCCCAGACCCAAGGTGGCACCAGTGCCAAGTTGGGCTGGTTTGATAGTACCAAGTGGCTCCTGCAATCTGCCATCCCAACGCGGGGCAGCTGATTTTTGTTTGCCAGAGAACAAGTCCGTGGTTCGTTTTTGGGGGCATATGGCTGGGAGTGGCCGGCTGGCTCCTTAAAATGCTCGATACGCAGGATGGTTCCCAGACCCAAGGTGGCACCAGTGCCAAGTTGGGCTGTTTTTGTAGTACCAAGTGCGTCCTGCAATTTGCCCTCCATAAGAGGGGCAGTTGAGTTTTGTTTGCCAGAGAAAAGGGCCGTGGTTTCTGCTTGAGGGCATATGGCTGAGAGTGGCCGGCTGGCTCCTGAAAATCCACGCTAGGCAGCATGGTTCCCAGACCCAAGGTGGCACCAGTGCCAAGTCGGGCTGGTTTGATGGTTCAAAGTGTCTCCTACAATCTGCCATCCAGAAACGGGGTAGCCGATTTTTGTTTGCAAGAGAAAAGTCTTTGGTTTTTTTTGGGCGCCTGTGGCTGGGAGTGGCCGGCTGGCTCATTAGAATCCACGATACGCAGCATGGTTCCCAGAGCCAAGGTGGCACCAGTGCCAAGTTGGGCTGGTTTTGTAGTAGCAAGTGGCTCCTGCAATTTGCCCTCCAGAAGAGGGGCAGTTGAGTTTTGTTTGCCAGAGGAAAAGGCCGTGGTTTTTGTTTTGGGGTACATGGCTGAGAGTGGCCGGCTGGCCCCTGAAAATCCACGATAGGCAGGATGGTTCGGAGATCCAAGGTGGAACCAGTGCCGAGTCGGGCTGGTTTTATGTTGCAAAGTGTCTCCTGCAATCTGCCTTCGAAAAGTTGGCAGGCGAGTTTTGTTTTCCAGGGAAAAGTGCCGTTGTTTGTGTTTGGGTGCCTGTGGCTGGGAGTGGCCAGCTGGCTCATTTGAATCCACGATACGCAGGATGGTTCCCAGACCAGAGGTGGCACCAGTGCCAAGTCGGGCCAGTTTGATGGTGCAAAGTGGCTCCTGCAATTTGCCATCCAGAAGCGGGGTAGCTTACTTTTGTTTGCCAGGGAAACGGGCCGAGGTTTCTGTCTGGGGTCCTATGGCTGGGTGTGACCGGCTGGCTCCTGAAAAGCTACGATAGGCACGATTGTTACCAGACCCATGGTGGCACCAGTGCCAAGTTGGGCTGTTTTTGTAGTACCAATTGCGTCCTGCAATTTGCCATCCAGAAGAGGGGCAGTTGAGTTTTGTTTGCCAGAGAAAAGGGCCGTGGTTTGTGCTTGAGGGCCTATGGCTGAGAGTGGCCGGCTGGCTCCTGAAAATCCACGCTAGGCAGCATGGTTCCCAGACCCAAGGTGGCACCAGTGCCAAGTCGGGCTGGTTTGATGGTGCAAAGTGTCTCCTGCAATCTGCCATCCAGAAGCGGGGTAGCCGATTTTTGTTTGCAAGAGAGAAGGTCTTTGGTTTTTTATGGGCGCCTGTGGCTGGGAGTGGCCGGCTGGCTCATTAGAATCCACGATACGTAGCATGGTTCCCAGAGCCAAGGTGGCACCAGTGCCAAGTTGGGCTGGTTTTGTAGTAGCAAGTGGCTCCTGCAATTTGCCATCCAGAAGAGGGTCAGTTGAGTTTTGTTGGCCAGAGGAAAGTGCCGTGGTTTTTGTTTGGGGGTACATGGCTGAGAGTGGCCGGCTGGCCCCTGAAAATCCACGATAGGCAGGATGGTTCCGAGATCCAAGGTGGGACCAGTGCCAAGTTGGGCTGGTTTGATAGTACCAAGTGGCTCCTGCAATCTGCCATCAAAAAGTTGGCAGGCGAGTTTTGTTTTCCAGGGAAAAGCGCCGTTGTTTGTGTTTGGGGGCCTGTGGCTGGGAGTGGCCAGCTGGCTCCTAAGAATCCACGATACGCAGGATGGTTTCCAGACCAGAGGTGGCACCAGTGCCAAGTCGGGCTGGTTTGATGGTGCAAAGTGTCTCCTGCAATCTGCCATCCAGAAGCGGGGTAGCTTACTTTTGTTTGCCAGGGAAATGGGCAGAGCTTTGTGTCTGGGGCCTATGGCTGGGACTGACCGGCTGGCTCCTGAAAAGCTACGATAGGCAGGATGGTGACCAGACCCATGGAGGCACCAGTGCCAAGTTGGGCTGGTTTGATAGTACCAAGTGGCTCCTGCAATCTGCCATCCAAAAGCAGGGCAGCTGAGTTTTGTTTGCCAAAGAAAAGGGCTGTGGTATGTGTTTGGGTCCTGTGGCTGGGAGTGGCCGGCTGGCTCCTTAAATTCCATGATAGGCAGCATCGTTCCCAGACCCAAGGTGGCACCAGTGCCAAGTTAGGCTGGTTTGACAGTGTCAAGCGCTTCCTGCAATCTCCCATCCACAAGTGGGGCAGCTGAGATTTTTTTGCCTGTGAATCGGGCCGTTGTTTTTGATTGGGGTCTGTGGCCGAGAGTGGTCGGCTGGCTCCTGACAATCCACAATACGCAGGATGGTTCCCAGACCCAAGGTGGCACCAGTGCCAAGTTGGGCTGGTTTGATTGTACCAAGTGCGTCCTGCAATCTGCCATCCAGAAGAGGGGCAGTTGAGTTTTGTTTGCCAGAGAAAAGGGCCGTGGTTTTTGTTTGGGGGCCTATGGCTCAGAGTGGCCGGCTGGCCCCTGAAAATCCACGATAGGCAGAATGGTTCCCAGACCCAAGGTGGCACCAGTGCCAAGTCGGGCTGGTTTGATGGTGCAAAGTGGCTCCTGCAATCTGCCATCCCAACGCGGGGCAGCTGATTTTTGTTTGCCAGAGAACAAGTCCGTGGTTCGTTTTTGGGGGCATATGGCTGGGAGTGGCCGGCTGGCTCCTTAAAATGCTCGATACGCAGGATGGTTCCCAGACCCAAGGTGGCACCAGTGCCAAGTTGGGCTGTTTTTGTAGTACCAAGTGGCTCCTGCAATTTGCCCTCCATAAGAGGGGCAGTTGAGTTTTGTTTGCCAGAGAAAAGGGCCGTGGTTTCTGCTTGAGGGCATATGGCTGAGAGTGGCCGGCTGGCTCCTGAAAATCCACGCTAGGCAGCATGGTTCCCAGACCCAAGGTGGCACCAGTGCCAAGTCGGGCTGGTTTGATGGTGCAAAGTGTCTCCTGCAATCTGCCATCCAGAAACGGGGTAGCCGATTTTTGTTTGCAAGAGAAAAGTCTTTGGTTTTTTTTGGGCGCCTGTGGCTGGGAGTGGCCGGCTGGCTCATTAGAATCCACGATACGCAGCATGGTTCCCAGAGCCAAGGTGGCACCAGTGCCAAGTTGGGCTGGTTTTGTAGTAGCAAGTGGCTCCTGCAATTTGCCCTCCAGAAGAGGGGCAGTTGAGTTTTGTTTGCCAGAGGAAAAGGCCGTGGTTTTTGTTTTGGGGTACATGGCTGAGAGTGGCCGGCTGGCCCCTGAAAATCCACGATAGGCAGGATGGTTCGGAGATCCAAGGTGGAACCAGTGCCGAGTCGGGCTGGTTTTATGTTGCAAAGTGTCTCCTGCAATCTGCCTTCGAAAAGTTGGCAGGCGAGTTTTGTTTTCCAGGGAAAAGTGCCGTTGTTTGTGTTTGGGTGCCTGTGGCTGGGAGTGGCCAGCTGGCTCATTTGAATCCACGATACGCAGGATGGTTCCCAGACCAGAGGTGGCACCAGTGCCAAGTCGGGCCAGTTTGATGGTGCAAAGTGGCTCCTGCAATTTGCCATCCAGAAGCGGGGTAGCTTACTTTTGTTTGCCAGGGAAACGGGCCGAGGTTTCTGTCTGGGGTCCTATGGCTGGGTGTGACCGGCTGGCTCCTGAAAAGCTACGATAGGCACGATTGTTACCAGACCCATGGTGGCACCAGTGCCAAGTTGGGCTGTTTTTGTAGTACCAATTGCGTCCTGCAATTTGCCATCCAGAAGAGGGGCAGTTGAGTTTTGTTTGCCAGAGAAAAGGGCCGTGGTTTGTGCTTGAGGGCCTATGGCTGAGAGTGGCCGGCTGGCTCCTGAAAATCCACGCTAGGCAGCATGGTTCCCAGACCCAAGGTGGCACCAGTGCCAAGTCGGGCTGGTTTGATGGTGCAAAGTGTCTCCTGCAATCTGCCATCCAGAAGCGGGGTAGCCGATTTTTGTTTGCAAGAGAGAAGGTCTTTGGTTTTTTTTGGGCGCCTGTGGCTGGGAGTGGCCGGCTGGCTCATTAGAATCCACGATACGTAGCATGGTTCCCAGAGCCAAGGTGGCACCAGTGCCAAGTTGGGCTGGTTTTGTAGTAGCAAGTGGCTCCTGCAATTTGACATCCAGAAGAGGGTCAGTTGAGTTTTGTTGGCCAGAGGAAAGTGCCGTGGTTTTTGTTTGGGGGTACATGGCTGAGAGTGGCCGGCTGGCCCCTGAAAATCCACGATAGGCAGGATGGTTCCGAGATCCAAGGTGGGACCAGTGCCAAGCCGGGCTGGTTTTATGTTGCAAAGTGGCTCCTGCAATCTGCCATCAAAAAGTTGGCAGGCGAGTTTTGTTTTCCAGGGAAAAGCGCCGTTGTTTGTGTTTGGGGACCTGTGGCTGGGAGTGGCCGGCTGGCTCCTTAGAATCCACGATACGCAGGATGGTTCCCAGACCCAAGGTGGCAGCAGTGCCCAGTTAGGCTGGTTTGATGGTGCAAAGTGGCTCCTCTAATCTGCCATCCAGAAGCGGGGTAGCTTACTTTTGTTTGCCAGGGAAACGGGCAGAGCTTTGTGTCTGGGGGCCTATGGCTTGGAGTGGCCAACTGGCTCCTTAAAATGCACGATACGCAGGATGGTGACCAGACCCAAGGTGGCACCAGTGCCAAGTCGGGCTGGTTTTGTAGTGCCAAGTGCGTCCTGCAATTTGCCATCCAGAAGAGGGGCAGTTGAGTTTTGTTTACCAGAGTAAAGTGCCGTGGTTTGTGTTTGGGGGCCTATGGCTGAGAGTGGCCGGCTGGCCCCTGAAAATCAACGATAGGCAGGATGGTTCCCAGATCCATGGTGGCACCAGTGCCAAGTCGGGCTTGTTTGATGGTGCAAAGTGGCTCCTGCAATCTGCCATCCAGACGCGGGGCAGCGAATTTTTGTTTGCTGGAGAAAAGTTCCGTGGTTTGTTTTTGTCGGTATATGGATGGGCGTGGCCGGCTGTCTCCTTAAAAAGCTCGATACGCAGGATGGTTCCCTGACCCAAGGTGGCATCAGCGCCAAGTCGGGCTGTTTTCGTAGTACCAAGTGCGTCCTGCAATTTGCCGTCCAGAAGAGGGGCAGTTGAGTTTTGTTTGCCAGAGAAAAGGGCCGTGGTTTGTGTTTGGGGGCATATGGCTGGGAGTGGCCGGCTGGCCCCTGAAAATCCACGATAGGCAGGATGGTTCCCAGAGCCAAGGTGGCACCAGTGCCAAGTCGGGCTGGTTTGATAGTAATAAATAGCTCCTGCAATCTGCCATCCAGAAGCGGGGCAGCTTACTTTTGTTTGCCAGGGAAACAGGCCGAGCTTTGTGTCTGGGGGCCTATGGCTGGGAGTGACCGGCTGGCTCCTGAAAAGCTACGATAGGCAGGATGGTGACCAGACCCATGGTGGCACCAGTGCCAAGTTGGGCTGGTTTGATAGTACCAAGTGGCTCCTGCAATCTGCCATCAAAAAGTTGGCAGGCGAGTTTTGTTTTCCAGGGAAAAGCGCCGTTGTTTGTGTTTGTGGGCCTGCGGCTGGGAGTGGCCGCCTGGCGCCTTAGAATCTACGTTACGCAGCATGGTTCCCAGACCCAAGGTGGCACCAGTGCCAAGTCGGGCTGGTTTGATAGTACCAAGTGGTTCCTGCAATCTGCCATCCAGAAGCGGGGCAGCTTACTTTTGTTTGCCAGGGAAACGGGCCGAGGTTTGTGACTGGGGGCCTATGGCTGGGAGTGACCGGCTGGCTCCTGAAAAGCTACGATAGGCAGGATGGTGACCAGACCCATGGTGGCACCAGTGCCAAGTTGGGCTGGTTTGATAGTACTAAGCGGCTCCTGCAATCTGCCATCAAATGGTCGGCAGGCGAGTTTTGTTTTCCAGGGAAAAGCGCCGTTGTTTGTGTTTGGGGGCCTGTGGCTGGGAGTGGCCGGCTGGCTAATTAGAATCCACGATACGCAGGATGGTTCCCAGACCAGAGGTGGCACCAGTGCCAAGTCGGGCTGGTTTGATGGTTCAAAGTGGCTCCTGCAATCTGCCATCCAGAAGCGGGGTAGCTTACTTTTGTTTGCCGGGGAAACGGGCACAGATTCGTGTTTGGGGCCTATGGCTGGGACTGATCGGCTGGCTCCTGAAAAGCTACGATAGGCAGGATGGTTACCAGACCCATGGAGGCACCAGTGCCAAGTCAGGCTGGTTTGATAGTACCAAGTGGCTCCTGCAATCTGCCATCCAGAAGCGGGGCAGCTTACTTTTGTTTGCCAGGGAAACGGGCCGAGGTTTTTGTCTGGGGGCC
Organism: Melospiza georgiana; assembly: GCF_028018845.1. Classification (NCBI taxonomy): domain Eukaryota; kingdom Metazoa; phylum Chordata; class Aves; order Passeriformes; family Passerellidae; genus Melospiza; species Melospiza georgiana. Next base: position 31,303,471 of record NC_080435.1, read on the forward strand.
TATGGCTGGGAGTGACCGGCTGGCTCCTGAAAAGCTCCGATAGGCAGGATGCTGACCAGACCCATGGTGGAAGCAGTGCCAAGTTGGGCTGGTTTCATAGTACCAAGTGGCTCCTGCAATCTGCCATCAAAAGGTTGGCAGGCGAGTTTTGTTTTCCAGGGAAAAGCGCCGTTGTTTGTGTTTGGGGGCCTGTGGATGGGAGTGGCCGGCTGGCGCCTTAGAATCTACGTTACGCAGCATGGTTCCCTGACCAGAGGTGGCACCAGTGCCAAGTCGGGCTGGTTTGATAGTACCAAGTGGCTCCCGCAATCTGCCATCCAGAAGCGGGGCAGCTTACTTTTGTTTGCCAGGGAAACTGGCCGAGGTTTTTGTCTGGGGGCCTATGGCTGGGAGTGGCCGGCTGGCTCCTGAAAAGCTACGATAGGCAGGATGGTGACCAGACCCATGGTGGCACCAGTGCCAATTTGGGCTGGTTTGATAGTACCAAGTGGCTCCTGCAATCTGCCATCAAAAAGTTGGCAGGCGAGTTTTGTTTTCCAGGGAAAAGCGCCGTTGTTTGTGTTTGGGGGCCTGTGGTTGGGAGTGGCCGCCTGGCGCCTTAGAATCTACCTTACGCAGCATGGTTCCCAGAGCCAAGGTGGCACCAGTGCCAAGTCGGGCTGGTTTGATAGTACCAAGTGGTTCCTGCAATCTGCCATCCAGAAGCGGGGCAGCTTACTTTTGTTTGCCAGGGAAACGGGCCGAGGTTTGTGTCTGGCGGCCTATGGCTGGGAGTGACCGGCTATGTCCTGAAAAGCTCCGATAGGCAGGATGCTGACCAGACCCATGGTGGCAGCAGTGCCAAGTTGGGCTGGTTTCATAGTACCAAGTGGCTCCTGCAATCTGCCATCAAAAAGTTGGCAGGCGAGTTTTGTTTTCCAGGGAAAAGCGCCGTTGTTTGTGTTTGGCGGCCTGTGGCTGGGAGTGGCCGCCTGGCGCCTTAGAATCTACGTTAGGCAGCATGGTTACCAGACCCATGGAGGCACCAGTGCCAAGTCGGGCTGGTTTGATAGTACCAAGTGGCTCCTGCAATCTGCCATCCAGAAGCGGGGTAGCTTACTTTTGTTTGCCAGGGAAACGGGCAGAGCTTTGTGTCTGGGGGCCTATGGCTGGGAGTGACCAGGTGGCTCCTTAAAAGCTACGATAGGCAGGATGGTGACCAGACCCATGGTGGCACCAGTGCCAAGTTGGGCTGGTTTGATAGTACCAAGTGGTTCCTGCAATCTGCCATGCAGAAGCGGGACAGCTTACTTTTATTTACCATGGAAATGGGCCGAGCTCTGTGTCTGGGCGCCTATGGCTGGGAGTGACCGGCTGGCTCCTGAAAAGCTACGATAGGCAGGATTGTGACAAGACCCATGGTGGCACCAGTGCCAAGTTGGGCTGGTTTGATAGCACCAAGTGGCTCCTGCAATCTGCCATCAAAAAGTTGGCAGGCCAGTTTTGTTTTCCAGGGAAAAGAGCCGTTGTTTGTGTTTGGGGGCCTGTGGCTGGGAGTGGCCGGCTGGCTCCTTAGAATCCACGATACGCCGGATGGTTCCCAGACCAGAGGTGGCACCAGTGCCAAGTTGGGCTGTTTTTGTACTACCAAGTGGCTCCTGCAATTTGCCTTCCAGAAGAGGGGCAGTTGAGTTTTGTTTGCCAGAGAAAAGGGCCGTGGTTTGTGTTTGAGGGCATATGGCTGAGAGTGGCCGGCTGACCCCACAAAATCCACAATAGGCAGGATGGTTCCCAGAGCCAAGGTGGCACCAGTGCCAAGTCGGGCTGGTTTGATAGTACAAAATAGCTCCTGCAATCTGCCATCCAGAAGCGGGGTAGCTTAATTTTGTTTGTCAGGGAAACGGGCCGAGGTTTCTGTCTGGGGGTCTATGGCTGGGAGTGACCTCCTGTCTCCTGAAAAGCTATGCTAGGCAGGATGGTGACCAGACCCATGGTGGCACCAGTGCCAAGTCGGGCTGGTTTGATAGTACCAAGTGGCTCCTGCAATCTGCCATCAAAATGTTGGCAGGCGAGTTTTGTTTTCCGGGGAAAAGCGCCGTTGTTTGTGTTTGGGGGCCTGTGGCTCGGAGTGGCCGGGTGGCTGCTTAGAATCCACAATATGCAGGATGGTTCCCAGGCCAGAGGTGGCACCAGTGTCAAGTTGGGCTGGTTTGATGGTGCAAAGTGGCTCCTACAATCTGCCATCCAGAAGCGGGGTAGCTTACTTTTGTTTGCCATGGAAACGGGCCGAAATTCTTGTCTGGGGGCCAGTGCCTGGGGCTGGCTGGCTGGCCCCTGAAAAGCTACGATAGGCAGGATGGTGACCAGACCCATGGTGGCACCAGTGCCAAGTTGGGCTGGTTTGATAGTACCAAGTGGCTCCTGCAATCTGCCATCCAGAAGCGGGGCAGCTTAATTTTGTTTGCCAGGGAAACGGGCCGAGGTATTTGTCTGGGGGCCTACGGCTGGGAGTGACCGGCTGGCTCCTGAAATGCTACGTTAAGCAGGATGGTGACCAGACCCATAGTGGCACCAGTGCCAAGTTGAGCTGGTTTGATAGTACCAAGTGGCTCCTGCACTCTGCCATCAAAAAGCTAGCAGGCGAGTTTTGTTTTCCAGGGAAAAGTGCCGTTGTTTGTGTTTGGGGGCCTGTGGCTGGGAGTGGCCGGCTGGCTCCTTAGAACCCACGATACGCAGCATGGTTCCCAGACCAGAGGTGGCACCAGTGCCAAGTCGGGCTGGTTTGATGATGCCAAGTTGCTCCTGCAATCTGCCATCCAGAAGCGGGGTAGCTTACTTTTGTGTGCCAGGGAAACGGGCCGAGGTTTGTGGCTGGGGGCCTATGGCTGGGAGTGACCGGCTGGCTCCTGAAAAGCTCCGATAGGCAGGATGGTGACCAGGCCCATGGTGGCACCAGTACCAAGTTGGGCTGGTTTGATAGTACCAAGTGGCTCCTGCAATCTGCCATCAAAAAGTTGGCAGGCCAGTTTTGTTTTCCAGGGAAAAGCACCGTTGTTTGTGTTTGGGGGCCTGTGGCTGGGAGTGGCCAGCTGGCTCCTAAGAATCCACGATACGCAGGATGGTTCCCAGACCCAAGTTGGCACCAGTGCCAAGTCGGACTGGTTTGATACTACCAAGTGGCTCCTGCAATCTGCCATCCAGAAGCGGGGCAGCTGAATTTTGTTTGCCAGAGAAAAAGGCTGTTGTTTGTGTTTGGGGGCCTGTAGTTTGCAGTGGCGGGCTGGCTCCTGAAAATCCATGATACGCAGCATGGTTCCCAGACCCAAGGTGGCACCAGTGCCAAGTAGGGCTGGTTTGATAGTACCAAGTGGCTCCTGCAATCTGCCATCCAGAAGAGGGGCAGTTGAGTTTTGTTTGCCAGAGAAAAGGGCCGTGGTTTGTGTTTGGGGCCTATGGCTGAGAGTGGCCGGCTGGCCCCTGAAAATCCACGATAGGTAGGATGTTTCCCAGATCCAAGGTGGCAGCAGTGCCATGTTGTGCTGGTGTGATAGTCCCAAATGGCTCCTGCAATCTGCCATCCAGAAGTGGGGCAGCTGAATTTTGTTTGCCAGAGAAAAAGGCTGTGGTTTTTGTTTGGGGGCCTGTGGCTTGCAGTGGCCGGCTGGCTCCTGAAAATCCATGATACGCAGCATGGTTCCCAGACCCATGGTGGCACCAGTGCCAAGTGGGGCTGGTTTGACAGTGTCAAGTGCCTCCTGCAATCTCCCATCCAGAAGCGGGGCAGCTGAGTTTTCTTTGCCTGTGAACCGGGCTGTTGTTTTTGATTGGGGTCTGTGGCCGAGAGTGGTCGGCTGGCTCCTGACAATCCACAATACGCAGGATGGTTCCCAGACCCAAGGTGGCACCAGTGCCAAGTCGGGCTGGTTTGATAGTACCAAGTGGCTCCTGCAATCTGCCATCCTGAAGCGGGGCAGCTTACTTTTGTTTGCCAGGGAAACGGGCCGAGGTTTGTGACTGGGGACCTATGGCTGGGAGTGACCGGCTGGCACCTGGAAAGCTACAATAGGCAGGATGGTTACCAGACCCATGGTGGCAGCAGTGCCAAGTTGGGCTGGTTTGATAGTACCAAGTGGCTCCTGCAATCTGCCATCAAAAAGTTGGCAGGCGAGTTTTGTTTTCCAGGGAAAAGTGCCGTTGTTTGTGTTTGGGGGCCTGTGGCTGGGAGTGGCCGGCTGGCTCCTTTGAACCCAAGATACGCAGGATGGTTCCCAGACCCAAGGTGGCACCAGTGCCAAGTCGGCCTGCGGTTTTAGTATCAAGTTCATCCTGCAATTTGCCCTCCAGAAGAGGGGCAGTTGAGTTTTGTTTGCCAGAGAAACGGGCCGAGGTTTCTGTTTGGGGGCATATGGCTGAGAGTGGCCGGCTGGCCCCTGAAAATCCACGATAGGCAGGATGGTTCCCAGATCAGAGGTGGCACCAGTGCCAAGTTGGGCTGGTTTGATAGTCCCAAGTGTCTCCTGCAATCTGCCATCCAGAAGCGGGGCAGCTTACTTTTGTTTGCCAGAGAAATGGGCCTAGGTTTTTGTTTGGGGGCCTGTGGCTAGGAGTGGCCGGCTGGCTCCTAAGAATCCACGATAGGCAGGATGTTTCCCACACCCAAGGTGGCACCAGTGCCAAGTCGGGCTGGTTTGATAGTACCAAGTGGCTCCTGCAAACTCCATCAAAATGTTGGCAGGCGTGTTTTGTTTTCCAGGGAACAGCGCCGTTGATTTTGTTTGGGGGCCTGTGGCTGGGAGTGGCCGGCTGGCTCCTTAGAATCCACGATACGCAGCATGGTTCCCAGACCCAAGGTGGCACCAGAGCCAAGACGGGCTGGTTTGATAACACCAAGTGGCTCCTGCAATCTGCCATCCAGAAGTGAGGCAGCTAAGTTTTGTTTGCCAGAAAAAAGGGCCGTGGTTTTTGTTTGGGGGCCTCTGGCTGGGAGTCGCCGGCTGGATCCTTAAAATCCACAATAGGCAGGATGGTTCCCAGAGCCAAGGTGGCACCAGTGCCAAGCCGGGTTGGTTTGATAGTACCAAGTGGCTCCTGCAATCTGCCATCCAGAAGCGGGGCAGCTGAGTTTTGTTTGCCAGAGAAAAGGGCCGTGGGTTGTGTTTGGGGGCATATGGCTGGGAGTGGCCACCTGGCTCCTTAAAATGCACGATATGCCGCATGGTAACCAGACGCAAGGTGGCACCAGTGCCAAGTCGGGCTGTTTTTGTAGTACCAAGTAGCTCCTGCAATTTGCCATCCAGAAGCGGGGCAGCTAAATTTTGTTTGCTAGAGAAAAGGGCTGTGGTTTGTGTTTGGGGGCCTATGGCTGAGAGTGGCCGGCTGGCCCCTGAAAATCAACGATAGGCAGGATGGTTCCCAGATACCAAGGTGGCACCAGTGCCAAGTAAGGCTGGTTGTATGATTCAAACTGACTCCTGCAATCTACCATCCAGAAGCGGGGCAGCTGAGTTTTTTTAGCCAGAGAAAAGGTCCGTGGTTTGTTTTTGGGGCATACGGCTGGGAATTGCCGGCTGGCTCCTTAAAATGCACAATACGCAGGATGGTTCCCAGAGCCAAGGTGGCACCAGTGCCAAGTGGGACTCTTTTTGTAGTACCAAGTGCGTCCTGCAATTTGCCATCCAGAAGAGGGGCAGTTGAGTTTTGTTTGCCAGAGAAAAGGGCCGAGGTTTGTGTTTGGGGGCCTACGGCTGGGAGTGACCGGCTGGCCCCTGAAAATCCACGATACGCAGGATGGTTCCCAGATCCAAGGTGGTACCAATACCAAGTCGGGCTGGTTTGATAGCATCAAGTGGCTCCTGCAAACGGCCATCCAGAAGTGGGGCAGCTTATATTTGTTTGCCAGGGAAATGGGCCGTTGTTTGTGTTTGGGGGCCTGTGGCTGGGAGTGTTCGGCTGGTTCCTGAATATGTACGATACGCAGGATGGTTCCCAGATCCAAGTTGGCAGCAGTGCCATGTTGTGCTGGTGTGATAGTCCCAAGTGGCTCCTGCAATCTGCCATCCACAAGTGGGGCAGCTGATTTTTGTTTGCCAGAGAAAAGGTCCGTGGTTTGGTTTTGGGGGCATATGGCTCAGAGTGGCCGGCTGGCCCCTTAAAATCCACGATACACAGGATGGTTCCCAGATCCAAGGTGGCACCTGTGCCAAGTCGGGCTGATTTGATAGTACTAAGTAGCTCCTGCAATCTGCCATCCAGAAGCGGGGCAGCTTACTTTTGTTTGCCAGGGAAACAGGCCGTGGTTTGTGTTTTGGGGCCTATGGCTGAGAGTGACCGGCTGGCTCCTGAAAAGCTACAATAGGCAGGATGGTTACCAGACCCATGGTGGCACCAGTGCCAAGTCGGGCTGGTTTGATAGTACCAAGTGGCTCCTGCAATCTGCCATCCAGAAGCAGGGCAGCTTACTTTTGTGTGCCAGGGAAACGGGCCGAGGTTTGTGGCTGGGGGCCTATGGCTGGGAGTGACCGGCTGGCTCCTGAAAAGCTCCGATAGGCAGGATGGTGACCAGGCCCATGGTGGCACCAGTGCCAAGTTGGGCTGGTTTGATAGTACCAAGTGGCTCCTGCAATCTGCCATCCAGAAGCGGTGCAGCTTAGTTTTGTTTGCCAGAGGAATGGACCGTGGGTTGTGTTTCGGGGCATATGGCTGGGAGTGGCCGGCTGTCTCAATAAAAAGATCGATACGCAGGATGGTTCCCAGACCCAAGTTGGCACCAGTGCCAAGTCGGGCTGTTTTTATAGTACCAAGTGCGTCCTGCAATTTTCCCTCCAGAAGAGGGGCAGTTGAGTTCTGTTTGCCAGGGAAAAGCACCGTTGTTTGTGTTTGGGGGCTTGTGGCTGGGAGTGGCCGGCTGGCGCCTTAGAATCTACGTTACGCAGGATGGTTCCCAGACCCAAGGTGGCACCAGTGCCAAGTTGGGCTGGTTTGATAGTACCAAGTGGCTCCTGCAATCTGCCATCAAAAAGTTGGCAGGCGAGTTTTGTTTTCCAGGGAAAAGTGCCGTTGTTTGTGTTTGGGGGCCTGTGGCTGGGAGTGGCCGGCTGGCTCCTTTGAACCCAAGATACGCAGGATGGTTCCCAGACCCAAGGTGGCACCAGTGCCAAGTCGGCCTGCGGTTTTAGTATCAAGTTCATCCTGCAATTTGCCCTCCAGAAGAGGGGCAGTTGAGTTTTGTTTGCCAGAGAAACGGGCCGAGGTTTCTGTTTGGGGGCATATGGCTGAGAGTGGCCGGCTGGCCCCTGAAAATCCACGATAGGCAGGATGGTTCCCAGATCAGAGGTGGCACCAGTGCCAAGTTGGGCTGGTTTGATAGTCCCAAGTGTCTCCTGCAATCTGCCATCCAGAAGCGGGGCAGCTTACTTTTGTTTGCCAGAGAAATGGGCCTAGGTTTTTGTTTGGGGGCCTGTGGCTAGGAGTGGCCGGCTGGCTCCTAAGAATCCACGATAGGCAGGATGTTTCCCACACCCAAGGTGGCACCAGTGCCAAGTCGGGCTGGTTTGATAGTACCAAGTGGCTCCTGCAAACTCCATCAAAATGTTGGCAGGCGTGTTTTGTTTTCCAGGGAACAGCGCCGTTGATTTTGTTTGGGGGCCTGTGGCTGGGAGTGGCCGGTTGGCTCCTTAGAATCCACGATACGCAGCATGGTTCCCAGACCCAAGGTGGCACCAGAGCCAAGACGGGCTGGTTTGATAACACCAAGTGGCTCCTGCAATCTGCCATCCAGAAGTGAGGCAGCTAAGTTTTGTTTGCCAGAAAAAAGGGCCGTGGTTTTTGTTTGGGGGCCTCTGGCTGGGAGTAGCCGGCTGGCTCCTTAAAATCCACAATAGGCAGGATGGTTCCCAGAGCCAAGGTGGCACCAGTGCCAAGCCGGGCTGGTTTGATAGTACCAAGTGGCTCCTGCAATCTGCCATCCAGAAGCGGGGCAGCTGAGTTTTGTTTGCCAGAGAAAAGGGCCGTGGGTTGTGTTTGGGGGCATATGGCTGGGAGTGGCCACCTGGCTCCTTAAAATGCACGATATGCCGCATGGTAACCAGACGCAAGGTGGCACCAGTGCCAAGTCGGGCTGTTTTTGTAGTACCAAGTAGCTCCTGCAATTTGCCATCCAGAAGCGGGGCAGCTAAATTTTGTTTGCTAGAGAAAAGGGCTGTGGTTTGTGTTTGGGGGCCTATGGCTGAGAGTGGCCGGCTGGCCCCTGAAAATCAACGATAGGCAGGATGGTTCCCAGATACCAAGGTGGCACCAGTGCCAAGTAAGGCTGGTTGTATGATTCAAAGTGACTCCTGCAATCTACCATCCAGAAGCGGGGCAGCTGAGTTTTTTTAGCCAGAGAAAAGGTCCGTGGTTTGTTTTTGGGGCATACGGCTGGGAATTGCCGGCTGGCTCCTTAAAATGCACAATACGCAGGATGGTTCCCAGAGCCAAGGTGGCACCAGTGCCAAGTGGGACTCTTTTTGTAGTACCAAGTGCGTCCTGCAATTTGCCATCCAGAAGAGGGGCAGTTGAGTTTTGTTTGCCAGAGAAAAGGGCCGAGGTTTGTGTTTGGGGGCCTATGGCTGGGAGTGACCGGCTGGCCCCTGAAAATCCACGATACGCAGGATGGTTCCCAGATCCAAGGTGGTACCAATACCAAGTCGGGCTGGTTTGATAGCATCAAGTGGCTCCTGCAAACGGCCATCCAGAAGTGGGGCAGCTGAGTTTTGTTTGCCAGGGAAATGGGCCGTTGTTTGTGTTTGGGGGCCTGTGGCTGGGAGTGTTCGGCTGGTTCCTGAATATGTACGATACGCAGGATGGTTCCCAGATCCAAGTTGGCAGCAGTGCCATGTTGTGCTGGTGTGATAGTCCCAAGTGGCTCCTGCAATCTGCCATCCACAAGTGGGGCAGCTGATTTTTGTTTGCCAGAGAAAAGGTCCGTGGTTTGGTTTTGGGGGCATATGGCTCAGAGTGGCCGGCTGGCCCCTGAAAATCCACGATAGGCAGGATGGTTCCCAGAGCCAAGGTGGCACCAGTGCCAAGTCGGGCTGGTTTGATAGTAATAAATAGCTCCTGCAATCTGCCATCCAGAAGCGGGGCAGCTTACTTTTGTTTGCCAGGGAAACAGGCCGAGCTTTGTGTCTGGGGGCCTATGGCTGGGAGTGACCGGCTGGCTCCTGAAAAGCTACGATAGGCAGGATGGTGACCAGACCCATGGTGCCACCAGTGCCAAGTTGGGCTGGTTTGATCGTACCAAGTGGCTCCTGCAATCTGCCATCAAAAAGTTGGCAGGCGAGTTTTGTTTTCCAGGGAAAAGCGCCGTTGTTTGTGTTTGTGGGCCTGCGGCTGGGAGTGGCCGCCTGGCGCCTTAGAATCTACGTTACGCAGCATGGTTCCCAGACCCAAGGTGGCACCAGTGCCAAGTCGGGCTGGTTTGATAGTACCAAGTGGCTCCTGCAATCTGCCATCCAGAAGCGGGGCAGCTTACTTTTGTTTGCCAGGGAAACGGGCCGAGGTTTGTGACTGGGGGCCTATGGCTGGGAGTGACCGGCTGGCTCCTGAAAAGCTCCGATAGGCAGGATGGTGACCAGACCCATGGTGGCACCAGTGCCAAGTTGGGCTGGTTTGATAGTACTAAGCGGCTCCTGCAATCTGCCATCAAAAGGTTGGCAGGCGAGTTTTGTTTTCCAGGGAAAAGCGCCGTTGTTTGTGTTTGGGGGCCTGTGGCTGGGAGTGGCCGGCTGGCTAATTAGAATCCACGATACGCAGGATGGTTCCCAGACCCGAGGTGGCACCAGTGCCAAGTCGGGCTGGTTTGATGGTTCAAAGTGGCTCCTGCAATCTGCCATCCAGAAGCGGGGTAGCTTACTTTTGTTTGCCGGGGAAACGGGCAGAGATTTTTGTTTGGGGCCTATGGCTGGGACTGATCGGCTGGCTCCTGAAAAGCTACGATAGGCAGGATGGTTACCAGACCCATGGAGGCACCAGTGCCAAGTCAGGCTGGTTTGATAGTACCAAGTGGCTCCTGCAATCTGCCATCCAGAAGCGGGGCAGCTTACTTTTGTTTGCCAGGGAAACGGGCCGAGGTTTGTGTCTGGCGGCCTATGGCTGGGAGTGACCGGCTGGCTCCTGAAAAGCTCCGATAGGCAGGATGCTGACCAGACCCATGGTGGCACCAGTGCCAAGTTGGGCTGGTTTGATAGTACTAAGCGGCTCCTGCAATCTGCCATCAAAAGGTTGGCAGGCGAGTTTTGTTTTCCAGGGAAAAGCGCCGTTGTTTGTGTTTGGGGGCCTGTGGCTGGGAGTGGCCGGCTGGCTAATTAGAATCCACGATACGCAGGATGGTTCCCAGACCCGAGGTGGCACCAGTGCCAAGTCGGGCTGGTTTGATAGTAATAAATAGCTCCTGCAATCTGCCATGCAGAAGCGGGGCAGCTTACTTTTGTTTGCCAGGGAAACAGGCCGAGCTTTGTGTCTGGGGGCCTATGGCTGGGAGTGACCGGCTGGCTCCTGAAAAGCTACGATAGGCAGGATGGTGACCAGACCCATGGTGGCACCAGTGCCAAGTTGGGCTGGTTTGATAGTACCAAGTGGCTCCTGCAATCTGCCATCAAAAAGTTGGCAGGCGAGTTTTGTTTTCCAGGGAAAAGCGCCGTTGTTTGTGTTTGTGGGCCTGCGGCTGGGAGTGGCCGCCTGGCGCCTTAGAATCTACGTTACGCAGCATGGTTCCCAGACCCAAGGTGGCACCAGTGCCAAGTCGGGCTGGTTTGATAGTACCAAGTGGCTCCTGCAATCTGCCATCCAGAAGCGGGGCAGCTTACTTTTGTTTGCCAGGGAAACGGGCCGAGGTTTGTGACTGGGGGCCTATGGCTGGGAGTGACCGGCTGGCTCCTGAAAAGCTCCGATAGGCAGGATGGTGACCAGACCCATGGTGGCACCAGTGCCAAGTTGGGCTGGTTTGATAGTACTAAGCGGCTCCTGCAATCTGCCATCAAAAGGTTGGCAGGCGAGTTTTGTTTTCCAGGGAAAAGCGCCGTTGTTTGTGTTTGGGGGCCTGTGGCTGGGAGTGGCCGGCTGGCTAATTAGAATCCACGATACGCAGGATGGTTCCCAGACCCGAGGTGGCACCAGTGCCAAGTCGGGCTGGTTTGATGGTTCAAAGTGGCTCCTGCAATCTGCCATCCAGAAGCGGGGTAGCTTACTTTTGTTTGCCGGGGAAACGGGCAGAGATTTGTGTTTTGGGCCTATGGCTGGGACTGATCGGCTGGCTCCTGAAAAGCTACGATAGGCAGGATGGTTACCAGACCCATGGAGGCACCAGTGCCAAGTCAGGCTGGTTTGATAGTACCAAGTGGCTCCTGCAATCTGCCATCCAGAAGCGGGGCAGCTTACTTTTGTTTGCCAGGGAAACGGGCCGAGGTTTGTGTCTGGCGGCCTATGGCTGGGAGTGACCGGCTGGCTCCTGAAAAGCTCCGATAGGCAGGATGCTGACCAGACCCATGGTGGCACCAGTGCCAAGTTGGGCTGGTTTGATAGTACTAAGCGGCTCCTGCAATCTGCCATCAAAAGGTTGGCAGGCGAGTTTTGTTTTCCAGGGAAAAGCGCCGTTGTTTGTGTTTGGGGGCCTGTGGCTGGGAGTGGCCGGCTGGCTAATTAGAATCCACGATACGCAGGATGGTTCCCAGACCCGAGGTGGCACCAGTGCCAAGTCGGGCTGGTTTGATGGTTCAAAGTGGCTCCTGCAATCTGCCATCCAGAAGCGGGGTAGCTTACTTTTGTTTGCCGGGGAAACGGGCAGAGATTTGTGTTTGGGGCCTATGGCTGGGACTGATCGGCTGGCTCCTGAAAAGCTACGATAGGCAGGATGGTTACCAGACCCATGGAGGCACCAGTGCCAAGTCAGGCTGGTTTGATAGTACCAAGTGGCTCCTGCAATCTGCCATGCAGAAGCGGGGCAGCTTACTTTTGTTTGCCAGGGAAACGGGCCGAGGTTTGTGTCTGGCGGCCTATGGCTGGGAGTGACCGGCTGGCTCCTGAAAAGCTCCGATAGGCAGGATGCTGACCAGACCCATGGTGGAAGCAGTGCCAAGTTGGGCTGGTTTGATAGTAGCAAGTGGCTCCTGCAATCTGCCATCAAAAAGTTGGCAGGCGAGTTTTGTTTTCCAGGGAAAAGCGCCGTTGTTTGTGTTTGGGGGCCTGTGGATGGGAGTGGCCGGCTGGCGCCTTAGAATCTACGTTACGCAGCATGGTTCCCAGACCAGAGGTGGCACCAGTGCCAAGTCGGGCTGGTTTGATAGTACCAAGTGGCTCCCGCAATCTGCCATCCAGAAGCGGGGCAGCTTACTTTTGTTTGCCAGGGAAACGGGCCGAGGTTTTTGTCTGGGGGCCTATGGCTGGGAGTGACCGGCTGGCTCCTGAAAAGCTACGATAGGCAGGATGTTTACCAGACCCTTGGTGGCACCAGTGCCAATTTGGGCTGGTTTGATAGTACCAAGTGGCTCCTGCAATCTGCCATCAAAAAGTTGGCAGGCGAGTTTTGTTTTCCAGGGAAAAGCGCCGTTGTTTGTGTTTGGGGGCCTGTGGTTGGGAGTGGCCGCCTGGCGCCTTAGAATCTACGTTACGCAGCATGGTTCCCAGAGCCAAGGTGGCACCAGTGCCAAGTCGGGCTGGTTTGATAGTACCAAGTGGTTCCTGCAATCTGCCATCCAGAAGCGGGGCAGCTTACTTTTGTTTGCCAGGGAAACGGGCCGAGGTTTGTGTCTGGCGGCCTATGGCTGGGAGTGACCGGCTGGCTCCTGAAAAGCTCCGATAGGCAGGATGCTGACCAGACCCATGGTGGCAGCAGTGCCAAGTTGGGCTGGTTTCATAGTACCAAGTGGCTCCTGCAATCTGCCATCAAAAAGTTGGCAGGCGAGTTTTGTTTTCCAGGGAAAAGCGCCGTTGTTTGTGTTTGGCGGCCTGTGGCTGGGAGTGGCCGCCTGGCGCCTTAGAATCTACGTTAGGCAGCATGGTTACCAGACCCATGGAGGCACCAGTGCCAAGTCGGGCTGGTTTGATAGTACCAAGTGGCTCCTGCAATCTGCCATCCAGAAGCGGGGCAGCTTACTTTTGTTTGCCAGGGAAACGGGCCGAGGTTTGTGTCTGGGGGCCTATGGCTGGGAGTGACCAGGTGGCTCCTGAAAAGCTACGATAGGCAGGATGGTGACCAGACCCATGGTGGCACCAGTGCCAAGTTGGGCTGGTTTGATAGTACCAAGTGGTTCCTGCAATCTGCCATGCAGAAGCGGGACAGCTTACTTTTATTTACCATGGAAATGGGCCGAGCTCTGTGTCTGGGCGCCTATGGCTGGGAGTGACCGGCTGGCTCCTGAAAAGCTACGATAGGCAGGATTGTGACAAGACCCATGGTGGCACCAGTGCCAAGTCGGGCTGGTTTGATAGCACCAAGTGGCTCCTGCAATCTGCCATCAAAAAGTTGGCAGGCCAGTTTTGTTTTCCAGGGAAAAGAGCCGTTGTTTGTGTTTGGGGGCCTGTGGCTGGGAGTGGCCGGCTGGCTCCTTAGAATCCACGATACGCCGGATGGTTCCCAGACCAGAGGTGGCACCAGTGCCAAGTTGGGCTGTTTTTGTACTACCAAGTGGCTCCTGCAATTTGCCTTCCAGAAGAGGGGCAGTTGAGTTTTGTTTGCCAGAGAAAAGGGCCGTGGTTTGTGTTTGAGGGCATATGGCTGAGAGTGGCCGGCTGACCCCACAAAATCCACAATAGGCAGGATGGTTCCCAGAGCCAAGGTGGCACCAGTGCCAAGTCGGGCTGGTTTGATAGTACAAAATAGCTCCTGCAATCTGCCATCCAGAAGCGGGGTAGCTTAATTTTGTTTGTCAGGGAAACGGGCAGAGCTTTGTGTCTGGGGTCCTGTGGCTGGGAGTGGCCGGCTGGCTCCTTAGAATCCACGATACGCAGGATGGTTTCCAGACCCGAGGTGGCACCAGTGCCAAGTCGGGATAGTTTGATGGTGCAAAGTGGCTCCTGCAATCTGCCATCCAGAAGCGGGGTAGCTTACTTTTGTTTGCCAGGGAAACGGGCCGAGGTTTTTTTCTGGGGGCCTATGGTTGGGAGTGACCGGCTGGCTCCTGAAAAGCTACAGTAGGCAGGATGATTACCAGACCCATGGTGGCACCAGTGCCAAGTTGGGCTGATTTGATAGTACCAAGTGGCTCCTACAATCTGCCATCAAAAAGTTGGCAGGCGAGTTTTGTTTTCCAGGGAAAAGCGCCGTTGTTGGTGTTTGGGGCCCTGTGGCTGGGAGTGGCCGCCTGTCGTCTTAGAATCCACGTTACGCAGCATGGTTCCCAGATCCAAGGTGGCACCAGTGCCAAGTCGGGCTGGTTTGATAGCACCAAGTGGCTCCTGCAATCTGCCATCCAGAAGCGGGGCAGCTTACTTTTGTTTGCCAGGGAAACGGGCCGAGGTATTTGTCTGGGTCCCTATGGCAGGGAGTGACTGGCTGGCTCCTGAAAAGCTACGATAGGCAGGATGTTTACCAGACCCATGGTGGCACCAGTGCCAAGTTGGGCTAATTTGATAGTACCAAGTGGCTCCTGCAATCTGCCATCCAGAAGCGGGGCAGCTTACTTTTGTTTTCCATGGAAACGGGCCGAGGTTTCTGTCTGGGGGTCTATGGCTGGGAGTGACCTCCTGTCTCCTGAAAAGCTATGCTAGGCAGGATGGTGACCAGACCCATGGTGGCACCAGTGCCAAGTTGGGCTGGTTTGATAGTACCAAGTGGCTCCTGCAATCTGCCATCAAAATGTTGGCAGGCGAGTTTTGTTTTCCGGGGAAAAGCGCCGTTGTTTGTGTTTGGGGGCCTGTGGCTCGGAGTGGCCGGGTGACTGCTTAGAATCCACAATATGCAGGATGGTTCCCAGGCCAGAGGTGGCACCAGTGTCAAGTTGGGCTGGTTTGATGGTGCAAAGTGGCTCCTACAATCTGCCATCCAGAAGCGGGGTAGCTTACTTTTGTTTGCCATGGAAACGGGCCGAAATTCTTGTCTGGGGGCCAGTGCCTGGGGCTGGCTGGCTGGCCCCTGAAAAGCTACGATAGGCAGGATGGTGACCAGACCCATGGTGGCACCAGTGCCAAGTTGGGCTGGTTTGATAGTACCAAGTGGCTCCTGCAATCTGCCATCCAGAAGCGGGGCAGCTTAATTTTGTTTGCCAGGGAAACGGGCCGAGGTATTTGTCTGGGGGCCTACGGCTGGGAGTGACCGGCTGGCTCCTGAAATGCTACGTTAAGCAGGATGGTGACCAGACCCATAGTGGCACCAGTGCCAAGTTGAGCTGGTTTGATAGTACCAAGTGGCTCCTGCACTCTGCCATCAAAAAGCTAGCAGGCGAGTTTTGTTTTCCAGGGAAAAGTGCCGTTGTTTGTGTTTGGGGGCCTGTGGCTGGGAGTGGCCGGCTGGCTCCTTAGAACCCACGATACGCAGCATGGTTCCCAGACCAGAGGTGGCACCAGTGCCAAGTCGGGCTGGTTTGATGATGCCAAGTTGCTCCTGCAATCTGCCATCCAGAAGCGGGGTAGCTTACTTTTGTGTGCCAGGGAAACGGGCCGAGGTTTGTGGCTGGGGGCCTATGGCTGGGAGTGACCGGCTGGCTCCTGAAAAGCTCCGATAGGCAGGATGGTGACCAGGCCCATGGTGGCACCAGTGCCAAGTTGGGCTGGTTTGATAGTACCAAGTGGCTCCTGCAATCTGCCATCAAAAAGTTGGCAGGCCAGTTTTGTTTTCCAGGGAAAAGCACCGTTGTTTGTGTTTGGGGGCCTGTGGCTGGGAGTGGCCAGCTGGCTCCTAAGAATCCACGATACGCAGGATGTTTCCCAGACCCAAGTTGGCACCAGTGCCAAGTCGGACTGGTTTGATACTACCAAGTGGCTCCTGCAATCTGCCATCCAGAAGCGGGGCAGCTGAATTTTGTTTGCCAGAGAAAAAGGCTGTTGTTTGTGTTTGGGGGCCTGTAGTTTGCAGTGGCGGGCTGGCTCCTGAAAATCCATGATACGCAGCATGCTTCCCAGACCCAAGGTGGCACCAGTGCCAAGTAGGGCTGGTTTGATAGTACCAAGTGGCTCCTGCAATCTGCCATCCAGAAGAGGGGCAGTTGAGTTTTGTTTGCCAGAGAAAAGGGCCGTGGTTTGTGTTTGGGGCCTATGGCTGAGAGTGGCCGGCTGGCCCCTGAAAATCCACGATAGGTAGGATGTTTCCCAGATCCAAGGTGGCAGCAGTGCCATGTTGTGCTGGTGTGATAGTCCCAAATGGCTCCTGCAATCTGCCATCCAGAAGTGGGGCAGCTGAATTTTGTTTGCCAGAGAAAAAGGCTGTGGTTTTTGTTTGGGGGCCTGTGGCTTGCAGTGGCCGGCTGGCTCCTGAAAATCCATGATACGCAGCATGGTTCCCAGACCCATGGTGGCACCAGTGCCAAGTGGGGCTGGTTTGACAGTGTCAAGTGCCTCCTGCAATCTCCCATCCAGAAGCGGGGCAGCTGAGTTTTCTTTGCCTGTGAACCGGGCCGTTGTTTTTGATTGGGGTCTGTGGCCGAGAGTGGTCGGCTGGCTCCTGACAATCCACAATACGCAGGATGGTTCCCAGACCCAAGGTGGCACCAGTGCCAAGTCGGGCTGGTTTGATAGTACCAAGTGGCTCCTGCAATCTGCCATCCTGAAGCGGGGCAGCTTACTTTTGTTTGCCAGGGAAACGGGCCGAGGTTTGTGACTGGGGACCTATGGCTGGGAGTGACCGGCTGGCACCTGGAAAGCTACAATAGGCAGGATGGTTACCAGACCCATGGTGGCAGCAGTGCCAAGTTGGGCTGGTTTGATAGTACCAAGTGGCTCCTGCAATCTGCCATCAAAAAGTTGGCAGGCGAGTTTTGTTTTCCAGGGAAAAGTGCCGTTGTTTGTGTTTGGGGGCCTGTGGCTGGGAGTGGCCGGCTGGCTCCTTTGAACCCAAGATACGCAGGATGGTTCCCAGACCCAAGGTGGCACCAGTGCCAAGTCGGCCTGCGGTTTTAGTATCAAGTTCATCCTGCAATTTGCCCTCCAGAAGAGGGGCAGTTGAGTTTTGTTTGCCAGAGAAACGGGCCGAGGTTTCTGTTTGGGGGCATATGGCTGAGAGTGGCCGGCTGGCCCCTGAAAATCCACGATAGGCAGGATGGTTCCCAGATCAGAGGTGGCACCAGTGCCAAGTTGGGCTGGTTTGATAGTCCCAAGTGTCTCCTGCAATCTGCCATCCAGAAGCGGGGCAGCTTACTTTTGTTTGCCAGAGAAATGGGCCTAGGTTTTTGTTTGGGGGCCTGTGGCTAGGAGTGGCCGGCTGGCTCCTAAGAATCCACGATAGGCAGGATGTTTCCCATACCCAAATTGGCACCAGTGCCAAGTCGGGCTGGTTTGATAGTACCAAGTGGCTCCTGCAAACTCCATCAAAATGTTGGCAGGCGTGTTTTGTTTTCCAGGGAACAGCGCCGTTGATTTTGTTTGGGGGCCTGTGGCTGGGAGTGGCCGGCTGGCTCCTTAGAATCCACGATACGCAGCATGGTTCCCAGACCCAAGGTGGCACCAGAGCCAAGACGGGCTGGTTTGATAACACCAAGTGCGTCCTGCAATCTGCCATCCAGAAGTGAGGCAGCTAAGTTTTGTTTGCCAGAAAAAAGGGCCGTGGTTTTTGTTTGGGGGCCTCTGGCTGGGAGTAGCCGGCTGGCTCCTTAAAATCCACAATAGGCAGGATGGTTCCCAGAGGCAAGGTGGCACCAGTGCCAAGCCGGGCTGGTTTGATAGTACCAAGTGGCTCCTGCAATCTGCCATCCAGAAGCGGGGCAGCTGAGTTTTGTTTGCCAGAGAAAAGGGCCGTGGGTTGTGTTTGGGGGCATATGGCTGGGAGTGGCCACCTGGCTCCTTAAAATGCACGATATGCCGCATGGTAACCAGACGCAAGGTGGCACCAGTGCCAAGTCGGGCTGTTTTTGTAGTACCAAGTAGCTCCTGCAATTTGCCATCCAGAAGCGGGGCAGCTAAATTTTGTTTGCTAGAGAAAAGGGCTGTGGTTTGTGTTTGGGGGCCTATGGCTGAGAGTGGCCGGCTGGCCCCTGAAAATCAACGATAGGCAGGATGGTTCCCAGATACCAAGGTGGCACCAGTGCCAAGTAAGGCTGGTTGTATGATTCAAAGTGACTCCTGCAATCTACCATCCAGAAGCGGGGCAGCTGAGTTTTTTTAGCCAGAGAAAAGGTCCGTGGTTTGTTTTTGGGGCATACGGCTGGGAATTGCCGGCTGGCTCCTTAAAATGCACAATACGCAGGATGGTTCCCAGAGCCAAGGTGGCACCAGTGCCAAGTGGGACTCTTTTTGTAGTACCAAGTGCGTCCTGCAATTTGCCATCCAGAAGAGGGGCAGTTGAGTTTTGTTTGCCAGAGAAAAGGGCCGAGGTTTGTGTTTGGGGGCCTATGGCTGGGAGTGACCGGCTGGCCCCTGAAAATCCACGATACGCAGGATGGTTCCCAGATCCAAGGTGGTACCAATACCAAGTCGGGCTGGTTTGATAGCATCAAGTGGCTCCTGCAAACGGCCATCCAGAAGTGGGGCAGCTGAGTTTTGTTTGCCAGGGAAATGGGCCGTTGTTTGTGTTTGGGGGCCTGTGGCTGGGAGTGTTCGGCTGGTTCCTGAATATGTACGATACGCAGGATGGTTCCCAGATCCAAGTTGGCAGCAGTGCCATGTTGTGCTGGTGTGATAGTCCCAAGTGGCTCCTGCAATCTGCCATCCACAAGTGGAGCAGCTGATTTTTGTTTGCCAGAGAAAAGGTCCGTGGTTTGGTTTTGGGGGCATATGGCTCAGAGTGGCCGGCTGGCCCCTGAAAATCCACGATACACAGGATGGTTCCCAGATCCAAGGTGGCACCTGTGCCAAGTCGGGCTGATTTGATAGTACTAAGTAGCTCCTGCAATCTGCCATCCAGAAGCGGGGCAGCTTACTTTTGTTTGCCAGGGAAACGGGCCGTGGTTTGTGTTTGGGGGCCTATGGCTGAGAGTGACCGGCTGGCTCCTGAAAAGCTACAATAGGCAGGATGGTTACCAGACCCATGGTGGCACCAGTGCCAAGTTGGGCTGGTTTGATAGTACCAAGTGGCTCCTGCAATCTGCCATCCAGAAGCAGGGCAGCTGAGTTTTGTTTGCCAGAGAAAAGGGCCTTGGTTTCTGTTTGGGGGCATATGGCTGCGTGTGGCCAGCTGGCTCCTTAAATTCACGTTATGCAAGATGGCTCCCAGACCCAAGGTGGCACCAGTGCCAAGTTGGGCTGGTTTGATAGCACCAAGTGGCTCCTGCAATCTTCCATGATCACGTGGAGAAATACTTTTTGGTTTCAGCCATATGCTCTTTCTTCTCTCCCTCAACTTCTCTATCACCTCTCATCTGGTTCACATGCGCTGTCTTCAAGGTCCACAGGCTACTTTTCACAGAATCTTCTGGCCTGATGAAGTAAGAATGATGAATAGAACAGAGCTGGGATCTATTTTCCAGTTTGGATAAAATGCATTCTGCACACAAATCCAAGGAGAACGTGCTGCCCCGATGCCCAGAAAATCTTTCACTCCTGCTAGTGTTCTACGTCAACCGCAACTTAGTCTGAAAGAAAAGCTTTTTCTCTGAGAGCATCTGAGAGGTTTGCATGAAGCACTGATATCTGACATATGCAATTTTGAATAGGAGAGGAAAAAGAAAATGGCAAGGAGTTTTTAATTTTAGTGGTTTCAATTTTAATTTCCGTGCACTTTTTCAAAACTTGTCAGCTCAAATGCCCATCAACATCTTTTAGTCATCTGGAAGTCAGTATTCATATAAAATGTGCTTCAAATCCAAAGAATTTCAAATTTGCACTCCAAGCTTCTATGCCTAGATTTATGATTTCCTACACATATTAGATGAAAGGAAGGCCTTTTTTACTGTGGGAGTGCTGGAACACTGGAACAGGTTGCCCAGAGAAGTTGTGGGTGTCCCATCCCTGAAAGTATTCAAGGTCACCTTGGACGGGGCTTGGAGCAGCAACAAAGGAGAAGCTTGATGGTAGAGAAACAAAGTTGGACTATAGAAGAAACTCGGATTGAAGTATAGGATCAAGTTTTCTCTCAGCTCTTGGGGTAAATTCAAAGTTGTACAAAATGACATTTATCTGTGCTATTCACTACTGTAACAGAAAGTTTCATGAAAACTGTACAGAAGATAGTAAATTTTAAAAGAGATAAGAATTACAGCATAAAATCCATGGGATAGGTTACAACATGAGACACTCTCTAAGAGAAAATCTCTGTGTTTCAGCACTTCATCGGGGTAAGATTTCATGAAGTGCCAAAGAAGGCGGCAAAATATCATTCGGGACATTATTTACTGGAATTCAGCCTGGCCATTAGTAGGAACTGCCTTTGAACATATCATGTAGATATACCACACACACTTTCCCTTCACTGAAAAATTACTGTTTACAACAAATAAGCAATTGACGATCAAAATTGATTGAAAGCATCTTAAACATGTCAAGTATTTCATTGTAGATGATCTGTGATCCAAATGCTTCTTCCACCTTTGAGAGGGACAGAAGAATTCTTCCATATCATGATGGTTTAAAATTGTATCAACCAATGTTTTCTGCTGAAAAGATATCATCTATTTTTTTCTATTTTTGGAAGAAAATATTCCTAGACATACAACAGGTGAGAACTAAGTAATTTTAAAGAAACAAATGAAATGAAAATATTCTGTAAATAGAATGAAATGAAAAGCTGTGTTTTAAATAGGAGCTAAATATTAAACAGAATTTTTGTACCAGGCATTTGAATTACTGCACCAGCTCTTTTGCCCATCAAGAGAGGCATTTAGCATTTCAGTCTTTTCCAAGGAGTTCATGATCTGCTATGCTGATCTCTGTGTGTGCCTAGGTGTGTGTGGAGGGGGGGGCATATGAAGGGGAGTGTGTATGTTTGCTTTACAATTGTTGTGGCAGATTCATGCCTCAGCTCCACATTTTGTTTTAAAAAGGTCACACCGAGTGGATATGAAGTTTACTATCAACAAGAGATCGATTCCCAAATCATCCATTTGACTCTCCCTTATAAATCATGTGCTTTGTTGCATATTTTATCAAATATACTTTCAAGCCAGATGGAGGAAGGAGGATGTGGGAATCCCTCCACCATCTTGCAACTTTTATGTAAGTAGGTTTTCAAGAAAATCATCATTTCTCTTTTAAATATGTCTGGAACAGGCATGATGGTAGTGTCAACCTGTTGGAGTTTTTGTTGCTGGAAGAAGTTGTACAAAAGGATTGGTTTTTACATTGACCAGTTACTGAATCAAGCGCAGGAATACATTGGAAATTTAGCTGGGGGTTCCTTTTCCCAGCAGACTACTTCTAGAACGAGCTTGTACACTGAAGCTGACTCTTTTGCTCTCTTTTTGTTTCTTTCCTATTTTCTTGGCTTCTTTGCCACTATCTAGACAATTTTGGAACTTTGTTCCCAACTAAAATGGTTTCAATAGTCTGATTGTGATCATACATTTTTACAAGGAATTTTTAAAATCTTTCCTCGAGTCCAGAAAGTCAAGGACTTAGATCTTTTTCTTCCCTTATCAATATTGCCATGAAATTGATAAATAAAGACCAACTCTTTATTTTTGTTTTTAACCCACGTAGATAATTCCCATCCATTAATCCATTTTGTGGACCAATAGTTGCCATTCTGATGGAAGCTGTCACTTCTTAACAATAGGCATTCTGTGACTATGTTGACAGCACTTTGGGTGAAGATCCTAACTGGTCTTAGATATACATAGGGAGAAATTTGCTCAGCCAGTGTCAGTCTTAAGCATGCATATCAGAAGATCTTTCTAGAGCTGGGAATTTTCCCATGAAAGGGATTCAGTTAGGGAAGAGACACTTGTGCCAGAGTTTTACATTCTTCTTGAACACTGCTTAAGGAACTTAGATGCCATGTCCATTTGGATCTCTGTCTGCACAGAACTTTGTCATGCCAGTGCTTGAAATGCATCTTGAAGAGAATTCACTAGCACAGAATGAAAGAGAGTGGAAGGGGTTGGTGGGGCTAACCAGGCCCAACCCCCCTGCCTAAACCAGGATACCTAGAGCCTCTTGCCCAGGATTCTATCTGGGTGTACTTTTAATGTCTTCAAAGATCCAGGCTCCACAATCTTTCTGGGCAGTCTGTGCCCAGACTGTGGTTCAGTCACCCTGACAGTAAAGAAACATTTACTGATGTTCAAAGGCAATCTCCTGTATTTCAGTGCGTGCCCACTGCCTCTTGTCTTTTCCCTCAGCATCACTGAAAAGACACTGATTCCCTCCCCTTTGCACTATTGCTTCCATATGTATGTGTGATGCCATGTAGAGGTATGTCAAAAACCTCCCTGAAGCCCAGGCAGATAATATTCCCTTCATCTACCAGTCAAGTTGATTCATCAGAGGAGTTTAAAGTGATGTTCAGCATGAAATTCCCCTGAAAAATCATGCTAACTACATTATTTGGTCATCTTTCATGTGCCTGGCAAGGATTTCCAGGAAGAGCTGCTCCATCAACTTCCTGGGGATAAAAAAGAGGATGGCTGGTTTGTACTATCGCGAGTCCTCTTAATTGCCTTTTTTGAAGATGGGTGTCATTTGCTAACATCCACTCTTTAGCCTCTCTTGTCGTCTACATCTTAGCAAAACGCTTTCCCACTATGTCTGGCTAGGAAAAACTGTGCCAGCACAGAAAACATCTCCCATCGTGTTCTAGAAGTTGCACGGATGTCTGCCAAGTGTTTGGCAGGAAGAAAAGAAAAGTTGTCCAAAACAGCTTCCAATCGAATGTTCATGTGATTGGAAAAGTCAGGAGAGTGCAAAGGTACTGTTTTCTATCAGTTGGCAAGGTGCGCACACAATCCCAGTGTTGTACAGCTTGCTTCTTCACCTTCCCGAAGCTGCCGCTCTCGCCGGCTGCCGGAGCCCAAGAAGCGGCTTCTTCGCGCAAAGACGATTGTGCCGCTCACAGTGCTCTCCTTAGCGCGGCTTCTGCCGAAAGACGCCCGGCAGCGGCTCTTACCTCCGGAGAGCATCCTACCTTCGTCTTTCGCGTCTTTTGTAGTCTACATCTTAGCAAAACGCTTTCCCACTATGTCTGGCTAGGAAAAACTGTGCCAGCACAGAAAACATCTCCCATCGTGTTCTAGAAGTTACACGGATGTCTGCCAAGTGTTTGGCAGGAAGAAAAGAAAAGTTGTCCAAAACAGCTTCCAATCGAATGTTCATGTGATTGGAAAAGTCAGGAGAGTGCAAAGGTACTGTTTTCTATCAGTTGGCAAGGTGCGCACACAATCCCAGTGTTGTACAGCTTGCTTCTTCACCTTCCCGAAGCTGCCGCTCTCGCCGGCTGCCGGAGCCCAAGAAGCGGCTTCTTCGCGCAAAGACGATTGTACCGCTCACAGTGCTCTCCTTAGCGCGGCTACTGCCGAAAGACGCCCGGCAGCGGCTCTTACCTCCGGAGAGCGGCAGCTTCGGGAAGGTGAAGAAGCAAGCTGTACAACACTGGGATTGTATGCGCACCTTGCCAACTGATAGAAAACAGTACCTTTGCACTCTCCTGACTTTTCCAATCACATGAACATTCGATTGGAAGCTGTTTTGGACAACTTTTCTTTTCTTCCTGCCAAACACTTGGCAGACATCTCTGCAACTTCTAGAACACGATGGCAGATGTTTTCTGTGCTGGCACAGTTTTTCCTAGCCAGACATAGTGGAAAAGCTTTTTGCCGAGAGGTAGATGAGAAGAGGAGCTAAAGACGAAGGTAGGATGCTCTCCGGAGGTAAGAGCCGCTGCCGGGCGTCTTTCGGCAGAAGCCGCGCTAAGGAGAGCACTGTGAGCGGCACAATCGTCTTTGCGCGAAGAAGCCGCTTCTTGGGCTCCGGCAGCCGGCGAGAGCGGCAGCTTCGGGAAGGTGAAGAAGCAAGCTGTACAACACTGGGATTGTGTGCGCACCTTGCCAACTGATAGAAAACAGTACCTTTGCACTCTCCTGACTTTTCCAATCACATGAACATTCGATTGGAAGCTGTTTTGGACAACTTTTCTTTTCTTCCTGCCAAACACTTGGCAGACATCCGTGCAACTTCTAGAACACGATGGGAGATGTTTTCTGTGCTGGCACAGTTTTTCCTAGCCAGACATAGTGGGAAAGCGTTTTGCTAAGATGTAGACTACAAAAGACGCGAAAGACGAAGGTAGGATGCTCTCCGGAGGTAAGAGCCGCTGCCGGGCGTCTTTCGGCAGAAGCCGCGCTAAGGAGAGCACTGTGAGCGGCACAATCGTCTTTGCGCGAAGAAGCCGCTTCTTGGGCTCCGGCAGCCGGCGAGAGCGGCAGCTTCGGGAAGGTGAAGAAGCAAGCTGTACAACACTGGGATTGTGTGCGCACCTTGCCAACTGATAGAAAACAGTACCTTTGCACTCTCCTGACTTTTCCAATCACATGAACATTCGATTGGAAGCTGTTTTGGACAACTTTTCTTTTCTTCCTGCCAAACACTTGGCAGACATCCGTGCAACTTCTAGAACACGATGGGAGATGTTTTCTGTGCTGGCACAGTTTTTCCTAGCCAGACATAGTGGGAAAGCGTTTTGCTAAGATGTAGACTACAGAAGACGCGAAAGACGAAGGTAGGATGCTCTCCGGAGGTAAGAGCCGCTGCCGGGCGTCTTTCGGCAGAAGCCGCGCTAAGGAGAGCACTGTGAGCGGCACAATCGTCTTTGCGCGAAGAAGCCGCTTCTTGGGCTCCGGCAGCCGGCGAGAGCGGCAGCTTCGGGAAGGTGAAGAAGCAAGCTGTACAACACTGGGATTGTGTGCGCACCTTGCCAACTGATAGAAAACAGTACCTTTGCACTCTCCTGACTTTTCCAATCACATGAACATTCGATTGGAAGCTGTTTTGGACAACTTTTCTTTTCTTCCTGCCAAACACTTGGCAGACATCCGTGCAACTTCTAGAACACGATGGGAGATGTTTTCTGTGCTGGCACAGTTTTTCCTAGCCAGACATAGTGGGAAAGCGTTTTGCTAAGATGTAGACTACAGAAGACGCGAAAGACGAAGGTAGGATGCTCTCCGGAGGTAAGAGCCGCTGCCGGGCGTCTTTCGGCAGAAGCCGCGCTAAGGAGAGCACTGTGAGCGGCACAATCGTCTTTGCGCGAAGAAGCCGCTTCTTGGGCTCCGGCAGCCGGCGAGAGCGGCAGCTTCGGGAAGGTGAAGAAGCAAGCTGTACAACACTGGGATTGTGTGCGCACCTTGCCAACTGATAGAAAACAGTACCTTTGCACTCTCCTGACTTTTCCAATCACATGAACATTCGATTGGAAGCTGTTTTGGACAACTTTTCTTTTCTTCCTGCCAAACACTTGGCAGACATCCGTGCAACTTCTAGAACACGATGGGAGATGTTTTCTGTGCTGGCACAGTTTTTCCTAGCCAGACATAGTGGGAAAGCGTTTTGCTAAGATGTAGACTACAGAAGACGCGAAAGACGAAGGTAGGATGCTCTCCGGAGGTAAGAGCCGCTGCCGGGCGTCTTTCGGCAGAAGCCGCGCTAAGGAGAGCACTGTGAGCGGCACAATCGTCTTTGCGCGAAGAAGCCGCTTCTTGGGCTCCGGCAGCCGGCGAGAGCGGCAGCTTCGGGAAGGTGAAGAAGCAAGCTGTACAACACTGGGATTGTGTGCGCACCTTGCCAACTGATAGAAAACAGTACCTTTGCACTCTCCTGACTTTTCCAATCACATGAACATTCGATTGGAAGCTGTTTTGGACAACTTTTCTTTTCTTCCTGCCAAACACTTGGCAGACATCTCTGCAACTTCTAGTACACGATGGGAGATGTTTTCTGTACTGGCACAGTTTTTCCTAGCCAGACATAGTGGAAAAGCGTTTTGCCGAGAGGTAGATGAGAAGAGGAGCTAAAGACGAAGGTAGGATGCTCTCCGGAGGTAAGAGCCGCTGCCGGGCGTCTTTCGGCAGAAGCCGCGCTAAGGAGAGCACTGTGAGCGGCACAATCGTCTTTGCGCGAAGAAGCCGCTTCTTGGGCTCCGGCAGCCGGCGAGAGCGGCAGCTTCGGGAAGGTGAAGAAGCAAGCTGTACAACACTGGGATTGTGTGCGCACCTTGCCAACTGATAGAAAACAGTACCTTTGCACTCTCCTGACTTTTCCAATCACATGAACATTCGATTGGAAGCTGTTTTGGACAACTTTTCTTTTCTTCCTGCCAAACACTTGGCAGACATCCGTGCAACTTCTAGAACACGATGGGAGATGTTTTCTGTGCTGGCACAGTTTTTCCTAGCCAGACATAGTGGGAAAGCGTTTTGCCGAGAGGTAGATGAGAAGAGGAGCTAAAGACGAAGGTAGGATGCTCTCCGGAGGAAAGAGCCGCTGCCGGGCGTCTTTCGGCAGAAGCCGCGCTAAGGAGAGCACTGTGAGCGGCACAATCGTCTTTGCGCGAAGAAGCCGCTTCTTGGGCTCCGGCAGCCGGCGAGAGCGGCAGCTTCGGGAAGGTGAAGAAGCAAGCTGTACAACACTGGGATTGTGTGCGCACCTTGCCAACTGATAGAAAACAGTACCTTTGCACTCTCCTGACTTTTCCAATCACATGAACATTCGATTGGAAGCTGTTTTGGACAACTTTTCTTTTCTTCCTGCCAAACACTTGGCAGACATCCGTGCAACTTCTAGAACACGATGGCAGATGTTTTCTGTGCTGGCACAGTTTTTCCTAGCCAGACATAGTGGGAAAACGTTTTGCCGAGAGGTAGATGAGAAGAGGAGCTAAAGACGAAGGTAGGATGCTCTCCGGAGGTAAGAGCCGCTGCCGGGCGTCTTTCGGCAGAAGCCGCGCTAAGGAGAGCACTGTGAGCGGCACAATCGTCTTTGCGCGAAGAAGCCGCTTCTTGGGCTCCGGCAGCCGGCGAGAGCGGCAGCTTCGGGAAGGTGAAGAAGCAAGCTGTACAACACTGGGATTGTGTGCGCACCTTGCCAACTGATAGAAAACAGTACCTTTGCACTCTCCTGACTTTTCCAATCACATGAACATTCGATTGGAAGCTGTTTTGGACAACTTTTCTTTTCTTCCTGCCAAACACTTGGCAGACATCCGTGCAACTTCTAGAACACGATGGGAGATGTTTTCTGTGCTGGCACAGTTTTTCCTAGCCAGACATAGTGGGAAAGCGTTTTGCTAAGATGTAGACTACAGAAGACGCGAAAGACGAAGGTAGGATGCTCTCCGGAGGTAAGAGCCGCTGCCGGGCGTCTTTCGGCAGAAGCCGCGCTAAGGAGAGCACTGTGAGCGGCACAATCGTCTTTGCGCGAAGAAGCCGCTTCTTGGGCTCCGGCAGCCGGCGAGAGCGGCAGCTTCGGGAAGGTGAAGAAGCAAGCTGTACAACACTGGGATTGTGTGCGCACCTTGCCAACTGATAGAAAACAGTACCTTTGCACTCTCCTGACTTTTCCAATCACATGAACATTCGATTGGAAGCTGTTTTGGACAACTTTTCTTTTCTTCCTGCCAAACACTTGGCAGACATCCGTGCAACTTCTAGAACACGATGGGAGATGTTTTCTGTGCTGGCACAGTTTTTCCTAGCCAGACATAGTGGGAAAGCGTTTTGCCGAGAGGTAGATGAGAAGAGGAGCTAAAGACGAAGGTAGGATGCTCTCCGGAGGTAAGAGCCGCTGCCGGGCGTCTTTCGGCAGAAGCCGCGCTAAGGAGAGCACTGTGAGCGGCACAATCGTCTTTGCGCGAAGAAGCCGCTTCTTGGGCTCCGGCAGCCGGCGAGAGCGGCAGCTTCGGGAAGGTGAAGAAGCAAGCTGTACAACACTGGGATTGTGTGCGCACCTTGCCAACTGATAGAAAACAGTACCTTTGCACTCTCCTGACTTTTCCAATCACATGAACATTCGATTGGAAGCTGTTTTGGACAACTTTTCTTTTCTTCCTGCCAAACACTTGGCAGACATCCGTGCAACTTCTAGAACACGATGGGAGATGTTTTCTGTGCTGGCACAGTTTTTCCTAGCCAGACATAGTGGGAAAGCGTTTTGCTAAGATGTAGACTACAGAAGACGCGAAAGACGAAGGTAGGATGCTCTCCGGAGGTAAGAGCCGCTGCCGGGCGTCTTTCGGCAGAAGCCGCGCTAAGGAGAGCACTGTGAGCGGCACAATCGTCTTTGCGCGAAGAAGCCGCTTCTTGGGCTCCGGCAGCCGGCGAGAGCGGCAGCTTCGGGAAGGTGAAGAAGCAAGCTGTACAACACTGGGATTGTGTGCGCACCTTGCCAACTGATAGAAAACAGTACCTTTGCACTCTCCTGACTTTTCCAATCACATGAACATTCGATTGGAAGCTGTTTTGGACAACTTTTCTTTTCTTCCTGCCAAACACTTGGCAGACATCCGTGCAACTTCTAGAACACGATGGGAGATGTTTTCTGTGCTGGCACAGTTTTTCCTAGCCAGACATAGTGGGAAAGCGTTTTGCCGAGAGGTAGATGAGAAGAGGAGCTAAAGACGAAGGTAGGATGCTCTCCGGAGGTAAGAGCCGCTGCCGGGCGTCTTTCGGCAGAAGCCGCGCTAAGGAGAGCACTGTGAGCGGCA
Source organism: Melospiza georgiana (assembly GCF_028018845.1). Lineage (NCBI taxonomy): Eukaryota > Metazoa > Chordata > Aves > Passeriformes > Passerellidae > Melospiza > Melospiza georgiana. The sequence continues at coordinate 31,332,194 of NC_080435.1, forward strand.
CAATCGTCTTTGCGCGAAGAAGCCGCTTCTTGGGCTCCGGCAGCCGGCGAGAGCGGCAGCTTCGGGAAGGTGAAGAAGCAAGCTGTACAACACTGGGATTGTGTGCGCACCTTGCCAACTGATAGAAAACAGTACCTTTGCACTCTCCTGACTTTTCCAATCACATGAACATTCGATTGGAAGCTGTTTTGGACAACTTTTCTTTTCTTCCTGCCAAACACTTGGCAGACATCCGTGCAACTTCTAGAACACGATGGGAGATGTTTTCTGTGCTGGCACAGTTTTTCCTAGCCAGACATAGTGGGAAAGCGTTTTGCTAAGATGTAGACTACAAAAGACGCGAAAGACGAAGGTAGGATGCTCTCCGGAGGTAAGAGCCGCTGCCGGGCGTCTTTCGGCAGAAGCCGCGCTAAGGAGAGCACTGTGAGCGGCACAATCGTCTTTGCGCGAAGAAGCCGCTTCTTGGGCTCCGGCAGCCGGCGAGAGCGGCAGCTTCGGGAAGGTGAAGAAGCAAGCTGTACAACACTGGGATTGTGTGCGCACCTTGCCAACTGATAGAAAACAGTACCTTTGCACTCTCCTGACTTTTCCAATCACATGAACATTCGATTGGAAGCTGTTTTGGACAACTTTTCTTTTCTTCCTGCCAAACACTTGGCAGACATCTCTGCAACTTCTAGAACACGATGGCAGATGTTTTCTGTGCTGGCACAGTTTTTCCTAGCCAGACATAGTGGGAAAGCGTTTTGCTAAGATGTAGACGACAAGAGAGGCTAAAGAGTGGATGTTAGCAAATGACACCCATCTTCAAAAAAGGCAATTAAGAGGACTCGCAATAGTACAAACCAGCCATCCTCTTTTTTATCCCCAGGAAGTTGATGGAGCAGCTCTTCCTGGAAATCCTTGCCAGGCACATGAAAGATGACCAAATAATGTAGTTAGCATGATTTTTCAGGGGAATTTCATGCTGAACATCACTTTAAACTCCTCTGATGAATCAACTTGACTGGTAGATGAAGGGAATATTATCTGCCTGGGCTTCAGGGAGGTTTTTGACATACCTCTACATGGCATCACACATACATATGGAAGCAATAGTGCAAAGGGGAGGGAATCAGTGTCTTTTCAGTGATGCTGAGGGAAAAGACAAGAGGCAGTGGGCACGCACTGAAATACAGGAGATTGCCTTTGAACATCAGTAAATGTTTCTTTACTGTCAGGGTGACTGAACCACAGTCTGGGCACAGACTGCCCAGAAAGATTGTGGAGCCTGGATCTTTGAAGACATTAAAAGTACACCCAGATAGAATCCTGGGCAAGAGGCTCTAGGTATCCTGGTTTAGGCAGGGGGGTTGGGCCTGGTTAGCCCCACCAACCCCTTCCACTCTCTTTCATTCTGTGCTAGTGAATTCTCTTCAAGATGCATTTCAAGCACTGGCATGACAAAGTTCTGTGCAGACAGAGATCCAAATGGACATGGCATCTAAGTTCCTTAAGCAGTGTTCAAGAAGAATGTAAAACTCTGGCACAAGTGTCTCTTCCCTAACTGAATCCCTTTCATGGGAAAATTCCCAGCTCTAGAAAGATCTTCTGATACGCATGCTTAAGACTGACACTGGCTGAGCAAATTTCTCCCTATGTATATCTAAGACCAGTTAGGATCTTCACCCAAAGTGCTGTCAACATAGTCACAGAATGCCTATTGTTAAGAAGTGACAGCTTCCATCAGAATGGCAACTATTGGTCCACAAAATGGATTAATGGATGGGAATTATCTACGTGGGTTAAAAACAAAAATAAAGAGTTGGTCTTTATTTATCAATTTCATGGCAATATTGATAAGGGAAGAAAAAGATCTAAGTCCTTGACTTTCTGGACTCGAGGAAAGATTTTAAAAATTCCTTGTAAAAATGTATGATCACAATCAGACTATTGAAACCATTTTAGTTGGGAACAAAGTTCCAAAATTGTCTAGATAGTGGCAAAGAAGCCAAGAAAATAGGAAAGAAACAAAAAGAGAGCAAAAGAGTCAGCTTCAGTGTACAAGCTCGTTCTAGAAGTAGTCTGCTGGGAAAAGGAACCCCCAGCTAAATTTCCAATGTATTCCTGCGCTTGATTCAGTAACTGGTCAATGTAAAAACCAATCCTTTTGTACAACTTCTTCCAGCAACAAAAACTCCAACAGGTTGACACTACCATCATGCCTGTTCCAGACATATTTAAAAGAGAAATGATGATTTTCTTGAAAACCTACTTACATAAAAGTTGCAAGATGGTGGAGGGATTCCCACATCCTCCTTCCTCCATCTGGCTTGAAAGTATATTTGATAAAATATGCAACAAAGCACATGATTTATAAGGGAGAGTCAAATGGATGATTTGGGAATCGATCTCTTGTTGATAGTAAACTTCATATCCACTCGGTGTGACCTTTTTAAAACAAAATGTGGAGCTGAGGCATGAATCTGCCACAACAATTGTAAAGCAAACATACACACTCCCCTTCATATGCCCCCCCCTCCACACACACCTAGGCACACACAGAGATCAGCATAGCAGATCATGAACTCCTTGGAAAAGACTGAAATGCTAAATGCCTCTCTTGATGGGCAAAAGAGCTGGTGCAGTAATTCAAATGCCTGGTACAAAAATTCTGTTTAATATTTAGCTCCTATTTAAAACACAGCTTTTCATTTCATTCTATTTACAGAATATTTTCATTTCATTTGTTTCTTTAAAATTACTTAGTTCTCACCTGTTGTATGTCTAGGAATATTTTCTTCCAAAAATAGAAAAAAATAGATGATATCTTTTCAGCAGAAAACATTGGTTGATACAATTTTAAACCATCATGATATGGAAGAATTCTTCTGTCCCTCTCAAAGGTGGAAGAAGCATTTGGATCACAGATCATCTACAATGAAATACTTGACATGTTTAAGATGCTTTCAATCAATTTTGATCGTCAATTGCTTATTTGTTGTAAACAGTAATTTTTCAGTGAAGGGAAAGTGTGTGTGGTATATCTACATGATATGTTCAAAGGCAGTTCCTACTAATGGCCAGGCTGAATTCCAGTAAATAATGTCCCGAATGATATTTTGCCGCCTTCTTTGGCACTTCATGAAATCTTACCCCGATGAAGTGCTGAAACACAGAGATTTTCTCTTAGAGAGTGTCTCATGTTGTAACCTATCCCATGGATTTTATGCTGTAATTCTTATCTCTTTTAAAATTTACTATCTTCTGTACAGTTTTCATGAAACTTTCTGTTACAGTAGTGAATAGCACAGATAAATGTCATTTTGTACAACTTTGAATTTACCCCAAGAGCTGAGAGAAAACTTGATCCTATACTTCAATCCGAGTTTCTTCTATAGTCCAACTTTGTTTCTCTACCATCAAGCTTCTCCTTTGTTGCTGCTCCAAGCCCCGTCCAAGGTGACCTTGAATACTTTCAGGGATGGGACACCCACAACTTCTCTGGGCAACCTGTTCCAGTGTTCCAGCACTCCCACAGTAAAAAAGGCCTTCCTTTCATCTAATATGTGTAGGAAATCATAAATCTAGGCATAGAAGCTTGGAGTGCAAATTTGAAATTCTTTGGATTTGAAGCACATTTTATATGAATACTGACTTCCAGATGACTAAAAGATGTTGATGGGCATTTGAGCTGACAAGTTTTGAAAAAGTGCACGGAAATTAAAATTGAAACCACTAAAATTAAAAACTCCTTGCCATTTTCTTTTTCCTCTCCTATTCAAAATTGCATATGTCAGATATCAGTGCTTCATGCAAACCTCTCAGATGCTCTCAGAGAAAAAGCTTTTCTTTCAGACTAAGTTGCGGTTGACGTAGAACACTAGCAGGAGTGAAAGATTTTCTGGGCATCGGGGCAGCACGTTCTCCTTGGATTTGTGTGCAGAATGCATTTTATCCAAACTGGAAAATAGATCCCAGCTCTGTTCTATTCATCATTCTTACTTCATCAGGCCAGAAGATTCTGTGAAAAGTAGCCTGTGGACCTTGAAGACAGCGCATGTGAACCAGATGAGAGGTGATAGAGAAGTTGAGGGAGAGAAGAAAGAGCATATGGCTGAAACCAAAAAGTATTTCTCCACGTGATCATGGAAGATTGCAGGAGCCACTTGGTGCTATCAAACCAGCCCAACTTGGCACTGGTGCCACCTTGGGTCTGGGAGCCATCTTGCATAACGTGAATTTAAGGAGCCAGCTGGCCACACGCAGCCATATGCCCCCAAACAGAAACCAAGGCCCCTTTCTCTGGCAAACAAAACTCAGCTGCCCTGCTTCTGGATGGCAGATTGTAGGAGCCACTTGGTACTATCAAACCAGCCCAACTTGGCACTGGTGCCACCATGGGTCTGGTAACCATCCTGCCTATTGTAGCTTTTCAGGAGCCAGCCGGTCACTCTCAGCCATAGGCCCCCAAACACAAACCACGGCCCGTTTCCCTGGCAAACAAAAGTAAGCTGCCCCGCTTCTGGATGGCAGATTGCAGGAGCTACTTAGTACTATCAAATCAGCCCGACTTGGCACAGGTGCCACCTTGGATCTGGGAACCATCCTGTGTATCGTGGATTTTCAGGGGCCAGCCGGCCACTCTGAGCCATATGCCCCCAAAACCAAACCACGGACCTTTTCTCTGGCAAACAAAAATCAGCTGCCCCACTTGTGGATGGCAGATTGCAGGAGCCACTTGGGACTATCACACCAGCACAACATGGCACTGCTGCCAACTTGGATCTGGGAACCATCCTGCGTATCGTACATATTCAGGAACCAGCCGAACACTCCCAGCCACAGGCCCCCAAACACAAACAACGGCCCATTTCCCTGGCAAACAAAACTCAGCTGCCCCACTTCTGGATGGCCGTTTGCAGGAGCCACTTGATGCTATCAAACCAGCCCGACTTGGTATTGGTACCACCTTGGATCTGGGAACCATCCTGCGTATCGTGGATTTTCAGGGGCCAGCCGGTCACTCCCAGCCATAGGCCCCCAAACACAAACCTCGGCCCTTTTCTCTGGCAAACAAAACTCAACTGCCCCTCTTCTGGATGGCAAATTGCAGGACGCACTTGGTACTACAAAAAGAGTCCCACTTGGCACTGGTGCCACCTTGGCTCTGGGAACCATCCTGCGTATTGTGCATTTTAAGGAGCCAGCCGGCAATTCCCAGCCGTATGCCCCAAAAACAAACCACGGACCTTTTCTCTGGCTAAAAAAACTCAGCTGCCCCGCTTCTGGATGGTAGATTGCAGGAGTCACTTTGAATCATACAACCAGCCTTACTTGGCACTGGTGCCACCTTGGTATCTGGGAACCATCCTGCCTATCGTTGATTTTCAGGGGCCAGCCGGCCACTCTCAGCCATAGGCCCCCAAACACAAACCACAGCCCTTTTCTCTAGCAAACAAAATTTAGCTGCCCCGCTTCTGGATGGCAAATTGCAGGAGCTACTTGGTACTACAAAAACAGCCCGACTTGGCACTGGTGCCACCTTGCGTCTGGTTACCATGCGGCATATCGTGCATTTTAAGGAGCCAGGTGGCCACTCCCAGCCATATGCCCCCAAAAACAACCCACGGCCCTTTTCTCTGGCAAACAAAACTCAGCTGCCCCGCTTCTGGATGGCAGATTGCAGGAGCCACTTGGTACTATCAAACCAGCCCGGCTTGGCACTGGTGCCACCTTGGCTCTGGGAACCATCCTGCCTATTGTGGATTTTAAGGAGCCAGCCGGCTACTCCCAGCCAGAGGCCCCCAAACAAAAACCACGGCCCTTTTTTCTGGCAAACAAAACTTAGCTGCCTCACTTCTGGATGGCAGATTGCAGGAGCCACTTGGTGTTATCAAACCAGCCCGTCTTGGCTCTGGTGCCACCTTGGGTCTGGGAACCATGCTGCGTATCGTGGATTCTAAGGAGCCAGCCGGCCACTCCCAGCCACAGGCCCCCAAACAAAATCAACGGCGCTGTTCCCTGGAAAACAAAACACGCCTGCCAACATTTTGATGGAGTTTGCAGGAGCCACTTGGTACTATCAAACCAGCCCGACTTGGCACTGGTGCCACCTTGGGTGTGGGAAACATCCTGCCTATCGTGGATTCTTAGGAGCCAGCCGGCCACTCCTAGCCACAGGCCCCCAAACAAAAACCTAGGCCCATTTCTCTGGCAAACAAAAGTAAGCTGCCCCGCTTCTGGAAGGCAGATTGCAGGAGACACTTGGGACTATCAAACCAGCCCAACTTGGCACTGGTGCCACCTCTGATCTGGGAACCATCCTGCCTATCGTGGATTTTCAGGGGCCAGCCGGCCACTCTCAGCCATATGCCCCCAAACAGAAACCTCGGCCCGTTTCTCTGGCAAACAAAACTCAACTGCCCCTCTTCTGGAGGGCAAATTGCAGGATGAACTTGATACTAAAACGGCAGGCCGACTTGGCACTGGTGCCACCTTGGGTCTGGGAACCATCCTGCGTATCTTGGGTTCAAAGGAGCCAGCCGGCCACTCCCAGCCACAGGCCCCCAAACACAAACAACGGCACTTTTCCCTGGAAAACAAAACTCGCCTGCCAACTTTTTGATGGCAGATTGCAGGAGCCACTTGGTACTATCAAACCAGCCCAACTTGGCACTGCTGCCACCATGGGTCTGGTAACCATCCTGCCTATTGTAGCTTTCCAGGTGCCAGCCGGTCACTCCCAGCCATAGGTCCCCAGTCACAAACCTCGGCCCGTTTCCCTGGCAAACAAAAGTAAGCTGCCCCGCTTCAGGATGGCAGATTGCAGGAGCCACTTGGTACTATCAAACCAGCCCGACTTGGCACTGGTGCCACCTTGGGTCTGGGAACCATCCTGCGTATTGTGGATTGTCAGGAGCCAGCCGACCACTCTCGGCCACAGACCCCAATCAAAAACAACAGCCCGGTTCACAGGCAAAGAAAACTCAGCTGCCCCGCTTCTGGATGGGAGATTGCAGGAGGCACTTGACACTGTCAAACCAGTCCCACTTGGCACTGGTGCCACCATGGGTCTGGGAACCATGCTGCGTATCATGGATTTTCAGGAGCCAGCCGGCCACTGCAAGCCACAGGCCCCCAAACAAAAACCACAGCCTTTTTCTCTGGCAAACAAAATTCAGCTGCCCCACTTCTGGATGGCAGATTGCAGGAGCCATTTGGGACTATCACACCAGCACAACATGGCACTGCTGCCACCTTGGATCTGGGAAACATCCTACCTATCGTGGATTTTCAGGGGCCAGCCGGCCACTCTCAGCCATAGGCCCCAAACACAAACCACGGCCCTTTTCTCTGGCAAACAAAACTCAACTGCCCCTCTTCTGGATGGCAGATTGCAGGAGCCACTTGGTACTATCAAACCAGCCCTACTTGGCACTGGTGCCACCTTGGGTCTGGGAAGCATGCTGCGTATCATGGATTTTCAGGAGCCAGCCCGCCACTGCAAACTACAGGCCCCCAAACACAAACAACAGCCTTTTTCTCTGGCAAACAAAATTCAGCTGCCCCGCTTCTGGATGGCAGATTGCAGGAGCCACTTGGTACTATCAAACCAGCCCGGCTTGGCACTGGTGCCACCTTGGCTCTGGGAACCATCCTGCGTATCGTGGATTCTTAGGAGCCAGCTGGCCACTCCCAGCCACAGGCCCCCAAACACAAACAACGGTGCTTTTCCCTGGAAAACAAAACTGGCCTGCCAAATTTTGATGGCAGATTGCAGGAGCCACTTCGTGCTATCAAACCAGCGCAACTTGGCACTGGTGCCACCATGGGTCTTGTCACAATCCTGCCTATCGTAGCTTTTCAGGAGCCAGCCGGTCACTCCCAGCCACAGGCGCCCAGACACAAAGCTCGGCCCATTTCCATGGTAAATAAAAGTAAGCTGTCCCGCTTCTGCATGGCAGATTTCAGGAACCACTTGGTACTATCAAACCAGCCCAACTTGGCACTGGTGCCTCCATGGGTCTGGTAACCATCCTGCCTATCGTAGCTTTTCAGGAGCCAGCCGGTCAGTCCCAGCCATAGGCCCCAGACACAAAGCTCTGCCCGATTCCCTGGCAAACAAAAGTAAGCTACCCCACTTCTGGATGGCAGATTGCAGGAGCCACTTTGAACCATCAAACCAGCCCGACTTGGCACTGGTGCCACCTCTGGTCTGGGAACCATCCTGCGTATCGTGGATTCTAAGGAGCCAGCTGGCCACTCCCAGCCACAGGCCCACAAACACAAACAACGGCGCTTTTCCCTGGAAAAGATAACTGGCCTGCCAAATTTTTGATGGCAGATTGCAGGAGCCACTTGGTACTATCAAACCAGCCCAACTTGGCACTGGTGCCACCATGGGTCTGGTCACCATCCTGCCTATCGTAGCTTTTCCGGAGCCAGCCGGTCACTCCCAGCCATAGGCCCCCAGACACAAACCTCGGCCCGTTTCCCTGGCAAACAAAAGTAAGCTGCCCCGCTTCTGGATGGCAGATTGCAGGAGCCACTTGGTACTATCAAACCAGCCCGACTTGGCACTGGTGCCACCTTGGGTCTGGGAACCATGCTGCGTAACGTAGATTCTAAGGCGCCAGCCGGCCACTCCCAGCCACAAGCCCCCAAACACAAACAACGGTGCTTTTCCCTGGCAAACAAAACTCAACTGCCCCTCTTCTGGATGGCAAATTTCAGGACGCACTTGGTACTATAAAAACAGCCCGACTTGGCACTGGTGCCAACTTGGGTCTGGGAACCATCCTGCGTATCGATCTTTTTATTGAGACAGCCGGCCACTCCCAGCCATATGCCCCCAAACACAACCCACGGTCCTTTCCTCTGGCAAACAAAACTCAGCTGCACCGCTTCTGGATGGCAGATTGCAGGAGCCACTTGGTACTATCAAACCAGCCCGACTTGGCACTGGTGCCACCTTGGGTCTGGGAACCATCCTGCGTATTGTGGATTGTCAGGAGCCAGCCGACCACTCTCGGCCACAGACCCCAATCAAAAACAACGGCCCGGTTCACAGGCAAAGAAAACTCAGCTGCCCCGCTTCTGGATGGGAGATTGCAGGAGGCACTTGACACTGTCAAACCAGCCCCACTTGGCACTGGTGCCACCTTGGGTCTGGGAACCATGCTGCGTATCATGGATTTTCAGGAGCCAGCCGGCCACTGCAAGCCACAGGCCCCCAAACAAAAACCACAGCCTTTTTCTCTGGCAAACAAAATTCAGCTGCCCCACTTCTGGATGGCAGATTGCAGGAGCCATTTGGGACTATCACACCAGCACAACATGGCACTGCTGCCACCTTGGATCTGGGAAACATCCTACCTATCGTGGATTTTCAGGGGCCAGCCGGCCACTCTCAGCCATAGGCCCCAAACACAAACCACGGCCCTTTTCTCTGGCAAACAAAACTCAACTGCCCCTCTTCTGGATGGCAGATTGCAGGAGCCACTTGGTACTATCAAACCAGCCCTACTTGGCACTGGTGCCACCTTGGGTCTGGGAAGCATGCTGCGTATCATGGATTTTCAGGAGCCAGCCCGCCACTGCAAACTACAGGCCCCCAAACACAAACAACAGCCTTTTTCTCTGGCAAACAAAATTCAGCTGCCCCGCTTCTGGATGGCAGATTGCAGGAGCCACTTGGTAGTATCAAACCAGTCCGACTAGGCACTGGTGCCAACTTGGGTCTGGGAACCATCCTGCGTATCGTGGATTCTAAGTAGCCAGCTGGCCACTCCCAGCCACAGGCCCCCAAACACAAACAACGGTGCTTTTCCCTGGAAAACAAAACTGGCCTGCCAATTTTTTGATGGCAGATTGCAGGAGCCACTTGGTACTATCAAACCAGCCCAACTTGGCACTGGTGCCACCATGGGCCTGGTCACCATCCTGCCTATCGGAGCTTTTCAGGAGCCAGCCGGTCACTCCCAGCCATAGGCCCCCAGCCACAAACCTCGGCCCGTTTCCCTGGCACACAAAAGTAAGCTACCCCGCTTCTGGATGGCAGATTGCAGGAGCAACTTGGCATCATCAAACCAGCCCAACTTGGCACTGGTGCCACCTCTGGTCTGGGAACCATGCTGCGTATCGTGGGTTCTAAGGAGCCAGCCGGCCACTCCCAGCCACAGGCCCCCAAACACAAACAACGGCACTTTTCCCTGGAAAACAAAACTCGCCTGCTAGCTTTTTGATGGCAGAGTGCAGGAGCCACTTGGTACTATCAAACCAGCCCAACTTGGCACTGGTGCCACTATGGGTCTGGTCACCATCCTGCTTAACGTAGCATTTCAGGAGCCAGCCGGTCACTCCCAGCCGTAGGCCCCCAGACAAATACCTCGGCCCGTTTCCCTGGCAAACAAAATTAAGCTGCCCCGCTTCTGGATGGCAGATTGCAGGAGCCACTTGATACTATCAAACCAGCCCAACTTGGCACTGGTGCCACCATGGGTCTGGTCACCATCCTGCCTATCGTAGCTTTTCAGGGGCCAGCCAGCCAGCCCCAGGCACTGGCCCCCAGACAAGAATTTCGGCCCGTTTCCATGGCAAACAAAAGTAAGCTACCCCGCTTCTGGATGGCAGATTTTAGGAGCCACTTTGCACCATCAAACCAGCCCAACTTGACACTGGTGCCACCTCTGGCCTGGGAACCATCCTGCATATTGTGGATTCTAAGCAGCCACCCGGCCACTCCGAGCCACAGGGCCCCAAACACAAACAACGGCGCTTTTCCCCGGAAAACAAAACTCGCCTGCCAACATTTTGATGGCAGATTGCAGGAGCTATTTATTACTATCAAACCAGCCCAACTTGGCACTGGTGCCACCATGGGTCTGGGAACCATCCTGCCTAGCATAGCTTTTCAGGAGACAGGAGGTCACTCCCAGCCATAGACCCCCAGACAGAAACCTCGGCCCGTTTCCATGGAAAACAAAAGTAAGCTGCCCCGCTTCAGGATGGCAGATTGCAGGAGCCACTTGGTACTATCAAACCAGCCCAACTTGGCACTGGTGCCGCCATGGGTCTGGTAAACATCCTGCCTATCGTAGCTTTTCAGGAGCCAGCCAGTCACTCCCTGCCATAGGGCCCCAGACAAATACCTCGGCCCGTTTCCCTGGCAAACAAAAGTAAGCTGCCTCGCTTCTGGATGGCAGATTGCAGGAGCCACTTGGTGCTATCAAACCAGCCCGACTTGGCACTGGTGCCACCTTGGATCTGGGAACCATGCTGCGTAACGTGGATTCTAAGACGACAGGCGGCCACTCCCAGCCACAGGGCCCCAAACACAAACAACGGCGCTTTTCCCTGGAAAACAAAACTGGCCTGCCAACTTTTTGATGGCAGATTGCAGGAGCCACTTGGTACTATGAAACCAGCCCAACTTGGCACTGCTGCCAGCATGGGTCTGGTCAGCATCCTGCCTATCGGAGCTTTTCAGGAGCCAGCCGGTCACTCCCAGCCATAGGCCGCCAGACAGAAACCTCGGCCCGTTTCCCTGGCAAACAAAAGTAAGCTGCCTCGCTTCTGGATGGCAGATTGCAGGAGCCACTTGGTACTATCAAACCAGCCCAACTTGGCACTGGTGCCTCCATGGGTCTGGTAACCATCCTGCCTATCGTAGCTTTTCAGGAGCCAGCCGGTCAGTCCCAGCCATAGGGCCCATACACAAATCTCTGCCCGTTTCCTCGGCAAACAAAAGTAAGCTACCCCGCTTCAGGATGGCAGATTGCAGGAGCCACTTTGAACCATCAAACCAGCCCGACTTGGCACTGGTGCCACCTCGGGTCTGGGAACCATCCTGCGTATCGTGGATTCTAAGGAGCCAGCCGGCCACTGCCAGCCACAGGACCCCAAACACAAACAACAGCGCTTTTCTCTGGCAAACAAAACTCAGTTGCCCTGCTTTTGGATGGCAGATTGCAGGAGCCACTTGGTACTATCAAATCAGCCCAACTTGGCACTGGTGCCACCATGGGTCTGGTAATCATCCTGCCTACTGTAGCTTTTCAGGAGCCAGCCGGTCACTCCCAACCATAGGCCCCCAGAAAAAAACCTCGGCCCGTTTCCCTGGCAAACAAAAGTAAGCTGCCCCGCTTCTGGATGGCAGATTGCAGGAGCCACTTGGCACCATCAAACTATCCCGACTTGGCACTGGTGCCACCTCGGGTCTGGGAACCATCCTGCGTATTGTGGATTTTGTGGTGTCAGCCGGCCACTCTCAGCCATATGCCCTCAAACACAAACAACGGCGCTTTTCCCTGGAAAACAAAACTCGCCTGCCAACTTTTTGATGGCAGATTGCAGGAGCCACTTGGTACTATCAAACCAGCCCAACTTGGCACTGGTGCCACCACTGGTCTGGGAACCATCCTGTGTATCGTGGATTCTAAGGAGCCAGCCGGCCACTCCCAGCCACAGGACCCCAGACACAAAGCTCTGCCCGTTTCCCTGACAAACAAAACTCAGCTGCCCTGCTTCTGGATGGCAGATTGCAGGAGCCACTTGGTACTATCAAACCAGCCCAACTTGGCACTGGTGCCACCATGGGTCTGGTAACCATCCTGCCTATCGTAGCTTTTCAGGAGCCAGCCGGTCACTCTCAGCCATAGGCCCCCAAACACAAACCACGGCCCGTTTCCCTGGCAAACAAAAGTAAGCTGCCCCGCTTCTGGATGGCAGATTGCAGGAGCTACTTAGTACTATCAAATCAGCCCGACTTGGCACAGGTGCCACCTTGGATCTGGGAACCATCCTGTGTATCGTGGATTTTCAGGGGCCAGCCGGCCACTCTGAGCCATATGCCCCCAAAACCAAACCACGGACCTTTTCTCTGGCAAACAAAAATCAGCTGCCCCACTTGTGGATGGCAGATTGCAGGAGCCACTTGGGACTATCACACCAGCACAACATGGCACTGCTGCCAACTTGGATCTGGGAACCATCCTGCGTATCGTACATATTCAGGAACCAGCCGAACACTCCCAGCCACAGGCCCCCAAACACAAACAACGGCCCATTTCCCTGGCAAACAAAACTCAGCTGCCCCACTTCTGGATGGCCGTTTGCAGGAGCCACTTGATGCTATCAAACCAGCCCGACTTGGTATTGGTACCACCTTGGATCTGGGAACCATCCTGCGTATCGTGGATTTTCAGGGGCCAGCCGGTCACTCCCAGCCATAGGCCCCCAAACACAAACCTCGGCCCTTTTCTCTGGCAAACAAAACTCAACTGCCCCTCTTCTGGATGGCAAATTGCAGGACGCACTTGGTACTACAAAAAGAGTCCCACTTGGCACTGGTGCCACCTTGGCTCTGGGAACCATCCTGCGTATTGTGCATTTTAAGGAGCCAGCCGGCAATTCCCAGCCGTATGCCCCAAAAACAAACCACGGACCTTTTCTCTGGCTAAAAAAACTCAGCTGCCCCGCTTCTGGATGGTAGATTGCAGGAGTCACTTTGAATCATACAACCAGCCTTACTTGGCACTGGTGCCACCTTGGTATCTGGGAACCATCCTGCCTATCGTTGATTTTCAGGGGCCAGCCGGCCACTCTCAGCCATAGGCCCCCAAACACAAACCACAGCCCTTTTCTCTAGCAAACAAAATTTAGCTGCCCCGCTTCTGGATGGCAAATTGCAGGAGCTACTTGGTACTACAAAAACAGCCCGACTTGGCACTGGTGCCACCTTGCGTCTGGTTACCATGCGGCATATCGTGCATTTTAAGGAGCCAGGTGGCCACTCCCAGCCATATGCCCCCAAACACAACCCACGGCCCTTTTCTCTGGCAAACAAAACTCAGCTGCCCCGCTTCTGGATGGCAGATTGCAGGAGCCACTTGGTACTATCAAACCAGCCCGGCTTGGCACTGGTGCCACCTTGGCTCTGGGAACCATCCTGCCTATTGTGGATTTTAAGGAGCCAGCCGGCTACTCCCAGCCAGAGGCCCCCAAACAAAAACCACGGCCCTTTTTTCTGGCAAACAAAACTTAGCTGCCTCACTTCTGGATGGCAGATTGCAGGAGCCACTTGGTGTTATCAAACCAGCCCGTCTTGGCTCTGGTGCCACCTTGGGTCTGGGAACCATGCTGCGTATCGTGGATTCTAAGGAGCCAGCCGGCCACTCCCAGCCACAGGCCCCCAAACAAAATCAACGGCGCTGTTCCCTGGAAAACAAAACACGCCTGCCAACATTTTGATGGAGTTTGCAGGAGCCACTTGGTACTATCAAACCAGCCCGACTTGGCACTGGTGCCACCTTGGGTGTGGGAAACATCCTGCCTATCGTGGATTCTTAGGAGCCAGCCGGCCACTCCTAGCCACAGGCCCCCAAACAAAAACCTAGGCCCATTTCTCTGGCAAACAAAAGTAAGCTGCCCCGCTTCTGGAAGGCAGATTGCAGGAGACACTTGGGACTATCAAACCAGCCCAACTTGGCACTGGTGCCACCTCTGATCTGGGAACCATCCTGCCTATCGTGGATTTTCAGGGGCCAGCCGGCCACTCTCAGCCATATGCCCCCAAACAGAAACCTCGGCCCGTTTCTCTGGCAAACAAAACTCAACTGCCCCTCTTCTGGAGGGCAAATTGCAGGATGAACTTGATACTAAAACGGCAGGCCGACTTGGCACTGGTGCCACCTTGGGTCTGGGAACCATTATGCGTATCTTGGGTTCAAAGGAGCCAGCCGGCCACTCCCAGCCACAGGCCCCCAAACACAAACAACGGCACTTTTCCCTGGAAAACAAAACTCGCCTGCCAACTTTTTGATGGCAGATTGCAGGAGCCACTTGGTACTATCAAACCAGCCCAACTTGGCACTGCTGCCACCATGGGTCTGGTAACCATCCTGCCTATTGTAGCTTTCCAGGTGCCAGCCGGTCACTCCCAGCCATAGGTCCCCAGTCACAAACCTCGGCCCGTTTCCCTGGCAAACAAAAGTAAGCTGCCCCGCTTCAGGATGGCAGATTGCAGGAGCCACTTGGTACTATCAAACCAGCCCGACTTGGCACTGGTGCCACCTTGGGTCTGGGAACCATCCTGCGTATTGTGGATTGTCAGGAGCCAGCCGACCACTCTCGGCCACAGACCCCAATCAAAAACAACAGCCCGGTTCACAGGCAAAGAAAACTCAGCTGCCCCGCTTCTGGATGGGAGATTGCAGGAGGCACTTGACACTGTCAAACCAGTCCCACTTGGCACTGGTGCCACCATGGGTCTGGGAACCATGCTGCGTATCATGGATTTTCAGGAGCCAGCCGGCCACTGCAAGCCACAGGCCCCCAAACAAAAACCACAGCCTTTTTCTCTGGCAAACAAAATTCAGCTGCCCCACTTCTGGATGGCAGATTGCAGGAGCCATTTGGGACTATCACACCAGCACAACATGGCACTGCTGCCACCTTGGATCTGGGAAACATCCTACCTATCGTGGATTTTCAGGGGCCAGCCGGCCACTCTCAGCCATAGGCCCCAAACACAAACCACGGCCCTTTTCTCTGGCAAACAAAACTCAACTGCCCCTCTTCTGGATGGCAGATTGCAGGAGCCACTTGGTACTATCAAACCAGCCCTACTTGGCACTGGTGCCACCTTGGGTCTGGGAAGCATGCTGCGTATCATGGATTTTCAGGAGCCAGCCCGCCACTGCAAACTACAGGCCCCCAAACACAAACAACAGCCTTTTTCTCTGGCAAACAAAATTCAGCTGCCCCGCTTCTGGATGGCAGATTGCAGGAGCCACTTGGTACTATCAAACCAGCCCGGCTTGGCACTGGTGCCACCTTGGCTCTGGGAACCATCCTGCGTATCGTGGATTCTTAGGAGCCAGCTGGCCACTCCCAGCCACAGGCCCCCAAACACAAACAACGGTGCTTTTCCCTGGAAAACAAAACTGGCCTGCCAAATTTTGATGGCAGATTGCAGGAGCCACTTCGTGCTATCAAACCAGCGCAACTTGGCACTGGTGCCACCATGGGTCTTGTCACAATCCTGCCAATCGTAGCTTTTCAGGAGCCAGCCGGTCACTCCCAGCCACAGGCGCCCAGACACAAAGCTCGGCCCATTTCCATGGTAAATAAAAGTAAGCTGTCCCGCTTCTGCATGGCAGATTTCAGGAACCACTTGGTACTATCAAACCAGCCCAACTTGGCACTGGTGCCTCCATGGGTCTGGTAACCATCCTGCCTATCGTAGCTTTTCAGGAGCCAGCCGGTCAGTCCCAGCCATAGGCCCCAGACACAAAGCTCTGCCCGATTCCCTGGCAAACAAAAGTAAGCTACCCCGCTTCTGGATGGCAGATTGCAGGAGCCACTTTGAACCATCAAACCAGCCCGACTTGGCACTGGTGCCACCTCTGGTCTGGGAACCATCCTGCGTATCGTGGATTCTAAGGAGCCAGCTGGCCACTCCCAGCCACAGGCCCACAAACACAAACAACGGCGCTTTTCCCTGGAAAAGATAACTGGCCTGCCAAATTTTTGATGGCAGATTGCAGGAGCCACTTGGTACTATCAAACCAGCCCAACTTGGCACTGGTGCCACCATGGGTCTGGTCACCATCCTGCCTATCGTAGCTTTTCCGGAGCCAGGCGGTCACTCCCAGCCATAGGCCCCCAGACACAAACCTCGGCCCGTTTCCCTGGCAAACAAAAGTAAGCTGCCCCGCTTCTGGATGGCAGATTGCAGGAGCCACTTGGTACTATCAAACCAGCCCGACTTGGCACTGGTGCCACCTTGGGTCTGGGAACCATGCTGCGTAACGTAGATTCTAAGGCGCCAGCCGGCCACTCCCAGCCACAAGCCCCCAAACACAAACAACGGTGCTTTTCCCTGGCAAACAAAACTCAACTGCCCCTCTTCTGGATGGCAAATTTCAGGACGCACTTGGTACTATAAAAACAGCCCGACTTGGCACTGGTGCCAACTTGGGTCTGGGAACCATCCTGCGTATCGATCTTTTTATTGAGACAGCCGGCCACTCCCAGCCATATGCCCCCAAACACAACCCACGGTCCTTTCCTCTGGCAAACAAAACTCAGCTGCACCGCTTCTGGATGGCAGATTGCAGGAGCCACTTGGTACTATCAAACCAGCCCGACTTGGCACTGGTGCCACCTTGGGTCTGGGAACCATCCTGCGTATTGTGGATTGTCAGGAGCCAGCCGACCACTCTCGGCCACAGACCCCAATCAAAAACAACGGCCCGGTTCACAGGCAAAGAAAACTCAGCTGCCCCGCTTCTGGATGGGAGATTGCAGGAGGCACTTGACACTGTCAAACCAGCCCCACTTGGCACTGGTGCCACCTTGGGTCTGGGAACCATGCTGCGTATCATGGATTTTCAGGAGCCAGCCGGCCACTGCAAGCCACAGGCCCCCAAACAAAAACCACAGCCTTTTTCTCTGGCAAACAAAATTCAGCTGCCCCACTTCTGGATGGCAGATTGCAGGAGCCATTTGGGACTATCACACCAGCACAACATGGCACTGCTGCCACCTTGGATCTGGGAAACATCCTACCTATCGTGGATTTTCAGGGGCCAGCCGGCCACTCTCAGCCATAGGCCCCAAACACAAACCACGGCCCTTTTCTCTGGCAAACAAAACTCAACTGCCCCTCTTCTGGATGGCAGATTGCAGGAGCCACTTGGTACTATCAAACCAGCCCTACTTGGCACTGGTGCCACCTTGGGTCTGGGAAGCATGCTGCGTATCATGGATTTTCAGGAGCCAGCCCGCCACTGCAAACTACAGGCCCCCAAACACAAACAACAGCCTTTTTCTCTGGCAAACAAAATTCAGCTGCCCCGCTTCTGGATGGCAGATTGCAGGAGCCACTTGGTAGTATCAAACCAGTCCGACTAGGCACTGGTGCCAACTTGGGTCTGGGAACCATCCTGCGTATCGTGGATTCTAAGTAGCCAGCTGGCCACTCCCAGCCACAGGCCCCCAAACACAAACAACGGTGCTTTTCCCTGGAAAACAAAACTGGCCTGCCAACTTTTTGATGGCAGATTGCAGGAGCCACTTGGTACTATCAAACCAGCCCAACTTGGCACTGGTGCCACCATGGGCCTGGTCACCATCCTGCCTATCGGAGCTTTTCAGGAGCCAGCCGGTCACTCCCAGCCATAGGCCCCCAGCCACAAACCTCGGCCCGTTTCCCTGGCACACAAAAGTAAGCTACCCCGCTTCTGGATGGCAGATTGCAGGAGCAACTTGGCATCATCAAACCAGCCCAACTTGGCACTGGTGCCACCTCTGGTCTGGGAACCATGCTGCGTATCGTGGGTTCTAAGGAGCCAGCCGGCCACTCCCAGCCACAGGCCCCCAAACACAAACAACGGCACTTTTCCCTGGAAAACAAAACTCGCCTGCTAGCTTTTTGATGGCAGAGTGCAGGAGCCACTTGGTACTATCAAACCAGCCCAACTTGGCACTGGTGCCACTATGGGTCTGGTCACCATCCTGCTTAACGTAGCATTTCAGGAGCCAGCCGGTCACTCCCAGCCGTAGGCCCCCAGACAAATACCTCGGCCCGTTTCCCTGGCAAACAAAATTAAGCTGCCCCGCTTCTGGATGGCAGATTGCAGGAGCCACTTGATACTATCAAACCAGCCCAACTTGGCACTGGTGCCACCATGGGTCTGGTCACCATCCTGCCTATCGTAGCTTTTCAGGGGCCAGCCAGCCAGCCCCAGGCACTGGCCCCCAGACAAGAATTTCGGCCCGTTTCCATGGCAAACAAAAGTAAGCTACCCCGCTTCTGGATGGCAGATTGTAGGAGCCACTTTGCACCATCAAACCAGCCCAACTTGACACTGGTGCCACCTCTGGCCTGGGAACCATCCTGCATATTGTGGATTCTAAGCAGCCACCCGGCCACTCCGAGCCACAGGGCCCCAAACACAAACAACGGCGCTTTTCCCCGGAAAACAAAACTCGCCTGCCAACATTTTGATGGCAGATTGCAGGAGCTATTTATTACTATCAAACCAGCCCAACTTGGCACTGGTGCCACCATGGGTCTGGGAACCATCCTGCCTAGCATAGCTTTTCAGGAGACAGGAGGTCACTCCCAGCCATAGACCCCCAGACAGAAACCTCGGCCCGTTTCCATGGAAAACAAAAGTAAGCTGCCCCGCTTCAGGATGGCAGATTGCAGGAGCCACTTGGTACTATCAAACCAGCCCAACTTGGCACTGGTGCCGCCATGGGTCTGGTAAACATCCTGCCTATCGTAGCTTTTCAGGAGCCAGCCAGTCACTCCCTGCCATAGGGCCCCAGACAAATACCTCGGCCCGTTTCCCTGGCAAACAAAAGTAAGCTGCCTCGCTTCTGGATGGCAGATTGCAGGAGCCACTTGGTGCTATCAAACCAGCCCGACTTGGCACTGGTGCCACCTTGGATCTGGGAACCATGCTGCGTAACGTGGATTCTAAGACGACAGGCGGCCACTCCCAGCCACAGGGCCCCAAACACAAACAACGGCGCTTTTCCCTGGAAAACAAAACTGGCCTGCCAACTTTTTGATGGCAGATTGCAGGAGCCACTTGGTACTATGAAACCAGCCCAACTTGGCACTGCTGCCAGCATGGGTCTGGTCAGCATCCTGCCTATCGGAGCTTTTCAGGAGCCAGCCGGTCACTCCCAGCCATAGGCCGCCAGACAGAAACCTCGGCCCGTTTCCCTGGCAAACAAAAGTAAGCTGCCTCGCTTCTGGATGGCAGATTGCAGGAGCCACTTGGTACTATCAAACCAGCCCAACTTGGCACTGGTGCCTCCATGGGTCTGGTAACCATCCTGCCTATCGTAGCTTTTCAGGAGCCAGCCGGTCAGTCCCAGCCATAGGGCCCATACACAAATCTCTGCCCGTTTCCTCGGCAAACAAAAGTAAGCTACCCCGCTTCAGGATGGCAGATTGCAGGAGCCACTTTGAACCATCAAACCAGCCCGACTTGGCACTGGTGCCACCTCGGGTCTGGGAACCATCCTGCGTATCGTGGATTCTAAGGAGCCAGCCGGCCACTGCCAGCCACAGGACCCCAAACACAAACAACAGCGCTTTTCTCTGGCAAACAAAACTCAGTTGCCCTGCTTTTGGATGGCAGATTGCAGGAGCCACTTGGTACTATCAAATCAGCCCAACTTGGCACTGGTGCCACCATGGGTCTGGTAATCATCCTGCCTACTGTAGCTTTTCAGGAGCCAGCCGGTCACTCCAAACCATAGGCCCCCAGAAAAAAACCTCGGCCCGTTTCCCTGGCAAACAAAAGTAAGCTGCCCCGCTTCTGGATGGCAGATTGCAGGAGCCACTTGGCACCATCAAACTATCCCGACTTGGCACTGGTGCCACCTCGGGTCTGGGAACCATCCTGCGTATTGTGGATTTTGTGGTGTCAGCCGGCCACTCTCAGCCATATGCCCTCAAACACAAACAACGGCGCTTTTCCCTGGAAAACAAAACTCGCCTGCCAACTTTTTGATGGCAGATTGCAGGAGCCACTTGGTACTATCAAACCAGCCCAACTTGGCACTGGTGCCACCACTGGTCTGGGAACCATCCTGTGTATCGTGGATTCTAAGGAGCCAGCCGGCCACTCCCAGCCACAGGACCCCAGACACAAAGCTCTGCCCGTTTCCCTGACAAACAAAATTAAGCTACCCCGCTTCTGGATGGCAGATTGCAGGAGCTATTTAGTACTATCAAACCAGCCCGACTTGGCACTGGTGCCACCTTGGCTCTGGGAACCATCCTGCCTATTGTGGATTTTGTGGTGTCAGCCGGCCACTCTCAGCCATATGCCCTCAAACACAAACCACGGCCCTTTTCTCTGGCAAACAAAACTCAACTGCCCCTCTTCTGGATGGCAGATTGCAGGACGCACTTGGTACTAAAAAAACAGCCCAACTTGGCACTGGTGCCACCTCTGGTCTGGGAACCATCCTGCGTATCGTGGATTCTAAGGAGCCAGCCGGCCACTCCCAGCCACAGGCCCCCAAACACAAACAACGGCTCTTTTCCCTGGAAAACAAAACTCGCCTACCAATTTTTGATGGCAGATTGCAGGAGCCACTTCGTGCTATCAAACCAGCGCAACTTGGCACTGGTGCCACCATGGGTCTTGTCACAATCCTGCCTATCGTAGCTTTTCAGGAGCCAGCCGGTCACTCCCAGCCACAGGCGCCCAGACACAAAGCTCGGCCCATTTCCATGGTAAATAAAAGTAAGCTGTCCCGCTTCTGCATGGCAGATTTCAGGAACCACTTGGTACTATCAAACCGGCCCAACTTGGCACTGGTGCCTCCATGGGTCTGGTAACCATCCTGCCTATCGTAGCTTTTCAGGAGCCAGCCGGTCAGTCCCAGCCATAGGCCCCAGACACAAAGCTCTGCCCGATTCCCTGGCAAACAAAAGTAAGCTACCCCGCTTCTGGATGGCAGATTGCAGGAGCCACTTTGAACCATCAAAGCAGCCCGACTTGGCACTGGTGCCACCTCTGGTCTGGGAACCATCCTGCGTATCGTGGATTCTAAGGAGCCAGGCGGCCACTCCCAGCCACAGGCCGCCAAACACAAACAACGGCGCTTTTCCCTGGAAAACAAAATTCGCCTGCCAACTTTTTGATGGTAGATTGCAGGAGCCACTTGGTACTATCAAACCAGCCCAACTTGGCACTGCTGCCACCATGGGTCTGGTCACCATCCTGCCTATGGTAGCTTTTCAGGAGCCAGCCGCTCACTCCCAGCCATAGGCCCCCAGTCACAAACCTCGGCCCGTTTCCCTGGCAAACAAAAGTAAGCTGCCCCGCTTCTGGATGGCAGATTGCAGGAGCCACTTGGTACTATCAAACCAGCCCGACTTGGCACTGGTGCCACCTTGGGTCTGGGAACCATGCTGCGTAACGTAGATTCTAAGGCGCCAGCCGGCCACTCCCAGCCGCAGGCCCCCAAACACAAACAACGGCGCTTTTCCCTGGAAAAGAAAACTGGCCTGCCAACTTTTTGATGGCAGATTGTAGGAGCCACTTGGTACTATCAAACCAGCCCAACTTGGCACTGGTGCCACCATGGGTCTGGTCACCATCCTGCCTATCGTAGCTTTTCGGGAGCCAGCCGGTCACTCCCAGCCATAGGCCGCCAGACAGAAACCTCGGCCCGTTTCCCTGGCAAACAAAAGTAAGCTGCCCCGCTTCTGGATGGCAGATTGCAGGAGCTATTTATTACTATCATACCAGCCCGACTTGGCACTGGTGCCACCTTGGCTCTGGGAACCATCCTGCCTATCGTGGATTTTCAGGGGCCAGCCGGCCACTCTCTGCCATATGCCCCCAAACACAAATCACGGTCCTTTTCTCTGGCAAACAAAACTCAACTGCCCCTCTTCTGGACGGCAAATTGAAGGACGCACTTGGTACTACGAAAACAGCCCGACTTGGCACTGATGCCACATTGGGTCAGGGAACCACCCAGCGTATCGAGCTTTTTAAGGAGACAGCCGGCCACTCCCATCCATATACCGCCAAAAACAAACCACGGACTTGTTCTCTGGCAAACAAAAATCAGCTGCCCCGCGTCGGGATGGCAGATTGCAGGAGCCACTTTGCACCATCAAACCAGCCCGACTTGGCTCTGGTGCCACCTTGGGTCTGGGAACCATCCTGCCTATCGTGGATTTTCAGGGGCCAGCCGGCCACTCTGAGCCATAGGCCCCCAAACAAAAACCACGGCCCTTTTCTCTGGCAAACAAAACTCAGCTGCCCCGCTTCTGAATGGCAGATTGCAGGACGCACTTTGTAAAATCAAACCAGCCCAACTTGGCACTGGTGCCACCTTGGGTCTGGGAACCATGCTGCGTATTATGGATTGTCAGGAGCCAGCCGACCACTCTCGGCCACAGACCCCAATCAAAAACAATGGCCCGATTCACAGGCAAAAAAATCTCAGCTGCCCCACTTGTGGATGGGAGATTGCAGGAGGCGCTTGACACTGTCAAACCAGCCCAACTTGGCACTGGTGCCACCTTGGGCCTGGGAACGATGCTGCGTATCATGGAATTTAAGGAGCCAGCCGGCCATTCCCAGCCACAGGAACTAAACACATACCACAGCCCTTTTCTTTGGCAAACAAAACTCAGCTGCCCTGCTTTTGGATGGCAGATTGCAGGAGCCACTTGGTACTATCAAACCAGCCCAACTTTTCACTGGTGCCTCCATGGGTCTGGTCACCATCCTGCGTATCGTAGCTTTTCAGGAGCCAGCCGGTCAGTCCCAGCCATAGGCCCCAGACACAAAGCTCTGCCCGTTTCCCTGGCAAACAAAAGTAAGCTACCTCGCTTCTGGATGGCAGATTGCAGGAGACACTTTGCACCATCAAACCAGCCCGACTTGGCACTGGTGCCACCTCTGGTCTGGAAACCATCCTGCGTATCGTGGATTCTTAGGAGCCAGCTGGCCACTCCCAGCCACAGGCCACCAAACACAAACAACGGCGCTTTTCCCTGGAAAACAAAACTCGCCTGCCAACTTTTTGATGGCAGATTGCAGGAGCCACTTGGTACTATCAAACCAGCCCAACTTGGCACTGCTGCCACCATGGGTCTGGTCACCATCCTGCCTATCGTAGCTTTTCAGGAGCCAGCCGGTCACTCCCAGCCATAGGCCCCCAGACAAAAACCTCGGCCCGTTTCCCTGGCAAACAAAAGTAAGCTGCCCCGCTTCTGGATTGCAGATTGCAGGAGTTATTTAGTACTATCAAACCAGCCAGACGTGGCACTGGTGCCACCTTGGATCTGGGAACCATCTTGCCTATCGTGGATTTTAAGGAGCCAGCCGGCCTCTCTCAGCCATATGCCCCCAAACACAAACCACGGCCCTTTTCTCTGGCAAACAAAACTCAACTGCCCCTCTTCTGGATGGCAGATTGCAGGAGCCACTTGATATTATCAAACCAGCCCTACTTGGCACTGGTGCCACCTTGGGTCTGGGAAGCATGCTGCGTATCATGGATTTTCAGGAGCCAGCCCGCCACTGCAAGCTACAGGCCCCCAAACACAAACAACAGCCTTTTTCTCTGGCAAACAAAATTCAGCTGCCCCGCTTCTGGATGGCAGATTGCAGGAGCAAATTGGCATCATCAAACCAGCCCGACTTGGCACTGGTGCCACCTCTGGTCTGGGAACCATCCTGCCTATCGTGGGTTCTAAGGAGCCAGCCGGCCACTCCCAGCCACAGGCCCCCAATCACAAACAACGGCGCTTTTCCCTGGAAAACAAAACTCGCCTGCTAGCTTTTTGATGGCAGAGTGCAGGAGCCACTTGGTACAATCAAACCAGCCCAACTTGGCACTGGTGCCACTATGGGTCTGGTCACCATCCTGCCTATCGTAGCATTTCAGGAGCCAGTCGGTCACTCCCAGCCGTAGGCCCCCAG
This sequence comes from Melospiza georgiana, assembly GCF_028018845.1. Lineage (NCBI taxonomy): Eukaryota > Metazoa > Chordata > Aves > Passeriformes > Passerellidae > Melospiza > Melospiza georgiana. The sequence goes on from NC_080435.1 coordinate 31,356,658, forward strand.
ACAAAAACCACGGCCCGTTTCCCTGGCAAACAAAATTAAGCTGCCCCGCTTCTGGATGGCAGATTGCAGGAGCCACTTGGTACTATCAAACCAGCCCAACTTGACACTGGTGCCACCTCTGGCCTGGGAGCCATCCTGCGTATCGTGGATTCTAAGCAGCCACCCGGCCACTCCGAGCCACAGGCCCCCAAACACAAACAACGGCGCTTTTCCCCGGAAAACAAAACTCGCCTGCCAACATTTTGATGGCAGATTGCAGGAGCCACTTGGTACTATCAAACCAGCCCAACTTGGCACTGGTGCCACCATGGGTCTGGTCACCATCCTGCCTAGCATAGCTTTTCAGGAGCCAGGAGGTCACTCCCAGCCTTAGACCCACAGACAGAAACCTCGGCCCGCTTCCATGGAAAACAAAAGTAAGCTGCCCCGCTTCTGGATGGCAGATTGCAGGAGCCACTTGGTACTATCAAATTAGCCCAACTTGGCACTGGTGCCACCATGGGTCTGGTAAACATCCTGCCTATCGTAGCTTTTCAGGAGCCAGCCAGTCACTCCCTGCCATAGGGCCCCAGACAAATACCTCGGCCCGTTTCCCTGGCAAACAAAAGTAAGCTGCCCCGCTTCTGGATGGCAGATTGCAGGAGCCACTTGGTACTATCAAACCAGCCCGACTTGGCACTGGTGCCACCTTGGATTTGGGAACCATGCTGCGTAACGTGGATTCTAAGACGACAGGCGGCCACTCCCAGCCACAGGGCCCCAAACACAAACAACGGCGCTTTTCCCTGGAAAACAAAACTCGCCTGCCAACTTTTCGATGGCAGATTGCAGGAGCCACTTGGTACTATCAAATCAGCCCAACTTGGCACTGCTGCTACGATGGGTCTGGTAATCATCCTGCCTACTGTAGCTTTTCAGGAGCCAGCCGGTCACTCCCAGCCATAGGCCCCCAGAAAAAAACCTCGGCCCGTTTCCCTGGCATACAAAAGTAATCTACCCCGCTTCTGGATGGCAGATTGCAGGAGCCACTTTTCACCATCAAACTATCCCGACTTGGCACTGGTGCCACCTCGGGTCTGGGAACCATCCTGCGTATCGTGGATTCTAAGGAGCCAGCCGGTCACTCCCAGCCACAGGCCCCCAAACAAAAACAACGGCGCTTTTCCCTGGAAAACAAAACTCGCCTGCCAACTTTTTGATGGCAGATTGCAGGAGCCACTTGGTGCTATCACAAAACCAGCCCAACTTGGCACTGGTGCCACCATGGGTCTGGTCACTATCCTGCCTATCGTAGCATTTCAGGAGCCAGCCGGTCACTCCCAGCCATGGGCGCCCAGACACAAATCTCGGCCCATTTCCATGGTAAACAAAAGTAAGCTGCCCCGCTTCTGGATGGCAGATTGCAGGAGCCACTTGGTACTATCAAACCAGCCCGACTTGGCACTGGTGCCACCTTGGATTTGGGAACCATGCTGCGTAACGTGGATTCTAAGACGACAGGCGGCCACTCCCAGCCACAGGGCCCCAAACACAAACAACGGCGCTTTTCCCTGGAAAACAAAACTCGCCTGCCAACTTTTTGATGGCAGATTGCAGGAGCCACTTGGTACTATCAAATCAGCCCAACTTGGCACTGCTGCTACCATGGGTCTGGTAATCATCCTGCCTACTGTAGCTTTTCAGGAGCCAGCCGGTCACTCCCAGCCACAGGACCCCAAACACAAACAACAGCGCTTTTCTCTGGCAAACAAAACTCAGTTGCCCTGCTTTTGGATGGCAGATTGCAGGAGCCACTTGGTACTATCAAACCAGCCCAACTTGGCACTGGTGCCTCCATGAGTCTGGTAACCATCCTGCCTATCGTAGCTTTTCAGGAGCCAGCCGGTCACTCCCAGCCATAGGCCCCCAGACACAAAGCTCGGCCCGTTTCCCTGGCAAACAAAAGTAAGCTGCCCCGCTTCTGGATGGCAGATTGCAGGAACCACTTGGTACTATCAAACCAGCCCGACTTGGCACTGGTGCCACCTTGGGTCTGGGAACCATCCTGCGTATCGTGGATTCTAAGGAGCCAGCCGGCCACTCCCAGCCACAGGACCCCAAACACAAACAACAGCGCTTTTCTCTGGCAAACAAAACTCAGTTGCCCTGCTTTTGGATGGCAGATTGCAGGAGCCACTTGTTACTATCAAACCAGCCCAACTTGGCACTGGTGCCTCCATGAGTCTGGTCACCATCCTGCCTATCGTAGCTTTTCAGGAGCCAGCCGGTCACTCCCAGCCATAGGCCCCCAGACACAAAGCTCGGCCCGTTTCCCTGGCAAACAAAAGTAAGCTGCCCCGCTTCTGGATGGCAGATTGCAGGAGTTATTTAGTACTATCAAACCAGCCCGACTTGGCACTGGTGCCACCTGTGGTCTGGGAACCATCCTGCCTATCGTGGATTTTCAGGAGCCAGCCGGCCACTCTCAGCCATATGCCCCCAAACAAAAACCACGGCCCTTTTCTCTGGCAAACAAAACTCAACTGCCCCTCTTCTGGATGGCAAATTGCAGGACGCAGTTGGTACTACGAAAACAGCCCGACTTGGCACTGATGCCACCTTGGGTCAGGGAACCATCCTGCGTATCGAGCTTTTTAAGGAGCCAGCCGGCCACGCCCAGCCATATACCGCCAAAAACAAACCACGGAACTTTTCTCCAGCAAACAAAAATCCGCTGCCCCGCGTCTGGATGGCAGATTGCAGGAGCCACTTTGCACCATCAAACCAGCCCGACTTGGCACTGGTGCCACCTCTGGTCTGGGAACCATCCTGCCTATCGTGGATTTTCAGGGGCCAGCCGGCCACTCTCCGCCATAGGCCCCCAAAAACAAACCACGGCACTTTACTCTGGTAAACAAAACTCAACTGCCCCTCTTCTGGACGGCAAATTGCAGGACGCACTTGGTACTACAAAAACAGCCCAACTTGGCACTGGTGCCACCTCTGGTCTGGGAACAATCCTGCGTGTCGTGGATTCTAAGGAGCCAGCCGGCCACTCCCAGCCACAGGTCCCCAAACACAAACAACGGCGCTTTTCCCTGGAAAACAAAACTCGCCTGCCAACTTTTTGATGGCAGATTGCAGGAGCCACTTTGTAACATAAAACCAGCCCGACTTGGCACTGGTCCCACCTTGGATCTCGGAACCATCCTGCCTATCGTGGATTTTCAGGGGCCAGCCGTCCACTCTCAGCCATGTACCCCCAAACATAAACCACGGCCCTTTCCTCTGGCCAACAAAACTCAACTGCCCCTCTTCTGGATGGCAAATTGCAGGAGCCACGTGCTACTACAAAAGAGCCCAACTTGGCACTGGTGCCACCTTGGCTCTGGGAACCATGCTGCGTATCGTGGATTCTAATGAGCCAGCCGGCCACTCCCAGTCACAGGCGCCCAATAAAAACCAAAGACCTTTTCTCTTGCAAACAAAAATCGGCTACCCCGCTTCTGGATGGCAGATTGCAGGAGACACTTTGCACCATCAAACCAGCCCGACTTGGCACTGGTGCCACCTTGGGTCTGGGAACCATGCTGCGTAATGTGGATTTTTAGGAGCCAGCCGGCCACTCTCAGCCATATGCCCTCAAGCACAAACCACGGCCCTTTTCTCTGGCAAACAAAACTCAACTGCCCCTCTTCTGGAGGGCAAATTGCAGGACGCACTTGGTACTACAAAAAGAGCCCAACTTGGCACTGGTGCCACCATGGGTCTGGTAACCATCCTGCCTATCGTAGCTTTTCAGGAGCCAGCCGGTCACTCCCAGCCATAGGCCCCCAGACAAAAACCTCGGCCCGTTTCCCTGGCAAACAAAAGTAAGCTGCCCCGCTTCTGGATGGCAAATTGCAGGACGCACTTGGTACTACAAAAACAGCCCAACTTGGCACTGGTGCCACCTTGGATCTGGGAACCATCCTGCCTATCGAGCATTTTAAGGAGCCAGCCGGCCCCTCCCAGCCATATGCCCCCAAAAATGAACCACGGACTTGTTCTCTGGCAAACAAAAATCAGCTGCCCCGCGTTGGGATGGCTGATTGCAGGAGCCATTTTGCACCATCAAACCAGCCCGACTTGGCACTGGTGCCACCTTGGGTCTGGGAACCATTCTGCCTATCGTGGATTTTTAGGGGCCAGCCGGCCACTCTGAGCCATAGGCCCCCAAACAAAAACCACGGCCCTTTTCTCTGGCAAACAAAACTCAACAGCCCCTCTTCTGGATGGCAGATTGCAGGAGCCACTTGGTACTATCAAACCAGCCCAACTTGGCACTGGTGCCTCCGTGGGTCTGGTAACCATCCTGCCTATCGTAGCTTTTCAGGAGCCAGCCGGTCACTCCCAGCCATGGGCGCCAGACACAAAGCTCGGCCCGTTTCCCTGGCAAACAAAAGTAAGCTATCACGCTTCTGGATGGCAGATTGCAGGAGACACTTTGCACCATCAAACCAGCCCGACTTGGCACTGGTGCCACCTCTGGTCTGGGAACCATCCTGCGTATCGTGGATTCTAAGGAGCCAGCTGGCCACTCCCAGCCACAGGCCCCCAAACAAAAACAACAGCGCTTTTCCCTGGAAAACAAAACTGGCCTGCAAACTTTTTGATGGCAGATTGCAGGAGCCACTTGGTACTATCAAACCAGCCCAACTTGGCACTGGTGCCTCCATGGGTCTGGTCACCATCCTGCGTATCGTAGCTTTTCAGGAGCCAGCCGGTCAGTCCCAGCCATAGGCCCCAGACACAAAGCTCTGCCCGTTTCCCTGGCAAACAAAAGTAAGCTACCTCGCTTCTGGATGGCAGATTGCAGGAGACACTTTGCACCATCAAACCAGCCCGACTTGGCACTGGTGCCACCTCTGGTCTGGAAACCATCCTGCGTATCGTGGATTCTTAGGAGCCAGCTGGCCACTCCCAGCCACAGGCCCCCAAACACAAACAACGGCGCTTTTCCCTGGAAAACAAAACTGGCCTGCCAACTTTTTGATGGCAGATTGCAGGAGCCACTTGGTACTATCAAACCAGCCCGACTTGGCACTGGTGCCACCTTGGCTCTGGGAACCATGCTGCGTAACGTAAATTCTAAGGCGCCAGGCGGCCACTCCCAGCCACAGGCCCCCAAACACAAACAACGGCGCTTTTCCCTGGAAAACAAAACTCGCCTGCCAACTTTTTGATGGCAGATTGCAGGAGCCACTTGGTACTATCAAACCAGCCCAACTTGGCACTGCTGCCACCATGGGTCTGGTCACCATCCTGCCTATCGTAGCTTTTCAGGAGCCAGCCGGTCACTCCCAGCCATAGGCCCCCAGACAAAAACCTCGGCCCGTTTCCCTGGCAAACAAAAGTAAGCTGCCCCGCTTCTGGATGGCAGATTGCAGGAGTTATTTAGTACTATCAAACCAGCCAGACGTGGCACTGGTGCCACCTTGGATCTGGGAACCATCTTGCCTATCGTGGATTTTAAGGAGCCAGCCGGCCTCTCTCAGCCATATGCCCCCAAACACAAACCACGGCCCTTTTCTCTGGCAAACAAAACTCAACTGCCCCTCTTCTGGATGGCAGATTGCAGGAGCCACTTGGTACTATCAAACCAGCCCTACTTGGCACTGGTGCCACCTTGGGTCTGGGAAGCATGCTGCGTATCATGGATTTTCAGGAGCCAGCCCGCCACTGCAAGCTACAGGCCCCCAAACACAAACAACAGCCTTTTTCTCTGGCAAACAAAATTCAGCTGCCCCGCTTCTGGATGGCAGATTGCAGGAGACACTTGGTAGTATCAAACCAGCCCGACTTGGCACTGGTGCCACCTTGGGTCTGGGAACCATCCTGCGTATCGTGGATTCTAAGTAGCCAGCTGGCCACTCCCAGCCACAGGCCCCCAAACACAAACAACGGTGCTTTTTCCTGGAAAACAAAACTGGCCTGCCAACTTTTTGATGGCAGATTGCAGGAGCCACTTGGTACTATCAAACCAGCCCGACTTGGCACTGGTGCCACCTTGGATTTGGGAACCATGCTGCGTAACGTGGATTCTAAGACGACAGGCGGCCACTCCCAGCCACAGGGCCCCAAACACAAACAACGGCGCTTTTCCCTGGAAAACAAAACTCGCCTGCCAAATTTGATGGCAGATTGCAGGAGCCACTTGGTACTATCAAATCAGCCCAACTTGGCACTGCTGCTACCATGGGTCTGGTAATCATCCTGCCTACTGTAGCTTTTCAGGAGCCAGCCGGTCACTCCCAGCCACAGGACCCCAAACACAAACAACAGCGCTTTTCTCTGGCAAACAAAACTCAGTTGCCCTGCTTTTGGATGGCAGATTGCAGGAGCCACTTGGTACTATCAAACCAGCCCAACTTGGCACTGGTGCCTCCATGAGTCTGGTAACCATCCTGCCTATCGTAGCTTTTCAGGAGCCAGCCGGTCACTCCCAGCCATAGGCCCCCAGACACAAAGCTCGGCCCGTTTCCCTGGCAAACAAAAGTAAGCTGCCCCGCTTCTGGATGGCAGATTGCAGGAACCACTTGGTACTATCAAACCAGCCCGACTTGGCACTGGTGCCACCTTGGGTCTGGGAACCATCCTGCGTATCGTGGATTCTAAGGAGCCAGCCGGCCACTCCCAGCCACAGGACCCCAAACACAAACAACAGCGCTTTTCTCTGGAAAACAAAACTCAGTTGCCCTGCTTTTGGATGGCAGATTGCAGGAGCTATTTAGTACTATCAAACCAGCCCAACTTGGCACTGGTGCCTCCATGAGTCTGGTAACCATCCTGCCTATCGTAGCTTTTCAGGAGCCAGCCGGTCACTCCCAGCCATAGGCCCCCAGACAAAAACCTTGGCCCGTTTCCCTGGCAAACAAAAGTAAGCTGCCCCGCTTCTGGATGGCAGATTGCAGGAGTTATTTAGTACTATCAAACCAGCCAGACTTGGCACTGGTGCCACCTTGGATCTGGGAACCATCCTGCCTATCGTGGATTTTCAGGAGCCAGCCGGCCACTCTCAGCCATATGCCCCCAAACAAAAACCACGGCCCTTTTCTCTGGCAAACAAAACTCAACTGCCCCTCTTCTGGATGGCAAATATCAGGACGCAGTTGGTACTACGAAAACAGCCCGACTTGGCACTGATGCCACCTTGGGTCAGGGAACCATCCTGCGTATCGAGCTTTTTAAGGAGCCAGCCGGCCACGCCCAGCCATATACCGCCAAAAACAAACCACGGAACTTTTCTCCAGCAAACAAAAATCCGCAGCCCCGCGTCTGGATGGCAGATTGCAGGAGCCACTTTGCACCATCAAACCAGCCCGACTTGGCACTGGTGCCACCTCTGGTCTGGGAACCATCCTGCCTATCGTGGATTTTCAGGGGCCAGCCGGCCACTCTCCGCCATAGGCCCCCAAAAACAAACCACGGCACTTTACTCTGGTAAACAAAACTCAACTGCCCCTCTTCTGGACGGCAAATTGCAGGACGCACTTGGTACTACAAAAACAGCCCAACTTGGCACTGGTGCCACCTCTGGTCTGGGAACCATCCTGCGTGTCGTGGATTCTAAGGAGCCAGCCGGCCACTCCCAGCCACAGGTCCCCAAACACAAACAACGGCGCTTTTCCCTGGAAAACAAAACTCGCCTGCCAACTTTTTGATGGCAGATTGCAGGAGCCACTTGGTAGTATCAAACCAGCCCAACTTGGCACTGGTTCCACCTTGGATCTCGGAACTATCCTGCCTATCGTGGATTTTCAGGGGCCAGCCGTCCACTCTCAGCCATGTACCCCCAAACATAAACCACGGCCCTTTCCTCTGGCCAACAAAACTCAACTGCCCCTCTTCTGGATGGCAAATTGCAGGAGCCACGTGCTACTACAAAAGAGCCCAACTTGGCACTGGTGCCACCTTGGCTCTGGGAACCATGCTGCGTATCGTGGATTCTAATGAGCCAGCCGGCCACTCCCAGTCACAGGCGCCCAATAAAAACCAAAGACCTTTTCTCTTGCAAACAAAAATCGGCTACCCCGCTTCTGGATGGCAGATTGCAGGAGACACTTTGCACCATCAAACCAGCCCGACTTGGCACTGGTGCCACCTTGGGTCTGGGAACCATGCTGCGTAATGTGGATTTTTAGGAGCCAGCCGGCCACTCTCAGCCATATGCCCTCAAGCACAAACCACGGCCCTTTTCTCTGGCAAACAAAACTCAACTGCCCCGCTTCTGGAGGGCAAATTGCAGGACGCACTTGGTACTACAAAAAGAGCCCAACTTGGCACTGGTGCCACCATGGGTCTGGTAACCATCCTGCCTATCGTAGCTTTTCAGGAGCCAGCCGGTCACTCCCAGCCATAGGCCCCCAGACAAAAACCTCGGCCCGTTTCCCTGGCAAACAAAAGTAAGCTGCCCCGCTTCTGGATGGCAAATTGCAGGACGCACTTGGTACTACAAAAACAGCCCAACTTGGCACTGGTGCCACCTTGGGTCTGGGAACCATCCTGCCTATCGAGCATTTTAAGGAGCCAGCCGGCCCCTCCCAGCCATATGCCCCCAAAAATGAACCACGGACTTGTTCTCTGGCAAACAAAAATCAGCTGCCCCGCGTTGGGATGGCAGATTGCAGGAGCCATTTTGCACAATCAAACCAGCCCGACTTGGCACTGGTGCCACCTTGGGTCTGGGAACCATTCTGCCTATCGTGGATTTTTAGGGGCCAGCCGGCCACTCTGAGCCATAGGCCCCCAAACAAAAACCACGGCCCTTTTCTCTGGCAAACAAAACTCAACAGCCCCTCTTCTGGATGGCAGATTGCAGGAGCCACTTGGTACTATCAAACCAGCCCGACTTGGCACTGGTGCCACCTCTGGTCTGGGAACCATCCTGCGTATCGTGGATTCTAAGGAGCCAGCTGGCCACTCCCAGCCACAGGCCCCCAAACAAAAACAACAGCGCTTTTCCCTGGAAAACAAAACTGGCCTGCAAACTTTTTGATGGCAGATTGCAGGAGCCACTTGGTACTATCAAACCAGCCCAACTTGGCACTGGTGCCTCCATGGGTCTGGTCACCATCCTGCGTATCGTAGCTTTTCAGGAGCCAGCCGGTCAGTCCCAGCCATAGGCCCCAGACACAAAGCTCGGCCCGTTTCCCTGGCAAACAAAAGTAAGCTACCTCGCTTCTGGATGGCAGATTGCAGGAGACACTTTGCACCATCAAACCAGCCCGACTTGGCACTGGTGCCACCTCTGGTCTGGAAACCATCCTGCGTATCGTGGATTCTTAGGAGCCAGCTGGCCACTCCCAGCCACAGGCCCCCAAACACAAACAACGGCGCTTTTCCCTGGAAAACAAAACTGGCCTGCCAACTTTTTGATAGCAGATTGCAGGAGCCACTTGGTACTATCAAACCAGCCCGACTTGGCACTGGTGCCACCTTGGCTCTGGGAACCATGCTGCGTAACGTAAATTCTAAGGCGCCAGGCGGCCACTCCCAGCCACAGGCCCCCAAACACAAACAACGGCGCTTTTCCCTGGAAAACAAAACTCGCCTGCCAACTTTTTGATGGCAGATTGCAGGAGCCACTTGGTACTATCAAACCAGCCCAACTTGGCACTGCTGCCACCATGGGTCTGGTCACCATCCTGCCTATCATAGCTTTTCAGGAGCCAGCCGGTCACTCCCAGCCATAGGCCCCCAGACAAAAACCTTGGCCCGTTTCCCTGGCAAACAAAAGTAAGCTGCCCCGCTTCTGGATGGCAGATTGCAGGAGTTATTTAGTACTATCAAACCAGCCAGACGTGGCACTGGTGCCACCTTGGATCTGGGAACCATCTTGCCTATCGTGGATTTTAAGGAGCCAGCCGGCCTCTCTCAGCCATATGCCCCCAAACACAAACCACGGCCCTTTTCTCTGGCAAACAAAACTCAACTGCCCCTCTTCTGGATGGCAGATTGCAGGAGACACTTGGTATTATCAAACCAGCCCTACTTGGCACTGGTGCCACCTTGGGTCTGGGAAGCATGCTGAGTATCATGGATTTTCAGGAGCCAGCCCGCCACTGCAAGCTACAGGCCCCCAAACACAAACAACAGCCTTTTTCTCTGGCAAACAAAATTCAGCTGCCCCGCTTCTGGATGGCAGATTGCAGGAGCCACTTGGTAGTATCAAACCAGCCCGACTTGGCACTGGTGCCACCTTGGGTCTGGGAACCATCCTGCGTATCGTGGATTCTAAGTAGCCAGCTGGCCACTCCCAGCCACAGGCCCCCAAACACAAACAACGGTGCTTTTGCCTGGAAAACAAAACTGGCCTGCCAACTTTTTGATGGCAGATTGCAGGAGCCACTTGGTACTATCAAACCAGCCCAACTTGGCACTGCTGCCACCATGGGTCTGGTAACCATCCTGCCTATTGTAGCTTTCCAGGTGCCAGCCGGTCACTCCCAGCCATGGGCCCCCAGCCAAAAACCTCGGCCCGTTTCCCTGGCACACAAAAGTAAGCTACCCCGCTTCTGGATGGCAGATTGCAGGAGCTAATTGGCATCATCAAACCAGCCCGACTTGGCACTGGTGCCACCTCTGGTCTGGGAACCATCCTGCGTATCCTGGGTTCTAAGGAGCACGCCGGCCACTCCCAGCCACAGGCCCCCAATCACAAACAACGGCGCTTTTCCCTGGAAAACAAAACTCGCCTGCTAGCTTTTTGATGGCAGAGTGCAGGAGCCACTTGGTACAATCAAACCAGCGCAACTTGGCACTGGTGCCACTATGGGTCTGGTCACCATCCTGCCTATCGTAGCATTTCAGGAGCCAGTCGGTCACTCCCAGCCGTAGGCTTCCAGACACAAACAACGGCCCGTTTCCCTGGCAAACAAAATTAAGCTGCCCCGCTTCTGGATGGCCGATTGCAGGAGCCACTTGGTACTATCAAACCAGCCCAACTTGACACTGGTGCCACCTCTGGCCTGGGAGCCATCCTGCGTATCGTGGATTCTAAGCAGCCACCCGGCCACTCCGAGCCACAGGCCCCCAAACACAAACAACGGCGCTTTTTCCCGGAAAACAAAACTCGCCTGCCAACATTTTGATGGCAGATTGCAGGAGCCACTTGGTACTATCAAACCAGCCCAACTTGGCACTGGTGCCACCTCGGGTCTGGGAACCATCCTGCCTAGCATAGCTTTTCAGGAGCCAGGAGGTCACTCCCAGCCATAGACCCCCAGACAGAAACCTCGGCCCGTTTCCATGGAAAACAAAAGTAAGCTGCCCCGCTTCTGGATGGCAGATTGCAGGAGCCACTTGGTACTATCAAATTAGCCCAACTTGGCACTGGTGCCACCATGGGTCTGGTAAACATCCGGCCTATCGTAGCTTTTCAGGAGCCAGCCAGTCACTCCCTGCCATAGGGCCCCAGACAAATACCTCGGCCCGTTTCCCTGGCAAACAAAAGTAAGCTGCCCCGCTTCTGGATGGCAGATTGCAGGAGCCACTTTGCACCATCAAACTATCCCGACTTGGCACTGGTGCCACCTCGGGTCTGGGAACCATCCTGCGTATCGTGGATTCTAAGGAGCCAGCCGGCCACTCCCAGCCACAGGACCCCAAACACAAACAACAGCGCTTTTCTCTGGAAAACAAAACTCAGTTGCCCTGCTTTTGGATGGCAGATTGCAGGAGCGACTTGGTACTATCAAACCAGCCCAACTTGGCACTGGTGCCTCCATGGGTCTGGTAACCATCCTGCCTATCGTAGCTTTTCAGGAGCCAGCCGGTCACTCCCAGCCATAGGCCCCCAGACACAAACCTCGGCCCGTTTTCCTGGCAAACAAAAGTAAGCTGCCCCGCTTCTGGATGGCAGATTGCAGGAGCTATTTATTACTATCAAACCAGCCCGACTTGGCACTGGTGCCACCTCTGGTCTGGGAACCATCCTGCCTATCGTGGATTTTCAGGAGCCAGCCGGCCACTCTCAGCCATATGCCCCCAAACACAAACCCCTGCCCTTTTCTCTGGCAAACAAAACTCAACTGCCCCTCTTCTGGATGGCAAATTGCAGGACGCAGTTGGTACTACGAAAACAGCCCGACTTGGCACTGATGCCACCTTGGGTCAGGGAACCATCCTGCGTATCGAGCTTTTTAAGGAGCCAGCCGGCCACGCCCAGCCATATACCGCCAAAAACAAACCAAGGAACTTTTCTCCAACAAACAAAAATCCGCTGCCCCGCGTCTGGATGGCAGATTGCAGGAGCCACTTTGCACCATCAAACCAGCCCGACTTGGCACTGGTGCCACCTCTGGTCTGGGAACCATCCTGCGTATCGTGGATTCTAAGGAGCCAGCTGGCCTCTCCCAGCCACAGGCCCCCAAACAAAAACAACAGCGCTTTTCCCTGGAAAACAAAACTGGCCTGCAAACTTTTTGATGGCAGATTGCAGGAGCCACTTGGTACTATCAAACCAGCCCAACTTGGCACTGCTGGCACCATGGGTCTGGTAACCATCCTGCCTATTGTAGCTTTTCAGGACATAGCCGGTCAATCTCAGCCATAGGCCGCCAGACACAAACCTCGGCCCGTTTCCCTGGCAAACCAAAGTAAGCTGCCCCGCTTCTAGATGGCAGATTGCAGGAGCCACTTGGTACTATCAAACCAGCCCGACTTGGCAGTGATGCCACCTTGGCTCTGGGAACCATCCTGCCTATTGTGGATTTTCATGGGCCAGCCGGCCACTCTCAGCCATATGCCCTCAAACACAAACCACGGCCCTTTTCTCTGGCAAACAAAACTCAACTGCCCCTCTTCTGGACGGCAAATTGCAGGACGCACTTGGTACTACGAAAACAGCCCGACTTGGCACTGATGCCACCTTGGCTCTGGGAACCATCCTGCGTATCGAGCTTTTTAAGGAGCCAGCCGGCCACGCCCAGCCATATACCGCCAAAAACAAACCACGGAACTTTTCTCCAGCAAACATAAATCCGCTGCCCCGCGTCTGGATGGCAGATTGCAGGAGCCACTTTGCACCATCAAACCAGCCCGACTTGGCACTGGTGCCACCTTGGATCTGGGAACCATCCTGCCTATCGTGGATTTTCAGGGGCCAGTCGGCCACTCTCAGCCATAGGCCCCCAAAAACAAACCACGGCACTTTACTCTGGTAAACAAAACTCAACTGCCCCTCTTCTGGATGGGAAATTGCAGGACGCAATTGGTACTACAAAAGCAGCCCGACTTGGCACTGGTACCACCTTGGGTCTGGTCACCATCCTGCGTATCGTGCATTTTAAGGAGCCAGCTGGCCACTCCCAGCCATAGGCCCCCAGACACAAAGCTCTGCCCGTTTCCCTGGCAAACAAAAGTAATCTACCCCGCTTCTGGATGGCAGATTGCAGGAGCCACTTTGCACCATCAAACCAGCCCGACTTGGCACTGGTGCCACCTTGGGTCTGGGAACCATCCTGCGTATCGTGGATTCTAAGGAGCCAGCCGGCCACTCCCAGCCACAGGCCCCCAAACAAAAACAACGGCGCTTTTCCCTGGAAAATTAAACTCGCCTGCCAACTTTTTGATGGCAGATTGCAGGAGCTATTTAGTACTATCAAACCAGCCCGACTTGGCACTGGTGCCACCTTGGCTCTGGGAACCATCCTGCCTATCGTGGATTTTCAGGGGCCAGCCGGCCACTCTCATCCATATGCCCCCAAACACAAACCACGGCCCTTTTCTCTGGCAAACAAAACTCAGCTGCCCCTCTTCTGGATGGCAAATTGCAGGACGCACTTGGTACTACGAAAACAGCCCGACTTGGCACTGGTGCCACCTCTGGCCTGGGAACCATCATGCGTATCGAGCTTTTTAAGGAGCCAGCCGGCCACTCCCAGCCATATGCCCCCAAAAATGAACCACGGACTTGTTCTCTGGCAAACAAAAATCAGCTGCCCCGCGTCGGGATGGCAGATTGCAGGAGCCACTTTGCACCATCAAACCAGCCCAACTTGGCTCTGGTGCCACCTTGGATCTGGGAACCATCCTGCCTATCGTGGATTTTCAGGGGCCAGCCGGCCACTCTGAGCCATAGGCCCCCAAACAAAAACCACGGCCCTTTACTCTGGCAAACAAAACTCAGCTGCCCCGCTTCTGAATGGCAGATTGCAGGACGCACTTGGTACAATCAAACCAGCCCAACTTGGCACTGGTGCCACCTTGGGTCTGGGAACCATCCTGCGTATTGTGGATTGTCAGGAGCCAGCCGACCACTCTCGGCCACAGACCCCAATCAAAAACAACGGCCCGATTCACAGGCAAAAAAATCTCAGCTGCCCCACTTGTGGATGGGAGATTGCAGGAGGCGCTTGACACTGTCAAACCAGCCCAACTTGGCACTGGTGCCAACTTGGGTCTGGGAACCATCCAGCGTATCATGGAATTTAAGGAGCCAGCCGGCCACTCCCAGCCACAGGACCCAAACACATACCACAGCCCTTTTCTTTGGCAAACAAAACTCAGCTGCCCTGCTTTTGGATGGCAGAGTGCAGGAGCCACTTGGTGCTATCAAACCAGCCCAACTTGGCACTGGTGCCACCATGGGTCTGGTCACCATCCTGCCTATCGTAGCTTTTCAGGAGCCAGCCGGTCACTCCCAGCCATAGGCCCCCAGACACAAACCTCGGCCCGTTTCCCTGGCAAACAAAAGTAAGCTGCCCCGCTTCTGGATGGCAGATTGCAGGAGCTATTTATTACTATCAAACCAGCCCGACTTGGCACTGGTGCCACCTCTGGTCTGGGAACCATCCTGCCTATCGTGGATTTTCAGGGGCCAGCCGGCCACTCTCAGCCATATGCCCCCAAAGACAAACCACGCCCCTTTTCTCTGGCAAACAAAACTCAACTGCCCCTCTTCTGGATGGCAAATTGCAGGACGCACTTGGTACTACGAAAACAGCCCGACTTGGCACTGATGCCACCTTGGGTCAGGGAACCATCCTGCGTATCGAGCTTTTTAAGGAGCCAGCCGGCCACGCCCAGCCATATACAGCCAAAAACAAACCACGGAACTTTTCTCCAGCAAACAAAAATCCGCTGCCCCGCGTCTGGATGGCAGATTGCAGGAGCCACTTTGCACCATCAAACCAGCCCGACTTGGCACTGGTGCCACCTTGGATCTGGGAACCATCCTGCCTATTGTGGATTTTCAGGTGTCAGCTGGCCCCTCTCAGCCATAGGCCCCCAAACACAATCCACGGCACTTTACTCTGGTAAACAAAACTCAACTGCCCCTCTTCTGGAAGGCAAATTGCAGGACGCACTTGGTACTACAAAAACAGCCGAACTTGGCACTGGTGCCACCTCTGGCCTGGGAACCATCCTGCGTATCGAGCTTTTTAAGGAGCCAGCCGGCCACTCCCAGCCATATGCCCCCAAAAATGAACCACGGACTTGTTCTCTGGCAAACAAAAATCAGCTGCCCCGCGTCGGGATGGCAGATTGCAGGAGCCACTTTGCACCATCAAACCAGCCTGCCTTGGCTCTGGTGCCACCTTGGGTCTGGGAACCATTCTGTCTATCGTGGATTTTCAGGGGCCAGCCGGCCACTCTGAGCCATAGGCCCCCAAACAAAAACCACGGCCCTTTACTCTGGCAAACAAAACTCAGCTGCCCCGCTTCTGAATGGCAGATTGCAGGACGCACTTGGTACAATCAAACCAGCCCGACTTGGCACTGGTGCCACCTTGGGTCTGGGAACCATCCTGCGTATTGTGGATTGTCAGGAGCCAGCCGACCACTCTCGGCCACAGACCCCAATCAAAAACAACGGCCCGATTCACAGGCAAAACAATCTCAGCTGCCCCACTTGTGGATGGGAGATTGCAGGAGGCGCTTGACACTGTCAAACCAGCCCAACTTGGCACTGGTGCCACCTTGGGTCTGGGAACCATGCTGCGTATCATGGAATTTAAGGAGCCAGCCGGCCACTCCCAGCCACAGGACCCAAACACATACCACAGCCCTTTTCTTTGGCAAACAAAACTCAGCTGCCCTGCTTTTGGATGGCAGATTGCAGGAGCCACTTGGTACTATCAAACCAGCCCAACTTGGCACTGGTGCCTCCATGGGTCTGGTCACCATCCTGCCTATCGTAGCTTTTCAGGAGCCAGCCGGTCAGTCCCAGCCATAGGCCCCAGACACAAAGCTCTGCCCGTTTCCCTGGCAAACAAAAGTAATCTACCCCGCTTCTGGATGGCAGATTGCAGGAGACACTTTGCACCATCAATCCAGCCCGACTTGGCACTGGTGCCACCTCTGGTCTGGGAACCATGCTGCGTAACGTAGATTCTAAGGCGCCAGCCGGCCACTCCCATCCACAGGCCCCCAAACACAAACAACGGCGCTTTTCCCTGGAAAACAAAACTGGCCTGCCAACTTTTTGATGGCAGATTGCAGGAGCCACTTGGTACTATCAAACCAGCCCGACTTGGCACTGGTGCCACCTTGGCTCTGGGAACCACGCTGCGTAACGTAGATTCTAAGGCGCCAGGCGGCCACTCCCAGCCACAGGCCCCCAAACACAAACAACGGCGCTTTTCCCTGGAAAACAAAACTCGCCTGCCAACTTTTTGATGGCAGATTGCAGGAGCCACTTGGTACTATCAAACCAGCCCAACTTGGCTCTGGTGCCACCATCGGTCTGGTCACCATCCTGCCTATCGTAGCTTTTCAGGAGCCAGCCGGTCACTCTCAGCCATAGGCCCCCAGACAAAATCCTCGGCCCGTTTCCCTGGCAAACAAAAGTAAGCTACCCCGCTTCTGGATGGCAGATTGCAGGAGTTATTTAGTACTATCAAACCAGCCAGACGTGGCACTGGTGCCACCTTGGATCTGGGAACCATCCCGCCTATCGTGGATTTTAAGGAGCCAGCCGGCCTCTCTCAGCCATATGCCCCCAAACACAAACCACGGCCCTTTTCTCTGGCAAACAAAACTCAACTGCCCCTCTTCTGGATGGCAGATTGCAGGAGCCACTTGGTACTATCAAACCAGCCCTACTTGGCACTGGTGCCACCTTGGGTCAGGGAAGCATGCTGCGTATCATGGATTTTCAGGAGCCAGCCCGCCACTGCAAGCTACAGGCCCCCAAACGCAAACAACAGCCTTTTTCTCTGGCAAACAAAATTCAGCCTGCCCCGCTTCTGGATGGCAGATTGCAGGAGCCACTTGGTAGTATCAAACCAGCCCGACTTGGCACTGGTGCCAACTTGGGTCTGGGAACCATCCAGCGTATCGTGGATTCTAAGTAGCCAGCTGGCCACTCCCAGCCACAGGCCCCCAAACAAAAACAACGGTGCTTTTCCCTGGAAAACAAAACTGGCCTGCCAACTTTTTGATGGCAGATTGCAGGAGCCACTTGGTACTATCAAACCAGCCCGACTTGGCACTGGTGCCACCTTGGCTCTGGGAACCATCCTGCCTATCGTGGATTTTCAGGGGCCAGCCGGCCACTCTCTGCCATATGCCTCCAAACACAAATCACGGTTATTTTCTCTGGCAAACAAAACTCAACTGCCCAACTTCTGGACGGCAAATTGCAGGACGCACTTGGTACTACGAAAACAGCCCGACTTGGCACTGATGCCACATTGGGTCAGGGAACCATCCTGCGTATCGAGCTTTTTAAGGAGACAGCCGGCCACTCCCATCCATATACCGCCAAAAACAAACCACGGAACTATTCTCCAGCAAACAATAATCCGCTGCCCCGCGTCTGGATGGCAGATTGCAGGAGCCACTTTGCACCATCAAACCAGCCCGACTTGGCACTGGTGCCACCTTGGATCTCGGAACCATCCTGCCTATCGTAGCTTTTCAGGAGCCAGCCGGTCACTCCCAGCCACAGGACCCCAGACACAAAGCTCTGCCCGTTTCCCTGACAAACAAAAGTAAGCTACCCCGCTTCTGGATGGCAGATATCAGGAGCTATTTAGTACTATCAAACCAGCCCGACTTGGCACTGGTGCCACCTTGGCTCTGGGAACCATCCTGCCTATTGTGGATTTTGTGGTGTCAGCCGGCCCCTCTCAGCCACTCTCAGCCATATGCCCTCAAACATAAACCACGGCCCTTTTCTCTGGCAAACAAAACTCAACTGCCCCTCTTCTGGAAGGCAAATTGCAGGACGCACTTGGTACTACAAAAACAGCCCAACTTGGCACTGGTGCCACCTCTGGTCTGGGAACCATCCTGCGTGTCGTGCATTTTAAGGAGCCAGTTGGCCACTCCAAGCCATAGGCCCCCAGACACAAATCTCTGCCCGTTTCCCTGGCAAACAAAAGTAAGCTGCCCCGCTTCTGGATGGCAGATTGCAGGAGCCACTTTGCACCATCAAACCATCCCAACTTGGCACTGGTCCCACCTTGGATCTCGGAACCATCCTGCCTATCGTGGATTTTCAGGGGCCAGCCGGCCACTCTCAGCCATGTACCCCCAAACAAAAACCACGGCCCTTTCCTCTGGCCAACAAAACTCAACTGCCCCTCTTCTGGATGGCAAATTGCAGGAGCCACGTGCTACTACAAAACCAGCCCAACTTGGCACTGGTGCCACCTTGGCTCTGGGAACCATGCTACGTATCGTGGATTCTAATGAGTCAGCCGGCCACTCCCAGTCACAGGCGCCCAATAAAAACCAAAGACCTTTTCTCTTGCAAACAAAAATCGGCTACCTTGCTTCTGGATGGTAGATTGCAGGAGAAACTTTGCACCATCAAACCAGCCCGACTTGGCACTGGTGCCACCTTGGGTCTGGGAACCATGCTGCGTAATGTGGCTTTTTAGGAGCCAGCCGGCCACTCTCAGCCATATGCCCTCAAGCACAAACCACGGCCCTTTTCTCTGGCAAACAAAACTCAACTGCCCCTCTTCTGGAGGGCAAATTGCAGGACGCACTTGGTACTACAAAAACAGCCCAACTTGGCACTGGTGCCACCATGGGTCTGGTAACCATCCTGCCTATCGTAGCTTTTCAGGAGCCAGCCGGTCACTCCCAGCCATAGGCCCCCAGAAAAAAACCTCGGCCCGTTTCCCTGGCAAACAAAAGTAAGCTGCCCCGCTTCTGGATGGCAAATTGCAGGAGCCACTTTGCACCATCAAACTGGCCCGACTTGGCACTGGTGCCACCTCTGGTCTGGGAACCATCCTGCGTATCGTGGATTCTAAGAAGCCAGCTGGCCACTCCCAGGCACAGGCCCCCAAACACAAACAACGGCGCTTTTCCCTGGAAAACAAAACTCGCCTGCCAACATTTTGATGGCAGATTGCAGGAGACACTTTGCAACATAAAACCAGCCCGACTCGGCACTGGTTCCACCTTGGATCTCCGAACCATCCTGCCTATCGTGGATTTTCAGGGGCCAGCCGGCCACTCTCAGCCATGTACCCCCAAACAAAAACCACGGCCCTTTCCTCTGGCAAACAAAACTCAACTGCCCCTCTTCTGGATGGCAAATTGCAGGAGCCACTTGCTACTACAAAACCAGCCCAACTTGGCACTGGTGCCACCTTGGCTCTGGGAACCATGCTGCGTATCGTGGATTCTAATGAGCCAGCCGGCCACTCCCAGCCACAGACGCCCAAAAAAATCCAAAGACTTTTCTCCAGCAAACAAAAATCGGCTACCCCGCTTCTGGATGGCAGATTGCAGGAGACACTTTGCACCATCAAACCAGCCCGACTTGGCACTGATGCCACCTTGGGTCTGGGAAGCATGCTGCCTAGCGTGGATTTTCAGGAGCCAGCCGGACACTCTCAGCCATAGGCCCTCAAGCACAAACCACGGCCCTTTTCTCTTGCAAACAAAACTAAACTGCCCCTCTTCTGGAGGGCAAATTGCAGGACGCACTTGGTACTACAAAAACAGCCCAACTTGGCACTGGTGCCACCTTGGGTCTGGGAACCATCCTACCTATCGAGCATTTTAAGGAGCCAGCCGGCCCCTCCCAGCCATATGCCCCCAAAAACGAACCACGGACTTGTTCTCTGGCAAACAAAAATCAGCTGCCCCGCGTTGGGATGGCAGATTGCAGGAGCCATTTTGCACCATCAAACCAGCCCGACTTGGCTCTGGTGCCACCTTGGGTCTGGGAACCATTCTGCCTATCGTGGATTTTCAGGGGCCAGCCGGCCACTCTGAGCCATAGGCCCCCAAACAAAAACCACGGCCCTTTTCTCTGGCAAACAAAACTCAACTGCCCCTCTTCTGGATGGCAGATTGCAGGAGCCACTTGGTACTATCAAACCAGCCCAACTTGGCACTGGTGCCTCCGTGGGTCTGGTAACCATCCTGCCTATCGTAGCTTTTCAGGAGCCAGCCGGTCACTCCCAGCCATGGGCGCCAGACACAAAGCTCGGCCCGTTTCCCTGGCAAACAAAAGTAAGCTATCACGCTTCTGGATGGCAGATTGCAGGAGACACTTTGCACCATCAAACCAGCCCGACTTGGCACTGGTGCCACCTCTGGTCTGGGAACCATCCTGCGTATCGTGGATTCTAAGGAGCCAGCTGGCCACTCCCAGCCACAGGCCCCCAAACAAAAACAACAGCGCTTTTCCCTGGAAAACAAAACTGGCCTGCAAACTTTTTGATGGCAGATTGCAGGAGCCACTTGGTACTATCAAACCAGCCCAACTTGGCACTGGTGCCTCCATGGGTCTGGTAACCATCCTGCCTATTGTAGCTTTTCAGGACCTAGCCGGTCACTCTCAGCCATAGGCCGCCAGACAAAACCTCGGCCCGTTTCCCTGGCAAACAAAAGTAAGCTGCCCCGCTTCTAGATGGCAGATTGCAGGAGCCACTTGGTACTATCAAACCAGCCCGACTTGGCAGTGATGCCACCTTGGCTCTGGGAACCATCCTGCCTATCGTGGATTTTCAGGGGCCAGCCGGCCACTCTCAGCCATATGCCCCCAAACACAAACCACGGCCCTTTTCTCTGGCAAACAAAACCCAACTGCCCCTCTTCTGGATGGCAAATTGCAGGACGCACTTGGTACTACGAAAACAGCCCGACGTGGCACTGATGCCACCTTGGGTCAGGGAACCATCCTGCGTATCGAGCTTTTTAAGGAGCCAGCCGGCCACGCCCAGCCATATACCGCCAAAAATGAACCACGGAACTTTTCTCCAGCAAACAAAAATCCGCTGCCCCGCGTCTGGATGGCAGATTGCAGGAGCCACTTTGCACCATCAAACCAGCCCGACTTGGCACTGGTGCCACCTTGGATCTGGGAACCATCCTGCCTATCGTGGATTTTCAGGGGCCAGCCGGCCACTCTCAGCCATAGGCCCCCAAACACAAACCACGGCACTTTACTCTGGTAAACAAAACTCAACTGCCCCTCTTCTGGATGGCAAATTGCAGGACGCACTTGGTACTACAAAAGCAGCCCGACTTGGCACTGGTACCACCTTGGGTCTGGTCACCATCCTGCGTATCGTGCATTTTAAGGAGCCAGCTGGCCACTCCCAGCCATTGGCCCCCAGACACAAAATTCTGCCCGTTTCCCTGGCAAACAAAAGTAAGCTACCCCGCTTCTGGATGGCAGATTGCAGGAGCCACTTTGCACCATCAAACCAGCCCAACTTGGCACTGGTGCCACTTCTGGTCTGGGAACCATCCTGCGTATCGTGGATTCTAAGGAGCCAGCCGGCCACTCCCAGGCACAGGCCCCCAAACAAAAACAACGGCGCTTTTCCCTGGAAAACAAAACTCGCCTGCCAACTTTTTGATGGCAGATTGCAGGAGTTATTTAGTACTATCAAACCAGCCCGACTTGGCACTGGTGCCACCTTGGCTCTGGGAACCATCCTGCCTATTGTGGATTTTCAGGTGTCAGCCGGCCACTCTCAGCCATATGCCCTCAAACACAAACCACGGCCCTTTTCTCTGGCAAACAAAACTCAACTGCCCCTCTTCTGGAAGGCAAATTGCAGGACGCACTTGGTACTACAAAAACAGCCCAACTTGGCACTGGTGCCACATCTGGCCTGGGAACCATCATGCGTATCGAGCTTTTTAAGGAGCCAGCCGGCCACTCCCAGCCATATGCCCCCAAACACAAACCACGGCCCTTTTCTCTGGCAAACAAAAATCAGCTGCCCCGCGTCGGGATGGCAGATTGCAGGAGCCACTTTGCACCATCAAACCAGCCCGACTTGGCTCTGGTGCCACCTTGGGTCTGGGAACCATCCTGCCTATCGTGGATTTTCAGGGGCCAGCCGGCCACTCTGAGCCATAGGCCCCCAAACAAAAACCACGGCCCTTTATTCTGGCAAACAAAACTCAGCTGCCCCGCTTCTGGATGGCAGATTGCAGGACGCACTTGGTAAAATCAAACCAGCCCAACTTGGCACTGGTGCCACCTTGGGTCTGGGAACCATCCTGCGTATTGTGGATTGTCAGGAGCCAGCCGACCACTCTCGGCCACAGACCCCAATCAAAAACAATGGCCCGATTCACAGGCAAAAAAATCTCAGCTGCCCCACTTGTGGATGGGAGATTGCAGGAGGCGCTTGACACTGTCAAACCAGCCCAACTTGGCACTGGTGCCACCTTGGGCCTGGGAACGATGCTGCGTATCATGGAATTTAAGGAGCCAGCCGGCCACTCCCAGCCACAGGACCCAAACACATACCACAGCCCTTTTCTTTGGCAAACAAAACTCAGCTGCCCTGCTTTTGGATGGCAGATTGCAGGAGCCACTTGGTACTATCAAACCAGCCCAACTTGGCACTGGTGCCTCCATGGGTCTGGTCACCATCCTGCCTATCGTAGCTTTTCAGGAGCCAGCCGGTCAGTCCCAGCCATAGGCCCCAGACACAAAGCTCTGCCCGTTTCCCTGGCAAACAAAAGTAAGCTACCCCGCTTCTGGATGGCAGATTGCAGGAGACACTTTGCACCATCAAACCAGCCCGACTTGGCACTGGTGCCACCTCTGGTCTGGAAACCATCCTGCGTATCGTGGATTCTTAGGAGCCAGCTGGCCACTCCCAGCCACAGGCCCCCAAACACAAACAACGGCGCTTTTCCCTGGAAAACAAAACTGGCCTGCCAACTTTTTGATGGCAGATTGCAGGAGCCACTTGGTACTATCAAACCAGCCCGACTTGGCACTGGTGCCACCTTGGCTCTGGGAACCATGCTGCGTAACGTAAATTCTAAGGCGCCAGGCGGCCACTCCCAGCCACAGGCCCCCAAACACAAACAACGGTGCTTTTCCCTGGAAAACAAAACTGGCCTGCCAACTTTTTGATGGCAGATTGCAGGAGCCACTTGGTACTATCAAACCAGCCCAACTTGGCACTGGTGCCACCATGGGTCTGGTCACCATCCTGCCTATCGTAGCTTTTCAGGAGCCAGCCGGTCACTCCCAGCCATGGGCCCCCAGCCAAAAACCTCGGCCCGTTTCCCTGGCACACAAAAGTAAGCTACCCCGCTTCTGGATGGCAGATTGCAGGAGCAACTTGGCATCATCAAACCAGCCCGACTTGGCACTGGTGCCACCTTGGGTCTGGGAACCATCCTGCGTATCGTGGGTTCTAAGGAGCCAGCCGGCCACTCCCAGCCACAGGCCCCCAATCACAAACAACGGCGCTTTTCCCTGGAAAACAAAACTCGCCTGCTAGCTTTTTGATGGCAGAGTGCAGGAGCCACTTGGTACAATCAAACCAGCCCAACTTGGCACTGGTGCCACTATGGGTCTGGTCACCATCCTGCCTATCGTAGCATTTCAGGAGCCAGTCGGTCACTCCCAGCCGTAGGCCCCCAGACACAAACAACGGCCCGTTTCCCTGGCAAACAAAATTAAGCTGCCCCGCTTCTGGATGGCCGATTGCAGGAGCCACTTGGTACTATCAAACCAGCCCAACTTGACACTGGTGCCACCTCTGGCCTGGGAGCCATCCTGCGTATCGGGGATTCCAAGCAGCCACCCGGCCACTCCCAGCCACAGGACCCCAAACACAAACAACGGCGCTTTTCCCCGGAAAACAAAACTCGCCTGCCAACATTTTGATGGCAGATTGCAGGAGCCACTTGGTACTATCAAACCAGCCCAACTTGGCACTGGTGCCACCATGGGTCTGGTCACCATCCTGCCTAGCATAGCTTTTCAGGAGCCAGGAGGTCACTCCCAGCCATAGACCCCCAGACAGAAACCTCGGCCCGTTTCCATGGAAAACAAAAGTAAGCTGCCCCGCTTCTGGATGGCAGATTGCAGGAGCCACTTGGTACTATCAAATTAGCCCAACTTGGCACTGGTGCCACCATGGGTCTGGTCACCATCCTGCCTATCGTAGCTTTTCAGGAGCCAGCCGGTCACTCCCAGCCATGGGCCCCCAGCCAAAAACCTCCGCCCGTTTCCCTGGCACACAAAAGTAAGCTACCCCGCTTCTGGATGGCAGATTGCAGGAGCAACTTGGCATCATCAAACCAGCCCGACTTGGCACTGGTGCCACCTTGGGTCTGGGAACCATCCTGCGTATCGTGGGTTCTAAGGAGCCAGCCGGCCACTCCCAGCCACAGGCCCCCAATCACAAACAACGGCGCTTTTCCCTGGAAAACAAAACTCGCCTGCTAGCTTTTTGATGGCAGAGTGCAGGAGCCACTTGGTACAATCAAACCAGCCCAACTTGGCACTGGTGCCACTATGGGTCTGGTCACCATCCTGCCTATCGTAGCATTTCAGGAGCCAGTCGGTCACTCCCAGCCGTAGGCCCCCAGACACAAACAACGGCCCGTTTCCCTGGCAAACAAAATTAAGCTGCCCCGCTTCTGGATGGCCGATTGCAGGAGCCACTTGGTACTATCAAACCAGCCCAACTTGACACTGGTGCCACCTCTGGCCTGGGAGCCATCCTGCGTATCGGGGATTCCAAGCAGCCACCCGGCCACTCCCAGCCACAGGACCCCAAACACAAACAACGGCGCTTTTCCCCGGAAAACAAAACTCGCCTGCCAACATTTTGATGGCAGATTGCAGGAGCCACTTGGTACTATCAAACCAGCCCAACTTGGCACTGGTGCCACCATGGGTCTGGTCACCATCCTGCCTAGCATAGCTTTTCAGGAGCCAGGAGGTCACTCCCAGCCATAGACCCCCAGACAGAAACCTCGGCCCGTTTCCATGGAAAACAAAAGTAAGCTGCCCCGCTTCTGGATGGCAGATTGCAGGAGCCACTTGGTACTATCAAATTAGCCCAACTTGGCACTGGTGCCACCATGGGTCTGGTAAACATCCTGCCTATCGTAGCTTTTCAGGAGCCAGCCAGTCACTCCCTGCCATAGGGCCCCAGACAAATACCTCGGCCCGTTTCCCTGGCAAACAAAAGTAAGCTGCCCCGCTTCTGGATGGCAGATTGCAGGAGCCACTTGGTACTATCAAACCAGCCCGACTTGGCACTGGTGCCACCTTGGATTTGGGAACCATGCTGCGTAACGTGGATTCTAAGACGACAGGCGGCCACTCCCAGCCACAGGCCCCCAAACACAAACAACGGCGCTTTTCCCTGGAAAACAAAACTCGCCTGCCAACTTTTTGATGGCAGATTGCAGGAGCCACTTGGTACTATCAAACCAGCCCGACTTGGCAGTGATGCCACCTTGGGTCTGGGAACCATCCTACCTATCGTGGATTTTCAGGGGCCAGACGGCCACTCTCTGCCATATGCCCCCAAACACAAACCACTGCCCTTTTCTCTGGCAAACAAAACTCAACTGCCCCTTTTCTGGATGGCAAATTGCAGGACGAAGTTGGTACTACGAAAACAGCCCGACTTGGCACTGATGCCACCTTGGGTCAGGGAACCATCCTGTGTATCGAGCTTTTTAAGGAGCCAGCCGGCCACGCCCAGCCATATACCGCCAAAAACAAACCACGGAACTTTTCTCCAGCAAACAAAAATCCGCTGCCCCGCGTCTGGATGGCAGATTGCAGGAGCCACTTTGCACCATCAAACCAGCCCGACTTGGCACTGGTGCCACCTTGGATCTGGGTACCATCCTGCCTATCGTGGATTTTCAGGGGCCAGCCGGCCACTCTCAGCCATAGGCCCCCAAAAACAAACCACGGCACTTTACTCTGGTAAACAAAACTCAACTGCCCCTCTTCTGGATGGGAAATTGCAGGACGCAATTGGTACTACAAAAGCAGCCCGACTTGGCACTGGTGCCACCTCTGGTCTTGTCATCATCCTGCGTATGGTGCATTTTAAGGAGCCAGCTGGCCACTCCCAGCCATAGGCCCCCAGACACAAAGCTCTGCCCGTTTCCCTGGCAAACAAAAGTAATCTACCCCGCTTCTGGATGGCAGATTGCAGGAGCCACTTTGCACCATCAAACCAGCCCGACTTGGCACTGGTACCACCTTGGGTCTGGGAACCATCCTGCGTATCGTGGATTCTAAGGAGCCAGCCGGACACTCCCAGGCACAGGCCCCCAAACAAAAACAACGGCGCTTTTCCCTGGAAAAGAAAACTCGCCTGCCAACTTTTTGATGGCAGATTGCAGGAGCTATTTAGTACTATCAAACCAGCCCGACTTGGCACTGGTGCCACCTTGGCTCTGGGAACCATCCTGCCTATTGTGGATTTTCAGATGTCAGCCGGCCACTCTCAGCCATATGCCCTCACACACAAACCACGGCCCTTTTCTCTGGCAAACAAAACTCAACTGCCCCTCTTCTGGAAGGCAAATTGCAGGACGCACTTGGTACTACAAAAACAGCCCAACTTGGCACTGGTGCCACCTCTGGCCTGGGAACCATCATGCGTATCGAGCTTTTTAAGGAGCCAGCCAGCCACTCCCAGCCATATGCCCCCAAAAATGAACCACGGACTTGTTCTCTGGCAAACAAAAATCAGCTGCCCCGCGTCGGGATGGCAGATTGCAGGAGCCACTTTGCACCATCAAACCAGCCCGACTTGGCTCTGGTGCCACCTTGGGTCTGGGAACCATTCTGCCTATCGTGGATTTTCAGGGGCCAGCCGGCCACTCTGAGCCATAGGCCCCCAAACAAAAACCACGGCCCTTTACTCTGGCAAACAAAACTCAGCTGCCCCGCTTCTGAATGGCAGATTGCAGGACGCACTTGGTACAATCAAACCAGCCCAACTTGGCACTGGTGCCACCTTGGGTCTGGGAACCATCCTGCGTATTGTGGATTGTCAGGAGCCAGCCGACCACTCTTGGCCACAGACCCCAATCAAAAACAACGGCCCGATTCACAGGCAAAAAAATCTCAGCTGCCCCACTTGTGGATGGGAGATTGCAGGAGGCGCTTGACACTGTCAAACCAGCCCAACTTGGCACTGGTGCCACCTTGGGTCTGGGAACGATGCTGCGTATCATGGAATTTAAGGAGCCAGCCGGCCACTCCCAGACACAGGACCCAAACACATACCACAGCCCTTTACTTTGGCAAAAAAAAACTCAGCTGCCCTGCTTTTGGATGGCAGAGTGCAGGAGCCACTTGGTGCTATCAAAGCAGCCCATCTTGGCACTGGTGCCACCATGGGTCTGGTCATCATCCTGCCTATCGTAGCTTTTCAGGAGCCAGCCGGTCACTCCCAGCCCTAGGCCCCCAGACACAAAGCTCGGCCCGTTTCCCTGGCAAACAAAATTAAGCTGCCCCGCTTCTGGATGGCAGATTGCAGGAGCTATTTATTACTATCAAACCAGCCCGACTTGGCACTGGTGCCACCTCTGGTCTGGGAACCATCCTGCGTATCGAGCCTTTTAAGGAGCCAGCCGGCCACGCCCAGCCATATGCCGCCAAAAACAAACCACGGAACTTTTCTCCAGCAAACAAAAATCCGCTGCCCCGCGTCTGGATGGCAGATTGCAGGAGCCACTTTGCACCATCAAACCAGCCCGACTTGGCACTGGTGCCACCTTGGATCTGGGAACCATCCTGCCTATTGTGGATTTTCAGGTGTCAGCCGGCCCCTCTCAGCCATAGGCCCCCAAACACAAACCACGGCACTTTACTCTGGTAAACAAAACTCAACTGCCGCTCTTCTGGAAGACAAATTGCAGGACGCACTTGGTACTACAAAAACAGCCGAACTTGGCACTGGTGCCACCTCTGGCCTGGGAACCATCCTGCGTATCGAGCTTTTTAAGGAGCCAGCCGGCCACTCCCAGCCATATGCCCCCAAAAATGAACCACGGACTTGTTCTCTGGCAAACAAAAATCAGCTGCCCTGCGTCGGGATGGCAGATTGCAGGAGCCACTTTGCACCATCAAACCAGCCTGACTTGGCTCTGGTGCCACCTTGGGTCTGGGAACCATTCTGCCTATCGTGGATTTTCAGGGGCCAGCCGGCCACTCTCAGCCATAGGCCCCCAAACGAAAACCACGGCCCTTTACTCTGGCAAACAAAACTCAACTGCCCTGCTTCTGGATGGCAGATTGCAGGAGCCACTTGGTACAATCAAACCAGCCCAACTTGGCACTGGTGCCACCTTGGGTCTGGGAACCATCCTGCGTATTGTGGATTGTCAGGAGCCAGCCGACCACTCTCGGCCACAGACCCCAATCAAAAACAACGGCCCGATTCACAGGCAAAAAAATCTCAGCTGCCCCACTTGTGGATGGGAGATTGCAGGAGGCGCTTGACACTGTCAAACCAGCCCAACTTGGCACTGGTGCCACCTTGGGTCTGGGAACGATGCTGCGTATCATGGAATTTAAGGAGCCAGCCGGCCACTCCCAGCCACAGGACCCAAACACATACCACAGCCCTTTTCTTTGGCAAACAAAACTCAGCTGCCCTGCTTTTGGATGGCAGATTGCAGGAGCCACTTGGTACTATCAAACCAGCCCAACTTGGCACTGGTGCCTCCATGGGTCTGGTCACCATCCTGCCTATCGTAGCTTTTCAGGAGCCAGCCGGTCAGTCCCAGCCATAGGCCCCAGACACAAAGCTCTGCCCGTTTCCCTGGCAAACAAAAGTAAGTTAACCCGCTTCTGGATGGCAGATTGCAGGAGACACTTTGCACCATCAAACCAGCCCGACTTGGCACTGGTGCCACCTCTGGTCTGGAAACCATCCTGCGTATCGTGGATTCTAAGGAGCCAGCTGACCACTCCCAGCCACAGGCCCCCAAACACAAACAATGGCGCTTTTCCCTGGAAAACAAAACTGGCCTGCCAACTTTTTGATGGCAGATTGCAGGAGCCACTTGGTACTATCAAACCAGCCCGACTTGGCACTGGTGCCACCTTGGCTCTGGGAACCATGCTGCGTAACGTAGATTCTAAGGCGCCAGGCGGCCACTCCCATCCACAGGCCCCCAAACACAAACAACGGCGCTTTTCCCTGGAAAACAAAACTGGCCTGCCAACTTTTTGATGGCAGATTGCAGGAGCCACTTGGTACTATCAAACCAGCCCAACTTGGCACTGGTGCCACCATGGGTCTGGTCACCATCCTGCCTATCGTAGCTTTTCAGGAGCCAGCCGGTCACTCCCAGCCATGGGCCCCCAGCCAAAAACCTCGGCCCGTTTCCCTGGCACACAAAAGTA
The DNA here is from genome assembly GCF_028018845.1 of Melospiza georgiana. Lineage (NCBI taxonomy): Eukaryota > Metazoa > Chordata > Aves > Passeriformes > Passerellidae > Melospiza > Melospiza georgiana. The sequence continues at coordinate 31,386,254 of NC_080435.1, forward strand.
AGCTACCCCGCTTCTGGATGGCAGATTGCAGGAGCAACTTGGCATCATCAAACCAGCCCGACTTGGCACTGGTGCCACCTTGGGTCTGGGAACCATCCTGCGTATCGTGGGTTCTAAGGAGCCAGCCGGCCACTCCCAGCCACAGGCCCCCAATCACAAACAACGGCGCTTTTCCCTGGAAAACAAAACTCGCCTGCTAGCTTTTTGATGGCAGAGTGCAGGAGCCACTTGGTACAATCAAACCAGCCCAACTTGGCACTGGTGCAACTATGGGTCTGGTCACCATCCTGCCTATCGTAGCATTTCAGGAGCCAGTCGGTCACTCCCAGCCGTAGGCCCCCAGACACAAACAACGGCCCGTTTCCCTGGCAAACAAAATTAAGCTGCCCCGCTTCTGGATGGCCGATTGCAGGAGCCACTTGGTACTATCAAACCAGCCCAACTTGACACTGGTGCCACCTCTGGCCTGGGAGCCATCCTGCGTATCGGGGATTCCAAGCAGCCACCCGGCCACTCCCAGCCACAGGACCCCAAACACAAACAACGGCGCTTTTCCCCGGAAAACAAAACTCGCCTGCCAACATTTTGATGGCAGATTGCAGGAGCCACTTGGTACTATCAAACCAGCCCAACTTGGCACTGGTGCCACCATGGGTCTGGTCACCATCCTGCCTAGCATAGCTTTTCAGGAGCCAGGAGGTCACTCCCAGCCATAGACCCCCAGACAGAAACCTCGGCCCGTTTCCATGGAAAACAAAAGTAAGCTGCCCCGCTTCTGGATGGCAGATTGCAGGAGCCACTTGGTACTATCAAATTAGCCCAACTTGGCACTGGTGCCACCATGGGTCTGGTCACCATCCTGCCTATCGTAGCTTTTCAGGAGCCAGCCGGTCACTCCCAGACATGGGCCCCCAGCCAAAAACCTCCGCCCGTTTCCCTGGCACACAAAAGTAAGCTACCCCGCTTCTGGATGGCAGATTGCAGGAGCAACTTGGCATCATCAAACCAGCCCGACTTGGCACTGGTGCCACCTTGGGTCTGGGAACCATCCTGCGTATCGTGGGTTCTAAGGAGCCAGCCGGCCACTCCCAGCCACAGGCCCCCAATCACAAACAACGGCGCTTTTCCCTGGAAAACAAAACTCGCCTGCTAGCTTTTTGATGGCAGAGTGCAGGAGCCACTTGGTACAATCAAACCAGCCCAACTTGGCACTGGTGCCACTATGGGTCTGGTCACCATCCTGCCTATCGTAGCATTTCAGGAGCCAGTCGGTCACTCCCAGCCGTAGGCCCCCAGACACAAACAACGGCCCGTTTCCCTGGCAAACAAAATTAAGCTGCCCCGCTTCTGGATGGCCGATTGCAGGAGCCACTTGGTACTATCAAACCAGCCCAACTTGACACTGGTGCCACCTCTGGCCTGGGAGCCATCCTGCGTATCGGGGATTCCAAGCAGCCACCCGGCCACTCCCAGCCACAGGACCCCAAACACAAACAACGGCGCTTTTCCCCGGAAAACAAAACTCGCCTGCCAACATTTTGATGGCAGATTGCAGGAGCCACTTGGTACTATCAAACCAGCCCAACTTGGCACTGGTGCCACCATGGGTCTGGTCACCATCCTGCCTAGCATAGCTTTTCAGGAGCCAGGAGGTCACTCCCAGCCATAGACCCCCAGACAGAAACCTCGGCCCGTTTCCATGGAAAACAAAAGTAAGCTGCCCCGCTTCTGGATGGCAGATTGCAGGAGCCACTTGGTACTATCAAATTAGCCCAACTTGGCACTGGTGCCACCATGGGTCTGGTAAACATCCTGCCTATCGTAGCTTTTCAGGAGCCAGCCAGTCACTCCCTGCCATAGGGCCCCAGACAAATACCTCGGCCCGTTTCCCTGGCAAACAAAAGTAAGCTGCCCCGCTTCTGGATGGCAGATTGCAGGAGCCACTTGGTACTATCAAACCAGCCCGACTTGGCACTGGTGCCACCTTGGATTTGGGAACCATGCTGCGTAACGTGGATTCTAAGACGACAGGCGGCCACTCCCAGCCACAGGCCCCCAAACACAAACAACGGCGCTTTTCCCTGGAAAACAAAACTCGCCTGCCAACTTTTTGATGGCAGATTGCAGGAGCCACTTGGTACTATCAAACCAGCCCGACTTGGCAGTGATGCCACCTTGGGTCTGGGAACCATCCTACCTATCGTGGATTTTCAGGGGCCAGACGGCCACTCTCTGCCATATGCCCCCAAACACAAACCACTGCCCTTTTCTCTGGCAAACAAAACTCAACTGCCCCTTTTCTGGATGGCAAATTGCAGGACGAAGTTGGTACTACGAAAACAGCCCGACTTGGCACTGATGCCACCTTGGGTCAGGGAACCATCCTGTGTATCGAGCTTTTTAAGGAGCCAGCCGGCCACGCCCAGCCATATACCGCCAAAAACAAACCACGGAACTTTTCTCCAGCAAACAAAAATCCGCTGCCCCGCGTCTGGATGGCAGATTGCAGGAGCCACTTTGCACCATCAAACCAGCCCGACTTGGCACTGGTGCCACCTTGGATCTGGGTACCATCCTGCCTATCGTGGATTTTCAGGGGCCAGCCGGCCACTCTCAGCCATAGGCCCCCAAAAACAAACCACGGCACTTTACTCTGGTAAACAAAACTCAACTGCCCCTCTTCTGGATGGCAAATTGCAGGACGCAATTGGTACTACAAAAGCAGCCCGACTTGGCACTGGTGCCACCTCTGGTCTTGTCATCATCCTGCGTATGGTGCATTTTAAGGAGCCAGCTGGCCACTCCCAGCCATAGGCCCCCAGACACAAAGCTCTGCCCGTTTCCCTGGCAAACAAAAGTAATCTACCCCGCTTCTGGATGGCAGATTGCAGGAGCCACTTTGCACCATCAAACCAGCCCGACTTGGCACTGGTACCACCTTGGGTCTGGGAACCATCCTGCGTATCGTGGATTCTAAGGAGCCAGCCGGACACTCCCAGGCACAGGCCCCCAAACAAAAACAACGGCGCTTTTCCCTGGAAAAGAAAACTCGCCTGCCAACTTTTTGATGGCAGATTGCAGGAGCTATTTAGTACTATCAAACCAGCCCGACTTGGCACTGGTGCCACCTTGGCTCTGGGAACCATCCTGCCTATTGTGGATTTTCAGATGTCAGCCGGCCACTCTCAGCCATATGCCCTCACACACAAACCACGGCCCTTTTCTCTGGCAAACAAAACTCAACTGCCCCTCTTCTGGAAGGCAAATTGCAGGACGCACTTGGTACTACAAAAACAGCCCAACTTGGCACTGGTGCCACCTCTGGCCTGGGAACCATCATGCGTATCGAGCTTTTTAAGGAGCCAGCCAGCCACTCCCAGCCATATGCCCCCAAAAATGAACCACGGACTTGTTCTCTGGCAAACAAAAATCAGCTGCCCCGCGTCGGGATGGCAGATTGCAGGAGCCACTTTGCACCATCAAACCAGCCCGACTTGGCTCTGGTGCCACCTTGGGTCTGGGAACCATTCTGCCTATCGTGGATTTTCAGGGGCCAGCCGGCCACTCTGAGCCATAGGCCCCCAAACAAAAACCACGGCCCTTTACTCTGGCAAACAAAACTCAGCTGCCCCGCTTCTGAATGGCAGATTGCAGGACGCACTTGGTACAATCAAACCAGCCCAACTTGGCACTGGTGCCACCTTGGGTCTGGGAACCATCCTGCGTATTGTGGATTGTCAGGAGCCAGCCGACCACTCTTGGCCACAGACCCCAATCAAAAACAACGGCCCGATTCACAGGCAAAAAAATCTCAGCTGCCCCACTTGTGGATGGGAGATTGCAGGAGGCGCTTGACACTGTCAAACCAGCCCAACTTGGCACTGGTGCCACCTTGGGTCTGGGAACGATGCTGCGTATCATGGAATTTAAGGAGCCAGCCGGCCACTCCCAGACACAGGACCCAAACACATACCACAGCCCTTTACTTTGGCAAAAAAAAACTCAGCTGCCCTGCTTTTGGATGGCAGAGTGCAGGAGCCACTTGGTGCTATCAAAGCAGCCCATCTTGGCACTGGTGCCACCATGGGTCTGGTCACCATCCTGCCTATCGTAGCTTTTCAGGAGCCAGCCGGTCACTCCCAGCCCTAGGCCCCCAGACACAAAGCTCGGCCCGTTTCCCTGGCAAACAAAATTAAGCTGCCCCGCTTCTGGATGGCAGATTGCAGGAGCTATTTATTACTATCAAACCAGCCCGACTTGGCACTGGTGCCACCTCTGGTCTGGGAACCATCCTGCGTATCGAGCCTTTTAAGGAGCCAGCCGGCCACGCCCAGCCATATGCCGCCAAAAACAAACCACGGAACTTTTCTCCAGCAAACAAAAATCCGCTGCCCCGCGTCTGGATGGCAGATTGCAGGAGCCACTTTGCACCATCAAACCAGCCCGACTTGGCACTGGTGCCACCTTGGATCTGGGAACCATCCTGCCTATTGTGGATTTTCAGGTGTCAGCCGGCCCCTCTCAGCCATAGGCCCCCAAACACAAACCACGGCACTTTACTCTGGTAAACAAAACTCAACTGCCGCTCTTCTGGAAGACAAATTGCAGGACGCACTTGGTACTACAAAAACAGCCGAACTTGGCACTGGTGCCACCTCTGGCCTGGGAACCATCCTGCGTATCGAGCTTTTTAAGGAGCCAGCCGGCCACTCCCAGCCATATGCCCCCAAAAATGAACCACGGACTTGTTCTCTGGCAAACAAAAATCAGCTGCCCTGCGTCGGGATGGCAGATTGCAGGAGCCACTTTGCACCATCAAACCAGCCTGACTTGGCTCTGGTGCCACCTTGGGTCTGGGAACCATTCTGCCTATCGTGGATTTTCAGGGGCCAGCCGGCCACTCTCAGCCATAGGCCCCCAAACGAAAACCACGGCCCTTTACTCTGGCAAACAAAACTCAACTGCCCTGCTTCTGGATGGCAGATTGCAGGAGCCACTTGGTACTATCAAACCAGCCCAACTTGGCACTGGTGCCACCTTGGGTCTGGGAACCATCCTGCGTATTGTGGATTGTCAGGAGCCAGCCGACCACTCTCGGCCACAGACCCCAATCAAAAACAACGGCCCGATTCACAGGCAAAAAAATCTCAGCTGCCCCACTTGTGGATGGGAGATTGCAGGAGGCGCTTGACACTGTCAAACCAGCCCAACTTGGCACTGGTGCCACCTTGGGTCTGGGAACGATGCTGCGTATCATGGAATTTAAGGAGCCAGCCGGCCACTCCCAGCCACAAGACCCAAACACATACCACAGCCCTTTTCTTTGGCAAACAAAACTCAGCTGCCCTGCTTTTGGATGGCAGATTGCAGGAGCCACTTGGTACTATCAAACCAGCCCAACTTGGCACTGGTGCCTCCATGGGTCTGGTCACCATCCTGCCTATCGTAGCTTTTCAGGAGCCAGCCGGTCAGTCCCAGCCATAGGCCCCAGACACAAAGCTCTGCCCGTTTCCCTGGCAAACAAAAGTAAGTTAACCCGCTTCTGGATGGCAGATTGCAGGAGACACTTTGCACCATCAAACCAGCCCGACTTGGCACTGGTGCCACCTCTGGTCTGGAAACCATCCTGCGTATCGTGGATTCTAAGGAGCCAGCTGACCACTCCCAGCCACAGGCCCCCAAACACAAACAATGGCGCTTTTCCCTGGAAAACAAAACTGGCCTGCCAACTTTTTGATGGCAGATTGCAGGAGCCACTTGGTACTATCAAACCAGCCCGACTTGGCACTGGTGCCACCTTGGCTCTGGGAACCATGCTGCGTAACGTAGATTCTAAGGCGCCAGGCGGCCACTCCCATCCACAGGCCCCCAAACACAAACAACGGCGCTTTTCCCTGGAAAACAAAACTCGCCTGCCAACTTTTTGATGGCAGATTGCAGGAGCCACTTGGTACTATCAAACCAGCCCGACGTGGCACTGGTGCCACCTTGGATCTGGGAACCATCTTGCCTATCGTGGATTTTAAGGAGCCAGCCGGCCTCTCTCAGCCATATGCCCCCAAACACAAACCACGGCCCTTTTCTCTGGCAAACAAAACTCAACTGCCCCTCTTCTGGATGGCAGATTGCAGGAGCCACTTGGTACTATCAAACCAGCCCTACTTGGCACTGGTGCCACCTTGGGTCTGGGAAGCATGCTGCGTATCATGGATTTTCAGGAGTCAGCCCGCCACTGCAAGGTACAGGCCCCCAAACGCAAACAACAGCCTTTTTCTCTGGCAAACAAAATTCAGCTGCCCCGCTTCTGGATGGCAGATTGCAGGAGCCACTTGGTACTATCAAACCAGCCCGACTTGGCACTGGTGCCAACTTGGGTCTGGGAACCATCCAGCGTATCGTGGATTCTAAGTAGCCAGCTGGCCACTCCCAGCCACAGGCCCCCAAACACAAACAACGGTGCTTTTCCCTGGAAAACAAAACTCGCCTGCCAACATTTTGATGGCAGATTGCAGGAGCCGCTTAGTACTATCAAACCAGCCCAACTTGGCACTGGTGCCACCATGGGTCTGGTCACCATCCTGCCTATCGTAGCTTTTCAGGAGCCAGCCGGTCACTCCCAGCCATAGGCCTCCAGACACAAACCTCGGCCCGTTTCCCTGGCAAACAAAAGTAAGCTACCCCGCTTCTGGATGGCAGATTGCAGGAGCCACTTTGCACAATCAAAGCAGCCCGACTTGGCACTGGTGCCACCTCTGGTCTGGGAACCATCCTGCGTATCGTGGATTCTAAGGAGCCAGCTGGCCACTCCCAGCCACAGGCCCCCAAACAAAATCAATGGCGCTTTTCCCTGGAAAACAAAACTGGCCTGCCAACTTTTTGATGGCAGATTGCAGGAGCCACTTGGTACTATCAAACCAGCCCAACTTGGCACTGGTGCCACCTTGGCTCTGGGAACCATCCTGCCTATCGTGGATTTTCAGGGGCCAGCCGGCCACTCTCTGCCATATGCCCCCAAACACAAATCACGGTTAATTTCTCTGGCAAACAAAACTCAACTGCCCAACTTCTGGACGGCAAATTGCAGGACGCACTTGGTACTACGAAAACAGCCCGACTTGGCACTGATGCCACATTGGGTCAGGGAACCATCCTGCGTATCGAGCTTTTTAAGGAGACAGCCGGCCACTCCCATCCATATACCGCCAAAAACAAACCACGGAACTATTCTCCAGCAAACAAAAATCCGCTGCCCCGCGTCTGGATGGCAGATTGCAGGAGCCACTTTGCACCATCAAACCAGCCCGACTTGGCACTGGTGCCACCTTGGATCTGGGAACCATCGTGCCTATTGTGGATTTTCAGGGGCCAGTCGGCCACTCTCAGCCATAGGCCCCCAAAAACAAACCACGGCACTTTACTCTGGTAAACAAAACTCGCCTGCCAACTTTTGGATGGCAGATTGCAGGAGCCACTTGGTACTATCAAACCAGCCCAACTTGGCACTGCTGCCACCATGGGTCTGGTCACCATCCTGCCTATCGTAGCATTTCAGGAGCCAGCCGGTCACTCCCAGCCACAGGACCCCAGACACAAAGCTCTGCCCGTTTCCCTGACAAACAAAAGTAAGCTACCCCGCTTCTGGATGGCAGATATCAGGAGCTATTTAGTACTATCAAACCAGCCCGACTTGGCACTGGTGCCACCTTGGCTCTGGGAACCATCCTGCCTATTGTGGATTTTGTGGTGTCAGCCGGCCCCTCTCAGCCACTCTCAGCCATATGCCCTCAAACATAAACCACGGCCCTTTTCTCTGGCAAACAAAACTCAACTGCCCCTCTTCTGGAAGGCAAATTGCAGGACGCACTTGGTACTACAAAAACAGCCGAACTTGGCACTGGTGCCACCTCTGGTCTGGGAACCATCCTGCGTGTCGTGCATTTTAAGGAGCCAGTTGGCCACTCCAAGCCATAGGCCCCCAGACACAAATCTCTGCCCGTTTCCCTGGCAAACAAAAGTAAGCTACCCCGCTTCTGGATGGCAGATTAGAGGAGCCACTTTGCACCATCAAACCAGCCTGACTTGGCACTGGTCCCACCTTGGATCTCGGAACCATCCTGCCTATCGTGGATTTTCAGGGGCCAGCCGGCCACTCTCAGCCATGTACCCCCAAACAAAAACCACGGCCCTTTCCTCTGGCCAACAAAACTCAACTGCCCCTCTTCTGGATGGCAAATTGCAGGAGCCACGTGCTACTACAAAACCAGCCCAACTTGGCACTGGTGCCACCTTGGCTCTGGGAACCATGCTGCGTATCGTGGATTCTAATGAGCCAGCCGGCCACTCCCAGTCACAGGCGCCCAATAAAAACCAAAGACCTTTTCTCTTGCAAACAAAAATCGGCTACCTTGCTTCTGGATGGTAGATTGCAGGAGAAACTTTGCACCATCAAACCAGCCCGACTTGGCACTGGTGCCACCTTGGGTCTGGGAACCATGCTGCGTAATGTGGCTTTTTAGGAGCCAGCCGGCCACTCTCAGCCATATGCCCTCAAGCACAAACCACGGCCCTTTTCTCTGGAAAACAAAACTCAACTGCCCCTCTTCTGGAGGGCAAATTGCAGGACGCACTTGGTACTACAAAAACAGCCCAACTTGGCACTGGTGCCACCATGGGTCTGGTAACCATCCTGCCTATCGTAGCTTTTCAGGAGCCAGCCGGTCACTCCCAGCCATAGGCCCCCAGAAAAAAACCTCGGCCCGTTTCCCTGGCAAACAAAAGTAAGCTGCCCCGCTTCTGGATGGCAAATTGCAGGAGCCACTTTGCACCATCAAACTGGCCCGACTTGGCACTGGTGCCACCTCTGGTCTGGGAACCTCCTGCGTATCGTGGATTCTAAGAAGCCAGCTGGCCACTCCCAGGCACAGGCCCCCAAACACAAACAACGGCGCTTTTCCCTGGAAAACAAAACTCGCCTGCCAACATTTTGATGGCAGATTGCAGGAGACACTTTGCAACATAAAACCAGCCCGACTCGGCACTGGTTCCACCTTGGATCTCCGAACCATCCTGCCTATGGTGGAACTTCAGGGGCCAGCCGGCCACTCTCAGCCATGTACCCCCAAACAAAAACCACGGCCCTTTCCTCTGGCAAACAAAACTCAACTGCCCCTCTTCTGGATGGCAAATTGCAGGAGCCACTTGCTATTACAAAACCAGCCCAACTTGGCACTGGTGCCACCTTGGCTCTGGGAACCATTCTGCCTATCGTGGATTTTCAGGGGCCAGCCGGCCACTCTGAGCCATAGGCCCCCAAACAAAAACCACGGCCCTTTTCTCTGGCAAACAAAACTCAACTGCCCCTCTTCTGGATGGCAGATTGCAGGAGCCACTTGGTACTATCAAACCAGCCCAACTTGGCACTGGTGCCTCCGTGGGTCTGGTAACCATCCTGCCTATCGTAGCTTTTCAGGAGCCAGCCGGTCACTCCCAGCCATGGGCGCCAGACACAAAGCTCGGCCCGTTTCCCTGGCAAACAAAAGTAAGCTATCACGCTTCTGGATGGCAGATTGCAGGAGACACTTTGCACCATCAAACCAGCCCGACTTGGCACTGGTGCCACCTCTGGTCTGGGAACCATCCTGCGTATCGTGGATTCTAAGGAGCCAGCTGGCCACTCCCAGCCACAGGCCCCCAAACAAAAACAACAGCGCTTTTCCCTGGAAAACAAAACTGGCCTGCAAACTTTTTGATGGCAGATTGCAGGAGCCACTTGGTACTATCAAACCAGCCCAACTTGGCACTGGTGCCACCATGGGTCTGGTAACCATCCTGCCTATTGTAGCTTTTCAGGACCTAGCCGGTCACTCTCAGCCATAGGCCGCCAGACAAAACCTCGGCCCGTTTCCCTGGCAAACAAAAGTAAGCTGCCCCGCTTCTAGATGGCAGATTGCAGGAGCCACTTGGTACTATCAAACCAGCCCGACTTGGCAGTGATGCCACCTTGGCTCTGGGAACCATCCTGCCTATCGTGGATTTTCAGGGGCCAGCCGGCCACTCTCAGCCATATGCCCCCAAACACAAACCACGGCCCTTTTCTCTGGCAAACAAAACCCAACTGCCCCTCTTCTGGATGGCAAATTGCAGGACGCACTTGGTACTACGAAAACAGCCCGACGTGGCACTGATGCCACCTTGGGTCAGGGAACCATCCTGCGTATCGAGCTTTTTAAGGAGCCAGCCGGCCACGCCCAGCCATATACCGCCAAAAACAAACCACGGAACTTTTCTCCAGCAAACAAAAATCCGCTGCCCCGCGTCTTGATGGCAGATTGCAGGAGCCACTTTGCACCATCAAACCAGCCCGACTTGGCACTGGTGCCACCTTGGATCTGGGAACCATCCTGCCTATCGTGGATTTTCAGGCGCCAGCCGGCCACTCTCAGCCATAGGCCCCCAAACACAAACCACGGCACTTTACTCTGGTAAACAAAACTCAACTGCCCCTCTTCTGGATGGCAAATTGCAGGACGCACTTGGTACTACAAAAGCAGCCCGACTTGGCACTGGTACCACCTTGGGTCTGGTCACCATCCTGCGTATCGTGCATTTTAAGGAGCCAGCTGGCCACTCCCAGCCATTGGCCCCCAGACACAAAATTCTGTTCGTTTCCCTGGCAAACAAAAGTAAGCTACCCCGCTTCTGGATGGCAGATTGCAGGAGCCACTTTGCACCATCAAACCAGCCCAACTTGGCACTGGTGCCACTTCTGGTCTGGGAACCATCCTGCGTATCGTGGATTCTAAGGAGCCAGCCGGCCACTCCCAGGCACAGGCCCCCAAACAAAAACAACGGCGCTTTTCCCTGGAAAACAAAACTCGCCTGCCAACTTTTTGATGGCAGATTGCAGGAGTTATTTAGTACTATCAAACCAGCCCGACTTGGCACTGGTGCCACCTTGGCTCTGGGAACCATCCTGCCTATTGTGGATTTTCAGGTGTCAGCCGGCCACTCTCAGCCATATGCCCTCAAACACAAACCACGGCCCTTTTCTCTGGCAAACAAAACTCAACTGCCCCTCTTCTGGAAGGCAAATTGCAGGACGCACTTGGTACTACAAAAACAGCCCAACTTGGCACTGGTGCCACATCTGGCCTGGGAACCATCATGCGTATCGAGCTTTTTAAGGAGCCAGCCGGCCACTCCCAGCCATATGCCCCCAAAAATGAACCACGGACTTGTTCTCTGGCAAACAAAAATCAGCTGCCCCGCGTCGGGATGGCAGATTGCAGGAGCCACTTTGCACCATCAAACCAGCCTGACTTGGCTCTGGTGCCACCTTGGGTCTGGGAACCATTCTGCCTATCGTGGATTTTCAGGGGCCAGCCGGCCACTCTCAGCCATAGGCCCCCAAACGAAAACCACGGCCCTTTACTCTGGCAAACAAAACTCAACTGCCCTGCTTCTGGATGGCAGATTGCAGGAGCCACTTGGTACAATCAAACCAGCCCAACTTGGCACTGGTGCCACCTTGGGTCTGGGAACCATCCTGCGTATTGTGGATTGTCAGGAGCCAGCCGACCACTCTCGGCCACAGACCCCAATCAAAAACAACGGCCCGATTCACAGGCAAAAAAATCTCAGCTGCCCCACTTGTGGATGGGAGATTGCAGGAGGCGCTTGACACTGTCAAACCAGCCCAACTTGGCACTGGTGCCACCTTGGGTCTGGGAACGATGCTGCGTATCATGGAATTTAAGGAGCCAGCCGGCCACTCCCAGCCACAGGACCCAAACACATACCACAGCCCTTTTCTTTGGCAAACAAAACTCAGCTGCCCTGCTTTTGGATGGCAGATTGCAGGAGCCACTTGGTACTATCAAACCAGCCCAACTTGGCACTGGTGCCTCCATGGGTCTGGTCACCATCCTGCCTATCGTAGCTTTTCAGGAGCCAGCCGGTCAGTCCCAGCCATAGGCCCCAGACACAAAGCTCTGCCCGTTTCCCTGGCAAACAAAAGTAAGTTAACCCGCTTCTGGATGGCAGATTGCAGGAGACACTTTGCACCATCAAACCAGCCCGACTTGGCACTGGTGCCACCTCTGGTCTGGAAACCATCCTGCGTATCGTGGATTCTAAGGAGCCAGCTGACCACTCCCAGCCACAGGCCCCCAAACACAAACAATGGCGCTTTTCCCTGGAAAACAAAACTGGCCTGCCAACTTTTTGATGGCAGATTGCAGGAGCCACTTGGTACTATCAAACCAGCCCGACTTGGCACTGGTGCCACCTTGGCTCTGGGAACCATGCTGCGTAACGTAGATTCTAAGGCGCCAGCCGGCCACTCCCATCCACAGGCCCCCAAACACAAACAACGGCGCTTTTCCCTGGAAAACAAAACTCGCCTGCCAACTTTTTGATGGCAGATTGCAGGAGCCACTTGGTACTATCAAACCAGCCCAACTTGGCTCTGGTGCCACCATCGGTCTGGTCACCATCCTGCCTATCGTAGCTTTTCAGGAGCCAGCCAGTCACTCCCAGCCATAGGCCCCCAGACAAAAACCTCGGCCCGTTTCCCTGGCAAACAAAAGTAAGCTGCCCCGCTTCTGGATTGCAGATTGCAGGAGTTATTTAGTACTATCAAACCAGCCAGACGTGGCACTGGTGCCACCTTGGATCTGGGAACCATCTTGCCTATCGTGGATTTTAAGGAGCCAGCCGGCCTCTCTCAGCCATATGCCCCCAAACACAAACCACGGCCCTTTTCTCTGGCAAACAAAACTCAACTGCCCCTCTTCTGGATGGCAGATTGCAGGAGCCACTTGGTACTATCAAACCAGCCCTACTTGGCACTGGTGCCACCTTGGGTCTGGGAAGCATGCTGCGTATCATGGATTTTCAGGAGTCAGCCCGCCACTGCAAGGTACAGGCCCCCAAACGCAAACAACAGCCTTTTTCTCTGGCAAACAAAATTCAGCTGCCCCGCTTCTGGATGGCAGATTGCAGGAGCCACTTGGTACTATCAAACCAGCCCGACTTGGCACTGGTGCCAACTTGGGTCTGGGAACCATCCAGCGTATCGTGGATTCTAAGTAGCCAGCTGGCCACTCCCAGCCACAGGCCCCCAAACACAAACAACGGTGCTTTTCCCTGGAAAACAAAACTCGCCTGCCAACATTTTGATGGCAGATTGCAGGAGCCGCTTAGTACTATCAAACCAGCCCAACTTGGCACTGGTGCCACCATGGGTCTGGTCACCATCCTGCCTATCGTAGCTTTTCAGGAGCCAGCCGGTCACTCCCAGCCATAGGCCTCCAGACACAAACCTCGGCCCGTTTCCCTGGCAAACAAAAGTAAGCTACCCCGCTTCTGGATGGCAGATTGCAGGAGCCACTTTGCACAATCAAAGCAGCCCGACTTGGCACTGGTGCCACCTCTGGTCTGGGAACCATCCTGCGTATCGTGGATTCTAAGGAGCCAGCTGGCCACTCCCAGCCACAGGCCCCCAAACAAAATCAATGGCGCTTTTCCCTGGAAAACAAAACTGGCCTGCCAACTTTTTGATGGCAGATTGCAGGAGCCACTTGGTACTATCAAACCAGCCCAACTTGGCACTGGTGCCACCTTGGCTCTGGGAACCATCCTGCCTATCGTGGATTTTCAGGGGCCAGCCGGCCACTCTCTGCCATATGCCCCCAAACACAAATCACGGTTAATTTCTCTGGCAAACAAAACTCAACTGCCCAACTTCTGGACGGCAAATTGCAGGACGCACTTGGTACTACGAAAACAGCCCGACTTGGCACTGATGCCACATTGGGTCAGGGAACCATCCTGCGTATCGAGCTTTTTAAGGAGACAGCCGGCCACTCCCATCCATATACCGCCAAAAACAAACCACGGAACTATTCTCCAGCAAACAAAAATCCGCTGCCCCGCGTCTGGATGGCAGATTGCAGGAGCCACTTTGCACCATCAAACCAGCCCGACTTGGCACTGGTGCCACCTTGGATCTGGGAACCATCGTGCCTATTGTGGATTTTCAGGGGCCAGTCGGCCACTCTCAGCCATAGGCCCCCAAAAACAAACCACGGCACTTTACTCTGGTAAACAAAACTCGCCTGCCAACTTTTTGATGGCAGATTGCAGGAGCCACTTGGTACTATCAAACCAGCCCAACTTGGCACTGCTGCCACCATGGGTCTGGTCACCATCCTGCCTATCGTAGCATTTCAGGAGCCAGCCGGTCACTCCCAGCCACAGGACCCCAGACACAAAGCTCTGCCCGTTTCCCTGACAAACAAAAGTAAGCTACCCCGCTTCTGGATGGCAGATATCAGGAGCTATTTAGTACTATCAAACCAGCCCGACTTGGCACTGGTGCCACCTTGGCTCTGGGAACCATCCTGCCTATTGTGGATTTTGTGGTGTCAGCCGGCCCCTCTCAGCCACTCTCAGCCATATGCCCTCAAACATAAACCACGGCCCTTTTCTCTGGCAAACAAAACTCAACTGCCCCTCTTCTGGAAGGCAAATTGCAGGACGCACTTGGTACTACAAAAACAGCCGAACTTGGCACTGGTGCCACCTCTGGTCTGGGAACCATCCTGCGTGTCGTGCATTTTAAGGAGCCAGTTGGCCACTCCAAGCCATAGGCCCCCAGACACAAATCTCTGCCCGTTTCCCTGGCAAACAAAAGTAAGCTACCCCGCTTCTGGATGGCAGATTAGAGGAGCCACTTTGCACCATCAAACCAGCCTGACTTGGCACTGGTCCCACCTTGGATCTCGGAACCATCCTGCCTATCGTGGATTTTCAGGGGCCAGCCGGCCACTCTCAGCCATGTACCCCCAAACAAAAACCACGGCCCTTTCCTCTGGCCAACAAAACTCAACTGCCCCTCTTCTGGATGGCAAATTGCAGGAGCCACGTGCTACTACAAAACCAGCCCAACTTGGCACTGGTGCCACCTTGGCTCTGGGAACCATGCTGCGTATCGTGGATTCTAATGAGCCAGCCGGCCACTCCCAGTCACAGGCGCCCAATAAAAACCAAAGACCTTTTCTCTTGCAAACAAAAATCGGCTACCTTGCTTCTGGATGGTAGATTGCAGGAGAAACTTTGCACCATCAAACCAGCCCGACTTGGCACTGGTGCCACCTTGGGTCTGGGAACCATGCTGCGTAATGTGGCTTTTTAGGAGCCAGCCGGCCACTCTCAGCCATATGCCCTCAAGCACAAACCACGGCCCTTTTCTCTGGAAAACAAAACTCAACTGCCCCTCTTCTGGAGGGCAAATTGCAGGACGCACTTGGTACTACAAAAACAGCCCAACTTGGCACTGGTGCCACCATGGGTCTGGTAACCATCCTGCCTATCGTAGCTTTTCAGGAGCCAGCCGGTCACTCCCAGCCATAGGCCCCCAGAAAAAAACCTCGGCCCGTTTCCCTGGCAAACAAAAGTAAGCTGCCCCGCTTCTGGATGGCAAATTGCAGGAGCCACTTTGCACCATCAAACTGGCCCGACTTGGCACTGGTGCCACCTCTGGTCTGGGAACCTCCTGCGTATCGTGGATTCTAAGAAGCCAGCTGGCCACTCCCAGGCACAGGCCCCCAAACACAAACAACGGCGCTTTTCCCTGGAAAACAAAACTCGCCTGCCAACATTTTGATGGCAGATTGCAGGAGACACTTTGCAACATAAAACCAGCCCGACTCGGCACTGGTTCCACCTTGGATCTCCGAACCATCCTGCCTATCGTGGAACTTCAGGGGCCAGCCGGCCACTCTCAGCCATGTACCCCCAAACAAAAACCACGGCCCTTTCCTCTGGCAAACAAAACTCAACTGCCCCTCTTCTGGATGGCAAATTGCAGGAGCCACTTGCTATTACAAAACCAGCCCAACTTGGCACTGGTGCCACCTTGGCTCTGGGAACCATGCTGCGTATCGTGGATTCTAATGAGCCAGCCGGCCACTCCCAGCCACAGACGCCCAAAAAAATCCAAAGACTTTTCTCCAGCAAACAAAAATCGGCTACCCCGCTTCTGGATGGCAGATTGCAGGAGACACTTTGCACCATCAAACCAGCCCGACTTGGCACTGATGCCACCTTGGGTCTGGGAAGCATGCTGCCTAGCGTGGATTTTCAGGAGCCAGCCGGACACTCTCAGCCATATGCCCTCAAGCACAAACCACGGCCCTTTTCTCTTGCAAACAAAACTAAACTGCCCCTCTTCTGGAGGGCAAATTGCAGGACGCACTTGGTACTACAAAAACAGCCCAACTTGGCACTGGTGCCACCTTGGGTCTGGGAACCATCCTACCTATCGAGCATTTTAAGGAGCCAGCCGGCCCCTCCCAGCCATATGCCCCCAAAAACGAACCACGGACTTGTTCTCTGGCAAACAAAAATCAGCTGCCCCGCGTTGGGATGGCAGATTGCAGGAGCCATTTTGCACCATCAAACCAGCCCGACTTGGCTCTGGTGCCACCTTGGGTCTGGGAACCATTCTGCCTATCGTGGATTTTCAGGGGCCAGCCGGCCACTCTGAGCCATAGGCCCCCAAACAAAAACCACGGCCCTTTTCTCTGGCAAACAAAACTCAACTGCCCCTCTTCTGGATGGCAGATTGCAGGAGCCACTTGGTACTATCAAACCAGCCCAACTTGGCACTGGTGCCTCCGTGGGTCTGGTAACCATCCTGCCTATCGTAGCTTTTCAGGAGCCAGCCGGTCACTCCCAGCCATGGGCGCCAGACACAAAGCTCGGCCCGTTTCCCTGGCAAACAAAAGTAAGCTATCACGCTTCTGGATGGCAGATTGCAGGAGACACTTTGCACCATCAAACCAGCCCGACTTGGCACTGGTGCCACCTCTGGTATGGGAACCATCCTGCGTATCGTGGATTCTAAGGAGCCAGCTGGCCACTCCCAGCCACAGGCCCCCAAACAAAAACAACAGCGCTTTTCCCTGGAAAACAAAACTGGCCTGCAAACTTTTTGATGGCAGATTGCAGGAGCCACTTGGTACTATCAAACCAGCCCAACTTGGCACTGCTGCCACCATGGGTCTGGTAACCATCCTGCCTATTGTAGCTTTTCAGGACCTAGCCGGTCACTCTCAGCCATAGGCCGCCAGACAAAACCTCGGCCCGTTTCCCTGGCAAACAAAAGTAAGCTGCCCCGCTTCTAGATGGCAGATTGCAGGAGCCACTTGGTACTATCAAACCAGCCCGACTTGGCAGTGATGCCACCTTGGCTCTGGGAACCATCCTGCCTATCGTGGATTTTCAGGGGCCAGCCGGCCACTCTCAGCCATATGCCCCCAAACACAAACCACGGCCCTTTTCTCTGGCAAACAAAACCCAACTGCCCCTCTTCTGGATGGCAAATTGCAGGACGCACTTGGTACTACGAAAACAGCCCGACGTGGCACTGATGCCACCTTGGGTCAGGGAACCATCCTGCGTATCGAGCTTTTTAAGGAGCCAGCCGGCCACGCCCAGCCATATACCGCCAAAAACAAACCACGGAACTTTTCTCCAGCAAACAAAAATCCGCTGCCCCGCGTCTTGATGGCAGATTGCAGGAGCCACTTTGCACCATCAAACCAGCCCGACTTGGCACTGGTGCCACCTTGGATCTGGGAACCATCCTGCCTATCGTGGATTTTCAGGCGCCAGCCGGCCACTCTCAGCCATAGGCCCCCAAACACAAACCACGGCACTTTACTCTGGTAAACAAAACTCAACTGCCCCTCTTCTGGATGGCAAATTGCAGGACGCACTTGGTACTACAAAAGCAGCCCGACTTGGCACTGGTACCACCTTGGGTCTGGTCACCATCCTGCGTATCGTGCATTTTAAGGAGCCAGCTGGCCACTCCCAGCCATTGGCCCCCAGACACAAAATTCTGTTCGTTTCCCTGGCAAACAAAAGTAAGCTACCCCGCTTCTGGATGGCAGATTGCAGGAGCCACTTTGCACCATCAAACCAGCCCAACTTGGCACTGGTGCCACTTCTGGTCTGGGAACCATCCTGCGTATCGTGGATTCTAAGGAGCCAGCCGGCCACTCCCAGGCACAGGCCCCCAAACAAAAACAACGGCGCTTTTCCCTGGAAAACAAAACTCGCCTGCCAACTTTTTGATGGCAGATTGCAGGAGTTATTTAGTACTATCAAACCAGCCCGACTTGGCACTGGTGCCACCTTGGCTCTGGGAACCATCCTGCCTATTGTGGATTTTCAGGTGTCAGCCGGCCACTCTCAGCCATATGCCCTCAAACACAAACCACGGCCCTTTTCTCTGGCAAACAAAACTCAACTGCCCCTCTTCTGGAAGGCAAATTGCAGGACGCACTTGGTACTACAAAAACAGCCCAACTTGGCACTGGTGCCACATCTGGCCTGGGAACCATCATGCGTATCGAGCTTTTTAAGGAGCCAGCCGGCCACTCCCAGCCATATGCCCCCAAAAATGAACCACGGACTTGTTCTCTGGCAAACAAAAATCAGCTGCCCCGCGTCGGGATGGCAGATTGCAGGAGCCACTTTGCACCATCAAACCAGCCTGACTTGGCTCTGGTGCCACCTTGGGTCTGGGAACCATCCTGCCTATCGTGGATTTTCAGGGGCCAGCCGGCCACTCTGAGCCATAGGCCCCCAAACAAAAACCACGGCCCTTTATTCTGGCAAACAAAACTCAGCTGCCCCGCTTCTGGATGGCAGATTGCAGGACGCACTTGGTAAAATCAAACCAGCCCAACTTGGCACTGGTGCCACCTTGGGTCTGGGAACCATCCTGCGTATTGTGGATTGTCAGGAGCCAGCCGACCACTCTCGGCCACAGACCCCAATCAAAAACAACGGCCCGATTCACAGGCAAAAAAATCTCAGCTGCCCCACTTGTGGATGGGAGATTGCAGGAGGCGCTTGACACTGTCAAACCAGCCCAACTTGGCACTGGTGCCACCTTGGGCCTGGGAACGATGCTGCGTATCATGGAATTTAAGGAGCCAGCCGGCCACTCCCAGCCACAGGACCCAAACACATACCACAGCCCTTTTCTTTGGCAAACAAAACTCAGCTGCCCTGCTTTTGGATGGCAGATTGCAGGAGCCACTTGGTACTATCAAACCAGCCCAACTTGGCACTGGTGCCTCCATGGGTCTGGTCACCATCCTGCGTATCGTAGCTTTTCAGGAGCCAGCCGGTCACTCCCAGCCATAGGCCCCAGACATAAAGCTCTGCCCGTTTCCCTGGCAAACAAAAGTAAGCTACCCCGCTTCTGGATGGCAGATTGCAGGAGACACTTTGCACCATCAAACCAGCCCGACTTGGCACTGGTGCCACCTCTGGTCTGGAAACCATCCTGCGTATCGTGGATTCTTAGGAGCCAGCTGGCCACTCCCAGCCACAGGCCCCCAAACACAAACAACGGCGCTTTTCCCTGGAAAACAAAACTGGCCTGCCAACTTTTTGATGGCAGATTGCAGGAGCCACTTGGTACTATCAAACCAGCCCGACTTGGCACTGGTGCCACCTTGGCTCTGGGAACCATGCTGCGTAACGTAAATTCTAAGGCGCCAGGCGGCCACTCCCAGCCACAGGCCCCCAAACACAAACAACGGTGCTTTTCCCTGGAAAACAAAACTGGCCTGCCAACTTTTTGATGGCAGATTGCAGGAGCCACTTGGTACTATCAAACCAGCCCAACTTGGCACTGGTGCCACCATGGGTCTGGTCACCATCCTGCCTATCGTAGCTTTTCAGGAGCCAGCCGGTCACTCCCAGCCATGGGCCCCCAGCCAAAAACCTCGGCCCGTTTCCCTGGCACACAAAAGTAAGCTACCCCGCTTCTGGATGGCAGATTGCAGGAGCAACTTGGCATCATCAAACCAGCCCGACTTGGCACTGGTGCCACCTCTGGTCTGGGAACCATCCTGCGTATCGTGGGTTCTAAGGAGCCAGCCGGCCACTCCCAGCCACAGGCCCCCAATCACAAACAACGGCGCTTTTCCCTGGAAAACAAAACTCGCCTGCTAGCTTTTTGATGGCAGAGTGCAGGAGCCACTTGGTACAATCAAACCAGCCCAACTTGGCACTGGTGCCACTATGGGTCTGGTCACCATCCTGCCTATCGTAGCATTTCAGGAGCCAGTCGGTCACTCCCAGCCGTAGGCCCCCAGACACAAACAACGGCCCGTTTCCCTGGCAAACAAAATTAAGCTGCCCCGCTTCTGGATGGCCGATTGCAGGAGCCACTTGGTACTATCAAATTAGCCCAACTTGGCACTGGTGCCACCATGGGTCTGGTAAACATCCTGCCTATCGTAGCTTTTCAGGAGCCAGCCAGTCACTCCCTGCCATAGGGCCCCAGACAAATACCTCGGCCCGTTTCCCTGGCAAACAAAAGTAAGCTGCCCCGCTTCTGGATGGCAGATTGCAGGAGCCACTTGGTACTATCAAACCAGCCCGACTTGGCACTGGTGCCACCTTGGATTTGGGAACCATGCTGCGTAACGTGGATTCTAAGACGACAGGAGGCCGCTCCCAGCCACAGGGCCCCAAACACAAACAACGGCGCTTTTCCCTGGAAAACAAAACTCGCCTGCCAACTTTTTGATGGCAGATTGCAGGAGCCACTTGGTACTATCAAACCAGCCCGACTTGGCAGTGATGCCACCTTGGGTCTGGGAACCATCCTGCCTATCGTGGATTTTCAGGGGCCAGCCGGCCACTCTCTGCCATATGCCCCCAAACACAAACCACTGCCCTTTTCTCTGGCAAACAAAACTCAACTGCCCCTTTTCTGGATGGCAAATTGCAGGACGAAGTTGGTACTACGAAAACAGCCCGACTTGGCACTGATGCCACCTTGGGTCAGGGAACCATCCTGTGTATCGAGCTTTTTAAGGAGCCAGCCGGCCACGCCCAGCCATATACCGCCAAAAACAAACCACGGAACTTTTCTCCAGCAAACAAAAATCCGCTGCCCCGCGTCTGGATGGCAGATTGCAGGAGCCACTTTGCACCATCAAACCAGCCCGACTTGGCACTGGTGCCACCTTGGATCTGGGTACCATCCTGCCTATCGTGGATTTTCAGGGGCCAGCCGGCCACTCTCAGCCATAGGCCCCCAAAAACAAACCACGGCACTTTACTCTGGTAAACAAAACTCAACTGCCCCTCTTCTGGATGGGAAATTGCAGGACGCAATTGGTACTACAAAAGCAGCCCGACTTGGCACTGGTGCCACCTCTGGTCTGGTCATCATCCTGCGTATGGTGCATTTTAAGGAGCCAGCTGGCCACTCCCAGCCATAGGCCCCCAGACACAAAGCTCTGCCCGTTTCCCTGGCAAACAAAAGTAATCTACCCCGCTTCTGGATGGCAGATTGCGGGAGCCACTTTGCACCATCAAACCAGCCCGACTTGGCACTGGTACCACCTTGGGTCTGGGAACCATCCTGCGTATCGTGGATTCTAAGGAGCCAGCCGGACACTCCCAGGCACAGGCCCCCAAACAAAAACAACGGCGCTTTTCCCTGGAAAAGAAAACTCGCCTGCCAACTTTTTGATGGCAGATTGCAGGAGCTATTTAGTACTATCAAACCAGCCCGACTTGGCACTGGTGCCACCTTGGCTCTGGGAACCATCCTGCCTATTGTGGATTTTCAGGTGTCAGCCGGCCACTCTCAGCCATATGCCCTCACACACAAACCACGGCCCTTTTCTCTGGCAAACAAAACTAAACTGCCCCTCTTCTGGAAGGCAAATTGCAGGACACACTTGGTACTACAAAAACAGCCCAACTTGGCACTGGTGCCACCTCTGGCCTGGGAACCATCATGCGTATCGAGCTTTTTAAGGAGCCAGCCGGCCACTCCCAGCCATATGCCCCCAAAAATGAACCACGGACTTGTTCTCTGGCAAACAAAAATCAGCTGCCCCGCGTCGGGATGGCAGATTGCAGGAGCCACTTTGCACCATCAAACCAGCCCGACTTGGCTCTGGTGCCACCTTGGGTCTGGGAACCATTCTGCCTATCGTGGATTTTCAGGGGCCAGCCGGCCACTCTGAGCCATAGGCCCCCAAACAAAAACCACGGCCCTTTACTCTGGCAAACAAAACTCAGCTGCCCCGCTTCTGAATGGCAGATTGCAGGACGCACTTGGTACAATCAAACCAGCCCAACTTGGCACTGGTGCCACCTTGGCTCTGGGAACCATCCTGCGTATTGTGGATTGTCAGGAGCCAGCCGACCACTCTCGGCCACAGACCCCAATCAAAAACAACGGCCCGATTCACAGGCAAAAAAATCGCAGCTGCCCCACTTGTGGATGGGAGATTGCAGGAGGCGCTTGACACTGTCAAACCAGCCCAACTTGGCACTGGTGCCACCTTGGGTCTGGGAACGATGCTGCGTATCATGGAATTTAAGGAGCCAGCCGGCCACTCCGAGACACAGGACCCAAACACATACCACAGCCCTTTTCTTTGGCAAACAAAACTCAGCTGCCCTGCTTTTGGATGGCAGAGTGCAGGAGCCACTTGGTGCTATCAAACCAGCCCAACTTGGCACTGGTGCCACCATGGGTCTGGTCACCATCCTGCCTATCGTAGCTTTTCAGGAGCCAGCCGGTCACTCCCAGCCCTAGGCCCCCAGACACAAAGCTCGGCCCGTTTCCCTGGCAAACAAAATTAAGCTGCCCCGCTTCTGGATGGCAGATTGCAGGAGCTATTTATTACTATCAAACCAGCCCGACTTGGCACTGGTGCCACCTCTGGTCTGGGAACCATCCTGCCTATTGTGGATTTTCAGGGGCCAGCCGGCCACTCTCAGCCATATGCCCCCAAACACAAACCACGGCCCTTTTCTCTGGCAAACAAAACTCAACTGCCCCTCTTCAGGATGGCAAATTGCAGGACGCACTTGGTACTACGAAAACAGCCCGACTTGGCACTGATGCCACCTTGGGTCAGGGAACCATCCTGCGTATCGAGCCTTTTAAGGAGCCAGCCGGCCACGCCCAGCCATATGCCGCCAAAAACAAACCACGGAACTTTTCTCCAGCAAACAAAAATCCGCTGCCCCGCGTCTGGATGGCAGATTGCAGGAGCCACTTTGCACCATCAAACCAGCCCGACTTGGCACTGGTGCCACCTTGGATCTGGGAACCATCCTGCCTATTGTGGATTTTCAGGTGTCAGCCGGCCCCTCTCAGCCATAGGCCCCCAAACACAAACCACGGCACTTTACTCTGGTAAACAAAACTCAACTGCCGCTCTTCTGGAAGACAAATTGCAGGACGCACTTGGTACTACAAAAACAGCCGAACTTGGCACTGGTGCCACCTCTGGCCTGGGAACCATCATGCGTATCGAGCTTTTTAAGGAGCCAGCCGGCCACTCCCAGCCATATGCCCCCAAAAATGAACCACGGACTTGTTCTCTGGCAAACAAAAATCAGCTGCCCCGCGTCTGGATGGCAGATTGCAGGAGCCACTTTGCACCATCAAACCAGCCTGACTTGGCTCTGGTGCCACCTTGGGTCTGGGAACCATTCTGCCTATCGTGGATTTTCAGGGGCCAGCCCGCCACTCTCAGCCATAGGCCCCCAAACAAAAACCACGGCCCTTTACTCTGGCAAACAAAACTCAGCTGCCCCGCTTCTGGATGGCAGATTGCAGGAGCCACTTGGTACAATCAAACCAGCCCAACTTGGCACTGGTGCCACCTTGGGTCTGGGAACCATCCTGCGTATTGTGGATTGTCAGGAGCCAGCCGACCACTCTCGGCCACAGACCCCAATCAAAAACAACGGCCCGATTCACAGGCAAAAAAATCTCAGCTGCCCCACTTGTGGATGGGAGATTGCAGGAGGCGCTTGACACTGTCAAACCAGCCCAACTTGGCACTGGTGCCACCTTGGGTCTGGGAACGATGCTGCGTATCATGGAATTTAAGGAGCCAGCCGGCCACTCCCAGCCACAGGACCCAAACACATACCACAGCCCTTTTCTTTGGCAAACAAAACTCAGCTGCCCTGCTTTTGGATGGCAGATTGCAGGAGCCACTTGGTACTATCAAACCAGCCCAACTTGGCACTGGTGCCTCCATGGGTCTGGTCACCATCCTGCCTATCGTAGCTTTTCAGGAGCCAGCCGGTCAGTCCCAGCCATAGGCCCCAGACACAAAGCTCTGCCCGTTTCCCTGGCAAACAAAAGTAAGTTAACCCGCTTCTGGATGGCAGATTGCAGGAGACACTTTGAACCATCAAACCAGCCCGACTTGGCACTGGTGCCACCTCTGGTCTGGAAACCATCCTGCGTATCGTGGATTCTTAGGAGCCAGCTGACCACTCCCAGCCACAGGCCCCCAAACAAAAACAACGGCGCTTTTCCCTGGAAAACAAAACTGGCCTGCCAACTTTTTGATGGCAGATTGCAGGAGCCACTTGGTACTATCAAACCAGCCCGACTTGGCACTGGTGCCACCTTGGCTCTGGGAACCATGCTGCGTAACGTAGATTCTAAGGCGCCAGGCGGCCACTCCCAGCCACAGGCCCCCAAACACAAACAACGGCGCTTTTCCCTGGAAAACAAAACTCGCCTGCCAACTTTTTGATGGCAGATTGCAGGAGCCACTTGGTACTATCAAACCAGCCCAACTTGGCTCTGGTGCCACCATCGGTCTGGTCACCATCCTGCCTATCGTAGCTTTTCAGGAGCCAGCCGGTCACTCCCAGCCATAGGCCCCCAGACAAAAACCTCGGCCCGTTTCCCTGGCAAACAAAAGTAAGCTGCCCCGCTTCTGGATTGCAGATTGCAGGAGTTATTTAGTACTATCAAACCAGCCAGACGTGGCACTGGTGCCACCTTGGATCTGGGAACCATCTTGCCTATCGTGGATTTTAAGGAGCCAGCCGGCCTCTCTCAGCCATATGCCCCCAAACACAAACCACGGCCCTTTTCTCTGGCAAACAAAACTCAACTGCCCCTCTTCTGGATGGCAGATTGCAGGAGCCACTTGGTACTATCAAACCAGCCCTACTTGGCACTGGTGCCACCTTGGGTCTGGGAAGCATGCTGCGTATCATGGATTTTCAGGAGTCAGCCCGCCACTGCAAGGTACAGGCCCCCAAACGCAAACAACAGCCTTTTTCTCTGGCAAAAAAAAATTCAGCTGCCCCGCTTCTGGATGGCAGATTGCAGGAGCCACTTGGTACTATCAAACCAGCCCGACTTGGCACTGGTGCCAACTTGGGTCTGGGAACCATCCAGCGTATCGTGGATTCTAAGTAGCCAGCTGGCCACTCCCAGCCACAGGCCCCCAAACACAAACAACGGTGCTTTTCCCTGGAAAACAAAACTGGCCTGCCAACTTTTTGATGGCAGATTGCAGGAGCCACTTGGTACTATCAAACCAGCCCAACTTGGCACTGGTGCCACCATGGGTCTGGTCAACATCCCGCCTATCGTAGCTTTTCAGGAGCCAGCCGGTCACTCCCAGCCATGGGCCCCCAGCCACAAACCTCGGCCCGTTTCCCTGGCACACAAAAGTAAGCTACCCCGCTTCTGGATGGCAGATTGCAGGAGCAACTTGGCATCATCAAACCAGCCCGACTTGGCACTGGTGCCACCTCTGGTCTGGGAACGATCCTGCGTATCGTGGATTCTAAGGAGCCAGCCAGCCACTCCCAGCCACAGGCCCCCAATCACAAACAACGGCGCTTTTCCCTGGAAAACAAAACTCGCCTGCTAGCTTTTTGATGGCAGAGTGCAGGAGCCACTTGGTACAATCAAACCAGCCCAACTTGGCACTGGTGCCAGCATGGGTCTGGTCACCATCCTGCCTATCGTAGCATTTCAGGAGCCAGCCGGTCATTCCCAGCCGTAGGCCTCCAGACACAAACAACGGCCCGTTTCCCTGGCAAACAAAATTAAGCTGCCCCGCTTCTGGATGGCAGATTGCAGGAGCCACTTGGTACTATCAAACCAGCCCAACTTGGCACTGGTGCCACCTCTGGTCTGGAAACCATCCTGCCTATCGTAGCTTTTCAGGGGCCAGCCAGCCAGCCCCAGGCACTGGCCCCCAGACAAGAATTTCGGCCCATTTCCCTGGCAAACAAAAGTAAGCTACCCCGCTTCTGGATGGCAGATTGCAGGAGCCACTTGGTAATATCAAACCAGCCCAACTTGGCACTGGTGCCACCACTGGTCTGGGAACCATCCTGCGTATCGTGGATTCTAAGCAGCCTCCCGGCCACTCCGAGCCACAGGACCCCAAACACAAACAACGGCGCTTTTCCCCGGAAAACAAAACTCGCCTGCCAACATTTTGATGGCAGATTGCAGGAGCCACTTGGTACTATCAAACCAGCCCAACTTGGCACTGGTGCCACCATGGGTCTGGTCACCATCCTGCCTAGCATAGCTTTTCAGGAGCCAGGAGGTCACTCCCAGCCATAGACCCCCAGACAGAAACCTCGGCCCGTTTCCATGGAAAACAATAGTAAGCTGCCCCGCTTCTGGATGGCAGATTGCAGGAGCCACTTGGTACTATCAAATTAGCCCAACTTGGCACTGGTGCCACCATGGGTCTGGTAAACATCCTGCCTATCGTAGCTTTTCAGGAGCCAGCCAGTCACTCCCTGCCATAGGGCCCCAGACAAATACCTCGGCCCGTTTCCCTGGCAAACAAAAGTAAGCTGCCCCGCTTCTGGATGGCAGATTGCAGGAGCCACTTGGTACTATCAAACCAGCCCAACTTGGCACTGGTGCCACCTTGGATCTGGGAACCATGCTGCGTAACGTGGATTCTAAGACGACAGGCGGCCACTCCCAGCCACAGGGCCCCAAACACAAACAACGGCGCTTTTCCCTGTAAAACAAAACTCGCCTGCCAACTTTTTGATGGCAGATTGCAGGAGCCACTTGGTACTATCAAATCAGCCCAACTTGGCACTGCTGCTACCATGGATCTGGTAATCATTCTGCCTACTGTAGCTTTTCAGGAGCCAGCCGGTCACTCCCAGCCATAGGCCCCCAGAAAAAAACCTCGGCCCGTATCCCTGGCAAACAAAAGTAAGCTGCCCCGCTTCTGGATGGCAGATTGCAGGAACCACTTGGTACTATCAAATCAGCCCGACTTGGTACTGGTGCCACCTCTGGTCTGGGAACCATCCTGCGTATCGTGGATTCTAAGGAGCCAGCAGGGCCACTCCCAGCTACAGGAACCCAAACACAAACAACAGCGTTTTTCTCTGGCAAACAAAACTCAGTTGCCCTGCTTTTGAATGGCAGATTGCAGGAGCGACTTGGTACTATCAAATCAGCCCATCTTGGCACTGGTGCCTCCATGGGTCTGGTAACCATCCTGCCTATCGTAGCTTTTCAGGAGCCAGCCGGTCACTCCCAGCCATAGGCCCCAGACACAAAGCTCTGCCCGTTTCCCTGGCAAACAAAAGTAAGGTACCCCGCTTCTGGATGGCAGATTGCAGGAGCCACTTTGGACCATCAAACCAGCCCGACTGGGCACTGGTGCCACCTCTGGTCTGGGAACCATCCTGCGTATCGTGGATTCTAAGGAGCCAGCTGGCCACTCCCAGCCACAGACCCCTAAACACAAACAACGGCGCTTTTCCCTGGAAAACAAAACTCGCCTGCCAACTTTTTGATGGCAGATTGCAGGAGCCACTTGGTACTATCAAACCAGCCCAACTTGGCACTGGTGCCACCATGGGTCTGGTCACCATCCTGCCTATCGTAGCTTTTCAGGAGCCAGCCGGTCACTCCCAGCCATAGGCCCCCAGACACAAAGCTCGGCCCGTTTCCCTGGCAAACAAAAGTAAGCTGCCCCGCTTCTGGATGGCAGATTGCAGGAGCTATTTATTACTATCAAACCAGCCCGACGTGGCACTGGTGCCACCTTGGATCTGGGAACCATCCTGCCTATCGTGGATTTTCAGGGGCCAGCCGGCCACTCTCAGCCATATGCCCCCAAACACAAACCACGGCCCTTTTCTCTGGCAAACAAAACTCAACTGCCCCTCTTCTGGATGGCAAATTGCAGAACGCACTTGGTACTACGAAAACAGCCCGACTTGGCACTGATGCCACCTTGGGTCAGGGAACCATCCTGCGTATCGAGCTTTTTAAGGAGCCAGCCGGCCACGCCCAGCCGTATACCGCCAAAAACAAACCACGGAACTTTTCTCCAGCAAACAAAAATCCGCTGCCCCGCGTCTGGATGGCAGATTGCAGGAGCCACTTTGCACCATCAAACCAGCCCGACTTGGCACTGGTGCCACCTTGGCTCTGGGAACCATCCTGCCTATCGTGGATTTTCAGGGGCCAGCCGGCCACTCTCAGCCATAGGCCCCCAAAAACAAACCACGGCACTTTACTCTGGTAAACAAAACTCAACTGCCCCTCTTCTGGATGGCAAATTGCAGGACGCACTTGGTACTACAAAAGCAGCCCGACTTGGCAATGGTGCCACCTTGGGTCTGGTCACCATCCGGCGTATCGTGCATTTTAAGGAGCCAGCTGGCCACTCCCAGCCATAGGCCCCCAGACACAAAATTCTGCCCGTTTCCCTGACAAACAAAAGTAAGCTACCCCGCTTCTGGGTGGCAGATTGCAGGAGCTATTTAGTACTATCAAACCAGCCCGACTTGGCACTGGTGCCACCTTGGCTCTGGGAACCATCCTGCCTATCGTGGATTTTGTGGGGTCAGCCGGCCACTCTCAGCCATATGCCCCCAAACACAAACCACGGCCCTTTTCTCTGGCAAACAAAACTCAACTGCCCCTCTTCTGGATGGCAAATTGCAGGACGCACTTGGTACTACGAAAACAGCCCGACTTGGCACTGATGCCACCTTCGGTCAGGGAACCATCCTGCGTATCGAGCTTTTTAAGGAGCCAGCCGGCGACGCCCAGCCGTATACCGCCAAAAACAAACCACGGAACTTTTCTCCAGCAAACAAAAATCCGCTGCCCCGCGTCTGGATGGCAGATTGCAGGAGCCACTTTGCACCATCAAACCAGCCCGACTTGGCACTGGTGCCACCTTGGCTCTGGGAACCATCCTGCCTATCGTGGATTTTCAGGGGCCAGCCGGCCACTCTCAGCCATAGGCCCCCAAAAACAAACCACGGCACTTTACTCTGGTAAACAAAACTCAACTGCCCCTCTTCTGGATGGCAAATTGCAGGACGCACTTGGTACTACAAAAGCAGCCCGACTTGGCAATGGTGCCACCTTGGGTCTGGTCACCATCCGGCGTATCGTGCATTTTAAGGAGCCAGCTGGCCACTCCCAGCCATAGGCCCCCAGACACAAAATTCTGCCCGTTTCCCAGGAAAACAAAAGTAAGCTACCCCGCTTCTGGATGGCAGATTGCAGGAGCTATTTAGTACTATCAAACCAGCCCGACTTGGCACTGGTGCCACCTTGGGTCTGGGAACCATCCTGCCTATTGTGGATTTTGTGGGGTCAGCCAGCCACTCTCAGCCATATGCCCTCAAACACAAACCACGGCCCTTTTCTCTGGCAAACAAAACTCAACTGCCCCTCTTCTGGAAGGCAAATTGCAGGACGCACTTGGTACTACAAAAACAGCCCAACTTGGCACTGGTGCCACCTCTGGCCTGGGAACCATCATGCGTATCGAGCTTTTTAAGGAGCCAACCGGCCACTCCCAGCCATATGCCCCCAAAAATGAACCACGGACTTGTTGTCTGGCAAACAAGAATCAGCTGCCCCGCGTCGGGATGGCACATTGCAGGAGCCACTTTGCACCATCAAACCAGCCCGACTTGGCACTGGTGCCACCTTGGCTCTGGGAACCATGCTGCGTAACGTAGATTCTAAGGCGCCAGGCGGCCACTCCCAGCCACAGGCCCCCAAACACAAACAACGGCGCTTTTCCCTGGAAAACAAAACTCGCCTGCCAACTTTTTGATGGCAGATTGCAGGAGCCACTTGGTACTATCAAACCAGCCCAACTTGGCACTGGTGCCACCATGGGTCTGGTCACCATCCTGCCTATCGTAGCTTTTCAGGAGCCAGCCAATCACTCCCAGCCATAGGCCCCCAGACAAAAACCTCGGCCCGTTTCCCTGGCAAACAAAAGTAACCTGCCCCGCTTCTGGATGGCAGATTGCAGGAGTTATTTAGTACTATCAAACCAGCCAGACGTGGCACTGGTGCCACCTTGTATCTGGGAACCATCTTGCTTATCGTGGATTTTAAGGAGCCAGCCGGCCTCTCTCAGACATATGCCCCCAAACAAAAACCACGGCCCTTTTCTCTGGCAAACAAAACTCAACTGCCCCTCTTCTGGATGGCAGATTGCAGGAGCCACTTGGTACTATCAAACCAGCCCTACTTGGCACTGGTGCCACCTTGGGTCTGGGAAGCATGCTGCGTATCATGGATTTTCAGGAGCCAGCCCGCCACTGCAAGCTACAGGCCCCCATGCACAAACAACAGCCTTTTTCTCTGGCAAACAAAATTCAGCTGCCCCGCTTCTGGATGGCAGATTGCAGGAGCCACTTGGTAGAATCAAACCAGCCCGACTTGGCACTGGTGCCAACTTGGGTCTGGGAACCATCCTGCGTATCGTAGCTTTTCAGGAGCCAGCCGGTCACTCCCAGCCATGGGCCCCCAGACACAAAATCTCGGCCCGTTTCCCTGGCAGGCAAAAGTAAGCTACCCCGCTTCTGGATGGCAGATTGCAGGAGCAACTTGGCATCATCAAACCAGCCCTACTTGGCACTGGTGCCACCTCTGGTCTGGGAACCATCCTGCGTATCGTGGATTCTAAGGAGCCAGCCAGCCACTCCCAGCCACAGGCCCCCAATCACAAACAACGGCGCTTTTCCCTGGAAAACAAAACTCGCCTGCTAGCTTTTTGATGGCAGATTGCAGGAGCCACTTGGTACAATCAAACCAGCCCAACTTGGCACTGGTGCCACTATGGGTCTGGTCACCATCCTGCCTATCGTAGCATTTCAGGAGCCAGTCGGTCACTCCCAGCCATAGGCCCCCAGACACAAACCTCGGCCCGTTTCCCTGGCAAACAAAATTAAGCTGCCCCGCTTCTGGATGGCAGATTGCAGGAGCCACTTGGTACTATCAAACCAGCCCAACTTGGCACTGGTGCCACCATGAGTCTGGTCACCATCCTGCCTATCGTATCTTTTCAGGGGCCAGCCAGCCAGCCCCAGGCACTGGCCCCCAGACAAGAATTTCGGCCCGTTTCCCTGCCAAACAAAGGTAAGCTATCCCGCTTCTGGATGGCAGATTGCAGGAGCCACTTTGCACCATCAAACCAGCCCAACTTGACACTGGTGCCACCTCTGGCCTGGGAACCATCCTGCGTATCGTGGATTCTAAGCAGCCACCCGGCCACTCCGAGCCACAGGCCCCCAAACACAAACAACGGCGCTTTTCCCCGGAAAACAAAACTCGACTGCCAACATTTTGATGGCAGATTGCAGGAGCCACTTGGTACTATCAAACCAGCCCAACTTGGCACTGCTGCCATCATGGGTCTGGTCACCATCCTGCCTAGCATAGATTTTCAGGAGCCAGGAGGTCACTCCCAGCCATAGACCCCCAGACAGAAACCTCGGCCCGTTTCCATAGAAAACAAAAGTAAGCTGCCCCGCTTCTGGATGGCAGATTGCAGGAGCCACTTGGTACTATCAAATTAGCCCAACTTGGCACTGGTGCCACCATGGGTCTGGTAAACATCCTGCCTATCGTAGCTTTTCAGGAGCCAGCCAGTCACTCCCTGCCTTAGGGCCCCTGACAAATACCTCGGGCCGTTTCCCTGGCAAACAAAAGTAAGCTGCCCAAATTCTGGATGGCAGATTGCAGGAGCCACTTGGTACTATCAAACCAGCCCGACTTGGCACTGGTGCCACCTTGGATCTGGGAACAATGCCGCGTAACGTGGATTCTAAGGATCCAGCCGGCCACTCTTAGCCACAGGCCCCAAAACACAAACAACGTCGCTTTTCCCTGGAAAACAAAACTCGCCTGCCAACATTTTGATGGCAGGTTGCAGGAGCCACTTGGTACTATCAAACCAGCCCAACTTGGCACTGGTGCCTCCATGGGTCTGGTAACCATCCTGCCTATCTTAGCTTTTCAGGAGCCAGCCGGTCAGTCGCAGCCATAGGCCCCAAACACAAAGCTCTGCCCGTTTCCCCGGCAAACAAAAGTAAGCTGCCCCGCTTCTGGATGGCAGATTGCAGGAGCCATTTTGAACCATCAAACCAGCTCGACTTGGCACTGGTGCCACCTTGGGTCTGGGAACCATCCTGCCTATCGTGGATTTTCAGGGGCCAGCCGGCCACTCTCTGCCATATGCCCCCAAACACAAACCACTGCCCTTTTCTCTGGCAAACAAAACTCAACTGCCCCTTTTCTGGATGGCAAATTGCAGGACGAAGTTGGTACTACGAAAACAGCCCGACTTGGCACTGATGCCACCTTGGGTCAGGGAACCATCCTGTGTATCGAGCTTTTTAAGGAGCCAGCCGGCCACGCCCAGCCATATACCGCCAAAAACAAACCACGGAACTTTTCTCCAGCAAACAAAAATCCGCTGCCCCGCGTCTGGATGGCAGATTGCAGGAGCCACTTTGCACCATCAAACCAGCCCGACTTGGCACTGGTGCCACCTTGGATCTGGGAACCATCCTGCCTATCGTGGATTTTCAGGGGCCAGCCGGCCACTCTCAGCCATAGGCCCCCAAAAACAAACCACGGCACTTTACTCTGGTAAACAAAACTCAACTGCCCCTCTTCTGGATGGGAAATTGCAGGACGCAATTGGTACTACAAAAGCAGCCCGACTTGGCACTGGTGCCACCTCTGGTCTGGTCATCATCCTGCGTATGGTGCATTTTAAGGAGCCAGCTGGCCACTCCCAGCCATAGGCCCCCAGACACAAAGCTCTGCCCGTTTCCCTGGCAAACAAAAGTAATCTACCCCGCTTCTGGATGGCAGATTGCAGGAGCCACTTTGCACCATCAAACCAGCCCGACTTGGCACTGGTACCACCTTGGGTCTGGGAACCATCCTGCGTATCGTGGATTCTAAGGAGCCAGCCGGACACTTCCAGGCACAGGCCCCCAAACAAAAAAACGGCGCTTTTCCCTGGAAAAGAAAACTCGCCTGCCAACTTTTTGATGGCAGATTGCACGAGCTATTTAGTACTATCAAACCAGCCCGACTTGGCACTGGTGCCACCTCTGATCTGGGAACCATCCTGCCTATTGTGGATTTTCAGGTGTCAGCCGGCCACTCTCAGCCATATGCCCTCAAACACAAACCACGGCCCTTTTCTCTGGCAAACAAAACTCAACTGCCCCTCTTCTGGAAGGCAAATTGCAGGACACACTTGGTACTACAAAAACAGCCCAACTTGGCACTGGTGCCACATCTGGCCTGGGAACCATCATGCGTATCGAGCTTTTTAAGGAGCCAGCCGGCCACTCCCAGCCATATGCCCCCAAAAATGAACCACGGACTTGTTCTCTGGCAAACAAAAATCAGCTGCCCCGCGTCGGGATGGCAGATTGCAGGAGCCACTTTGCACCATCAAACCAGCCCGACTTGGCTCTGGTGCCACCTTGGGTCTGGGAACCATTCTGCCTATCGTGGATTTTCAGGGGCCAGCCGGCCACTCTGAGCCATAGGCCCCCAAACAAAAACCACGGCCCTTTACTCTGGCAAACAAAACTCAGCTGCCCCGCTTCTGAATGGCAGATTGCAGGACGCACTTGGTACAATCAAACCAGCCCAACTTGGCACTGGTGCCACCTTGGCTCTGGGAACCATCCTGCGTATTGTGGATTGTCAGGAGCCAGCCGACCACTCTCGGCCACAGACCCCAATCAAAAACAACGGCCCGATTCACAGGCAAAAAAATCGCAGCTGCCCCACTTGTGGATGGGAGATTGCAGGAGGCGCTTGACACTGTCAAACCAGCCCAACTTGGCACTGGTGCCACCTTGGGTCTGGGAACGATGCTGCGTATCATGGAATTTAAGGAGCCAGCCGGCCACTCCGAGACACAGGACCCAAACACATACCACAGCCCTTTTCTTTGGCAAACAAAACTCAGCTGCCCTGCTTTTGGATGGCAGAGTGCAGGAGCCACTTGGTACTATCAAACCAGCCCAACTTGGCACTGGTGCCACCATGGGTCTGGTCACCATCCTGCCTATCGTAGCTTTTCAGGAGCCAGCCGGTCACTCCCAGCCCTAGGCCCCCAGACACAAAGCTCGGCCCGTTTCCCTGGCAAACAAAATTAAGCTGCCCCGCTTCTGGATGGCAGATTGCAGGAGCTATTTATTACTATCAAACCAGCCCGACTTGGCACTGGTGCCACCTCTGGTCTGGGAACCATCCTGCCTATTGTGGTTTTTCAGGGGCCAGCTGGCCACTCTCAGCCATATGCCCCCAAACACAAACCACGGCCCTTTTCTCTGGCAAACAAAACTCAACTGCCCCTCTTCAGGATGGCAAATTGCAGGACGCACTTGGTACTACGAAAACAGCCCGACTTGGCACTGATGCCACCTTGGGTCAGGGAACCATCCTGCGTATCGAGCCTTTTAAGGAGCCAGCCGGCCACGCCCAGCCATATGCCGCCA
Source organism: Melospiza georgiana (assembly GCF_028018845.1). Classification (NCBI taxonomy): domain Eukaryota; kingdom Metazoa; phylum Chordata; class Aves; order Passeriformes; family Passerellidae; genus Melospiza; species Melospiza georgiana. Next base: position 31,420,931 of record NC_080435.1, read on the forward strand.
AAAACAAACCACGGAACTTTTCTCCAGCAAACAAAAATCCGCTGCCCCGCGTCTGGATGGCAGATTGCAGGAGCCACTTTGCACCATCAAACCAGCCCGACTTGGCACTGGTGCCACCTTGGATCTGGGAACCATCCTGCCTATTGTGGATTTTCAGGTGTCAGCCGGCCCCTCTCAGCCATAGGCCCCCAAACACAAACCACGGCACTTTACTCTGGTAAACAAAACTCAACTGCCGCTCTTCTGGAAGACAAATTGCAGCACGCACTTGGTACTACAAAAACAGCCGAACTTGGCACTGGTGCCACCTCTGGCCTGGGAACCATCCTGCGTATCGAGCTTTTTAAGGAGCCAGCCGGCCACTCCCAGCCATATGCCCCCAAAAATGAACCACGGACTTGTTCTCTGGCAAACAAAAATCAGCTGCCCTGCGTCGGGATGGCAGATTGCAGGAGCCACTTTGCACCATCAAACCAGCCTGACTTGGCTCTGGTGCCACCTTGGGTCTGGGAACGATGCTGCGTATCATGGAATTTAAGGAGCCAGCCGGCCACTCCCAGCCACAGGACCCAAACACATACCACAGCCCTTTTCTTTGGCAAACAAAACTCAGCTGCCCTGCTTTTGGATGGCAGATTGCAGGAGCCACTTGGTACTATCAAACCAGCCCAACTTGGCACTGGTGCCTCCATGGGTCTGGTCACCATCCTGCCTATCGTAGCTTTTCAGGAGCCAGCCGGTCAGTCCCAGCCATAGGCCCCAGACACAAAGCTCTGCCCGTTTCCCTGGCAAACAAAAGTAAGTTAACCCGCTTCTGGATGGCAGATTGCAGGAGCCACTTGGTACTATCAAACCAGCCCGACTTGGCACTGGTGCCACCTTGGCTCTGGGAACCATGCTGCGTAACGTAGATTCTAAGGCGCCAGGCGGCCACTCCCAGCCACAGGCCCCCAAACACAAACAACGGCGCTTTTCCCTGGAAAACAAAACTCGCCTGCCAACTTTTTGATGGCAGATTGCAGGAGCCACTTGGTACTATCAAACCAGCCCAACTTGGCTCTGGTGCCACCATCGGTCTGGTCACCATCCTGCCTATCGTAGCTTTTCAGGAGCCAGCCGGTCACTCCCAGCCATAGGCCCCCAGACAAAAACCTCGGCCCGTTTCCCTGGCAAACAAAAGTAAGCTGCCCCGCTTCTGGATTGCAGATTGCAGGAGTTATTTAGTACTATCAAACCAGCCAGACGTGGCACTGGTGCCACCTTGGATCTGGGAACCATCTTGCCTATCGTGGATTTTAAGGAGCCAGCCGGCCTCTCTCAGCCATATGCCCCCAAACACAAACCACGGCCCTTTTCTCTGGCAAACAAAACTCAACTGCCCCTCTTCTGGATGGCAGATTGCAGGAGCCACTTGGTACTATCAAACCAGCCCTACTTGGCACTGGTGCCACCTTGGGTCTGGGAAGCATGCTGCGTATCATGGATTTTCAGGAGTCAGCCCGCCACTGCAAGGTACAGGCCCCCAAACGCAAACAACAGCCTTTTTCTCTGGCAAACAAAATTCAGCTGCCCCGCTTCTGGATGGCAGATTGCAGGAGCCACTTGGTACTATCAAACCAGCCCGACTTGGCACTGGTGCCAACTTGGGTCTGGGAACCATCCAGCGTATCGTGGATTCTAAGTAGCCAGCTGGCCACTCCCAGCCACAGGCCCCCAAAGACAAACAACGGTGCTTTTCCCTGGAAAACAAAACTGGCCTGCCAACTTTTTGATGGCAGATTGCAGGAGCCACTTGGTACTATGAAACCAGCCCAACTTGGCACTGGTGCCACCATGGGTCTGGTCAACATCCCGCCTATCGTAGCTTTTCAGGAGCCAGCCGGTCACTCCCAGCCATGGGCCCCCAGCCACAAACCTCGGCCCGTTTCCCTGGCACACAAAAGTAAGCTACCCCGCTTCTGGATGGCAGATTGCAGGAGCAACTTGGCATCATCAAACCAGCCCTACTTGGCACTGGTGCCACCTCTGGTCTGGGAACCATCCTGCGTATCGTGGATTCTAAGGAGCCAGCCAGCCACTCCCAGCCACAGGCCCCCAATCACAAACAACGGCGCTTTTCCCTGGAAAACAAAACTCGCCTGCTAGCTTTTTGATGGCAGAGTGAAGGAGCCACTTGGTACAATCAAACCAGCCCAACTTGGCACTGGTGCCACCATGGGTCTGGTCACCATCCTGCCTATCGTAGCATTTCAGGAGCCAGCCGGTCATTCCCAGCCGTAGGCCTCCAGACACAAACAACGGCCCGTTTCCCTGGCAAACAAAATTAAGCTGCCCCGCTTCTGGATGGCAGATTGCAGGAGCCACTTGGTACTATCAAACCAGCCCAACTTGGCACTGGTGCCACCTCTAGTCTGGAAACCATCCTGCCTATCGTAGCTTTTCAGGGGCCAGCCAGCCAGCCCCAGGCACTGGCCCCCAGACAAGAATTTCGGCCCATTTCCCTGGCAAACAAAAGTAAGCTACCCCGCTTCTGGATGGCAGATTGCAGGAGCCACTTGGTAATATCAAACCAGCCCAACTTGGCACTGGTGCCACCACTGGTCTGGGAACCATCCTGCGTATCGTGGATTCTAAGCAGCCTCCCGGCCACTCCGAGCCACAGGACCCCAAACACAAACAACGGCGCTTTTCCCCGGAAAACAAAACTCGCCTGCCAACATTTTGATGGCAGATTGCAGGAGCCACTTGGTACTATCAAACCAGCCCAACTTGGCACTGGTGCCACCATGGGTCTGGTCACCATCCTGCCTAGCATAGCTTTTCAGGAGCCAGGAGGTCACTCCCAGCCATAGACCCCCAGACAGAAACCTCGGCCCGTTTCCATGGAAAACAATATTAAGCTGCCCCGCTTCTGGATGGCAGATTGCAGGAGCCACTTGGTACTATCAAATTAGCCCAACTTGGCACTGGTGCCACCATGGGTCTGGTAAACATCCTGCCTATCGTAGCTTTTCAGGAGCCAGCCAGTCACTCCCTGCCATAGGGCCCCAGACAAATACCTCGGCCCGTTTCCCTGGCAAACAAAAGTAAGCTGCCCCGCTTCTGGATGGCAGATTGCAGGAGCCACTTGGTACTATCAAACCAGCCCAACTTGGCACTGGTGCCACCTTGGATCTGGGAACCATGCTGCGTAACGTGGATTCTAAGACGACAGGCGGCCACTCCCAGCCACAGGGCCCCAAACACAAACAACGGCGCTTTTCCCTGGAAAACAAAACTCGCCTGCCAACTTTTTGATGGCAGATTGCAGGAGCCACTTGGTACTATCAAATCAGCCCAACTTGGCACTGCTGCTACCATGGGTCTGGTAATCATTCTGCCTACTGTAGCTTTTCAGGAGCCAGCCGGTCACTCCCAGCCATAGGCCCCCAGAAAAAAACCTCGGCCCGTATCCCTGGCAAACAAAAGTAAGCTGCCCCGCTTCTGGATGGCAGATTGCAGGAACCACTTGGTACTATCAAATCAGCCCGACTTGGTACTGGTGCCACCTCTGGTCTGGGAACCATCCTGCGTATCGTGGATTCTAAGGAGCCAGCAGGGCCACTCCCAGCTACAGGAACCCAAACACAAACAACAGCGTTTTTCTCTGGCAAACAAAACTCAGTTGCCCTGCTTTTGAATGGCAGATTGCAGGAGCGACTTGGTACTATCAAATCAGCCCATCTTGGCACTGGTGCCTCCATGGGTCTGGTAACCATCCTGCCTATCGTAGCTTTTCAGGAGCCAGCCGGTCACTCCCAGCCATAGGCCCCAGACACAAAGCTCTGCCCGTTTCCCTGGCAAACAAAAGTAAGGTACCCCGCTTCTGGATGGCAGATTGCAGGAGCCACTTTGGACCATCAAACCAGCCCGACTGGGCACTGGTGCCACCTCTGGTCTGGGAACCATCCTGCGTATCGTGGATTCTAAGGAGCCAGCTGGCCACTCCCAGCCACAGGCCCCTAAACACAAACAACGGCGCTTTTCCCTGGAAAACAAAACTGGCCTGCCAACTTTTTGATGGCAGATTGCAGGAGCCACTTGGTACTATCAAACCAGCCCAACTTGGCACTGGTGCCAGCATGGGTCTGGTCACCATCCTGCCTATCGTAGCTTTTCAGGAGCCAGCCGGTCACTCCCAGCCATAGGCCCCCAGACACAAAGCTCGGCCCGTTTCCCTGGCAAACAAAAGTAAGCTGCCCCGCTTCTGGATGGCAGATTGCAGGAGCTATTTATTACTATCAAACCAGCCCGACGTGGCACTGGTGCCACCTCTGGTCTGGGAACCATCCTGCCTATCGTGGATTTTCAGGGGCCAGCCGGCCACTCTCAGCCATATGCCCCCAAACACAAACCACGGCCCTTTTCTCTGGCAAACAAAACTCAACTGCCCCTCTTCTGGATGGCAAATTGCAGAACGCACTTGGTACTACGAAAACAGCCCGACTTGGCACTGATGCCACCTTCGGTCAGGGAACCATCCTGCGTATCGAGCTTTTTAAGGAGCCAGCCGGCCACGCCCAGCCGTATACCGCCAAAAACAAACCACGGAACTTTTCTCCAGCAAACAAAAATCCGCTGCCCCGCGTCTGGATGGCAGATTGCAGGAGCCACTTTGCACCATCAAACCAGCCCGACTTGGCACTGGTGCCACCTTGGATCTGGGAACCATCCTGCCTATCGTGGATTTTCAGGGGCCAGCCGGCCACTCTCAGCCATAGGCCCCCAAAAACAAACCACGGCACTTTACTCTGGTAAACAAAACTCAACTGCCCCTCTTCTGGATGGGAAATTGCAGGACGCACTTGGTACTACAAAAGCAGCCCGACTTGGCAATGGTGCCACCTTGGGTCTGGTCACCATCCTGCCTATCGTGCATTTTAAGGAGCCAGCTGGCCACTCCCAGCCATAGGCCCCCAGACACAAAATTCTGCCCGTTTCCCTGACAAACAAAAGTAAGCTACCCCGCTTCTGGGTGGCAGATTGCAGGAGCTATTTAGTACTATCAAACCAGCCCGACTTGGCACTGGTGCCACCTTGGCTCTGGGAACCATCCTGCCTATTGTGGATTTTGTGGGGTCAGCCGGCCACTCTCAGCCATATGCCCCCAAACACAAACCACGGCCCTTTTCTCTGGCAAACAAAACTCAACTGCCCCTCTTCTGGATGGCAAATTGCAGGACGCACTTGGTACTACAAAAACAGCCCGACTTGGCACTGATGCCACCTTCGGTCAGGGAACCATCCTGCGTATCGAGCTTTTTAAGGAGCCAGCCGGCGACGCCCAGCCGTATACCGCCAAAAACAAACCACGGAACTTTTCTCCAGCAAACAAAAATCCGCTGCCCCGCGTCTGGATGGCAGATTGCAGGAGCCACTTTGCACCATCAAACCAGCCCGACTTGGCACTGGTGCCACCTTGGCTCTGGGAACCATCCTGCCTATCGTGGATTTTCAGGGGCCAGCCGGCCACTCTCAGCCATAGGCCCCCAAAAACAAACCACGGCACTTTACTCTGGTAAACAAAACTCAACTGCCCCTCTTCTGGATGGCAAATTGCAGGACGCACTTGGTACTACAAAAGCAGCCCGACTTGGCAATGGTGCCACCTTGGGTCTGGTCACCATCCGGCGTATCGTGCATTTTAAGGAGCCAGCTGGCCACTCCCAGCCATAGGCCCCCAGACAAAAAATTCTGCCCGTTTCCCTGGAAAACAAAAGTAAGCTACCCCGCTTCTGGGTGGCAGATTGCAGGAGCTATTTAGTACTATCAAACCAGCCCGACTTGGCACTGGTGCCACCTTGGGTCTGGGAACCATCCTGCCTATTGTGGATTTTGTGGGGTCAGCCGGCCACTCTCAGCCATATGCCCTCACACACAAACCACGGCCCTTTTCTCTGGCAAACAAAACTCAACTGCCCCTCTTCTGGAAGGCAAATTGCAGGACGCACTTGGTACTACAATAACAGCCCAACTTGGCACTGGTGCCACCTCTGGCCTGGGAACCATCCTGCGTATTGTGGATTGTCAGGAGCCAGCCGACCACTCTCGGCCACAGACCCAATCAAAAACAATGGCCCGATTCACAGGGAAAAAATCTCAGCTGCCCCACTTGTGGATGGGAGATTGCAGGAGGCGCTTGACACTGTCAAACCAGCCCAACTTGCACTGGTGCCACCTTGGGTCTGGGAACGATGCTGCGTATCATGGAATTTAAGGAGCCAGCCGGCCACTCCCAGCCACAGGACCCAAACACATACCACAGCCCTTTTCTTTGGCAAACAAAACTCAGCTGCCCTGCTTTTGGATGGCAGATTGCAGGAGCCACTTGGTACTATCAAACCAGCCCAACTTGGCACTGGTGCCTCCATGGGTCTGGTCACCATCCTGCCTATCGTAGCTTTTCAGGAGCCAGCCGGTCAGTCCCAGCCATAGGCCCCAGACACAAAGCTCTGCCCGTTTCCCTGGCAAACAAAAGTAAGCTACCCCGCTTCTGGATGGCAGATTGCAGGAGACACTTTGCACCATCAAACCAGCCCGACTTGGCACTGGTGCCACCTCTGGTCTGGGTACCATCCTGCGTATCGTGGGTTCTAAGGAGCCAGCTGGCCACTCCCAGCCACAGGCCCCCAAACACAAACAACGGCGCTTTTCCCTGGAAAACAAAACTGGCCTGCCAACTTTTTGATGGCAGATTGCAGGAGCCACTTGGTACTATCAAACCAGCCCGACTTGGCACTGGTGCCACCTTGGCTCTGGGAACCATGCTGCGTAACGTAGATTCTAAGGCGCCAGGCGGCCACTCCCAGCCACAGGCCCCCAAACACAAACAACGGCGCTTTTCCCTGGAAAACAAAACTCGCCTGCCAACTTTTTGATGGCAGATTGCAGGAGCCACTTGGTACTATCAAACCAGCCCAACTTGGCACTGGTGCCACCATGGGTCTGGTCACCATCCTGCCTATTGTAGCTTTTCAGGAGCCAGCCAATCACTCCCAGCCATAGGCCCCCAGACAAAAACCTCGGCCCGTTTCCCTGGCAAACAAAAGTAACCTGCCCCGCTTCTGGATGGCAGATTGCAGGAGTTATTTAGTACTATCAAACCAGCCAGACGTGGCACTGGTGCCACCTTGTATCTGGGAACCATCTTGCCTATCGTGGATTTTAAGGAGCCAGCCGGCCTCTCTCAGCCATATGCCCCCAAACAAAAACCACGGCCCTTTTCTCTGGCAAACAAAACTCAACTGCCCCTCTTCTGGATGGCAGATTGCAGGAGCCACTTGGTACTATCAAACCAGCCCTACTTAGCACTGGTGCCACCTTGGGTCTGGGAAGCTTGCTGCGTATCATGGATTTTCAGGAGCCAGCCCGCCACTGCAAGCTACAGGCCCCCATACACAAACAACAGCCTTTTTCTCTGGCAAACAAAATTCAGCTGCCCCTCTTCTGGATGGCAGATTGCAGGAGCCACTTGGTAGTATCAAACCAGTCCGACTTGGCACTGGTGCCAACTTGGGTCTGGGAACCATCCTGCGTATCGTAGCTTTTCAGGAGCCAGCCAGTCACTCCCAGCCATGGGCCCCCAGACACAAAATCTCGGCCCGTTTCCCTGGCAGGCAAAAGTAAGCTACCCCGCTTCTGGATGGCAGATTGCAGGAGCAACTTGGCATCATCAAACCAGCCCGACTTGGCACTGGTGCCACCTCTGGTCTGGGTACCATCCTGCGTATCGTGGGTTCTAAGGAGCCAGCCGGCCACTCCCAGCCACAGGCCCCCAATCACAAACAACGGCGCTTTTCCCTGGAAAACAAAACTCGCCTGCTAGCTTTTTGATGGCAGATTGCAGGAGCCACTTGGTACAATCAAACCAGCCCAACTTGGCACTGGTGCCACTATGGGTCTGGTCACCATCCTGCCTATCGTAACATTTCAGGAGCCAGTCGGTCACTCCCAGCCATAGGCCCCCAGACACAAACCTCGGCCCGTTTCCCTGGCAAACAAAATTAAGCTGCCCCGCTTCTGGATGGCAGATTACAGGAGCCACTTGGTACTATCAAACCAGCCCAACTTGGCACTGGTGCCACCATGAGTCTGGTCACCATCCTGCCTAACGTATCTTTTCAGGGGCCAGCCAGCCAGCCCCAGGCACTGGACCCTAGACAAGAATTTCGGCCCGTTTCCCTGGCAAACAAAGGTAAGCTATCCCGCTTCTGGATGGCAGATTGCAGGAGCCACTTTGCACCATCAAACCAGCCCAACTTGACACTGGTGCCACCTCTGGCCTGGGAACCATCCTGCGTATCGTGGATTCCAAGGAGCCACCCGGCCACTCCGAGCCACAGGCCCCCAAACACAAACAACGGCGCTTTTCCCCGGAAAACAAAACTCGACTGCCAACATTTTGATGGCAGATTGCAGGAGCCACTTGGTACTATCAAACCAGCCCAACTTGGCACTGCTGCCATCATGGGTCTGGTCACCATCCTGCCTAGCATAGATTTTCAGGAGCCAGGAGGTCACTCCCAGCCATAGACCCCCAGACAGAAACCTCGGCCCGTTTCCATAGAAAACAAAAGTAAGCTGCCCCGCTTCTGGATGGCAGATTGCAGGAGCCACTTGGTACTATCAAATTAGCCCAACTTGGCACTGGTGCCACCATGGGTCTGGTAAACATCCTGCCTATCGTAGCTTTTCAGGAGCCAGCCAGTCACTCCCTGCCATAGGGCCCCTGACAAATACCTCGGGCCGTTTCCCTGGCAAACAAAAGTAAGCTGCCCCGCTTCTGGATGGCAGATTGCAGGAGCCACTTGGTACTATCAAACCAGCCCGACTTGGCACTGGTGCCACCTTGGATCTGGGAACAATGCCGCGTAACGTGGATTCTAAGGATCCAGCCGGCCACTCTTAGCCACAGGCCCCAAAACACAAACAACGTCGCTTTTCCCTGGAAAACAAAACTCGCCTGCCAACATTTTGATGGCAGGTTGCAGGAGCCACTTGGTACTATCAAACCAGCCCAACTTGGCACTGGTGCCTCCATGGGTCTGGTAACCATCCTGCCTATCTTAGCTTTTCAGGAGCCAGCCGGTCAGTCGCAGCCATAGGCCCCAAACACAAATCTCTGCCCGTTTCCCCGGCAAACAAAAGTAAGCTGCCCCGCTTCTGGATGGCAGATTGCAGGAGCCATTTTGAACCATCAAACCAGCCCGACTTGGCACTGGTGCCACCTTGGATCTCGGAACCATCCTGCCTATGGTGGATTTTCCGGGGCCAGCCGGCCACTCTCAGCCATGTACCCCCAAACAAAAACCACGGCCCTTTACTCTGGCCAACAAAACTCAACTGCCCCTCTTCTGGATGGCAAATTGCAGGAGCCACTTGGTACTACAAAACCAGCCCAACTTGGCACTGGTGCCACCTTGGGTCTAGTCACCATTCTGCATATCGTGCATTTTAAGGAGCCAGCTGGCCACTCCCAGCCATAGGCCCCCAGCCACAAACCTCGGCCCGTTTCCCTGGCAAACAAATGTAAGCTACCGCGCTTCTGGATGGCAGATTGCAGGAGCCACTTTGCACCATCAAACCAGCCCAACTTGGCACTGGTGCCACCGTGGGTCTGGGAACCATGCTGCGTAACGTAGATTCTAAGGCACCAGCGGGCCACTCCCAGCCACAGGCCCACAAACCCAAAAAACGGCGCTTTTCCCTGGAAAACAAAACTGGCCTGCCAACTTTTTGATGGCAGATTGCAGGAGCCACTTGGTACTATCAAACCACCCAACTTGGCACTGGTGCCACCATGGGTCTTGTCACCATACTGCCTATCGTAGCTTTTCAGGAGCCAGCCGGTCACTCGCAGCCAGAGGCGCCCAGACACAAATGTCGGCCCGTTTCCATGGTAAACAAAAGTAAGCTGCCCCGCTTCTGGATGGCAGATTGCAGGAGCCACTTGGTAGTATCAAACCAGCCCGACTTGGCACTGGTGCCTCCTTGGGTCTGGGAACCATCCTGCGTATCGTGGATTCTAATTAGCCATCCGGCCTTTCCCAACCACAGCTCCCAAACACGAACACTGGCGCTTTTCCCTGGAAAACAAAACTCGCCTGCCAACTTTTTGATGGCAGATTGCAGGAGCCACTTGGTGCTATCAAACCAGCCCAACTTGGCACTGGTGCCACCATGGGTCTGGTCACCATCCTGCCTATCGTAGCTTTTCAGTAGCCAGCCGGTCACTCCCAGCCATAGGCCCCCAGACACAAAACCTCGACCCGTTTCCCTGGCAAACAAAAGTCAGCTGCCCCGCTTCTGGATGGCAGATTGCAGGAACCACTTGGTACTATCAAACCAGCCAGACTTGGAACTGGTGCCACCTTGGGCCTGGAAACCATCCTGCGTATCGTGGATTCTAAGGAGGCAGCCGGCCACTCCCAGCCACAGGGCCCCAAACACAAACAACGGCGCTTTTCCCTGGAAAACAAAACTCGCCTGCCAACTTTTTGACGGCAGATTGCAGGAGCCACTTGGTACTATCAAACCAGCCCGACTTGGCACTGGTGCCACCATGGGTCTTGTAACCATCCTGCCTATCGTAGGTTTTCAGGAGCCAGCCGGTCACTCCGGGCCATAGCCCCCAGACACAAACCTCGGCCCGTTTCCCTGGCAAACAAAAGTAAGCTGCCCCGCTTCTGGATGGCAGATTGCAGGAGCCACTTGGTACTATCAAACCAGCCCAACTTGGCACTGGTGCCACCTCTGGTCTGGGAACCATGCTGCGTATCGTGGATTCCAAGGAGCCAGCCGGCCACTCCCAGCCACAGGCCCCCAAACACAATCAATGGCGCTTTTCCCTGGAAAACAAAACTCGCCTGCCAACTTTTTGATGGCAGATTGCAGGAGCCACTTGGTACTATCAAACCAGCCCAACTTGGCAATGGTGCCACCATGGGTCTGGTAACCATCCTGCCTATCGTAGCCTTTCATGAGCCAGCCGGTCACTCCCAGCCATAGGCCCCCAGCCACAAACCTCGGCCCGTTTCCCTGGCAAACAAAAGTAAGCTACCGCGCTTCTGGATGGCAGATTGCAGTAACCACTTTGCACCATCAAAGCAGCCCGACTTGGCACTGGTTCCACCCCTGGTCTGGGAACCATCCTGCGTATCGTGGATTCTAATTAGCCAGCCGGCCACTCCCAGCCACACGACCCAAACACAAACAACGGCGCTTTTCCCTGGAAAACAAATCTCGCCTGCCGATTCTTTGATGGCAGATTACAGGAGCCACTTGGTACTATCAAACCAGCCCAACTTGGCACTGGTGCCACCATGGGTCTGGTCACCATCCTGCCTAGCATAGCTTTTCAGGAGCCAGCCGGTCACTCCCAGCCATAGGCCCCCAGACACAAACCTCGGCCCGTTTCCCTGGCAAACAAAAGTAAGCTGCCCCGCTTCTGGATGGCAGATTGCAGGAGCCACTTGGTACTATCAAATTAGCCCAACTTGGCACTGGTGCCACCATGGGTCTGGTAAACATCCTGCCTATCGTAGCTTTTCAGGAGCCAGCCAGTCACTCCCTGCCATAGGGCCCCAGACAAATACCTCGGCCCGTTTCCCTGGCAAACAAAAGTAAGCTGCCCCGCTTCTGGATGGCAGATTGCAGGAGCCACTTGGTACTATCAAACCAGCCCAACTTGGCACTGGTGCCACCTTGGATCTGGGAACCATGCTGCATAACGTGGATTCTAAGACGACAGGCGGCCACTCCCAGCCACAGGGCCCCAAACACAAACAACGGCGCTTTTCCCTGTAAAACAAAACTCGCCTGCCAACATTTTGATGGCAGATTGCAGGAGCCACTTGGTACTATCAAATCAGCCCAACTTGGCACTGCTGCTACCATGGGTCTGGTAATCATTCTGCCTACTGTAGCTTTTCAGGAGCCAGCCGGTCACTCCCAGCCATAGGCCCCCAGAAAAAAACCTCGGCCCGTTTCCCTGGCAAACAAAAGTAAGCTGCCCCGCTTCTGGATGGCAGATTGCAGGAACCACTTGGTACTATCAAATCAGCCCGACTTGGTACTGGTGCCACCTCTGGTCTGGGAACCATCCTGCGTATCGTGGATTCTAAGGAGCCAGCAGGGCCACTCCCAGCTACAGGAACCCAAACACAAACAACAGCGTTTTTCTCTGGCAAACAAAACTCAGTTGCCCTGCTTTTGAATGGCAGATTGCAGGAGCGACTTGGTACTATCAAATCAGCCCATCTTGGCACTGGTGCCTCCATGGGTCTGGTAACCATCCTGCCTATCGTAGCTTTTCAGGAGCCAGCCGGTCACTCCCAGCCATAGGCCCCAGACACAAAGCTCTGCCCGTTTCCCTGGCAAACAAAAGTAAGGTACCCCGCTTCTGGATGGCAGATTGCAGGAGCCACTTTGGACCATCAAACCAGCCCGACTGGGCACTGGTGCCACCTCTGGTCTGGGAACCATCCTGCGTATCGTGGATTCTAAGGAGCCAGCTGGCCACTCCCAGCCACAGGCCCCCAAACACAAACAACGGCTCTTTTCCCTGGAAAACAAAACTGGCCTGCCAACTTTTTGATGGCAGATTGCAGGAGCCACTTGGTACTATCAAACCAGCCCAACTTGGCACTGGTGCCACCATGGGTCTGGTCACCATCCTGCCTATCGTAGCTTTTCAGGAGCCAGCCGGTCACTCCCAGCCATAGGCCCCCAGACACAAAGCTCGGCCCGTTTCCCTGGCAAACAAAAGTAAGCTGCCCCGCTTCTGGATGGCAGATTGCAGGAGCTATTTATTACTATCAAACCAGCCCGACGTGGCACTGGTGCCACCTCTGGTCTGGGAACCATCCTGCCTATCGTGGATTTTCAGGGGCCAGCCGGCCACTCTCAGCCATATGCCCCCAAACACAAACCACGGCCCTTTTCTCTGGCAAACAAAACTCAACTGCCCCTCTTCTGGATGGCAAATTGCAGAACGCACTTGGTACTACGAAAACAGCCTGAATTGGCACTGATGCCACCTTCGGTCAGGGAACCATCCTGCGTATCGTGCTTTTTAAGGAGCCAGCCGGCCACGCCCAGCCGTATACCGCCAAAAACAAACCACGGAACTTTTCTCCAGCAAACAAAAATCCGCTGCCCCGCGTCTGGATGGCAGATTGCAGGAGCCACTTTGCACCATCAAACCAGCCCGACTTGGCACTGGTGCCACCTTGGCTCTGGGAACCATCCTGCCTATCGTGGATTTTCAGGGGCCAGCCGGCCACTCTCAGCCATAGGCCCCCAAAAACAAACCACGGCACTTTACTCTGGTAAACAAAACTCAACTGCCCCTCTTCTGGATGGCAAATTGCAGGACGCACTTGGTACTACAAAAGCAGCCCGACTTGGCAATGGTGCCACCTTGGGTCTGGTCACCATCCGGCGTATCGTGCATTTTAAGGAGCCAGCTGGCCACTCCCAGCCATAGGCCCCCAGACACAAAATTCTGCCCGTTTCCCTGACAAACAAAAGTAAGCTACCCCGCTTCTGGGTGGCAGATTGCAGGAGCTATTTAGTACTATCAAACCAGCCCGACTTGGCACTGGTGCCACCTTGGCTCTGGGAACCATCCTGCCTATTGTGGATTTTGTGGGGTCAGCCGGCCACTCTCAGCCATATGCCCCCAAACACAAACCACGGCCCTTTTCTCTGGCAAACAAAACTCAACTGCCCCTCTTCTGGATGGCAAATTGCAGGACGCACTTGGTACTACGAAAACAGCCCGACTTGGCACTGATGCCACCTTCGGTCAGGGAACCATCCTGCGTATCGAGCTTTTTAAGGAGCCAGCCGGCCACGCCCAGCCGTATACCGCCAAAAACAAACCACGGAACTTTTCTCCAGCAAACAAAAATCCGCTGCCCCGCGTCTGGATGGCAGATTGCAGGAGCCACTTTGCACCATCAAACCAGCCCGACTTGGCACTGGTGCCACCTTGGATCTGGGAACCATCCTGCCTATCGTGGATTTTCAGGGGCCAGCCGGCCACTCTCAGCCATAGGCCCCCAAAAACAAACCACGGCACTTTACTCTGGTAAACAAAACTCAACAGCCCCTCTTCTGGATGGCAAATTGCAGGACGCACTTGGTACTACAAAAGCAGCCCGACTTGGCAATGGTGCCACCTTGGGTCTGGTCACCATCCGGCGTATCGTGCATTTTAAGGAGCCAGCTGGCCACTCCCAGCCATAGGCCCCCAGACACAAAATTCTGCCCGTTTCCCTGACAAACAAAATTAAGCTACCCCGCTTCTGGATGGCAGATTGCAGGAGCTATTTAGTACTATCAAACCAGCCCGACTTGGCACTGGTGCCACCTTGGGTCTGGGAACCATCCTGCCTATTGTGGATTTTGTGGGGTCAGCCGGCCACTCTCAGCCATATGCCCTCAAACACAAACCACGGCCCTTTTCTCTGGCAAACAAAACTCAACTGCCCCTCTTCTGGAAGGCAAATTGCAGGACGCACTTGGTACTACAAAAACAGCCCAACTTGGCACTGGTGCCACCTCTGGCCTGGGAACCATCATGCGTATCGAGCTTTTTAAGGAGCCAACCGGCCACTCCCAGCCATATGCCCCCAAAAATGAACCACGGACTTGTTGTCTGGCAAACAAGAATCAGCTGCCCCGCGTCGGGATGGCAGATTGCAGGAGCCACTTTGCACCATCAAACCAGCCCGACTTGGCACTGGTGCCACCTTGGATCTGGGAACCATTCTGCCTATCGTGGATTTTCAGGGGCCAGCCGGCCACTCTGAGCCATAGGCCCCCAGACAAAAACCACGTCCCTTTTCTCTGGCAAACAAAACTCAGCTGCCCCGCTTCTGGATGGCAGATTGCAGGAGCCACTTGGTACAATCAAACCAGCCCAACTTGGCACTGGTGCCACCTTGGGTCTGGGAACCATCCTGCGTATTGTGGATTGTCAGGAGCCAGCCAACCACTCTCGGCCACAGACCCCAATCAAAAACAATGGCCCGATTCACAGGGAAAAAAATCTCATCTGCCCCACTTGTGGATGGGAGTTTGCAGGAGGCGCTTGACACTGTCAAACCAGCCCAACTTGGCACTGGTGCCACCTTGGGTCTGGGAACGATGCTGCGTATCATGGAATTTAAGGAGCCAGCCGGCCACTCCCAGCCACAGGACCCAAACACATACCACAGCCCTTTTCTTTGGCAAACAAAACTCAGCTGCCCTGCTTTTGGATGGCAGATTGCAGGAGCCACTTGGTACTATCAAACCAGCCCAACTTGGCACTGGTGCCTCCATGGGTCTGGTCACCATCCTGCCTATCGTGGCTTTTCAGGAGCCAGCCGGTCAGTCCCAGCCATAGGCCCCAGACACAAAGCTCTGCCCGTTTCCCTGGCAAACAAAAGTAAGCTACCCCGCTTCTGGATGGCAGATTGCAGGAGACACTTTGCACCATCAAACCAGCCCGACTTGGCAATGCTGCCACCTCTGGTCTGGAAACCATCCTGCGTATCGTGGATTCTTAGGAGCCAGCTGACCACTCCCAGCCACAGGCCCCCAAACACAAACAACGGCGCTTTTCCCTGGAAAACAAAACTGGCCTGCCAACTTTTTGATGGCAGATTGCAGGAGCCACTTGGTACTATCAAACCAGCCCGACTTGGCACTGGTGCCACCTTGGCTCTGGGAACCATGCTGCGTAACGTAGATTCTAAGGCGCCAGGCGGCCACTCCCAGCCACAGGCCCCCAAACACAAACAACGGCGCTTTTCCCTGGAAAACAAAACTCGCCTGCCAACTTTTTGATGGCAGATTGCAGGAGCCACTTGGTACTATCAAACCAGCCCAACTTGGCACTGGTGCCACCATGGGTCTGGTCACCATCCTGCCTATTGTAGCTTTTCAGGAGCCAGCCAATCACTCCCAGCCATAGGCCCCCAGACAAAAACCTCGGCCCGTTTCCCTGGCAAACAAAAGTAAGCTGCCCCGCTTCTGGATGGCAGATTGCAGGAGTTATTTAGTACTATCAAACCAGCCAGACGTGGCACTGGTGCCACCTTGTATCTGGGAACCATATTGCCTATCGTGGATTCTAAGGAGCCAGCCGGCCTCTCTCAGACATATGCCCCCAAACACAAACCACGGCCCTTTTCTCTGGCAAACAAAACTCAACTGCCCCTCTTCTGGATGGCAGATTGCAGGAGCCACTTGGTACTATCAAACCAGCCCTACTTGGCACTGGTGCCACCTTGGGTCTGGGAAGCATGCTGCGTATCATGGATTCTAAGCAGCCACCCTGCCACTCCGAGCCACAGGCCCCCAAACACAAACAACGGCGCTTTTCCCCGGAAAACAAAACTCGACTGCCAACGTTTTGATGGCAGATTGCAGGAGCCACTTGGCACTATCAAACCAGCCCAACTTGGCACTGCTGCCATCATGGGTCTGGTCACCATCCTGCCTAGCATAGATTTTCAGGAGCCAGGAGGTCACTCCCAGCCATAGACCCCCAGACAGAAACCTCGGCCCGTTTCCATAGAAAACAAAAGTAAGCTGCCCCGCTTCTGGATGGCAGATTGCAGGAGCCACTTGGTACTATCAAATTAGCCCAACTTGGCACTGGTGCCACCATGGGTCTGGTAAACATCCTGCCTATCGTAGCTTTTCAGGAGCCAGCCAGTCACTCCCTGCCATAGGGCCCCTGACAAATACCTCGGGCCGTTTCCCTGGCAAACAAAAGTAAGCTGCCCAAATTCTGGATGGCAGATTGCAGGAGCCACTTGGTACTATCAAACCAGCCCGACTTGGCACTGGTGCCACCTTGGATCTGGGAACAATGCCGCGTAACGTGGATTCTAAGGATCCAGCCGGCCACTCTTAGCCACAGGCCCCAAAACACAAACAACGTCGCTTTTCCCTGGAAAACAAAACTCGCCTGCCAACATTTTGATGGCAGGTTGCAGGAGCCACTTGGTACTATCAAACCAGCCCAACTTGGCACTGGTGCCTCCATGGGTCTGGTAACCATCCTGCCTATCTTAGCTTTTCAGGAGCCAGCCGGTCAGTCGCAGCCATAGGCCCCAAACACAAAGCTCTGCCCGTTTCCCCGGCAAACAAAAGTAAGCTGCCCCGCTTCTGGATGGCAGATTGCAGGAGCCATTTTGAACCATCAAACCAGCCCGACTTGGCACTGGTGCCACCTTGGATCTCGGAACCATCCTGCCTATGGTGGAATTTCAGGGGCCAGCCGGCCACTCTCAGCCATGTACCCCCAAACAAAAACCACGGCCCTTTACTCTGGCCAACAAAACTCAACTGCCCCTCTTCTGGATGGCAAATTGCAGGACACACTTGGTACTACAAAACCAGCCCAACTTGGCACTGGTGCCACCTTGGGTCTAGTCACCATTCTGCATATCGTGCATTTTAAGGAGCCAGCTGGCCACTCCCAGCCATAGGCACCCAGCCACAAACCTCGGCCCGTTTCCCTGGCAAACAAATGTAAGCTACCGCGCTTCTGGATGGCAGATTGCAGGAGCCACTTTGCACCATCAAACCAGCCCAACTTGGCACTGGTGCCACCGTGGGTCTGGGAACCATGCTGCGTAACGTAGATTCTAAGGCACCAGCGGGCCACTCCCAGCCACAGGCCCACAAACCCAAAAAACGGCGCTTTTCCCTGGAAAACAAAACTGGCCTGCCAACTTTTTGATGGCAGATTGCAGGAGCCACTTGGTACTATCAAACCACCCAACTTGGCACTGGTGCCACCATGGGTCTTGTCACCATACTGCCTATCGTAGCTTTTCAGGAGCCAGCCGGTCACTCGCAGCCAGAGGCGCCCACACACAAATGTCGGCCCGTTTCCATGGTAAACAAAAGTAAGCTGCCCCGCTTCTGGATGGCAGATTGCAGGAGCCACTTGGTAGTATCAAACCAGCCCGACTTGGCACTGGTGCCTCCTTGGGTCTGGGAACCATCCTGCGTATCGTGGATTCTAATTAGCCATCCGGCCTTTCCCAACCACAGCTCCCAAACACGAACACTGGCGCTTTTCCCTGGAAAACAAAACTCGCCTGCCAACTTTTTGATGGCAGATTGCAGGAGCCACTTGGTGCTATCAAACCAGCCCAACTTGGCACTGGTGCCACCATGGGTCTGGTCACCATCCTGCCTATCGTAGCTTTTCAGTAGCCAGCCGGTCACTCCCAGCCATAGGCCCCCAGACACAAAACCTCGACCCGTTTCCCTGGCAAACAAAAGTCAGCTGCCCCGCTTCTGGATGGCAGATTGCAGGAACCACTTGGTACTATCAAACCAGCCAGACTTGGAACTGGTGCCACCTTGGGCCTGGAAACCATCCTGCGTATCGTGGATTCTAAGCAGCCACCCGGCCACTCCCAGCCACAGGGCCCCAAACACAAACAACGGCGCTTTTCCCTGGAAAACAAAACTCGCCTGCCAACTTTTTGACGGCAGATTGCAGGAGCCACTTGGTACTATCAAACCAGCCCGACTTGGCACTGGTGCCACCATGGGTCTTGTAACCATCCTGCCTATCGTAGGTTTTCAGGAGCCAGCCGGTCACTCCGGGCCATAGCCCCCAGACACAAACCTCGGCCCGTTTCCCTGGCAAACAAAAGTAAGCTGCCCCGCTTCTGGATGGCAGATTGCAGGAGCCACTTGGTACTATCAAACCAGCCCAACTTGGCACTGGTGCCACCTCTGGTCTGGGAACCATGCTGCGTATCGTGGATTCCAAGGAGCCAGCCGGCCACTCCCAGCCACAGGCCCCCAAACACAATCAATGGCGCTTTTCCCTGGAAAACAAAACTCGCCTGCCAACTTTTTGATGGCAGATTGCAGGAGCCACTTGGTACTATCAAACCAGCCCAACTTGGCACTGGTGCCACCATGGGTCTGGTAACCATCCTGCCTATCGTAGCCTTTCATGAGCCAGCCGGTCACTCCCAGCCATAGGCCCCCAGCCACAAACCTCGGCCCGTTTCCCTGGCAAACAAAAGTAAGCTACCGCGCTTCTGGATGGCAGATTGCAGGAACCACTTTGCAACATCAAATCAGCCCGACTTGGCACTGGTTCCACCCCTGGTCTGGGAACCATCCTGCGTATCGTGGATTCTAATTAGCCAGCCGGCCACTCCCAGCCACACGACCCAAACACAAACAACGGCGCTTTTCCCTGGAAAACAAATCTCGCCTGCCGATTCTTTGATGGCAGATTACAGGAGCCACTTGGTACTATCAAACCAGCCCAACTTGGCACTGGTGCCACCATGGGTCTGGTCACCATCCTGCCTATCGTAGCTTTTCAGGAGCCAGCCGGTCACTCCCAGCCATAGGCCCCCAGACACAAACCTCGGCCCGTTTCCCTGGCAAACAAAAGTAAGCTGCCCCGCTTCTGGATGGCAGATTGCAGGAGCCACTTGGTACTATCAAATTAGCCCAACTTGGCACTGGTGCCACCATGGGTCTGGTAAACATCCTGCCTATCGTAGCTTTTCAGGAGCCAGCCAGTCACTCCCTGCCATAGGGCCCCAGACAAATACCTCGGCCCGTTTCCCTGGCAAACAAAAGTAAGCTGCCCCGCTTCTGGATGGCAGATTGCAGGAGCCACTTGGTACTATCAAACCAGCCCAACTTGGCACTGGTGCCACCTTGGATCTGGGAACCATGCTGCGTAACGTGGATTCTAAGACGACAGGCGGCCACTCCCAGCCACAGGCCCCCAAACACAAACAACGGCGCTTTTCCCTGGAAAACAAAACTCGCCTGCCAACTTTTTGATGGCAGATTGCAGGAGCCACTTGGTACTATCAAATCAGCCCAACTTGGCACTGCTGCTACCATGGGTCTGGTAATCATTCTGCCTACTGTAGCTTTTCAGGAGCCAGCCGGTCACTTCCAGCCATATGCCCCCAGAAAAAAACCTCGGCCGGTATCCCTGGCAAACAAAAGTAAGCTGCCCCGCTTCTGGATGGCAGATTGCAGGAACCACTTGGTACTATCAAATCAGCCCGACTTGGTACTGGTGCCACCTCTGGTCTGGGAACCATCCTGCGTATCGTGGATTCTAAGGAGCCAGCAGGGCCACTCCCAGCTACAGGAACCCAAACACAAACAACAGCGTTTTTCTCTGGCAAACAAAACTCAGTTGCCCTGCTTTTGAATGGCAGATTGCAGGAGCGACTTGGTACTATCAAATCAGCCCATCTTGGCACTGGTGCCTCCATGGGTCTGGTAACCATCCTGCCTATCGTAGCTTTTCAGGAGCCAGCCGGTCACTCCCAGCCATAGGCCCCAGACACAAAGCTCTGCCCGTTTCCCTGGCAAACAAAAGTAAGGTACCCCGCTTCTGGATGGCAGATTGCAGGAGCCACTTTGGACCATCAAACCAGCCCGACTGGGCACTGGTGCCACCTCTGGTCTGGGAACCATCCTGCGTATCGTGGATTCTAAGGAGCCAGCTGGCCACTCCCAGCCACAGACCCCTAAACACAAACAACGGCGCTTTTCCCTGGAAAACAAAACTGGCCTGCCAACTTTTTGATGGCAGATTGCAGGAGCCACTTGGTACTATCAAACCAGCCCAACTTGGCACTGGTGCCACCATGGGTCTGGTCACCATCCTGCCTATCGTAGCTTTTCAGGAGCCAGCCGGTCACTCCCAGCCATAGGCCCCCAGACACAAAGCTCGGCCCGTTTCCCTGGCAAACAAAAGTAAGCTGCCCCGCTTCTGGATGGCAGATTGCAGGAGCTATTTATTACTATCAAACCAGCCCGACGTGGCACTGGTGCCACCTCTGGTCTGGGAACCATCCTGCCTATCGTGGATTTTCAGGGGCCAGCCGGCCACTCTCAGCCATATGCCCCCAAACACAAACCACGGCCCTTTTCTCTGGCAAACAAAACTCAACTGCCCCTCTTCTGGATGGCAAATTGCAGAACGCACTTGGTACTATGAAAACAGCCCGAATTGGCACTGATGCCACCTTCGGTCAGGGAACCATCCTGCGTATCGAGCTTTTTAAGGAGCCAGCCGGCCACGCCCAGCCGTATACCGCCAAAAACAAACCACGGAACTTTTCTCCAGCAAACAAAAATCCGCTGCCCCGCGTCTGGATGGCAGATTGTAGGAGCCACTTTGCACCATCAAACCAGCCCGACTTGGCACTGGTGCCACCTTGGATCTGGGAACCATCCTGCCTATCGTGGATTTTCAGGGGCCAGCCGGCCACTCTCAGCCATAGGCCCCCAAAAACAAACCACGGCACTTTACTCTGGTAAACAAAACTCAACTGCCCCTCTTCTGGATGGCAAATTGCAGGACGCACTTGGTACTACAAAAGCAGCCCGACTTGGCAATGGTGCCACCTTGGGTCTGGTCACCATCCGGCGTATCGTGCATTTTAAGGAGCCAGCTGGCCACTCCCAGCCATAGGCCCCCAGACACAAAATTCTGCCCGTTTCCCTGACAAACAAAAGTAAGCTACCCCGCTTCTGGGTGGCAGATTGCAGGAGCTATTTAGTACTATCAAACCAGCCCGACTTGGCACTGGTGCCACCTTGGCTCTGGGAACCATCCTGCCTATTGTGGATTTTGTGGGGTCAGCCGGCCACTCTCAGCCATATGCCCCCAAACACAAACCACGGCCCTTTTCTCTGGCAAACAAAACTCAACTGCCCCTCTTCTGGATGGCAAATTGCAGAACGCACTTGGTACTACGAAAACAGCCCGACTTGGCACTGATGCCACCTTCGGTCAGGGAACCATCCTGCGTATCGAGCTTTTTAAGGAGCCAGCCGGCCACGCCCAGCCGTATACCGCCAAAAACAAACCACGGAACTTTTCTCCAGCAAACAAAAATCCGCTGTCCCGCGTCTGGATGGCAGATTGCAGGAGCCACTTTGCACCATCAAACCAGCCCGACTTGGCACTGGTGCCACCTTGGATCTGGGAACCATCCTGCCTATCGTGGATTTTCAGGGGCCAGCCGGCCACTCCCAGCCACAGGCCCCCAAAAACAAACCACGGCACTTTACTCTGGTAAACAAAACTCAACTGCCCCTCTTCTGGATGGCAAATTGCAGGACGCACTTGGTACTACAAAAGCAGCCCGACTTGGCAATGGTGCCACCTTGGGTCTAGTCACCATCCGGCGTATCGTGCATTTTAAGGAGCCAGCTGGCCACTCCCAGCCATAGGCCCCCAGACACAAAATTCTGCCCGTTTCCCTGGAAAACAAAAGTAAGCTACCCCGCTTCTGGATGGCAGATTGCAGGAGCTATTTAGTACTATCAAACCAGCCCGACTTGGCACTGGTGCCACCTTGGCTCTGGGAACCATCCTGCCTATTGTGGATTTTGTGGGGTCAGCCGGCCACTCTCAGCTATATGCCCTCAAACACAAACCACGGCCCTTTTCTCTGGCAAACAAAACTCAACTGCCCCTCTTCTGGAAGGCAAATTGCAGGACGCACTTGGTACTACAAAAACAGCCCAACTTGGCACTGGTGCCACCTCTGGCCTTGGAACCATCATGCGTATCGAGCTTTTTAAGGAGCCAGCCGGCCACTCCCAGCCATATGCCCCCAAAAATGAACCACGGACTTGTTGTCTGGCAAACAAGAATCAGCTGCCCCGCGTCGGGATGGCAGATTGCAGGAGCCACTTTGCACCATCAAACCAGCCCGACTTGGCTCTGGTGCCACCTTGTGTCTGGGAACCATTCTGCCTATCGTGGATTTTCAGGGGCCAGCCGGCCACTCTGAGCCATAGGCCCCCAGACAAAAACCACGGCCCTTTTCTCTGGCAAACAAAACTCAGCTGCCCCGCTTCTGGATGGCAGATTGCAGGAGCCACTTGGTACAATCAAACCAGCCCAACTTGGCACTGGTGCCACCTTGGGTCTGGGAACCATCCTGCGTATTGTGGATTGTCAGGAGCCAGCCGACCACTCTCGGCCACAGACCCAATCAAAAACAATGGCCCGATTCACAGGGAAAAAAATCTCAGCTGCCCCACTTGTGGATGGGAGATTGCAGGAGGCGCTTGACACTGTCAAACCAGCCCAACTTGGCACTGGTGCCACCTTGGGTCTGGGAACGATGCTGCGTATCATGGAATTTAAGGAGCCAGCCGGCCACTCCCAGCCACAGGACCCAAACACATACCACAGCCCTTTTCTTTGGCAAACAAAACTCAGCTGCCCTGCTTTTGGATGGCAGATTGCAGGAGCCACTTGGTACTATCAAACCAGCCCAACTTGGCACTGGTGCCTCCATGGGTCTGGTCACCATCCTGCCTATCGTAGCTTTTCAGGAGCCAGCCGGTCAGTCCCAGCCATAGGCCCCAGACACAAAGCTCTGCCCGTTTCCCTGGCAAACAAAAGTAAGCTACCCCGCTTCTGGATGGCAGATTGCAGGAGACACTTTGCACCATCAAACCAGCCTGACTTGGCACTGGTGCCACCTCTGGTCTGGAAACCATCCTGCGTATCGTGGATTCTTAGGAGCCAGCTGGCCACTCCCAGCCACAGGCCCCCAAACACAAACAACGGCGCTTTTCCCTGGAAAACAAAACTGGCCTGCCAACTTTTTGATGGCAGATTGCAGGAGCCACTTGGTACTATCAAACCAGCCCGACTTGGCACTGGTACCACCTTGGCTCTGGGAACCATGCTGCGTAACGTAGATTCTAAGGCGCCAGGCGGCCACTCCCAGCCACAGGCCCCCAAACACAAACAACGGCGCTTTTCCCTGGAAAACAAAACTCACCTGCCAACTTTTTGATGGCAGGTTGCAGGAGCCACTTGGTACTATCAAACCAGCCCAACTTGGCACTGGTGCCACCATGGGTCTGGTCACCATCCTGCCTATTGTAGCTTTTCAGGAGCCAGCCAATCACTCCCAGCCATAGGCCCCCAGACAAAAACCTCGGCCCGTTTCCCTGGCAAACAAAAGTAACCTGCCCCGCTTCTGGATGGCAGATTGCAGGAGTTATTTAGTACTATCAAACCAGCCAGACGTGGCACTGGTGCCACCTTGTATCTGGGAACCATCTTGCCTATTGTGGATTTTAAGGAGCCAGCCGGCCTCTCTCAGACATATGCCCCCAAACACAAACCACGGCCCTTTTCTCTGGCAAACAAAACTCAACTGCCCCTCTTCTGGATGGCAGATTGCAGGAGCCACTTGGTACTATCAAACCAGCCCTACTTGGCACTGGTGCCACCTTGGGTCTGGGAAGCATGCTGCGTATCATGGATATTCAGGAGCCAGCCCGCCACTGCAAGCTACAGGCCCCCATACACAAACAACAGCCTTTTTCTCTGGCAAACAAAATTCAGCTGCCCCGCTTCTGGATGGCAGATTGCAGGAGCCACTTGGTAGAATCAAACCAGCCCGACTTGGCACTGGTGCCACTATGGGTCTGGTCACCATCCTGCATATCGTAGCATTTCAGGAGCCAGTCGGTCACTCCCAGCCATAGGCCCCCAGACACAAACCTCGGCCCGTTTCCCTGGCAAACAAAATTAAGCTGCCCCGCTTCTGGATGGCAGATTGCAGGAGCCACTTGGTACTATCAAACCAGCCCAACTTGGCACTGGTGCCACCATGGGTCTGGTCACCATCCTGCCTATCGTATCTTTTCAGGGGCCAGCCAGCCAGCCCCAGGCACTGGCCCCCAGACAAGAATTTCGGCCCGTTTCCCTGGCAAACAAAGGTAAGCTATCCCGCTTCTGGATGGCAGATTGCAGGAGCCACTTTGCACCATCAAACCAGCCCAACTTGACACTGGTGCCACCTCTGGCCTGGGAACCATCCTGCGTATCGGGGATTCTAAGCAGCCACCCGGCCACTCCGAGCCACAGGCCCCCAAACACCAACAACGGTGCTTTTCCCCGGAAAACAAAACTCGACTGCCAACATTTTGATGGCAGATTGCAGGAGCCACTTGGTACTATCAAACCAGCCCAACTTGGCACTGCTGCCATCATGGGTCTGGTCACCATCCTGCCTAGCATAGATTTTCAGGAGCCAGGAGGTCACTCCCAGCCATAGACCCCCAGACAGAAACCTCGGCCCGTTTCCATAGAAAACAAAAGTAAGCTGCCCCGCTTCTGGATGGAAGATTGCAGGAGCCACTTGGTACTATCAAATTAGCCCAACTTGGCACTGGTGCCACCATGGGTCTGGTAAACATCCTGCCTATCGTAGCTTTTCAGGAGCCAGCCAGTCACTCCCTGCCATAGGGCCCCTGACAAATACCTCGGCCCGTTTCCCTGGCAAACAAAAGTAAGCTGCCCAAATTCTGGATGGCAGATTGCAGGAGCCACTTGGTACTATCAAACCAGCCCGACTTGGCACTGGTGCCACCTTGGATCTGGGAACAATGCCGCGTAACGTGGATTCTAAGGATCCAGCCGGCCACTCTTAGCCACAGGCCCCAAAACACAAACAACGTCGCTTTTCCCTGGAAAACAAAACTCGCCTGCCAACATTTTGATGGCAGGTTGCAGGAGCCACTTGGTACTATCAAACCAGCCCAACTTGGCACTGGTGCCTCCATGGGTCTGGTAACCATCCTGCCTATCTTAGCTTTTCAGGAGCCAGCCGGTCAGTCGCAGCCATAGGCCCCAAACACAAAGCTCTGCCCGTTTCCCCGGCAAACAAAAGTAAGCTGCCCCGCTTCTGGATGGCAGATTGCAGGAGCCATTTTGAACCATCAAACCAGCCCGACTTGGCACTGGTGCCACCTTGGATCTCGGAACCATCCTGCCTATGGTGGATTTTCAGGGGCCAGCCGGCCTCTCTCAGCCATGTACCCCCAAACAAAAACCACGTCCCTTTCCTCTGGCCAACAAAACTCAACTGCCCCTTTTCTGGATGGCAAATTGCAGGACGCACTTGGTACTACAAAACCAGCCCAACTTGGCACTGGTGCCACCTTGGGTCTAGTCACCATTCTGCATATCGTGCATTTTAAGGAGCCAGCTGGCCACTCCCAGCCATAGGCCCCCAGCCACAAACCTCGGCCCGTTTCTCTGACAAACAAATGTAAGCTACCGCGCTTCTGGATGGCAGATTGCAGGAGCCACTTTGCACCATCAAACCAGCCCAACTTGGCACTGGTGCCACCGTGGGACTGGGAACCATGCTGCGTAACGTAGATTCTAAGGCGCCAGCGGGCCACTCCCAGCCACAGGCCCACAAACCCAAAAAACGGCGCTTTTCCCTGGAAAACAAAACTGGCCTGCCAACTTTTTGATGGCAGATTGCAGGAGCCACTTGGTACTATCAAACCACCCAACTTGGCACTGGTGCCACCATGGGTCTTGTCACCATACTGCCTATCGTAGCTTTTCAGGAGCCAGCCGGTCACTCGCAGCCAGAGGCGCCCAGACACAAATGTCGGCCCGTTTCCATGGTAAACAAAAGTAAGCTGCCCCGCTTCTGGATGGCAGATTGCAGGAGCCACTTGGTAGTATCAAACCAGCCCGACTTGGCACTGGTGCCTCCTTGGGTCTGGGAACCATCCTGCGTATCGTGGATTCTAATTAGCCATCCGGCCTTTCCCAACCACAGCTCCCAAACACGAACACTGGCGCTTTTCCCTGGAAAACAAAACTCGCCTGCCAACTTTTTGATGGCAGATTGCAGGAGCCACTTGGTGCTATCAAACCAGCCCAACTTGGCACTGCTGCCACCATGGGTCTGGTCACCATCCTGCCTATCGTAGCTTTTCAGTAGCCAGCCGGTCACTCCCAGCCATAGGCCCCCAGACACAAAACCTCGACCCGTTTCCCTGGCAAACAAAAGTAATCTGCCCCGCTTCTGGATGGCAGATTGCAGGAACCACTTGGTACTATCAAACCAGCCAGACTTGGAACTGGTGCCACCTTGGGCCTGGAAACCATCCTGCGTATCGTGGATTCTAAGGAGGCAGCCGGCCACTCCCAGCCACAGGGCCCCAAACACAAACAACGGCGCTTTTCCCTGGAAAACAAAACTCGCCTGCCAACTTTTTGACGGCAGATTGCAGGAGCCACTTGGTACTATCAAACCAGCCCGACTTGGCACTGGTGCCACCATGGGTCTTGTAACCATCCTGCCTATCGTAGGTTTTCAGGAGCCAGCCGGTCACTCCCAGCCATAGGCCCCAGACACAAACCTCGGCCCGTTTCCCTGGCAAACAAAAGTAAGCTGCCCCGCTTCTGGATGGCAGATTGCAGGAGCCACTTGGTACTATCAAACCAGCCCAACTTGGCACTGGTGCCACCTTGGGTCTGGGAACCATGCTGCGTATCGTGGATTCCAAGGAGCCAGCCGGCCACTCCCAGCCACAGGCCCCCAAACACAATCAATGGCGCTTTTCCCTGGAAAACAAAACTGGCCTGCCAACTTTTTGATGGCAGATTGCAGGAGCCACTTGGTACTATCAAACCAGCCCAACTTGGCACTGGTGCCACCATGGGTCTGGTAACTATCCTGCCTATCGTAGCCTTTCATGAGCCAGCCGGTCACTCCCAGCCATAGGCCCCCAGCCACAAACCTCGGCCCGTTTCCCTGGCAAACAAAAGTAAGCTACCGCGCTTCTGGATGGCAGATTGCAGGAACCACTTTGCACCATCAAAGCAGCCCGTCTTGGCACTGGTTCCACCCCTGGTCTGGGAACCATCCTGCGTATCGTGGATTCTAATTAGCCAGCCGGCCACTCCCAGCCACACGACCCAAACACAAACAACGGCCCTTTTCCCTGGAAAACAAATCTCACCTGCCAATTTTTTGATGGCAGATTACAGGAGCCACTTGGTACTATCAAACCAGCCCAACTTGGCACTGGTGCCACCATGGGTCTGGTCACCATCCTGCCTATCGTAGCTTTTCAGGAGCCAGCCGGTCACTCCCAGCCATAGGCCCCCAGCCACAAACCTCGGCCCGTTTCCCTGGCAAACAAAAGTATGCTGCCCCGCTTCTGGATGGCAGATTGCAGGAGCCACTTGGTAGTATCAAACCAGCCCAACTTGGCACTGGTGCCACCTTGGGTCTGGGAACCATGCTGCGTATCGTGGGTTCTAAGGAGCCAGCCGGCAACTCCCAGCCACAGGCCCCCAAACACAAACAACGGCGCTTTTCCCTGGAAAACAAAACTGGCCTGTCAACTTTTTGATGGCAGATTGCAGGAGCCACTTGGTGCTATCAAACCAGCCCAACTTGGCACTGGTGCCACCATGGGTCTGGTCACCATCCTGCCTATCGTAGCTTTTCAGGAGCCAGCCGGTCACTCCCAGCCATAGGCCCCCAGACACAAACCTCGGCCCGTTTCCCTGGCAAACAAAAGTAAGCTACCCCGCTTCTGGATGGCAGATTGCAGGAGCCACTTTGCACCATCAAAGCAGCCCGACTTGGCACTGGTGCCACCTCTGGTCTGGGAACAATCCTGCGTATCGTGGATTCGAATTAGCCAGACGGCCACTCCCAACCACAGGCCCCCAAACACAAACAACGGCGCATTTCCCTGGAAAACAAAACTCGCCTGCCAACTTTTTGATGGCAGATTGCAGCAGCCACTTTGCAACATAAAACCAGCCCGACTTGGCACTGGTGCCACCTTGGATCTGGGAACCATCCTGCGTATCGTGGATTTTCAGGAGCCAGCCGGCCACTCCCAGCCACATGCCCCCAAACACAAACAACGGCGCTTTTCCCTGTAAAACAAAACTCGCCTGCCAACTTTTTGATGGCAGATTGCAGGAGCCACTTGGTACTATCAAACCAGCCCAACTTGGCACTGGTGCCACCATGGGGCTGGTCACCATCCTGCCTATCGTAGCTTTTCAGGAGCCAGCCAGTCACCCCCAGCCGTAGACCCCCAGACAAAAATTTCGTCCCGTTTCCCTGGCAAACAAAAGTAAGCTGCCCCGCTTCTGGATGGCAGATTGCAGGACGCACTTGGTACTACGAAAACAGCCCGACTTGGCACTGATGCCACCTTGGGTCAGGGAACCATCCTGCGTATCGAGCTTTTTATGGAGCCAGCCGTTCACGCCCAGCCATATACCCCCGAAAACAAACCACGGAACTTTTCTCCAGCAAACAAAAATCCGCTGCCCCGCGTCTGGATGGCAGATTGCAGGAGCCACTTTGCACCATCAAACCAGCCCGACTTGGCACTGGGTCCACCTCTGGTCTGGGAACCATCCTGCGTATCGTGCATTTTAAGGAGCCAGCTGGCCACTCCCAGCCATTGGCCCCCAGACACAAAGCTCTGCCCGTTTCCCTGGCAAACAAAAGTAAGCTGCCCCGCTTCTGGTTGGCAGATTGCAGGAGCCTCTTGGTAGTATTAAACCAGGCCAACTTGGCACTGGTGCCACCTTGGGTCTGGGAACAATGCTGCGTATCGTGGGTTCTAAGGAGCCAGCCGGCCACACCCAGCCACAGGCCCCCAAACACAAACAACGGCGCTTTTCCCTGGAAAACAAAACTGGCCTGCCAACTTTTTCATGGCATATTGCAGGAGCCACTTGGTGCTATCAAACCAGCCCAACTTGGTACTGGTGCCACCATGGGTCTGGTAACCATCCTGCCTATCGTAGCTTTTCAGGAGCCAGCCGGTCACTCCCAGCCGTAGGCACCCAAATACAAATAACGGCGCTTTTCCCTGGAAAACAAAACTCGCCTGCCAAATTTTTGATGGCAGATTGCAGGAGCCACTTGGTACTATCAAACCAGCCCAACTTGGCACTGCTGCCACCATGGGTCTGGTCACCATACTGCCTATCGTAGCTTTTCCGGAGCCAGCCGGTCACTCCCAGCCATAGGCCCCCAGACAAAATCCTCGGCCCGTTTCCCTGGCAAACAAAAGTAAGTTAACCCGCTTCCGGATGGCAGATTGCAGGAGCCACTTTGCACCATCACACTAGCCCGACTTGGCACTGGTGCCACCTCTGGTCTGGGGACCATCCTGCTTATTGTGGGTTCTAAGGAGCCGGTTTGCCACTCCCAGCCACAGGCCCCCAAACACAAACAATGGCGCTTTTCCTGGAAAACAAAACTCGACTGCCAACTTTTTGATGGCTGATTGCAGGAGCCACTTGGTGCTATCAAACCAGCCCAACTTTGCACTGGTGCCACCATGGGTCTGGTCACCATTCTGCCTATGGTAGCTTTTCAGGAGCCAGCCGGTCACTCCCAGCCATAGGCGCCCAGACACAAATGTCGGCCCGTTTCCATGGTAAACAAAGTAAGGTTCCCCGCTTCTGGATGGCAGATTGCAGGAACCTCTTGATACTATCAAACCAGCCTACCTTGGCAATGGTGCCACCTTGGGTCTGGGAACCATCCTGCGTATCGTGGATTCTAAGGAGACAGCCAGCCACTCCCAGCCACAGGCCCCCAAACACAAACAACGGCGCTTTTCCCTGGAAAACAAAACTGGCCTGCCAACTTTTTGATGGCAGATTGCAGGAGCCACTTGGTACTATCAAATCAGCCCAACTTGGCACTGGTGCCACCATGGGTCTGGTCACCATCCTGCCTATGGTAGCTTTTCAGGAGCCAGCCGGTCACTCCCAGCCATAGGCCCCCAGACACAAACCTCGGCCCGTTTCCCTGGCAAACAAAAGTAAGCTACCCCGCTTCTGGATGCCAGATTCCAGGAGCCACTTTTCACCATCAAACTGGCCCAACTTGGCACTGGTGCCACCTCTGGTCTGAGAACCATGCTGCGTATCGTGGATTCTAAGGAGCCAGCCGGCCACTCCCAGCCACAGGCCCCCAAACACAAACAACGGCGCTTTTCCCTGGAAAACAAAACTCGCCTGCCAACTTTTTGATGGCAGATTGCAGGAGCCACTTTGCAACATAAAACCAGCCCGACTTGGCACTGGTGCCACCTTGGATCTGGGAACCATCCTGCCTATCGTGGATTTTCAGGAGCCAGCCGGCCACTCCCAGCCACATGTCCCCAAACACAAACAACGGCGCTTTTCCCTGGAAAACAAAACTGGCCTGCCAACTTTTTGATGGCAGATTGCAGGAGCCACTTGGTACTATCAAACCAGCCCAACTTGGAACTGGTGCCACCATGGGGCTGGTAACCATCCTGCCTATCGTAGCTTTTCAGGAGCCAGCCAGTCACCCCCAGCCGTAGGCCCCCAGAGAAAAATTTCGGCCCGTTTCCCTGGCAAACAAAAGTAAGCTGCCCCGCTTCTGGATGGCAGATTGCAGGACGCACTTGGTACTACGAAAACAGCCCGACTTGGCACTGATGCCACCTTCGGTCAGGGAACCATGCTGCGTATCGAGCTTTTTAAGGAGACAGCCGGTCACGCCCAGCCATATACCCTCAAAAACAAACCACGGAACTTTTCTCCATCAAACAAAAATCCGCTGCCCCGCGTCTGGATGGCAGATTGCAGGAGCCACTTTGCACCATCAAACCAGCCCGACTTGGCACTGCTGCCACCTTGGATCTGGGAACCATCCTGCCTATCGTGGATTTTCAGGGGCCAGCCGGCAACTCTCAGCCATAGGCCCCCAAACACAAACCACGGCACTTTACTCTGGTAAACAAAACTCAACTGCCCCTCTTCTGGATGGCAAATTGCAGGACACACTTGGTACTACAAAACCAGCCCGACTTGGAACTGGTGCCACCTTGGGTCTGGTCACCATTCTGCATATCGTGCATTTTTAGAAGCCAGCTGGCCACTCCCAGCGTTAGGCCCCCAGACACAAAGCTCTGCCCGTTTCCCTGGCAAACAAAAGTAAGCTACCCCGCTTCTGGATGGCAGATTGCAGGAGCCACTTTGCACCATCAAACCAGCCCGACTTGGCACTGGTGCCACCTTGGGTCTGGGAACCATCCTGCGTATCGTGGATTCTAAGGAGCCAGTCGGCCACTCTCAGCCACAGGCCCCCAAACACAAACAACGGCGCTTTTCCCTGGAAAACAAAACTCGCCTGCCAAGTTTTTGATGGCAGATTGCAGGAACCACTTGGTACTATCAAACCAGCCCAACTTGGCACTGGTGCCACCATGGGTCTTGTCACCATACTGCCTATCGTAGCTTTTCCGGAGCCAGCTGGTCAATCCCAGCCATAGGCCTTCAAATACAAACAACGGCACTTTTCCCTGGAAAACGAAACTCGCCTGCCAAATTTTGATGGCAGATTGCAGGAGCCACTTGGTACTATCAAACCAGCCAAACTTGGCACTGGTGCCACCATGGGTCTGGTCACCATACTGCCTATCGTAGCTTTTCAGGAGCCAGCCGGTCACTCCCAGCCATAGGCCCCCAGACAAAATCCTCGGCCTGTTTCCCTGGCAAACAAAAGTAAGCTGCCCCGCTTCCGGATAGCAGATTGCAGGAGCCACTTTGAACCATCAAACCAGCCCGACTTGGCACTGGTGCCACCTCGGGTCTGGGAACCATCCTGCGTATCGTGGATTCTAATTAGCCAGCCGGCCTCTCCCAGCCACAGGCCCCCAAACACAAACAACGGCGCTTGTCCCTGGCAAACAAAACTCGCCTGCCAACCTTTTGATGGCAGATTGCAGGAGCCGCTTAGTACTATCAAACCAGCCCAACTTGGCACTGGTGCCACCATGGGTCTGGTCACCATCCTGCCTATCGGAGCTTTTCAGGAGCCAGCCGGTCACTCCCAGCCATAGGCCCCCAGTCACAAACCTCGGCCTGTTTCCCTGGCAAACAAAAGTAAGCTGCCCCGCTTCTGGATGGCAGATTGCAGGAGCCACTTGGTACTATCAAACCAGCCCGACTTGGCACTGGTGCCACCTTGGGTCTGGGAACCATGCTGCGTAACGTAGATTCTAAGGCGCCAGGCGGCCACTCCCAGCCGCAGGCCCCCAAACACCAACAACGGCGCTTTTCCCTGGAAAACAAAACTCAACTGCCCCTCCTCTGGACGGCAAATTGCAGGACGCACTTGGTACTACGAAAACAGCCCGACTTGGCGCTGATGCCACCTTGGGTCAGGGAACCATCCTGCGTATCGAGCTTTTTAAGGAGACAGCCGGCCACTCCCATCCATATACCCACAAAAACAAACCACGGAACTTTTCTCCAGCAAACAAAAATCCGCTGCCCCGCGTCTGGATGGCAGATTGCAGGAGCCACTTTGCACCATCAAACAAGCCCGACTTGGCACTGGTGCCACCTCTGGCCTGGGAACCATCCTGCCTATCGTGGATTTTCAGGGGCCAGCCGGCCACTCTCAGCCATAGGCCCCCAAACACAAACCACGGCACTTTACTCTGGTAAACAAAACTCAACTGCCCCTCTTCTGGATGGCAAATTGCAGGACGCACTTGGCACTACAAAACCAGCCCGACTTGGCACTGGTGCCAACTTGGGTCTGGTCACCATCCTGCGTATCGTGCATTTTAAGGAGCCAGTTGGCCACTCCAAGCCATAGGCCCCCAGACACAAATCTCTGCACGTTTCCCTGCAAACAAAAGTAAGCTACCCCGCTTCTGGATGGCAGATTAGAGGAGCCACTTTGCGCCATCAAACCAGCCTAACTGGGCACTGCTGCCACCTTGGGTCTGGGAACCATCCTGCGTATCGTGGATTCTAAGGAGCCAGCCGGCCACTCCCAGTCACAGGTCCCCAAACACAAACAACGGCGCTTTTCCCTGGAAAACAAAACTCGCCTGCCAACTTTTTGATGGCAGATTGCAGGAGCCACTTTGCAACATAAAACCAGCCCGTCTTGGCACTGGTCCCACCTTGGATCTCGGAACCATCCTGCGTATCGTGGATTTTCAGGGGCCAGCCGGCCACTCTCAGCCATGTACCCCCAAACAAAAACCACGGCCCTTTCCTCTGGCCAACAAAACTCAACTGACCCTCTTCTGGATGGCAAATTGCAGGAGCCACTTGCTACTACAAAACCAGCCCAACTTGGCACTGGTGCCACCTTGGCTCTGGGAACCATGCTGCGTATCGTGGATTCTAATGAGCCAGCCGGCCACTCCCAGCCACAGGCGCCTAAAAAAAACCAAAGACCTTTTCTCTTGCAAACAAAAATCGGCTACCCCGCTTCTGGATGGCAGATTGCAGGAGACACTTTGCACCATCAAACCAGCCCGACTTGGCACTGGTGCCAACTTTGGTCTGGGAACCATGCTGCCTAGCGTGGATTTTCAGGAGCCAGCCGGCCACTCTCAGCCATATGCCCTCAAGCAGAAACCACGGCCCTTTTCTCTGGCAAACAAAACTCAACTGCCCCTCTTATGGAGGGCAAATTGCAGGACGCACTTGGTACTACAAAAACAGCCCAACTTGGCACTGGTGCCACCTTGGGTCTGGGAACCATCCTGCGTATCGAGCATTTTAAGTAGGCAGCCGGCCCCTCCCAGCCATATGCCCCCAAAAACGAAGCACGGACTTGTTCTCTGGCAAACAAAAATCAGCTGCCCCGCGTTGGGATGGCAGATTGCAGGAGCCACTTTGCACCATCAAACCAGCCCGACTTGGCACTGGTGCCACCTTGGGTCTGGGAACCATCCTGCGTATTGTGGATTGTCAGGAGCCAGCCAACCACTCTCGGCCACAGACCCCAATCAAAAACAACGGCCCGATTCACAGGCAAAAAAATCTCAGCTGCCCCACTTGTGGATGGGAGATTGCAGGAAGCGCTTGACACTGTCAAACCAGCCTAACTTGGCACTGGTGCCACCTTGGGTCTGGGAACGATGCTGCCTATCATGGAATTTAAGGAGCCAGCCGGCCACTCCCAGCCACAGGACCCAAACACATACCACAGCCCTTTTCTTTGGCAAACAAAACTCAGCTGCCCTGCTTTTGGATGGCAGATTGCAGGAGCCACTTGGTACTATCAAACCAGCCCAACTTGGCACTGGTGCCTCCATGGGTCTGGTCACCATCCTGCCTATCGTAGCTTTTCAGGAGCCAGCCGGTCAGTCCCAGCCATAGGCCCCAGACACAAAGCTCTGCCCGTTTCCCTGGCAAACAAAAGTAAGCTACCCCGCTTCTGGATGGCAGATTGCAGGAGACACTTTGCACCATCAAACCAGCCCGACTTGGCACTGGTGCCACCTCTGGTCTGGAAACCATCCTGCGTATCGTGGATTCTTAGGAGCCAGCTGGCCACTCCCAGCCACAGGCCCCCAAACACAAACAACGGCGCTTTTCCCTGGAAAACAAAACTCGCCTGCCAACTTTTTGATGGCAGATTGCAGGAGCCACTTGGTACTATCAAACCAGCCCAACTTGGAACTGGTGCCACCATGGGGCTGGTAACCATCCTGCCTATCGTAGCTTTTCAGGAGCCAGCCAGTCACCCCCAGCCGTAGGCCCCCAGACAAAAATTTCGGCCCGTTTCCCTGGCAAACAAAAGTAAGCTGCCCCGCTTCTGGATGGCAGATTGCAGGACGCACTTGGTATTACGAAAACAGCCCGACTTGGCACTGATGCCACCTTGGGTCAGGGAACCATCCTGCGTATCGAGCTTTTTAAGGAGCCAGCCGGTCACGCCCAGCCATATACCCCCAAAAACAAACCACGGAACTTTTCTCCAGCAAACAAAAATCCGCTGCCGCGCGTCTGGATGGCAGATTGCAGGAGCCACTTTGCACCATCAAACCAGCCCAACTTGGCACTGGCGCCACCTTGGATCTGGGAACCATCCTGCCTATCGTGGATTTTCAGGGGCCAGCCGGCAAATCTCAGCCATAGGCCCCCAAACACAAACCACGGCACCTTACTCTGGTAAACAAAACTCAACTGCCCCTCTTCTGGATGGCAAATTGCAGGACACACTTGGTACTACAACACCAGCCCGACTTGGCACTGGTGCCACCTTGGGTCTGGTCACCATTCTGCAAATCGTGCATTTTAAGGAGCCAGCTGGCCACTCCCAGCCATAGGCCCCCAGACACAAAGCTCGGCCCGTTTCCCTGGCAAACAAATGTAAGCTACCCCGCTTCTGGATGGCAGATTGCAGGAGCCACTTTGCACCATCAAACCAGCCCGACTTGGCACTGGTGCCACCTTGGGTCTGGGAACCATCCTGCGTATCGTGGATTCTAAGGAGCCAGCTGGCCACTCTCAGCCACAGGCCCCCAAACACAAACAACGGCGCTTTTCCCTGGAAAACAAATCTCGCCTGCCAATTTTTGATGGCAGATTGCAGGAGCCACTTGGTACTATCAAACCAGCCCAACTTGGCACTGGTGCCACCATGGGTCTTGTCACCATACTGCCTATCGTAGCTTTTCCGGAGCCAGCCGGTCACTCCCAGCCATAGGCCCCCAAATACACAAAACGGCGCTTTTCCCTGGAAAACAAAACTCGCCTGCCAAATTTTTGATGGCAGATTGCAGGAGCCACTTGGTACTATCAAACCAGCCCAACTTGGCACTGGTGCCACCATGGGTCTGGTCACCATCCTGCCTATCGTAGCTTTTCAGGAGCCAGCCGGTCACTCCCAGCCATAGGCCCCCAGACACAAACCTCGGCCCGTTTCCCTGGCAAACAAAATTAAGCTGCCCAGCTTCTGGATGGCAGATTGCAGGAGCCACTTGGTACTATCAAACCAGCCCGACTTGGCACTGGTGCCTCCATGGGTCTGGTAACCATGCTGCCTAACGTAGATTCTAAGGCGCCAGGCGGCCACTCCCAGCCACAGGCCGCCAAACACAAACAACGGCGCTTTTCCCTGGAAAACAAAACTTGCCTGCCAACTTTTTGATGGCAGATTGCAGGAGCCACTTGGTACTATGAAACCAGCCCAACTTGGCGCTGCTGCCACCATGGGTCTGGTCAGCATCCTGCCTATCGTAGCTTTTCAGGAGCCAGCCGGTCACTCCCAGCCATAGGCCCCCAGACAAAAACCTCGGCCCGTTTCCCTGGCAAACAAAAGTAAGCTGCCCCGCTTCTGGATGGCAGATTGCGGGAGCCACTTGGTACTATCAAACCAGCCCGACTTGGCACTGGTGTCACCTCTGGTCTGGGAACCATGCTGCGTAACGTAGATTCTAAGGCGCCAGCCGGCCACTCCCATCCA
Source organism: Melospiza georgiana (assembly GCF_028018845.1). Classification (NCBI taxonomy): domain Eukaryota; kingdom Metazoa; phylum Chordata; class Aves; order Passeriformes; family Passerellidae; genus Melospiza; species Melospiza georgiana. The sequence continues at coordinate 31,458,076 of NC_080435.1, forward strand.
CAGGCCCCCAAACACAAACAACGGCGCTTTTCCCTGGAAAACAAAACTGGCCTGCCAACTTTTTGATGGCAGATTGCAGGAGCCACTTGGTACTATGAAACCAGCCCAACTTGGCACTGCTGCCACCATGGGTCTGGTCAGCATCCTGCCTATCGGAGCTTTTCAGGAGCCAGCCGGTCACTCCCAGCCATAGGCCGCCAGACACAAACCTCGGCCCGTTTCCCTGGCAAACAAAAGTAAGCTGCCCCGCTTCTGGATGGCAGATTGCAGGAGCCTCTTGGTACTATCAAACCAGCCCGACTTGGCACTGGTGCCTCCATGGGTCTGGTAACCATCCTGCCTATCGTAGCTTTTCAGGAGCCAGCCGGTCACTCCCAGCCATAGGCCCCCAGACAAAAACCTCGGCCCGTTTCCCTGGCAAACAAAAGTAAGCTGCCCCGCTTCTGGATGGCAGATTGCAGGAGCCACTTGGTACTATCAAACCAGCCCGACTTGGCACTGGTGCCACCTTGGGTCTGGGAACCATGCTGCGTAACGTAGATTCTAAGGCGCCAGGCGGCCACTCCCAGCCGCAGGCCCCCAAACACAAACAACGGCGCTTTTCCCTGGAAAACAAAACTCGCCTGCCAACTTTTTGATGGCAGATTGCAGGAGCCACTTGGTACTATCAAACCAGCCCAACTTGGCTCTGGTGCCACCATGGGTCTGGTCACCATCCTGCCTATAGTAGCTTTTCAGGAGCCAGCCGGTCACTCCTAGCCATAGGCCCCCAGACACAAATCTCGGCCAGTTTCCCTGGCAAACAAAACTAAGCTGCCCCGCTTCTGGATGGCAGATTGCAGGAGCTATTTATTACTATCAAACCAACACGACTTGGCACTGGTGCCACCTTGGCTCTGGGAACCATCCTGCCTATCGTGGATTTTCAGGGGCCAGCCGGCCACTCCCAGCCATATGCCCCCAAACACAAACCACGGCCCTTTTCTCTGGCAAACAAAACTCAACTGCCCCTCTTCTGGATGGCAAATTGCAGGACGCAATTGGTACTACAAAAACAGCCCAACTTGGCACTGGTGCCACCATGGGTCTGGTAACAATCCTGCCTATCGTAGCTTTTCAGGAGCCAGCCGGTCACTCCCAGCCATAGGCCCCCAGACACAAACCCCGGCCCGTTTCCCTGGCAAACAAAAGTAAGCTACCCCGCTTCTGGATGGCAAATTGCAGGAGCCACTTTGCAGAATCAAACTGGCCCGACTTGGCACTGGTGCCACCTCTGGTCTGGGAACCATCCTGCGTATCGTGGATTCAAATGAGCCAGCTGGCCACTCCCAGCCACAGGCACCCAAACACAAACAACGGCGCTTTTCCCTGGAAAACAAAACTCGCCTACCCACTTTTCGATGGCAGATTGCAGGAGCCACTTTGCAACATAAAACCAGCTCGACTCGGCACTGGTTCCACCTTGGATCTCCGAACCATCCTGCCTATCGTGGATTTTCAGGGGCCAGGCGGCCACTCTCAGCCATGTACCCCAAAACAAAAACCACGGCCCTTTCCTCTGGCAAACAAAACTCAACTGCCCCTCTTCTGGATGGCAAATTGCAGGAGCCACTTGCTACTACAAAACCAGCCCAACTTGGCACTGGTGCCACCTTGGCTCTGGGAACCATGCTGCGTATCGTGGATTCTAATGAGCCAGCCAGCCACTCCCAGCCACAGGCGCCCAAAAAAAAACAAAGACTTTTCTCTTGCAAACAAAAATCGGCTACCCCGCTTCTGGATGGCAGATTGCAGGAGACACTTTGCACCATCAAACCAGCCCGACTTGGCACTGGTGCCACCTTTGGTCAGGGAACTATGCTGCCTAGCGTGGATTTTCAGGAGCCAGCCGGCCACTCTCAGCCATATGTCCTCAAGCAGAAACCACGGCCCTTTTCTCTGGCAAACAAAACTCAACTGCCCCTCTTATGGAGGGCAAATTGCAGGACGCACTTGGTACTACAAAAACAGCCCAACTTGGCACTGATGCCACCTTGGGTCTGGGAACCATCCTGCGTATCGAGCATTTTAAGTAGCCAGCCGGCCCCTCCCAGCCAGATGCCCCCAAAAACGAACCACGGACTTGTTCTCTGGCAAACAAAAATCAGCTGCCCCGCGTTGGGATGGCAGATTGCAGGAGCCACTTTGCACCATCAAACCAGCCCGACTTGGCACTGGTGCCACCTTGGGTCTGGGAACCATTCTGCGTATCGTGGATTTTCAGGGGCCAGCCGGCCACTCTGAGCCATAGGCCCCCAAACAAAAACCACGGCCCTTTCCTCTGGCAAACAAAACTCAACTGCCCCTCTTCTGGATGGCAGATTGCAGGACGCACTTGGTACAATCAAACCAGCCCAACTTGGCACTGGTGCCACCTTGGGTCTGGGAACCATCCTGCGTATTGTGGATTGTCAGGAGCCAGCCGACCACTCTCGGCCACAGACCCCAATCAAAAACAACGGCCCGATTCACAGGCAAAAAAATCTCAGCTGCCCCACTTGTGGATGGGAGATTGCAGGAAGCGCTTGACACTGTCAAAGCAGCCTAACTTGGCACTGGTGCCACCTTGGGTCTGGGAACGATGCTGCGTATCATGGAATTTAAGGAGCCAGCCGGCCACTCCCAGCCACAGGACCCAAACACATACCACAGCCCTTTTCTTTGGCAAACAAAACTCAGCTGCCCTGCTTTTGGATGACAGATTGCAGGAGCCACTTGGTACTATCAAACCAGCCCAACTTGGCACTGGTGCCTCCATGGGTCTGGTCACCATCCTGCGTATCGTAGCTTTTCAGGAGCCAGCCGGTCAGTCCCAGCCATAGGCCCCAGACACAAAGCTCTGCCCGTTTCCCTGGCAAACAAAAGTAAGCTACCCCGCTTCTGGATGGCAGATTGCAGGAGACACTTTGCACCATCAAACCAGCCCGACTTGGCACTGGTGCCACCTCTCTTCTGGAAACCATGCTGCGTATCGTGGATTCTTAGGAGCCAGCCGGTCACTCCCAGCCATAGGCCCCCAGACAAAAACCTCGGCCCGTTTCCCTGGCAAACAAAAGTAAGCTGCCCCGCTTCTGGATGGCAGATTGCAGGAGCCACTTGGTACTATCAAACCAGCCCAACTTGGCACTGGTGCCACCATGGGTCTGGTCACCATCCTGCCTATGGTAGCTTTTCAGGAGCCAGCCGGTCACTCCCAGCCATAGGCCCCCAGAAAAAAACCTCGGCCCGTTTCCCTGGCAAACAAAACTCAACTGCCCCGCTTCTGGATGGCAGATTGCAGGAGCCACTTGGTACTATCAAACCAGCCCTACTTGGCACTGGTGCCACCTTGGGTCTGGGAAGCATGCTGCGTATCATGGATTTTCAGTAGCCAGCCCGCCACTGCAAGCTACAGGCCCCCAAACACAAACAACAGCCTTTTTCTCTGGCAAACAGAACTCAACTGCCCCTCTTCTGGATGGCAAATTGCAGGACGCACTTGGTACTACGAAAACAGTCCGACTTGGCACTGATGCCACCTTGGGTCAGGGAACCATCCTGCGTATCGAGCTTTTTAAGGAGCAAGCTGGCGACGCCCAGCCATATACCGCCAAAAACAAACCACGGAACTTTTCTCCAGCAAACAAAAATCCGCTGCCCGCGTCTGGATGGCAGATTGCAGAAGCCACTTTGCACCATGAAACCAGCCCAACTTGGCGCTGGTTCCACCTTGGGTCTGGGAACCATCCTGCGTATCGTGGATTCAAATGAGCCAGCCGGCCACTCCCAGGCACAGGTCCCCAAACAAAAACAACGGCGCTTTTCCGTGGAAAACAAAACTCGCCTGCCAACTTTTTGATGGCAGATTGCAGGAACCACTTGGTACTATCAAACCAGCCCGACTTGGCACTGGTGCCACCTTGGCTCTGGGAACCATGCTGCGTAACGTAGATTCTAAGGCGCCAGGCGGCCACTCCCAGCCACAGGCCCACAAACACAAACAACGGCGCTTTTCCCTGGAAAACTAAACTCGCCTGCCAACTTTTTGATGGCAGATTGCAGGAGCCACTTGGTACTATCAAACCAGCCCAACTTGGCTCTGGTGCCACCATGGGTCTGGTCACCATCCTGCCTATCGTAGCTTTTCAGGAGCCAGCTGGTCACTCCAGCCATAGGCCCCCAGACAAAAACCTCGGCCCGTTTCCCTGCCAAACAAAAGTAAGCTGCCCCGCTTCTGGATGGCAGATTGCAGGAGTTATTTAGTACTATCAAACCAGCCAGACGTGGCACTGGTGCCACCTTGGATCTGGGAACCATCTTGCCTATCGTGGATTTTCAGGAGCCAGCCGGCCTCTCTCAGCCATATGCCCCCAAACACAAACCACGGCCCTTTTCTCTGGCAAACAAAACTCAACTGCCCCTCTTCTGGATGGCAGATTACAGGAGCCACTTGGTACTATCAAACCAGCCCGACTTGGCACTGGTGCCAACTTGGGTCTGGGAACCATCCTGCCTATCGTGGATTCTAAGTAGCCAGCTGGCCAGTCCCAGCCACAGGCCCCCAAACACAAACAACGGTGCTTTTCCCTGGAAAACAAAACTGGCCTGGCAACTTTTTGATGGCAGATTGCAGGAGCCACTTGGTACTATCAAACCAGCCCAACTTGGCACTGGTGCCACCATGGGTCTGGTCACCATCCTGCCTATCGTAGCTTTTCAGGAGCCAGCCGGTCACTCCCAGCCATAGGCACCCAGCCACAAACCTCGGCCCGTTTCCCTGGCACACAAAAGTAAGCTACCCCGCTTCTGGATGGCAGATTGCAGGAGCAAATTGGCATCATCAAACCAGCCCGACTTGGCACTGGTGCCACCTCTGGTCTGAGAACCATCCTGCGTATCGTGGGTTGTAAGGAGCCTGCCCGCCACTCCCAGTCACAGGCCCCCACTCACAAACAACGGCGCTTTTCCCTGGAAAACAAAACTCGCCTGCTAGCTTTTTGATGGCAGAGTGCAGGAGCCACTTGGTACAATCAAACCAGCGCAACTTGGCACTGGTGCCACTATGGGTCTGGTCACCATCCTGCCTATCGTAGCTTTTCAGGAGCCAGTCGGTCACTCCCAGCCATAGGCCCCCAGACACAAACAACGGCCCGTTTCCCTGGCAAACAAAATTAAGCTGCCCCGCTTCTGGATGGCAGATTGCAGGAGCCACTTGGTACTATCAAACCAGCCCAACTTGGCACTGGTGCCACCATGGGTCTGGTCACCATCCTGCCTATTGTAGATTTTCAGGGGCCAGCCAGCCAGCCCCAGGCACTGGCCCCCAGACAAGAGTTTGGTTCCGTTTCCCAGGCAAACAAAAGTAAGCTGCCCCGCTTCTGGATGGCAGATTGCAGGAGCCACTTTGCACCATCAAACCAGCCCAACTTGACACTGGTGCCACCTCTGGCCTGGGAACCATCCTGCGTATTGTGGACTCTAAGCAGCCACCCGGCCACTCCGAGCCTCAGGCCCCCAAACACAAACAACGGCGCGTTTCCCCGGAAAACAAAACTCGCCTGCCAACATTTTGATGGCAGATTGCAGGAGCCACTTGGTACTATCAAACCAGCCCAACTTGGCACTGGTGCCACCATGGGTCTGGTCACCATCCTGCCTAGCATAGCTTTTCAGGAGCCAGGAGGCCACTCCCAGCCATAGACCCCCAGACAGAAACCTCGGCCCATTTCCATGGAAAACAAAAGTAAGCTGCCCCGCTTCTGGATGGCAGATTGCAGGAGCCACTTGGTACTATCAAATTAGCCCAACTTGGCTCTGGTGCCACCATGGGTCTGGTAAACATCCTGCCTATCGTAGCTTTTCAGGAGCCAGCCAGTCACTCCCTGCCATAGGGCCCCAGACAAATACCTCGGCCCATTTCCCTGGCAAACAAAAGTAAGCTGCCCCGCTTCTGGATGGCAGATTGCAGGAGCCACTTGGTACTATCAAACCAGCCCGACTTGGCACTGGTGCCACCTTGGGTCAGGGAACCATCCTGCGTATCGAGCTTTTTAAGGAGCCAGCCGGTCACGCCCATCCATATACCGCAAAAAACAAACCACGGAACTTTTCTCCAGCAAACAAAAATCCGCTGCCGCGCGTCTGGATGGCAGATTGCAGGAGCCACTTTGCACCATCAAACCAGCCCAACTTGGCACTGGCGCCACCTTGGATCTGGGAACCATCCTGCCTATCGTGGATTTTCAGGGGCCAGCCGGCAAATCTCAGCCATAGGCCCCCAAACACAAACCACGGCACTTTACTCTGGTAAACAAAACTCAACTGCCCCTCTTCTGGATGGCAAATTGCAGGACACACTTGGTACTACAAAACCAGCCCGACTTGGCACTGGTGCCACCTTGGGTCTGGTCACCATTCTGCAAATCGTGCATTTTAAGGAGCCAGCTGGCCACTCCCAGCCATAGGCCCCCAGACACAAAGCTCTGCCCGTTTCCCTGGCAAACAAATGTAAGCTACCCCGCTTCTGGATGGCAGATTGCAGGAGCCACTTTGCACCATCAAACCAGCCCGACTTGGCACTGGTGCCACCTTGGGTCTGGGAACCATCCTGCGTATCGTGGATTCTAAGGAGCCAGCTGGCCACTCTCAGCCACAGGCCCCCAAACACAAACAACGGTGCTTTTCCCTGGAAAACAAAACACGCCTGCCAATTTTTGATGGCAGATTGCAGGAGCCACTTGGTACTATCAAACGAGCCCAACTTGGCACTGGTGCCACCATGGGTCTTGTCACCATACTGCCTATCGTAGCTTTTCAGGAGCCAGCCGGTCACTCCCAGCCATAGGCCCCCAAATACAAAAAACGGCGCTTTTCCCTGGAAAACAAAACTCGCCTGCCAAATTTTTGATGGCAGATTGCAGGAGCCACTTGGTACTATCAAACCAGCCCAACTTGGCACTGGTGCCACCATGGGTCTGGTCACCATCCTGCCTATCGTAGCTTTTCAGGAGCCAGCCGGTCATTCCCAGCCATAGGCCCCCAGACACAAACCTCGGCCCGTTTCCCTGGCAAACAAAAGTAAGCTGCCCCGCTTCTGGATGGGAGATTGCAGGAGCCACTTGGTACTATCAAACCAGCCCGACTTGGCACTGGTGCCTCCATGGGTCTGGTAACCATGCTGCCTAACGTAGATTCTAAGGCGCCAGGCGGCCACTCCCAGCCACAGGCCGCCAAACACAAACAACGGCGCTTTTCCCTGGAAAACAAAACTTGCCTGCCAACTTTTTGATGGCAGATTGCAGGAGCCACTTGGTACTATGAAACCAGCCCAACTTGGCGCTGCTGCCACCATGGGTCTGGTCAGCATCCTGCCTATCGTAGCTTTTCAGGAGCCAGCCGGTCACTCCCAGCCATAGGCCGCCAGACACAAACCTCGGCCCGTTTCCCTGGCAAACAAAAGTAAGCTGCCCCGCTTCTGGATGGCAGATTGCAGGAACGACTTGGTACTATCAAACCAGCCCGACTTGGCACTGGTGCCACCTTGGCTCTGGGAACCATGCTGCGTAACGTAGATTCTAAGGCGCCAGGCGGCCACTCCCAACCACAGGCCCCCAAACACAAACAACGGCGCTTTTCCCTGGAAAACAAAACTCGCCTGCCAACTTTTTGATGGCAGATTGCAGGAGCCACTTGGTACTATCAAACCAGCCCAAATTGGCACTGGTGCCACCATGGGTCTGGTCACCATCCTGCCTATCGTAGCTTTTCAGGAGCCAGCCGGTCACTCCCAGCCATAGGCCCCCAGACAAAAACCTCGGCCCGTTTCCCTGGCAAACAAAAGTAAGCTGCCCCGCTTCTGGATGGCAGATTGCGGGAGCCACTTGGTACTATCAAACCAGCCCGACTTGGCACTGGTGCCACCTCTGGTCTGGGAACCATGCTGCGTAACGTAGATTCTAAGGCGCCAGCCGGCCACTCCCATCCACAGGCCCCCAAACACAAACAACGGCGCTTTTCCCTGGAAAACAAAACTCGCCTGCCAACTTTTTGATGGCAGATTGCAGGAGCCACTTGCTACTATCAAACCAGCCCAACTTGGCACTGGTGCCACCATGGGTCTGGTCACCATCCTGCCTATCGTAGCTTTTCAGGAGCCAGCCGGTCATTCCCAGCCATAGACCCCCACACACAAACCTCGGCCCGTTTCCCTGGCAAACAAAAGTAAGCTGCCCCGCTTCTGGATGGCAGATTGCAGGAGCCACTTTGCGCTATCAAACCAGCCCGACTTGGCACTGGTGCCACCTTGGCTCTGGGAACCATGCTGCGTAACGTAGATTCTGAGACGACAGGCGGCCACTCCCAGCCACAGGCCCCTAAACACAAACAACGGCGCTTTTCCCTGGAAAACAAAACTCGCCTGCCAACTTTTTGATGGCAGATTGCAGGAGCCACTTGGTACTATCAAATCAGCCCAACTTGGCACTGGTGCCACCATGGGTCTGGCCACCATCCTGCCTATCGTAGCTTTTCAGGAGCCAGCCGGTCATTCCCAGCCTCAGGCCCCAAGAGAAAAACCTCGGCCCGTTTCCCTGGCAAACAAAAGTAAGCTGCCCCGCTTCTGGATGGCAGATTGCAGGAGCCACTTTGCACCATCAAACTGGCCCGACTTGTCACTGGTGCCACCTCAGGTCTGGGAACCATCCTGCGTATCGTGGATTCTAAGGATCCAGCCGGCCACTCCCAGCCACAGGCCACCAAACACAAACAACGGTGCTTTTCCCTGGAAAACAAACCTCGCCTGCCAACTTTTTGATGGCAGATTACAGGAGCCACTTGGTACTATCAAACCAGCCCAAAATGGCACTGGTGCCACCATGGGTCTGGTCACCATCCTGCCTATCGTAGCTTTTCTGGAGCCAGCCGGTCACTCCCAGCCATAGGCCCTCAGACACAAAGCTCGGCCGTTACCCTGGCAAACAAAAGTAAGCTGCCCCGCTTCTGGATGGCAGATTTCCGGAACCACTTGGTACTATCAAACCAGCCCGACTTGGCGCTGGTGCCACCTTGGGTCTGGGAACCATCCTGCGTATCGTGGATTCTAAGGAGGCAGCCGGCCACTCCCAGCCACAGGCCCCCAAACACAAACAACGGCGCTTTTCCCTGGAAAACAAAACTCGCCTGCCAACTTTTTGATGGCAGATTGCAGGAGCCACTTGGTACTATCAAACCAGCCCAACTTGGCACTGCTGCCACCATGGGTCTGGTCACCATCCTGCCTATCGTAGCTTTTCTGGACCTAGCCGGTCACTCCCAGCCATAGGCCCCCAGACACAAACCTCGGCCCGTCTCCCTGGCAAACAAACGTAAGCTGCCCCGCTTCTGGATGGCAGATTGCAGGAACCACTTGGTACTATCAAACCAGCCCAACTTGGCACTGGTGCCACCTCTGGTCTGGGAACCATCCTGCGTATCCTGGGTTCAAAGGAGCCAGCCGGCCACTCCGAGCCACAGGCTTCCAAACACAAACAAAGGCGGTTTTCCAGGAAAACAAAACTCGTCTGCCAAATTTTTGATGGCAGATTGCAGGAGCCACTTGGTACTATCAAACCAGCCCAACTTCGCACTGGTGCCAACTCTGGTCTGGGAACCCTCCTGCCTAACGTAGCTTTTCAGGAGCCAGCCGGTCACTCCCAGCCATAGGCCCCGAGACACAAAGCTCGGCCCGATTCCCTGGCAAACAAAAGTAAGCTGCCCCGCTTCTGGATGGCAGATTGCTGGAGCTATTAACACTATCAAACCAGCCCGACTTGGCACTGGTGCCACCTTGGCTCTGGGAACCATCCTGCCTATCGTGGATTTTCAGGGGCCAGCCGGCCACTCTCAGCCATATGCCCCCAAACACAAACCTCGGCCCGTTTCCCTGGCAAACAAAAGTAAGCTACCCCGCTTCTGGATGGCAGATTGCAGGAGCCACTTGGTACTATCAAACCAGCCCGACTTGGCACTGGTGCCTCCTCTGGTCTGGGAACCATCCTGCGTATCATGGATTCTAAGGAGCCAGCCGGCCACTCCCAGCCACAGGCCACCAAACACAAACAACGGCGCTTTTCCCCGGAAAACAAAACTCGCCTGCCAACTTTTTGATGGCAGATTGCAGGAGCCACTTGGTACTATCAAACCAGCCAACTTGGCACTGCAGCCACCATGGGTCTGGTCACAATCCTGCCTATCGTAGCTTTCCAGGAGCCAGCCGGTCACTCCCAGCCATAGGCGCCCAGACACAAATCTCGGCCAATTTCCATGGTAAACAAAATTAAGCTGCCCCGCTTCTGGATGGCAGATTGCAGGAACCACTTGGTAATATCAAACCAGCCCGACTTGGCACTGGTGCCACCTTGGCTCTGGGAACCATCCTGCGTATCGTGGATTCTAAGGAGCCAGCCGGCCACTCCCAGCCACAGGAACCCAAACACAAACAACGGCGCTTTTCTCTGGAAGCAAAACTCAGTTGCCCTGCTTTTGGATGGCAGATTGCAGGAGCCACTTGGTACTATCAAACCAGCCCAACTTGGCACTGGTGCCTCCATGGGTCTGGTCACCATCCTGCCTATCGTAGCTTTTCAGGAGCCAGCCGGTCACCCCCAGCCATAGGCCCCCAGACACAAACCTCGGCCCGTTTCCCTGGCAAACAAAAGTAAGCTGCCCCGCTTCTGGATGGCAGATTGCAGGAGCTTTTTATTACTATCAAACCAGCCCGACTTGGCACTGGTGCCACCTCTGGTCTGGGAACCATCCTGCCTATCGTGGATTTTCAGGGGCCAGCCGGCCACTCTCAGCCATATGCCCCCAAACACAAACCACGGCCCTTTCCTCTGGCAAACAAAACTCAACTGCCCCTCTTCTGGATGGCAAATTGCAGGACGCACTTGGTACTACGAAAACAGCCCGACTTGGCACTGATGCCACCTTGGGTCAGGGAACCATCCTGCGTATCGATCTTTCTAAGGAGCCAGCCGGCCACGCCCAGCCATATACAGCCAAAAACGAACCACGGACTTGTTCTCTGGCAAACAAAAATGAGCTGCCCCGCGTCGGGATGGCAGATTGCAGGAGCCACTTTGCACCATCAAACCAGCCCGACTTGGCACTGGTGCCACCTTGGATCTGGGAACCATCCTGCCTATCGTGGATTTTAAGGGGCCAGCCGGCCACTCTCAGCCATAGGCCCCCAAACACAAACCACGGCACTTTACTCTGGTAAACAAAACTCAACTGCCCCTCTTCGGGATGGCAAATTGCAGGACGCACTTGGTACTAAAAAACCAGCCCGACTTGGCACTGCTGCCGCCTTGCGTCTGGGAACCATGCTGCGTAACGTAGATTCTAATGCGCCAGGCGGCCACTCCCAGCCACAGGCCCCCAAACACAAACAACGGCACTTTTCCCTGGAAAACAAAACTCGCCTGCCAACTTTTTGATGGCAGATTGCAGGAGCCACTTGGTACTATCAAACCAGCCCAACTTGGCACTGGTGCCACCATGGGTCTGGACACCATCCTGCCTATCGTAGCTTTTCAGGAGCCAGCCGGTCACTCCCAGCCATAGGCCCCCAGACACAAACCTCGGCCAATTTCCCTGGCAAACAAAAGTAAGCTACCCCGCTTCCGGATGGCAGATTGCAGGAGCCACTTTGCATCATCAAACCAGCCCGACTTGGCACTGGTGCCACCTCTGGTCTGGGAACCATCCTGCTTTTCGTGGATTCTAAGGAGACAGCGGGCCACTCCCAGCCACAGGCCCCCAAACACAAACAACGGCAGTTTTCCCTGGGAAAAAAAACTGGCCTGCCAACTTTTTGATGGCAGATTGCAGGAGCCACTTGGTACTATCAAACCAGCCCAACTTGGCACTGGTGCCACCATGGGTCTGGTCACCATCCTGCCTATCGTATCTTTTCAGGAGCCAGCCGGTCACTCCCAGCCATAGGCCCCCAGACACAAACCTCGGCCCGTTTCCCTGGCAAACAAAAGTAAGCTGCCCCACTTCTGGATGGCAGATTGCAGGAGCTATTTAGTACTATCAAACCAGCCCGACTTGGCACTGGTGCCACCTTGGCTCTGGGAACCATCCTGCCTATTGTGGATTTTCAGGGGCCAGCCGGCCACTCTCAGTCATATGCCCCCAAACACAAACCACCGCCCTTTTCTCTGGCAAACAAAACTCAACTGCCCCTCTTCTGGATGGCAAATTGCAGGACGCACTTGGTACTACGAAAACAGCCCGACTTGGCACTGATGCCACCTTGGGTCAGGGAACCATCCTGCGTATCGAGCTTTTTTAAGGAGCCAACCGGCCACGCCCAGCCATTTACCGCCAAAAACAAACCACGGAACTTTTCTCCAGCAAACAAAAATCAACTGCAGCGCGTCTTGATGGCAGATTGCAGGAGCCACTTTGCACCATCAAACCAGCCCGACTTGGCACTGGTGCCACCTTGGGTCTGGGAACCATCCTGCGTATCGTGGATTCTAAGGAGCCAGCCGGCCACGCCCAGCCATATACCGCCAAAAACAAACCACGGAACTTTTCTCCAGCAAACAAAAATCCGCTGCCCCGCGTCTGGATGGCAGATTGCAGTAGGCACTTTGCACCATCAAACCAGTCCGACTTGGCACTGGTGCCACCTCTGGTCTGGGAACCATTCTGCCTATCGTGGATTTTCAGGGGCCAGCTGGCCACTCTGAGCCATAGGCCCCCAAACAAAAACCACGGCCCTTTTCTCTGGCAAACAAAACTCAGCTGCCCCGCTTCTGGATGGCAGATTGCAGGACGCACTTGGTACAATCAAACCAGCCCAACTTGGCACTGGTGCCACCTTGGGTCTGGGAACCATCCTGCGTATTGTGGATTGTCAGGAGCCAGCCGACCACTCTCGGCCACAGACCCCAATCAAAAACAACGGCCCGATTCCCAGGCAAAAAAATCTCAGCTGCCCCACTTGTGGATGGGAGATTGCAGGAGGCGTTTGACACTGTCAAACCAGCCCAACATGGCACTGGTGCCACCTTGGGTCTGGGAACGATGCTGCGTATCATGGAATTTAAGGAGCCAGCCGGCCACTGCCATCCACAGGACCCAAACACATACCACAGCCCTTTTCTCTGGCAAACATAACTCAGTTGCACTGCTTCTGGATGGCCGATTGCAGGAGCCACTTGGTACTATCAAACCAGCCCGACTTGGATCTGGCGCCACCTTGGTCTGGGAACCATGCTGCGTAACGTAGATTCTCAAGCGCCAGGCGGCCATTCCCAGCCACAGGCCCCCAAACACAAACAACGGCGCTTTTCCCTGGAAAACAAAACTCGCCTGCCAACTTTTTGATGGCAGATTGCAGGAGCCACTTGGTACTATCAAACCAGCCCAACTTGGCACTGGTGCCACCATGGGTCTGGTCACCATCCTGCCTATCGTACCTTTTCAGGAGCCAGCCGGTCACTCCCAGCCATAGACCCCCAGACACAAGCCTGGGCCCGTTTCCCTGGCAAACAAAAGTAAGCTGCCCCGCTTCTGGATGGCAGATTGCAGGAGCCACTTGGTACTATCAAACCAGCCCGACTTGGCAGTGGTGCCACCTTGGGTCTAAGAACCATGCTGCGTAACGTAGATTCTAAGGCGCCAGCCGGCCACTCCCAGACACAGGCCCCCAAACACAAACAACGGCGCTTTTCCCTGGAAAACAAAACTCGCCTGCCAACTTTTTGATGGCAGATTGCAGGAGCCACTTGGTACTATCAAACCAGCCCAACTTGGCACTGGTGCCACCATGGGTCTGGTCACCATCCTGCCTATCGTATCTTTTCAGGAGCCAGCCGGTCACTCCCAGCCATAGGCCCCCAGACACAAAGCTCTGCCCGTTTCCCTGGCAAACAAACGTAACCTGCCCCACTTCTGGATGGCAGATTGCAGGACGCACTTGGTACTACGAAAACAGCCTGACTTGGCGCTGATGCCACATTGGGTCAGGGAACCATCCTGCGTATCGAGCTTTTTAAGGAGACAGCCGGCCACTCCCAGCCATATACCGCCAAAAAGAAACCACGGAACTTTTCTCCAGCAAACAAAAATGAGCTGCCCCGTGTCTGGATGGCAGATTGCAGGAGCCACTTTGCACCATCAAACCAGCCCGACTTGGCACTGGTGCCACCTTGGGTCTGGGAACCATCCTGCGTATCGTGCATTTTAAGGAGCCAGCCGGCCACTCCCAGCCATAGGCCCCCAAACACAAACAACGGCGCTTTTCCCTGGAAAACAAAACTCGCCGGCCAACTTTTTGATGGCTGATTGCAGGAGCCACTTCGCAACATAAAACCAGCCCGTCTTGGCACTGGTGCCACCTTGGATCTCGGAATCATCCTGCCTATCGTCGATTTTCTGGGGCCAGCCGGCCACTCTCAGCCATGTACCCCCAAACAAAACCCACGGCCCTTTACTCTGGCAAACAAAACTCAACTGCCCCTCTTCTGGATGGCAAATTGCAGGAGCCACTTGCTACTACAAAACCAGCCCGATTTGGCACTGGTGCCACCTATGGTCTGGGAACCATGCTGCGTATCGTGGATTCTAAGGAGCCAGCCGGCCACTCCCAGACACAGGCCCCGAAAAATAACCAAAGACCTTTTCTCTTGCAAACAAAAATCGGCTACCCCGCTTCTGGATGGCAGATTGCAGGAGCCACTTTGCACCATCAAACCAGCCCGACTTGGCACTGGTGCCCCCTTGGGTCTGGTAACCATGCTGCCTAGCGTGGATTTTCAGGAGCCAGCCGGTCACTCCCAGCCATAGGCCCTCAGACACAAACCTCGGCCCGTTTCCCTGGGAAACAAAATTAAGCTGCCCCGCTTCTGGATGGCAGATTGCAGGAGCTATTTAGTACTCTCAAACCAGCCCGACTTGGCACTGGTGCCACCTTGGCTCTGGGAACCATCCTGCCTATTGTGGATTTTCAGGGGTCAGCCGGCCACTCTCAGCCATATGCCCTCAAACACAAACCAGGGCCCTTTCCTCTGGCAAACAAAACTCAATTACCGCTCTTCTGGACGGCAAATTGCAGGACGCACTTGGTACTACAAAAACAGCCCAACTTGGCACTGGTGCCACCTTGGGTCTGGGAACCATCCTGCGTATCGAGCTTTTTAAGGAGCCAGCCGGCCACTCCCAGCCATATGCCCCCAAAAACGAACCACGGACTTGTTCTCTGGCAAACAAAAATGAGCTGCCCCGCGTCGGGATGGCAGATTGCAGGAGCCACTTTGCACCATCAAACCACTCCGACTTGGCACTGGTGCCACCTTGGGTCTGGGAACCATTCTGCCTATCGTGGCTTTTCAGGGGCCAGCCGGCCACTCTGAGCCATAGGCCCCCAAAAAAAAACCACGGCCCTTTTCTCTGGCAAACAAAACTCAGCTGCCCCGCTTCTGGATGGCAGATTGCAGGACGCACTTGGTACAGTCAAACCAGCCCAACTTGGCACTGGTGCCACCTTGGGTCTGGTCACCATACTGCCTATCGTAGCTTTTCAGGAGCCAGCCGGTCACTCCCAGCCATAGGCCCCCAGACACAAACCTCGGCCCGTTCCCCTGGCAAGCAAAATTAAGATACCCCGCTTCTGGATGGCAAATTGCAGGAGCCACTTCGTACTATCAAACCAGCCCAACTTGGCACTTGTGCCACCTCTGGTCTGGGCACCATCCTGCC
The DNA here is from genome assembly GCF_028018845.1 of Melospiza georgiana. NCBI lineage: Eukaryota > Metazoa > Chordata > Aves > Passeriformes > Passerellidae > Melospiza > Melospiza georgiana. Next base: position 31,473,850 of record NC_080435.1, read on the forward strand.
TATCGTAGCTCTTCAGGAGCCAGCCGGACATTCCCAGCCACATGCCCCCAAACACAAACAACGGCGCTTTTCCCTGGAAAATAAAACTGACCTGCCAACATTTGATGGCAGATTGTAGGAGACACTTTGCAATATAAAACCAGCCCGACTTGGCACTGCTGCCACGTTGGATCTGGGAACCATCCTGCCTATCGTGGATTTTCAGGAGCCAGCCGGTCACTCCCAGCCATAGCCCCCCAGACAAAAACCTCGGCCCGTTTCCCTGGCAAACAAAAGTAAGCTACCCCGCTTCTGGATGGCAGATTGCAGGACGCACTTGGTACTATCAAACCAGCCCAACTTGGCACTGGTGCCACCTTGGGTCTGGGAACCATCCTGCGTATCGTGGATTCTAATTAGCCAGCCGGTCACTCCCAGCCACAGGCCCCCAAACAAAAACAACGGTGCTTTTCCCTGGAAAACAAAACTCGCCTGCCAGTTTTTTGATGGCAGATTGCAGGAGCCACTTGGTACTATCAAACCAGCCCAACTTGGCACTGCTGCAACCATGGGTCTGGTCACCATCCTGCCTATCGTAGCTTTTCAGGAGCCAGCCGGTCACTCATAGCCATAGGCCGCCAGACAGAAACCTCGGCCCGTTTCCCTGGCAAACAAAAGTAAGCTGCCCCGCTTCTGGATGGCAGATTGCAGGAGCCACTTGGTACTATCAAACCAGCCCGACTTGGCACTGGTGCCACCTTGGGTCTGGGAACCATGCTGCGTAACGTAGATTCTAAGGCGCCAGCCGCCCGCTCCCAGCCACATGCCCCCAAAGACAAACAACGGCGCTTTTCCCTGGAAAACAAAACTCGCCTGCCAACTTTTTGATGGCAGATTGCAGGAGCCACTTGGTACTATCAAACCAGCCCAACTTGGCACTGGTGCCACCATGGGTCTGGTCACCATCCTGCCTATCGTAGCTTTTCAGGAGCCAGCCGGTCACTCCCAGCCATAGGCCCCCAGACACAAACCTCGGCCCGTTTCCCTGGCAAACAAAAGTAAGCTGCCCCACTTCTGGATGGCAGATTGCAGGAGACACTTGGGACTATCAAACCAGCCCGACTTGGCACTGGTGCCACCTTGGCTCTGGGAACCATCCTGCCTATCGTGGATTTTCAGGGGCCAGCCGGCCACTCTCAGTCATATGCCCCCAAACACAAACCACGGCCCTTTTCTCTGGCAAACAAAACTCAACTGCCCCTCTTCTGGATGGCAAATTGCAGGACGCACTTAGTCTACAAAACCGCCCGACTTGGCACTGATGCCACCTTGGGTCAGGGAACCATCTTGCGTATCGGGCTTTTTAAGGAGCCAGCCGGCCACGCCCAGCCATATACCCCCAAAAACAACCACGGAACTTTTCTCCAGCAAAGAAAAATCTGCTCCCCCGCGTCTGGATGGCAGATTGCAGGAGCCACTTCGCACCATCAACCCAGCCCAACTTGGCACTGGTGCCACCTTGGATCTGGGAACCATTCTGCCTATCGTGGATTTTCAGGGGCCAGCTGGCCACTCTCAGCCATAGGCCACCAAACACAAACCACGGCCCTTTACTCTGGTAAACAAAACTCCACTGCCCCTCTTCTGGATGGCAAATTGAAGGACGCACTTGGTACTACAAAACCAGCCCGACTTGGCACTGGTGCCACCTTGGGTCTGGTCACCATACTGCCTATCGTAGCTTTTCAGGAGCCAGCCGGTCACTCCCAGCCATAGGCCCCCAGACACAAAACTCGGCCCGTTCCCCTGGCAAGCAAAATTAAGATTCTGGATGGCAAATTGCAGGAGCCACATGGTACTATCAAACCAGCCCAACTTGGCACTTGTGCCACCTCTGGTCTGGGCACCATCCTGCCTATCGTAGCTTTTCAGGAGCCAGCAGGTCATTCCCAGCCACAGGCCCCCAAACACAAACAACGGCGCTTTTCCCTGGAAAACAAAACTGACCTGCCAACATTTGATGGCAGATTGCAGGAGACACTTTGCAACATAAAACCAGCCCAACTTGGCACTGGTGCCACCATGGGTCTGGTCACCATCCTGCCTATCGTAGCTTTTCAGGAGCCAGCCGGTCACTCACAGCCATAGGACCCGAGACACAAACCTCGGCCCGTTTCCCTGGCAAACAAAAGTAAGCTACCCCGCTTCTGGATGGCAGATTGCAGGAGCCACATTGCACCATCAAACCAGCCCGACTTGGCACTGGTGCCACCTCTGGTCTGGGAACCATCCTGCGTATCGTGGATTCTAAGGAGCCAGCTGGCCACTCCCAGCCACAGGCCCCCAAACACAAACAACGGCGCTTTTCCCTGGAAAACAAAACTGGCCTGCAAACTTTTTGATGGCAGATTGCAGGAGCCACTTGGTACTATCAAACCAGCCCAACTTGGCACTGGTGCCACCATGGGTCTGGTCACCATCCTGCCTATCGTAGCTTTTCAGGAGCCAGCCGGTCACTCCCAGCCATAGGCCGCCAGACACAAAGCTCTGCCCGTTTCCCTGGCAAACAAAAGTAAGCTGCCTCGCTTCTGGATGGCAGATTGCAGGAACCACTTGGTACTATCAAACCAGACCAACTTGGCACTGGTGCCACCTCTGGTCTGGGAACCATCCTGCGTATCGTGTGTTTTAATGATCCGGCCGGCCACTCCCAGCCACAGGCCCCCAAACACAAACAAAGGCTCTTTTCCCTGGAAAACAAAACTCGCCTGCCAACTTTTTGATGGCAGATTGCAGGAGCCACTTGGTACTATCAAACCAGCCCAACTTGGCACTGGTGCCACCATGGGTCTGGTCACCATCCTGCCTATCGTAGCTTTTCAGGAGCCAGCCGGTCACTCCCAGCCATAGGCCCCGAGACACAAACCTCGGCCCGTTTCCCTGGCAAACAAAAGTAAACTACCCCGCTTCTGGATGGCAGATTGCAGGAGCCACTTTGCACCATCAAACCAGCCCGACTTGGCACTGGTGCCACCTCTGGTCTGGGAACCATCCTGCGTATCGTGGATTCTAAGGAGCCAGCTGGCCACTCCCAGCCACAGGCCCCCAAACACAAACAACGGCGCTTTTCCCTGGAAAACAAAACTGGCCTGCCAACTTTTTGATGGCAGATTGCAGGAGCCACTTGGTACTATCAAACCAGCCCAACTTGGCACTGGTGCCACCATGGGTCTGGTCACCATCCTGCCTATCGTAGCTTTTCAGGAGCCAGCCGGCCACTCCCAGCCATAGGCCGCCAGACACAAAGCTCTGCCCGTTTCCCTGGCAAACAAAAGTAAGCTACCCCGCTTCTGGATGGCAGATTGCAGGAACCACTTGGTACTATCAAACCAGACCAACTTGGCACTGGTGCCACCTCTGGTCTGGGAACCATGCTGCGTATCGTGTGTTCTAATGATCCGGCCGGCCACTCCCAGCCACAGGCCCCCAAACACAAACAAAGGCGCTTTTCCCTGGAAAACAAAACTCGCCTGCCACCATTTTGATGGCAGATTGCAGGAGCCACTTGGTACTATCAAACCAGCCCAACTTGGCACTGGTGCCACCATGGGTCTGGTCACCATCCTGCCTATCGTATCTTTTCAGGAGCCAGCCGGTCACTTCCAGCCATAGGCCCCCAGACACAAACCTCGGCCCCTTTCCCTGGCAAACAAAAGTAAGCTACCCCGCTTCTGGATGGCAGATTGCAGGAGCCACTTGGTACTATCAAACCAGCCCAACTTGCCACTGGTGCCACCATGGGTCATGTCATCATCCTGCCTATCGTAGCTTTTCAGGAGCCAGCCTGTCACTCCCAGCCATAGGCCCCCAGACAAAAACCTCGGCCCGTTTCCCTGGCAAACAAAAGTAAGCTGCCTCGCTTCTGGATGGCAGATTGCAGGAACCACTTGGTACTATCAAACCAGACCAACTTGGCACTGGTGCCACCTCTGGTCTGGGAACCATCCTGCGTATCGTGTGTTTTAATGATCCGGCCGGCCACTCCCAGCCACAGGCCCCCAAACACAAACAAAGGCTCCTTTCCCTGGAAAACAAAACTCGCCTGCCAACTTTTTGATGGCAGATTGCAGGAGCCACTTGGTACTATCAAACCAGCCCAACTTGGCACTGGTGCCACCATGGGTCTGGTCACCATCCTGCCTATCGTAGCTTTTCAGGAGCCAGCCGGTCACTCCCAGCCATAGGCCCCGAGACACAAACCTCGGCCCGTTTCCCTGGCAAACAAAAGTAAACTACCCCGCTTCTGGATGGCAGATTGCAGGAGCCACTTTGCACCATCAAACCAGCCCGACTTGGCACTGGTGCCACCTCTGGTCTGGGAACCATCCTGCGTATCGTGGATTCTAAGGAGCCAGCTGGCCACTCCCAGCCACAGGCCCCCAAACACAAACAACGGCGCTTTTCCCTGGAAAACAAAACTCGCCTGCCAACTTTTTGATGGCAGATTGCAGGAGCCACTTGGTACTATCAAACCAGCCCAACTTGGCACTGGTGCCACCATGGGTCTGGTCACCATCCTGCCTATCGTAGCTTTTCAGGAGCCAGCCGGCCACTCCCAGCCATAGGCCGCCAGACACAAAGCTCTGCCCGTTTCCCTGGCAAACAAAAGTAAGCTACCCCGCTTCTGGATGGCAGATTGCAGGAACCACTTGGTACTATCAAACCAGACCAACTTGGCACTGGTGCCACCTCTGGTCTGGGAACCATGCTGCGTATCGTGTGTTCTAATGATCCGGCCGGCCACTCCCAGCCACAGGCCCCCAAACACAAACAAAGGCGCTTTTCCCTGGAAAACAAAACTCGCCTGCCACCATTTTGATGGCAGATTGCAGGAGCCACTTGGTACTATCAAACCAGCCCAACTTGGCACTGGTGCCACCATGGGTCTGGTCACCATCCTGCCTATCGTATCTTTTCAGGAGCCAGCCGGTCACTTCCAGCCATAGGCCCCGAGACACAAACCTCGGCCCCTTTCCCTGGCAAACAAAAGTAAGCTACCCCGCTTCTGGATGGCAGATTGCAGGAGCCACTTGGTACTATCAAACCAGCCCAACTTGCCACTGGTGCCACCATGGGTCATGTCATCATCCTGCCTATCGTAGCTTTTCAGGAGCCAGCCTGTCACTCCCAGCCATAGGCCCCCAGACACAAACCTCGGCCCGTTCCCCTGGCAAGCAAAATTAAGATACCCCGTTTCTGGATGGCAAATGGCAGGAGCCACATGGTACTATCAAACCAGCCCAACTTGGAACTTGTGCCACCTCTGGTCTGGGCACCATCTTGCCTATCGTAGCTTTTCAGGAGCCAGCCGGTCATTCCCAGCCACAGGCCCCCAAACACAAACAACGGCGCTTTTCCCTGGAAAACAAAACTGACCTGCCAACATTTGATGGCAGATTGCAGGAGACACTTTGCAACTTAAAACCAGCCCGACTTGGCACTGCTGCCACGTTGGATCTGGGAACCATCCTGCCTATCGTGGATTTTCAGGAGCCAGCCGGCCACTCCCAGCCACATGCCCCAAACACAAACAACAGCGCTTTTCCCTTGAAAACAAAACTCGCCTGCCAACTTTTTGATGGCAGATTGCAGGAGCCACTTGGTACTATCAAACCAGCCCGACTTGGCACTGGTGCCACCATGGGTCTGGTAACCATCCTGCCTATCGTAGCTTTTCAGGAGCCAGCCAGTCACTCCCAGCCATAGGCCCCCAGTCACAAACCTCGGCCTGTTTCCCTGGCAAACAAAATTAAGATACCCCGCTTCTGGATGGCAGATTGCAGGAGCCACTTTGCACCATGAAAATAACCCAACTTGGCACTGGTGCCACCTCTGGCCTGGGAACCATCCTGCGTATCGTGGATTCTATGCATCCCACCGGCCACTCCTAGCCACAGGCCCCCAAACACAAACAAGGGCGCTTTTCCCTGGAAAACAAAACTCGCCTGCCAACTTTTTGATGGCAGATTGCAGGAGCCACTTGGTACTATCAAACCAGCCCAACTTGGCACTGGTGCCACCATGGGTCTGGTCACCATCCTGCCTATCGTAGTTTTTCAGGAGCCAGCCGGTCATTCCCAGCCATAGACCCCCAGACACAAAGCTCGGCCCGTTTCCCTGGCAAACAAATGTAAGCTGCCCCGCTTCTGGATGGCAGATTGCAGGAGCCACTTTGCGCTATCAAACCAGCCCGACTTGGCACTGGTGCCACCTTGGCTCTGGGAACCATGCTGCGTAAGGTAGATTCTGAGACGACAGGCGGCCACTCCCAGCCACAGGCCCCCAAACACAAACAACGGCGCTTTTCCCTGGAAAACAAAACTCGCCTGCCAACTTTTTGATGGCAGATTGCAGGAGCCACTTGGTACTATCAAATCAGCCCAACTTGGCACTGGTGCCACCATGGGTCTGGCCACCATCCTGCCTATCGTAGCTTTTCAGGAGCCAGCCGGTCATTCCCATCCTCAGGCCCCAAGAGAAAAACCTCGGCCCGTTTCCCTGGCAAACAAAAGTAAGCTGCCCCGCTTCTGGATGGCAGATTGCAGGAGCCACTTTGCACCATCAAACTGTCCCGACTTGTCACTGGTACCACCTTGGGTCCGGGAACCATCCAGCGTATCGTGGATTCTAAGGATCCAGCCGGCCACTCCCAGCCACAGGCCACCAAACACAAACAACGACGCTTTTCCCTGGAAAATAAAACTCGCCTGCCAACTTTTTGATGGCAGATTGCAGGAGCCACTTGGTACTATCAAACCAGCCCAACTTGGCACTGGTGCCACCATGGGTCTGGTCACCATCCTGCCTATCGTAGCTTTTCTGGACCTAGCCGGTCACTCCCAGCCATAGGCCCCCAGACACAAACCTCGGCCCGTTTCCCTGGCAAACAAAAGTAAGCTGCCCCGCTTCTGGATGGCAGATTGCAGGAACCACTTGGTACTATCAAACCAGACCAACTTGGCACTGGTGCCACCTCTGGTCTGGGAACCATCCTGCGTATCCTGGGTTCAAAGGAGCCAGCCGGCCACTCCCAGCCACAGGCTTCCAAACACAAACAAAGGCGCTTTTCCCAGGAAAACAAAACTCGTCTGCCAAATTTTTGATGGCAGATTGCAGGAGCCACTTGGTACTATCAAACCAGCCCAACTTCGCACTGGTGCCACCTCTGGTCTGGGAACCATCCTGCCTAACGTAGCTTTTCAGGAGCCAGCCGGTCACTCCCAGCCATAGGCCCCGAGACAAAAAGCTCGGCCCGATTCCCTGGCAAACAAAAGTAAGCTGCCCCGCTTCTGGATGGCAGATTGCTGGAGCTATTAATACTATCAAACCAGCCCGACTTGGCACTGGTGCCACCTTGGGTCTGGGAACCATCCTGCCTATCGTGGATTTTCAGGGCCCAGCCAGCCACTCTCAGCCATAGGCCACCAAACACAAACCACGGCCCTTTACTCTGGTAAACAAAACTCCACTGCCCCTCTTCTGGATGGCAAATTGAAGGACGCACTTGGTACTACAAAACCAGCCCAACTTGGCACTGGTGCCACCTTGGGTCTGGTCACCATACTGCCTATCGTAGCTTTTCAGGAGCCAGCCGGTCACTCCCAGCCATAGGCCCCCAGACAAAAACCTCTGCCAGTTTCCCTGGTAAACAAAAGTAAGCTGCCCCGCCTCTGGATGGCAGATTGCCGGAACCACTTGGTACTATCAAACCAGCCCGACTTGGCACTGGTGCCACCTCTGGTCTGGGAACCATCCTGCGTATCGTGGATTCTAAGGAGCCAGCTGGCCACTCCCAGCCACAGGTCCCCAAACACAAACAACGGCGCTTTTCCCTGGAAAACAAAACTGGCCTGCCAACTTTTTGATGGCAGATTGCAGAAACCACTTGGTACTATCAAACCAGCCCAACTTGGCACTGGTGCCACCATGGGTCTGGTCACCATCCTGCCTATCGTAGCTTTTCAGGATCCAGCCGGTAACTCCCAGCCATAGGCCGCCAGACACAAAGCTCTGCCCGTTTCCCTGACAAACAAAAGAAAGCTGCCCCGCTTCTGGATGGCAGATTGCAGGAACCACTTGGTACTATCAAACCAGCCCGACTTGGCACTGGTGCCACCTTGGCTCTGGGAACCATCCTGCCTATCGTGGATTTTCAGGGGCCAGCCGGCCACTCTCAGCCATATGCCCCCAAACACAAACCACGGTCCTTTTCTCTGGCAAACAAAACTCAACTGCCCCTCTTCTGGATGGCAAATTGCAGGACGCACTTAGTACTACGAAAACCGCCCAACTTGGCACTGATGCCACCTTGGGTCTGGTCACCATACTGCCTATCGTAGCTTTTCAGGAGCCAGCCGGTCACTCCCAGCCATAGGCCCCCAGACACAAACCTCGGCCCGTTCCCCTGGCAAGCAAAATTAAGATACCCCGCTTCTGGATGGCAAATTGCAGGAGCCACTTCGTACTATCAAACCAGCCAACCTTGGCACTTGTGCCACCTCTGGTCTGGGCACCATCCTGCCTATCGTAGCTTTTCAGGAGCCAGCCGGTCATTCCCAGCCACAGGCCCCCAAACACAAACAACGGCGCTTTTCCCTGGAAAATAAAACTGACCTGCCAACATTTGATGGCAGATTGCAGGAGACACTTTGCAACATAAAACCAGCCCGACTTGGAACTGCTGCCAAGTTGGATCTGGGAACCATCCTGCCTATCGTGGATTTTCAGGAGCCAGCCGGTCACTCCCAGCCATAGCCCCCCAGACAAAAACCTCGGCCCGTTTCCCTGGCAAACAAAAGTAAGCTACCCCGCTTCTGGATGGCAGATTGCAGGATGCACTTGGTACTATCAAACCAGCCCAACTTGGCACTGGTGCCACCTTGGGTCTGTGAACCATCCTGCGTATCGTGGATTCTAATTAGCCAGCCGGTCACTCCCAGCCACAGGCCCCCAAACACAAACAACGGTGCTTTTCCCTGGAAAACAAAACTCGCCTGCCATTTTTTTGATGGCAGATTGCAGGAGCCACTTGGTACTATCAAACCAGCCCAACTTGGCACTGCTGCAACCATGGGTCTGGTCACCATCCTGCCTATCGTAGCTTTTCAGGAGCCAGCCGGTCACTCCCAGCCATAGGTCGCCAGACACAAAGCTCGGCCCGTTTCCCTGGCAAACAAAAGTAAGCTGCCCCGCTTCTGGATGGCAGATTGCAGGAGCCACTTGGTACTATCAAACCAGCCCGACTTGGCACTGGTGCCACCTTGGGTCTGGGAACCATGCTGCGTAACGTAGATTCTAAGGCGCCAGCCGCCCGCTCCCAGCCACATGCCCCCAAAGACAAACAACGGCGCTTTTCCCTGGAAAACAAAACTCGCCTGCCAACTTTTTGATGGCAGATTGCAGAAGCCACTTGGTACTATCAAACCAGCCCAACTTGGCACTGGTGCCACCATGGGTCTGGTCACCATCCTGCCTATCGTAGCTTTTCAGGAGCCAGCCGGTCACTCCCAGCCATAGGCCCCCAGACACAAAGCTCTGCCCGTTTCCCTGGCAAACAAAAGTAAGCTGCCCCACTTCTGGATGGCAGATTGCAGGAGCCACTTTGCACCATCAAACCAGCCCGACTTGGCACTGCTGCCACCTTGGGTCTGGGAACCATGCTGCGTATCATGGATTCTAAGGAGCCAGCTGGCCACTCCCAGCCACATGCCGCCAAGCACAAACAACGGCCCTTTTCCCTGGAAAACAAAACTCGCCTGCCAACTTTTTGATTGCAGATTGCAGGAGCCACTTGGTACTATCAAACCAGCCCGTCTTGGCACTGGTGCCACCTTGGCTCTGGGAACCATGGTGCGTAAGGTAGATTCTAAGATGCCAGGGGGCCACTCCCAGCCACAGGCCCCCAAACACAAACAACAGCGCTTTTCCCTGGAAAACAAAACTGGCCTGCCAAATTTTTGATGGCAGATTGCAGGAGCCACTTGGTACTATCAAACCAGCCCAACTTGGCACTGGTGCCACCATGGGTCTGGTCACCATCCTGCCTATCGTAGCTTTTCAGGAGCCAGCCGGTCACTCCCTGCCATAGGCCCCCAGACACAAACCTCGGCCTGTTTCCCTGGCAAACAAAAGTAAGCTACCCCGCTTCTGGATGGCAGATTGCAGGAACCATTTTGCACCATCAAACTAGCCCGACTTTGCACTGGTGCCACCTTGGATCTGGGAACCATGATGCGTATCGTGGATTCTAATTAGCCAGCCGGCCACTCCCAGCCACAGGCCCCCAAACACAAATAACGGCGTTTTTAATCCTGGAAAACAAAAGTCGCCTGCCAACATTTTGATGGCAGATTGCAGGATCCACTTGGTACTATCAAACCAGCCCAACTTGGCACTGGTTCCACCATGAGTCTGGTCACCATCCTGCCTATCGTAGCTTTTCAGGAGCCAGCCTGTCATTCCCAGCCATAGACCCCCACACACAAACCTCGGCCCGTTTCCCTGGCAAACAAAAGTAAGCTGCCCCGCTTCTGGATGGCAGATTGCAGGAGGCACTTGGTGCTATCAAACCAGCCCGACTTGGCACTGGTGCCACTTTGGCTCTGGGAACCATCCTGCGTAACGTAGATTGTGAGACGACCGGCGGCCACTCCCAGCCACAGGCCTCCAAACAAAATCAATGGCGATTTTCCCGGGAAAATAAAACTCGCCTGCCAAATTTTTGATGGCAGATTGCAGGAGCCACTTGGTACTATCAAACCAGCCCGTCTTTGCATTGGTGCCACCTTGGAACTGGGAACCATGCTGCGTAACGTAGATTCTAAGACGCCAGGGGGCCACTCGCAGCCACAGGCCCCCAAACCAAAAACAACGGCGCTTTTCCCTGGAAAACAAAACTCGCCTGCCAACTTTTTGATGGCAGATTGCAGGAGCCACTTGGTACTATCAAATCAGCCAAACTTGGCACTGGTGCCACCATTGGTCTGGTCACCATCCTGCCTATCGTAGCTTTTCAGGAGCCAGCCGGTCACTCCCAGCCATAGGCCCCCAGACAAAAACCTCGGCCCGTTTCCCTGGCAAACAAAAGTCAGCTAACCCGCTTCTGGATGGCAGATTGCAGGAGCCACTTTGCACCATCAAACTGGCCCGACTTGGCACTGGTGCCACCTCAGGTCTAGGAACCATGCTGCGTATCGTGGATTCTAATTAGCCAGCCGGCCACTCCGAGCCACAGGCCCCCAAACAGAAACAACGGCGCTTTTCCCTGGAAAACAAAACTGGCCTGCCAACTTTTTGATGACAGATTGCAGGAGCCACTTGGTACTATCAAACCAGCCCGACTTGGCACTGGTGCCACCATGGGTCTGGTCACCATCCTGCCTATCGTAGCTTTTCAGGAGCCAGCCGGTCACTCCCAGCCATAGGCTCCCAGACAAAAATCTCGGACCGTTTCCCTGGCAAACAAAAGTAAGCTGCCCCGCTTCTGGATGGCAGATTGCAGGAGCCACTTTGCACCATCAAACCAGCCCGAGTTGGCACTGGTTCCACCTTGGATCAGGGAACCATCCTGCCTATCGTGGATTTTCAGGGGCCAGCCGGCCACTCTCAGCCATGTACCCCCAAACAAAAACCACGGCCCTTTCCTCTGGCAAACAAAACTCAACTGCCCCTCTACTGGATGGCAAATTGCAGGAGCCACTTGCTACTACAAAACCAGCCCGACTTGGCACTGGTGCCACATAGGCTCTGGGAACCATGATGCGTATCGTGGATTCTAAGGAGCCAGCCGGCCACTCCCAGCCACAGGCCCCCAAAAAATACCAAAGGCCTTTTCTCTTGCAAACAAAAATCGGCTGCCCCGCTTCTGGATGGCAGATTGCAGGAGCCACTTAGCACCATCAAACCAGCTCGACTTGGCACTGGTGCCACCTTGGGTCTGGGAACCATCCTGTGTTTTGTGGATTCTAAGGAGCCAGCCGGCCACTCCCAGCCACAGGCCCCCAAACAAAAACAACGGCGCTTTTCCCTGGAAAACAAAATTCGCCTGCCAACTTTTTGATGGCAGATTGCAGGAGCCACTTGGTACTATTAAACCAGCCCAACTTGGCACTGGTGCCACCATTGGTCTGGTCACCATCCTGCCTATCGTAGCTTTTCAGGAGCCAGCCGGTCACTCCCAGCCATAGCCCCCAGACACAAACCTCGGCCCGTTTCCCGGGCAAACAAAAGTAAGCAGCCCCGCTTCTGGATGGCAGATTGCAGGAGCCACTTGGTACTATCAAACCAGCCCAACTTGGCACTGGTGCCACCTTGGGTCTGGGAACCATGCTGCGTATCGTGGATTCAATGGAGCCAGCCGGCCACTCCCAGCCACTGGCCCCCAAACAAAATCAATGGCGCTTTTCCCTGGAAAACAAAACTCGCCTGCCAAATTTTTGACGGCAGATTGCAGGAGCCACTTGGTACTATCAAACCAGCCCAACTTGGCACTGATGCCACTATGGGTCTGGTAAACATCCTGCCTATCGTAGCTTTTCAGGAGCCAGCCGGTCACTCCCAGCCATATGGCCCCAGCCACAAACCTCGGCCCGTTTCCCTGGCAACAAAAGTAAGCTACCCCGCTTCTGGATGGCAGATTGCAGGAGCCACTTTGCACCATCAAACTAGCCCGACATGGCACTGGTGCCACCTCTGGTCTGGGAACCATCCTGCGTATCGTATATTCTAATTAGCCAGCCGGCTACTCCCAGCCTCAGGCCCCCAAACACAAACAACGGCGCTTTTCCCTGGAAAAAAAATTAAACTACCCCTCTTCTGGATGGCAGATTGCAGGGGCCACTTGCTACTATCAAACCAGCCCAACTTCGCACTGCTGCCACCATGGGTCTGGTCACCATCCTGCCTATCGTAGCTTCTCAGGAGCCAGCTGGTCACTCCCAGCCATAGGCCCCCAGACACAAACCTCGGCCCGTTTCCCTGGCAAACAAAAGTAAGCTGCCCCAATTCTGGATGGCAGATTGCAGGAACCACTTGGTAGTATCAAACCAGCACGACTTGGCACTGGTGCCACCTCTGGTCTGGCAACCATCCTGCGTATCGTGGATTCTAAGGAGCCAGCCGGCCACTCCCAGGCACAGGCCCCCAAACAAAAACAACGGCCCGTTTCCCTGGCAAACAAAAGCAAGCTGCCCCGCTTCTGGATGGCAGATTGCAGGAACCACTTGGTAGTATCAAACCAGCCCAACTTGTCACTGGTGCCACCTCTTGTCTGGGAACCATCCTGCGTATCGTGGATTCTAAGGATCCAGCCGGCCACTCTTAGCCACAGGCCCCCAAACACAAACAACGTTGCTTTTCCCTGGAAAACAAAACTCGCCTGCCAACTTTTTGATTGCAGATTGCAGGAGCCACTTGGTACTATCAAATCAGCCCAACTTGGCACTGGTGCCACCATGGGTCTGGTCACCATACTGCCTATCGTAGCTTTTCAGGAGCCAGCCGGTCACTCCCAGCGATAGGCCCCCAGACACAAGCCTGGGCCCGTTTCCCTGGCAAACAAAAGTAAGCTGCCCCGCTTCTGGATGGCAGATTGCAGGACGCACTTGGTACTATGAAACCAGCCCGACTTGGCACTGGTGCCACCACTGGTCTGGAAAACATCCTGCGTATCGTTGATTCTAATTAGCCAGCGGGCCACTCCCAGCCACAGGGCCCCAGACACAAATCTCTGTCCGTTTCCCTGGCAAGCAAAAGTAAGCTGCCCTGCTTCTGGATGGCAGATTGGAGGAGCCACTTGGTACTATCAAATCAGCCCAACTTGGCACTGGTGCCACCATGGGTCTGGTAACCATCCTGCCTATCGTAGCTTTTCAGGAGCCAGCCGGTCACTCCCAGCCATAGGCCGCCAGACACAAAGCTCGGCCTGTTTCCCTGGCAAACAAAAGTAAGCTACCGCGCTTCTGGATGGCAGATTGCAGGAGCCACTTTGCACCATCAAACTAGCCCGACTTGGCACTGGTGCCACCTCTGGTCTGGGAACCATCCTGCGTATCGTGGATTCTAATTAGTCAGCCGGCCACTCCCAGCCACATGCCCCCAAACACAAACAACGGCGCTTTTCCCTGGAAAACTAAACTCGCCTGCCAACTTTTTGTGAGCAGATTGCAGGAGCCACTTGGTACTATCAAATCAGCCCAACTTGGCACTGGTGCCACCATGGGTCTGGTCACCATCCTGCCTATCGTAGCTTTTCAGGAGACAGCCGGTCAGTCCCAGCCATAGGCCTCGAGATACAAACATCGGCACGTTTCCTTGGCAAACACAAGTAAGCTACCCCGCTTCTGGATGGCAGATTGCAGGAACTACTTTGCACCATCAAACCAGCCCGACTTGGCACTGGTGCCACCTTGGCTCTGGGAACGATGCTGCGTATCGTGGATTCTAAGGAGCCAGCTGGCCACTCCCAGCCACATGCCGCCAAACACAAACAACGGCGCTTTTCCCTGGAAAACAAAACTGGCCTGCCAACATTTTGATGGCAGATTGCAGGAGCCACTTGGTACTATCAAACCAGCCCAACTTGGCACTGGTGCCACCATGGGTCTGGTTACCATCCTGCCTATCGTAGCTTTTCAGGAGCCAGTCGGTCACTCCCAGCCTTAGGCCCACAGACACAAACCTCGGCCCGTTTCCCTTGCAAACAAAAGTAAGGTACCCCGCTTCTGGATGGCAGATTGCAGGAGCCACTTTGCACCATCAAACTAGACCGAATTGGCACTGGTGCCTCCTTGGGTCTGGGAACCATCCTGCGTATCGTGGATTCTAATTAGCCAGCCGGCCACTCCGAGCCACCCGACCCCAAACACAAACAACGGCGCTTTTCCCTGGAAAACAAAACTCGCCTGCCAACTTTTTGATGGCAGATTGCAGGAGCCACTTGGTACAATCAAATCAGCCCAACTTGGCACTGGTGCCACCATGGGTCTGGTCACCATCCTGCCTATCGTAGCTTTTCAGGAGCCAGCCGGTCACTCCCAGCCATAGGCATCGACACACAAACCTCGGCCCGTTTCCTTGGCAAACACAAGTAAGCTACCCCGCTTCTGGATGGCAGATTGAAGGAGACACTTTGCACCATTAAACCAGCCCGATTTGGCACTGGTGCCACCTTGGCTCTGGGAACCATGCTGCGTATCGTGGATTCTAAGGAGCCGGCTGGCCACTCCCAGCCACATGCCGCCAAACACAAACAACGGCGATTTTCCCTGGAAAACAAAACTCGCCTGCCAACATTTTGATGGCAGATTGCAGGAGCCACTTGGTACTATCAAAGCAGCCCAACTTGGCACTGGTGCCACCATGGGTCTGGTAACCATCCTGCCTATCGTAGCTTTTCAGGAGCCAGCCGGTCACTCCCAGCCATAGAACCCCAGACAAAACCTCGGCCCTTTTCCTTGGCAAACAAAAGTAAGCTGCCCAGCTTCTGGATGGCAGATTGCAGGAGCCACTTGGTACTATCAAACCAGTCCGACTTGGCACTGGTGCCACCTTGGGTCTGGGAACCATCCTGCGTATCGATGATTCCAAGACGCAAGGGGGCCACTCCCAGCCACAGGGCCCCAAACAAAAACAACGGCGCTTTTCCCCGGAAAACAAAACTCGCCTGCCAAATTTTTGATGGCAGATTGCAGGAGCCACTTGGTACTATCAAATCAGCCCAACTTGGCACTGGTGCCACCATGGGTCTGGTCACCATCCTGCCTATCGTAGCTTTTCACGACCTAGACGGTCACTCCCGGCCATAGGCCGCCAGACACAAAGCTCGGCCCGTTTCCCTGGCAAACAAAAGTAAGCTGCCCCGCTTCTGGATGGCACATTGCAGGACGCGCTTTGTACTATCAAACCAGCCCAACTTGGCGCTGGTGCCACCATGGGTCTGGTCACCATCCTGCCTATCGTAGTTTTCAGGCTCCTGCAATCTGCCATCAAAAAGTTGGCAGGCGAGTTTTGTTTTCCAGGGAAAAGCGCCTTTGTTTGTGTTTGGGGGCCTGTGGCTGGGAGTGGCCGGCTGGCTCCTTAGAATCCACAAAACGCAGGATGGTTCCCAGACCAGAGGTGGCACCAGTGCCAAGTCGGGCCAGTTTGATGGTGCAAAGTGGCTCCTGCAATTTGCCATCCAGAAGCGGGGTAGCTTACTTTTGTTTGCCAGGGAAACGGGCCGAGGTTTTTGTCTGGGGGCCTATGGCTGGGAGGGACCGGCTGGCTCCTGAAAACTACGATAGGCAGGATGGTTACCAGACCCATGGTGGCACCAGTGCCAAGTTGTGCTGTTTTTGTAGTACCAATTGCGTCCTGCAATTTGCCCTCCAGAAGAGGGGCAGTTGAGTTTTGTTTGCCAGAGAAAAGGGCCGTGGTTTGTGCTTGAGGGCCTATGGCTGAGAGTGGCCGGCTGGCTCCTGAAAATCCACGCTAGGCAGCATGGTTCCCAGACCCAAAGTGGCAGCAGTGCCAAATCGGGCTGGTTTGATGGTGCAAAGTGTCTCCTGCAATCTGCCATCCAGAAGCGGGGTAGCCGATTTTAGTTTGCAAGAGAAAGGTCCGTGGTTTTTTTTGGGCGCCTGTGGCTGGCAGTGGCCGGCTGGCTCATTAGAATCCACGATACGCAGCATGGTTCCCAGAGCCAAGGTGGCACCAGTGCCAAGTTGGGCTGGTTTGATGGTGCAAAGTGGCTCCTCTAATCTGCCATCCAGAAGCGGGGTAGCTTACTTTTGTTTGCCAGGGAAACGGGCAGAGCTTTGTGTCTGGGGGCCTATGGCTTGGAGTGGCCAAGTGGCTCCTTAAAATGCACGATACGCAGGATGGTGACCAGACCCAAGGTGGCACCAGCGCCAAGTCGGGCTGGTTTTGTAGTACCAAGTGCGTCCTGCAATTTGCCATCCAGAAGAGGGGCAGTTGAGTTTTGTTTACCAGAGTAAAGTGCCGTGGTTTGTGTTTGGGGGCCTATGGCTGAGAGGGGCCGGCTGGCCCCTGAAAATCCACGATAGGCAGGATGGTTCCCAGATCCAAGGTGGCACCAGTGCCAAGTCGGGCTTGTTTGATGGTGCAAAGTGGCTCCTGCAATCTGCCATCCAGACGCGGGGCAGCGGATTTTTGTTTGCTGGAGAAAAGTTCCGTGGTTTGTTTTTGGCGGTCTATTGATGGGAGTGGCCGGCTGTCTCCTTAAAAAGCTCGATACGCAGGATGGTTCCCTGACCCAATGTGGCATCAGCGCCAAGTGGGGCTGTTTTCGTAGTACCAAGTGCGTCCTGCAATTTGCCGTCCAGAAGAGGGGCAGTTGAGTTTTGTTTGCCAAAGAAAAGGGCCGTGGTTTGTGTTTGGGGGCATATGGCTGAGAGTGGCCGGCTGGCCTCTGAAAATCCACGATAGGCAGGATGGTTCCCAGAGCCAAGGTGGCACCAGTGCCAAGTCGGGCTGGTTTGATAGTAATAAATAGCTCCTGCAATCTGCCATCCAGAAGCGGGGCAGCTTACTTTTGTTTGCCAGGGAAACGGGCCGAGGTTTGTGTCTGGGGGCCTATGGCTGGGAGTGACCGGCTGGCTCCTGAAAAGCTACGATAGGCAGGATGGTTACCAGACCCATGGTGGCACCAGTGCCAAGTTGGGCTGGTTTGATAGTACCAAGTGGCTCCTGCAATCTGCCATCAAAAAGTTGGCAGGCGAGTTTTGTTTTCCAGGGAAAAGCGCCGTTGTTTGTGTTTGGGGGCCTGCGGCTGGGAGTGGCCGGCTGGCGCCTTAGAATCTACGTTACGCAGCATGGTTCCGAGACCCAAGGTGGCACCAGTGCCAAGTCGGGCTGGTTTGATAGTACCAAGCGGCTCCTGCAATCTGCCATCTAGAAGCCGGGCAGCTTACTTTTGTTTGCCAGGGAAACGGGCCGAGGTTTGTGTCTGGGGGCCTATGGCTGGGAGTGACCGGCTGGCTCCTGAAAAGCTACGATAGGCAGGATGGTGACCAGACCCATGGTGGCAGCAGTGCCAAGTTGGGCTGGTTTGATAGTACCAAGTGGCTCCTGCAATCTGCCATCAAAAAGTTGTCAGGGTAATTTTGTTTTCCAGGGTAAAGCGCCGTTGTTTGTGTTTGGGGGCCTGTGGCTGGGAGTGTCCGCCTTCGCCTAAGAATCTACGTTACGCAGCATGGTTCCCAGACCTAAGGTGGCAGCAGTGCCAAGTCGGGCTGGTTTGATAGTACCAAGTGGCTCCTGCAATCTGCCATCCAGAAGCGGGGCAGCTTACTTTTGTTTGCCAGGGAAACGGGCCGAGGTTTGTGACTGGGGGCCTATGGCTGGGAGTGACCGGCTGGCTCCTGAAAAGCCACGATAGGCAGGATGGTGACCAGACCCATGGTGGCACCAGTGCCAAGTTGGGCTGGTTTGATAGTACTAAGCGGCTCCTGCAATCTGCCATCAAAAAGTTGGCAGGCGAGTTTTGTTTGCCAGGGACAAGCGCCGTTGTTTGTGTTTGGGGGCCTGTGGCTGGGAGTGGCCGGCTGGCTCCTTAGAATCCACGATACGCAGGATGGTTCCCAGACCCGAGGTGGCACCAGTGCCAAGTCGGGCTGGTTTGATGGTTCAAAGTGGCTCCTGCAATCTGCCATCCAGAAGCGGGGTAGCTTACTTTTGTTTGGCGGAGAAACGGGCAGAGATTTGTGTTTGGGGCCTATGGCTGGGACTGATCGGCTGGCTCCTGAAAAGCTACGATAGGCAGGATGGTTACCAGACCCATGGAGGCACCAGTGCTAAGTCGGGCTGGTTTGATAGTACCAAGTGGCTCCTGCAATCTGCCATCCAGAAGCGGGGCAGCTTACTTTTGTTTGCCAGGGAAACGGGCCGAGGTTTGTGTCTGGTGGCCTATTGCTGGGAGTGACCGGCTGGCTCCTGAAAAGCTACGATAGGCAGGATGGTGACCAGACCAATGGTGGCACCAGTGCCAAGTTGGGCTGGTTTGATAGTACCAAGTGGCTCCTGCAATCTGCCATCAAAAAGTTGGCAGGCCAGTTTTGTTTTCCAGAGAAAAGCGCCGTTGTTTGTGTTTGTGGGCCTGTGGCTGGGACTGGCCAGCTGGCTCCTTAGAATCCACGATACGCAGGATGGTTCCCAGACCAGAGGTGGCACCAGTGCCAAGTCGGGATAGTTTGATGGTTCAACGTGGCTCCTGCAATCTGCCATCCAGAAGCGGGGTAGCTTACTTTTGTTTGCCAGGGAATCGGGCAGAGGTTTGTGTCTGGGGCCTATGGCTGGGAGTGACCGGCTGGCTCCTGAAAAGCTACCATAGGCAGGATGGTTACCAGACCCATGGTGGCACCAGTGCCAAGTTGGGCTGATTTGATAGTACCAAGTGGCTCCTGCAATCTGCCATGCAGAAGCGGGGCAGCTTACTTTTATTTACCATGAAAATGGGCCGAGCTTTGTGTCTGGGCGCCTATGGCTGGAAGTGACCGGCTGGCTCTTGAAAAGCTACCATAGGCAGGATGGTGACCAGACCCATGGTGGCACCAGTGCCATGTTGGGCTGGTTTGATAGCACCAAGTGGCTCCTGCAATCTGCCATCAAAAAGTTGGCAGGCGAATTTTGTTTTCCAGGGAAAAGAGCCGTTGTTTGTGTTTGGCGGCCTGTGGCTGGGAGTGGCCGGCGTGCTCCTTAGAATCCACGATACGCAGGATGGTTCCCAGACCCGAGGTGGCACCAGTGCCAAGTTGGGCTGTTTTTGTAGTACCAAGTGCGTCCTGCAATTTGCCTTCCAGAAGAGGGGCAGTTGAGTTTTGTTTGCCAGAGAAAAGGGCCGTGGTTTGTGTTTGAGGGCATATGGCTGAGAGTGGCCGGCTGACCCCTGAAAATCCACGATAGGCAGGATGGTTCCCAGAGCCAAGGTGGCACCAGTGCCAAGTCGGGCTGGTTTGATAGTACCAAGTGGCTCCTGCAATCTGCCATCCAGAAGCGGGGTAGCTTAATTTTGTTTGTCAGGGAAACGTGCAGAGCTTTGTGTCTGGGGTCCTGTGGCTGGGAGTGGCCGGCTGGCTCCTTAGAATCCACGATACGCAGGATGGTTCCCAGACCAGTGGTGGCACCAGTGCCAAGTTGGGCTGGTTTGATAGTACCAAGTGGCTCCTGCAATCTGCCATCAAAAAGTTGGCAGGCGAGTTTTGTTTTCCAGGGAAAAGCGCCGTTGTTTGTGTTTGGGGGCCTGTGGCTGGGAGTGGCCGGCCGGCTAATTAGAATCCACGATACGCAGGATGGTTCCCAGACCCGAGGTGGCACCAGTGCCAAGTCGGGATAGTTTGATGGTGCAAAGTGCCTCCTGCAATCTGCCATCCAGAAGCGGGGTAGCTTACTTTTGTTTGCCAGGGAAACGGGCCGAGGTTTTTTCCTGGGGGCCTATGGTTGGGAGTGATCGGCTGGCTCCTGAAAAGCTACAGTAGGCAGGATGATTACCAGACCCATGGTGGCACCAGTGCCAAGTTGGGCTGATTTGATAGTACCAAGTGGCTCCTGCAATCTGCCATCAAAATGTTGGCAGGCGAGTTTTGTTTTCCAGGGAAAAGCGCCGTTGTTTGTGTTTGGGGCCCTGTGGCTGGGAGTGGCCGCCTGTCGTCTTAGAATCCACGTTACGCAGCATGGTTCCCAGATCCAAGGTGGCACCAGTGCCAAGTAGGGCTGGTTTGATAGTACCAAGTGGCTCCTGCAATCTGCCATCCAGAAGCGGGGCAGCTTACTTTTGTTTGCCAGGGAAACGGGCCGAGGTATTTGTCTGGGGCCCTATGGCAGGGAGTGACTGGCTGGCTCCTGAAAAGCTACGATAGGCAGGATGTTTACCAGACCCATGGTGGCACCAGTGCCAAGTTGGGCTAATTTCATAGTACCAAGTGGCTCCTGCAATCTGCCATCCAGAAGCGGGGCAGCTTACTTTTGTTTTCCATGGAAACGGGCCGAGGTTTCTGTCTGGGGGTCTATGGCTGGGAGTGACCTCCTGGCTCCTGAAAAGCTATGCTAGGCAGGATGATGACCAGACCCATGGTGGCACCAGTGCCAAGTTGGGCTGGTTTGATAGTACCAAGTGGCTCCTGCAATCTGCCATCAAAATGTTGGCAGGCGAGTTTTGTTTTCCGGGGTAAAGTGCCGTTGTTTGTGTTTGGGGGCCTGTGGCTCGGAGTGGCCGGGTGGCTGCTTAGAATCCACAATACGCAGGATGGTTCCCAGGCCAGAGGTGGCACCAGTGCCAAGTCGGGCTGTTTTCGTAGTACCAAGTGCGTCCTGCAATTTGCCGTCCAGAAGAAGGGCAGTTGAGTTTTGTTTGCCAGAGAAAAGGGCCGTGGTTTGTGTTTGGGGGCATATGCCTGAGAGTGGCCGGCTGGCCCCTGAAAATCCACGATAGGCAGGATGGTTCCCAGAGCCAAGGTGGCATCAGTGCCAAGTCGGGCTGGTTTGATAGTAATAAATAGCTCCTGCAATCTGCCATCTAGAAGCGGGGCAGCTTCCCTTTGTTTGCCAGGGAAACGGGCCGAGGTTTGTGTCTGGGGGCCTATGGCTGGGAGTGACCGGCTGGCTCCTGAAAAGCTACGATAGGCAGGATGGTGACCAGACCCATGGTGGCACCAGTGCCAAGTTGGGCTGATTTGATAGTACCAAGTGGCTCCTGCAATCTGCCATCAAAAAGTTGGCAGGCGAGTTTTGTTTTCCAGGGAAAAGCGCCGTTGTTTGTCTTTGGGGGCCTGCGGCTGGGAGTGGCCGGCTGGCGCCTTAGAATCTACGTTACGCAGCATGGTTCCCAGACCCAAGGTGGCACCAGTGCCAAGTCGGGCTGGTTTGATAGTACCAAGTGGCTCCTGCAATCTGCCATCCAGAAGCGGGGCAGCTTACTTTTGTTTGCCAGGGAAACGGGCCGAGGTTTGTGTCTGGGGGCCTATGGCTGGGAGTGACCGGCTGGCTCCTGAAAAGCTACGATAGGCAGGATGGTGACCAGACCCATGGTGGCACCAGTGCCAAGTTGGGCTGGTTTGATAGTACCAAGTGGCTCCTGCAATCTGCCATCAAAAATCTGGCAGGCGAGTTTTGTTTTCCAGGGAAAAGCGCCGTTGTTTGTGTTTGTGGGCCTGTGGCTGGGACTGGCCAGCTGGCTCCTTAGAATCCACGATACGCAGGATGGTTCCCAGACCAGAGGTGGCACCAGTGCCAAGTCGGGATAGTTTGATGGTTCAAAGTGGCTCCTGCACTCTGCCATCCAGAAGCGGGGTACCTTACTTTTGTTTGCCAGAGAATCGGGCAGACCTTTGTGTCTGGGGCCTATGGCTGGGACTGACCGGCTGGCTCCTGAAAAGCTGCGATAGGCAGGATGGTTACCAGACCCATGGAGGCACCAGTGCCAAGTTGGGCTGGTTTGATAGTACCAAGTGGTTCCTGCAATCTGCCATGCAGAAGCGGGGCAGCTTACTTTTATTTACCATGGAAATGGGCCGAGCTTTGTGTCTGGGCGCCTACGGCTGGAAGTGACCGGCTGGCTCCTGAAAAGCTACGATAGGCAGGATTGTGACAAGACCCATGGTGGCACCAGTGCCAAGTTGGGCTGGTTTGATAGCACCAAGTGGCTCCTGCAATCTGCCATCAAAAACTTGGCAGGCGAGATTTGTTTTCCAGGGAAAAGAGCCGTTGTTTGTGTTTGGGGGCCTGTGGCTGGGAGTGGCCGGCTGGCTCCTTAGAATCCACGATACGCAGGATGGTTCCCAGACCAGAGGTGGCACCAGTGCCAAGTTGGGCTGTTTTTGTAGTACCAAGTGCGTCCTGCAATTTGCCTTCCAGAAGAGGGGCAGTTGAGTTTTGTTTGCCAGAGAAAAGGGCCGTGGTTTGTGTTTGAGGGCATATGGCTGAGAGTGGCCGGCTGACCCCACAAAATCCACAATAGGCAGGATGGTTCCCAGAGCCAAGGTGGCACCAGTGCCAAGTCGGGCTGGTTTGATAGTACTAAATAGCTCCTGCAATCTGCCATCCAGAAGCGGGGTAGCTTACTTTTGTTTGTCAGGGAAACGGGCAGAGCTTTGTGTCTGGGGTCCTGTGGCTGGGAGTGGCCGGCTGGCTCCTTAGAATCCACGATACGCAGGATGGTTCCCAGACCAGTGGTGGCACCAGTGCCAAGTTGGGCTGGTTTGATAGTACCAAGTGGGTCCTGCAATCTGCCATCAAAAAGTTGGCAGGCGAGTTTTGTTTTCCAGGGAAAAGCGCCGTTGTTTGTGTTTGGGGCCCTGTGGCTGGGAGTGGCCGGCTGTCGTCTTAGAATCCACGTTATGCATCATGGTTCCCAGATCCAAGGTGGCACCAGTGCCAAGTCGGGCTGGTTTGATAGTACCAAGTGGCTCCTGCAATCTGCCATCTAGAAGCGGGGCAGCTTACTTTTGTTTGCCAGGGAAACGGGCCGAGCTTTGTGTCTGGGGGCCTATGGCAGGGAGTGACTGGCTGGCTCCTGAAAAGCTACGATAGGCCGGATGTTTACCAGACCCATGGTGGCACCAGTGCCAAGTTGGGCTAATTTGATAGTACCAAGTTGCTCCTGCAATCTGCCATCCAGAAGCGGGGCAGCTTACTTTTGTTTTCCATGGAAGCGGGCCGAGGTTTCTGTCTGGGGGTCTATGGCTGGGAGTGACCTCCTGGCTCCTGAAAAGCTATGATAGGCAGGATGGTGACCAGACCCATGGTGGCACCAGTGCCAAGTCGGGCTGGTTTGATAGTACCAAGTGGCTCCTGCAATCTGCCATCCAGAAGCGGGGCAGCTTACTTTTGTTTGCCAGGGAAACGGGCCGAGCTTTGTGTCTGGCGACCTATGGCTGGGAGTGACCGGCTGGCTCCTGAAAAGCTACGATAGGCAGGATGGTGACCAGACCCATGGTTGCAGCAGTGCCAAGTTGGGCTGGTTTGATAGTACCAAGTGGCTCCTGCAATCTGCCATCAAAATGTTGGCAGGCGAGTTTTGTTTTCCGGGGTAAAGTGCCGTTGTTTGTGTTTGGGGGCCTGTGGCTCGGAGTGGCCGGGTGGCTGCTTAGAATCCACAATACGCAGGATGGTTCCCAGGCCAGAGGTGGCACCAGTGCCAAGTCGGGCTGTTTTCGTAGTACCAAGTGCGTCCTGCAATTTGCCGTCCAGAAGAAGGGCAGTTGAGTTTTGTTTGCCAGAGAAAAGGGCCGTGGTTTGTGTTTGGGGGCATATGCCTGAGAGTGGCCGGCTGGCCCCTGAAAATCCACGATAGGCAGGATGGTTCCCAGAGCCAAGGTGGCATCAGTGCCAAGTCGGGCTGGTTTGATAGTAATAAATAGCTCCTGCAATCTGCCATCTAGAAGCGGGGCAGCTTCCCTTTGTTTGCCAGGGAAACGGGCCGAGGTTTGTGTCTGGGGGCCTATGGCTGGGAGTGACCGGCTGGCTCCTGAAAAGCTACGATAGGCAGGATGGTGACCAGACCCATGGTGGCACCAGTGCCAAGTTGGGCTGATTTGATAGTACCAAGTGGCTCCTGCAATCTGCCATCAAAAAGTTGGCAGGCGAGTTTTGTTTTCCAGGGAAAAGCGCCGTTGTTTGTCTTTGGGGGCCTGCGGCTGGGAGTGGCCGGCTGGCGCCTTAGAATCTACGTTACGCAGCATGGTTCCCAGACCCAAGGTGGCACCAGTGCCAAGTCGGGCTGGTTTGATAGTACCAAGTGGCTCCTGCAATCTGCCATCCAGAAGCGGGTTAGCTTACTTTTGTTTGCCAGGGAAACGGGCCGAGGTTTGTGTCTGGGGGCCTATGGCTGGGAGTGACCGGCTGGCTCCTGAAAAGCTACGATAGGCAGGATGGTGACCAGACCCATGGTGGCACCAGTGCCAAGTTGGGCTGGTTTGATAGTACCAAGTGGCTCCTGTAATCTGCCATCAAAAATCTGGCAGGCGAGTTTTGTTTTCCAGGGAAAAGCGCCGTTGTTTGTGTTTGTGGGCCTGTGGCTGGGACTGGCCAGCTGGCTCCTTAGAATCCACGATACGCAGGATGGTTCCCAGACCAGAGGTGGCACCAGTGCCAAGTCGGGATAGTTTGATGGTTCAAAGTGGCTCCTGCACTCTGCCATCCAGAAGCGGGGTACCTTACTTTTGTTTGCCAGAGAATCGGGCAGAGCTTTGTGTCTGGGGCCTATGGCTGGGACTGACCGGCTGGCTCCTGAAAAGCTGCGATAGGCAGGATGGTTACCAGACCCATGGAGGCACCAGTGCCAAGTTGGGCTGGTTTGATAGTACCAAGTGGTTCCGGAAATCTGCCATGCAGAAGCGGGGCAGCTTACTTTTATTTACCATGGAAATGGGCCGAGCTTTGTGTCTGGGCGCCTACGGCTGGAAGTGACCGGCTGGCTCCTGAAAAGCTACGATAGGCAGGATTGTGACAAGACCCATGGTGGCACCAGTGCCAAGTTGGGCTGGTTTGATAGCACCAAGTGGCTCCTGCAATCTGCCATCAAAAACTTGGCAGGCGAGATTTGTTTTCCAGGGAAAAGAGCCGTTGTTTGTGTTTGGGGGCCTGTGGCTGGGAGTGGCCGGCTGGCTCCTTAGAATCCACGATACGCAGGATGGTTCCCAGACCAGAGGTGGCACCAGTGCCAAGTTGGGCTGTTTTTGTAGTACCAAGTGCGTCCTGCAATTTGCCTTCCAGAAGAGGGGCAGTTGAGTTTTGTTTGCCAGAGAAAAGGGCCGTGGTTTGTGTTTGAGGGCATATGGCTGAGAGTGGCCGGCTGACCCCACAAAATCCACAATAGGCAGGATGGTTCCCAGAGCCAAGGTGGCACCAGTGCCAAGTCGGGCTGGTTTGATAGTACTAAATAGCTCCTGCAATCTGCCATCCAGAAGCGGGGTAGCTTACTTTTGTTTGTCAGGGAAACGGGCAGAGCTTTGTGTCTGGGGTCCTGTGGCTGGGAGTGGCCGGCTGGCTCCTTAGAATCCACGATACGCAGGATGGTTCCCAGACCAGTGGTGGCACCAGTGCCAAGTTGGGCTGGTTTGATAGTACCAAGTGGGTCCTGCAATCTGCCATCAAAAAGTTGGCAGGCGAGTTTTGTTTTCCAGGGAAAAGCGCCGTTGTTTGTGTTTGGGGCCCTGTGGCTGGGAGTGGCCGGCTGTCGTCTTAGAATCCACGTTATGCATCATGGTTCCCAGATCCAAGGTGGCACCAGTGCCAAGTCGGGCTGGTTTGATAGTACCAAGTGGCTCCTGCAATCTGCCATCTAGAAGCGGGGCAGCTTACTTTTGTTTGCCAGGGAAACGGGCCGAGCTTTGTGTCTGGGGGCCTATGGCAGGGAGTGACTGGCTGGCTCCTGAAAAGCTACGATAGGCCGGATGTTTACCAGACCCATGGTGGCACCAGTGCCAAGTTGGGCTAATTTGATAGTACCAAGTTGCTCCTGCAATCTGCCATCCAGAAGCGGGGCAGCTTACTTTTGTTTTCCATGGAAGCGGGCCGAGGTTTCTGTCTGGGGGTCTATGGCTGGGAGTGACCTCCTGGCTCCTGAAAAGCTATGATAGGCAGGATGGTGACCAGACCCATGGTGGCACCAGTGCCAAGTTGGGCTGGTTTGATAGTACCAAGTGGCTCCTGCAATCTGCCATCAAAATGTTGGCAGGCGAGTTTTGTTTTCCAGGGAAAAGCGCCGTTGTTTGTCTGGGGCCTATGGCTGGGACTGACCGGCTGGCTCCTGAAAAGCTACGATAGGCAGGATGGTTACCAGACCCATGGAGGCACCAGTGCCAAGTTGGACTGGTTTGATAGCACCATGTGGCTCCTGCAATCTGCCATCCAGAAGCGGGGCAGCTTACTTTTGTTTGCCAGGGAAACGGGCCGAGGTTTGTGTCTGGCGGCCTATGGCCGGCAGTGACCTCCGGGCTCCTGAAAAGCTCCGATAGGCAGTATGCTGACCAGACCCATGGTGGCAGCAGTGCCAAGTTGGGCTGGTATCATAGTACCAAGTGTCTCCTGCAATCTGCCATCAAAAAGATGGCAGGCGAGTTTTGTTTTCCAGGGAAAAGCGCCGTTGTTTGTGTTTGGGGGCCTGTGGCTGGGAGTGGCCAGCTGGCTCCTTAGAATTCACGATACGCAGGATGGTTCCCAGACCAGAGGTGGCACCAGTGCCAAGTCGGGCTGGTTTGATGGTTCAAAGTGGCTCCTGCAATCTGTCATCCAGAAGCGGGGTAGCTTACTTTTGTTTGCCAGGGAAACGGGCAGAGCTTTGTGTCTGGGGCCTATGGCTGGGAGTGACCGGCTGGCTCCTGAAAAGCTACGATAGGCAGGATGGTTACCAGACCCATGGTGGCACCAGTGCCAAGTTGGGCTGGTTTGATAGCATCATGTGGCTCCTGCAATCTGCCATCCAGAAGCGGGGCAGCTTACTTTTGTTTGCCAGGGAAACGGGCCGAGGTTTGTGTCTGGCGGCCTATGGCCGAGAGTGACCTCCTGGCTCCTGAAAAGCTCCGATAGGCTGGATGCTGACCAGACCCATGGTGGCAGCAGTGCCAAGTTTGGCTAGTTTCATAGTACCAAGTGGCTCCTGCAATCTGCCATCAAAAAGTTGGCAGGCGAGTTTTGTTTTCCAGGGAACAGCGCCGTTGTTTGTGTTTGGGGGCCTGTGGCTGGGAGTGGCCAGCTGGCTCCTTAGAATCCACGATACGCAGGATGGTTCCCAGACCAGAGGTGGCACCAGTGCCAAGTCGGGCTGGTTTGATGGTTCAAAGTGGCTCCTGCAATCTGCCATCCAGAAGCGGGGTAGCTTACTTTTGTTTGCCAGGGAAACGGGCAGAGCTTTGTGTCTGGGGCCTCTGGCTGGGAGTGACCGGCTGGCTCCTGAAAAGCTACGATAGGCAGGATGGTTACCAGACCCATGGAGGCACCAGTGCCAAGTTGGGCTGGTCTGATAGTACCAAGTCGCTCCTGCAATCTGCCATCCAAAAGCAGGGCAACTGAATTTTGTTTGCCAGAGAAATGCGCTGTTGTTTGTGTTTGGGGTCCTGTGGCTGGGAGTGGCCGGCTGGCTCCTTAGAATCCACGATACGCAGGATGGTTCCCAGACCTGAGGTGGCACCAGTGCCAAGTCGGGCTGGTTTGATAATACCAAGTGGTTCCTGCAATCTGCCATCCAGAAGCGGGGCAGCTTACTTTTGTTTACCATGGAAATGGGCCGAGCTTTGTGTCTGGGCGCCTATGGCTGGGAGTGACCGGCTGGCTCCTGAAAAGCTACGATAGGCAGGATTGTGACCAGACCCATGGTGGCACCAGTGCCAAGTTGGCTGGTTTGATAGCACCAAGTGGCTCATGCAATCTGCCATCAAAAAGTTGGCAGGCGAGTTTTGTTTTCCAGGGAAAAGCCCCGTTGTTTGTGTTTGTGGGCCTGTGGCTGGGAGTGGCCGGCTGGCTCCTTAGAATCCACGATACGCAGGATGGTTCCCAGACCCGAGGTGGCACCAGTGCCAAGTCGGGCTGATTTGATAGTACCAAGTGGCTCCTGCAATCTGCCATCCAGAAGCGGGGCAGCTTACTTTTGTTTGCCAGGGAAACGGGCCGAGGTTTGTGTCTGGGGGCCTATGGCTGGGAGTAACCGGCTGGCTCCTGAAAGGCTACGATAGGCAGGATGGTGACCAGGCCCATGGTGACACCAGTGCCAAGTTGGGCTGGTTTGATAGTACCAAGTGGCTCCTGCAATCTGCCATGCAGAAGTGGGGCAGCTGAGTTTTGTTTTCCAGGGAAAAGGGCCGTGGTTTTTGTTTGGGAACTATGGCTCAGAGTGGCCGGCTGGCCCCTGAAAATCAACAATAGGCAGAATGGTTCCCAGACCCAAGGTGGCACCAGTGCCAAGTTGGGCTGTTTTTGTAGTACCAAGTGCGTCCTGCAATTTGCCTTCCAAAAGAGGGGCAGTTGAGTTTTGTTTGCCAGAGAAAAGGGCCGTGGTTTCTGTTTGAGGGCATATGGCTGAGAGTGGCCGGCTGACCCCGCAAAATCCACAATAGGCAGGATGGTTCCCAGAGCCAAGGTGGCACAAGCGCCAAGTCGGGCTGGTTTGATAGTACTAAATAGCTCCTGCAATCTGCCATCCAGAAGCGGGGTAGCTTAATTTTGTTTGTCAGGGAAACGGGCAGAGCTTTGTGAATGGGGTCCTGTGGCTGGGAGTGGCCGGCTGGCTCCTTAGAATCCACGATACGCAGGATGGTTCCCAGACCAGAGGTGGCACCAGTGCCAAGTCGGGCTGATTTGATAGTACCAAATGGCTCCTGCAATCTGCCATCCAGAAGCGGGGCAGCTTACTTTTGTTTGCCAGGGAAACGGGCCGAGGTTTGTGTCTGGGGGCCTATGGCTGGGAGTGACCGGCTGGCTCCTGAAAAGCTACGATAGGTAGGATGGTGACCAGGCCCATGGTGACACCAGTGCCAAGTTGGGCTGGTTTGATGGTACCAAGTGGCTCCTGCAATCTGCCATGCAGAAGTGGGGCAGCTGAGTTTTGTTTTCCAGGGAAAAGGGCCGTGGTTTTTGTTTGGAGGCTATGGCTCAGAGTGGCCGGCTGGCCCCTGAAAATCCACGATAGGCAGAATGGTTCCCAGACCCAAGGTGGCACCAGTGCCAAGTTGGGCTGTTTTTGTAGTCCCAAGTGCGTCCTGCAATTTGCCTTCCAGAAGTGGGGCAGTTGAGTTTTGTTTGCCAGAGAAAAGGGCCGTGGTTTCTGTTTGAGGGCATATGGCTGAGAGTGGCCGGCTGACCCCACAAAATCCACAATAGGCAGGATGGTTCCCAGAGCCAAGGTGGCACCAGTGCCAAGTCGGGCTGGTTTGATAGTACTAAATAGCTCCTGCAATCTGCCATCCAGAAGCGGGGTAGCTTAATTTTGTTTGTCAGGGAAACGGGCAGAGCTTTGTGTCTGGGGTCCTGTGGCTGGGAGTGGCCGGCTGGCTCCTTAGAATCCACAATACGCAGGATGGTTCCCAGACCAGTGGTGGCACCAGTGCCAAGTTGGGCTGGTTTGATAGTACCAAGTGGCTCCTGCAATCTGCCATCAAAAAGTTGGCAGGCGAGTTTTGTTTTCCAGGGAAAAGCGCCGTTGTTTGTGTTTGGGGGCCTGTGGCTGGGAGTGGCCGGCTGGCTAATTAGAATCCACGATACGCAGGATGGTTCCCAGACCCGAGGTGGCACCAGTGCCAAGTCGGGATAGTTTGATGGTGCAAAGTGGCTCCTGCAATCTGCCATCCAGAAGCGGGTTAGCTTACTTTTGTTTGCCAGGGAAACGGGCCGAGGTTTTTTTCTGGGGGCCTATGGTTGGGAGTGACCGGCTGGCTCCTGAAAAGCTACAGTAGGCAGGATGATTACCAGACCCATAGTAGCAGCAGTGCCAAGTTGGGCTGATTTGATAGTACCAAGTGGCTCCTGCAATCTGCCATCAAAATGTTGGCAGGCGAGTTTTGTTTTCCAGGGAAAAGCGCCGTTGTTGTTGTTTGGGGCTCTGTGGCTGGGAGTGGCCGCCTGTTGTCTTAGAATCCACGTTACGCAGCATGGTTCCCAGATCCAAGGTGGCACCAGTGCCAAGTCGGGCTGGTTTGATAATACCAAGTGGCTCCTGCAATCTGCCATCCAGAAGCGGGGCAGCTTACTTTTGTTTTCCATGGAAACGGGCCGAGGTTTCTGTCTGGGGGTCTATGGCTGGGAGTGACCTCCTGGCTCCTGAAAAGCTATGCTAGGCAGGATGGTGACCAGACCCATGGTGGCACCAGTGCCATGTTGGGCTGGTTTGATAGTACCAAGTGGCTCCTGCAATCTGCCATCAAAATGTTGGCAGGCGAGTTTTGTTTTCTGGGGAAAAACGCCGTTGTTTGTGTTTGGGGGCCTGTGGCTCGGAGTGGCCGGGTGGCTGCTTAGAATCCACGATACGCAGGATGGTTCCCAGGCCAGAGGTGGCACCAGTGTCAAGTTGGGCTGGTTTGATGGTGCAAAGTGGCTCCTGCAATCTGTCATCCATAAGCGGGGTAGCTTACTTTGGTTTGCCAGGGAAACGGGCCGAGGTTCTTGTCTGGGTGCCAGTGCCTGGGGCTGGCTGGCTGGCCCCTGAAAATCCACAATAGGCAGGATGGTTCCCTGATCCAAGGTGGAACCAGTGCCAACTCGGGCTGGTTTGATGGTGCAAAGTGGCTCCTGCAATCTGCCATCCAGAAGCGGGGCAGCTTACTTTTGTTTGCCAGGGAAACGGTCCGAGATTTTTGTCTGGGAGCCTATGGCCGGGAGTGACCGGCTGGCTCCTGAAAAGCTACGATAGGCAGGATGGTGACCAGACCCATGGTGGCACCAGTGCCAAGTCGGGCTGGTTTGATAGTACCAAGTGGCTCCTGCAATCTGTCATCAAAAAGTTGGCAGGCCAGTTTTGTTTTCCAGGGAAAAGCGCCGTTGTTTCTGTTTGGGGGCCTGTGGCTCGGAGTGGCCGGCTGGCTAATTAGAATCCACGATACGCAGCATGGTTCCTAGACCTGAGGTGGCACCAGTGCCAAGTCGGGCCGGTTTGATGGTGCAAAGTAGCTCCTGCAATCTGCCATCCAGAAGCGGGTTAGCTGACTTTTGTTTGCCAGGGAAACTGGCCGAGGTTTTTGTCTGGGGGCCTATGGCTGGGAGTGACCGGCTGGCTCCTGAAAAGCTACGATAGGCAGGATGGTTACCAGACCAATGGTGGCACCAGTGCCAAGTTTGGCTGATTTGATAGTACCAAGTGGCTCCTGCAATCTGCCATCAAAAAGTTGGCAGGCGAGTTTTGTTTTCCAGGGAAAAGCGCCGTTGTTTTTGGTTTGGGGGCCTGTGGCTGCGAGTGGCCCCCTGGCGTCTTAGAATCTACGTTACGCAGCATGGTTCCCAGTTCCAAGGTGGCACCAATGCAAAGACGGGCTGGTTTGATAGTACCAAGTGGCTCCTGCAATCTGCCATCAAAAATTTGGCAGGCGAGTTTTATTTTCCCGGGAAAATCGCCATTGATTTTGTTTGGAGGCCTGTGGCTGGGAGTGGCCACCGGTCGTCTCACAATCTACGTTACGCAGGATGGTTCCCAGAGCCAAAGTGGCACCAGTGCCAAGTCGGGCTGGTTTGATAGCACCAAGTGCCTCCTGCAATCTGCCATCCAGAAGCGGGGCAGCTTACTTTTGTTTGCCAGGGAAACGGGCCGAGGTTTGTGTGTGGGGGGCTATGGCTGGGAATGACAGGCTGGCTCCTGAAAAGCTACGATAGGCAGGATGGTGACCAGACTCATGGTGGAACCAGTTCCAAGTTGGGCTGGTTTGATAGTACCAAGTGGATCCTGCAATCTGCCATCAAAATGTTGGCAGGCGAGTTTTGTTTTCCAGGATTAAAAACGCCGTTATTTGTGTTTGGGGGCCTGTGGCTGGGAGTGGCCGGCTGGCTAATTAGAATCCACGATACGCATCATGGTTCCCAGATCCAAGGTGGCACCAGTGCAAAGTCGGGCTAGTTTGATGGTGCAAAATGGTTCCTGCAATCTGCCATCCAGAAGCGGGGTAGCTTACTTTTGTTTGCCAGGGAAACAGGCCGAGGTTTGTGTCTGGGGGCCTATGGCAGGGAGTGACCGGCTGGCTCCTGAAAAGCTACGATAGGCAGGATGGTGACCAGACCCATGGTGGCACCAGTGACAAGTTGGGCTGGTTTGATAGTACCAAGTGGCTCCTGCAATCTGCCATCAAAAATTTGGCAGGCCAGTTTTGTTTTCCAGGGAAAAGCGCTGTTGTTTGTGTTTGGGGGCCTGTGGCTGGGAGTGGCCCCCTGGCATCTTAGAATCTACCTTACGCAGCATGGTTCCCAGAGCCAAGGTGGCACCAGTGCCAAGACGGGCTGGTTTGATAGTAACAAGTGGCTCCTGCAATCTGCAATCAAAAAGTTGGCAGGCGAGTTTTGTTTTCCAGGGAAAAGGGCCGTTGTTTGTGCTTGGCGGCATGTGGCTGGGAGTGGCCAGCTGGCTCCTTAGAATCCATGATACGCAGCATGGTTCCCAGACCCAAGGTGGCACCAGTGCCAAGTCGGGCTGGTTTGATGGTGCAAAGTGGCTCCTGCAATCTGCCATCCAGAAGTGGGGCAGCTTACTTTTGTTTGCCAGGGAAACGGGCCGAGGTTTGTGTCTGGAGGCCTATGGCTGGGAGTGACCGGCTGGCTCCTGAAAAGCTACGATAGGCAGGATGGTGACCAGACCCATGGTGGCACCAGTGCCAAGTTGGGCTGGTTTGATAGTACCAAGTGGCTTCTGCAATCTGCCATCAAAAAGTTGGCAGGCGAGTTTTGTTTTCCAGGGAAAAGCGCCGTTGTTTGTCTTTGGGGGCATGTGGCTGGGAGCGGGCGGCTGGCGCCTTAGAATCTACGTTACGCAGGATGGTTCCCAGACCCAAGGTGGCACCAGTGCCAAGTCGGGCTGGTTTGATAGTACCAAGTGGCTCCTGCAATCTGCCATCCAGAAGCGGGGCAGCTTACTTTTGTTTGCCAGGGAAACGGGCCGAGCTTTGTGTCTGGCGGCCCATGGCTGGGAGTGACCGGCTGGCTCCTGAAAAGCTACGATAGGCAGGATGGTGACCAGACCCATGGTTGCAGCAGTGCCAAGTTGGGCTGGTTTGATAGTACCAAGTGGCTCCTGCAATCTGCCATCAAAAAAATGGCAGGCGAGTTTTGTTTTCCAGGGAAAAGCACCGTTGTTTGTGTTTGGGGGCCTGTGGCTGGGAGTGACCGGCTGGCTAATTAGAATCCACGATACGCAGGATGGTTCACAGACCCAAGGTGGCACCAGTGCCAAGTTGGGCTGGTTTGATAGTACCAAGTGCATCCTGCAATCTGCCATCCAGAAGCGGGGTAGCTTACTTTTGTTTGCCAGGGAAACGGGCCGAGGTTTTTGTCTGGGGGGCTATGGCTGGGAGTGACCGGCTGGCTCCTGAAAATCCACGATAGGCAGGATGGTTCCCAGATCCAACGTGGCAGCAGTGCCAAGTCGGGCTGGTTTTATGTTGCAAAGTGTCTCCTGCAATCTGCCATCAAATGTTGGCAGGTCAGTTTTATTTTCCAGGGAAAAGCGCCGTTGTTTGTGTTTGGGGGCCTGTGGCTGGGAATGACCGGCTGGCTCCTGAAAAGCTACGATAGGCAGGATGGTGCCCAGACCAGAGGTGGCACAAGTGCCAAGTTGGGCTGGTTTGATAGTACCATGTGGCTCCTGCAATTTGCCATCCAGAAGCGGGGTATCTTAATTTTGCTTGCCAGGGGAACGGGCCGAGGTTTGTGTCTGGGGGCCTATGGCTGGGAGTGACCGGCTGGCTCCTGAAAAGCTACGATAGGCAGTATGGTGACCAGACCCAAGGTGGCACCAGTGCCAAGTCTGGCTGGTTTTGTAGTACCAAGTGCGTCCTTCAATTTGCCATCCAGAAGAGGGGCAGTGGAGTTTTGTTTACCAGAGTAAAGTGCCGTGGTTTGTGTTTGGTGGCCTATGGCTGAGAGTGGCCGGCTGGCCCCTGAAAATCCACGATAGGCAGAATGGTTCCCAGATCCAAGGTGGCACCAGTGCCAAGTTGGGCTGGGTTGGTGGTGCAAAGTGGCTCCTGCAATCTGCCATCCAGACGCGGGGCAGCAGATTTTTGTTTGCTGGAGAAAAGTTCCGTGGTTTTTTTTGGGGGTATATGGCTGGGCGTGGCCGGCTGGCTCCTTAAAAAGCCCGATACGCAGGATGGTTCCCTGACCCAAGGTGGCATCAGTGCCAAGTTGGGCGGTTTTCGTAGTACTAAGTGCGTCCTGCAATTTGCCATCCAGAAGAGGGGCAGTTGAGTTTTGTTTGCCAGAGAAAAGGACCGTGGTTTTTGTTTGGGGGCATATGGCTGAGAGTGGCCGGCTGGCCCCTGAAAATCCACGATAGGCAGGATGGTTCCCAGAGCCAAGGTGGCACCAGTGCCAAGTCGGGCTGGTTTGATAGTCCCAAGTGTCTCCTGCAATCTGCCATCCAGAAGCGGGGCAGCTTTCTTTTTTTTGTCAGGGAAACGGGCAGAGCTTTGTGTCTGGCGGCCTATGGCTGGGAGTTACCGGCTGGCTCCTGAAAAGCTACGATAGGCAGGATGGTGACCAGACCCATGGTGGCACCAGTGCCAAGTTGGGCTGGTTTGATAGTACCAAGTGGCTCCTGCAATCTGCCATCAAAAAGTTGGCAGGCCAGTTTTGTTTTCCAGGGAAAAGAGCCGTTGTTTGTGTTTGGGGGCCTGTGGCTGGGAGTGGCTAGCTGGCTCCTTAGAATCCACGATACGCAGGATGGTTCCCAGACCAGAGGTGGCACCAGTGCCAAGTCGGGCTGGTTTGATAGTACCAAGTGGTTCCGGCAATCTGCCATCCAGAGGCGGGGCAGCTTACTTTTGTTTACCAGGGAACCTGGCAGAGGTTTTTGTCTGGGGGCCTATGGCTGGGAGTGACCGGCTGGCTCCTGAAAAGCTACGATAGGCAGTATGGTGACCAGACCCAAGGAGGCACCAGTGCCAAGTCGGGCTGGTTTTGTAGTACCAAGTGCGTCCTTCAATTTGCCATCCAGAAGAGGGGCAGTGGAGTTTTGTTTACCAGAGTAAAGGGCCGTGGTTTGTGTTTGGTGGCCTATGGCTGAGAGTGGCCGGCTGGGCCCTGAAAATCCACGATAGGCAGGATGGTTCCCAGAGCCAAGGTGGCACCAGTGCCAAGTCGGGCTGGTTTGATAGTATTAATAGCTCCAGCAATCTGCCATCCAGAAGCGGGGCAGCTTACTTTTGTTTGCCAGGGAATCGGGCCGAGCTTTGTGTCTCGGGGCCTATGGCTGGGAGTGACCGGCTGGCTCCTGAAAAGCTACGTTAGGCAGGATGGTTCCCAGACCAGAGGTGGCACCAGTGCGAAGTTGGGCTGGTTTGATAGTACCAAGTGGCTCCTGCAATCTGCCATCAAAAATTTGGCAGACGAGTTTTGTTTTCCTGGGAAAAGCGCCTTTGTTTGTGTTTGGAAGCCTGTAACTGGGAGTGGCCGGCTGGCTCCTTTGAACCCAGGATACGCAGGATGGTTCCCAGACCAGAGGTGGCACCAGTGCCAAGTTGGTCTGGTTTGATAGTACCAAGTGGTTCCTGCAATCTGCCATCCAGAAGCGGGGCAGCTTACTTTTGTTTGCCAGGGAAACGGGCCGAGGTTTGTGTCTGGGGGCGTATGGCTGGGAGTGACCGGCTAGGTCCAGAAAAGCTACGATAGGCAGGATGGTGACCAGACCCATGGTGGCAGCAGTGCCAAGTTGGGCTGGTTTGATAGTACCAAGTGGCTCCTGCAATCTGCCATCAAAAAGTTGGCAGGCGAGTTTTGTTTTCCAGGGAAAAGCGTCGTTGTTTGTGTTTGGGGGCCTGTGGCTGGGAGTGGCCGGCTGCCTCCTTAGAATCCACGATACGCAGGATGGTTCCCGGACCCAAGGTGGCACCAGCGCCAAGTCGGGCTGGTTTGATAGTACCAAGTGGTTCCGGAAATCTGCCATCCAGAAGCGGGGCAGCTTACTTTTGTTTGCCAGGGAAACGGCCGAGTTTTGTGTCTGGGGGCCTATGGCTGGGAGTGACCGGCTGGCTCCTGAAAAGCTACGATAGGCAGGATTGTCACCAGACCCATGGTGGCACCAGTGCCAATTTGGGCTGGTTTGATAGTACCAAGTGGCTCCTGTAATCTGCCATCAAAAAGTTGGCAGGCGAGGTTTGTTTTCCACGGAAAAGCACCGTTGTTTGTGTTTGGGGGCCTGTGGCTGGGAGTGGCCGGCTGGATCCTTAGAATCCACGATACGCAGGATGGTTCCCAGACCTGAGGTGGCACCAGTGACAAGTCGGGCCAGTTTGATGGTGCAAAGTGGCTCCTGCAATCTGCCATCCAGAAGCGGGGCAGCTTACTTTTGTTTGCCAGGGAAACGGGCCGAGGTTTTTCTCTTGGGGCCTGAGGCTGGGAATGACCGGCTGGCTCCTGAAAAGCTACGATAGGCAGGATGGTGGCCAGACCCATGGTGGCACCAGTGCCAAGTTGGGCTGATTTGATAGTACCAAGTGGCTCCTGCAATCTGCCATCAAAAAGTTGGCAGGCGAGTTTTGTTTTCCAGGGAAAAGCGCCGTTGTTTTTGTTTGGGGGCCTGTGGCTGGGAGTGGCCGCCTGTCGTCTCAGAATCTACGTTACGCAGCATGGTTCCCAGAGCCAAGGTGGCACCAGTGCCAAGTCGGGCTGGTTTGATAGCGCAAAGTGGCGCCTGCAATCTGCCATCCAGAAGCGGGGCAGCTTACTTTTGTTTGCCAGGGAAACGGGCCGAGCTTTGTGTCTGGGGGTCTATGGCTGGGAATGACCGGCTGGCTCCTGAAAAACTACGATAGGCAGGATGGTGACCAGACCCATGGTGGCACCAGTGCCAAGTTGGGCTGGTTTGATAGTACCAAGTGGCTCCTGCAATCTGCCATCAAAAAGTTGGCAGGCGAGTTTTGTTTTCCAGGGAAAAGCGCCCTTGTTTGTGTTTGGGGGCCTGTGGCTAGGAGTGGCCGGTGGGATGCATAGAATCCACGATACGCAGGATGGTTCCCAGGCCAGAGGTGGCACCAGTGCCAAGTTGGGTTATTTTGATGGTGCAAAGCGGCTCCTGCAATCTGCCATCCAGAAGCGGGGTATCTTAATTTTGTTTGCCAGGGAAACAGGCCGAGGTTTGTGTCTGGGGGCCTATGGCTGGGAGTGACTGGCTGGCTCCTGAAAAGCTACGATAGGCAGGAGGGTTACCAGACCCATGGTGGCACCAGTGCCAAGTCGGGCTGGTTTGATAGTACCAAGTGGCTCCTGCAATCTGCCATCAAAAAGCTGGCAGGCGAGTTTTGTTTTCAAGGGAAAAGCGCTGTTGTTTGTGTTTGGGGCATGTGGCTGGGAGTGGCCGGCTGGCTCCTGAAAATCCACGATAGGCAGGATGGTTCCCAGATCCAACGTGGCAGCAGTGCCAAGTCGGGCTGGTTTTAAGTTGCAAAGTGTCTCCTGCAATCTGCCATCAAATGTTGGCAGGTCAGTTTTGTTTTCCAGGGAAAAGCGCCGTTGTTTGTGTTTTGGGGCCTGTGTCTGGGAATGACCGGCTGGCTCCTGAAAAGCTACGATAGGCAGGATGGTGCCCAGACCAGAGGTGGCACAAGTGCCAAGTTTGGCTGGTTTGATAGTACCATGTGGCTCCTGCAATTTGCCATCCAGAATCTTAATTTTGCTTGCCAGGGGAACGGGCCGAGTTTTGTGTCTGGGGGCCTATAGCTGGGAGTGACCGGCTGGCTCCTGAAAAGCTACGATAGGCAGTATGGTTACCAGACCCAAGGTGGCACCAGTGCCAAGTCGGGCTGGTTTTGTAGTACCAAGTGCGTCCTTCAATTTGCCATCCAGAAGAGGGGCAGTGGAGTTTTGTTTACCAGAGTAAAGGGCCGTGGTTTGTGTTTGGTGGCCTATGGCTGAGAGTGGCCGGCTGGCCCCTGAAAATCCACGATAGGCAGAATGGTTCCCAGAGCCAAGGTGGCACCAGTGCCAAGTTGGGCTGGGTTGATGGTGCAAAGTGGCTCCTGCAATCTGCCATCCAGACGCGGGGGAGCAGATTTTTGTTTGCTGGAGAAAAGTTCCGTGGTTGTTTTTGGGGGTATATGGCTGGGCGTGGCCGGCTGGCTCCTTAAAAAGCCCGATACGCAAGATGGTTCCCTGACCCAAGGTGGCATCAGTGCCAAGTCGGGCGGTTTTTGTAGACTAAGTGCGTCCTTCAATTTGCCATCCAGAAGAGGGGCAGTTGAGTTTTGTTTGCCAGAGAAAAGGGCCGTGGTTTGTGTTTGGGGGCATATGGCTGAGAGTGGCCGGCTGGCCCCTGAAAATCCACGATAGGCAGGATGGTTCCCAGAGCCAAGGTGGCACCAGTGCCAAGTCGGGCTGGTTTGATAGTACCAAGTGGCTCCTGCAATCTGCCATCCAGAAGCGGGGCAGCTTACTTTTGTTTGCCAGGGAAACGGGCCGAGGTTTCTGTCTGGCGGCCTATGGCTATGAGTGACCGGCTGGCTCCTGAAAAGCTACGATAGGCAGGATGGTGACCAGACCCATGGTTGCAGCAGTGCCAAGTTGGGCTGGTTTGATAGTACCAAGTGGCTCCTGCAATCTGCCATCAAAAAACAGGCAGGCGAGTTTTGTTTTCCAGGGAAAAGCACCGTTGTTTGTGTTTGGGGGCCTGTGGCTGGGAGTGACCGGCTGGCTAATTAGAACACACGATACGCAGGATGGTTCCCAGACCGAAGGTGGCACCAGTGCCAAGTTGGGCTGGTTTGATAGTACCAAGTGCGTCCTGCAATCTGCCATCCAGAAGCGGGGTAGCTTACTTTTGTTTGCCAGGGAAACGGGCCGAGGTTTTTGTCTGGGGGGCTATGGCTGGGAGTGACCGGCTGGCTCCTGAAAATCCACGATAGGCAGGATGGTTCCCAGATCCAACGTGGCAGCAGTGCCAAGTCGGGCTGGTTTTATATTGCAAAGTGTCTCCTGCAATCTGCCATCAAATGTTGGCAGGTCAGTTTTATTTTCCAGGGAAAAGCGCCGTTGTTTGTGTTTGGGGGCCTGTGGCTGGGAATGACCGGCTGGCTCCTGAAAAGCTACGATAGGCAGGATGGTGCCCAGACCAGAGGTGGCACAAGTGCCAAGTTGGGCTGGTTTGATAGTACGAAGTGGCTCCTGCAATTTGCCATCCAGAAGCGGGGTATCTTAATTTTGCTTGCCAGGGGAACAGGCCGAGGTTTGTGTCTGGGGGCCTATGGCTGGGAGTGACCGGCTGGCTCCTGAAAAGCTACGATAGGCAGTATGGTGACCAGACCCAAGGTGGCACCAGTGCCAAGTTGGGCTGGTTTGACTGTACCAAGTGCGTCCTGCAATCTGCCATCCAGAAGCGGGGCAGCTGAGTTTTGTTTGCCAGAGAAAAGGGCCGTGGTTTTTTTTTGGGGGCCTATGGCTCAGAGTGGCCGGCTGGCCCCTGAAAAGCCCGATACGCAAGATGGTTCCCTGACCCAAGGTGGCATCAGTGCCAAGTCGGGCTGGTTTTTGTAGACTAAGTGCGTCCTGCAATTTGCCATCCAGAAGAGGGGCAGTTGAGTTTTGTTTGCCAGAGAAAAGGGCCGTGGTTTGTGTTTGGGGGCATATGGCTGAGAGTGGCCAGCTGGCCCCTGAAAATCCACGATAGGCAGGATGGTTCCCAGAGCCAAGGTGGCACCAGTGCCAAGTCGGGCTGGTTTGATAGTCCCAAGTGTCTCCTGCAATCTGCCATCCAGAAGTGGGGCAGCTTACTTTTGTTTGCCAGGGAAACGGGCCGAGGTTTGTGTCTGGGGGCCTATGGCTGGGAGTGACCGGCTGGCTCCTGAAAAGCTACGATAGGCAGGATGGTGACCAGACCCATGGTGGCACCAGTGCCAAGTTGGGCTGGTTTGATAGTACCAAGTGGCTCCTGCAATCTGCCATCAAAAAGTTGGAAGGCGAGTTTTGTTTTCCAGGGAAAAGCGCCGTTGTTTGTCTTTGGGGGCATGTGGCTGGGAGCGGGCGGCTGGCGCCTTAGAATCTACGTTACGCAGCATGGTTCCCAGACCCAAGGTGGCACCAGTGCCAAGTCGGGCTGGTTTGATAGTACCAAGTGGCTCCTGCAATCTGCCATCCAGAAGCGGGGCAGCTTACTTTTGTTTGCCAGGGAAACGGGCCGAGGTTTCTGTCTGGCGGCCTATGGCTATGAGTGACCGGCTGGCTCCTGAAAAGCTACGATAGGCAGGATGGTGACCAGACCCATGGTTGCAGCAGTGCCAAGTTGGGCTGGTTTGATAGTACCAAGTGGCTCCTGCAATCTGCCATCAAAAAACTGGCAGGCGAGTTTTGTTTTCCAGGGAAAAGCGCCGTTGTTTGTGTTTGGGGGCCTGTGGCTGGGAGTGACCGGCTGGCTAATTAGAATCCACGATACGCAGGATGGTTCCCAGACCCAAGGTGGCACCAGTGCCAGGTTGGGCTGGTTTGATAGTACCAAGTGGCTCCTGCAATCTGCCATCAAATGTTGGCAGGTCAGTTTTATTTTCCAGGGAAAAGCGCCGTTGTTTTTGTTTGGGGGCCTGTGGCTGGGAATGACCGGCTGGCTCCTGAAAAGCTACGATAGGCAGGATGGTGCCCAGACCAGAGGTGGCACAAGTGCCAAGTTGGGCTGGTTTGATAGTACGAAGTGGCTCCTGCAATTTGCCATCCAGAAGCGGGGTATCTTAATTTTGCTTGCCAGGGGAACAGGCCGAGGTTTGTGTCTGGGGGCCTATGGCTGGGAGTGACCGGCTGGCTCCTGAAAAGCTACGATAGGCAGTATGGTGACCAGACCCAAGGTGGCACCAGTGCCAAGTTGGGCTGGTTTGACTGTACCAAGTGCGTCCTGCAATCTGCCATCCAGAAGCGGGGCAGCTGAGTTTTGTTTGCCAGAGAAAAGGGCCGTGGTTTTTTTTTGGGGGCCTATGGCTCAGAGTGGCCGGCTGGCCCCTGAAAAGCCACGATAGGCAGAATGGTTCCCAGACCCAAGGTGGCACCAGTGCCAAGTCGGAGTGGTTTGATGGTGCAAAGTGGCTCCTGCAATCTGCCATCCCGACGCGGGGCAGCTCATTTTTGTTTGCCAGAGAACAAGTCCGTGGTTCGTTTTTGGGGGCATGTGGCTGGGAGTGGCCGGCTGGCTCCTTAAAAAGCTCGATACGCAGGATGGTTCCCAGACCCAAGGTGGCACCAGT
The DNA here is from genome assembly GCF_028018845.1 of Melospiza georgiana. NCBI lineage: Eukaryota > Metazoa > Chordata > Aves > Passeriformes > Passerellidae > Melospiza > Melospiza georgiana. Next base: position 31,515,720 of record NC_080435.1, read on the forward strand.
GCCAAGTTGGGCTGTTTTTGTAGTACCAAGTGCGTCCTGCAATTTGCCGTCCAGAAGAGGGGTAATTGAGTTTTGTTTGCCAGAGAAAAGGGCCCTGGTTTGTGTTTGAGGGCATATGGCTGAGAGTGGCCGGCTGACCCCTGAAAATCCACGATAGGCAGGATGGTTCCCAGATCAAACGTGGCAGCAGTGCCAAGTCGGGCTGGTTTTATATTGCAAAGTGTCTCCTGCAATCTGCCATCAAATGTTGGCAGGTCAGTTTTATTTTCCAGGGAAAAGCGCCGTTGTTTGTGTTTGGGGGCCTGTGGCTGGGAATGACCGGCTGGCTCCTGAAAAGCTACGATAGGCAGGATGGTGCCCAGACCAGAGGTGGCACAAGTGCCAAGTTGGGCTGGTTTGATAGTACCATGTGGCTCCTGCAATTTGCCATCCAGAATCTTAATTTTGCTTGCCAGGGGAACGGGCCGAGTTTTGTGTCTGGGGGCCTATAGCTGGGAGTGACCGGCTGGCTCCTGAAAAGCTACGATAGGCAGTATGGTGACCAGACCCAAGGTGGCAGCAGTGCCAAGTCGGGCTGGTTTTGTAGTACCAAGTGCGTCCTTCAATTTGCCATCCAGAAGAGGGGCAGTGGAGTTTTGTTTACCAGAGTAAAGGGCCGTGGTTTGTGTTTGGTGGCCTATGGCTGAGAGTGGCCGGCTGGCCCCTGAAAATCCACGATAGGCAGAATGGTTCCCAGATCCAAGGTGGCACCAGTGCCAAGTTGGGCTGGGTTGATGGTGCAAAGTGGCTCCTGCAATCTGCCATCCAGACGCGGGGCAGCAGATTTTTCTTTGCTGGAGAAAAGTTCCGTGGTTGTTTTTGGGGGTATATGGCTGGGCGTGGCCGGCTGGCTCCTTAAAAAGCCCGATACGCAAGATGGTTCCCTGACCCAAGGTGGCATCAGTGCCAAGTCGGGCGGTTTTTGTAGACTAAGTGCGTCCTGCAATTTGCCATCCAGAAGAGGGGCAGTTGAGTTTTGTTTGCCAGAGAAAAGGGCCGTGGTTTGTGTTTGGGGGCATATGGCTGAGAGTGGCCGGCTGGCCCCTGAAAATCCACGATAGGCAGGATGGTTCCCAGAGCCAAGGTGGCACCAGTGCCAAGTCGGGCTGGTTTGATAGTCCCAAGTGTCTCCTGCAATCTGCCATCCAGAAGTGGGGCAGCTTACTTTTGTTTGCCAGGGAAACGGGCCGAGGTTTGTGTCTGGGGGCCTATGGCTGGTAGTGACCGGCTGGCACCTGAAAAGCTACGATAGGCAGGGTGGTGACCAGACCCATGGTGGCACCAGTGCCAAGTTGGGCTGGTTTGATAGTACCAAGTGGCTCCTGCAATCTGCCATCAAAAAGTTGGCAGGCGAGTTTTGTTTTCCAGGGAAAAGCGCCGTTGTTTGTGTTTGGGGGCCTGTGGCTGGGAGTGGCCGGCTGGATCCTTAGAATCCACGATACGCAGGATGGTTCCCAGACCTGAGGTGACACCAGTGACAAGTCGGGCCAGTTTGATGGTGCAAAGTGGCTCCTGCAATCTGCCATCCAGAAGCGGGGCAGCTTACTTTTGTTTGCCAGGGAAACGGGCCGAGCTTTGTGTCTCGGGGCCTATGGCTGGGAGTGACCGGCTGGCTCCTGAAAAGCTACGTTAGGCAGGATGGTTCCCAGACCAGAGGTGGCACCAGTGCGAAGTTGGGCTGGTTTGATAGTACCAAGTGGCTCCTGCAATCTGCCATCAAAAATTTGGCAGACGAGTTTTGTTTTCCTGGGAAAAGCGCCTTTGTTTGTGTTTGGAAGCCTGTAACTGGGAGTGGCCGGCTGGCTCCTTTGAACCCAGGATACGCAGGATGGTTCCCAGACCAGAGGTGGCACCAGTGCCAAGTTGGTCTGGTTTGATAGTACCAAGTGGTTCCTGCAATCTGCCATCCAGAAGCGGGGCAGCTTACTTTTGTTTGCCAGGGAAACGGGCCGAGGTTTGTGTCTGGGGGCCTATGGCTGGGAGTGACCGGCTAGGTCCAGAAAAGCTACGATAGGCAGGATGGTGACCAGACCCATGGTGGCAGCAGTGCCAAGTTGGGCTGGTTTGATAGTACCAAGTGGCTCCTGCAATCTGCCATCAAAAAACTGGCAGGCGAGTTTTGTTTTCCAGGGAAAAGCACCGTTGTTTGTGTTTGGGGGCCTGTGGCTGGGAGTGACCGGCTGGCTAATTAGAATCCACGATACGCAGGATGGTTCCCAGACCCAAGGTGGCACCAGTGCCAAGTTGGGCTGGTTTGATTGTACCAAGTGCGTCCTGCAATCTGCCATCCAGAAGCGGGGTAGCTTACTTTTGCTTGCCAGGGAAACGGGCCGAGGTTTGTGTCTGGGGGGCTATGGCTGGGAGTGACCGGCTGGCTCCTGAAAATCCACGATAGGCAGGATGGTTCCCAGATCCAACGTGGCAGCAGTGCCAAGTCGGGCTGGTTTTATATTGCAACGTGTCTCCTGCAATCTGCCATCAAATGTTGGCAGGTCAGTTTTATTTTCCAGGGAAAAGCGCCGTTGTTTGTGTTTGGGGGCCTGTGGCTGGGAGTGGCCGGCTGGATCCTTAGAATCCACGATACGCAGGATGGTTCCCAGACCTGAGGTGGCACCAGTGACAAGTCGGGCCAGTTTGATGGTGCAAAGTGGCTCCTGCAATCTGCCATCCAGAAGCGGGGCAGCTTACTTTTGTTTGCCAGGGAAACGGGCCGAGCTTTGTGTCTCGGGGCCTATGGCTGGGAGTGACCGGCTGGCTCCTGAAAAGCTACGTTAGGCAGGATGGTTCCCAGACCAGAGGTGGCACCAGTGCGAAGTTGGGCTGGTTTGATAGTACCAAGTGGCTCCTGCAATCTGCCATCAAAAATTTGGCAGACGAGTTTTGTTTTCCTGGGAAAAGCGCCTTTGTTTGTGTTTGGAAGCCTGTAACTGGGAGTGGCCGGCTGGCTCCTTTGAACCCAGGATACGCAGGATGGTTCCCAGACCAGAGGTGGCACCAGTGCCAAGTTGGTCTGGTTTGATAGTACCAAGTGGTTCCTGCAATCTGCCATCCAGAAGCGGGGCAGCTTACTTTTGTTTGCCAGGGAAACGGGCCGAGGTTTGTGTCTGGGGGCCTATGGCTGGGAGTGACCGGCTAGGTCCAGAAAAGCTACGATAGGCAGGATGGTGACCAGACCCATGGTGGCAGCAGTGCCAAGTTGGGCTGGTTTGATAGTACCAAGTGGCTCCTGCAATCTGCCATCAAAAAGTTGGCAGGCGAGTTTTGTTTTCCAGGGAAAAGCGTCGTTGTTTGTGTTTGGGGGCCTGTGCCTGGGAGTGGCCGGCTGCCTCCTTAGAATCCACGATACGCAGGATGGTTCCCGGACCCAAGCTGGCACCAGCGCCAAGTCGGGCTGGTTTGATAGTACCAAGTGGTTCCGGAAATCTGCCATCCAGAAGCGGGGCAGCTTACTTTTGTTTGCCAGGGAAACGGGCCGAGGTTTTTCTCTTGGGGCCTGAGGCTGGGAATGACCGGCTGGCTCCTGAAAAGCTACGATAGGCAGGATGGTGGCCAGACCCATGGTGGCACCAGTGCCAAGTTGGGCTGATTTGATAGTACCAAGTGGCTCCTGCAATCTGCCATCAAAAAGTTGGCAGGCGAGTTTTGTTTTCCAGGGAAAAGCGCCGTTGTTTGTGTTTGGGGGCCTGTGGCTGGGAGTGGCCGCCTGTCGTCTCAGAATCTACGTTACGCAGCATGGTTCCCAGAGCCAAGGTGGCACCAGTGCCAAGTCGGGCTGGTTTGATAGCGCAAAGTGGCGCCTGCAATCTGCCATCCAGAAGCGGGGCAGCTTACTTTTGTTTGCCAGGGAAACGGGCCGAGGTTTGTGTCTGGGGGTCTATGGCTGGGAATGACCGGCTGGCTCCTGAAAAACTACGATAGGCAGGATGGTGACCAGGCCCAAGGTGGCACCAGTGCCAAGTTGGGCTGGTTTGATAGTACCAAGTGGCTCCTGCAATCTGCCATCAAAAAGTTGGCAGGCGAGTTTTGTTTTCCAGGGAAAAGCGCCCTTGTTTGTGTTTGGGGGCCTGTGGCTAGGAGTGGCCGGTGGGATGCATAGAATCCACGATACGCAGGATGGTTCCCAGGCCAGAGGTGGCACCAGTGCCAAGTTGGGTTATTTTGATGGTGCAAAGTGGCTCCTGCAATCTGCCATCCAGAAGCGGGGTATCTTAATTTTGTTTGCCAGGGAAACAGGCCGAGGTTTGTGTCTGGGGGCCTATGGCTGGGAGTGACTGGCTGGCTCCTGAAAAGCTACGATAGGCAGGATGGTTACCAGACCCATGGTGGCACCAGTGCCAAGTCGGGCTGGTTTGATAGTACCAAGTGGCTCCTGCAATCTGCCATCAAAAAGCTGGCAGGCGAGTTTTGTTTTCAAGGGAAAAGCGCTGTTGTTTGTGTTTGGGGCATGTGGCTGGGAGTGGCCGGCTGGCTCCTTAAAATCCACGATAGGCAGGATGGTTCCCAGATCCAACGTGGCAGCAGTGCCAAGTCGGGCTGGTTTTAAGTTGCAAAGTGTCTCCTGCAATCTGCCATCAAATGTTGGCAGGCCAGTTTTGTTTTCCAGGGAAAAGCGCCGTTGATTGTGTTTGGGGGCCTGTGGCTGGGAATGACCGGCTGGCTCCTGAAAAGCTACGATAGGCAGGATGGTGCCCAGACCAGAGGTGGCACAAGTGCCAAGTTGGGCTGGTTTGATAGTACCATGTGGCTCCTGCCATTTGCCATCCAGAAGCGGGGTATCTTAATTTTGCTTGCCAGGGGAACGGGCCGAGCTTTGTGTCTCGGGGCCTATGGCTGGGAGTGACCGGCTGGCTCCTGAAAAGCTACGATAGGCAGGATGATGACATGACCCATGGTGGCACCAGTGGCAAGTTGGGCTGGTTTGATAGTACCAAGTGGCTCCTGCAATCTGCCATCCAGAAGCGGGGTAGCTTACTTTTGTTTGCCAGGGAAACGGGCAGAGTTTTGTGTCTGGCGGCCTATGGCTGGGAGTGGCCAGCTGGCTCCTGAAAAGCTACGATAGGCAGGATGGTGGCCAGACCCATGGTGGCACCAGTGCCAAGTTGGGCTGGTTTGATAGTACCAAGTTGCTCCTGCAATCTGCCATCAAAAAGTTGGCAGGCCAGTTTTGTTTTCCAGGGAAAAGCGTCGTTGTTTGTGTTTGGGGGCCTGTGGCTGGGAGTGGCCAGCTGGCTCCTTAGAATCCACGATACGCAGGATGGTTCCCAGACCAGAGGTGGCACCAGTGCCAAGTCGGGCTGGTTTGATGGTGCAAAGTGGCTCCTGCAATCTGCCATCCAGAAGCGGGGTAGTTTACTTTTGTTTGCCAGGGAAACGGGCCGAGGTTTGTGTCTCGGGGCCTATGGCTGGGAGTGACCGGCTGGCTCCTGAAAAGCTACGATAGGCAGGATGGTGACCAGACCCATGGTGGCACCAGTGCCAAGTTGGGCTGGTTTGATAGTACCAAGTGGCTCCTGCAATCTGCCATCAAAAAGTTGGCAGGCGAGTTTTGTTTTCCAGGGAAAAGAGCCTTTGTTTGTGTTTGGGGGCCTGTGGCTGGGAGTGGCCGGCCGGATCATTAAAACACACGATACGCAGGATGGTTCCCAGACCAGAGGTGGCACCAGTGCCAAGTTGGTCTGGTTTGATAGTACCAAGTGCGTCCTGCAATCTGCCATCCAGAAGCGGGGTAGCTTACTTTTGTTTGCCAGGGAAACGGGCCGAGGTTTTTGTCTGGGGGGCTATGGCTGGGAGTGACCGGCTGGCTCCTGAAAATCCACGATAGGCAGGATGGTTCCCAGATCCAACGTGGCAGCAGTGCCAAGTCGGGCTGGTTTTATATTGCAACGTGTCTCCTGCAATCTGCCATCAAATGTTGGCAGGTCAGTTTTATTTTCCAGGGAAAAGCGCCGTTGTTTGTGTTTGGGGGCCTGTGGCTGGGAATGACCGGCTGGCTCCTGAAAAGCTACGATAGGCAGGATGGTGCCCAGACCAGAGGTGGCACAAGTGCCAAGTTGGGCTGGTTTGATAGTACGAAGTGGCTCCTGCAATTTGCCATCCAGAAGCGGGGTATCTTAATTTTGCTTGCCAGGGGAACGGGCCGAGGTTTGTGTCTGGGGGCCTATGGCTGGGAGTGACCGGCTGGCTCCTGAAAAGCTACGATAGGCAGTATGGTGACCAGACCCAAGGTGGCACCAGTGCCAAGTTGGGCTGGTTTGACTGTACCAAGTGCGTCCTGCAATCTGCCATCCAGAAGCGGGGCAGCTGAGTTTTGTTTGCCAGAGAAAAGGGCCGTGGTTTTTTTTTGGGGGCCTATGGCTCAGAGTGGCCGGCTGGCCCCTGAAAAGCCACGATAGGCAGAATGGTTCCCAGACCCAAGGTGGCACCAGTGCCAAGTCGGAGTGGTTTGATGGTGCAAAGTGGCTCCTGCAATCTGCCATCCCGACGCGGGGCAGCTCATTTTTGTTTGCCAGAGAACAAGTCCGTGGTTCGTTTTTGGGGGCATGTGGCTGGGAGTGGCCGGCTGGCTCCTTAAAAAGCTCGATACGCAGGATGGTTCCCAGACCCAAGGTGGCACCAGTGCCAAGTTGGGCTGTTTTTGTAGTACCAAGTGCGTCCTGCAATTTGCCGTCCAGAAGAGGGGTAATTGAGTTTTATTTGCCAGAGGAAAGGGCCCTGGTTTGTGTTTGAGGGCATATGGCTGAGAGTGGCCGGCTGACCCCTGAAAATCCACGATAGGCAGGATGGTTCCCAGAGCCAAGGTGGCACCAGTGCCAAGTCGGGCTGGTTTGAGAGTACTAAATAGCTCCTGCAATCTGCCATCCAGAAGCGGGGCAGCTTAATTTTGTTTCCCAGGGAAACGGGCCGAGGTTTGTGTCTGAGGGCCTATGGCTGCGAGTGACCGGCTGGCTCCTGAAAATCCACGCTAGGCAGCATGGTTACCAGACCCAAGGGGGCACCAGTGCCAAGTCGGGCTGGTTTGATGGTGCAAAGTGGCTCCTGCAATCTGCCATCCAGAAGCGGGGTAGCCGATATTTGTTTGCAAGAGAAAAGGTCTTTGGTTATTTTTCGGGGCCTGTGTCTGGGAGTGGCCGGCTGGCTACTTAGAATCCACGATACGCAGCATGGTTCCCAGACCATAGGTGGCACCAGTGCCAAATCGGGCTGGTTTTGTAGTAGCAAGTGGCTCCTGCAATTTGCCATCCAGAAGAGGGGCAGTTGAGTTTTGTTTGCCAGAGTAAAGGGCCGTGGGTTTTGTTTGGGGGTACATGGCTGAGAGTGGCCGGCTGGCCCCAGAAAATCGACGATAGGCAGGATGATTCCGAGATCCAAGGTGGCACCAGTGCCAAGACGGGCTGGTTTTATGTTGCAAAGTGGCTCCTGCAATCAGCCATCAAAAAGTTGGCCGGCGAGTTTTGTTTTCCAGGGAAAAGCGCCGTTGTTTGTGTTTGGGGGCCTATGGCTGGGAGTGGCCGGCTGGCTCCTTAAAATGCACGATACGCAGGATGGTTCCCAGACCCAAGGTGGCACCAGTGCCAAGTCGGGCTGGTTTGATGGTCCAAAGTGGCTCCTGCAATCTGCCATCCAGACACGGGGCAGCTCATTTTTGTTTGCTGGAGAAAAGTTCCGTGGTTTGTTTTTGGCGGTATATGGCTGGGAGTGGCCGGCTGTCTCCTTAAAAAGCTCGATACGCAGGATGGTTCCCTGACCCAATGTGGCATCAGCGCCAAGTCAGGCTGTTTTCGTAGTACCAAGTTCGTCCTGCAATCTGCCATCCAGAAGTGGGGCAGCTTACGTTTGTTTGCCAGGGAAACGGGCAGAGCTTTGTGTCTGGGGGCCTATGGCTGGGAGTGACCGGCTGGCTCCTGAAAAGATACGATAGGCAGGATGGTGACCAGACCCATGGTGGCACCAGTGCCAAGTTGGGCTGGTTTGATAGTACCAAGTGGCTCCTGTAATCTGCCATCAAAAAGTTGGCAGGCGAGTTTTGTTTTCCAGGGAAAAGCGCCGTTGTTTGTGTTTGGGGGCCTGTGTCTGGGAGTGGCCGGCTGGCGCCTTAGAATCTACGTTACGCAGCATGGTTCCCAGACCCAAGGTGGCACCAGTGCCAAGTCGGGCTGGTTTGATAGTACCAAGTGGCTCCTGCAATCTGCCATCCAGAAGCGGGGCAGCTTACTTTTGTTTGCCAGGGAAACGGGCCCAGGCTTGTGTCTGGGGGTCTATGGCTGGGAGTGACCGGCTGGCTCCTGAAAAGATACGATAGGCAGGATGGTGACCAGACCCATGGTGGCACCAGTGCCAAGTTGGGCTGGTTTGATAGTACCAAGTGGCTCCTGCAATCTGCCATCAAAAAGTTGGCAGGCGAGTTTTGTTTTCCAGGGAAAAGCGCCGTTGTTTGTGTTTGGGGGCCTGTGGCTGGGAATGGCCGCCTGGCGCTTGAGAATCTACGTTACGCAGCATGGTTCCCAGACCCAAGGTGGCACCAGATCCAAGTCGGGCTGGTTTGATAGTACCAAGTGGCTCCTGCAATCGGCCATCCAGAAGCAGTGCAACTGAGTTATGTTTGCCAGAGAAAAGGGCTGTGGTATGTGTTTGGGTCCTGTGGCTGGCAGTGGCCGGCTGGCTCCTTAAATTCCATGATACGCAGCATCGTTCCCAGACCCAAGGTGGCACCAGTGCCAAGTAGGGCTGGTTTGACAGTGTCAAGCGCCTCCTGCAATCTCCCATCCACAAGTGGGGCAGCTGAGTTTTGTTTGCCAGAGAAAAGGGCCGTAGTTTGTGTTTGGTGGCCTATGGCTGAGAGTGGCCGGCTGGCTCCTGAAAATCCACGATAGGCAGAATGGTTCCCAGACCAGAGGTGGCACCAGTGCCAAGTCGGACTGGTTTGATGGTGCAAAGTGCCTCCTGCAATCTGCCATCCAGACGCGGGGCAGCGGATTTTTGTTTGCTGGAGAAAAGTTCCGTGGTTTGTTTTTGGCGGTATATGGCTGGGCGTGGCCGGCTGGCTCCTTAGAATCCACGATACGCAGGATGGTTCCCAGACCCAAGGTGGCACCAGTGCCAAGTCGGGCTGGTTTGATGGTCCAAAGTGGCTCCTGCAATCTGCCATCAAGACGCGGGGCAGTTGATTTTTGTTTGCTGGAGAAAAGTTCCGTGGTTTGTTTTTGGCGGTAAATGGCTAGGCGTGGCCGGTTGGCTCCTTAAAAAAGCTCGATACGCAGGATGGTTCCCTGACCCAAGGTGGCATCAGTGCCAAGTCGGGCTGTTTTCGTAGTACCAAGTGCGTCCTGCAATTTGCCATCCAGAAGAGGGGCAGTTGAGTTTTGTTTGCCAGAGAAAAGGGCCGTGGTTTGTGTTTGGGGGCATATGACTGAGAGTGACCGGCTGGCCCCTGAAAATCCACAATAGGCAGGATGGTTCCCAGAGCCAAGGTGGCACCAGTGCCAAGTCGGGCTGGTTTGATAGTAATAAATAGCTCCTGCAATCTGCCATCCAGAAGTGGGGCAGCTTACTTTTGTTTGCCAGGGAAACGGGCCGAGGTTTGTGTCTGGGGGCCTATGGCTGGGAGTGACCGGCTGGCTCCTGAAAAGCTACGATAGGCAGGATGGTTACCAGACCCATGGTGGCACCAGTGCCAAGTTGGGCTGGTTTGATAGTACCAAGTGGCTCCTGCAATCTGCCATCAAAAAGTTGGCAGGCCAGTTTTTTTTCCCAGGGAAAACTGCCGTTGTTTGTGTTTGGGGGCCTGTGGCTGGGAGTGGCCCGCTGTCTCCTTAGAATCCACGAAAAGCAGGATGGTTCCCAGACCAGAGGTGGCACCAGTGCCAAGTCGGGCTGGTTTGATGATGCAAAGTGGCTCCTGCAATCTGCCATCCGGAAGCGGGGTAGCTTACTTTTGTTTGCCAGGGAAATTGGCCGAGGTTTGTGTCTGGGGGCCTATGGCTGGGAGTGACCGGCTGGCTACTGAAAAGCTACGATAGGCAGGATGGTGTCCAGACCCATGGTAGCACCAGTGCCAAGTTGGGCTGGTTTGATAGTACCAAGTGGCTCCTGCAATCTGCCATCAAAAAGTTGGCAGGCGAGTTTTGTTTTCCAGGGAAAAGCGCCGTTGTTTGTGTTTGGGGGCCTGTGGCTGGGAGTGGCCGCCTGGCGCATTAGAATCTACGTTACGCAGCATGGTTCCCAGACCCAAGGCGGCAGCAGTGCCAAGTCGGGCTGGTTTTTTAGTACCAAGTGCGTCCTGCAATTTGCCATCCCGAAGAGGGGCAGTTGAGTTTTGTTTACCAGAGTAAAGTGCCGTGGTTTGTGTTTGGGGGCCTATGGCTGAGAGTGGCCGGCTGGCCCCTTAAAATCCACGATAGGCAGGATGGTTCCCAGATCCAAGGTGGCACCAGTGCCAAGTCGGGCTGGTTTGATGGTCCAAAGTGGCTCCTGCAATCTGCCATCCCGACGCGGGGCAGCTCATTTTTGTTTGCCAGAGAACAATCCGTGGTTCGTTTTTGGCGGTATATGGCTGGGCGTGGCCGGCTGGCTCCTTAAAAAGATCGATACGCAGGATGGTTCCCTGACCCAAGGTGGCATCAGTGCCAAGTCGGGCTGTTTTCGTAGTACCAAGTGCGTCCTGCAATTTGCCATCCAGAAGAGGGGCAGTTGAGTTTTGTTTGCCAGAGAAAAGGGCCGTGGTTAGTGTTTGGGGGCATATGGCTGAGAGTGGCCGGCTGGCCCCTGAAAATCCACGATAGGCAGGATGGTTCCCAGACCAGAGGTGGCACCAGTGCCAAGTCGGGCTGGTTTGATAGTAATAAAAAGCTCCTGCAATCTGCCATCCAGAAGCGGGGCAGCTTACTTTTGTTTGCCAGGGAAACGGGCCGAGCTTTGTGTCTGGGGGCCTATGGCTGGGAGTGACCGGCTGGCTCCTGAAAAGCTACGATAGGCAGGATGGTGACCAGACCCATGGAGGCACCAGTGCCAAGTTGGGCTGGTTTGATAGTACCAAGTGGCTCCCGCAATCTGCCATCCAAAAGCAGGGCAACTGAGTTTTGTTTCCAGAGAAAAGCGCCGTTGTTTGTGTTTGGGTTCCTGTGGCTGGGAGTGGCCGGCTGGCTCCTTAGAATCCACGATACGCAGGATGGTTCCCAGACCCATGGTGGCACCAGTGCCAAGTCGGGCTGGTTTGATATTACCAAGTGGTTCCTGCAATCTGCCATCCAGAAGCGGGGCAGCTTAATTTTGTTTACCATGGAAATTGGCCGAGATTTGTGTCGGGGCGCCTATGGCTGGGAGTGACCGGCTGGCTCCTGGAAAGCTACGATAGGCAGGATTGTGACCAGACCCATGGTGGCTGCAGTGCCAAGTTGGCTGGTTTGATAGTACCAAGTGGCTCCTGCAATCTGCCATCAAAAAGTTGGCAGGCGAGTTTTGTTTTCCGGGGAAAAGCGCCGTTGTTTGTGTTTGGTGGCCTGTGGCTGGGAGTGGCCGGCTGGCTCCTTAGAATCCACGATACGCAGGATGGTTCCCAGACCAGAGGAGGCACCAGTGCCAAGTCGGGCTGATTTGATAGTACCAAATGGCTCCTGCAATCTGCCATCCAGAAGCGGGGCAGCTTACTTTTGTTTGCCAGGGAAACGGGCCGAGGTTTGTGTTTGGGGGCATATGGCTGAGAGTGGCCAGCTGGCCCCTGAAAATCCACGATAGGCAGGATGTTTCCCAGAGCCAAGGTGGCACCAGTTCCAAGTCGGGCTGGTTTGATAGTATTAATAGCTCCAGCAATCTGCCATCCAGAAGCGGGGCAGCTTACTTTTGTTTGCCAGGGAATCGGGCCGAGCTTTGTGTCTCGGGGCCTATGGCTGGGAGTGACCGGCTGGCTCCTGAAAAGCTACGTTAGTCAGGATGGTTCCCAGACCAGAGGTGGCACCAGTGCGAAGTTGGGCTGGTTTGATAGTACCAAGTGGCTCCTGCAATCTGCCATCAAAAATTTGGCAGACGAGTTTTGTTTTCCTGGAAAAAGCACCGTTGTTTGTGTTTGGAAGCCTGTGGCTGGGAGTGGCCGGCTGGCTCCTTTGAACCCAGGATACGCAGGATGGTTCCCAGACCAGAGGTGGCACCAGTGCTAAGTTGGGCTGGTTTGATAGTACCAAGTGGTTCCTGCAATCTGCCATCCAGAAGCGGGGCAGCTTACGTTTGTTTGCCAGGGAGACGGGCCGAGGTTTGTGTCTGGGGGCCTATGGCTGGGAGTGACCGGCTAGGTCCAGAAAAGCTACGATAGGCAGGATGGTGACCAGACCCATGGTGGCAGCAGTGCCAAGTTGGGCTGGTTTGATAGTACCAAGTGGCTCCTGCAATCTGCCATCAAAAAGTTGGCAGGCGAGTTTTGTTTTCCAGGGAAAAGCGCCGTTGTTTGTGTTTGGGGGCCTGTGGCTGGGAGTGGCCGCCTGTCGTCTTAGAATCTACGTTACGCAGCATGGTTCCCAGAGCCAAGGTGGCACCAGTGCCAAGTCGGGCTGGTTTTAAGTTGCAAAGTGTCTCCTGCAATCTGCCATCAAATGTTGGCAGGTCAGTTTTGTTTTCCAGGGAAAAGCGCCGTTGTTTGTGTTTGGGGGCCTGTGGCTGGGAATGACCGGCTGGCTCCTGAAAAGCTACGATAGGCGGGATGGTGCCCAGACCAGAGGTGGCACCAGTGCCAAGTTGGGCTGGTTTGATAGTACCATGTGGCTCCTGCCATTTGCCATCCAGAAGCGGGGTATCTTAATTTTCCTTGCCAGGGGAACGGGCCGAGGTTTGTGTCTGGGGGCCTATGGCTGATAGTGACCGGCTGGCTCCTGAAAAGCTACGATAGGCAGGATGGTGACATGACCCATGGTGGCACCAGTGGCAAGTTGGGCTGGTTTGATAGTACCAAGTGGCTCCTGCAATCTGCCATCCAGAAGCGGGGTAGCTTACTTTTGTTTGCCAGGGAAACGGGCCGAGGTTTGTGTCTCGGGGCCTATGGCTGGGAGTGACCGGCTGGCTCCTGAAAAGATACGATAGGCAGGATGGTGACCAGACCCATGGTGGCACCAGTGCCAAGTTGGGCTGGTTTGATAGTACCAAGTGGCTCCTGCAATCTGCCATCAAAAAGTTGGCAGGCGAGTTTTGTTTTCCAGGGAAAAGCGCCTTTGTTTGTGTTTGGGGGCCTGTGGCTGGGAGTGGCCGGCCGGATCATTAGAACACACGATACGCAGGATGGTTCCCAGACCCAAGGTGGCACCAGTGCCAAGTTGGGCTGGTTTGATAGTACCAAGTGCGTCCTGCAATCTGCCATCCAGAAGCGGGGTAGCTTACTTTTATTTGCCAGGGAAACGGGCCGAGGATTTGTCTGGGGGGTTATGGCTGGGAGTGACCGGCTGGCTCCTGAAAAGCTACGATAGGCAGGATGGTTCCCAGATCCAACGTGGCAGCAGTGCCAAGTCGGGCTGGTTTTATGTTGCAAAGTGTCTCCTGCAATCTGCCATCAAATGTTGGCAGGTCAGTTTTATTTTCCAGGGAAAAGCGCCGTTGTTTGTGTTTGGAGGCCTGAGGCTGGGAATGACCGGCTGGCTCCTGAAAAGCTACGATAGGCAGGATGGTGCCCAGACCAGAGGTGGCACAAGTGCCAAGTTGGGCTGGTTTGATAGTACGAAGTGGCTCCTGCAATTTGCCATCCAGAAGCGGGGTATCTTAATTTTGCTTGCCAGGGGAACGGGCCGAGGTTTGTGTCTGGGGGCCTATGGCTGGGAGTGACCGGCTGGCTCCTGAAAAGCTACGATAGGCAGTATGGTGACCAGACCCAAGGTGGCAGCAGTGCCAAGTCGGGCTGGTTTTGTAGTACCAAGTGCGTCCTTCAATTTGCCATCCAGAAGAGGGGCAGTGGAGTTTTGTTTACCAGAGTAAAGGGCCGTGGTTTGTGTTTGGTGGCCTATGGCTGAGAGTGGCCGGCTGGGCCCTGAAAATCCACGATAGGCAGAGTGGTTCCCAGATCCAAGGTGGCACCAGTGCCAAGTTGGGCTGGGTTGATGGTGCAAAGTGGCTCCTGCAATCTGCCATCCAGACGCGGGGCAGCAGATTTTTGTTTGCTGGAGAAAAGTTCCGTGGTTTTTTTTGGGGGTATATGGCTGGGCGTGGCCGGCTGGCTCCTTAAAAAGCCCGATACGCAGGATGGTTCCCTGACCCAAGGTGGCATCAGTGCCAAGTCGGGCGGTTTTCGTAGTACTAAGTGCGTCCTGCAATTTGCCATCCAGAAGAGGGGCAGTTGAGTTTTGTTTGCCAGAGAAAAGGACCGTGGTTTGTGTTTGGGGGCATATGGCTGAGAGTGGCCGGCTGGCCCCTGAAAATCCACGATAGGCAGGATGGTTCCCAGAGCCAAGGTGGCACCAGTGCCAAGTCGGGCTGGTTTGATAGTACCAAGTGGCTCCTGCAATCTGCCATCCAGAAGCGGGGCAGCTTACTTTTGTTTGCCAGGGAAACGGGCCGAGCTTTGTGTCTGGGTGCCTATGGCTGGGCGTGACCGGCTGGCTCCTGAAAAGCTACGATAGGCAGGATGGTGACAAGACCCATGGTGGCACCAGTGCCAAGTTGGGCTGGTTTGATAGTACCAAGTGGCTCCTGCAATCTGCCATCAAAAAGTTGGCAGGCGAGTTTTGTTTTCCAGGGAAAAGCGCCGTTGTTTGTGTTTGGGGGCCTGTGGCTGGGAGTGGCCGCCTGTCGTCTCAGAATCTACGTTACGCAGCATGGTTCCCAGAGCCAAGGTGGCACCAGTGCCAAGTCGGGCTGGTTTTAAGTTGCAAAGTGTCTCCTGCAATCTGCCATCAAATGTTGGCAGGTCAGTTTTGTTTTCCAGGGAAAAGCGCCGTTGTTTGTGTTTGGGGGCCTGTGGCTGGGAATGACCGGCTGGCTCCTGAAAAGCTACGATAGGCAGGATGGTGCCCAGACCAGAGGTGGCACCAGTGCCAAGTTGGGCTGGTTTGATAGTACCATGTGGCTCCTGCCATTTGCCATCCAGAAGCGGGGTATCTTAATTTTCCTTGCCAGGGGAACGGGCCGAGGTTTGTGTCTGGGGGCCTATGGCTGATAGTGACCGGCTGGCTCCTGAAAAGCTACGATAGGCAGGATGGTGACATGACCCATGGTGGCACCAGTGGCAAGTTGGGCTGGTTTGATAGTACCAAGTGGCTCCTGCAATCTGCCATCCAGAAGCGGGGTAGCTTACTTTTGTTTGCCAGGGAAACGGGCCGAGGTTTGTGTCTCGGGGCCTATGGCTGGGAGTGACCGGCTGGCTCCTGAAAAGATACGATAGGCAGGATGGTGACCAGACCCATGGTGGCACCAGTGCCAAGTTGGGCTGGTTTGATAGTACCAAGTGGCTCCTGCAATCTGCCATCAAAAAGTTGGCAGGCGAGTTTTGTTTTCCAGGGAAAAGCGCCTTTGTTTGTGTTTGGGGGCCTGTGGCTGGGAGTGGCCGGCCGGATCATTAGAACACACGATACGCAGGATGGTTCCCAGACCCAAGGTGGCACCAGTGCCAAGTTGGGCTGGTTTGATAGTACCAAGTGCGTCCTGCAATCTGCCATCCAGAAGCGGGGTAGCTTACTTTTATTTGCCAGGGAAACGGGCCGAGGATTTGTCTGGGGGGTTATGGCTGGGAGTGACCGGCTGGCTCCTGAAAAGCTACGATAGGCAGGATGGTTCCCAGATCCAACGTGGCAGCAGTGCCAAGTCGGGCTGGTTTTATGTTGCAAAGTGTCTCCTGCAATCTGCCATCAAATGTTGGCAGGTCAGTTTTATTTTCCAGGGAAAAGCGCCGTTGTTTGTGTTTGGAGGCCTGAGGCTGGGAATGACCGGCTGGCTCCTGAAAAGCTACGATAGGCAGGATGGTGCCCAGACCAGAGGTGGCACAAGTGCCAAGTTGGGCTGGTTTGATAGTACGAAGTGGCTCCTGCAATCTGCCATCCAGAAGCGGGGTATCTTAATTTTGCTTGCCAGGGGAACGGGCCGAGGTTTGTGTCTGGGGGCCTATGGCTGGGAGTGACCGGCTGGCTCCTGAAAAGCTACGATAGGCAGTATGGTGACCAGACCCAAGGTGGCAGCAGTGCCAAGTCGGGCTGGTTTTGTAGTACCAAGTGCGTCCTTCAATTTGCCATCCAGAAGAGGGGCAGTGGAGTTTTGTTTACCAGAGTAAAGGGCCGTGGTTTGTGTTTGGTGGCCTATGGCTGAGAGTGGCCGGCTGGGCCCTGAAAATCCACGATAGGCAGAGTGGTTCCCAGATCCAAGGTGGCACCAGTGCCAAGTTGGGCTGGGTTGATGGTGCAAAGTGGCTCCTGCAATCTGCCATCCAGACGCGGGGCAGCAGATTTTTGTTTGCTGGAGAAAAGTTCCGTGGTTTTTTTTGGGGGTATATGGCTGGGCGTGGCCGGCTGGCTCCTTAAAAAGCCCGATACGCAGGATGGTTCCCTGACCCAAGGTGGCATCAGTGCCAAGTCGGGCGGTTTTCGTAGTACTAAGTGCGTCCTGCAATTTGCCATCCAGAAGAGGGGCAGTTGAGTTTTGTTTGCCAGAGAAAAGGACCGTGGTTTGTGTTTGGGGGCATATGGCTGAGAGTGGCCGGCTGGCCCCTGAAAATCCACGATAGGCAGGATGGTTCCCAGAGCCAAGGTGGCACCAGTGCCAAGTCGGGCTGGTTTGATAGTACCAAGTGGCTCCTGCAATCTGCCATCCAGAAGCGGGGCAGCTTACTTTTGTTTGCCAGGGAAACGGGCCGAGCTTTGTGTCTGGGTGCCTATGGCTGGGCGTGACCGGCTGGCTCCTGAAAAGCTACGATAGGCAGGATGGTGACAAGACCCATGGTTGCACCAGTGCCAAGTTGGGCTGGTTTGATAGTACCAAGTGGCTCCTGCAATCTGCCATCAAAAAGTTGGCAGGCGAGTTTTGTTTTCCAGGGAAAAGCGCCGTTGTTTGTGTTTGGTGGCCTGTGGCTGGGAGTGGGCGGCTGGCGCCTTAGAATCTAGGTTACGCAGCATGGTTCCTAGACCCAAGGTGGCACCAGTGCCAAGTCGGGCTGGTTTGATAGTACCAATTGGCTCCTGCAATCTGCCATCCAGAAGCGGGGCAGCTTACTTTTGTTTGCCAGGGAAACGGGCCGAGGATTGTGTCTGCGGGCCTATGGCTGGGAGTGACCGGCTGGCCCCTGAAAAGCTACGATAGGCAGGATGGTGACCAGACCCATGGTGGCACCAGTGCCAAGTCGGGCTGGTTTGATAGTACCAAGTGGCTCCTGCAATCTGCAATCAAAAAATTGGCAGGCCAGTTTTGTTTTCCAGGGAAAAGCGCCGTGGTTTGTGTTTGGGGTCCTGTGACCGGGAGTGGCCGGCTGGCTCCTTAGAATCCACGATACGCAGGATGGTTCCCAGACCAGAGGTGGCACCAGTGCCCAGTCGGGCTGGTTTGATGGTGCAAAGTGGCTCCTGCAATCTGCCATCCAGAAGCGGGGTAGCTTACTTTTGTTTGCCAGGGAAACGGGCCGAGGTTTGTGTCTCGGGGCCTATGGCTGGGAGTGACCGGCTGGCTCCTGAAAAGCTACGATAGGCAGGATGGTGACCAGACCCATGGTGGCACCAGTGCCAAGTTGGGCTGGTTTGATAGTACCAAGTGGTTTCTGCAATCTGCCATCAAAAAGTTGGCAGGCCAGTTTTGTTTTCCAGGGAAAAGCACCGTTGTTTGTGTTTGGGGGCCTGTGGCTGGGAGTGGCCAGCTGGCTCCTTAGAATCCACGATACGCAGGATGGTTCCCAGACCAGAGGTGGCACCAGTGCCAAGTTGGGCTGGTTTGATAGTACCAAGTGGTTCCTGCAATCTGCCATCCAGAAGCGGGGCAGCTTACGTTTGTTTGCCAGGGAGACGGGCCGAGGTTTGTGTCTGGGGGCCTATGGCTGGGAGTGACCGGCTAGGTCCAGAAAAGCTACGATAGGCAGGATGGTGACCAGACCCATGGTGGCAGCAGTGCCAAGTTGGGCTGGTTTGATAGTACCAAGTGGCTCCTGCAATCTGCCATCAAAAAGTTGGCAGGCGAGTTTTGTTTTCCAGGGAAAAGCGCCGTTGTTTGTGTTTGGGGGCCTGTGGCTGGGAGTGGCCGGCTGCCTCCTTAGAATCTACAATACGCAGGATGGTTCCCAGACCCAAGGTGGCACCAGCGCCAAGTCGGGCTGGTTTGATAGTACCAAGTGGTTCCGGAAATCTGCCATCCAGAAGCGGGGCAGCTTACTTTTGTTTGCCAGGGTAACGGCCGAGCTTTGTGTCTGAGGGCCTATGGCTGGGAGTGACCGGCTGGCTCCTGAAAAGCTACGATAGGCAGGATGGTGACCAGACCCATGGTGGCACCAGTGCCATTTTGGGCTGGTTTGATAGTACCAAGTGGCTCCTGTAATCTGCCATCAAAAAGTTGGCAGGCGAGGTTTGTTTTCCAGGGAAAAGCACCGTTGTTTGTGTTTGGTGGCCTGTGGCTGGGAGTGGCCGGCTGGATCCTTAGAATCCACGATACGCAGGATGGTTCCCAGACCTGAGGTGGCACCAGTGACAAGTCGGGCCAGTTTGATGGTGCAAAGTGGCTGCTGCAATCTGCCATCCAGAAGCGGGGCAGCTTACTTTTGTTTGCCAGGGAAACGGGCCGAGGTTTTTCTCTTGGGGCCTGAGGCTGGGAATGACTGGCTGGCTCCTGAAAAGCCACGATAGGCAGGATGGTGGCCAGACCCATGGTGGCACCAGTGCCAAGTTGGGCTGATTTGATAGTACCAAGTGGCTCCTGCAATCTGCCATCAAAAAGTTGGCAGGCGAGTTTTGTTTTCCAGGGAAAAGCGCCGTTGTTTGTGTTTGGGGGCCTGTGGCTGGGAGTGGCCGCCTGTCGTCTCAGAATCTACGTTACGCAGCATGGTTCCCAGACCCAAGGTGGCACCAGTGCCAAGTCGGGCTGGTTTGATAGTACCAAGTGGCTCCTGCAATCTGCCATCCAGAAGCGGGGCAGCTTACTTTTGTTTGCCAGGGAAACGGGCCTAGGATTGTGTCTGCGGGCCTATGGCTGGGAGTGACCGGCTGGCCCCTGAAAAGCTACGATAGGCAGGATGGTGACCAGACCCATGGTGGCACCAGTGCCAAGTCGGGCTGGTTTGATAGTACCAAGTGGCTCCTGCAATCTGCAATCAAAAAATTGGCAGGCCAGTTTTGTTTTCCAGGGAAAAGCGCCGTGGTTTGTGTTTGGGGTCCTGTGACCGGGAGTGGCCGGCTGGCTCCTTAGAATCCACGATACGCAGGATGGTTCCCAGACCAGAGGTGGCACCAGTGCCCAGTCGGGCTGGTTTGATGGTGCAAAGTGGCTCCTGCAATCTGCCATCCAGAAGCGGGGTAGCTTACTTTTGTTTGCCAGGGAAACGGGCCGAGGTTTGTGTCTCGGGGCCTATGGCTGGGAGTGACCGGCTGGCTCCTGAAAAGCTACGATAGGCAGGATGGTGACCAGACCCATGGTGGCACCAGTGCCAAGTTGGGCTGGTTTGATAGTACCAAGTGGTTTCTGCAATCTGCCATCAAAAAGTTGGCAGGCCAGTTTTGTTTTCCAGGGAAAAGCACCGTTGTTTGTGTTTGGGGGCCTGTGGCTGGGAGTGGCCAGCTGGCTCCTTAGAATCCACGATACGCAGGATGGTTCCCAGACCAGAGGTGGCACCAGTGCCAAGTTGGGCTGGTTTGATAGTACCAAGTGGTTCCTGCAATCTGCCATCCAGAAGCGGGGCAGCTTACGTTTGTTTGCCAGGGAGACGGGCCGAGGTTTGTGTCTGGGGGCCTATGGCTGGGAGTGACCGGCTAGGTCCAGAAAAGCTACGATAGGCAGGATGGTGACCAGACCCATGGTGGCAGCAGTGCCAAGTTGGGCTGGTTTGATAGTACCAAGTGGCTCCTGCAATCTGCCATCAAAAAGTTGGCAGGCGAGTTTTGTTTTCCAGGGAAAAGCGCCGTTGTTTGTGTTTGGGGGCCTGTGGCTGGGAGTGGCCGGCTGCCTCCTTAGAATCTACGATACGCAGGATGGTTCCCAGACCCAAGGTGGCACCAGCGCCAAGTCGGGCTGGTTTGATAGTACCAAGTGGTTCCGGAAATCTGCCATCCAGAAGCGGGGCAGCTTACTTTTGTTTGCCAGGGAAACGGGCCGAGGTTTTTCTCTTGGGGCCTGAGGCTGGGAATGACTGGCTGGCTCCTGAAAAGCCACGATAGGCAGGATGGTGGCCAGACCCATGGTGGCACCAGTGCCAAGTTGGGCTGATTTGATAGTACCAAGTGGCTCCTGCAATCTGCCATCAAAAAGTTGGCAGGCGAGTTTTGTTTTCCAGGGAAAAGCGCCGTTGTTTGTGTTTGGGGGCCTGTGGCTGGGAGTGGCCGCCTGTCGTCTCAGAATCTACGTTACGCAGCATGGTTCCCAGAGCCAAGGTGGCACCAGTGCCAAGTCGGGCTGGTTTTAAGTTGCAAAGTGTCTCCTGCAATCTGCCATCAAATGTTGGCAGGTCAGTTTTGTTTTCCAGGGAAAAGCGCCGTTGTTTGTGTTTGGGGGCCTGTGGCTGGGAATGACCGGCTGGCTCCTGAAAAGCTACGATAGGCAGGATGGTGCCCAGACCAGAGGTGGCACAAGTGCCAAGTTGGGCTGGTTTGATAGTACCAAGTGGCTCCTGCAATCTGCCATCCAGAAGCGGGGTAGCTTACTTTTGTTTGCCAGGGAAACGGGCCGAGGTTTGTGTCTCGGGGCCTATGGCTGGGAGTGACCGGCTGCCTCCTGAAAAGATACGATAGGCAGGATGGTGACCAGACCCATGGTGGCACCAGTGCCAAGTTGGGCTGGTTTCATAGTACCAAGTGGCTCCTGCAATCTGCCATCAAAAAGTTGGCAGGCGAGTTTTGTTTTCCAGGGAAAAGCGCCTTTGTTTGTGTTTGGGGGCCTGTGGCTGGGAGTGGCCGGCCGGATCATTAGAACACACGATACGCAGCATGGTTCCCAGACCAGTGGTGGCACCAGTGCCAAGTTGGTCTGGTTTGATAGTACCAAGTGGTTCCTGCAATCTGCCATCCAGAAGCGGGGCAGCTTACTTTTGTTTGCCAGGGAAACGGGCAGAGCTTTGTGTCTGGCGGCCTATGGCTGGGAGTGATCGGCTGGCTCCTGAAAAGCTACTATAGGCAGGATGGTGACTAGACCCAAGGTGGCACCAGTGCCAAGTCGGGCTGGTTTTGTAGTACCAAGTGCGTCCTTCAATTTGCCATCCAGAAGAGGGGCAGTGGAGTTTTGTTTACCAGAGTAAAGGGCCGTGGTTTGTGTTTGGTGGCCTATGGCTGAGAGTGGCCGGCTGGCCCCTGAAAATCCACGATAGGCAGAATGGTTCCCAGATCCAAGGTGGCACCAGTGCCAAGTTGGGCTGGGTTGATGGTGCAAAGTGGCTCCTGCAATCTGCCATCCAGACGCGGGGCAGCAGATTTATGTTTGCTGGAGAAAAGTTCCGTGGTTTTTTTTGGGGGGTATATGGCTGGGCGTGGCCGGCTGGCTCCTTAAAAAGCCCGATACGCAAGATGGTTCCCTGACCCAAGGTGGCATCAGTGCCAAGTCGGGCGGTTTTCGTAGTGCTAAGTGCGTCCTGCAATTTGCCATCCAGAAGAGGGGCAGTTGAGTTTTGTTTGCCAGAGAAAAGGGCCGTGGTTTGTGTTTGGGGGCATATGGCTGAGAGTGGCCGGCTGGCCCCTGAAAATCCACGATAGGCAGGATGGTTCCCAGAGCCAAGGTGGCACCAGTGCCAAGTCGGGCTGGTTTGATAGTCCCAAGTGTCTCCTGCAATCTGCCATCCAGAAGTGGGGTAGCTTACTTTTGTTTGCCAGGGAAACGGGCCGAGGTTTGTGTCTGGGGGCCTATGGCTGGGAGTGACCGGCTGGCTCCTGAAAAGCTACGATAGGCAGGATGGTGACCAGACCCATGGTGGCACCAGTGCCAAGTTGGGCTGGTTTGATAGTACCAAGTGGCTCCTGCAATCTGCCATCAAAAAGTTGGCAGGCGAGTTTTGTTTTCCAGGGAAAAGCGCCGTTGTTTGTCTTTGGGGGCATGTGGCTGGGAGCGGGCGGCTGGCGCCTTAGAATCTACGTTACGCAGCATGGTTCCCAGAGCCAAGGTGGCACCAGTGCCAAGTCGGGCTGGTTTGATAGTACCAAGTGGCTCCTGCAATCTGCCATCCAGAAGCGGGGCAGCTTACTTTTGTTTGCCAGGGAAACGGGCCGAGCTTTGTGTCTGGCGGCCTATGGCTAGGAGTGACCGGCTGGCTCCTGAAAAGCTACGATAGGCAGGATGGTGACCAGACCCATGGTTGCAGCAGTGCCAAGTTGGGCTGGTTTGATAGTACCAAGTGGCTCCTGCAATCTGCCATCAAAAAACTGGCAGGCGAGTTTTGTTTTCCAGGGAAAAGCACCGTTGTTTGTGTTTGGGGGCCTGTGGCTGGGAGTGACCGGCCGGATCATTAGAATCCACGATAGGCAGGATGGTTCCCAGACCCAAGGTGGCACCAGTGCCAAGTTGGGCTGGTTTGATAGTACCAAGTGCGTCCTGCAATCTGCCATCCAGAAGCGGGGTAGCTTACTTTTATTTGCCAGGGAAACGGGCCGAGGTTTTGTCTGGGGGGTTATGGCTGGGAGTGACCGGCTGGCTCCTGAAAATCCACGATAGGCAGGATGGTTCCCAGATCCAACGTGGCAGCAGTGCCAAGTCGGGCTGGTTTTATGTTGCAAAGTGTCTCCTGCAATCTGCCATCAAATGTTGGCAGGTCAGTTTTATTTTCCAGGGAAAAGCGCCGTTGTTTGTGTTTGGGGGCCTGTGGCTGGGAATGACCGGCTGGCTCCTGAAAAGCTACGATAGGCAGGATGGTGCCCAGACCAGAGGTGGCACAAGTGCCAAGTTGGGCTGGTTTGATAGTACGAAGTGGCTCCTGCAATTTGCCATCCAGAAGCGGGGTATCTTAATTTTGCTTGCCAGGGGAACGGGCCGAGGTTTGTGTCTGGGGGCCTATGGCTGGGAGTGACCGGCTGGCTCCTGAAAAGCTACGATAGGCAGTATGGTGACCAGACCCAAGGTGGCAGCAGTGCCAAGTCGGGCTGGTTTTGTAGTACCAAGTGCGTCCTTCAATTTGCCATCCAGAAGAGGGGCAGTGGAGTTTTGTTTACCAGAGTAAAGGGCCGTGGTTTGTGTTTGGTGGCCTATGGCTGAGAGTGGCCGGCTGGGCCCTGAAAATCCACGATAGGCAGAATGGATCCCAGATCCAAGGTGGCACCAGTGCCAAGTTGGGCTGGGTTGATGGTGCAAAGTGGCTCCTGCAATCTGCCATCCAGACGCGGGGCAGCAGATTTTTGTTTGCTGGAGAAAAGTTCCGTGGTTTTTTTTGGGGGTATATGGCTGGGCGTGGCCGGCTGGCTCCTTAAAAAGCACGATACGCAGGATGGTTCCCTGACCCAAGGTGGCATCAGTGCCAAGTCGGGCGGTTTTCGTAGTACTAAGTGCGTCCTGCAATTTGCCATCCAGAAGAGGGGCAGTTGAGTTTTGTTTGCCAGAGAAAAGGACCGTGGTTTGTGTTTGGGGGCATATGGCTGAGAGTGGCCGGCTGGCCCCTGAAAATCCACGATAGGCAGGATGGTTCCCAGAGCCAAGGTGGCACCAGTGCCAAGTCGGGCTGGTTTGATAGTACCAAGTGGCTCCTGCAATCTGCCATCCAGAAGCGGGGCAGCTTACTTTTGTTTGCCAGGGAAACGGGCCGAGCTTTGTGTCTGGGTGCCTATGGCTGGGCGTGACCGGCTGGCTCCTGAAAAGCTACGATAGGCAGGATGGTGACAAGACCCATGGTGGCACCAGTGCCAAGTTGGGCTGGTTTGATAGTACCAAGTGGCTCCTGCAATCTGCCATCAAAAAGTTGGCAGGCGAGTTTTGTTTTCCAGGGAAAAGCGCCGTTGTTTGTGTTTGGGGGCATGTGGCTGGGAGTGGGCGGCTGGCGCCTTAGAATCTAGGTTACGCAGCATGGTTCCTAGACCCAAGGTGGCACCAGTGCCAAGTCGGGCTGGTTTGATAGTACCAATTGGCTCCTGCAATCTGCCATCCAGAAGCGGGGCAGCTTACTTTTGTTTGCCAGGGAAACGGGCCGAGGATTGTGTCTGCGGGCCTATGGCTGGGAGTGACCGGCTGGCTCCTGAAAAGCTACGATAGGCAGGATGGTGACCAGACCCATGGTGGCACCAGTGCCAAGTCGGGCTGGTTTGATAGTACCAAGTGGCTCCTGCAATCTGCAATCAAAAAATTGGCAGGCCAGTTTTGTTTTCCAGGGAAAAGCGCCGTGGTTTGTGTTTGGGGTCCTGTGACCGGGAGTGGCCGGCTGGCTCCTTAGAATCCACGATACGCAGGATGGTTCCCAGACCAGAGGTGGCACCAGTGCCCAGTCGGGCTGGTTTGATGGTGCAAAGTGGCTCCTGCAATCTGCCATCCAGAAGCGGGGTAGCTTACTTTTGTTTGCCAGGGAAACGGGCCGAGGTTTGTGTCTCGGGGCCTATGGCTGGGAGTGACCGGCTGGCTCCTGAAAAGCTACGATAGGCAGGATGGTGACCAGACCCATGGTGGCACCAGTGCCAAGTTGGGCTGGTTTGATAGTACCAAGTGGCTCCTGCAATCTGCCATCAAAAAGTTGGCAGGTGAGTTTTGTTTTCCAGGGAAAAGCGCCTTTGATTTTGTTTGGGGGCCTGTGGCTGGGAGTGGCCGGCCGGATCATTAGAACACACGATACGCAGGATGGTTCCCAGACCAGAGGTGGCACCAGTGCCAAGTTGGGCTGGTTTGATAGTACCAAGTGGTTCCTGCAATCTGCCATCCAGAAGCGGGGAAGCTTACTTTTGTTTGCCAGGGAAACGGGCAGAGCTTTGTGTCTGGCGGCCTATGGCTGGGAGTGACCGGCTGGCTCCTGAAAAGCTACGATAGGCAGGATGGTGACCAGAGCCATGGTGGCACCAGTGCCAAGTTGGGCTGGTTTGATAGTACCAAGTGGTTTCTGCAATCTGCCATCAAAAAGTTGGCAGGCCAGTTTTGTTTTCCAGGGAAAAGCGCCGTTGTTTGTGTTTGGGGGCCTGTGGCTGGGAGTGGCCAGCTGGCTCCTTAGAATCCACGATACGCAGGATGGTTCCCAGACCAGAGGTGGCACCAGTGCCAAGTCGGGCTGGTTTGATGGTGCAAAGTGGCTCCTGCAATCTGCCATCCAGAAGCGGGGTAGCTTACTTTTCTTTGCCAGGGAAACGGGCCGAGGTTTGTGTCTCGGGGCCTATGGCTGGGAGTGACCGGCTGGCTCCTGAAAAGCTACGATAGGCAGGATGGTGACTAGACCCATGGTGGCACCAGTGCCAAGTTGGGCTGGTTTGATAGTACCAAGTGGCTCCTGCAATCTGCCATCAAAAAGTTGGCAGGCGAGTTTTGTTTTCCAGGGAAAAGTGCCGTTGTTTGTGTTTGGGGGCCTGTGGCTGGAAGTGACGGGCTGGCTAATTAGAATCCACGATACGCAGGATGGTTCCCAGACCCAAGGTGGCACCAGTGCCAAGTCGGGCTGGTTTGATAGTACCAAGTGGTTCCTGCAATCTGCCATCCAGAAGCGGGGTAGCTTACTTTTGTTTGCCAGGGAAACGGGCCGAGGTTTTTGTCTGGGGGGCTATGGCTGGGAGTGACCGGCTGGCTCCTGAAAAGCTACAATAGGCAGGATGGTGACCAGACCCATGGTGGCACCAGTGCCAAGTTGGGCTGGTTTGATAGTACCAAGTGGCTCCTGCAATCTGCCATCAAAAAGTTGGCAGGCGAGTTTTGTTTTCCAGGGAAAAGCGCCATTGATTTTGTTTGGGGGCCTGTGGCTGGGAGTGGCCGGCTGGCTCCTTAGAATCCACGATACGCAGCATGGTTCCCAGACCCAAGGTGGCACCAGTGCCAAGTCGGGCTGGTTTGATGGTTCAAAGTGGCTCCTCCAATCTGCCATCCAGAAGCGGGGCAGCGTACATTTATTTGCCAGGGAAACGGGCCGAGGTTTGTGTCTGGGGGTCTATGGCTGGGAATGACCGGCTGGCTCCTGAAAAGCTACGATAGGCAGTATGGTGACCAGACCCAAGGTGGCACCAGTGCCAAGTCGGGCTGGTTTGATGGTTCAAAGTGGCTCCTGCAATCTGCCATCCAGAAGCGGGGCAGCTTACTTTTATTTGCCAGGGAAACGGGCAGAGCTTTGTGTCTAGGGGTCTATGGCTGGGAATGACCGGCTGGCTCCTGAAAAGCTACGATAGGCAGGATGGTGACCAGACCCAAGGTGGCACCAGTGCCAAGTTGGGCTGGTTTGATGGTTCAAAGTGGCTCCTGCAATCTGCCATCCAGAAGCGGGGCAGCTTACTTTTATTTGCCAGGGAAACGGGCCGAGCTTTGTGTCTGGGGGTCTATGGCTGGAAATGACCGGCTGGCTCCTGAAAAGCTACGATAGGCAGGATGGTGACCAGACCCATGGTGGCACCAGTGCCAAGTTGGGCTGGTTTGATAGTACCAAGTGGCTCCTGCAATCTGCCATCAAAAAGTTGGCAGGCGAGTTTTGTTTTCCAGGGAAAAGCGCCGTTGTTTGTGTTTGGGGGCCTGTGGCTGGGAGTGGCCGGTGGGCTGAATAGAATCCACGATACGCAGGATGGTTCCCAGGCCAGAGGTGGCACCAGTGCCAAGTTGGGTTAGTTTGATGGTGCAAAGTGGCTCCTGCAATCTGCCATCATAAAGCTGGCAGGCGAGTTTGGTTTTCCAGGGAAAAGCGCTGTTGTTTGTGTTTGGGGCATGTGGCTGGGAGTGGCCGGCTGGCTCCTGAAAATCCATGATAGGCAGGATGGTTCCCAGATCCAACGTGGCAGCAGTGCCAAGTCGGGCTGGTTTGATAGTACCAAGTGGCTCCTGCAATCTGCCATCAAAAAGTTGGCAGGCGAGTTTTGTTTTCCAGGGAAAAGCGCCGTTGTTTGTGTTTGGGGGCCTGTGGCTGGGAGTGACCGGCTGGCTAATTAGAATCCACGATACGCAGGATGGTTCCCAGACCCAAGGTGGCACCAGTGCCAAGTTGGGCTGGTTTGATTGTACCAAGTGGCTCCTGCAATCTGCCATCCAGAAGCGGGGTAGCTTACTTTTGTTTGCCAGGGAAACGGGCCGAGGTTTTTGTCTGGGGGGCTATGGCTGGGAGTGACCGGCTGGCTCCTGAAAATCCACGATAGGCAGGATGGTTCCCAGATCCAACGTGGCAGCAGTGCCAAGTCGGGCTGGTTTTATGTTGCAAAGTGTCTCCTGCAATCTGCCATCAAATGTTGGCAGGTCAGTTTTATTTTCCAGGGAAAAGCGCCGTTGTTTGTGTTTGGGGGTCTGTGGCTGGGAATGACCGGCTGGCTCCTGAAAAGCTACGATAGGCAGGATGGTGCCCAGACCAGAGGTGGCACAAGTGCCAAGTTGGGCTGGTTTGATAGTACCATGTGCCTCCTGCAATTTGCCATCCAGAAGCGGGGTATCTTAATTTTGCTTGCCAGGGGAACGGGCCGAGGTTTGTGTCTGGGGGCCTATGGCTGGGAGTGACCGGCTGGCTCCTGAAAAGCTACGATAGGCAGTATGGTGACCAGACCCAAGGTGGCAGCAGTGCCAAGTCGGGCTGGTTTTGTAGTACCAAGTGCGTCCTTCAATTTGCCATCCAGAAGAGGGGCAGTGGAGTTTTGTTTACCAGAGTAAAGGGCCGTGGTTTGTGTTTGGTGGCCTATGGCTGAGAGTGGCCGGCTGGCCCCTGAAAATCCACGATAGGCAGAATGGTTCCCAGATCCAAGGTGGCACCAGTGCCAAGTTGGGCTGGGTTGATGGTGCAAAGTGGCTCCTGCAATCTGCCATCCAGACGCGGGGCAGCAGATTTTTGTTTGCTGGAGAAAAGTTCCGTGGTTTTTTTGGGGGTATATGGCTGGGCGTGGCCGGCTGGCTCCTTAAAAAGCCCGATACGCAGGATGGTTCCCTGACCCAAGGTGGCATCAGTGCCAAGTCGGGCGGTTTTCGTAGTACTAAGTGCGTCCTGCAATTTGCCATCCAGAAGAGGGGCAGTTGAGTTTTGTTTGCCAGAGAAAAGGACCGTGGTTTGTGTTTGGGGGCATATGGCTGAGAGTGGCCGGCTGGCCCCTGAAAATCCACGATAGGCAGGATGGTTCCCAGAGCCAAGGTGGCACCAGTGCCAAGTCGGGCTGGTTTGATAGTACCAAGTGGCTCCTGCAATCTGCCATCCAGAAGCGGGGCAGCTTACTTTAGTTTGCCAGGGAAACGGGCCGAGCTTTGTGTCTGGGTGCCTATGGCTGGGCGTGACCGGCTGGCTCCTGAAAAGCTACGATAGGCAGGATGGTGACAAGACCCATGGTGGCACCAGTGCCAAGTTGGGCTGGTTTGATAGTACCAAGTGGCTCCTGCAATCTGCCATCAAAAAGTTGGCAGGCGAGTTTTGTTTTCCAGGGAAAAGCGCCGTTGTTTGTGTTTGGGGGCATGTGGCTGGGAGTGGGCGGCTGGCGCCTTAGAATCTAGGTTACGCAGCATGGTTCCTAGACCCAAGGTGGCACCAGTGCCAAGTCGGGCTGGTTTGATAGTACCAATTGGCTCCTGCAATCTGCCATCCAGAAGCGGGGCAGCTTACTTTTGTTTGCCAGGGAAACGGGCCGAGGTTTGTGTCTGCGGGCCTATGGCTGGGAGTGACCGGCTGGCTCCTGAAAAGCTACGATAGGCAGGATGGTGACCAGACCCATGGTGGCACCAGTGCCAAGTCGGGCTGGTTTGATAGTACCAAGTGGCTCCTGCAATCTGCAATCAAAAAATTGGCAGGCCAGTTTTGTTTTCCAGGGAAAAGCGCCGTGGTTTGTGTTTGGGGTCCTGTGACCGGGAGTGGCCGGCTGGCTCCTTAGAATCCACGATACGCAGGATGGTTCCCAGACCAGAGGTGGCACCAGTGCCCAGTCGGGCTGGTTTGATGGTGCAAAGTGGCTCCTGCAATCTGCCATCCAGAAGCGGGGTAGCTTACTTTTGTTTGCCAGGGAAACGGGCCGAGGTTTGTGTCTCGGGGCCTATGGCTGGGAGTGACCGGCTGGCTCCTGAAAAGCTACGATAGGCAGGATGGTGACCAGACCCATGGTGGCACCAGTGCCAAGTTGGGCTGGTTTGATAGTACCAAGTGGCTCCTGCAATCTGCCATCAAAAAGTTGGCAGGTGAGTTTTGTTTTCCAGGGAAAAGCGCCTTTGATTTTGTTTGGGGGCCTGTGGCTGGGAGTGGCCGGCCGGATCATTAGAACACACGATACGCAGGATGGTTCCCAGACCAGAGGTGGCACCAGTGCCAAGTTGGGCTGGTTTGATAGTACCAAGTGGTTCCTGCAATCTGCCATCCAGAAGCGGGGAAGCTTACTTTTGTTTGCCAGGGAAACGGGCAGAGCTTTGTGTCTGGCGGCCTATGGCTGGGAGTGACCGGCTGGCTCCTGAAAAGCTACGATAGGCAGGATGGTGACCAGAGCCATGGTGGCACCAGTGCCAAGTTGGGCTGGTTTGATAGTACCAAGTGGTTTCTGCAATCTGCCATCAAAAAGTTGGCAGGCCAGTTTTGTTTTCCAGGGAAAAGCGCCGTTGTTTGTGTTTTGGGGCCTGTGGCTGGGAGTGGCCAGCTGGCTCCTTAGAATCCACGATACGCAGGATGGTTCCCAGACCAGAGGTGGCACCAGTGCCAAGTCGGGCTGGTTTGATGGTGCAAAGTGGCTCCTGCAATCTGCCATCCAGAAGCGGGGTAGCTTACTTTTCTTTGCCAGGGAAACGGGCCGAGGTTTGTGTCTCGGGGCCTATGGCTGGGAGTGACCGGCTGGCTCCTGAAAAGCTACGATAGGCAGGATGGTGACTAGACCCATGGTGGCACCAGTGCCAAGTTGGGCTGGTTTGATAGTACCAAGTGGCTCCTGCAATCTGCCATCAAAAAGTTGGCAGGCGAGTTTTGTTTTCCAGGGAAAAGTGCCGTTGTTTGTGTTTGGGGGCCTGTGGCTGGGAGTGACCGGCTGGCTAATTAGAATCCACGATACGCAGGATGGTTCCCAGACCCAAGGTGGCACCAGTGCCAAGTCGGGCTGGTTTGATAGTACCAAGTGGTTCCTGCAATCTGCCATCCAGAAGCGGGGTAGCTTACTTTTGTTTGCCAGGGAAACGGGCCGAGGTTTTTGTCTGGGGGGCTATGGCTGGGAGTGACCGGCTGGCTCCTGAAAAGCTACAATAGGCAGGATGGTGACCAGACCCATGGTGGCACCAGTGCCAAGTTGGGCTGGTTTGATAGTACCAAGTGGCTCCTGCAATCTGCCATCAAAAAGTTGGCAGGCGAGTTTTGTTTTCCAGGGAAAAGCGCCATTGATTTTGTTTGGGGGCCTGTGGCTGGGAGTGGCCGGCTGGCTCCTTAGAATCCACGATACGCAGCATGGTTCCCAGACCCAAGGTGGCACCAGTGCCAAGTCGGGCTGGTTTGATGGTTCAAAGTGGCTCCTCCAATCTGCCATCCAGAAGCGGGGCAGCGTACATTTATTTGCCAGGGAAACGGGCCGAGGTTTGTGTCTGGGGGTCTATGGCTGGGAATGACCGGCTGGCTCCTGAAAAGCTACGATAGGCAGTATGGTGACCAGACCCAAGGTGGCACCAGTGCCAAGTCGGGCTGGTTTGATGGTTCAAAGTGGCTCCTGCAATCTGCCATCCAGAAGCGGGGCAGCTTACTTTTATTTGCCAGGGAAACGGGCAGAGCTTTGTGTCTGGGGGTCTATGGCTGGGAATGACCGGCTGGCTCCTGAAAAGCTACGATAGGCAGGATGGTGACCAGACCCAAGGTGGCACCAGTGCCAAGTTGGGCTGGTTTGATGGTTCAAAGTGGCTCCTGCAATCTGCCATCCAGAAGCGGGGCAGCTTACTTTTATTTGCCAGGGAAACGGGCCGAGCTTTGTGTCTGGGGGTCTATGGCTGGAAATGACCGGCTGGCTCCTGAAAAGCTACGATAGGCAGGATGGTGACCAGACCCATGGTGGCACCAGTGCCAAGTTGGGCTGGTTTGATAGTACCAAGTGGCTCCTGCAATCTGCCATCAAAAAGTTGGCAGGCGAGTTTTGTTTTCCAGGGAAAAGCGCCGTTGTTTGTGTTTGGGGGCCTGTGGCTGGGAGTGGCCGGTGGGCTGCATAGAATCCACGATACGCAGGATGGTTCCCAGGCCAGAGGTGGCACCAGTGCCAAGTTGGGTTAGTTTGATGGTGCAAAGTGGCTCCTGCAATCTGCCATCATAAAGCTGGCAGGCGAGTTTGGTTTTCCAGGGAAAAGCGCTGTTGTTTGTGTTTGGGGCATGTGGCTGGGAGTGGCCGGCTGGCTCCTGAAAATCCATGATAGGCAGGATGGTTCCCAGATCCAACGTGGCAGCAGTGCCAAGTCGGGCTGGTTTGATAGTACCAAGTGGCTCCTGCAATCTGCCATCAAAAAGTTGGCAGGCGAGTTTTGTTTTCCAGGGAAAAGCGCCGTTGTTTGTGTTTGGGGGCCTGTGGCTGGGAGTGACCGGCTGGCTAATTAGAATCCACGATACGCAGGATGGTTCCCAGACCCAAGGTGGCACCAGTGCCAAGTTGGGCTGGTTTGATTGTACCAAGTGGCTCCTGCAATCTGCCATCCAGAAGCGGGGTAGCTTACTTTTGTTTGCCAGGGAAACGGGCCGAGGTTTTTGTCTGGGGGGCTATGGCTGGGAGTGACCGGCTGGCTCCTGAAAATCCACGATAGGCAGGATGGTTCCCAGATCCAACGTGGCAGCAGTGCCAAGTCGGGCTGGTTTTATGTTGCAAAGTGTCTCCTGCAATCTGCCATCAAATGTTGGCAGGTCAGTTTTATTTTCCAGGGAAAAGCGCCGTTGTTTGTGTTTGGGGGTCTGTGGCTGGGAGTGGCCAGCTGGCTCCTTAGAATCCACGATACGCAGGATGGTTCCCAGACCAGAGGTGGCACCAGTGCCAAGTCGGGCTGGTTTGATGGTGCAAAGTGGCTCCTGCAATCTGCCATCCAGAAGCGGGGTAGCTTACTTTTCTTTGCCAGGGAAACGGGCCGAGGTTTGTGTCTCGGGGCCTATGGCTGGGAGTGACCGGCTGGCTCCTGAAAAGCTACGATAGGCAGGATGGTGACTAGACCCATGGTGGCACCAGTGCCAAGTTGGGCTGGTTTGATAGTACCAAGTGGCTCCTGCAATCTGCCATCAAAAAGTTGGCAGGCGAGTTTTGTTTTCCAGGGAAAAGTGCCGTTGTTTGTGTTTGGGGGCCTGTGGCTGGGAGTGACCGGCTGGCTAATTAGAATCCACGATACGCAGGATGGTTCCCAGACCCAAGGTGGCACCAGTGCCAAGTCGGGCTGGTTTGATAGTACCAAGTGGTTCCTGCAATCTGCCATCCAGAAGCGGGGTAGCTTACTTTTGTTTGCCAGGGAAACGGGCCGAGGTTTTTGTCTGGGGGGCTATGGCTGGGAGTGACCGGCTGGCTCCTGAAAAGCTACAATAGGCAGGATGGTGACCAGACCCATGGTGGCACCAGTGCCAAGTTGGGCTGGTTTGATAGTACCAAGTGGCTCCTGCAATCTGCCATCAAAAAGTTGGCAGGCGAGTTTTGTTTTCCAGGGAAAAGCGCCATTGATTTTGTTTGGGGGCCTGTGGCTGGGAGTGGCCGGCTGGCTCCTTAGAATCCACGATACGCAGCATGGTTCCCAGACCCAAGGTGGCACCAGTGCCAAGTCGGGCTGGTTTGATGGTTCAAAGTGGCTCCTCCAATCTGCCATCCAGAAGCGGGGCAGCGTACATTTATTTGCCAGGGAAACGGGCCGAGGTTTGTGTCTGGGGGTCTATGGCTGGGAATGACCGGCTGGCTCCTGAAAAGCTACGATAGGCAGTATGGTGACCAGACCCAAGGTGGCACCAGTGCCAAGTCGGGCTGGTTTGATGGTTCAAAGTGGCTCCTGCAATCTGCCATCCAGAAGCGGGGCAGCTTACTTTTATTTGCCAGGGAAACGGGCAGAGCTTTGTGTCTGGGGGTCTATGGCTGGGAATGACCGGCTGGCTCCTGAAAAGCTACGATAGGCAGGATGGTGACCAGACCCAAGGTGGCACCAGTGCCAAGTTGGGCTGGTTTGATGGTTCAAAGTGGCTCCTGCAATCTGCCATCCAGAAGCGGGGCAGCTTACTTTTATTTGCCAGGGAAACGGGCCGAGCTTTGTGTCTGGGGGTCTATGGCTGGAAATGACCGGCTGGCTCCTGAAAAGCTACGATAGGCAGGATGGTGACCAGACCCATGGTGGCACCAGTGCCAAGTTGGGCTGGTTTGATAGTACCAAGTGGCTCCTGCAATCTGCCATCAAAAAGTTGGCAGGCGAGTTTTGTTTTCCAGGGAAAAGCGCCGTTGTTTGTGTTTGGGGGCCTGTGGCTGGGAGTGGCCGGTGGGCTGCATAGAATCCACGATACGCAGGATGGTTCCCAGGCCAGAGGTGGCACCAGTGCCAAGTTGGGTTAGTTTGATGGTGCAAAGTGGCTCCTGCAATCTGCCATCATAAAGCTGGCAGGCGAGTTTGGTTTTCCAGGGAAAAGCGCTGTTGTTTGTGTTTGGGGCATGTGGCTGGGAGTGGCCGGCTGGCTCCTGAAAATCCATGATAGGCAGGATGGTTCCCAGATCCAACGTGGCAGCAGTGCCAAGTCGGGCTGGTTTGATAGTACCAAGTGGCTCCTGCAATCTGCCATCAAAAAGTTGGCAGGCGAGTTTTGTTTTCCAGGGAAAAGCGCCGTTGTTTGTGTTTGGGGGCCTGTGGCTGGGAGTGACCGGCTGGCTAATTAGAATCCACGATACGCAGGATGGTTCCCAGACCCAAGGTGGCACCAGTGCCAAGTTGGGCTGGTTTGATTGTACCAAGTGGCTCCTGCAATCTGCCATCCAGAAGCGGGGTAGCTTACTTTTGTTTGCCAGGGAAACGGGCCGAGGTTTTTGTCTGGGGGGCTATGGCTGGGAGTGACCGGCTGGCTCCTGAAAATCCACGATAGGCAGGATGGTTCCCAGATCCAACGTGGCAGCAGTGCCAAGTCGGGCTGGTTTTATGTTGCAAAGTGTCTCCTGCAATCTGCCATCAAATGTTGGCAGGTCAGTTTTATTTTCCAGGGAAAAGCGCCGTTGTTTGTGTTTGGGGGTCTGTGGCTGGGAATGACCGGCTGGCTCCTGAAAAGCTACGATAGGCAGGATGGTGCCCAGACCAGAGGTGGCACAAGTGCCAAGTTGGGCTGGTTTGATAGTACCATGTGCCTCCTGCAATTTGCCATCCAGAAGCGGGGTATCTTAATTTTGCTTGCCAGGGGAACGGGCCGAGGTTTGTGTCTGGGGGCCTATGGCTGGGAGTGACCGGCTGGCTCCTGAAAAGCTACGATAGGCAGTATGGTGACCAGACCCAAGGTGGCAGCAGTGCCAAGTCGGGCTGGTTTTGTAGTACCAAGTGCGTCCTTCAATTTGCCATCCAGAAGAGGGGCAGTGGAGTTTTGTTTACCAGAGTAAAGGGCCGTGGTTTGTGTTTGGTGGCCTATGGCTGAGAGTGGCCGGCTGGCCCCTGAAAATCCACGATAGGCAGAATGGTTCCCAGATCCAAGGTGGCACCAGTGCCAAGTTGGGCTGGGTTGATGGTGCAAAGTGGCTCCTGCAATCTGCCATCCAGACGCGGGGCAGCAGATTTTTGTTTGCTGGAGAAAAGTTCCGTGGTTTGTTTTTGGGGGTATATGGCTGGGCGTGGCCGGCTGGCTCCTTAAAAAGCCCGATACGCAGGATGGTTCCCTGACCCAAGGTGGCATCAGTGCCAAGTCGGGCGGTTTTCGTAGTACTAAGTGCGTCCTGCAATTTGCCATCCAGAAGAGGGGCAGTTGAGTTTTGTTTGCCAGAGAAAAGGACCGTGGTTTGTGTTTGGGGGCATATGGCTGAGAGTGGCCGGCTGGCCCCTGAAAATCCACGATAGGCAGGATGGTTCCCAGAGCCAAGGTGGCACCAGTGCCAAGTCGGGCTGGTTTGATAGTACCAAGTGGCTCCTGCAATCTGCCATCCAGAAGCGGGGCAGCTTACTTTAGTTTGCCAGGGAAACGGGCCGAGCTTTGTGTCTGGGTGCCTATGGCTGGGCGTGACCGGCTGGCTCCTGAAAAGCTACGATAGGCAGGATGGTGACAAGACCCATGGTGGCACCAGTGCCAAGTTGGGCTGGTTTGATAGTACCAAGTGGCTCCTGCAATCTGCCATCAAAAAGTTGGCAGGCGAGTTTTGTTTTCCAGGGAAAAGCGCCGTTGTTTGTGTTTGGGGGCATGTGGCTGGGAGTGGGCGGCTGGCGCCTTAGAATCTACGTTACGCAGCATGGTTCCTAGACCCAAGGTGGCACCAGTGCCAAGTCGGGCTGGTTTGATAGTACCAAGTGGCTCCTGCAATCTGCCATCCAGAAGCGGGGCAGCTTACTTTTGTTTGCCAGGGAAACGGGCCGAGGTTTGTGTCTGGGGGCCTATGGCTGGGAGTGAGCGGCTGGCTCCTGAAAAGCTACGATAGGCAGGATGGTGACCAGACCCATGGTGGCACCAGTGCCAAGTCGGGCTGGTTTGATAGTACCAAGTGGCTCCTGCAATCTGCCATCAAAAAGTTGGCAGGCCAGTTTTGTTTTCCAGGGAAAAGCGCCGTGGTTTGTTTTTGGGGTCCTGTGACCGGGAGTGGCCGGCTTGCTCCTTAGAATCCACGATACGCAGGATGGTTCCCAGACCAGAGGTGGCACCAGTGCCCAGTCGGGCTGGTTTGATGGTGCAAAGTGGCTCCTGCAATCTGCCATCCAGAAGCGGGGTAGCTTACTTTTGTTTGCCAGGGAAACGGGCCGAGGTTTGTGTCTCGGGGCCTATGGCTGGGAGTGACCGGCTGGCTCCTGAAAAGCTACGATAGGCAGGATGGTGACCAGACCCATGGTGGCACCAGTGCCAAGTTGGGCTGGTTTGATAGTACCAAGTGGCTCCTGCAATCTGCCATCAAAAAGTTGGCAGGTGAGTTTTGTTTTCCAGGGAAAAGCGCCTTTGATTTTGTTTGGGGGCCTGTGGCTGGGAGTGGCCGGCCGGATCATTAGAACACACGATACGCAGGATGGTTCCCAGACCAGAGGTGGCACCAGTGCCAAGTCGGGCTGGTTTGATAGTACCAAGTGGCTCCTGCAATCTGCCATCCAGAAGCGGGGAAGCTTACTTTTGTTTGCCAGGGAAACGGGCAGAGCTTTGTGTCTGGCGGCCTATGGCTGGGAGTTACCGGCTGGCTCCTGAAAAGCTACGATAGGCAGGATGGTGACCAGACCCATGGTGGCACCAGTGCCAAGTTGGGCTGGTTTGATAGTACCAAGTGGCTCCTGCAATCTGCCATCAAAAAGTTGGCAGGCCAGTTTTGTTTTCCAGGGAAAAGCGCCGTTGTTTGTGTTTGGGGGCCTGTGGCTGGGAGTGGCCAGCTGGCTCCTTAGAATCCACGATACGCAGGATGGTTCCCAGACCAGAGGTGGCACCAGTGCCAAGTCGGGCTGGTTTGATGGTGCAAAGTGGCTCCTGCAATCTGCCATCCAGAAGCGGGGTAGCTTACATTTCTTTGCCAGGGAAACGGGCCGAGGTTTGTGTCTCGGGGCCTATGGCTGGGAGTGACCGGCTGGCTCCTGAAAAGCTACGATAGGCAGGATGGTGACCAGACCCATGGTGGCACCAGTGCCAAGTTGGGCTGGTTTGATAGTACCAAGTGGCTCCTGCAATCTGCCATCAAAAAGTTGGCAGGCGAGTTTTGTTTTCCAGGGAAAAGTGCCGTTGTTTGTGTTTGGGGGCCTGTGGCTGGGAGTGACCGGCTGGCTAATTAGAATCCACGATACGCAGGATGGTTCCCAGACCCAAGGTGGCACCAGTGCCAAGTTGGGCTGGTTTGATAGTACCAAGTGCGTCCTGTAATCTGCCATCCAGAAGCGGGGTAGCTTACTTTTGTTTGCCGGGGAAACGGGCCGAGGTTTTTGTCTGGGGGGCTATGGCTGGGAGTGACCGGCTGGCTCCTGAAAAGCTACAATAGGCAGGATGGTGACCAGACCCAAGGTGGCACCAGTGCCAAGTCGGGCTGGTTTGATAGTACCAAGTGGCTCCTGCAATCTGCCATCAAAAAGTTGGCAGGCGAGTTTTGTTTTCCAGGGAAAAGCGCCATTGATTTTGTTTGGTGGCCTGTGGCTGGGAGTGGCCGGCTGGCTCCTTAGAATCCACGATACGCAGCATGGTTCCCAGACCCAAGGTGGCACCAGTGCCAAGTCGGGCTGGTTTGATGGTTCAAAGTGGCTCCTCCAATCTGCCATCCAGAAGCGGGGCAGCGTACATTTATTTGCCAGGGAAACGGGCCGAGGTTTGTGTCTGGGGGTCTATGGCTGGGAATGACCGGCTGGCTCCTGAAAAGCTACGATAGGCAGGATGGTGACCAGACCCAAGGTGGCACCAGTGCCAAGTTGGGCTGGTTTGATGGTTCAAAGTGGCTCCTGCAATCTGCCATCCAGAAGCGGGGCAGCTTACTTTTATTTGCCAGGGAAACGGGCAGAGCTTTGTGTCTGGGGGTCTATGGCTGGGAATGACCGGCTGGCTCCTGAAAAGCTACGATAGGCAGGATGGTGACCAGACCCATGGTGGCACCAGTGCCAAGTTGGGCTGGTTTGATGGTTCAAAGTGGCTCCTGCAATCTGCCATCAAAAAGTTGGCAGGCGAGTTTTGTTTTCCAGGGAAAAGCGCCGTTCTTTTTCTTTGGGGGCCTGTGGCTGGGAGTGGCCGGTGGTCTGCATAGAATCCACGATACGCAGGATGGTTCCCAGGCCAGAGGTGGCACCAGTGCCAAGTTGGGTTAGTTTGATGGTGCAAAGTGGCTCCTGCAATCTGCCATCATAAAGCTGGCAGGCGAGTTTGGTTTTCCAGGGAAAAGCGCTGTTGTTTGTGTTTGGGGCATGTGGCTGGGAGTGGCCGGCTGGCTCCTGAAAATCCACGATAGGCAGGATGGTTCCCAGATCCAACGTGGCAGCAGTGCCAAGTCGGGCTGGTTTGATAGTACCAAGTGGCTCCTGCAATCTGCCATCAAAAAGTTGGCAGGCGAGTTTTGTTTTCCAGGGAAAAGCGCCGTTGTTTGTGTTTGGGGGCCTGTGGCTGGGAGTGACCGGCTGGCTAATTAGAATCCACGATACGCAGGATGGTTCCCAGACCCAAGGTGGCACCAGTGCCAAGTTGGGCTGGTTTGATAGTACCAAGTGTGTCCTGCAATCTGCCATCCAGAAGCGGGGTAGCTTACTTTTGTTTGCCAGGGAAACGGGCCGAGGATTTTGTCTGGGGGGCTATGGCTGGGAGTGACCGGCTGGCTCCTGAAAATCCACGATAGGCAGGATGGTTCCCAGATCCAACGTGGCAGCAGTGCCAAGTCGGGCTGGTTTTATGTTTCAAAGTGTCTCCTGCAATCTGCCATCAAATGTTGGCAGGTCAGTTTTATTTTCCAGGGAAAAGCGCCGTTGTTTGTGTTTGGGGGCCTGTGGCTGGGAATGACCGGCTGGCTCCTGAAAAGCTACGATAGGCAGGATGGTGCCCAGACCAGAGGTGGCACAAGTGCCAAGTTGGGCTGGTTTGATAGTACCATGTGCCTCCTGCAATTTGCCATCCAGAAGCGGGGTATCTTAATTTTGCTTGCCAGGGGAACGGGCCGAGGTTTGTGTCTGGGGGCCTATGGCTGGGAGTGACCGGCTGGCTCCTGAAAAGCTACGATACGCAGTATGGTGACCAGACCCAAGGTGGCAGCAGTGCCAAGTCGGGCTGGTTTTGTAGTACCAAGTGCGTCCTTCAATTTGCCATCCAGAAGAGGGGCAGTGGAGTTTTGTTTACCAGAGTAAAGGGCCGTGGTTTGTGTTTGGTGGCCTATGGCTGAGAGTGGCCGGCTGGGCCCTGAAAATCCACGATAGGCAGAATGGTTCCCAGATCCAAGGTGGCACCAGTGCCAAGTTGGGCTGGGTTGATGGTGCAAAGTGGCTCCTGCAATCTGCCATCCAGACGCGGGGCAGCAGATTTTTGTTTGCTGGAGAAAAGTTCCGTGGTTGTTTTTGGGGGTATATGGCTGGGCGTGGCCGGCTGGCTCCTTAAAAAGCCCGATACGCAGGATGGTTCCCTGACCCAAGGTGGCATCAGTGCCAAGTCGGGCGGTTTTCGTAGTACTAAGTGCGTCCTGCAATTTGCCATCCAGAAGAGGGGCAGTTGAGTTTTGTTTGCCAGAGAAAAGGGCCGTGGTTTGTGTTTGGGGGCATATGGCTGAGAGTGGCCGGCTGGCCCCTGAAAATCCACGATAGGCAGGATGGTTCCCAGAGCCAAGGTGGCACCAGTGCCAAGTCGGGCTGGTTTGATAGTACCAAGTGGCTCCTGCAATCTGCCATCCAGAAGCGGGGCAGCTTACTTTTGTTTGCCAGGGAAACGGGCCGAGGTTTGTGTCTGGGTGCCTATGGCTGGGAGTGACCGGCTGGCTCCTGAAAAGCTACGATAGGCAGGATGGTTACCAGACCCATGGTGGCACCAGTGCCAAGTTGGGCTGGTTTGATAGTACCAAGTGGCTCCTGCAATCTGTCATCAAAAAGTTGGCAGGCCAGTTTTGTTTTCCAGGGAAAAGCGCCGTTGTTTGTGTTTGGGGGCCTGTGGCTGGGAGTGGCCGGCTGGCTCCTTAGAATCCACGATACGCAGGATGGTTCCCAGACCAGAGGTGGCACCAGTGCCAAGTCGGGCTGGTTTGATGGTTCAAAGTGGCTCCTGCAATCTGCCATCCAGAAGCGGGGTAGCTTACTTTTGTTTGCCAGGGAAACGGGCCGAGGTTTGTGTCTCGGGGCCTATGGCTGGGAGTGACCGGCTGGCTCCTGAAAAGCTACGATAGGCAGGATGGTGACTAGACCCATGGTGGCACCAGTGCCAAGTTGGGCTGGTTTGATAGTACCAAGTGGCTCCTGCAATCTGCCATCAAAAAGTTGGCAGGTGAGTTTTGTTTTCCAGGGAAAAGCGCCTTTGTTTGTGTTTGGGGGCCTGTGGCTGGGAGTGGCCGGCCGGATCATTAGAACACACGATACGCAGGATGGTTCCCAGACCAGAGGTGGCACCAGTGCCAAGTCGGGCTGGTTTGATAGTACCAAGTGGTTCCTGCAATCTGCCATCCAGAAGCGGGGCAGCTTACTTTTGTTTGCCAGGGAAACGGGCAGAGCTTTGTGTCTGGCGGCCTATGGCTGGGAGTTACCGGCTGGCTCCTGAAAAGCTACGATAGGCAGGATGGTGACCAGACCCATGGTGGCACCAGTGCCAAGTTGGGCTGGTTTGATAGTACCAAGTGGTTTCTGCAATCTGCCATCAAAATGTTGGCAGGCGAGTTTTGTTTTCCAGGGAAAAGCGCC
Source organism: Melospiza georgiana (assembly GCF_028018845.1). NCBI lineage: Eukaryota > Metazoa > Chordata > Aves > Passeriformes > Passerellidae > Melospiza > Melospiza georgiana. The sequence continues at coordinate 31,556,370 of NC_080435.1, forward strand.
GTTGTTTGTGTTTGGGGGCCTGTGGCTGGGAGTGGCCAGCTGGCTCCTGAAAATCCACGATACGCAGGATGGTTCCCAGACCAGAGGTGGCACCAGTGCCAAGTCGGGCTGGTTTGATGGTGCAAAGTGGCTCCTGCAATCTGCCATCCAGAAGCGGGGTAGCTTACTTTTGTTTGCCAGGGAAACGGGCCGAGGTTTTTGTCTGGGGCGCTATGGCTGGGAGTGACCGGCCGGCTCCTGAAAAGCTACGATAGGCAGGATGTTGACAAGACCCATGGTGGCACCAGTGCCAAGTTGGGCTGGTTTGATAGTACCAAGTGGCTCCTGCAATCTGCCATCAAAAAGTTGGCAGGCGAGTTTTGTTTTCCAGGGAAAAGCGCCATTGTTTTGTTTGGGGGCCTGTGGCTGGGAGTGGCCGGCTGGCTCCTTATAATCCACGATACGCAGCATGGTTCCCACAGCCAAGATGGCACCAGTGCCAAGTCGGGCTGGTTTGATGGTTCAAAGTGGCTCCTCCAATCTGCCATCCAGAAGCGGGGCAGCTTACTTTTATTTGCCAGGGAAACGGGCCGAGGTTTGTGTATGGGGGTCCATGGCTGCGAATGACCGGCTGGCTCCTGAAAAGCTACGATAGGCAGGATGGTGACCAGACCCAAGGTGGCACCAGTGCCAAGTCGGGCTGGTTTGATGGTTCAAAGTGGCTCCTGCAATCTGCCATCCAGAAGCGGGGTAGGTTACTTTTATTTGCCAGGGAAACGGGCCGAGGTTTGTGTGTGGGGGTCTTCGGCTGGGAATGACCGGCTGGCTCCTGAAAAGCTACGATAGGCAGGATGGTGACCAGACCCATGGTGGCACCAGTGCCAAGTTGGGCTGGTTTGATAGTACCAAGTGGCTCCTGCAATCTGCCATCAAAAAGTTGGCAGGCGAGTTTTGTTTTCCAGGGAAAAGCGCCGTTGTTTTTCTTTGGGGGCCTGTGGCTGGGAGTGTCCGGTGGGCTGCATAGAATCCACGATACGCAGGATGGTTCCCAGGCCAGAGATGGCACCAGTGCCAAGTTGGGTTAGTTTGATGGTGCAAAGTGGCTCCTGCAATCTGCCATCATAAAGCTGGCAGGCGAGTTTGGTTTTCCAGGGAAAAGCGCTGTTGTTTGTGTTTGGGGCATGTGGCTGGGAGTGTCCGACTGGCTCCTGAAAATCCACGATAGGCAGGATGGTTCCCAGATCCAACGTGGCAGCAGTGCCAAGTCGGGCTGGTTTTATGTTGCAAAGTGTCTCCTGCAATCTGCCATCAAATGTTGGCAGGCCAGTTTTGTTTTCCAGGGAAAAGCGCCGTTGTTTGTGTCTGGGGGCCTGTGGCTGGGAATGACCGGCTGGATCCTGAAAAGCTACGATAGGCAGGATGGTGCCCAGACCAGAGGTGGCACAAGTGCCAAGTTGGGCTGGTTTGATAGTACCATGTGGCTCCTGCAATCTGCCATCCAGAAGCGGGGTATCTTAATTTTGTTTGCCAGGGAAACGGGCCGAGGTTTGTGTCTGGGGGTCTATGGCTGGGAGTGACCGGCTGGCTCCTGAAAAGCTACGATAGGCAGTATGGTGACCTGACCCAAGGTGGCACCAGTGCCAAGTCGGGCTGGTTTTGTAGTACCAAGTGCGTCCTGCAATTTGCCATCCAGAAGCGGGGTAGCTTACTTTTGTTTGCCAGGGAAATGGGCCAAAATTTTTTCTGGGCGCCCATGGCTGCGAGTGACCGGCTGGCTCCTGAAAAGCTATGATAGGCAGGATGGTGACCAGACCCATGGTGGCACCAGTGCCAAGTTGGGCTGGTTTGATAGTACCAAGTGGCTCCTGCAATCTGCCATCAAAAAGTTGGCAGGCGAGTTTTGTTTTCCAGGGAAAATCGCCATTGATTTTGTTTGGAGGCCTGTGGCTGGGAGTGGCCGCCTGTCGTCTCAGAATCTACCTTACGCAGCATGGTTCCCAGAGCCAAGGTGGCACCAGTGCCAAGTCTGGCTGGTTTGATAGCACCAAGTGGCTCCTGCAATCTGCCATCCAGAAGCGGGGCAGCTTACTTTTGTTTGCCAGGGAAACGGGCCGAGGTTTGTGTCTGGGTGCCTATGGCTGGGAGTGACCGGCTGGCTCCTGAAAAGCTACGATAGGCAGGATGGTTACCAGACCCATGGTGGCACCAGTGCCAAGTTGGGCTGGTTTGATAGTACCAAGTGGCTCCTGCAATCTGTCATCAAAAAGTTGGCAGGCCAGTTTTGTTTTCCAGGGAAAAGCGCCGTTGTTTGTGTTTGGGGGCCTGTGGCTGGGAGTGGCCGGCTGGCTCCTTAGAATCCACGATACGCAGGATGGTTCCCAGACCAGAGGTGGCACCAGTGCCAAGTCGGGCTGGTTTGATGGTTCAAAGTGGCTCCTGCAATCTGCCATCCAGAAGCGGGGTAGCTTACTTTTGTTTGCCAGGGAAACGGGCCGAGGTTTGTGTCTCGGGGCCTATGGCTGGGAGTGACCGGCTGGCTCCTGAAAAGCTACGATAGGCAGGATGGTGACTAGACCCATGGTGGCACCAGTGCCAAGTTGGGCTGGTTTGATAGTACCAAGTGGCTCCTGCAATCTGCCATCAAAAAGTTGGCAGGTGAGTTTTGTTTTCCAGGGAAAAGCGCCTTTGTTTGTGTTTGGGGGCCTGTGGCTGGGAGTGGCCGGCCGGATCATTAGAACACACGATACGCAGGATGGTTCCCAGACCAGAGGTGGCACCAGTGCCAAGTCGGGCTGGTTTGATAGTACCAAGTGGTTCCTGCAATCTGCCATCCAGAAGCGGGGCAGCTTACTTTTGTTTGCCAGGGAAACGGGCAGAGCTTTGTGTCTGGCGGCCTATGGCTGGGAGTTACCGGCTGGCTCCTGAAAAGCTACGATAGGCAGGATGGTGACCAGACCCATGGTGGCACCAGTGCCAAGTTGGGCTGGTTTGATAGTACCAAGTGGTTTCTGCAATCTGCCATCAAAATGTTGGCAGGCGAGTTTTGTTTTCCAGGGAAAAGCGCCGTTGTTTGTGTTTGGGGGCCTGTGGCTGGGAGTGGCCAGCTGGCTCCTGAAAATCCACGATACGCAGGATGGTTCCCAGACCAGAGGTGGCACCAGTGCCAAGTCGGGCTGGTTTGATGGTGCAAAGTGGCTCCTGCAATCTGCCATCCAGAAGCGGGGTAGCTTACTTTTGTTTGCCAGGGAAACGGGCCGAGGTTTTTGTCTGGGGCGCTATGGCTGGGAGTGACCGGCCGGCTCCTGAAAAGCTACGATAGGCAGGATGTTGACAAGACCCATGGTGGCACCAGTGCCAAGTTGGGCTGGTTTGATAGTACCAAGTGGCTCCTGCAATCTGCCATCAAAAAGTTTGCAGGCGAGTTTTGTTTTCCAGGGAAAAGCGCCATTGTTTTGTTTGGGGGCCTGTGGCTGGGAGTGGCCGGCTGGCTCCTTATAATCCACGATACGCAGCATGGTTCCCACAGCCAAGATGGCACCAGTGCCAAGTCGGGCTGGTTTGATGGTTCAAAGTGGCTCCTCCAATCTGCCATCCAGAAGCGGGGCAGCTTACTTTTATTTGCCAGGGAAACGGGCCGAGGTTTGTGTATGGGGGTCCATGGCTGCGAATGACCGGCTGGCTCCTGAAAAGCTACGATAGGCAGGATGGTGACCAGACCCAAGGTGGCACCAGTGCCAAGTCGGGCTGGTTTGATGGTTCAAAGTGGCTCCTGCAATCTGCCATCCAGAAGCGGGGTAGGTTACTTTTATTTGCCAGGGAAACGGGCCGAGGTTTGTGTGTGGGGGTCTTCGGCTGGGAATGACCGGCTGGCTCCTGAAAAGCTACGATAGGCAGGATGGTGACCAGACCCATGGTGGCACCAGTGCCAAGTTGGGCTGGTTTGATAGTACCAAGTGGCTCCTGCAATCTGCCATCAAAAAGTTGGCAGGCGAGTTTTGTTTTCCAGGGAAAAGCGCCGTTGTATTTCTTTGGGGGCCTGTGGCTGGGAGTGTCCGGTGGGCTGCATAGAATCCACGATACGCAGGATGGTTCCCAGGCCAGAGATGGCACCAGTGCCAAGTTGGGTTAGTTTGATGGTGCAAAGTGGCTCCTGCAATCTGCCATCATAAAGCTGGCAGGCGAGTTTGGTTTTCCAGGGAAAAGCGCTGTTGTTTGTGTTTGGGGCATGTGGCTGGGAGTGTCCGACTGGCTCCTGAAAATCCACGATAGGCAGGATGGTTCCCAGATCCAACGTGGCAGCAGTGCCAAGTCGGGCTGGTTTTATGTTGCAAAGTGTCTCCTGCAATCTACCATCAAATGTTGGCAGGCCAGTTTTGTTTTCCAGGGAAAAGCGCCGTTGTTTGTGTCTGGGGGCCTGTGGCTGGGAATGACCGGCTGGATCCTGAAAAGCTACGATAGGCAGGATGGTGCCCAGACCAGAGGTGGCACAAGTGCCAAGTTGGGCTGGTTTGATAGTACCATGTGGCTCCTGCAATCTGCCATCCAGAAGCGGGGTATCTTAATTTTGTTTGCCAGGGAAACGGGCCGAGGTTTGTGTCTGGGGGTCTATGGCTGGGAGTGACCGGCTGGCTCCTGAAAAGCTACGATAGGCAGTATGGTGACCTGACCCAAGGTGGCACCAGTGCCAAGTCGGGCTGGTTTTGTAGTACCAAGTGCGTCCTGCAATTTGCCATCCAGAAGCGGGGTAGCTTACTTTTGTTTGCCAGGGAAATGGGCCAAAATTTTTTCTGGGCGCCCATGGCTGCGAGTGACCGGCTGGCTCCTGAAAAGCTATGATAGGCAGGATGGTGACCAGACCCATGGTGGCACCAGTGCCAAGTTGGGCTGGTTTGATAGTACCAAGTGGCTCCTGCAATCTGCCATCAAAAAGTTGGCAGGCGAGTTTTGTTTTCCAGGGAAAATCGCCATTGATTTTGTTTGGAGGCCTGTGGCTGGGAGTGGCCGCCTGTCGTCTCAGAATCTACCTTACGCAGCATGGTTCCCAGAGCCAAGGTGGCACCAGTGCCAAGTCTGGCTGGTTTGATAGCACCAAGTGGCTCCTGCAATCTGCCATCCAGAAGCGGGGCAGCTTACTTTTGTTTGCCAGGGAAACGGGCCTAGGTTTGTGTGTGGGGGTCTATGGTTGGGAATGACCGTCTGGCTCCTGAAAAGCTACGATAGGCAGGATGGTGACCAGACCCAAGGTGGCATCAGTGCCAAGTTGGGCTGGTTTGATAGTACCAAGTGGCTCCTGCAATCTGCCATCAAAAAGTTGGCAGGCGACTTTTGTTTTCCAGGGAAAAGCGCCGTTGTTTGTGTTTGTGGGCCTGTGGCTGGGAGTGGCCGGTGGGCTGCATAGAATCCGGGATACGCAGGATGGTTTCCAGGCCAGAGGTGGCACCAGTGCCAAGTTGGGTTAGTTTGATGGTGCAAAGTGACTCCTGCAATCTGCCATCATAAAGCTGGCAGGCGAGTTTGGTTTTCCAGGGAAAAGCGCTGTTGATTGTGTTTGGGGAATGTGGCTGGGAGTGGCCGGCTGGCTCCTGAAAATCCACGATAGGCAGGATGGTTCCCAGATCCAACGTGGCAGCAGTGCCAAGTCGGGCTGGTTTTATGTTTCAAAGTGTCTCCTGCAATCTACCATCAAATGTTGGCAGGCCAGTTTTGTTTTCCAGGGAAAAGCGCCGTTGTTTGTGTTTGGGGGCCTGTGGCTGGGAATGACCGGCTGGCTCCTGAAAAGCTACGATAGGCAGGATGGTGCCCAGACCAGAGGTGGCACAAGTGCCAAGTTGGGCTGGTTTGATAGTACCATGTGGCTCCTGCAATCTGCCATCCAGAAGCGGGGTATCTTAATTTTTTTTGCCAGGGAAACGGGCCGAGGTTTGTGTCTGGGGGCCTATGGCTGGGAGTGACCGGCTGGCTCCTGAAAAGCTACGATAGGCAGTATGGTGACCAGACCCAAGGTGGCACCAGTGCCAAGTCGGGCTGGTTTTGTAGTACCAAGTGCGTCCTGCAATTTGCCATCCAGAAGCGGGGTAGCTTACTTTTGTTTGCCAGGGAAATGGGCCAAAATTTTTTCTGGGCGCCCATGGCTGCGAGTGACCGGCTGGCTCCTGAAAAGCTATGATAGGCAGGATGGTGACCAGACCCATGGTGGCACCAGTGCCAAGTTGGACTGGTTTGATAGTACCAAGTGGCTCCTGCAATCTGCCATCAAAAAGTTGGCAGGCGAGTTTTGTTTTCCAGGGAAAATCGCCATTGATTTTGTTTGGAGGCCTGTGGCTGGGAGTGGCCGCCTGTCGTCTCAGAATCTACCTTACGCAGCATGGTTCCCAGAGCCAAGGTGGCACCAGTGCCAAGTCTGGCTGGTTTGATAGCACCAAGTGGCTCCTGCAATCTGCCATCCAGAAGCGGGGCAGCTTACTTTTGTTTGCCAGGGAAACGGGCCGAGGTTTGTGTGTGGGGGTCTATGGTTGGGAATGACCGGCTGGCTCCTGAAAAGCTACGATAGGCAGGATGGTGACCAGACCCATGGTGGCATCAGTGCCAAGTTGGGCTGGTTTGATAGTACAAAGTGGCTCCTGCAATCTGCCATCAAAAAGTTGGCAGGCGAGTTTAGTTTTCCAGGGAAAAGCGCCGTTGTTTGTGTTTGTGGGCCTGTGGCTGGGAGTGGCCGGTGGGCTGCATAGAATCCGGGATACGCAGGATGGTTCCCAGGCCAGAGGTGGCACCAGTGCCAAGTTGGGTTAGTTTGATGGTGCAAAGTGGCTCCTGCAATCTGCCATCATAAAGCTGGCAGGCGAGTTTGGTTTTCCAGGGAAAAGCGCTGTTGATTGTGTTTGGGGGTCTATGGCTGGGAGTGGCCGGCTGGCTCCTGAAAATCCACGATAGGCAGGATGGTTCCCAGATCCAACGTGGCAGCAGTGCCAAGTCGGGCTGGTTTTATGTTTCAAAGTGTCTCCTGCAATCTACCATCAAATGTTGGCAGGCCAGTTTTGTTTTCCAGGGAAAAGCGCCGTTGTTTGTGTTTGGGGGCCTGTGGCTGGGAATGACCGGCTGGCTCCTGAAAAGCTACGATAGGCAGGATGGTGCCCAGACCAGAGGTGGCACAATTGCCAAGTTGGGCTGGTTTGATAGTACCATGTGGCTCCTGCAATCTGCCATCCAGAAGCGGGGTATCTTAATTTTGTTTGCCAGGGAAACGGGCCGAGCTTTGTGTCTGGGGGCCTATGGCTGGGAGTGACCGGCTGGCTCCTGAAAAGCTACGATAGGCAGTATGGTGACCAGACCCAAGGTGGCACCAGTGCCAAGTCGGGCTGGTTTTGTACTACCAAGTGCGTCCTGCAATTTGCCATCCAGAAGAGGGGCAGTTGAGTTTTGTTTACCAGAGTAAAGGGCCGTTGTTTGTGTTTGGTGGCCTATGGCTGAGAGTGGCCGGCTGGCTCCTTAAGAAGCGGGATACGCACGATGGTGACCAGACCCAAGGTGGCACCAGTGCCAAGTCGGGCTGTTTTTGTAGTACCAAGTGCGTCCTGCAATTTGCCATCAAGAAGAGGGGCAGTTGAGTTTTGTTTGCCAGAGTAAAGCGCCGTGGTTTGTGTTTGGGGGCATATGGCTGAGAGTGGCCGGCTGGCCCCTGAAAATCCACGATAGGCAGGATGGCTCCCAGACCCGAGGTGGCACCAGGGCCAAGTCAGGCTCGTTTGATAGTATTAATAGCTCCTGCAATCTGCCATCCAGAAGCAGGGATGCTTACTTTTGTTTGCCAGGGAAACGGGCAGAGCTTTGTGTCTCGGGGCCTATGGCTGGGAGTGACAGGCTGGCTCCTGAAAAGCTACGATAGGCAGGATGGTTACCAGACCCATGGTGGCACCAGTGCCAAGTTGGGCTGGTTTGATAGTACCAAGTGGCTCCTGCAATCTGCCATCAAAAATTTGGCAGGCGAGTTTTGTTTTCCAATGAAAAGCGCCTTTGTTGTTGTTTGGAGGCCTGTGGCTGGGAGTGGCCGGCTGGCTCCCTTGAACCCAGGATACGCAGGATGGTACCTAGACCCAAGGTGGCACCAGTGCCAAGTCGAGCTGGTTTGATAGTACGAAGTGGCTCCTGCAATCTGCCATCCAGAAGCGGGGCAGCTTACTTTTGTTTGCCAGGGAAACGGGCAGAGGTTTGTGTCTGGGGGCCTATGGCTGGGACTGACCGGCTAGGTCCAGAAAAGCTACGATAGGCAGGATGGTGACCAGACCCATGGTGGCACCAGTGCCAAGTCGGGCTGGTTTGATAGTACCAAGTGGCTCCTGCAATCTGCCATCAAAAAGTTGGCAGGCGAGTTTTGTTTTCCAGGGAAAAGCGCCGTTTTTCGTGATTGGGGGCCTGTGGCTGGGAGTGGCCGGCTGCCTCCTTAGAATCCACGAAAAGCAGGATGGTTCCCAGACCCAAGGTGGCACCAGTGCCAAGTCAGGCTTGTTTGACAGTACCAAGTGGTTCCGGCAATCTGCCATCCAGAGGCGGGGCAGCTTACTTTTGTTTACCAGCGAAACGGGCAGAGGTTTTTGTCTGGGGGCCTATGGCTGGGAGTGAGTGTCTGGCTCCTGAAAAGCTACGATAGGCAGGATGGTGACCAGACCCATGGTGGCACCAGTGCCAAGTTGGGCTGATTTGATAGTACCAAGTGGCTCCTGCAATCTGCCATCAAAACGTTGGCAGGCGAGTTTTGTTTTCCAGGGAAAAGCGCCGTTGTTTGTGTTTGGGGGCCTGTGGCTGGGAGTGGCCGGCTGGCTCCTTAGTATCCACGATACGCAGGATGGTTCCCAGACCAGAGGTGGCACCAGTGCCAAGTCGGGCTGATTAGATAGTACGAAGTGGCTCCTGCAATCTGCCATCCAGAATCGGGGCAGCTTACTTTTGTTTGCCAGGGAAACGGGCCGAGGTTTTTTTCTGGAGGCCTATGGCTGGGAGTGACCGGCTGCCTCCTGAAAAGCTACGATAGGCAGGATGGTGACCAGACCCATGGTGGCACCAGTGCCAAGTTGGGCTGGTTTGATAGCACCAAGTGGCTCCTGCAATCTGCCATGAAAAAGTTGGCAGGCCAGTTTTGTTTTCCAGGGAAAAGCGCCGTTGTTTGTGTTTGGGGGCCTGTGGCTTGGTGTGGCCGGCTGGCTCCTCAGAACCCACGATACGCAGCATTGTTCCCAGACCCAAGGTGGCACCAGTGCCAAGTTGGCCTGGTTTAATACTACCAAGTGGCTCCTGCAATCTGCCATCCAGAAGCGGGGCAGCTTACTTTTGTTTGCCAGGGAAACGGGCAGAGCTTTGTGTCTGGGGGCCTATGGCTGGGAGTGACCGGCTGGCTCCTGAAAAGCTACGATAGGCAGGATGGTGACCAGAACCATGGTGGCACCAGTGCCAAGTTGGGCTGGTTTGATAGTACCAAGTGGCTCCTGTAATCTGCCATCAAAAAGTTGGCAGGCGAGATTTGTTTTCCTGGGAAAAGCGCCGTTGTTTGTATTTGGGGGCGTGTGGGTGGGAGTGACCGACTGGCTAATTAGAATCCACGATACGCAGGATGGTTCCCAGACCAGAGGTGGCACCAGTGCCAAGACGGGCTGGTTTGATGGTGCAAAGTGGCTCCTGCAATCTGCCATCCAGACGCGGGGCAGCGGATTTTTTTTTGCTGGAGAAAAGTTCCGTGGTTTGTTTTTGGGGGTATATGGCTGGGCGTGGCCGGCTGGCTCCATAAAAAGCTCGATACGCAGGATGGTTCCCTGACCCAAGGTGGCATCAGTGCCAAGTCGGGCTGTTTTCGTAGTACCAAGTGCGTCCTGCAATCTGCCATCCAGAAGCGGGGCAGCTTACTTTTGTTTGCCAGGGAAACGGGACGAAATTTTTGTCTGGGGGCCTATGGCTGGGAGTGACCGGCTGGCTCCTGAAAAGCTACGATAGGCAGCATGGTGACCAGACCCATGGTGGCACCAGTGCCAAGTTGGGCTGGTTTGATAGTACCAAGTGGCTCCTGTAATCTGCCATCAAAAAATCGGCAGGCGAGATTTGTTTTCCAGGGAAAAGTGCCGTTGTTTGTGTTTGGGTCGTGTGGCTGGGAGTGGCCGGCTGGCTAATTAGAATCCACGATACGCAGGATGGTTCCCAGACCAGGGGTGGAACCAGTGCCAAGTCGGGCTGCTTTGATGGTGCAAAGTGGTTCCTGCAATCTGCCATCCAGAAGCGCGGTAGCTTACTTTTGTTTGCCAGGGAAACGGGCCGAGGTTTGTGGCTGGGGGCCTATGGCTGGGAATGACCGGCTGGCTCATGAAAGGCTACGATAGGCAGGATGGTGACCAGACCCATGGTGGCACCAGTGCCAAGTTGGGCTGGTTTGATAGTACCAAGTGGCTCCTGCAATCTGCCATCAAAAAGTTGGCAGGCGAGTTTTGTTTTCCAGGGAAAAGCGCCATTGATTGTGTTTGGGGGCCTGTGGCTGGGAGTGGCCGGCTGGCTCCTTGGAATCCACGATACGCATCATGGTTCCCAGACCCAAGGTGGCACCAGTGCCTAGTTGGGCTGGTTTGATAGTACCAAGTGGCTCCTGCAATCTGCCATCCAGAAGCGGGGCAGCTTACTTCTGTTTGCCAGGGAAACGGGCCGAGGTTTGTGTCTGGGGCCTATGGCTGGGAGTGACCGGCTGGCTCCTGAAAACCTACGATAGGCAGGATGGTTACAAGACCCATGGTGGCACCAGTGCCAAGTCGGGCTGGTTTGATAGTACCAAGTGGCTCCTGCAATCTGCCATCAAAAAGTTGGCAGGCGAGTTTTGTTTTCCAGGGAAAAGCGCCGTTGTTTGTGTTTGGGGCCCTGTGGCTGGGAGTGGCCGGCTGGCTCCTTAGAATCCACGATACGCAGCATGGTTCCCACAGCCAAGATGGCACCAGTGCCAAGTCGGGCTGGTTTGATGGTTCAAAGTGGCTCCTCCAATCTGCCATCCAGAAGCGGGGCAGCTTACTTTTATTTGCCAGGGAAACGGGCCGAGGTTTGTGTGTGGGGGTCCATGGCTGCGAATGACCGGCTGGCTCCTGAAAAGCTACGATAGGCAGGATGGTGACCAGACCCAAGGTGGCACCAGTGCCAAGTCGGGCTGGTTTGATGGTTCAAAGTGGCTCCTGCAATCTGCCATCCAGAAGCGGGGTAGGTTACTTTTATTTGCCAGGGAAACGGGCCGAGGTTTGTGTGTGGGGGTCTTCGGCTGGGAATGACCGGCTGGCTCCTGAAAAGCTACGATAGGCAGGATGGTGACCAGACCCATGGTGGCACCAGTGCCAAGTTGGGCTGGTTTGATAGTACCAAGTGGCTCCTGCAATCTGCCATCAAAAAGTTGGCAGGCGAGTTTTGTTTTCCAGGGAAAAGCGCCGTTGTTTTTCTTTGGGGGCCTGTGGCTGGGAGTGTCCGGTGGGCTGCATAGAATCCACGATACGCAGGATGGTTCCCAGGCCAGAGATGGCACCAGTGCCAAGTTGGGTTAGTTTGATGGTGCAAAGTGGCTCCTGCAATCTGCCATCATAAAGCTGGCAGGCGAGTTTGGTTTTCCAGGGAAAAGCGCTGTTGTTTGTGTTTGGGGCATGTGGCTGGGAGTGTCCGACTGGCTCCTGAAAATCCACGATAGGCAGGATGGTTCCCAGATCCAACGTGGCAGCAGTGCCAAGTCGGGCTGGTTTTATGTTGCAAAGTGTCTCCTGCAATCTACCATCAAATGTTGGCAGGCCAGTTTTGTTTTCCAGGGAAAAGCGCCGTTGTTTGTGTCTGGGGGCCTGTGGCTGGGAATGACCGGCTGGATCCTGAAAAGCTACGATAGGCAGGATGGTGCCCAGACCAGAGGTGGCACAAGTGCCAAGTTGGGCTGGTTTGATAGTACCATGTGGCTCCTGCAATCTGCCATCCAGAAGCGGGGTATCTTAATTTTGTTTGCCAGGGAAACGGGCCGAGGTTTGTGTCTGGGGGTCTATGGCTGGGAGTGACCGGCTGGCTCCTGAAAAGCTACGATAGGCAGTATGGTGACCTGACCCAAGGTGGCACCAGTGCCAAGTCGGGCTGGTTTTGTAGTACCAAGTGCGTCCTGCAATTTGCCATCCAGAAGCGGGGTAGCTTACATTTGTTTGCCAGGGAAATGGGCCAAAATTTTTTCTGGGCGCCCATGGCTGCGAGTGACCGGCTGGCTCCTGAAAAGCTATGATAGGCAGGATGGTGACCAGACCCATGGTGGCACCAGTGCCAAGTTGGGCTGGTTTGATAGTACCAAGTGGCTCCTGCAATCTGCCATCAAAAAGTTGGCAGGCGAGTTTTGTTTTCCAGGGAAAATCGCCATTGATTTTGTTTGGAGGCCTGTGGCTGGGAGTGGCCGCCTGTCGTCTCAGAATCTACCTTACGCAGCATGGTTCCCAGAGCCAAGGTGGCACCAGTGCCAAGTCTGGCTGGTTTGATAGCACCAAGTGGCTCCTGCAATCTGCCATCCAGACGCGGGGCAGCTTACTTTTGTTTGCCAGGGAAACGGGCCGAGGTTTGTGTGTGGGGGTCTATGGTTGGGAATGACCGTCTGGCTCCTGAAAAGCTACGATAGGCAGGATGGTGACCAGACCCAAGGTGGCATCAGTGCCAAGTTGGGCTGGTTTGATAGTACCAAGTGGCTCCTGCAATCTGCCATCAAAAAGTTGGCAGGCGACTTTTGTTTTCCAGGGAAAAGCGCCGTTGTTTGTGTTTGTGGGCCTGTGGCTGAGAGTGGCCGGTGGGCTGCATAGAATCCGGGATACGCAGGATGGTTTCCAGGCCAGAGGTGGCACCAGTGCCAAGTTGGGTTAGTTTGATGGTGCAAAGTGACTCCTGCAATCTGCCATCATAAAGCTGGCAGGCGAGTTTGGTTTTCCAGGGAAAAGCGCTGTTGATTGTGTTTGGGGCATGTGGCTGGGAGTGGCCGGCTGGCTCCTGAAAATCCACGATAGGCAGGATGGTTCCCAGATCCAACGTGGCAGCAGTGCCAAGTCGGGCTGGTTTTATGTTTCAAAGTGTCTCCTGCAATCTACCATCAAATGTTGGCAGGCCAGTTTTGTTTTCCAGGGAAAAGCGCCGTTGTTTGTGTTTGGGGGCCTGTGGCTGGGAATGACCGGCTGGCTCCTGAAAAGCTACGATAGGCAGGATGGTGCCCAGACCAGAGGTGGCACAAGTGCCAAGTTGGGCTGGTTTGATAGTACCATGTGGCTCCTGCAATCTGCCATCCAGAAGCGGGGTATCTTAATTTTTTTTGCCAGGGAAACGGGCCGAGGTTTGTGTCTGGGGGCCTATGGCTGGGAGTGACCGGCTGGCTCCTGAAAAGCTACGATAGGCAGTATGGTGACCAGACCCAAGGTGGCACCAGTGCCAAGTCGGGCTGGTTTTGTAGTACCAAGTGCGTCCTGCACTTTGCCATCCAGAAGCGGGGTAGCTTACTTTTGTTTGCCAGGGAAATGGGCCAATATTTTTTCTGGGCGCCCATGGCTGCGAGTGACCGGCTGGCTCCTGAAAAGCTATGATAGGCAGGATGGTGACCAGACCCATGGTGGCACCAGTGCCAAGTTGGACTGGTTTGATAGTACCAAGTGGCTCCTGCAATCTGCCATCAAAAAGTTGGCAGGCGAGTTTTGTTTTCCAGGGAAAATCGCCATTGATTTTGTTTGGAGGCCTGTGGCTGGGAGTGGCCGCCTGTCGTCTCAGAATCTACCTTACGCAGCATGGTTCCCAGAGCCAAGGTGGCACCAGTGCCAAGTCTGGCTGGTTTGATAGCACAAAGTGGCTCCTGCAATCTGCCATCCAGAAGCGGGGCAGCTTACTTTTGTTTGCCAGGGAAACGGGCCGAGGTTTGTGTGTGGGGGTCTATGGTTGGGAATGACCGGCTGGCTCCTGAAAAGCTACGATAGGCAGGATGGTGACCAGACCCAAGGTGGCATCAGTGCCAAGTTGGGCTGGTTTGATAGTACCAAGTGGCTCCTGCAATCTGCCATCAAAAAGTTGGCAGGCGAGTTTAGTTTTCCAGGGAAAAGCGCCGTTGTTTGTGTTTGTGGGCCTGTGGCTGGGAGTGGCCGGTGGGCTGCATAGAATCCGGGATACGCAGGATGGTTCCCAGGCCAGAGGTGGCACCAGTGCCAAGTTGGGTTAGTTTGATGGTGCAAAGTGGCTCCTGCAATCTGCCATCATAAAGCTGGCAGGCGAGTTTGGTTTTCCAGGGAAAAGCGCTGTTGATTGTGTTTGGGGGTCTATGGCTGGGAGTGGCCGGCTGGCTCCTGAAAATCCACGATAGGCAGGATGGTTCCCAGATCCAACGTGGCAGCAGTGCCAAGTCGGGCTGGTTTTATGTTTCAAAGTGTCTCCTGCAATCTACCATCAAATGTTGGCAGGCCAGTTTTGTTTTCCAGGGAAAAGCGCCGTTGTTTGTGTTTGGGGGCCTGTGGCTGGGAATGACCGGCTGGCTCCTGAAAAGCTACGATAGGCAGGATGGTGCCCAGACCAGAGGTGGCACAAGTGCCAAGTTGGGCTGGTTTGATAGTACCATGTGGCTCCTGCAATCTGCCATCCAGAAGCGGGGTATCTTAATTTTTTTTGCCAGGGAAACGGGCCGAGCTTTGTGTCTGGGGGCCTATGGCTGGGAGTGACCGGCTGGCTCCTGAAAAGCTACGATAGGCAGTATGGTGACCAGACCCAAGGTGGCACCAGTGCCAAGTCGGGCTGGTTTTGTACTACCAAGTGCGTCCTGCAATTTGCCATCCAGAAGAGGGGCAGTTGAGTTTTGTTTACCAGAGTAAAGGGCCGTTGTTTGTGTTTGGTGGCCTATGGCTGAGAGTGGCCGGCTGGCTCCTTAAGAAGCGGGATACGCACGATGGTGACCAGACCCAAGGTGGCACCAGTGCCAAGTCGGGCTGTTTTTGTAGTACCAAGTGCGTCCTGCAATTTGCCATCAAGAAGAGGGGCAGTTGAGTTTTGTTTGCCAGAGTAAAGCGCCGTGGTTTGTGTTTGGGGGCATATGGCTGAGAGTGGCCGGCTGGCCCCTGAAAATCCACGATAGGCAGGATGGCTCCCAGAGCCAAGGTGGCACCAGGGCCAAGTCAGGCTCGTTTGATAGTATTAATAGCTCCTGCAATCTGCCATCCAGAAGCAGGGATGCTTACTTTTGTTTGCCAGGGAAACGGGCAGAGCTTTGTGTCTCGGGGCCTATGGCTGGGAGTGACAGGCTGGCTCCTGAAAAGCTACGATAGGCAGGATGGTTACCAGACCCATGGTGGCACCAGTGCCAAGTTGGGCTGGTTTGATAGTACCAAGTGGCTCCTGCAATCTGCCATCAAAAATTTGGCAGGCGAGTTTTGTTTTCCAATGAAAAGCGCCTTTCTTGTTGTTTGGAGGCCTGTGGCTGGGAGTGGCCGGCTGGCTCCTTTGAACCCAGGATACGCAGGATGGTACCTAGACCCAAGGTGGCACCAGTGCCAAGTCGAGCTGGTTTGATAGTACGAAGTGGCTCCTGCAATCTGCCATCCAGAAGCGGGGCAGCTTACTTTTGTTTGCCGGGGAAAAGGGGAGAGCTTTGTGTTTGGGGCCTATGGCTGCGACTGACCGGCTGGCTCCTGAAAAGCTAAGATAGGCAGGATGGTTACCAGACCCATGGAGGCACCAGTGCCAAGTTGGGCTGGTTTGATAGTACCAAGTGGCTCCTGCAACCTGCCATCAAAATGTTGGCAGGCGAGTTTTGTTTTCCAGGGAAAAGCGACGTTGTTTGTGTTTTGGGGCCTGTGGCTAAGAGTGGCCGGCTGGATCCTTAGAATCCACGTTACGCGGCATTGTTCCCAGATCCAAGGTGGCACCAGTGCCAAGTCGGGCTGGTTTGATAGTACCAAGTGGCTCCTGCAATCTGCCATCCAGAAGCGGGGCAGCTTACTTTTGTTTGCCAGGGAAACGGGCCGAGGTATTTGTCAGGGGCCCTATGGCAGGGAGTGACTGGCTGGCTCCTGAAAAGCTACGATAGGCAGGATGTTTACCAGACCCATGGTGGCACCAGTGCCAAGTTGGGCTAATTTGATAGTACCAAGTGGCTCCTGCAATCTGCCATCCAGAAGCGGGGCAGCTTACTTTTGTTTTCTATGGAAACGGGCCGAGGTTTCTGTCTGGGGGTCTATGGCTGGGAGTGACCTCCTGGCTCCTGAAAATCTATGCTAGGCAGGATGGTGACCAGACCCATGATGGCAGCAGTGCCAAGTTGGGCTGGTTTGATAGTACCAAGTGGCTCCTGCAATCTGCCATCAAAATGTTGGCAGTCGAGTTTTGTTTTCCGGGGAAAAGCGCCGTTGTTTGTGTTTGGGGGCCTGTGGCTCGGAGTGGCCGGGTGGCTGCTTAGAATCCACGATACGCAGGATGGTTCCCAGGCCAGAGGTGGCACCAGTGTCAAGTTGGGCTGGTTTGATGGTGCAAAGTGGCTCCTGCAATCTGCCATCCAGAAGCGGGATAGCTTACCTTTGTTTGCCCGGGAAACGGGAGGAAATTCTTGTCTGGGGGCCAGTGCCTGGGGCTGGCTGGCTGGCCCCTGAAAAGATACGATAGGCAGGATGGTGACCAGACCCATGGTGGCACCAGTGCCAAGTTGGGCTGGTTTGATAGTACCAAGTGGCTCCTGCAATCTGCCATCCAGAAGCGGGGCAGCTTAATTTCGTTTGCCAGGGAAACGGGCCGAGGTTTGTGTCTGGAGGCCTATGGCTGGGAGTGACCGACTGGCTCCTGAAATGCTACGATAGGCAGGATGGTGACCAGACCCATAGTGGCACCAGTGCCAAGTTGGGCTGGTTTGATTGTACCAAGTGGCTCCTGCAATCTGCCATCAAAAAGCTAGCAGGCGAGTTTTGTTTTCCAGGGAAAAGCGCCGTTGTTTGTGATTGGGGGCCTGTGGCTGGGAGTGGCCGGCTGGCTCCTTAGAACCCAGGATACGCAGGATGGTTCCCAGACCAGAGGTGGCACCAGTGCCAAGTCGGGCTGGTTTGATGATGCCAAGTTGCTCCTGCAATCTGCCATCCAGAAGCGGGGTAGCTTACTTTTGCCTGCCAGGGAAACGGGCC
The DNA here is from genome assembly GCF_028018845.1 of Melospiza georgiana. Lineage (NCBI taxonomy): Eukaryota > Metazoa > Chordata > Aves > Passeriformes > Passerellidae > Melospiza > Melospiza georgiana. Next base: position 31,573,493 of record NC_080435.1, read on the forward strand.
GAGATTTTGTGTCTGGGGGCCCATGGCTGGGAGTGACCGGCTGGCTCCTGAAAAGCTACGATACGCAGGATGGTTCCCAGACCCAAGTTGGCACCAGTGCCAAGTCGGGCTGGTTTGATTCTACCAAGTGGCTCCTGCAATCTGCCATCCAGAAGCGGGGCAGCTGAATTTTGTTTGCCAGAGAAAAAGGCTGTTGTTTGTGTATGGGGGCCTGTAGCTTGCAGTGGCGGGCTGGCTCCTGAAAATCCATGATACGCAGCATGCTTCCCAGACCCAAGGTGGCACCAGTGCCAAGTAGGGCTGGTTTGATAGTACCAAGTGGCTCCTGCAATCTGCCATCCAGAAGAGGGGCAGTTGAGTTTTGTTTGCCAGAGAAAAGGGCCGTGGTTTGTGTTTGGGGGCATATGTCTGAGAGAGGCCGGCTGGCTCCTTAAAATCCACGATAGGCAAGATGGTTCCCAGATACAAGGTGGCACCAGTGCCACGTCTGGCTGGTTTGATAGTACTAAAAAACTCCTGCAATCTGCCATCCAGAAGCGGGGCAGCTTACTTTTGTTTGCCAGGGAAACGGGCCGAGGTTTTTGTCTGGGGGCCTATGGCTTGGAGTGATTGGCTGGCTCCTGAAAAGCTACAATAGGCAGGATGGTGACCAGACCCATGGTGGCACCAGTGCCAAGTTGGGCTGGTTTGATAGTACCAAGTGGCTCCTGCAATCTGCCATCAAAAAGTTGGCAGGCGAGTTTTGTTTTCCAGGGAAAAGCGCCGTTGTTTGTGTTTGGGGGCCTGTGGCTGGGAGTGGCCGCCTGGCACCTTAGAATCTACGTTACGCAGCATGGTTCCCAGACCCAAGGTGGCACCAGTGCCAAGTCGGGCTGGTTTGATAGTACCAAGTGGCTCCTGCAATCTGCCATCAAAAAGTTGGCAGGCCAGTTTTGTTTTCCAGGGAAAAGCGCCGTTGTTTGTGTTTGGGGGCCTGTGGCTGGGAGTGGCCAGCTGGCTCCTAAGAATCCACGATACGCAGGATGGTTTCCAGACCAGAGGTGGCACCAGTGCCAAGTCGGGCTGGTTTGATGGTGCAAAGTGTCTCCTGCAATCTGCCATCCAGAAGCGGGGTAGCTTACTTTTGTTTGCCAGGGAAACGGGCAGAGCTTTGTGTCTGGGGCCTATGGCTGGGACTGACCGGCTGGCTCCTGAAAAGCTACGATAGGCAGGATGGTGACCAGACCCATGGAGGCACCAGTGCCAAGTTGGGCTGGTTTGATAGTACCAAGTGGCTCCTGCAATCTGCCATCCAAAAGCAGGGCAGCTGAGTTTTGTTTGCCAAAGAAAAGGGCTGTGGTATGTGTTTGGGTCCTGTGGCTGGGAGTGGCCGGCTGGCTCCTTAAATTCCATGATACGCAGCATCGTTCCCAGACCCAAGGTGGCACCAGTGCCAAGTTGGGCTGGTTTGACAGTGTCAAGCGCCTCCTGCAATCTCCCATCCACAAGTGGGGCAGCTGAGATTTTTTTCCCTGTGAATCGGGCCATTGTTTTTGATTGGGTCTGTGGCCGAGAGTGGTCGGCTGGCTCCTGACAATCCACAATACGCAGGATGGTTCCCAGAGCCAAGGTGGCACCAGTGCCAAGTTGGGCTGGTTTGATTGTACCAAGTGGCTCCTGCAATCTGCCATCCAGAAGCGGGGCAGCTGAGTTTTGTTTGCCAGAGAAAAGGGCCGTGGTTTTTGTCTGGGGGCCTATGGCTCAGAGTGGCCGGCTGGCCCCTGAAAATCCACGATAGGCAGAATGGTTCCCAGACCCAAGGTGGCACCAGAGCCAAGTCGGGCTGGTTTGATGGTGCAAAGTGGCTCCTGCAATCTGCCATCCCGACGCGGGGCAGCTGATTCTTGTTTGCCAGACAACAAGTCCGTGGTTCATTTTTGGGGGCATATGGCTGGGAGTGGCCGGTTGGCTCCTTAAAAAGCTCGATACGCATGATGGTTCCCAGGCCAGAGGTGGCACCAGTGCCAAGTGAGGCTCTTTTTGTAGTACCAAGTGCGTCCTGCAATTTGCCATCCAGAAGAGGGGCAGTTGAGTTTTGTTTGCCAGAGAAAAGGGCCGTGGTTTGTGTTTGGGGGCATATGGCTGAGAGTGGCCGGCTGACCCCACAAAATCCACAATAGGCAGGATGGTTCCCAGAGCCAAGGTGGCACCAGTGCCAAGTCGGGCTGGTTTGATAGTACTAAATAGCTCCTGCAATCTGCCACCCAGAAGCGGGGTAGCTTACTTTTGTTTGTCAGGGAAACGGGCAGAATTTTGTGTCTGGGGGCCTATGGCTGGGAGTGGCCAGCTGGCTCCTTAAAATGCACGATACGCCGGATGGTGACCAGACCCAAGGTGGCACCATTGCCAAGTCGGGCTGCTTTTGTAGTACCAAGTGCGTCCTGCAATTTGCCATCCAGAAGAGGGGCAGTTGAGTTTTGTTTACCAGAGTAAAGTGCCGTGGTTTGTTTTTGGGGGCCTATGGCTGAGAGTGGCCGGCTGGCCCCTGAAAATCCACGATAGGCAGGATGGTTCCCAGATCCAAGGTGGCACCAGTGCCAAGTCGGGCTGGTTTGATGGTGCAAAGTGGCTCCTGCAATCTGCCATCCAGACGCGGGGCAGCGGATTTTTGTTTGCTGGAGAAAAGTTCCGTGGTTTGTTTTTGGCGGTATACGGCTGGGCGTGGCCGGCTGGCTCCTTAAAAAGCTCGATACGCAGGATGGTTCCCTGACCGAAGGTGGCATCAGTGCCAATTCGGGCTGTTTTCGTAGTACCAAGTGCGTTCTGCAATTTGCCATCCAGAAGAGGGGCAGTTGAGTTTTGTTTGCCAGAGAAAAGGGCCGTGGTTTGTGTTTGGGGGCATATGGCTGAGAGTGGCCGGCTGGCCCCTGAAAATCCACGATAGGCAGGATGGTTCCCAGACCAGAGGTGGCACCAGTGCCACGTCGGGCTGGTTTGATAGTAATAAATAGCTCCTGCAATCTGCCATCCAGAAGCGGGGCAGCTTACTTTTGTTTGCCAGGGAAACGGGCCGAGCTTTGTGTCTGGGGGCCTATGGCTGGGAGTGACCGGCTGGCTCCTGAAAAGCTACGATAGGCAGGATGGTGACCAGACCCATGGTGGCACCAGTGCCAAGTTGAGCTGGTTTGATAGTACCAAGTGGCTCCTGCAATCTGCCATCAAAAAGTTGGCAGGCCAGTTTTGTTTTCCAGGGAAAAGCGCCGTTGTTTGTGTTTGGGGGCCTGTGGCTGGGAGTGGCCAGCTGGCTCCCTAGAATCCACGATACGCAGGATGGTTCCCAGACCAGAGGTGGCACCAGTGCCCAGTCGGGCTGGTTTGATTGTCCAAAGTGGCTCCTGCAATCTGCCATCCAGAAGCGGGGTACCTTACTTTTGTTTGCCAGGGAAACGGGCAGAGGTTTGTGTCTGGGGCCTATGGCTGGGAGTGACCGGCTGGCTCCTGAAAAGCTACGATAGGCAGGATGGTTACCAGACCCATGGAGGCACCAGTGCCAAGATGGGCTGATTTGATAGTACCAAGTCGCTCCTGCAATCTGCCATTCAAAAGCAGGGCAACTGAGTTTTGTTTGCCAGAGAAAAACGCTGTTGTTTGTGTTTGGGTTCCTGTAGCTGGGAGTGGCCCTGCTGGCTCCTTAGAATCCACGATACGCAGGATGGTTCCCAGACCAGAGGTGGCACCAGTACCAAGTCGGGCTGATTTGATAGTACCAAGTGGTTCCTGCAATCTGCCATCCAGAAGCGGGGCAGCTTACTTTTGTTTGCCAGGGATACGGGCCGAGGTTTTTTTCTGGGGGCCTATGGCTGGGAGTGACCGGCTGGCTCCTGAAAAGCTACAGTAGGCAGAATGATTACCAGACCCATGGTAGCAGCAGTGCCAAGTTGGGCTGATTTGATAGTACCAAGTGGCTCCTGCAATCTGCCATCAAAAAGTTGGCAGGCGAGTTTTGTTTTCCAGGGAAAAGCGCCGTTGTTTGTGTTTGGGGCCCTGTGGCTGGGAGTGGCCGCCTGTCGTCTTAGAATCCACCTTACGCAGCATGGTTCCCAGATCCAAGGTGGCACCAGTGCCAAGTTGGGCTGGTTTGATAGTACCAAGTGGCTCCTGCAATCTGCCATCCAGAAGCGGGGCAGCTTACTTTTGTTTGCCAGGGAAACGGGCCGAGGTATTTGTCTGGGGCCCTATGGCAGGGAGTGACTGGCTGGCTCCTGAAAAGCTACGATAGGCAGGATGTTTACCAGACCCATGGTGGCACCAGTGCCAAGTTGGGCTAATTTGATAGTACCAAGTGGCTCCTGCAATCTGCCATCCAGAAGCGGGGCAGCTTACTTTTGTTTGCCAGGGAAACGGGCCGAGGTTTGTGTCTGGGGGCCTATGGCTGGGAGTGACCGGCTGGCTCCTGAAAAGCTACGATAGGCAGGATGGTGACCAGACCCATGGTGGCACCAGTGCCAAGTTGGGCTGGTTTGATAGTACCAAGTGGCTCCTGTAATCTGCCATCAAAGAATCGGCAGGCGAGATTTGTTTTCCAGGGAAAAGCGCCGTTGTTTGTGTTTGGGTCGTGTGGCTGGGAGTGGCCGGCTGGCTAATTAGAATCCACGATACGCAGGATGGTTCCCAGACCAGGGGTGGAACCAGTGCCAAGTCGGGCTGCTTTGATGGTGCAAAGTGGTTCCTGCAATCTGCCATCCAGAAGCGCGGTAGCTTACTTTTGTTTGCCAGGGAAACGGGCCGAGGTTTGTGGCTGGGGGCCTATGGCTGGGAGTGACCGGCTGGCTCATGAAAGGCTACGATAGGCAGGATGGTGACCAGACCCATGGTGGCACCAGTGCCAAGTTGGGCTGGTTTGATAGTACCAAGTGGCTCCTGCAATCTGCCATCAAAAAGTTGGCAGGCGAGTTTTGTTTTCCAGGGAAAAGCGCCATTGATTGTGTTTGGGGGCCTGTGGCTGGGAGTGGCCGGCTGGCTCCTTGGAATCCACGATACGCAGCATGGTTCCCAGACCCAAGGTGGCACCAGTGCCAAGTTGGGCTGGTTTGATAGTACCAAGTGGCTCCTGCAATCTGCCATCCAGAAGCGGGGCAGCTTACTTTTGTTTGCCAGGGAAACGGGCCGAGGTTTGTGTCTGGGGGCTATGGCCCGGAGTGACCGGCTGGCTCCTGAAAACCTACGATAGGCAGGATGGTTACAAGACCCATGGTGGCACCAGTGCCAAGTTGGGCTGGTTCGATAGTACCAAGTGGCTCCTGCAATCTGCCGTCAAAAAGTTGGCAGGCGAGTTTTGTTTTCCAGGGAAAAGCGCCGTTGTTTGTGTTTGGGGCCCTGTGGCTGGGAGTGGCCGGCTGCCTCCTTAGAATCCACGATACGCAGGATGGTTTCCAGGCCCAAGGTGGCACCAGTTCCAAGTCTGGCTGGTTTGATAGTACCAAGTGGTTCCTGCAATCTGCCATCCAGAAGCGGGGCAGCTGACTTTTGTTTGCCAGGGAAACGGGTCGAGGTTTTGTGTCTGGGGGCCTATGGCTGGGAGTGACCGGCTGGCTACTGAAAAGCTACGATAGGCAGGATGGTGACCAGACCCATGGTGGCAGCAGTGCCAAGTTGGGCTGGTTTGATAGCACCAAGTGGCTCCTGCAATCTGCCATCAAAAAGTTGGCAGGCGAGTTTTGTTTTCCAGGGAAAAGCGCCAGTGTTCGTGTTTGGGAGCTGTGGTTGGGAAAGGCCGGATGGCTAATTAGAATCCACGATACGCAGGATGGTTCCCAGACCCAAGGAGGCACCAGTGCCAAGTCGGGCTGGTTTGATACTACCAAGTGGCTCCTGCAATCTGCCATCCAGAAGCGGGGCAGCTTACTTTTGTTTACCATGGAAACGGGCCGACATTTGTGTCTGGGCGCCTCTGGCTGCGAGTGACCGGCTGGCTCCTGAAAAGCTACGATAGGCAGTATGGTGACAAGACCCATGGTGGCACCAGTGCCAAGTTGGGTGGTTTGATAGTACCAAGTGGCTCCTGCAATCTGCCATCAAAAAGTTGGCAGGCCAGTTTTGTTTTCCAGGGAAAAGCGCCGTTTTTTGGGTTTGTGGGTCTGTGGCTGGGAGTGGCCCGCTGGTGCCTTAGAATCTACGTTACGCAGCATGGTTCCCAGACCCACGGTGGCACCAGTGCCAAGTTGGGCTGGTTTGATGGTGCAAAGTGGCTCCTGCAATCTGCCATCCAGAAGCGCGGTAGCTTACATTTGTTTGCCAGGGAAACGGGCCGAGGTTTGTGGCTGGGGGCCTATGGCTGGGAGTGGCCAGCTGGCTCCTTAAAATGCACGATATGCAGAATGGTGACTAGACCCAAGGTGGCACCAGTGCCAAGTTGGGCTGGTTTTGTAGTACCAAGTGGCTCCTGCAATTTGCCATCCAGAAGAGGGGCAGTTGAGTTTTGTTGGCCAGAGGAAAGGGCCGTGGTTTTTGTTTGGGGGTACATGGCTTAGAGTGGCCGGCTGGCCCCTGAAAATCCACCATAGGCAGGATGGTTCCGAGATCCAAGGTGGCACCAGTGCCAAGTCGGGCTGGTTTGATGGTTCAAAATGGCTCCTGCAATCTGCCATCCAGAAGCGGGGCAGCTTACTTTTGTTTGCCGGGGAAACGGGCAGAGCTTTGTGTTTGGGGCCTATGGCTGCGACTGACCGGCTGGCTCCTGAAAAGCTAAGATAGGCAGGATGGTTACCAGACCCATGGAGGCACCAGTGCCAAGTTGGGCTGGTTTGATAGTACCAAGTGGCTCCTGCAACCTGCCGTCAAAATGTTGGCAGGCGAGTTTTGTTTTCCAGGGAAAAGCGACGTTGTTTGTGTTTTGGGGCCTGTGGCTAAGAGTGGCCGGCTGGATCCTTAGAATCCACGTTACGCGGCATTGTTCCCAGATCCAAGGTGGCACCAGTGCCAAGTCGGGCTGGTTTGATAGTACCAAGTGGCTCCTGCAATCTGCCATCCAGAAGCGGGGCAGATTACTTTTGTTTGCCAGGGAAACGGGTCGAGGTTTTGTGTCTGGGGGCCTATGGCTGGGAGTGACCGGCTGGCTACTGAAAAGCTACGATAGGCAGGATGGTGACCAGACCCATGGTGGCAGCAGTGCCAAGTTGGGCTGGTTTGATAGCACCAAGTGGCTCCTGCAATCTGCCATCAAAAAGTTGGCAGGCGAGTTTTGTTTTCCAGGGAAAAGCGCCAGTGTTCGTGTTTGGGAGCTGTGGTTGGGAAAGGCCGGATGGCTAATTAGAATCCACGATACGCAGGATGGTTCCCAGACCCAAGGAGGCACCAGTGCCAAGTTGGGCTGGTTTGATACTACCAAGTGGCTCCTGCAATCTGCCATCCAGAAGCGGGGCAGCTTACTTTTGTTTACCATGGAAACGGGCCGACATTTGTGTCTGGGCGCCTCTGGCTGCGAGTGACCGGCTGGCTCCTGAAAAGCTACGATAGGCAGTATGGTGACAAGACCCATGGTGGCACCAGTGCCAAGTTGGGTGGTTTGATAGTACCAAGTGGCTCCTGCAATCTGCCATCAAAAAGTTGGCAGGCCAGTTTTGTTTTCCAGGGAAAAGCGCCGTTTTTTGGGTTTGTGGGCCTGTGGCTGGGAGTGGCCCGCTGGCGCCTTAGAATCTACGTTACGCAGCATGGTTCCCAGTCCCACGGTGGCACCAGTGCCAAGGGTGGCTGGTTTGATGGTGCAAAGTGGCTCCTGCAATCTGCCATCCAGAAGCGCGGTAGCTTACATTTGTTTGTCAGAGAAACGGGCCGAGGTTTGTGGCTGGGGGCCTATGGCTGGGAGTGGCCAGCTGGCTCCTTAAAATGCACGATATGCAGAATGGTGACTAGACCCAAGGTGGCACCAGTGCCAAGTTGGGCTGGTTTTGTAGTACCAAGTGGCTCCTGCAATTTGCCATCCAGAAGAGGGGCAGTTGAGTTTTGTTGGCCAGAGGAAAGGGCCGTGGTTTTTGTTTGGGGGTACATGGCTGAGAGAGGCCGGCTGGCCCCTGAAAATCCACCATAGGCAGGATGGTTCCGAGATCCAAGGTGGCACCAGTGCCAAGTCGGGCTGGTTTGATGGTTCAAAATGGCTCCTGCAATCTGCCATCCAGAAGCGGGGCAGCTTACTTTTGTTTGCCGGGGAAACGGGCAGAGCTTTGTGTTTGGGGCCTATGGCTGCGACTGACCGGCTGGCTCCTGAAAAGCTAAGATAGGCCGGATGGTTACCAGACCCATGGAGGCACCAGTGCCAAGTTGGGCTGGTTTGATAGTACCAAGTGGCTCCTGCAACCTGCCATCAAAATGTTGGCAGGCGAGTTTTGTTTTCCAGGGAAAAGCGACGTTGTTTGTGTTTTGGGGCCTGTGGCTAAGAGTGGCCGGCTGGATCCTTAGAATCCACGTTACGCGGCATTGTTCCCAGATCCAAGGTGGCACCAGTGCCAAGTCGGGCTGGTTTGATAGTACCAAGTGGCTCCTGCAATCTGCCATCCAGAATTTGGGCAGCTTACTTTTGTTTGCCAGGGAAACGGGCCGAGGTATTTGTCAGGGGCCCTATGGCAGGGAGTGACCGGCTGGCTCCTGAAAAGCTACGATAGGCAGGATGTTTACCAGACCCATGGTGGCACCAGTGCCAAGTTGGGCTAATTTGATAGTACCAAGTGGCTCCTGCAATCTTCCATCCAGAAGCGGGGCAGCTTACTTTTGTTTTCTATGGAAACGGGCCGAGGTTTCTGTCTGGGGGTCTATGGCTGGGAGTGACCTCCTGGCTCCTGAAAATCTATGCTAGGCAGGATGGTGACCAGACCCATGATGGCAGCAGTGCCAAGTTGGGCTGGTTTGATAGTACCAAGTGGCTCCTGCAATCTGCCATCAAAATGTTGGCAGTCGAGTTTTGTTTTCCGGGGAAAAGCGCCGTTGTTTGTGTTTGGGGGCCTGTGGCTCGGAGTGGCCGGGTGGCTGCTTAGAATCCACGATAGGCAAGATGGTTCCCAGATACAAGGTGGCACCAGTGCCACGTCTGGCTGGTTTGATAGTACTAAATAACTCCTGCAATCTGCCATCCAGAAGCGGGGCAGGTTACTTTTGTTTGCCAGGGAAACGGGCCGAGGTTTTTGTCTGGGGGCCTATGGCTGGGAGTGATTGGCTGGCTCCTGAAAAGCTACAATAGGCAGGATGGTGACCAGACGCATGGTGGCACCAGTGCCAAGTTGGGCTGGTTTGATAGTACCAAGTGGCTCCTGCAATCTGCCATCAAAAAGTTGGCAGGCGAGTTTTGTTTTCCAGGGAAAAGCGCCGTTGTTTGTGTTTGGGGGCCTGTGGCTGGGAGTGGCCGCCTGGCGCCTTAGAATCTACGTTACGCAGCATGGTTCCCAGAGCCAAGGTGGCACCAGTGCCAAGTCGGGCTGGTTTGATAGTACCAAGTGGCTCCTGCAATCTGCCATCAAAAAGTTGGCAGGCCAGTTTTGTTTTCCAGGGAAAAGCGCCGTTGTTTGTGTTTGGGGGCCTGTGGCTGGGAGTGGCCAGCTGGCTCCTAAGAATCCACGATACGCAGGATGGTTTCCAGACCAGAGGTGGCACCAGTGCCAAGTCAGGCTGGTTTGATGGTGCAAAGTGTCTCCTGCAATCTGCCATCCAGAAGCGGGGTAGCTTACTTTTGTTTGCCAGGGAAACGGGCAGAGCTTTGTGTCTGGGGCCTATGGCTGGGAGTGACCGGCTGGCTCCTGAAAAGCTATGATAGGCAGGATGGTGACCAGACCCATGGAGGCACCAGTGCCAAGTTGGGCTGGTTTGATAGTACCAAGTGGCTCCTGCAATCTGCCATCCAAAAGCAGGGCAGCTGAGTTTTGTTTGCCAAAGAAAAGGGCTGTGGTATGTGTTTGGGTCCTGTGGCTGGGAGTGGCCGGCTGGCTCCTTAAATTCCATGATACGCAGCATCGTTCCCAGACCCAAGGTGGCACCAGTGCCAAGTTGGGCTGGTTTGACAGTGTCAAGCGCCTCCTGCAATCTCCCATCCACAAGTGGGGCAGCTGAGATTTTTTTCCCTGTGAATCGGGCCATTGTTTTTGATTGGGTCTGTGGCCGAGAGTGGTCGGCTGGCTCCTGACAATCCACAATACGCAGGATGGTTCCCAGACCCAAGGTGGCACCAGTGCCAAGTTGGGCTGGTTTGATTGTACCAAGTGGCTCCTGCAATCTGCCATCCAGAAGCGGGGCAGCTGAGTTTTGTTTGCCAGAGAAAAGGGCCGTGGTTTTTGTCTGGGGGCCTATGGCTCAGAGTGGCCGGCTGGCCCCTGAAAATCCACGATAGGCAGAATGGTTCCCAGACACAAGGTGGCACCAGAGCCAAGTCGGGCTGGTTTGATGGTGCAAAGTGGCTCCTGCAATCTGCCATCCCGACGCGGGGCAGCTGATTCTTGTTTGCCAGACAACAAGTCCGTGGTTCATTTTTGGCGGTATATGGCTGGGAGTGGCCGGTTGGCTCCTTAAAAAGCTCGATAAGCATGATGGTTCCCAGGCCAGAGGTGGCTCCAGTGCCAAGTTGGGCTGTTTTTGTAGTACCAAGTGCGTCCTGCAATTTGCCTTCCAGAAGAGGGGCAGTTGAGTTTTGTTTGCCAGAGAAAAGGGCCGTGGTTTGTGTTTGAGGGCATATAGCTGAGAGTGGCCGGCTGACCCCACAAAATCCACAATAGGCAGGATGGTTCCCAGAGCCAAGGTGGCACCAGTGCCAAGTCGGGCTGGTTTGATAGTACTAAATAGCTCCTGCAATCTGCCATCCAGAAGCGGGGTAGCTTACTTTTGTTTTCCAGGGAAACGGGCAGAATTTTGTGTCTGGGGGCCTATGGCTGGGAGTGGCCAGCTGGCTCCTTAAAATGCACGATACGCCGGATGGTGACCAGACCCAAGGTGGCACCATTGCCAAGTCGGGCTGCTTTTGTAGTACCAAGTGCGTCCTGCAATTTGCCATCCAGAAGAGGGGCAGTTGAGTTTTGTTTACCAGAGTAAAGTGCCGTGGTTTGTTTTTGGGGGCCTGTGGCTGGGAGTGGCCAGCTGGCCCCTGAAAATCCACGATAGGCAGGATGGTTCCCAGATCCAAGGTGGCACCAGTGCCAAGTCGGGCTGGTTTGATGGTGCAAAGTGGCTCCTGCAATCTGCCATCCAGACGCGGGGCAGCGGATTTTTGTTTGCTGGAGAAAAGTTCCGTGGTTTGTTTTTGGCGGTATACGGCTGGGCGTCGCCGGCTGGCTCCTTAAAAAGCTCGATACGCAGGATGGTTCCCTGACCGAAGGTGGCATCAGTGCCAAGTCGGGCTGTTTTCGTAGTACCAAGTGCGTCCTGCAATTTGCCATCCAGAAGAGGGGCAGTTGAGTTTTGTTTGCCAGAGAAAAGGGCCGTGGTTTGTGTTTGGGGGCATATGGCTGAGAGTGGCCGGCTGACCCCACAAAATCCACAATAGGCAGGATGGTTCCCAGAGCCAAGGTGGCACCAGTGCCAAGTCGGGCTGGTTTGATAGTACTAAATAGCTCCTGCAATCTGCCACCCAGAAGCGGGGTAGCTTACTTTTGTTTGTCAGGGAAACGGGCAGAATTTTGTGTCTGGGGGCCTATGGCTGGGAGTGGCCAGCTGGCTCCTTAAAATGCACGATACGCCGGATGGTGACCAGACCCAAGGTGGCACCATTGCCAAGTCGGGCTGCTTTTGTAGTACCAAGTGCGTCCTGCAATTTGCCATCCAGAAGAGGGGCAGTTGAGTTTTGTTTACCAGAGTAAAGTGCCGTGGTTTGTTTTTGGGGGCCTATGGCTGAGAGTGGCCGGCTGGCTCCTGAAAAGCTACGATAGGCAGGATGGTGACCAGACCCATGGTGGCACCAGTGCCAAGTTGGGCTGGTTTGATAGTACCAAGTGGCTCCTGCAATCTGCCATCAAAAAGTTGGCAGGCCAGTTTTGTTTTCCAGGGAAAAGCGCCGTTGTTTGTGTTTAGGGGTCTGTGGCTGGGAGTGGCCAGCTGGCTCCTTAGAATCCACGATACGCAGGATGGTTCCCAGACCAGAGGTGGCACCAGTGCCCAGTCGGGCTGGTTTGATGGTCCAAAGTGGCTCCTGCAATCTGCCATCCAGAAGCGGGGTACCTTACTTTTGTTTGCCAGGGAAACGGGCAGAGCTTTGTGTCTGGGGCCTATGGCTGGGAGTGACCGGCTGGCTCCTGAAAAGCTACGATAGGCAGGATGGTTACCAGACCCATGGAGGCACCAGTGCCAAGATGGGCTGATTTGATAGTACCAAGTCGCTCCTGCAATCTGCCATTCAAAAGCAGGGCAACTGAGTTTTGTTTGCCAGAGAAAAACGCTGTTGTTTGTGTTTGGGTTCCTGTAGCTGGGAGTGGCCCTGCTGGCTCCTTAGAATCCACGATACGCAGGATGGTTCCCAGACCAGAGGTGGCACCAGTGCCAAGTCGGGCTGATTTGATAGTACCAAGTGGTTCCTGCAATCTGCCATCCAGAAGCGGGGCAGCTTACTTTTGTTTGCCAGGGATACGGGCCGAGGTTTTTTTCTGGGGGCCTATGGCTGGAAGTGACCGGCTGGCTCCTGAAAAGCTACAGTAGGCAGAATGATTACCAGACCCATGGTAGCAGCAGTGCCAAGTTGGGCTGATTTGATAGTACCAAGTGGCTCCTGCAATCTGCCATCAAAAAGTTGGCAGGCGAGTTTTGTTTTCCAGGGAAAAGCGCCGTTGTTTTTGTTTGGGGGCCTGTGGCTGGGAGTGGCCGCCTGTCGTCTTAGAATCCACGTTACGCAGCATGGTTCCCAGATCCAAGGTGGCACCAGTGCCAAGTTGGGCTGGTTTGATAGTACCAAGTGGCTCCTGCAATCTGCCATCCAGAAGCGGGGCAGCTTACTTTTGTTTGCCAGGGAAACGGGCCGAGGTATTTGTCTGGGGCCCTATGGCAGGGAGTGACTGGCTGGCTCCTGAAAAGCTACGATAGGCAGGATGTTTACCAGACCCATGGTGGCACCAGTGCCAAGTTGGGCTAATTTGATAGTACCAAGTGGCTCCTGCAATCTGCCATCCAGAAGCGGGGCAGCTTACTTTTGTTTGCCAGGGAAACGGGCCGAGGTTTGTGTCTGGGGGCCTATGGCTGGGAGTGACCGGCTGGCTCCTGAAAAGCTACGATAGGCAGGATGGTGACCAGACCCATGGTGGCACCAGTGCCAAGTTGGGCTGGTTTGATAGTACCAAGTGGCTCCTGTAATCTGCCATCAAAGAATCGGCAGGCGAGATTTGTTTTCCAGGGAAAAGCGCCGTTGTTTGTGTTTGGGTCGTGTGGCTGGGAGTGGCCGGCTGGCTAATTAGAATCCACGATACGCAGGATGGTTCCCAGACCAGGGGTGGAACCAGTGCCAAGTCGGGCTGATTTGATGGTGCAAAGTGGTTCCTGCAATCTGCCATCCAGAAGCGCGGTAGCTTACTTTTGTTTGCCAGGGAAACGGGCCGAGGTTTTTGTCTGGGGGCCTATGGCTGGGAGTGACCGGCTGGCTCATGAAAGGCTACGATAGGCAGGATGGTTACCAGACCCATGGTGGCACCAGTGCCAAGTTGGGCTGGTTTGATAGTACCAAGTGGCTCCTGCAATCTGCCATCAAAAAGTTGGCAGGCGAGTTTTGTTTTCCAGGGAAAAGCGCCATTGATTGTGTTTGGGGGCCTGTGGCTGGGAGTGGCCGGCTGGCTCCTTGGAATCCACGATACGCAGCATGGTTCCCAAACCAGAGGTGGCACCAGTGCCAAGTTGGGCTGGTTTGTTAGTACCAAGTGGCTCCTGCAATCTGCCATCCAGAAGCGGGGCAGCTTACTTTTGTTTGCCAGGGAAACGGGCCGAGGTTTGTGTCTGGGGGCTATGGCCCGGAGTGACCGGCTGGCTCCTGAAAACCTACGATAGGCAGGATGGTTACAAGACCCATGGTGGCACCAGTGCCAAGTCGGGCTGGTTTGATAGTACCAAGTGGCTCCTGCAATCTGCCGTCAAAAAGTTGGCAGGCGAGTTTTGTTTTCCAGGGAAAAGCGCCGTTGTTTGTGTTTGGGGCCCTGTGGCTGGGAGTGGCCGGCTGCCTCCTTAGAATCCACGATACGCAGGATGGTTTCCAGGCCCAAGGTGGCACCAGTGCCAAGTCTGGCTGGTTTGATAGTACCAAGTGGTTCCTGCAATCTGCCATCCAGAAGCGGGGCAGCTGACTTTTGTTTGCCAGGGAAACGGGTCGAGGTTTTGTGTCTGGGGGCCTATGGCTGGGAGTGACCGGCTGGCTACTGAAAAGCTACGATAGGCAGGATGGTGACCAGACCCATGGTGGCAGCAGTGCCAAGTTGGGCTGGTTTGATAGCACCAAGTGGCTCCTGCAATCTGCCATCAAAAAGTTGGCAGGCGAGTTTTGTTTTCCAGGGAAAAGCGCCAGTGTTCGTGTTTGGGAGCTGTGGTTGGGAAAGGCCGGATGGCTAATTAGAATCCACGATACGCAGGATGGTTCCCAGACCCAAGGAGGCACCAGTGCCAAGTCGGGCTGGTTTGATACTACCAAGTGGCTCCTGCAATCTGCCATCCAGAAGCGGGGCAGCTTACTTTTGTTTACCATGGAAACGGGCCGACATTTGTGTCTGGGCGCCTCTGGCTGCGAGTGACCGGCTGGCTCCTGAAAAGCTACGATAGGCAGTATGGTGACAAGACCCATGGTGGCACCAGTGCCAAGTTGGGTGGTTTGATAGTACCAAGTGGCTCCTGCAATCTGCCATCAAAAAGTTGGCAGGCCAGTTTTGTTTTCCAGGGAAAAGCGCCGTTTTTTGGGTTTGTGGGCCTGTGGCTGGGAGTGGCCCGCTGGTGCCTTAGAATCTACGTTACGCAGCATGGTTCCCAGACCCACGGTGGCACCAGTGCCAAGTTGGGCTGGTTTGATGGTGCAAAGTGGCTCCTGCAATCTGCCATCCAGAAGCGCGGTAGCTTACATTTGTTTGCCAGGGAAACGGGCCGAGGTTTGTGGCTGGGTGCCTATGGCTGGGAGTGGCCAGCTGGCTCCTTAAAATGCACGATATGCAGAATGGTGACTAGACCCAAGGTGGCACCAGTGCCAAGTTGGGCTGGTTTTGTAGTACCAAGTGGCTCCTGCAATTTGCCATCCAGAAGAGGGGCAGTTGAGTTTTGTTGGCCAGAGTAAAGGGCCGTGGTTTTTGTTTGGGGGTACATGGCTGAGAGTGGCCGGCTGGCCCCTGAAATTCCACCATAGGCAGGATGGTTCCGAGATCCAAGGTGGCACCAGTGCCAAGTCGGGCTGGTTTGATGGTTCAAAATGGCTCCTGCAATCTGCCATCCAGAAGCGGGGCAGCTTACTTTTGTTTGCCGGGGAAACGGGCAGAGCTTTGTGTTTGGGGCCTATGGCTGCGACTGACCGGCTGGCTCCTGAAAAGCTAAGATAGGCAGGATGGTTACCAGACCCATGGAGGCACCAGTGCCAAGTTGGGCTGGTTTGATAGTACCAAGTGGCTCCTGCAACCTGCCATCAAAATGTTGGCAGGCGAGTTTTGTTTTCCAGGGAAAAGCGACGTTGTTTGTGTTTTGGGGCCTGTGGCTAAGAGTGGCCGGCTGGATCCTTAGAATCCACGTTACGCGGCATTGTTCCCAGATCCAAGGTGGCACCAGTGCCAAGTCGGGCTGGTTTGATAGTACCAAGTGGCTCCTGCAATCTGCCATCCAGAAGCGGGGCAGCTTACTTTTGTTTGCCAGGGAAACGGGCCGAGGTATTTGTCAGGGGCCCTATGGCAGGGAGTGACTGGCTGGCTCCTGAAAAGCTACGATAGGCAGGATGTTTACCAGACCCATGGTGGCACCAGTGCCAAGTTGGGCTAATTTGATAGTACCAAGTGGCTCCTGCAATCTGCCATCCAGAAGCGGGGCAGCTTACTTTTGTTTTCTATGGAAACGGGCCGAGGTTTCTGTCTGGGGGTCTATGGCTGGGAGTGACCTCCTGGCTCCTGAAAATCTATGCTAGGCAGGATGGTGACCAGACCCATGATGGCAGCAGTGCCAAGTTGGGCTGGTTTGATAGTGCCAAGTGGCTCCTGCAATCTGCCATCAAAATGTTGGCAGTCGAGTTTTGTTTTCCGGGGAAAAGCGCCGTTGTTTGTGTTTGGGGGCCTGTGGCTCGGAGTGGCAGGGTGGCTGCTTAGAATCCATGATACGCAGCATGCTTCCCAGACCCAAGGTGGCACCAGTGCCAAGTAGGGCTGGTTTGATAGTACCAAGTGGCTCCTGCAATCTGCCATCCAGAAGAGGGGCAGTTGAGTTTTGTTTGCCAGAGAAAAGGGCCGTGGTTTGTGTTTGGGGGCATATGTCTGAGAGAGGCCGGCTGGCTCCTTAAAATCCACGATAGGCAAGATGGTTCCCAGATACAAGGTGGCACCAGTGCCACGTCTGGCTGGTTTGATAGTACTAAATAACTACCGCAATCTGCCATCCAGAAGCGGGGCAGGTTACTTTTGTTTGCCAGGGAAACGGGCCGAGGTTTTTGTCTGGGGGCCTATGGCTGGGAGTGATTGGCTGGCTCCTGAAAAGCTACAATAGGCAGGATGGTGACCAGACCCATGGTGGCACCAGTGCCAAGTTGGGCTGGTTTGATAGTACCAAGTGGCTCCTGCAATCTGCCATCAAAAAGTTGGCAGGCGAGTTTTGTTTTCCAGGGAAAAGCGCCGTTGTTTGTGTTTGGGGGCCTGTGGCTGGGAGTGGCCGCCTGGCGCCTTAGAATCTACGTTACGCAGCATGGTTCCCAGAGCCAAGGTGGCACCAGTGCCAAGTCGGGCTGGTTTGATGGTGCAAAGTGTCTCCTGCAATCTGCCATCCAGAAGCGGGGTAGCTTACTTTTGTTTGCCAGGGAAACGGGCAGAGCTTTGTGTCTGGGGCCTATGGCTGGGACTGACCGGCTGGCTCCTGAAAAGCCACGATAGGCAGGATGGTGACCAGACCCATGGAGGCACCAGTGCCAAGTTGGGCTGGTTTGATAGTACCAAGTGGCTCCTGCAATCTGCCATCCAAAAGCAGGGCAGCTGAGTTTTGTTTGCCAAAGAAAAGGGCTGTGGTATGTGTTTGGGTCCTGTGGCTGGGAGTGGCCGGCTGGCTCCTTAAATTCCATGATACGCAGCATCGTTCCCAGACCCAAGGTGGCACCAGTGCCAAGTTGGGCTGGTTTGACAGTGTCAAGCGCCTCCTGCAATCTCCCATCCACAAGTGGGGCAGCTGAGATTTTTTTCCCTGTGAATCGGGCCATTGTTTTTGATTGGGTCTGTGGCCGAGAGTGGTCGGCTGGCTCCTGACAATCCACAATACGCAGGATGGTTCCCAGACCCAAGGTGGCACCAGTGCCAAGTTGGGCTGGTTTGATTGTACCAAGTGGCTCCTGCAATCTGCCATCCAGAAGCGGGGCAGCTGAGTTTTGTTTGCCAGAGAAAAGGGCCGTGGTTTTTGTCTGGGGGCCTATGGCTCAGAGTGGCCGGCTGGCCCCTGAAAATCCACGATAGGCAGAATGGTTCCCAGACACAAGGTGGCACCAGAGCCAAGTCGGGCTGGTTTGATGGTGCAAAGTGGCTCCTGCAATCTGCCATCCCGACGCGGGGCAGCTGATTCTTGTTTGCCAGACAACAAGTCCGTGGTTCATTTTTGGCGGTATATGGCTGGGAGTGGCCGGTTGGCTCCTTAAAAAGCTCGATAAGCATGATGGTTCCCAGGCCAGAGGTGGCTCCAGTGCCAAGTTGGGCTGTTTTTGTAGTACCAAGTGCGTCCTGCAATTTGCCTTCCAGAAGAGGGGCAGTTGAGTTTTGTTTGCCAGAGAAAAGGGCCGTGGTTTGTGTTTGAGGGCATATAGCTGAGAGTGGCCGGCTGACCCCACAAAATCCACAATAGGCAGGATGGTTCCCAGAGCCAAGGTGGCACCAGTGCCAAGTCGGGCTGGTTTGATAGTACTAAATAGCTCCTGCAATCTGCCATCCAGAAGCGGGGTAGCTTACTTTTGTTTTCCAGGGAAACGGGCAGAATTTTGTGTCTGGGGGCCTATGGCTGGGAGTGGCCAGCTGGCTCCTTAAAATGCACGATACGCCGGATGGTGACCAGACCCAAGGTGGCACCATTGCCAAGTCGGGCTGCTTTTGTAGTACCAAGTGCGTCCTGCAATTTGCCATCCAGAAGAGGGGCAGTTGAGTTTTGTTTACCAGAGTAAAGTGCCGTGGTTTGTTTTTGGGGGCCTGTGGCTGGGAGTGGCCAGCTGGCCCCTGAAAATCCACGATAGGCAGGATGGTTCCCAGATCCAAGGTGGCACCAGTGCCAAGTCGGGCTGGTTTGATGGTGCAAAGTGGCTCCTGCAATCTGCCATCCAGACGCGGGGCAGCGGATTTTTGTTTGCTGGAGAAAAGTTCCGTGGTTTGTTTTTGGCGGTATACGGCTGGGCGTCGCCGGCTGGCTCCTTAAAAAGCTCGATACGCAGGATGGTTCCCTGACCGAAGGTGGCATCAGTGCCAAGTCGGGCTGTTTTCGTAGTACCAAGTGCGTCCTGCAATTTGCCATCCAGAAGAGGGGCAGTTGAGTTTTGTTTGCCAGAGAAAAGGGCCGTGGTTTGTGTTTGGGGGGATATGGCTGAGAGTGGCCGGCTGACCCCACAAAATCCACAATAGGCAGGATGGTTCCCAGAGCCAAGGTGGCACCAGTGCCAAGTCGGGCTGGTTTGATAGTACTAAATAGCTCCTGCAATCTGCCACCCAGAAGCGGGGTAGCTTACTTTTGTTTGTCAGGGAAACGGGCAGAATTTTGTGTCTGGGGGCCTATGGCTGGGAGTGGCCAGCTGGCTCCTTAAAATGCACGATACGCCGGATGGTGACCAGACCCAAGGTGGCACCATTGCCAAGTCGGGCTGCTTTTGTAGTACCAAGTGCGTCCTGCAATTTGCCATCCAGAAGAGGGGCAGTTGAGTTTTGTTTACCAGAGTAAAGTGCCGTGGTTTGTTTTTGGGGGCCTATGGCTGAGAGTGGCCGGCTGGCCCCTGAAAATCCACGATAGGCAGGATGGTTCCCAGATCCAAGGTGGCACCAGTGCCAAGTCGGGCTGGTTTGATGGTGCAAAGTGGCTCCTGCAATCTGCCATCCAGACGCGGGGCAGCGGATTTTTGTTTGCTGGAGAAAAGTTCCGTGGTTTGTTTTTGGCGGTATACGGCTGGGCGTGGCCGGCTGGCTCCTTAAAAAGCTCGATACGCAGGATGGTTCCCTGACCGAAGGTGGCATCAGTGCCAATTCGGGCTGTTTTCATAGTACCAAGTGCGTTCTGCAATTTGCCATCCAGAAGAGGGGCAGTTGAGTTTTGTTTGCCAGAGAAAAGGGCCGTGGTTTGTGTTTGGGGGCATATGGCTGAGAGTGGCCGGCTGGCCCCTGAAAATCCACGATAGGCAGGATGGTTCCCAGACCAGAGGTGGCACCAGTGCCACGTCGGGCTGGTTTGATAGTAATAAATAGCTCCTGCAATCTGCCATCCAGAAGCGGGGCAGCTTACTTTTGTTTGCCAGGGAAACGGGCCGAGCTTTGTGTCAGGGGGCCTATGGCTGGGAGTGACCGGCTGGCTCCTGAAAAGCTACGATAGGCAGGATGGTGACCAGACCCATGGTGGCACCAGTGCCAAGTTGGGCTGGTTTGATAGTACCAAGTGGCTCCTGCAATCTGCCATCAAAAAGTTGGCAGGCCAGTTTTGTTTTCCAGGGAAAAGCGCCGTTGTTTGTGTTTAGGGGTCTGTGGCTGGGAGTGGCCAGCTGGCTCCTTAGAATCCACGATACGCAGGATGGTTCCCAGACCAGAGGTGGCACCAGTGCCCAGTCGGGCTGGTTTGATGGTCCAAAGTGGCTCCTGCAATCTGCCATCCAGAAGCGGGGTACCTTACTTTTGTTTGCCAGGGAAACGGGCAGAGCTTTGTGTCTGGGGCCTATGGCTGGGAGTGACCGGCTGGCTCCTGAAAAGCTACGATAGGCAGGATGGTTACCAGACCCATGGAGGCACCAGTGCCAAGATGGGCTGATTTGATAGTACCAAGTCGCTCCTGCAATCTGCCATTCAAAAGCAGGGCAACTGAGTTTTGTTTGCCAGAGAAAAACGCTGTTGTTTGTGTTTGGGTTCCTGTAGCTGGGAGTGGCCCTGCTGGCTCCTTAGAATCCACGATACGCAGGATGGTTCCCAGACCAGAGGTGGCACCAGTACCAAGTCGGGCTGATTTGATAGTACCAAGTGGTTCCTGCAATCTGCCATCCAGAAGCGGGGCAGCTTACTTTTGTTTGCCAGGGATACGGGCCGAGGTTTTTTTCTGGGGGCCTATGGCTGGAAGTGACCGGCTGGCTCCTGAAAAGCTACAGTAGGCAGAATGATTACCAGACCCATGGTAGCAGCAGTGCCAAGTTGGGCTGATTTGATAGTACCAAGTGGCTCCTGCAATCTGCCATCAAAAAGTTGGCAGGCGAGTTTTGTTTTCCAGGGAAAAGCGCCGTTGTTTGTGTTTGGGGGCCTGTGGCTGGGAGTGGCCGCCTGTCGTCTTAGAATCCACGTTACGCAGCATGGTTCCCAGATCCAAGGTGGCACCAGTGCCAAGTTGGGCTGGTTTGATAGTACCAAGTGGCTCCTGCAATCTGCCATCCAGAAGCGGGGCAGCTTACTTTTGTTTGCCAGGGAAACGGGCCGAGGTATTTGTCTGGGGCCCTATGGCAGGGAGTGACTGGCTGGCTCCTGAAAAGCTACGATAGGCAGGATGTTTACCAGACCCATGGTGGCACCAGTGCCAAGTTGGGCTAATTTGATAGTACCAAGTGGCTCCTGCAATCTGCCATCCAGAAGCGGGGCAGCTTACTTTTGTTTGCCAGGGAAACGGGCCGAGGTTTGTGTCTGGGGGCCTATGGCTGGGAGTGACCGGCTGGCTCCTGAAAAGCTACGATAGGCAGGATGGTGACCAGACCCATGGTGGCACCAGTGCCAAGTTGGGCTGGTTTGATAGTACCAAGTGGCTCCTGTAATCTGCCATCAAAGAATCGGCAGGCGAGATTTGTTTTCCAGGGAAAAGCGCCGTTGTTTGTGTTTGGGTCGTGTGGCTGGGAGTGGCCGGCTGGCTAATTAGAATCCACGATACGCAGGATGGTTCCCAGACGAGGGGTGGAACCAGTGCCAAGTCGGGCTGATTTGATGGTGCAAAGTGGTTCCTGCAATCTGCCATCCAGAAGCGCGGTAGCTTACTTTTGTTTGCCAGGGAAACGGGCCGAGGTTTTTGTCTGGGGGCCTATGGCTGGGAGTGACCGGCTGGCTCATGAAAGGCTACGATAGGCAGGATGGTTACCAGACCCATGGTGGCACCAGTGCCAAGTTGGGCTGGTTTGATAGTACCAAGTGGCTCCTGCAATCTGCCATCAAAAAGTTGGCAGGCGAGTTTTGTTTTCCAGGGAAAAGCGCCATTGATTGTGTTTGGGGGCCTGTGGCTGGGAGTGGCCGGCTGGCTCCTTGGAATCCACGATACGCAGCATGGTTCCCAGACCAGAGGTGGCACCAGTGCCAAGTTGGACTGGTTTGATAGTACCAAGTGGCTCCTGCAATCTGCCATCCAGAAGCGGGGCAGCTTACTTTTGTTTGCCAGGGAAACGGGCCGAGGTTTGTGTCTGGGGGCTATGGCCCGGAGTGACCGGCTGGCTCCTGAAAACCTACGATAGGCAGGATGGTTACAAGACCCATGGTGGCACCAGTGCCAAGTCGGGCTGGTTTGATAGTACCAAGTGGCTCCTGCAATCTGCCGTCAAAAAGTTGGCAGGCGAGTTTTGTTTTCCAGGGAAAAGCGCCGTTGTTTGTGTTTGGGGCCCTGTGGCTGGGAGTGGCCGGCTGCCTCCTTAGAATCCACGATACGCAGGATGGTTTCCAGGCCCAAGGTGGCACCAGTTCCAAGTCTGGCTGGTTTGATAGTACCAAGTGGTTCCTGCAATCTGCCATCCAGAAGCGGGGCAGCTGACTTTTGTTTGCCAGGGAAACGGGTCGAGGTTTTGTGTCTGGGGGCCTATGGCTGGGAGTGACCGGCTGGCTACTGAAAAGCTACGATAGGCAGGATGGTGACCAGACCCATGGTGGCAGCAGTGCCAAGTTGGGCTGGTTTGATAGCACCAAGTGGCTCCTGCAATCTGCCATCAAAAAGTTGGCAGGCGAGTTTTGTTTTCCAGGGAAAAGCGCCAGTGTTCGTGTTTGGGAGCTGTGGTTGGGAAAGGCCGGATGGCTAATTAGAATCCACGATACGCAGGATGGTTCCCAGACCCAAGGAGGCACCAGTGCCAAGTCGGGCTGGTTTGATACTACCAAGTGGCTCCTGCAATCTGCCATCCAGAAGCGGGGCAGCTTACTTTTGTTTACCATGGAAACGGGTCGAGGTTTTGTGTCTGGGCGCCTCTGGCTGCGAGTGACCGGCTGGCTCCTGAAAAGCTACGATAGGCAGTATGGTGACAAGACCCATGGTGGCACCAGTGCCAAGTTGGGTGGTTTGATAGTACCAAGTGGCTCCTGCAATCTGCCATCAAAAAGTTGGCAGGCCAGTTTTGTTTTCCAGGGAAAAGCGCCGTTTTTTGGGTTTGTGGGCCTGTGGCTGGGAGTGGCCCGCTGGTGCCTTAGAATCTACGTTACGCAGCATGGTTCCCAGACCCACGGTGGCACCAGTGCCAAGTTGGGCTGGTTTGATGGTGCAAAGTGGCTCCTGCAATCTGCCATCCAGAAGCGCGGTAGCTTACATTTGTTTGCCAGGGAAACGGGCCGAGGTTTGTGGCTGGGTGCCTATGGCTGGGAGTGGCCAGCTGGCTCCTTAAAATGCACGATATGCAGAATGGTGACTAGACCCAAGGTGGCACCAGTGCCAAGTTGGGCTGGTTTTGTAGTACCAAGTGGCTCCTGCAATTTGCCATCCAGAAGAGGGGCAGTTGAGTTTTGTTGGCCAGAGGAAAGGGCCGTGGTTTTTGTTTGGGGGTACATGGCTGAGAGTGGCCGGCTGGCCCCTGAAATTCCACCATAGGCAGGATGGTTCCGAGATCCAAGGTGGCACCAGTGCCAAGTCGGGATGGTTTGATGGTTCAAAATGGCTCCTGCAATCTGCCATCCAGAAGCGGGGCAGCTTACTTTTGTTTGCCGGGGAAACGGGCAGAGCTTTGTGTTTGGGGCCTATGGCTGCGACTGACCGGCTGGCTCCTGAAAAGCTAAGATAGGCAGGATGGTTACCAGACCCATGGAGGCACCAGTGCCAAGTTGGGCTGGTTTGATAGTACCAAGTGGCTCCTGCAACCTGCCATCAAAATGTTGGCAGGCGAGTTTTGTTTTCCAGGGAAAAGCGACGTTGTTTGTGTTTTGGGGCCTGTGGCTAAGAGTGGCCGGCTGGATCCTTAGAATCCACGTTACGCGGCATTGTTCCCAGATCCAAGGTGGCACCAGTGCCAAGTCGGGCTGGTTTGATAGTACCAAGTGGCTCCTGCAATCTGCCATCCAGAATTTGGGCAGCTTACTTTTGTTTGCCAGGGAAACGGGCCGAGGTATTTGTCAGGGGCCCTATGGCAGGGAGTGACTGGCTGGCTCCTGAAAAGCTACGATAGGCAGGATGTTTACCAGACCCATGGTGGCACCAGTGCCAAGTTGGGCTAATTTGATAGTACCAAGTGGCTCCTGCAATCTGCCATCCAGAAGCGGGGCAGCTTACTTTTGTTTTCTATGGAAACGGGCCGAGGTTTCTGTCTGGGGGTCTATGGCTGGGAGTGACCTCCTGGCTCCTGAAAATCTATGCTAGGCAGGATGGTGACCAGACCCATGATGGCAGCAGTGCCAAGTTGGGCTGGTTTGATAGTGCCAAGTGGCTCCTGCAATCTGCCATCAAAATGTTGGCAGTCGAGTTTTGTTTTCCGGGGAAAAGCGCCGTTGTTTGTGTTTGGGGGCCTGTGGCTCGGAGTGGCAGGGTGGCTGCTTAGAATCCATGATACGCAGCATGCTTCCCAGACCCAAGGTGGCACCAGTGCCAAGTAGGGCTGGTTTGATAGTACCAAGTGGCTCCTGCAATCTGCCATCCAGAAGAGGGGCAGTTGAGTTTTGTTTGCCAGAGAAAAGGGCCGTGGTTTGTGTTTGGGGGCATATGTCTGAGAGAGGCCGGCTGGCTCCTTAAAATCCACGATAGGCAAGATGGTTCCCAGATACAAGGTGGCACCAGTGCCACGTCTGGCTGGTTTGATAGTACTAAATAACTCCTGCAATCTGCCATCCAGAAGCGGGGCAGCTTACTTTTGTTTGCCAGGGAAACGGGCCGAGGTTTTTGTCTGGGGGCCTATGGCTGGGAGTGATTGGCTGGCTCCTGAAAAGCTACAATAGGCAGGATGGTGACCAGACCCATGGTGGCACCAGTGCCAAGTTGGGCTGGTTTGATAGTACCAAGTGGCTCCTGCAATCTGCCATCAAAAAGTTGGCAGGCGAGTTTTGTTTTCCAGGGAAAAGCGCCGTTGTTTGTGTTTGCGGGCCTGTGGCTGGGAGTGGCCGCCTGGCGCCTTAGAATCTACGTTACGCAGCATGGTTCCCAGAGCCAAGGTGGCACCAGTGCCAAGTCGGGCTGGTTTGATAGTACTAAATAGCTCCTGCAATCTGCCATCAAAAAGTTGGCAGGCCAGTTTTGTTTTCCAGGGAAAAGCGCCGTTGTTTGTGTTTGGGGGCCTGTGGCTGGGAGTGGTCAGCTGGCTCCTAAGAATCCACGATACGCAGGATGGTTTCCAGACCAGAGGTGGCACCAGTGCCAAGTCGGGCTGGTTTGATGGTGCAAAGTGTCTCCTGCAATCTGCCATCCAGAAGCGGGGTAGCTTACTTTTGTTTGCCAGGGAAACGGGCAGAGCTTTGTGTCTGGGGCCTATGGCTGGGACTGACCGGCTGGCTCCTGAAAAGCCACGATAGGCAGGATGGTGACCAGACCCATGGAGGCACCAGTGCCAAGTTGGGCTGGTTTGATAGTACCAAGTGGCTCCTGCAATCTGCCATCCAAAAGCAGGGCAGCTGAGTTTTGTTTGCCAAAGAAAAGGGCTGTGGTATGTGTTTGGGTCCTGTGGCTGGGAGTGGCCGGCTGGCTCCTTAAATTCCATGATACGCAGCATCGTTCCCAGACCCAAGGTGGCACCAGTGCCAAGTTGGGCTGGTTTGACAGTGTCAAGCGCCTCCTGCAATCTCCCATCCACAAGTGGGGCAGCTGAGATTTTTTTCCCTGTGAATCGGGCCATTGTTTTTGATTGGGTCTGTGGCCGAGAGTGGTCGGCTGGCTCCTGACAATCCACAATACGCAGGATGGTTCCCAGACCCAAGGTGGCACCAGTGCCAAGTTGGGCTGGTTTGATTGTACCAAGTGGCTCCTGCAATCTGCCATCCAGAAGCGGGGCAGCTGAGTTTTGTTTGCCAGAGAAAAGGGCCGTGGTTTTTGTCTGGGGGCCTATGGCTCAGAGTGGCCGGCTGGCCCCTGAAAATCCACGATAGGCAGAATGGTTCCCAGACACAAGGTGGCACCAGAGCCAAGTCGGGCTGGTTTGATGGTGCAAAGTGGCTCCTGCAATCTGCCATCCCGACGCGGGGCAGCTGATTCTTGTTTGCCAGACAACAAGTCCGTGGTTCATTTTTGGCGGTATATGGCTGGGAGTGGCCGGTTGGCTCCTTAAAAAGCTCGATAAGCATGATGGTTCCCAGGCCAGAGGTGGCTCCAGTGCCAAGTTGGGCTGTTTTTGTAGTACCAAGTGCGTCCTGCAATTTGCCTTCCAGAAGAGGGGCAGTTGAGTTTTGTTTGCCAGAGAAAAGGGCCGTGGTTTGTGTTTGAGGGCATATAGCTGAGAGTGGCCGGCTGACCCCACAAAATCCACAATAGGCAGGATGGTTCCCAGAGCCAAGGTGGCACCAGTGCCAAGTCGGGCTGGTTTGATAGTACTAAATAGCTCCTGCAATCTGCCATCCAGAAGCGGGGTAGCTTACTTTTGTTTTCCAGGGAAACGGGCAGAATTTTGTGTCTGGGGGCCTATGGCTGGGAGTGGCCAGCTGGCTCCTTAAAATGCACGATACGCCGGATGGTGACCAGACCCAAGGTGGCACCATTGCCAAGTCGGGCTGCTTTTGTAGTACCAAGTGCGTCCTGCAATTTGCCATCCAGAAGAGGGGCAGTTGAGTTTTGTTTACCAGAGTAAAGTGCCGTGGTTTGTTTTTGGGGGCCTGTGGCTGGGAGTGGCCAGCTGGCCCCTGAAAATCCACGATAGGCAGGATGGTTCCCAGATCCAAGGTGGCACCAGTGCCAAGTCGGGCTGGTTTGATGGTGCAAAGTGGCTCCTGCAATCTGCCATCCAGACGTGGGGCAGCGGATTTTTGTTTGCTGGAGAAAAGTTCCGTGGTTTGTTTTTGGCGGTATACGGCTGGGCGTCGCCGGCTGGCTCCTTAAAAAGCTCGATACGCAGGATGGTTCCCTGACCGAAGGTGGCATCAGTGCCAAGTCGGGCTGTTTTCGTAGTACCAAGTGCGTCCTGCAATTTGCCATCCAGAAGAGGGGCAGTTGAGTTTTGTTTGCCAGAGAAAAGGGCCGTGGTTTGTGTTTGGGGGGATATGGCTGAGAGTGGCCGGCTGACCCCACAAAATCCACAATAGGCAGGATGGTTCCCAGAGCCAAGGTGGCACCAGTGCCAAGTCGGGCTGGTTTGATAGTACTAAATAGCTCCTGCAATCTGCCACCCAGAAGCGGGGTAGCTTACTTTTGTTTGTCAGGGAAACGGGCAGAATTTTGTGTCTGGGGGCCTATGGCTGGGAGTGGCCAGCTGGCTCCTTAAAATGCACGATACGCCGGATGGTGACCAGACCCAAGGTGGCACCATTGCCAAGTCGGGCTGCTTTTGTAGTACCAAGTGCGTCCTGCAATTTGCCATCCAGAAGAGGGGCAGTTGAGTTTTGTTTACCAGAGTAAAGTGCCGTGGTTTGTTTTTGGGGGCCTATGGCTGAGAGTGGCCGGCTGGCCCCTGAAAATCCACGATAGGCAGGATGGTTCCCAGATCCAAGGTGGCACCAGTGCCAAGTCGGGCTGGTTTGATGGTGCAAAGTGGCTCCTGCAATCTGCCATCCAGACGCGGGGCAGCGGATTTTTGTTTGCTGGAGAAAAGTTCCGTGGTTTGTTTTTGGCGGTATACGGCTGGGCGTGGCCGGCTGGCTCCTTAAAAAGCTCGATACGCAGGATGGTTCCCTGACCGAAGGTGGCATCAGTGCCAATTCGGGCTGTTTTCATAGTACCAAGTGCGTTCTGCAATTTGCCATCCAGAAGAGGGGCAGTTGAGTTTTGTTTGCCAGAGAAAAGGGCCGTGGTTTGTGTTTGGGGGCATATGGCTGAGAGTGGCCGGCTGGCCCCTGAAAATCCACGATAGGCAGGATGGTTCCCAGACCAGAGGTGGCACCAGTGCCACGTCGGGCTGGTTTGATAGTAATAAATAGCTCCTGCAATCTGCCATCCAGAAGCGGGGCAGCTTACTTTTGTTTGCCAGGGAAACGGGCCGAGCTTTGTGTCTGGGGGCCTATGGCTGGGAGTGACCGGCTGGCTCCTGAAAAGCTACGATAGGCAGGATGGTGACCAGACCCATGGTGGCACCAGTGCCAAGTTGGGCTGGTTTGATAGTACCAAGTGGCTCCTGCAATCTGCCATCAAAAAGTTGGCAGGCCAGTTTTGTTTTCCAGGGAAAAGCGCCGTTGTTTGTGTTTAGGGGTCTGTGGCTGGGAGTGGCCAGCTGGCTCCTTAGAATCCACGATACGCAGGATGGTTCCCAGACCAGAGGTGGCACCAGTGCCCAGTCGGGCTGGTTTGATGGTCCAAAGTGGCTCCTGCAATCTGCCATCCAGAAGCGGGGTACCTTACTTTTGTTTGCCAGGGAAACGGGCAGAGCTTTGTGTCTGGGGCCTATGGCTGGGAGTGACCGGCTGGCTCCTGAAAAGCTACGATAGGCAGGATGGTTACCAGACCCATGGAGGCACCAGTGCCAAGATGGGCTGATTTGATAGTACCAAGTCGCTCCTGCAATCTGCCATTCAAAAGCAGGGCAACTGAGTTTTGTTTGCCAGAGAAAAACGCTGTTGTTTGTGTTTGGGTTCCTGTAGCTGGGAGTGGCCCTGCTGGCTCCTTAGAATCCACGATACGCAGGATGGTTCCCAGACCAGAGGTGGCACCAGTACCAAGTCGGGCTGATTTGATAGTACCAAGTGGTTCCTGCAATCTGCCATCCAGAAGCGGGGCAGCTTACTTTTGTTTGCCAGGGATACGGGCCGAGGTTTTTTTCTGGGGGCCTATGGCTGGAAGTGACCGGCTGGCTCCTGAAAAGCTACAGTAGGCAGAATGATTACCAGACCCATGGTAGCAGCAGTGCCAAGTTGGGCTGATTTGATAGTACCAAGTGGCTCCTGCAATCTGCCATCAAAAAGTTGGCAGGCGAGTTTTGTTTTCCAGGGAAAAGCGCCGTTGTTTGTGTTTGGGGGCCTGTGGCTGGGAGTGGCCGCCTGTCGTCTTAGAATCCACGTTACGCAGCATGGTTCCCAGATCCAAGGTGGCACCAGTGCCAAGTTGGGCTGGTTTGATAGTACCAAGTGGCTCCTGCAATCTGCCATCCAGAAGCGGGGCAGCTTACTTTTGTTTGCCAGGGAAACGGGCCGAGGTATTTGTCTGGGGCCCTATGGCAGGGAGTGACTGGCTGGCTCCTGAAAAGCTACGATAGGCAGGATGTTTACCAGACCCATGGTGGCACCAGTGCCAAGTTGGGCTAATTTGATAGTACCAAGTGGCTCCTGCAATCTGCCATCCAGAAGCGGGGCAGCTTACTTTTGTTTGCCAGGGAAACGGGCAGAGCTTTGTGTCTGGGGGCCTATGGCTGGGAGTGACCGGCTGGCTCCTGAAAAGCTACGATAGGCAGGATGGTGACCAGACCCATGGTGGCACCAGTGCCAAGTTGGGCTGGTTTGATAGTACCAAGTGGCTCCTGTAATCTGCCATCAAAGAATCGGCAGGCGAGATTTGTTTTCCAGGGAAAAGCGCCGTTGTTTGTGTTTGGGTCGTGTGGCTGGGAGTGGCCGGCTGGCTAATTAGAATCCACGTTACGCAGGATGGTTCCCAGACCAGGGGTGGAACCAGTGCCAAGTCGGGCTGATTTGATGGTGCAAAGTGGTTCCTGCAATCTGCCATCCAGAAGCGCGGTAGCTTACTTTTGTTTGCCAGGGAAACGGGCCGAGGTTTTTGTCTGGGGGCCTATGGCTGGGAGTGACCGGCTGGCTCATGAAAGGCTACGATAGGCAGGATGGTTACCAGACCCATGGTGGCACCAGTGCCAAGTTGGGCTGGTTTGATAGTACCAAGTGGCTCCTGCAATCTGCCATCAAAATGTTGGCAGGCGAGTTTTGTTTTCCAGGGAAAAGCGCCATTGATTGTGTTTGGGGGCCTGTGGCTGGGAGTGGCCGGCTGGCTCCTTGGAATCCACGATACGCAGCATGGTTCCCAGACCAGAGGTGGCACCAGTGCCAAGTTGGACTGGTTTGATAGTACCAAGTGGCTCCTGCAATCTGCCATCCAGAAGCGGGGCAGCTTACTTTTGTTTGCCAGGGAAACGGGCCGAGGTTTGTGTCTGGGGGCTATGGCCCGGAGTGACCGGCTGGCTCCTGAAAACCTACGATAGGCAGGATGGTTACAAGACCCATGGTGGCACCAGTGCCAAGTCGGGCTGGTTTGATAGTACCAAGTGGCTCCTGCAATCTGCCGTCAAAAAGTTGGCAGGCGAGTTTTGTTTTCCAGGGAAAAGCGCCGTTGTTTGTGTTTGGGGCGCTGTGGCTGGGAGTGGCCGGCTGCCTCCTTAGAATCCACGATACGCAGGATGGTTTCCAGGCCCAAGGTGGCACCAGTTCCAAGTCTGGCTGGTTTGATAGTACCAAGTGGTTCCTGCAATCTGCCATCCAGAAGCGGGGCAGCTGACTTTTGTTTGCCAGGGAAACGGGTCGAGGTTTTGTGTCTGGGGGCCTATGGCTGGGAGTGACCGGCTGGCTACTGAAAAGCTACGATAGGCAGGATGGTGACCAGACCCATGGTGGCAGCAGTGCCAAGTTGGGTTGGTTTGATAGCACCAAGTGGCTCCTGCAATCTGCCATCAAAAAGTTGGCAGGCGAGTTTTGTTTTCCAGGGAAAAGTGCCAGTGTTCGTGTTTGGGAGCTGTGGTTGGGAAAGGCCGGATGGCTAATTAGAATCCACGATACGCAGGATGGTTCCCAGACCCAAGGAGGCACCAGTGCCAAGTCGGGCTGGTTTGATACTACCAAGTGGCTCCTGCAATCTGCCATCCAGAAGCGGGGCAGCTTACTTTTGTTTACCATGGAAACGGGCCGACATTTGTGTCTGGGCGCCTCTGGCTGCGAGTGACCGGCTGGCTCCTGAAAAGCTACGATAGGCAGTATGGTGACAAGACCCATGGTGGCACCAGTGCCAAGTTGGGTGGTTTGATAGTACCAAGTGGCTCCTGCAATCTGCCATCAAAAAGTTGGCAGGCCAGTTTTGTTTTCCAGGGAAAAGCGCCGTTTTTTGGGTTTGTGGGCCTGTGGCTGGGAGTGGCCCGCTGGTGCCTTAGAATCTACGTTACGCAGCATGGTTCCCAGACCCACGGTGGCACCAGTGCCAAGTTGGGCTGGTTTGATGGTGCAAAGTGGCTCCTGCAATCTGCCATCCAGAAGCGCGGTAGCTTACATTTGTTTGCCAGGGAAACGGGCCGAGGTTTGTGGCTGGGTGCCTATGGCTGGGAGTGGCCAGCTGGCTCCTTAAAATGCACGATATGCAGAATGGTGACTAGACCCAAGGTGGCACCAGTGCCAAGTTGGGCTGGTTTTGTAGTACCAAGTGGCTCCTGCAATTTGCCATCCAGAAGAGGGGCAGTTGAGTTTTGTTGGCCAGAGTAAAGGGCCGTGGTTTTTGTTTGGGGGTACATGGCTGAGAGTGGCCGGCTGGCCCCTGAAAATCCACCATAGGCAGGATGGTTCCGAGATCCAAGGTGGCACCAGTGCCAAGTCGGGCTGGTTTGATGGTTCAAAATGGCTCCTGCAATCTGCCATCCAGAAGCGGGGCAGCTTACTTTTGTTTGCCGGGGAAACGGGCAGAGCTTTGTGTTTGGGGCCTATGGCTGCGACTGACCGGCTGGCTCCTGAAAAGCTAAGATAGGCAGGATGGTTACCAGACCCATGGAGGCACCAGTGCCAAGTTGGGCTGGTTTGATAGTACCAAGTGGCTCCTGCAACCTGCCATCAAAATGTTGGCAGGCGAGTTTTGTTTTCCAGGGAAAAGCGACGTTGTTTGTGTTTTGGGGCCTGTGGCTAAGAGTGGCCGGCTGGATCCTTAGAATCCACGTTACGCGGCATTGTTCCCAGATCCAAGGTGGCACCAGTGCCAAGTCGGGCTGGTTTGATAGTACCAAGTGGCTCCTGCAATCTGCCATCCAGAATTTGGGCAGCTTACTTTTGTTTGCCAGGGAAACGGGCCGAGGTATTTGTCAGGGGCCCTATGGCAGGGAGTGACTGGCTGGCTCCTGAAAAGCTACGATAGGCAGGATGTTTACCAGACCCATGGTGGCACCAGTGCCAAGTTGGGCTAATTTGATAGTACCAAGTGGCTCCTGCAATCTGCCATCCAGAAGCGGGGCAGCTTACTTTTGTTTTCTATGGAAACGGGCCGAGGTTTCTGTCTGGGGGTCTATGGCTGGGAGTGACCTCCTGGCTCCTGAAAATCTATGCTAGGCAGGATGGTGACCAGACCCATGATGGCAGCAGTGCCAAGTTGGGCTGGTTTGATAGTGCCAAGTGGCTCCTGCAATCTGCCATCAAAATGTTGGCAGTCGAGTTTTGTTTTCCGGGGAAAAGCGCCGTTGTTTGTGTTTGGGGGCCTGTGGCTCGGAGTGGCAGGGTGGCTGCTTAGAATCCATGATACGCAGCATGCTTCCCAGACCCAAGGTGGCACCAGTGCCAAGTAGGGCTGGTTTGATAGTACCAAGTGGCTCCTGCAATCTGCCATCCAGAAGAGGGGCAGTTGAGTTTTGTTTGCCAGAGAAAAGGGCCGTGGTTTGTGTTTGGGGGCATATGTCTGAGAGAGGCCGGCTGGCTCCTTAAAATCCACGATAGGCAAGATGGTTCCCAGATACAAGGTGGCACCAGTGCCACGTCTGGCTGGTTTGATAGTACTAAATAACTCCTGCAATCTGCCATCCAGAAGCGGGGCAGCTTACTTTTGTTTGCCAGGGAAACGGGCCGAGGTTTTTGTCTGGGGGCCTATGGCTGGGAGTGATTGGCTGGCTCCTGAAAAGCTACAATAGGCAGGATGGTGACCAGACCCATGGTGGCACCAGTGCCAAGTTGGGCTGGTTTGATAGTACCAAGTGGCTCCTGCAATCTGCCATCAAAAAGTTGGCAGGCGAGTTTTGTTTTCCAGGGAAAAGCGCCGTTGTTTGTGTTTGGGGGCCTGTGGCTGGGAGTGGCCGCCTGGCGCCTTAGAATCTACGTTACGCAGCATGGTTCCCAGAGCCAAGGTGGCACCAGTGCCAAGTCGGGCTGGTTTGATAGTACCAAGTGGCTCCTGCAATCTGCCATCAAAAAGTTGGCAGGCCAGTTTTGTTTTCCAGGGAAAAGCGCCGTTGTTTGTGTTTGGGGGCCTGTGGCTGGGAGTGGTCAGCTGGCTCCTAAGAATCCACGATACGCAGGATGGTTTCCAGACCAGAGGTGGCACCAGTGCCAAGTCGGGCTGGTTTGATGGTGCAAAGTGTCTCCTGCAATCTGCCATCCAGAAGCGGGGTAGCTTACTTTTGTTTGCCAGGGAAACGGGCAGAGCTTTGTGTCTGGGGCCTATGGCTGGGACTGACCGGCTGGCTCCTGAAAAGCCACGATAGGCAGGATGGTGACCAGACCCATGGAGGCACCAGTGCCAAGTTGGGCTGGTTTGATAGTACCAAGTGGCTCCTGCAATCTGCCATCCAAAAGCAGGGCAGCTGAGTTTTGTTTGCCAAAGAAAAGGGCTGTGGTATGTGTTTGGGTCCTGTGGCTGGGAGTGGCCGGCTGGCTCCTTAAATTCCATGATACGCAGCATCGTTCCCAGACCCAAGGTGGCACCAGTGCCAAGTTGGGCTGGTTTGACAGTGTCAAGCGCCTCCTGCAATCTCCCATCCACAAGTGGGGCAGCTGAGATTTTTTTCCCTGTGAATCGGGCCATTGTTTTTGATTGGGTCTGTGGCCGAGAGTGGTCGGCTGGCTCCTGACAATCCACAATACGCAGGATGGTTCCCAGACCCAAGGTGGCACCAGTGCCAAGTTGGGCTGGTTTGATTGTACCAAGTGGCTCCTGCAATCTGCCATCCAGAAGCGGGGCAGCTGAGTTTTGTTTGCCAGAGAAAAGGGCCGTGGTTTTTGTCTGGGGGCCTATGGCTCAGAGTGGCCGGCTGGCCCCTGAAAATCCACGATAGGCAGAATGGTTCCCAGATCCAAGGTGGCACCAGTGCCAAGTCGGGCTGGTTTGATGGTGCAAAGTGGCTCCTGCAATCTGCCATCCCGACGCGGGGCAGCTGATTCTTGTTTGCCAGACAACAAGTCCGTGGTTCATTTTTGGGGGCATATGGCTGGGAGTGGCCGGTTGGCTCCTTAAAAAAGCTCGATACGCAGGATGGTTCCCAGGCCAGAGGTGGCACCAGTGCCAAGTTGGGCTGTTTTTGTAGTACCAAGTGCGTCCTGCAATTTGCCTTCCAGAAGAGGGGCAGTTGAGTCTTGTTTGCCAGAGAAAAGGGCCGTGGTTTGTGTTTGAGGGCATATGGCTGAGAGTGGCCGGCTGACCCCACAAAATCCACAATAGGCAGGATGGTTCCCAGACCCAAGGTGGCACCAGTGCCAAGTCGGGCTGGTTTGATAGTACTAAATAGCTCCTGCAATCTGCCATCCAGAAGCGGGGTAGCTTAATTTTGTTTGTCAGGGAAACGGGCAGAATTTTGTGTCTGGGGGCCTATGGCTGGGAGTGGCCAGCTGGCTCCTTAAAATGCACGATACGCCGGATGGTGACCAGACCCAAGGTGGCACCATTGCCAAGTCGGGCTGCTTTTGTAGTACCAAGTGCGTCCTGCAATTTGCCATCCAGAAGAGGGGCTGTTGAGTTTTGTTTACCAGAGTAAAGTGCCGTGGTTTGTTTTCGGGGGCCTATGGCTGAGAGTGGCCGGCTGGCCCCTGAAAATCCACGATAGGCAGGATGGTTCCCAGATCCAAGGTGGCACCAGTGCCAAGTCGGGCTGGTTTGATGGTGCAAAGTGGCTCCTGCAATCTGCCATCCAGACGCGGGGCAGCGGATTTTTGTTTGCTGGAGAAAAGTTCCGTGGTTTGTTTTTGGCGGTATACGGCTGGGCGTGGCCGGCTGGCTCCTTAAAAAGCTCGATACGCAGGATGGTTCCCTGACCGAAGGTGGCATCAGTGCCAAGTCGGGCTGTTTTCGTAGTACCAAGTGCGTCTTGCAATTTGCCATCCAGAAGAGGGGCAGTTGAGTTTTGTTTGCCAGAGAAAAGGGCCGTGGTTTGTGTTTGGGGGCATATGGCTGAGAGTGGCCGGCTGACCCCACAAAATCCACAATAGGCAGGATGGTTCCCAGAGCCAAGGTGGCACCAGTGCCAAGTCGGGCTGGTTTGATAGTACTAAATAGCTCCTGCAATCTGCCACCCAGAAGCGGGGTAGCTTACTTTTGTTTGTCAGGGAAACGGGCAGAATTTTGTGTCTGGGGGCCTATGGCTGGGAGTGGCCAGCTGGCTCCTTAAAATGCACGATACGCCGGATGGTGACCAGACCCAAGGTGGCACCATTGCCAAGTCGGGCTGCTTTTGTAGTACCAAGTGCGTCCTGCAATTTGCCATCCAGAAGAGGGGCAGTTGAGTTTTGTTTACCAGAGTAAAGTGCCGTGGTTTGTTTTTGGGGGCCTATGGCTGAGAGTGGCCGGCTGGCCCCTGAAAATCCACGATAGGCAGGATGGTTCCCAGATCCAAGGTGGCACCAGTGCCAAGTCGGGCTGGTTTGATGGTGCAAAGTGGCTCCTGCAATCTGCCATCCAGACGCGGGGCAGCGGATTTTTGTTTGCTGGAGAAAAGTTCCGTGGTTTGTTTTTGGCGGTATACGGCTGGGCGTGGCCGGCTGGCTCCTTAAAAAGCTCGATACGCAGGATGGTTCCCTGACCGAAGGTGGCATCAGTGCCAATTCGGGCTGTTTTCATAGTACCAAGTGCGTTCTGCAATTTGCCATCCAGAAGAGGGGCAGTTGAGTTTTGTTTGCCAGAGAAAAGGGCCGTGGTTTGTGTTTGGGGGCATATGGCTGAGAGTGGCCGGCTGGCCCCTGAAAATCCACGATAGGCAGGATGGTTCCCAGACCAGAGGTGGCACCAGTGCCACGTCGGGCTGGTTTGATAGTAATAAATAGCTCCTGCAATCTGCCATCCAGAAGCGGGGCAGCTTACTTTTGTTTGCCAGGGAAACGGGCCGAGCTTTGTGTCTGGGGGCCTATGGCTGGGAGTGACCGGCTGGCGCCTGAAAAGCTACGATAGGCAGGATGGTGACCAGACCCATGGTGGCACCAGTGCCAAGTTGGGCTGGTTTGATAGTACCAAGTGGCTCCTGCAATCTGCCATCAAAAAGTTGGCAGGCCAGTTTTGTTTTCCAGGGAAAAGCGCCGTTGTTTGTGTTTGGGGGCCTGTGGCTGGGAGTGGCCAGCTGGCTCCTTAGAATCCACGATACGCAGGATGGTTCCCAGACCAGAGGTGGCACCAGTGCCCAGTCGGGCTGGTGTGATGGTCCAAAGTGGCTCCTGCAATCTGCCATCCAGAAGCGGGGTACCTTACTTTTGTTTGCCAGGGAAACGGGCAGAGCTTTGTGTCTGGGGCCTATGGCTGGGAGTGACCGGCTGGCTCCTGAAAAGCTACGATAGGCAGGATGGTTACCAGACCCATGGAGGCACCAGTGCCAAGATGGGCTGATTTGATAGTACCAAGTCGCTCCTGCAATCTGCCATTCAAAAGCAGGGCAACTGAGTTTTGTTTGCCAGAGAAAAACGCTGTTGTTTGTGTTTGGGTTCCTGTAGCTGGGAGTGGCCCTGCTGGCTCCTTAGAATCCACGATACGCAGGATGGTTCCCAGACCAGAGGTGGCACCAGTACCAAGTCGGGCTGATTTGATAGTACCAAGTGGTTCCTGCAATCTGCCATCCAGAAGCGGGGCAGCTTACTTTTGTTTGCCAGGGATACGGGCCGAGGATTTTTCTGGGGGCCTATGGCTGGGAGTGACCGGCTGGCTCCTGAAAAGCTACAGTAGGCAGAATGATTACCAGACCCATGGTAGCAGCAGTGCCAAGTTGGGCTGATTTGATAGTACCAAGTGGCTCCTGCAATCTGCCATCAAAAAGTTGGCAGGCGAGTTTTGTTTTACAGGGAAAAGCGCCGTTGTTTCTGTTTGGGGCCCTGTGGCTGGGAGTGGCCGCCTGTCGTCTTAGAATCCACGTTATGCAGCATGGTTCCCAGATCCAAGGTGGCACCAGTGCCAAGTTGGGCTGGTTTGATAGTACCAAGTGGCTCCTGCAATCTGCCATCCAGAAGCGGGGCAGCTTACTTTTGTTTGCCAGGGAAACGGGCCGAGGTATTTGTCTGGGGCCCTAAGGCAGGGAGTGACTGGCTGGCTCCTGAAAAGCTACGATAGGCAGGATGTTTACCAGACCCATGGTGGCACCAGTGCCAAGTTGGGCTAATTTGATAGTACCAAGTGGCTCCTGCAATCTGCCATCCAGAAGCGGGGCAGCTTACTTTTGTTTGCCAGGGAAACGGGCCGAGGTTTGTGTCTGGGGGCCTATGGCTGGGAGTGACCGGCTGGCTCCTGAAAAGCTATGCTAGGCAGGATGGTGACCAGACCCATGGTGGCACCAGTGCCAAGTTGGGCTGGTTTGATAGTACCAAGTGGCTCCTGTAATCTGCCATCAAAGAATCGGCAGGCGAGATTTGTTTTCCAGGGAAAAGCGCCGTTGTTTGTGTTTGGGTCGTGTGGCTGGGAGTGGCCGGCTGGCTAATTAGAATCCACGATACGCAGGATGGTTCCCAGACCAAAGGTGGAACCAGTGCCAAGTCGGGCTGCTTTGATGGTGCAAAGTGGTTCCTGCAATCTGCCATCCAGAAGCGCGGTAGCTTACTTTTGTTTGCCAGGGAAACGGGCCGAGGTTTGTGGCTGGGGGCCTATGGCTGGGAGTGACCGGCTGGCTCATGAAAGGCTACGATAGGCAGGATGGTGACCAGACCCATGGTGGCACCAGTGCCAAGTTGGGCTGGTTTGATAGTACCAAGTGGCTCCTGCAATCTGCCATCAAAAAGTTGGCAGGCGAGTTTTGTTTTCCAGGGAAAAGCGCCATTGATTGTGTTTGGGGGCCTGTGGCTGGGAGTGGCCGGCTGGCTCCTTGGAATCCACGATACGCAGCATGGTTCCCAGACCAGAGGTGGCACCAGTGCCAAGTTAGGCTGGTTTGATAGTACCAAGTGGCTCCTGCAATCTGCCATCCAGAAGCGGGGCAGCTTACTTTTGTTTGCCAGGGAAACGGGCCGAGGTTTGTGTCTGGGGGCTATGGCCCGGAGTGACCGGCTGGCTCCTGAAAACCTACGATAGGCAGGATGGTTACAATACCCATGGTGGCACCAGTGCCAAGTCGGGCTGGTTTGATAGTACCAAGTGGCTCCTGCAATCTGCCGTCAAAAAGTTGGCAGGCGAGTTTTGTTTTCCAGGGAAAAGCGCCGTTGTTTGTGTTTGGGGCGCTGTGGCTGGGAGTGGCCGGCTGCCTCCTTAGAATCCACGATACGCAGGATGGTTTCCAGGCCCAAGGTGGCACCAGTTCCAAGTCTGGCTGGTTTGATAGTACCAAGTGGTTCCTGCAATCTGCCATCCAGAAGCGGGGCAGCTGACTTTTGTTTGCCAGGGAAACGGGTCGAGGTTTTGTGTCTGGGGGCCTATGGCTGGGAGTGACCGGCTGGCTACTGAAAAGCTACGATAGGCAGGATGGTGACCAGACCCATGGTGGCAGCAGTGCCAAGTTGGGCTGGTTTGATAGTACCAAGTGGCTCCTGCAATCTGCCATCAAAAAGTTGGCAGGCGAGTTTTGTTTTCCAGGGAAAAGCGCCAGTGTTCGTGTTTGGGAGCTGTGGTTGGGAAAGGCCGGATGGCTAATTAGAATCCACGATACGCAGGATGGTTCCCAGACCCAAGGAGGCACCAGTGCCAAGTCGGGCTGGTTTGATACTACCAAGTGGCTCCTGCAATCTGCCATCCAGAAGCGGGGCAGCTTACTTTTGTTTACCATGGAAACGGGCCGACATTTGTGTCTGGGCGCCTCTGGCTGCGAGTGACCGGCTGGCTCCTGAAAAGCTACGATAGGCAGTATGGTGACAAGACCCATGGTGGCACCAGTGCCAAGTTGGGTGGTTTGATAGTACCAAGTGGCTCCTGCAATCTGCCATCAAAAAGTTGGCAGGCCAGTTTTGTTTTCCAGGGAAAAGCGCCGTTTTTTGGGTTTGTGGGCCTGTGGCTGGGAGTGGCCCGCTGGTGCCTTAGAATCTACGTTACGCAGCATGGTTCCCAGACCCACGGTGGCACCAGTGCCAAGTTGGGCTGGTTTGATGGTGCAAAGTGGCTCCTGCAATCTGCCATCCAGAAGCGCGGTAGCTTACATTTGTTTGTCAGAGAAACGGGCCGAGGTTTGTGGCTGGGGGCCTATGGCTGGGAGTGGCCAGCTGGCTCCTTAAAATGCACGATATGCAGAATGGTGACTAGACCCAAGGTGGCACCAGTGCCAAGTTGGGCTGGTTTTGTAGTACCAAGTGGCTCCTGCAATTTGCCATCCAGAAGAGGGGCAGTTGAGTTTTGTTGGCCAGAGTAAAGGGCCGTGGTTTTTGTTTGGGGGTACATGGCTGAGAGTGGCCGGCTGGCCCCTGAAAATCCACCATAGGCAGGATGGTTCCGAGATCCAAGGTGGCACCAGTGCCAAGTCGGGCTGGTTTGATGGTTCAAAATGGCTCCTGCAATCTGCCATCCAGAAGCGGGGCAGCTTACTTTTGTTTGCCGGGGAAACGGGCAGAGCTTTGTGTTTGGGGCCTATGGCTGCGACTGACCGGCTGGCTCCTGAAAAGCTAAGATAGGCAGGATGGTTACCAGACCCATGGAGGCACCAGTGCCAAGTTGGGCTGGTTTGATAGTACCAAGTGGCTCCTGCAACCTGCCATCAAAATGTTGGCAGGCGAGTTTTGTTTTCCAGGGAAAAGCGACGTTGTTTGTGTTTTGGGGCCTGTGGCTAAGAGTGGCCGGCTGGATCCTTAGAATCCACGTTACGCGGCATTGTTCCCAGATCCAAGGTGGCACCAGTGCCAAGTCGGGCTGGTTTGATAGTACCAAGTGGCTCCTGCAATCTGCCATCCAGAATTTGGGCAGCTTACTTTTGTTTGCCAGGGAAACGGGCCGAGGTATTTGTCAGGGGCCCTATGGCAGGGAGTGACTGGCTGGCTCCTGAAAAGCTACGATAGGCAGGATGTTTACCAGACCCATGGTGGCACCAGTGCCAAGTTGGGCTAATTTGATAGTACCAAGTGGCTCCTGCAATCTGCCATCCAGAAGCGGGGCAGCTTACTTTTGTTTTCTATGGAAACGGGCCGAGGTTTCTGTCTGGGGGTCTATGGCTGGGAGTGACCTCCTGGCTCCTGAAAATCTATGCTAGGCAGGATGGTGACCAGACCCATGATGGCAGCAGTGCCAAGTTGGGCTGGTTTGATAGTACCAAGTGGCTCCTGCAATCTGCCATCAAAATGTTGGCAGTCGAGTTTTGTTTTCCGGGGAAAAGCGCCGTTGTTTGTGTTTGGGGGCCTGTGGCTCGGAGTGGCCGGGTGGCTCCTT
The DNA here is from genome assembly GCF_028018845.1 of Melospiza georgiana. Lineage (NCBI taxonomy): Eukaryota > Metazoa > Chordata > Aves > Passeriformes > Passerellidae > Melospiza > Melospiza georgiana. Next base: position 31,613,555 of record NC_080435.1, read on the forward strand.
GGAATCCACGATACGCAGGATGGTTCCCAGGCCAGAGGTGGCACCAGTGTCAAGTTGGGCTGGTTTGATGGTGCAAAGTGGCTCCTGCAATCTGCCATCCAGAAGCGGGATAGCTTACCTTTGTTTGCCAGGGAAACGGGCCGAAATTCTTGTCTGGGGGCCAGTGCCTGGGGCTGGCTGGCTGGCCCCTGAAAAGATACGATAGGCAGGATGGTGACCAGACTCATGGTGGCACCAGTGCCAAGTTGGGCTGGTTTGATAGTACCAAGTGGCTCCTGTAATCTGCCATCCAGAAGCGGGGCAGCTTAATTTTGTTTGCCAGGGAAACGGGCCGAGGTTTGTGTCTGGGGGCCTATGGCTGGGAGTGACCGACTGGCTCCTGAAATGTTACGATAGGCAGGATGGTGACCAGACCCATAGTGGCACCAGTGCCAAGTTGGGCTGGTTTGATTGTACCAAGTGGCTCCTGCAATCTGCCATCAAAAAGCTAGCAGGCGAGTTTTGTTTTCCAGGGAAAAGCGCCGTTGTTTGTGATTGGGGGCCTGTGGCTGGGAGTGGCCGGCTGGCTCCTTAGAACCCACGATACGCAGGATGGTACCCAGACCAGAGGTGGCACCAGTGCCAAGTCGGGCTGGTTTGATGATGCCAAGTTGCTCCTGCAATCTGCCATCCAGAAGCGGGGTAGCTTACTTTTGCCTGCCAGGGAAACGGGCCGAGATTTTGTGTCTGGGGGCCCATGGCTGGGAGTGACCGGCTGGCTCCTGAAAAGCTACGATACGCAGGATGGTTCCCAGACCCAAGTTGGCACCAGTGCCAAGTAGGGCTGGTTTGATAGTACCAAGTGGCTCCTGCAATCTGCCATCCAGAAGAGGGGCAGCTGAATTTTGTTTGCCAGAGAAAAAGGCTGTTGTTTGTGTATGGGGGCCTGTAGCTTGCAGTGGCGGGCTGGCTCCTGAAAATCCATGATACGCAGCATGCTTCCCAGACCCAAGGTGGCACCAGTGCCAAGTAGGGCTGGTTTGATAGTACCAAGTGGCTCCTGCAATCTGCCATCCAGAAGAGGGGCAGTTGAGTTTTGTTTGCCAGAGAAAAGGGCCGTGGTTTTTGTTTGGGGGCATATGTCTGAGAGAGGCCGGCTGGCTCCTTAAAATCCACGATAGGCAAGATGGTTCCCAGATACAAGGTGGCACCAGTGCCACGTCTGGCTGGTTTGATAGTACTAAATAACTCCTGCAATCTGCCATCCAGAAGCGGGGCAGGTTACTTTTGTTTGCCAGGGAAACGGGCCGAGGTTTTTGTCTGGGGGCCTATGGCTGGGAGTGATTGGCTGGCTCCTGAAAAGCTACAATAGGCAGGATGGTGACCAGACCCATGGTGGCACCAGTGCCAAGTTGGGCTGGTTTGATAGTACCAAGTGGCTCCTGCAATCTGCCATCAAAAAGTTGGCAGGCGAGTTTTGTTTTCCAGGGAAAAGCGTCGTTGTTTGTGTTTGGGGGCCTGTGGCTGGGAGTGGCCGCCTGGCGCCTTAGAATCTACGTTACGCAGCATGGTTCCCAGAGCCAAGGTGGCACCAGTGCCAAGTCGGGCTGGTTTGATAGTACCAAGTGGATCCTGCAATCTGCCATCAAAAAGTTGGCAAGCCAGTTTTGTTTTCCAGGGTAAAGCGCCGTTGTTTGTGTTTGGGGGCCTGTGGCTGGGAGTGGCCAGCTGGCTCCTTAGAACCCACGATACGCAGGATGGTACCCAGACCAGAGGTGGCACCAGTGCCAAGTCGGGCTGGTTTGATGGTGCAAAGTGTCTCCTGCAATCTGCCATCCAGAAGCGGGGTAGCTTACTTTTGTTTGCCAGGGAAACGGGCAGAGCTTTGTGTCTGGGGCCTATGGCTGGGACTGACCGGCTGGCTCCTGAAAAGCTACGATAGGCAGGATGGTGACCAGACCCATGGAGGCACCAGTGCCAAGTTGGGCTGGTTTGATAGTACCAAGTGGCTCCTGCAATCTGCCATCCAAAAGCAGGGCAGCTGAGTTTTGTTTGCCAAAGAAAAGGGCTGTGGTATGTGTTTAGGGGCCTGTGGCTGGGAGTGGCCGGCTGGCTCCTTAAATTCCATGATACGCAGCATCGTTCCCAGACCCAAGGTGGCACCAGTGCCAAGTTGGGCTGGTTTGACAGTATCAAGCGCCTCCTGCAATCTCCCATCCACAAGTGGGGCAGCTGAGATTTTTTTGCCTGTGAATCGGGCCATTGTTTTTGATTGGGTCTGTGGCCGAGAGTGGTCGGCTGGCTCCTGACAATCCACAATACGAAGGATGGTTCCCAGGCCAGAGGTGGCACCAGTGCCAAGTTGGGCTGTTTTTGTAGTACCAAGTGCGTCCTGCAATTTGCCTTCCAGAAGAGGGGCAGTTGAGTTTTGTTTGCCAGAGAAAAGGGCCGTGGTTTGTGTGTGAGGGCATATGGCTGAGAGTGGCCGGCTGACCCCACAAAATCCACAATAGGCAGGATGGTTCCCAGAGCCAAGGTGGCACCAGTGCCAAGTCGGGCTGGTTTGATAGTACTAAATAGCTCCTGCAATCTGCCACCCAGAAGCGGGGTAGCTTACTTTTGTTTGTCAGGGAAACGGGCAGAATTTTGTGTCTGGGGGCCTATGGCTGGGAGTGGCCAGCTGGCTCCTTAAAATGCACGATAGGCAGGATGGTGACCAGACCCAAGGTGGCACCATTGCCAAGTCGGGCTGCTTTTGTAGTACCAAGTGCGTCCTGCAATTTCCCATCCAGAAGAGGGGCAGTTGAGTTTTGTTTACCAGAGTAAAGTGCCGTGGTTTGTTTTTGGGGGCCTATGGCTGAGAGTGGCCGGCTGGCCCCTGAAAATCCACGATAGGCAGGATGGTTCCCAGATCCAAGGTGGCACCAGTGCCAAGTCGGGCTGGTTTGATGGTGCAAAGTGGCTCCTGCAATCTGCCATCCAGACGCGGGGCAGCGGATTTTTGTTTGCTGGAGAAAAGTTCCGTGGTTTGTTTTTGGCGGTATACGGCTGGGCGTGGCCGGCTGGCTCCTTAAAAAGCTCGATACGCAGGATGGTTCCCTGACCGAAGGTGGCATCAGTGCCAAGTCGGGCTGTTTTCGTAGTACCAAGTGCGTTCTGCAATTTGCCATCCAGAAGAGGGGCAGTTGAGTTTTGTTTGCCAGAGAAAAGGGCCGTGGTTTGTGTTTGGGGGCATATGGCTGAGAGTGGCCGGCTGGCCCCTGAAAATCCACGATAGGCAGGATGGTTCCCAGACCAGAGGTGGCACCAGTGCCACGTCGGGCTGGTTTGATAGTAATAAATAGCTCCTGCAATCTGCCATCCAGAAGCGGGGCAGCTTACTTTTGTTTGCCAGGGAAACGGGCCGAGCTTTGTGTCTGGGGGCCTATGGCTGGGAGTGACCGGCTGGCTCCTGAAAAGCTACGATAGGCAGGATGGTGACCAGACCCATGCTGGCACCAGTGCCAATTTGGGCTGGTTTGATAGTACCAAGTGGCTCCTGCAATCTGCCATCAAAAAGTTGGCAGGCCAGTTTTGTTTTCCAGGGAAAAGCGCCGTTGTTTGTGTTTAGGGGCCTGTGGCTGGGAGTGGCCAGCTGGCTCCTTAGAATCCACGATACGCAGGATGGTTCCCAGACCAGAGGTGGCACCAGTGCCCAGTCGGGCTGGTTTGATGGTCCAAAGTGGCTCCTGCAATCTGCCATCCAGAAGCGGGGTACCTTACTTTTGTTTGCCAGGGAAACGGGCAGAGCTTTGTGTCTGGGGCCTATGGCTGGGAGTGACCGGCTGGCTCCTGAAAAGCTACGATAGGCAGGATGGTTACCAGACCCATGGAGGCACCAGTGCCAAGATGGGCTGATTTGATAGTACCAAGTCGCTCCTGCAATCTGCCATTCAAAAGCAGGGCAACTGAGTTTTGTTTGCCAGAGAAAAACGCTGTTGTTTGTGTTTGGGTTCCTGTAGCTGGGAGTGGCCCTGCTGGCTCCTTAGAATCCACGATACGCAGGATGGTTCCCAGACCAGAGGTGGCACCAGTACCAAGTCGGGCTGATTTGATAGTACCAAGTGGTTCCTGCAATCTGCCATCCAGAAGCGGGGCAGCTTACTTTTGTTTGCCAGGGATACGGGCCGAGGTTTTTTTCTGGGGGCCTATGGCTGGGAGTGACCGGCTGGCTCCTGAAAAGCTACAGTAGGCAGAATGATTACCAGACCCATGGTAGCAGCAGTGCCAAGTTGGGCTGATTTGATAGTACCAAGTGGCTCCTGCAATCTGCCATCAAAAAGTTGGCAGGCGAGTTTTGTTTTACAGGGAAAAGCGCCGTTGTTTGTGTTTGGGGCCCTGTGGCTGGGAGTGGCCGCCTGTCGTCTTAGAATCCACGTTACGCAGCATGGTTCCCAGATCCAAGGTGGCACCAGTGCCAAGTTGGGCTGGTTTGATAGTACCAAGTGGCTCCTGCAATCTGCCATCCAGAAGCGGGGCAGCTTACTTTTGTTTGCCAGGGAAACGGGCCGAGGTATTTGTCTGGGGCCCTATGGCAGGGAGTGACTGGCTGGCTCCTGAAAAGCTACGATAGGCAGGATGTTTACCAGACCCATGGTGGCACCAGTGCCAAGTTGGGCTAATTTGATAGTACCAAGTGGCTCCTGCAATCTGCCATCCAGAAGCGGGGCAGCTTACTATTGTTTTCCATGGAAACGGGCCGAGGTTTCTGTCTGGGGGTCTATGGCTGGGAGTGACCTCCTGGCTCCTGAAAAGCTATGCTAGGCAGGATGGTGACCAGACCCATGGTGGCACCAGTGCCAAGTTGGGCTGGTTTGATAGTACCAAGTGGCTCCTGCAATCTGCCATCAAAATGGTGGCAGGCGAGTTTTGTTTTCCGGGGAAAAGCGCCGTTGTTTGTGTTTGGGGTCCTGTGGCTCGGAGTGGCCGGGAGGCTGCTTAGAATCCACGATACGCAGGATGGTTCCCAGACCAGTGGTGGCACCAGTGCCAAGTTGGGCTGGTTTGATATTACCAAGTGGCTCCTGCAATCTGCCATCCAGAAGCGGGGTAGCTTACTTTTGTTTGCCAGGGAAATGGGCCGAAATTCTTGTCTGGGGGCCAGTGCCTGGGGCTGGCTGGCTGGCCCCTGAAAAGCTACGATAGGCAGGATGGTTTCCAGACTAGAGGTGGCACCAGTGCCAAGTTGGGCTGGTTTGATAGTACCAAGTGGCTCCTGCAATCTGCCATCCAGAAGCGGGGCAGCTTAATTTTGTTTGCCAGGGAAACGGGCCGTTGTTTGTGTCTGGAGGCCTACGGCTGGGAATGACCGGCTGGCTCCTGAAATGCTACGATAGGCAGGATGGTGACCAGACCCATAGTGGCACCAGTGCCAAGTTGGGCTGGTTTGATGATGCCAAGTTGCTCCTGCAATCTGCCATCCAGAAGCGGGGTAGCTTACTTTTGTGTGCCAGGGAAACGGGCCGAGGTTTGTGGCTGGGGGCCTGTGGCTGGGAGTGGCCGGCTGCCTCCTTAGAATCCACGTTACGCAGGATGGTTCCCAGACCCAAGGTGCCACCAGTGCCAAGTCGGGCTGGTTTGATAGTACCAAGTGGCTCCTGCAATCTGCCATCAAAAAGTTGGCAGGCCAGTTTTGTTTTCCAGGGAAAAGCACCGTTGTTTTTGTTTGGGGGCCTGTGGCTGGGAGTGGCCAGCTGGCTACTTAGAATCCACGATACGCTGGATGGTTCCCAGACCCAAGTTGGCACCAGTGCCAAGTCGGGCTGGTTTGATAGTACCAAGTGGCTCCTGCAATCTGCCATCCAGAAGCGGGGCAGCTGAATTTTGTTTGCCAGAGAAAAAGGCTGTTGTTTGCGTTTGGGGGCCTGTAGCTTGCAGTGGCGGGCTGACTCCTGAAAATCCATGATACGCAGCATGCTTCCCAGACCCAAGGTGGCACCAGTGCCAAGTAGGGCTGGTTTGATAGTACCAAGTGGCTCCTGCAATCTGCCATCCAGAAGAGGGGCAGTTGAGTTTTGTTTGCCAGAGAAAAGGGCCGTGGTTTGTGTTTGGGGGCATATGGCTGAGAGAGGCCGGCTGGCTCCTTAAAATCCACGATAGGCAAGATGGTTCCCAGATCCAAGGTGGCACCAGTGCCACGTCTGGCTGGTTTGATAGTACTAAATAACTCCTGCAATCTGCCATCCAGAAGCGGGGCAGCTTACTTTTGTTTGCCAGGGAAACGGGCCGAGGTTTTTGTCTGGGGGCCTATGGCTGGGAGTGACCGGCTGGCTCCTGAAAAGCTACGATAGGCAGGATGGTGACCAGACCGATGGTGGCACCAGAGCCAAGTTGGGCTGGTTTGATAGTACCAAGTGGCTCCTGCAATCTGCCATCAAAAAGTTGGCAGGCGAGTTTTGTTTTCCAGGGAAAAGCGCCGTTGTTTGTGTTTGGGGGCCTGTGGCTGGGAGTGGCCGCCTGGCGCCTTAGAATCTACGTTACGCAGCATGGTTCCCAGAGCCAAGGTGGCACCAGTGCCAAGTCGGGCTGGTTTGATAGTACCAAGTGGCTCCTGCAATCTGCCATCAAAAAGTTGGCAGGCCAGTTTTGTTTTCCAGGGAAAAGCGCCGTTGTTTGTGTTTGGGGGCCTGTGGCTGGGAGTGGTCAGCTGGCTCCTAAGAATCCACGATACGCAGGATGGTTTCCAGACCAGAGGTGGCACCAGTGCCAAGTCGGGCTGGTTTGATGGTGCAAAGTGTCTCCTGCAATCTGCCATCCAGAAGCGGGTTAACTTACTTTTGTTTGCCAGGGAAACGGGCAGAGCTTTGTGTCTGGGGCCTATGGCTGGGACTGACCGGCTGGCTCCTGAAAAGCTACGATAGGCAGGATGGTGACCAGACCCATGGAGGCACCAGTGCCAAGTTGGGCTGGTTTGATAGTACCAAGTGGCTCCTGCAATCTGCCATCCAAAAGCAGGGCAGCTGAGTTTTGTTTGCCAAAGAAAAGGGCTGTGGTATGTGTTTGGGTCCTGTGGCTGGGAGTGGCCGGCTGGCTCCTTAAATTCCATGATACGCAGCATCGTTCCCAGACCCAAGGTGGCACCAGTGCCAAGTTGGGCTGGTTTGACAGTGTCAAGCGCCTCCTGCAATCTCCCATCCACAAGTGGGGCAGCTGAGATTTTTTTGCCTGTGAATCGGGCCGTTGTTTTTGATTGGGGTCTGTGGCCGAGAGTGGTCGGCTGGCTCCTGACAATCCACAATACGCAGGATGGTTCCCAGACCCAAGGTGGCACCAGTGCCAAGTTGGGCTGGTTTGATTGTACCAAGTGGCTCCTGCAATCTGCCATCCAGAAGCGGGGCAGCTGAGTTTTGTTTGCCAGAGTAAAGGGCCGTGGTTTTTGTTTGGGGGCCTATGGCTGAGAGTGGCCGGCTGGCTCCTGAAAATCCACGATAGGCAGAATGGTTCCCAGACTCAAGGTGGCACCAGAGCCAAGTCAGGCTGGTTTGATGGTGCAAAGTGGCTCCTGCAATCTGCCATCCCGACGCAGGGCAGCTGATTTTTGTTTGCCAGAGAACAAGTCCGTGGTTCATTTTTGGGGGCATATGGCTGGGAGTGGCCGGCTGGCTCCTTAAAAAGCTCGATACGCAGGATGGTTCCCAGGCCAGAGGTGGCACCAGTGCCAAGTTTGGCTGTTTTTGTAGTACCAAGTGCGTCCTGCAATTTGTCTTCCAGAAGAGCGGCAGTTGAGTTTTGTTTACCAGAGTAAAGTGCCGTGGTTTGTGTTTGGGGGCCTATGGCTGAGAGGGGCCGGCTGACACCTGAAAATCCACAATAGGCAGGATGGTTCCCAGATCCAAGGTGGCACCAGTGCCAAGTCGGGCTGGTTTGATGGTGCAAAGTGGCTCCTGCAATCTGCCATCCAGACGCGGGGCAGCGGATTTTTGTTTGCTGGAGAAAAGTTCCGTGGTTTGTTTTTGGCGGCATATGGCTGGGCGTGGCCGGCTGGCTCCTTAAAAGGCTCGATACGCAGGATGGTTCCCTGACCCAAGGTGGCATCAGTGCCAAGTCGGGCTGTTTTCGTAGTACCAAGTGCGTCCTGCAATTTGCCATCCTGAAGAGGGGCAGTTGAGTTTTGTTTGCCAGAGAAAAGGGCCGTGGTTTGTGTTTGGGGGCATATGGCTGAGAGTGGCCGGCTGGCCCCTGAAAATCCACAATAGGCAGGATGGTTCCCAGACCAGAGGTGGCACCAGTGCCAAGTCGGGCTGGTTTGATAGTAATAAATAGCTCCTGCAATCTGCCATCCAGAAGCGGGGCAGCTTAATTTTGTTTGCCAGGGAAACGGGCCGAGCTTTGTGTCTGGGGGCCTAGGGCTGGGAGTGACCGGCTGGCTCCTGAAAAGCTACGATAGGCAGGATGGTGACCAGACCCATGGTGGCACCAGTGCCAAGTTGGGCTGGTTTGATAGCACCAAGTGGCTCCTGCACTCTGCCATCCAAAAGCAGGGCAGCTGAGTTTTGTTTGCCAAAGAAAAGGGCTGTGGTATGTGTTTGGGTCCTGTGTCTGGGAGTGGCCGGCTGGCTCCTTAAATTCCATGATACGCAGCATCGTTCCCAGACCCAAGGTGGCACCAGTGCCAAGTTGGGCTGGTTTGACAGTGTCAAGCGCCTCCTGCAATCTCCCATCCACAAGTGGGGCAGCTGAGATTTTTTTGCCTGTGAATCGGGCCGTTGTTTTTGATTGGGGTCTGTGGCCGAGAGTGGTCGGCTGGCTCCTGACAATCCACAATACGCAGGATGGTTCCCAGAGCCAAGGTGGCACCAGTGCCAAGTTGGGCTGGTTTGATTGTACCAAGTGCGTCCTGCAATCTGCCATTCAGAAGCGGGGCAGCTGAGTTTTGTTTGCCAGAGTAAAGGGCCGTGGTTTTTGTTTGGGGGCCTATGGCTCAGAGTGGCCGGCTGGCCCCTGAAAATCCACGATAGGCAGAATGGTTCCCAGACCCAAGGTGGCACCAGAGCCAAGTCGGGCTGGTTTGATGGTGCAAAGTGGCTCCTGCAATCTGCCATCCCGACGCGGGGCAGCTGATTCTTGTTTGCCAGAGAACAAGTCCGTGGTTCATTTTTGGGGGCATATGGCTGGGAGTGGCCGGCTGGCTCCTTAAAAAGCTCGATACGCATGATGGTTCCCAGGCCAGAGGTGGCACCAGTGCCAAGTTGGGCTGTTTTTGTAGTACCAAGTGTGTCCTGCAATTTGCCTTCCAGAAGAGGGGCAGTTGAGTTTTGTTTGCCAGAGAAAAGGGCCGTGGTTTGTGTTTGAGGGCATATGGCTGAGAGTGGCCGGCTGACACCTGAAAATCCACAATAGGCAGGATGGTTCCCAGAGCCAAGGTGGCACCAGTGCCAAGTCGGGCTGGTTTGATAGTACTAAATAGCTCCTGCAATCTGCCATCAAAAAGTTGGCAGGCGAGTTTTCTTTTCCAGGGAAAAGCGCCGTTGTTTTTGTTTGGGGGCCTGTGCCTGGGAGTGTCCGGCTGGCTCCTTAGAATCCACGATACGCAGGATGGTTCCCAGACCCAAGGTGGTACCAGTGCCAAGTCGGGCTGGTTTGATGATGCCAAGTTGCTCCTGCAATCTGCCATCCAGAAGCGGGGTAGCTTACTTTTGTGTGCCAGGGAAACGGGCCGAGGATTTTGGCTGGGGGCCCATGGCTGGGAGTGACCGGCTGGCTCCTGAAAAGCTACGATAGGCAGGATGGTGACCAGACCCATGGTGGCACCAGTGCCAAGTTGGGCTGGTTTGATTTTACCAAGTGGCTCCTGCAATCTGCCATCAAAAAGTTGGCAGGCCAGTTTTGTTTTCCAGGGAAAAGCGCCGTTGTTTGTGTTTGGGGGCCTGTGGCTGGGAGTGGCCAGCTGGCTCCTAAGAATCCACGATACGCAGGATGGTTTCCAGACCAGAGGTGGCACCAGTGCCAAGTCGGGCTGGTTTGATGGTGCAAAGTGTCTCCTGCAATCTGCCATCCAGAAGCGGGGTAGCTTACTTTTGTTTGCCAGGGAAACGGGCAGAGCTTTGTGTCTGGGGCCTATGGCTGGGACTGACCGGCTGGCTCCTGAAAAGCTACGATAGGCAGGATGGTGACCAGACCCATGGAGGCACCAGTGCCAAGTTGGGCTGGTTTGATAGTACCAAGTGGCTCCTGCAATCTGCCATCCAAAAGCAGGGCAGCTGAGTTTTGTTTGCCAAAGAAAAGGGCTGTGGTATGTGTTTGGGTCCTGTGGCTGGGAGTGGCCGGCTGGCTCCTTAAATTCCATGATACGCAGCATCGTTCCCAGGCCCAAGGTGGCACCAGTGCCAAGTTGGGCTGGTTTGACAGTGTCAAGCGCCTCCTGCAATCTCCCATCCACAAGTGGGGCAGCTGAGATTTTTTTGCCTGTGAATCGGGCCATTGTTTTTGATTGGGGTCTGTGGCCGAGAGTGGTCGGCTGGCTCCTGACAATCCACAATACGCAGGATGGTTCCCAGAGCCAAGGTGGCACCAGTGCCAAGTTGGGCTGGTTTGATTTTACCAAGTGCGTCCTGCAATCTGCCATCCAGAAGCGGGGCAGCTGAGTTTTGTTTGCCAGAATAAAGGGCCGTGGTTTTTGTTTGGGGGCCTATGGCTCAGAGTGGCCGGCTGGCTCCTTGGAATCCACGATACGCAGCATGGTTCCCAGACCAGAGGTGGCACCAGTGCCAAGTCGGGCTGGTTTGATAGTACCAAGTGGCTCCTGCAATCTGCCGTCAAAAAGTTGGCAGGCGAGTTTTGTTTTCCAGGGAAAAGCGCTGTTGTTTTTGTTTGGGGCCCTGAGGCTGGGAGTGGCCGGCTGCCTCCTTAGAATCCACGATACGCAGGATGGTTTCCAGGCCCAAGGTGGCACCAGTTCCAAGTCTGGCTGGTTTGATAGTACCAAGTGGTTCCTGCAATCTGCCATCCAGAAGCGGGGCAGCTGACTTTTGTTTGCCAGGGAAACGGGTCGAGGTTTTGTGTCTGGGGGCCTATGGCTGGGAGTGACCGGCTGGCTACTGAAAAGCTACGATAGGCAGGATGGTGACCAGACCCATGGTGGCAGCAGTGCCAAGTTGGGCTGGTTTGATAGCACCAAGTGGCTCCTGCAATCTGCCATCAAAAAGTTGGCAGGCGAGTTTTGTTTTCCAGGGAAAAGCGCCAGTGTTCGTGTTTGGGAGCTGTGGTTGGGAAAGGCCGGATGGCTAATTAGAATCCACGATACGCAGGATGGTTCCCAGACCCAAGGAGGCACCAGTGCCAAGTTGGGCTGGTTTGATGGTGCAAAGTGGCTCCTGCAATCTGCCATCCAGAAGCGCGGTAGCTTACATTTGTTTGTCAGGGAAACGGGCCGAGGTTTGTGGCTGGGGGCCTATGGCTGGGAGTGGCCAGCTGGCTCCTTAAAATGCACGATATGCAGAATGGTGACTAGACCCAAGGTGGCACCAGTGCCAAGTTGGGCTGGTTTTGTAGTACCAAGTGGCTCCTGCAATTTGCCATCCAGAAGAGGGGCAGTTGAGTTTTGTTGGCCAGAGTAAAGGGCCGTGGTTTTTGTTTGGGGGTACATGGCTGAGAGTGGCCGGCTGGCCCCTGAAAATCCACCATAGGCAGGATGGTTCCGAGATCCAAGGTGGCACCAGTGCCAAGTCGGGCTGGTTTGATGGTTCAAAATGGCTCCTGCAATCTGCCATCCAGAAGCGGGGCAGCTTACTTTTGTTTGCCGGGGAAACGGGCAGAGCTTTGTGTTTGGGGCCTATGGCTGCGACTGACCGGCTGGCTCCTGAAAAGCTAAGATAGGCAGGATGGTTACCAGACCCATGGAGGCACCAGTGCCAAGTTGGGCTGGTTTGATAGTACCAAGTGGCTCCTGCAACCTGCCATCAAAATGTTGGCAGGCGAGTTTTGTTTTCCAGGGAAAAGCGACGTTGTTTGTGTTTTGGGGCCTGTGGCTAAGAGTGGCCGGCTGGATCCTTAGAATCCACGTTACGCGGCATTGTTCCCAGATCCAAGGTGGCACCAGTGCCAAGTCGGGCTGGTTTGATAGTACCAAGTGGCTCCTGCAATCTGCCATCCAGAATTTGGGCAGCTTACTTTTGTTTGCCAGGGAAACGGGCCGAGGTATTTGTCAGGGGCCCTATGGCAGGGAGTGACTGGCTGGCTCCTGAAAAGCTACGATAGGCAGGATGTTTACCAGACCCATGGTGGCACCAGTGCCAAGTTGGGCTAATTTGATAGTACCAAGTGGCTCCTGCAATCTGCCATCCAGAAGCGGGGCAGCTTACTTTTGTTTTCTATGGAAACGGGCCGAGGTTTCTGTCTGGGGGTCTATGGCTGGGAGTGACCTCCTGGCTCCTGAAAATCTATGCTAGGCAGGATGGTGACCAGACCCATGATGGCAGCAGTGCCAAGTTGGGCTGGTTTGATAGTACCAAGTGGCTCCTGCAATCTGCCATCAAAATGTTGGCAGTCGAGTTTTGTTTTCCGGGGAAAAGCGCCGTTGTTTGTGTTTGGGGGCCTGTGGCTCGGAGTGGCCGGGTGGCTGCTTAGAATCCACGATACGCAGGATGGTTCCCAGGCCAGAGGTGGCACCAGTGTCAAGTTGGGCTGGTTTGATGGTGCAAAGTGGCTCCTGCAATCTGCCATCCAGAAGCGGGATAGCTTACCTTTGTTTGCCCGGGAAACGGGAGGAAATTCTTGTCTGGGGGCCAGTGCCTGGGGCTGGCTGGCTGGCCCCTGAAAAGATACGATAGGCAGGATGGTGACCAGACCCATGGTGGCACCAGTGCCAAGTTGGGCTGGTTTGATAGTACCAAGTGGCTCCTGCAATCTGCCATCCAGAAGCGGGGCAGCTTAATTTTGTTTGCCAGGGAAACGGGCCGAGGTTTGTGTCTGGAGGCCTATGGCTGGGAGTGACCGACTGGCTCCTGAAATGCTACGATAGGCAGGATGGTGACCAGACCCATAGTGGCACCAGTGCCAAGTTGGGCTGGTTTGATTGTACCAAGTGGCTCCTGCAATCTGCCATCAAAAAGCTAGCAGGCGAGTTTTGTTTTCCAGGGAAAAGCGCCGTTGTTTGTGATTGGGGGCCTGTGGCTGGGAGTGGCCGGCTGGCTCCTTAGAACCCACGATACGCAGGATGGTACCCAGACCAGAGGTGGCACCAGTGCCAAGTCGGGCTGGTTTGATGATGCCAAGTTGCTCCTGCAATCTGCCATCCAGAAGCGGGGTAGCTTACTTTTGCCTGCCAGGGAAACGGGCCGAGATTTTGTGTCTGGGGGCCCATGGCTGGGAGTGACCGGCTGGCTCCTGAAAAGCTACGATACGCAGGATGGTTCCCAGACCCATGGAGGCACCAGTGCCAAGTCGGGCTGGTTTGATTCTACCAAGTGGCTCCTGCAATCTGCCATCCAGAAGCGGGGCAGCTGAATTTTGTTTGCCAGAGAAAAAGGCTGTTGTTTGTGCATGGGGGCCTGTAGCTTGCAGTGGCGGGCTGGCTCCTGAAAATCCATGATACGCAGCATGCTTCCCAGACCCAAGGTGGCACCAGTGCCAAGTAGGGCTGGTTTGATAGTACCAAGTGGCTCCTGCAATCTGCCATCCAGAAGAGGGGCAGTTGAGTTTTGTTTGCCAGAGAAAAGGGCCGTGGTTTTTGTTTGGGGGCATATGTCTGAGAGAGGCCGGCTGGCTCCTTAAAATCCACGATAGGCAAGATGGTTCCCAGATACAAGGTGGCACCAGTGCCACGTCTGGCTGGTTTGATAGTACTAAATAACTCCTGCAATCTGCCATCCAGAAGCGGGGCAGGTTACTTTTGTTTGCCAGGGAAACGGGCCGAGGTTTTTGTCTGGGGGCCTATGGCTGGGAGTGATTGGCTGGCTCCTGAAAAGCTACAATAGGCAGGATGGTGACCAGACCCATGGTGGCACCAGTGCCAAGTTGGGCTGGTTTGATAGTACCAAGTGGCTCCTGCAATCTGCCATCAAAAAGTTGGCAGGCGAGTTTTGTTTTCCAGGGAAAAGCGCCGTTGTTTGTGTTTGGGGGCCTGTGGCTGGGAGTGGCCGCCTGGCGCCTTAGAATCTACGTTACGCAGCATGGTTCCCAGAGCCAAGGTGGCACCAGTGCCAAGTCGGGCTGGTTTGATAGTACCAAGTGGCTCCTGCAATCTGCCATCAAAAAGTTGGCAGGCTAGTTTTGTTTTCCATGGAAAAGCGCCGTTGTTTGTGTTTGGGGGCCTGTGGCTGGGAGTGGCCAGCTGGCTCCTAAGAATCCACGATACGCAGGATGGTTTCCAGACCAGAGGTGGCACCAGTGCCAAGTCGGGCTGGTTTGATGGTGCAAAGTGTCTCCTGCAATCTGCCATCCAGAAGCGGGGTAGCTTACTTTTGTTTGCCAGGGAAACGGGCAGAGCTTTGTGTCTGGGGCCTATGGCTGGGACTGACCGGCTGGCTCCTGAAAAGCTACGATAGGCAGGATGGTGACCAGACCCATGGAGGCACCAGTGCCAAGTTGGGCTGGTTTGATAGTACCAAGTGGCTCCTGCAATCTGCCATCCAAAAGCAGGGCAGCTGAGTTTTGTTTGCCAAAGAAAAGGGCTGTGGTATGTGTTTGGGTCCTGTGGCTGGGAGTGGCCGGCTGGCTCCTTAAATTCCATGATACGCAGCATCGTTCCCAGACCCAAGGTGGCACCAGTGCCAAGTTGGGCTGGTTTGACAGTGTCAAGCGCCTCCTGCAATCTCCCATCCACAAGTGGGGCAGCTGAGATTTTTTTCCCTGTGAATCGGGCCATTGTTTTTGATTGGGTCTGTGGCCAAGAGTGGTCGGCTGGCTCCTGACAATCCACAATACGCAGGATGGTTCCCAGAGCCAAGGTGGCACCAGTGCCAAGTTGGGCTGGTTTGATTGTACCAAGTGGCTCCTGCAATCTGCCATCCAGAAGCGGGGCAGCTGAGTTTTGTTTGCCAGAGAAAAGGGCCGTGGTTTTTGTCTGGGGGCCTATGGCTCAGAGTGGCCGGCTGGCCCCTGAAAATCCACGATAGGCAGAATGGTTCCCAGACCCAAGGTGGCACCAGAGCCAAGTCGGGCTGGTTTGATGGTGCAAAGTGGCTCCTGCAATCTGCCATCCCGACGCGGGGCAGCGGATTCTTGTTTGCCAGACAACAAGTCCGTGGTTCATTTTTGGGGGCATATGGCTGGGAGTGGCCGGTTGGCTCCTTAAAAAGCTCGATACGCATGATGGTTCCCAGGCCAGAGGTGGCACCAGTGCCAAGTTGGGCTGTTTTTGTAGTACCAAGTGCGTCCTGCAATTTGCCTTCCAGAAGAGGGGCAGTTGAGTTTTGTTTGCCAGAGAAAAGGGCCGTGGTTTGTGTTTGAGGGCATATGGCTGAGAGTGGCCGGCTGACCCCACAAAATCCACAATAGGCAGGATGGTTCCCAGACCCAAGGTGGCACCAGTGCCAAGTCGGGCTGGTTTGATAGTACTAAATAGCTCCTGCAATCTGCCATCCAGAAGCGGGGTAGCTTACTTTTGTTTTCCAGGGAAACGGGCAGAATTTTGTGTCTGGGGGCCTATGGCTGGGAGTGGCCAGCTGGCTCCTTAAAATGCACGATACGCCGGATGGTGACCAGACCCAAGGTGGCACCATTGCCAAGTCGGGCTGCTTTTGTAGTACCAAGTGCGTCCTGCAATTTGCCATCCAGAAGAGGGGCAGTTGAGTTTTGTTTACCAGAGTAAAGTGCCGTGGTTTGTTTTTGGGGGCCTATGGCTGAGAGTGGCCGGCTGGCCCCTGAAAATCCACGATAGGCAGGATGGTTCCCAGAGCCAAGGTGGCACCAGTGCCAAGTCGGGCTGGTTTGATGGTGCAAAGTGGCTCCTGCAATCTGCCATCCAGACGCGGGGCAGCGGATTTTTGTTTGCTGGAGAAAAGTTCCGTGGTTTGTTTTTGGCGGTATACGGCTGGGCGTCGCCGGCTGGCTCCTTAAAAAGCTCGATACGCAGGATGGTTCCCTGACCGAAGGTGGCATCAGTGCCAAGTCGGGCTGTTTTCGTAGTACCAAGTGCGTCCTGCAATTTGCCATCCAGAAGAGGGGCAGTTGAGTTTTGTTTGCCAGAGAAAAGGGCCGTGGTTTGTGTTTGGGGGCATATGGCTGAGAGTGGCCGGCTGACCCCACAAAATCCACAATAGGCAGGATGGTTCCCAGAGCCAAGGTGGCACCAGTGCCAAGTCGGGCTGGTTTGATAGTACTAAATAGCTCCTGCAATCTGCCACCCAGAAGCGGGGTAGCTTACTTTTGTTTGTCAGGGAAACGGGCAGAATTTTGTGTCTGGGGGCCTATGGCTGGGAGTGGCCAGCTGGCTCCTTAAAATGCACGATACGCCGGATGGTGACCAGACCCAAGGTGGCACCATTGCCAAGTCGGGCTGCTTTTGTAGTACCAAGTGCGTCCTGCAATTTGCCATCCAGAAGAGGGGCAGTTGAGTTTTGTTTACCAGAGTAAAGTGCCGTGGTTTGTTTTTGGGGGCCTATGGCTGAGAGTGGCCGGCTGGCCCCTGAAAATCCACAATAGGCACGATGGTTCCCAGATCCAAGGTGGCACCAGTGCCAAGTCGGGCTGGTTTGATGGTGCAAAGTGGCTCCTGCAATCTGCCATCCAGACGCGGGGCAGCGGATTTTTGTTTGCTGGAGAAAAGTTCCGTGGTTTGTTTTTGGCGGTATACGGCTGGGCGTGGCCGGCTGGCTCCTTAAAAAGCTCGATACGCAGGATGGTTCCCTGACCCAAGGTGGCATCAGTGCCAAGTCGGGCTGTTTTCGTAGTACCAAGTGCGTTCTGCAATTTGCCATCCAGAAGAGGGGCAGTTGAGTTTTGTTTGCCAGAGAAAAGGGCCGTGGTTTGTGTTTGGGGGCATATGGCTGAGAGTGGCCGGCTGGCCCCTGAAAATCCACAATAGGCAGGATGGTTCCCAGACCAGAGGTGGCACCAGTGCCACGTCTGGCTGGTTTGATAGTAATAAATAGCTCCTGCAATCTGCCATCCAGAAGCGGGGCAGCTTACTTTTGTTTGCCAGGGAAACGGGCCGAGCTTTGTGTCTGGGGGCCTATGGCTGGGAGTGACCGGCTGGCTCCTGAAAAGCTACGATAGGCAGGATGGTGACCAGACCCATGGTGGCACCAGTGCCAAGTTGGGCTGGTTTGATAGTACCAAGTGGCTCCTGCAATCTGCCATCAAAAAGTTGGCAGGCCAGTTTTGTTTTCCAGGGAAAAGCGCCGTTGTTTGTGTTTAGGGGTCTGTGGCTGGGAGTGGCCAGCTGGCTCCTTAGAATCCACGATACGCAGGATGGTTCCCAGACCAGAGGTGGCACCAGTGCCCAGTCGGGCTGGTTTGATGGTGCAAAGTGGCTCCTGCAATCTGCCATCCAGAAGCGGGGTACCTTACTTCTGTTTGCCAGGGAAACGGGCAGAGCTTTGTGTCTGGGGCCTATGGCTGGGAGTGACCGGCTGGCTCCTGAAAAGCTACGATAGGCAGGATGGTTACCAGACCCATGGAGGCACCAGTGCCAAGATGGGCTGATTTGATAGTACCAAGTCGCTCCTGCAATCTGCCATTCAAAAGCAGGGCAACTGAGTTTTGTTTGCCAGAGAGAAACGCTGTTGTTTGTGTTTGGGGGCCTGTAGCTGGGAGTGGCCCTGCTGGCTCCTTAGAATCCACGATACGCAGGATGGTTCCCAGACCAGAGGTGGCACCAGTACCAAGTCGGGCTGATTTGATAGTACCAAGTGGTTCCTGCAATCTGCCATCCAGAAGCGGGGCAGCTTACTTTTGTTTGCCAGGGATACGGGCCGAGGTTTTTTTCTGGGGGCCTATGGCTGGGAGTGACCGGCTGGCTCCTGAAAAGCTACAGTAGGCAGAATGATTACCAGACCCATGGTAGCAGCAGTGCCAAGTTGGGCTGATTTGATAGTACCAAGTGGCTCCTGCAATCTGCCATCAAAAAGTTGGCAGGCGAGTTTTGTTTTACAGGGAAAAGCGCCGTTGTTTGTGTTTGGGGCCCTGTGGCTGGGAGTGGCCGCCTGTCGTCTTAGAATCCACGTTACGCAGCATGGTTCCCAGATCCAAGGTGGCACCAGTGCCAAGTTGGGCTGGTTTGATAGTACCAAGTGGCTCCTGCAATCTGCCATCCAGAAGCGGGGCAGCTTACTTTTGTTTGCCAGGGAAACGGGCCGAGGTATTTGTCTGGGGCCCTATGGCAGGGAGTGACTGGCTGGCTCCTGAAAAGCTACGATAGGCAGGATGTTTACCAGACCCATGGTGGCACCAGTGCCAAGTTGGGCTAATTTGATAGTACCAAGTGGCTCCTGCAATCTGCCATCCTGAAGCGGGGCAGCTTACTATTGTTTTCCATGGAAACGGGCCGAGGTTTCTGTCTGGGGGTCTATGGCTGGGAGTGACCTCCTGGCTCCTGAAAAGCTATGCTAGGCAGGATGGTGACCAGACCCATGGTGGCACCAGTGCCAAGTTGGGCTGGTTTGATAGTACCAAGTGGCTCCTGCAATCTGCCATCAAAATGTTGGCAGGCGAGTTTTGTTTTCCGGGGAAAAGCGCCGTTGTTTGTGTTTGGGGTCCTGTGGCTCGGAGTGGCCGGGAGGCTGCTTAGAATCCACGATACGCAGGATGGTTCCCAGACCAGTGGTGGCACCAGTGCCAAGTTGGGCTGGTTTGATATTACCAAGTGGCTCCTGCAATCTGCCATCCAGAAGCGGGGTAGCTTACTTTTGTTTGCCAGGGAAACGATCCGAAATTCTTGTCTGGGGGCCAGTGCCTGGGGCTGGCTGGCTGGCCCCTGAAAAGCTACGATAGGCAGGATGGTTTCCAGACCAGAGGTGGCACCAGTGCCAAGTTGGGCTGGTTTGATAGTACCAAGTGGCTCCTGCAATCTGCCATCCAGAAGCGGGGCAGCTTAATTTTGTTTGCCAGGGAAACGGGCCGTTGTTTGTGTCTGGAGGCCTACGGCTGGGAATGACCGGCTGGCTCCTGAAATGCTACGATAGGCAGGATGGTGACCAGACCCATAGTGGCACCAGTGCCAAGTTGGGCTGGTTTGATTGTACCAAGTGGCTCCTGCACTCTGCCATCAAAAAGCTAGCAGGCGAGTTTTGTTTTCCAGGGAAAAGCGCCGTTGTTTGTGATTGGGGGCCTGTGGCTGGGAGTGGCTGGCTGGCTCCTTAGAATCCACGATACGCAGGATCGTTCCCAGACCAGAGGTGGCACCAGTGCCAAGTCGGGCTGGTTTGATGATGCCAAGTTGCTCCTGCAATCTGCCATCCAGAAGCGGGGTAGCTTACTTTTGTGTGCCAGGGAAACGGGCCGAGGTTTGTGGCTGGGGGCCCATGGCTGGGAGTGACCGGCTGGCTCCTGAAAAGCTACGAAAGGCGGGATGTTGACCAGACCCATGGTGGCACCAGTGCCAAGTTGGGCTGGTTTGATAGTACCAAGTGGCTCCTGCAATCTGCCATCAAAAAGTTGGCAGGCCAGTTTTGTTTTCCAGGGAAAAGCACCGTTGTTTGTGTTTGGGGGCCTGTGGCTGGGAGTGGCCAGCTGGCTACTTAGAATCCACGATACGCTGGATGGTTCCCAGACCCAAGTTGGCACCAGTGCCAAGTCGGGCTGGTTTGATAGTACCAAGTGGCTCCTGCAATCTGCCATCCAGAAGCGGGGCAGCTGAATTTTGTTTGCCAGAGAAAAAGGCTGTTGTTTGCGTTTGGGGGCCTGTACCTTGCAGTGGCGGGCTGACTCCTGAAAATCCATGATACGCAGCATGCTTCCCAGACCCAAGGTGGCACCAGTGCCAAGTAGGGCTGGTTTGATAGTACCAAGTGGCTCCTGCAATCTGCCATCCAGAAGAGGGGCAGTTGAGTTTTGTTTGCCAGAGAAAAGGGCCGTGGTTTGTGTTTGGGGGCATATGGCTGAGAGAGGCCGGCTGGCTCCTTAAAATCCACGATAGGCAAGATGGTTCCCAGATCCAAGGTGGCACCAGTGCCACGTCTGGCTGGTTTGATAGTACTAAATAACTCCTGCAATCTGCAATCCAGAAGCGGGGCAGCTTACTTTTGTTTGCCAGGGAAACGGGCCGAGGTTTTTGTCTGGGGGCCTATGGCTGGGAGTGACCGGCTGGCTCCTGAAAAGCTACGATAGGCAGGATGGTGACCAGACCGATGGTGGCACCAGAGCCAAGTTGGGCTGGTTTGATAGTACCAAGTGGCTCCTGCAATCTGCCATCAAAAAGTTGGCAGGCGAGTTTTGTTTTCCAGGGAAAAGCGCCGTTGTTTGTGTTTGGGGGCCTGTGGCTGGGAGTGGCCGCCTGGCGCCTTAGAATCTACGTTACGCAGCATGGTTCCCAGAGCCAAGGTGGCACCAGTGCCAAGTCGGGCTGGTTTGATAGTACCAAGTGGCTCCTGCAATCTGCCATCAAAAAGTTGGCAGGCCAGTTTTGTTTTCCAGGGAAAAGCGCCGTTGTTTGTGTTTGGGGGCCTGTGGCTGGGAGTGGTCAGCTGGCTCCTAAGAATCCACGATACGCAGGATGGTTTCCAGACCAGAGGTGGCACCAGTGCCAAGTCGGGCTGGTTTGATGGTGCAAAGTGTCTCCTGCAATCTGCCATCCAGAAGCGGGTTAACTTACTTTTGTTTGCCAGGGAAACGGGCAGAGCTTTGTGTCTGGGGCCTATGGCTGGGACTGACCGGCTGGCTCCTGAAAAGCTACGATAGGCAGGATGGTGACCAGACCCATGGAGGCACCAGTGCCAAGTTGGGCTGGTTTGATAGTACCAAGTGGCTCCTGCAATCTGCCATCCAAAAGCAGGGCAGCTGAGTTTTGTTTGCCAAAGAAAAGGGCTGTGGTATGTGTTTGGGTCCTGTGGCTGGGAGTGGCCGGCTGGCTCCTTAAATTCCATGATACGCAGCATCGTTCCCAGACCCAAGGTGGCACCAGTGCCAAGTTGGGCTGGTTTGACAGTGTCAAGCGCCTCCTGCAATCTCCCATCCACAAGTGGGGCAGCTGAGATTTTTTTGCCTGTGAATCGGGCCGTTGTTTTTGATTGGGGTCTGTGGCCGAGAGTGGTCGGCTGGCTCCTGACAATCCACAATACGCAGGATGGTTCCCAGACCCAAGGTGGCACCAGTGCCAAGTTGGGCTGGTTTGATTGTACCAAGTGGCTCCTGCAATCTGCCATCCAGAAGCGGGGCAGCTGAGTTTTGTTTGCCAGAGTAAAGGGCCGTGGTTTTTGTTTGGGGGCCTATGGCTGAGAGTGGCCGGCTGGCCCCTGAAAATCCACGATAGGCAGAATGGTTCCCAGACCCAAGGTGGCACCAGAGCCAAGTCAGGCTGGTTTGATGGTGCAAAGTGGCTCCTGCAATCTGCCATCCCGACGCAGGGCAGCTGATTTTTGTTTGCCAGAGAACAAGTCCGTGGTTCATTTTTGGGGGCATATGGCTGGGAGTGGCCGGCTGGCTCCTTAAAAAGCTCGATACGCAGGATGGTTCCCAGGCCAGAGGTGGCACCAGTGCCAAGTTCGGCTGTTTTTGTAGTACCAAGTGCGTCCTGCAATTTGTCTTCCAGAAGAGCGGCAGTTGAGTTTTGTTTACCAGAGTAAAGTGCCGTGGTTTGTGTTTGGGGGCCTATGGCTGAGAGGGGCCGGCTGACACCTGAAAATCCACAATAGGCAGGATGGTTCCCAGATCCAAGGTGGCACCAGTGCCAAGTCGGGCTGGTTTGATGGTGCAAAGTGGCTCCTGCAATCTGCCATCCAGACGCGGGGCAGCGGATTTTTGTTTGCTGGAGAAAAGTTCCGTGGTTTGTTTTTGGCGGCATATGGCTGGGCGTGGCCGGCTGGCTCCTTAAAAGGCTCGATACGCAGGATGGTTCCCTGACCCAAGGTGGCATCAGTGCCAAGTCGGGCTGTTTTCGTAGTACCAAGTGCGTCCTGCAATTTGCCATCCTGAAGAGGGGCAGTTGAGTTTTGTTTGCCAGAGAAAAGGGCCGTGGTTTGTGTTTGGGGGCATATGGCTGAGAGTGGCCGGCTGGCCCCTGAAAATCCACAATAGGCAGGATGGTTCCCAGACCAGAGGTGGCACCAGTGCCAAGTCGGGCTGGTTTGATAGTAATAAATAGCTCCTGCAATCTGCCATCCAGAAGCGGGGCAGCTTAATTTTGTTTGCCAGGGAAACGGGCCGAGCTTTGTGTCTGGGGGCCTAGGGCTGGGAGTGACCGGCTGGCTCCTGAAAAGCTACGATAGGCAGGATGGTGACCAGACCCATGGTGGCACCAGTGCCAAGTTGGGCTGGTTTGATAGCACCAAGTGGCTCCTGCACTCTGCCATCCAAAAGCAGGGCAGCTGAGTTTTGTTTGCCAAAGAAAAGGGCTGTGGTATGTGTTTGGGTCCTGTGTCTCGGAGTGGCCGGCTGGCTCCTTAAATTCCATGATACGCAGCATCGTTCCCAGACCCAAGGTGGCACCAGTGCCAAGTTGGGCTGGTTTGACAGTGTCAAGCGCCTCCTGCAATCTCCCATCCACAAGTGGGGCAGCTGCGATTTTTTTGCCTGTGAATCGGGCCGTTGTTTTTGATTGGGGTCTGTGGCCGAGAGTGGTCGGCTGGCTCCTGACAATCCACAATACGCAGGATGGTTCCCAGAGCCAAGGTGGCACCAGTGCCAAGTTGGGCTGGTTTGATTGTACCAAGTGCGTCCTGCAATCTGCCATTCAGAAGCGGGGCAGCTGAGTTTTGTTTGCCAGAGTAAAGGGCCGTGGTTTTTGTTTGGGGGCCTATGGCTCAGAGTGGCCGGCTGGCCCCTGAAAATCCACGATAGGCAGAATGGTTCCCAGACCCAAGGTGGCACCAGAGCCAAGTCGGGCTGGTTTGATGGTGCAAAGTGGCTCCTGCAATCTGCCATCCCGACGCGGGGCAGCTGATTTTTGTTTGCAGAGAACAAGTCCGTGGTTCATTTTTGGGGGCATATGGCTGGGAGTGGCCAGCTGGCTCCTTAAAAAGCTCGATACGCATGATGGTTCCCAGGCCAGAGGTGGCACCAGTGCCAAGTTGGGCTGTTTTTGTAGTACCAAGTGTGTCCTGCAATTTGCCTTCCAGAAGAGGGGCAGTTGAGTTTTGTTTGCCAGAGAAAAGGGCCGTGGTTTGTGTGTGAGGGCATATGGCTGAGAGTGGCCGGCTGACACCTGAAAATCCACAATAGGCAGGATGGTTCCCAGAGCCAAGGTGGCACCAGTGCCAAGTCGGGCTGGTTTGATAGTACTAAATAGCTCCTGCAATCTGCCATCAAAAAGTTGGCAGGCGAGTTTTCTTTTCCAGGGAAAAGCGCCGTTGTTTTTGTTTGGGGGCCTGTGCCTGGGAGTGTCCGGCTGGCTCCTTAGAATCCACGATACGCAGGATGGTTCCCAGACCCAAGGTGGTACCAGTGCCAAGTCGGGCTGGTTTGATGGTGCAAAGTGGCTCCTGCAATCTGCCATCCAGAAGCGGGGTAGATTACTTTTGTTTGCCAGGGAAACGGGCAGAGCTTTGTGTCTGGGGGCCTATGGCTGGGAGTGGCCAGCTGGCTCCTTAAAATGCACCATACGCAGGATGATGACCAGACCAGAGGTGGCACCAGTGCCAAGTCGGGCTGCTTTTGTAGTACCAATTGCGTCCTGCAATTTCCCATCCAGAAGAGGGGCAGTTGAGTTTTGTTTACCAGAGTAAAGTGCCGTGGTTTGTTTTTGGGGGCCTATGGCTGAGAGTGGCCGGCTGGCCCCTGAAAATCCACAATAGGCACGATGGTTCCCAGATCCAAGGTGGCACCAGTGCCAAGTCGGGCTGGTTTGATGGTGCAAAGTGGCTCCTGCAATCTGCCATCCAGACGCGGGGCAGCGGATTTTTGTTTGCTGGAGAAAAGTTCCGTGGTTTGTTTTTGGCGGTATATGGCTGGGCGTGGCCGGCTGGCTCCTTAAAAAGCTCGATACACAGGATGGTTCCCTGACCCAAGGTGGCATCAGTGCCAAGTCGAGCTGTTTTCGTAGTACCAACTTCGTCCTGCAATTTGCCATCCAGAAAAGGGGCAGTTGAGTTTTGTTTGCCAGAGAAAAGGGCAGTGGTTTGTGTTTGGGGGCATATGGCAGAGAGTGGCCGGCTGGCCCCTGAAAATCCACGATAGGCAGGATGGTTCCCAGACCCAAGGTGGCACCAGTGCCAAGTCGGGCTGGTTTGATGGTTCAAAATGGCTCCTGCAATCTGCCATCCAGAAGCGGGGCAGCTTACTTTTGTTTGCCGGGGAAACGGGCAGAGCTTTGTGTTTGGGGCCTATGGCTGCGACTGACCGGCTGGCTCCTGAAAAGCTAAGATAGGCAGGATGGTTACCAGACCCATGGAGGCACCAGTGCCAAGTTGGGCTGGTTTGATAGTACCAAGTGGCTCCTGCACTCTGCCATCAAAAAGCTAGCAGGCGAGTTTTTTTTTCCAGGGAAAAGCGCCGTTGTTTGTGATTGGGGGCCTGTGGCTGGGAGTGGCTGGCTGGCTCCTTAGAATCCACGATACGCAGGATCGTTCCCAGACCAGAGGTGGCACCAGTGCCAAGTCGGGCTGGTTTGATGATGCCAAGTTGCTCCTGCAATCTGCCATCCAGAAGCGGGGTAGCTTACTTTTGTGTGCCAGGGAAACGGGCCGAGGTTTGTGGCTGGGGGCCCATGGCTGGGAGTGACCGGCTGGCTCCTGAAAAGCTACGATAGGCGGGATGTTGACCAGACCCATGGTGGCACCAGTGCCAAGTTGGGCTGGTTTGATAGTACCAAGTGGCTCCTGCAATCTGCCATCCAGAAGCGGGGCAGCTGAATTTTGTTTGCCAGAGAAAAAGGCTGTTGTTTGCGTTTGGGGGCCTGTACCTTGCAGTGGCGGGCTGACTCCTGAAAATCCATGATACGCAGCATGCTTCCCAGACCCAAGGTGGCACCAGTGCCAAGTTGGGCTGGTTTGATAGTACCAAGTGGCTCCTGCAATCTGCCATCCAGAAGAGGGGCAGTTGAGTTTTGTTTGCCAGAGAAAAGGGCCGTGGTTTGTGTTTGGGGGCATATGGCTGAGAGAGGCCGGCTGGCTCCTTAAAATCCACGATAGGCAAGATGGTTCCCAGATCCAAGGTGGCACCAGTGCCACGTCTGGCTGGTTTGATAGTACTAAATAACTCCTGCAATCTGCAATCCAGAAGCGGGGCAGCTTACTTTTGTTTGCCAGGGAAACGGGCCGAGGTTTTTGTCTGGGGGCCTATGGCTGGGAGTGACCGGCTGGCTCCTGAAAAGCTACGATAGGCAGGATGGTGACCAGACCGATGGTGGCACCAGAGCCAAGTTGGGCTGGTTTGATAGTACCAAGTGGCTCCTGCAATCTGCCATCAAAATGTTGGCAGGCGAGTTTTGTTTTCCAGGGAAAAGCGCCGTTGTTTGTGTTTGGGGGCCTGTGGCTGGGAGTGGCCGCCTGGCGCCTTAGAATCTACGTTACGCAGCATGGTTCCCAGAGCCAAGGTGGCACCAGTGCCAAGTCGGGCTGGTTTGATAGTACCAAGTGGCTCCTGCAATCTGCCATCAAAAAGTTGGCAGGCCAGTTTTGTTTTCCAGGGAAAAGCGCCGTTGTTTGTGTTTGGGGGCCTGTGGCTGGGAGTGGTCAGCTGGCTCCTAAGAATCCACGATACGCAGGATGGTTTCCAGACCAGAGGTGGCACCAGTGCCAAGTCGGGCTGGTTTGATGGTGCAAAGTGTCTCCTGCAATCTGCCATCCAGAAGCGGGTTAACTTACTTTTGTTTGCCAGGGAAACGGGCAGAGATTTGTGTCTGGGGCCTATGGCTGGGACTGACCGGCTGGCTCCTGAAAAGCTACGATAGGCAGGATGGTGACCAGACCCATGGAGGCACCAGTGCCAAGTTGGGCTGGTTTGATAGTACCAAGTGGCTCCTGCAATCTGCCATCCAAAAGCAGGGCAGCTGAGTTTTGTTTGCCAAAGAAAAGGGCTGTGGTATGTGTTTGGGTCCTGTGGCTGGGAGTGGCCGGCTGGCTCCTTAAATTCCATGATACGCAGCATCGTTCCCAGACCCAAGGTGGCACCAGTGCCAAGTTGGGCTGGTTTGACAGTGTCAAGCGCCTCCTGCAATCTCCCATCCACAAGTGGGGCAGCTGAGATTTTTTTGCCTGTGAATCGGGCCGTTGTTTTTGATTGGGGTCTGTGGCCGAGAGTGGTCGGCTGGCTCCTGACAATCCACAATACGCAGGATGGTTCCCAGACCCAAGGTGGCACCAGTGCCAAGTTGGGCTGGTTTGATTGTACCAAGTGGCTCCTGCAATCTGCCATCCAGAAGCGGGGCAGCTGAGTTTTGTTTGCCAGAGTAAAGGGCCGTGGTTTTTGTTTGGGGGCCTATGGCTGAGAGTGGCCGGCTGGCCCCTGAAAATCCACGATAGGCAGAATGGTTCCCAGACCCAAGGTGGCACCAGAGCCAAGTCAGGCTGGTTTGATGGTGCAAAGTGGCTCCTGCAATCTGCCATCCCGACGCAGGGCAGCTGATTTTTGTTTGCCAGAGAACAAGTCCGTGGTTCATTTTTGGGGGCATATGGCTGGGAGTGGCCGGCTGGCTCCTTAAAAAGCTCGATACGCAGGATGGTTCCCAGGCCAGAGGTGGCACCAGTGCCAAGTTCGGCTGTTTTTGTAGTACCAAGTGCGTCCTGCAATTTGTCTTCCAGAAGAGCGGCAGTTGAGTTTTGTTTACCAGAGTAAAGTGCCGTGGTTTGTGTTTGGGGGCCTATGGCTGAGAGGGGCCGGCTGACACCTGAAAATCCACAATAGGCAGGATGGTTCCCAGATCCAAGGTGGCACCAGTGCCAAGTCGGGCTGGTTTGATGGTGCAAAGTGGCTCCTGCAATCTGCCATCCAGACGCGGGGCAGCGGATTTTTGTTTGCTGGAGAAAAGTTCCGTGGTTTGTTTTTGGCGGCATATGGCTGGGCGTGGCCGGCTGGCTCCTTAAAAGGCTCGATACGCAGGATGGTTCCCTGACCCAAGGTGGCATCAGTGCCAAGTCGGGCTGTTTTCGTAGTACCAAGTGCGTCCTGCAATTTGCCATCCTGAAGAGGGGCAGTTGAGTTTTGTTTGCCAGAGAAAAGGGCCGTGGTTTGTGTTTGGGGGCATATGGCTGAGAGTGGCCGGCTGGCCCCTGAAAATCCACAATAGGCAGGATGGTTCCCAGACCAGAGGTGGCACCAGTGCCAAGTCGGGCTGGTTTGATAGTAATAAATAGCTCCTGCAATCTGCCATCCAGAAGCGGGGCAGCTTAATTTTGTTTGCCAGGGAAACGGGCCGAGCTTTGTGTCTGGGGGCCTAGGGCTGGGAGTGACCGGCTGGCTCCTGAAAAGCTACGATAGGCAGGATGGTGACCAGACCCATGGTGGCACCAGTGCCAAGTTGGGCTGGTTTGATAGCACCAAGTGGCTCCTGCACTCTGCCATCCAAAAGCAGGGCAGCTGAGTTTTGTTTGCCAAAGAAAAGGGCTGTGGTATGTGTTTGGGTCCTGTGTCTCGGAGTGGCCGGCTGGCTCCTTAAATTCCATGATACGCAGCATCGTTCCCAGACCCAAGGTGGCACCAGTGCCAAGTTGGGCTGGTTTGACAGTGTCAAGCGCCTCCTGCAATCTCCCATCCACAAGTGGGGCAGCTGCGATTTTTTTGCCTGTGAATCGGGCCGTTGTTTTTGATTGGGGTCTGTGGCCGAGAGTGGTCGGCTGGCTCCTGACAATCCACAATACGCAGGATGGTTCCCAGAGCCAAGGTGGCACCAGTGCCAAGTTGGGCTGGTTTGATTGTACCAAGTGCGTCCTGCAATCTGCCATTCAGAAGCGGGGCAGCTGAGTTTTGTTTGCCAGAGTAAAGGGCCGTGGTTTTTGTTTGGGGGCCTATGGCTCAGAGTGGCCGGCTGGCCCCTGAAAATCCACGATAGGCAGAATGGTTCCCAGACCCAAGGTGGCACCAGAGCCAAGTCGGGCTGGTTTGATGGTGCAAAGTGGCTCCTGCAATCTGCCATCCCGACGCGGGGCAGCTGATTTTTGTTTGCCAGAGAACAAGTCCGTGGTTCATTTTTGGGGGCATATGGCTGGGAGTGGCCGGCTGGCTCCTTAAAAAGCTCGATACGCATGATGGTTCCCAGGCCAGAGGTGGCACCAGTGCCAAGTTGGGCTGTTTTTGTAGTACCAAGTGTGTCCTGCAATTTGCCTTCCAGAAGAGGGGCAGTTGAGTTTTGTTTGCCAGAGAAAAGGGCCGTGGTTTGTGTGTGAGGGCATATGGCTGAGAGTGGCCGGCTGACACCTGAAAATCCACAATAGGCAGGATGGTTCCCAGAGCCAAGGTGGCACCAGTGCCAAGTCGGGCTGGTTTGATAGTACTAAATAGCTCCTGCAATCTGCCATCAAAAAGTTGGCAGGCGAGTTTTCTTTTCCAGGGAAAAGCGCCGTTGTTTTTGTTTGGGGGCCTGTGCCTGGGAGTGTCCGGCTGGCTCCTTAGAATCCACGATACGCAGGATAGTTCCCAGACCCAAGGTGGTACCAGTGCCAAGTCGGGCTGGTTTGATGGTGCAAAGTGGCTCCTGCAATCTGCCATCCAGAAGCGGGGTAGATTACTTTTGTTTGCCAGGGAAACGGGCAGAGCTTTGTGTCTGGGGGCCTATGGCTGGGAGTGGCCAGCTGGCTCCTTAAAATGCACCATACGCAGGATGATGACCAGACCAGAGGTGGCACCAGTGCCAAGTCGGGCTGCTTTTGTAGTACCAATTGCGTCCTGCAATTTCCCATCCAGAAGAGGGGCAGTTGAGTTTTGTTTACCAGAGTAAAGTGCCGTGGTTTGTTTTTGGGGGCCTATGGCTGAGAGTGGCCGGCTGGCCCCTGAAAATCCACGATAGGCAGGATGGTTCCCAGATCCAAGGTGGCACCAGTGCCAAGTCGGGCTGGTTTGATGGTGCAAAGTGGCTCCTGCAATCTGCCATCCAGACGCGGGGCAGCGGATTTTTGTTTGCTGGAGAAAAGTTCCGTGGTTTGTTTTTGGCGGTATATGGCTGGGCGTGGCCGGCTGGCTCCTTAAAAAGCTCGATACACAGGATGGTTCCCTGACCCAAGGTGGCATCAGTGCCAAGTCGGGCTGTTTTCGTAGTACCAACTTCGTCCTGCAATTTGCCATCCAGAAAAGGGGCAGTTGAGTTTTGTTTGCCAGAGAAAAGGGCAGTGGTTTGTGTTTGGGGGCATATGGCAGAGAGTGGCCGGCTGGCCCCTGAAAATCCACGATAGGCAGGATGGTTCCCAGACCCAAGGTGGCACCAGTGCCAAGTCGGGCTGGTTTGATGGTTCAAAATGGCTCCTGCAATCTGCCATCCAGAAGCGGGGCAGCTTACTTTTGTTTGCCAGGGAAACGGGCAGAGCTTTGTGTTTGGGGCCTATGGCTGCGACTGACCGGCTGGCTCCTGAAAAGCTAAGATAGGCAGGATGGTTACCAGACCCATGGTGGCACCAGTGCCAAGTTGGGCTGGTTTGATAGTACCAAGTGGCTCCTGCAACCTGCCATCAAAATGTTGGCAGGCGAGTTTTGTTTTCCAGGGAAAAGCGACGTTGTTTGTGTTTTGGGGCCTGTGGCTAAGAGTGGCCGGCTGGATCCTTAGAATCCACGTTACGCGGCATTGTTCCCAGATCCAAGGTGGCACCAGTGCCAAGTCGGGCTGGTTTGATAGTACCAAGTGGCTCCTGCAATCTGCCATCCAGAATTTGGGCAGCTTACTTTTGTTTGCCAGGGAAACGGGCCGAGGTATTTGTCAGGGGCCCTATGGCAGGGAGTGACTGGCTGGCTCCTGAAAAGCTACGATAGGCAGGATGTTTACCAGACCCATGGTGGCACCAGTGCCAAGTTGGGCTAATTTGATAGTACCAAGTGGCTCCTGCAATCTGCCATCCAGAAGCGGGGCAGCTTACTTTTGTTTTCTATGGAAACGGGCCGAGGTTTCTGTCTGGGGGTCTATGGCTGGGAGTGACCTCCTGGCTCCTGAAAATCTATGCTAGGCAGGATGGTGACCAGACCCATGATGGCAGCAGTGCCAAGTTGGGCTGGTTTGATAGTACCAAGTGGCTCCTGCAATCTGCCATCAAAATGTTGGCAGTCGAGTTTTGTTTTCCGGGGAAAAGCGCCGTTGTTTGTGTTTGGGGGCCTGTGGCTCGGAGTGGCCGGGTGGCTGCTTAGAATCCACGATACGCAGGATGGTTCCCAGGCCAGAGGTGGCACCAGTGTCAAGTTGGGCTGGTTTGATGGTGCAAAGTGGCTCCTGCAATCTGCCATCCAGAAGCGGGATAGCTTACCTTTGTTTGCCAGGGAAACGGGCCGAAATTCTTGTCTGGGGGCCAGTGCCTGGGGCTGGCTGGCTGGCCCCTGAAAAGATACGATAGGCAGGATGGTGACCAGACTCATGGTGGCACCAGTGCCAAGTTGGGCTGGTTTGATAGTACCAAGTGGCTCCTGCAATCTGCCATCCAGAAGCGGGGCAGCTTAATTTTGTTTGCCAGGGAAACGGGCCGAGGTTTGTGTCTGGGGGCCTATGGCTGGGAGTGACCGACTGGCTCCTGAAATGCTACGATAGGCAGGATGGTGACCAGACCCATAGTGGCACCAGTGCCAAGTTGGGCTGGTTTGATTGTACCAAGTGGCTCCTGCAATCTGCCATCAAAAAGCTAGCAGGCGAGTTTTGTTTTCCAGGGAAAAGCGCCGTTGTTTGTGATTGGGGGCCTGTGGCTGGGAGTGGCCGGCTGGCTCCTTAGAACCCACGATACGCAGGATGGTACCCAGACCAGAGGTGGCACCAGTGCCAAGTCGGGCTGGTTTGATGATGCCAAGTTGCTCCTGCAATCTGCCATCCAGAAGCGGGGTAGCTTACTTTTGCCTGCCAGGGAAACGGGCCGAGATTTTGTGTCTGGGGGCCCATGGCTGGGAGTGACCGGCTGGCTCCTGAAAAGCTACGATACGCAGGATGGTTCCCAGACCCAAGTTGGCACCAGTGCCAAGTCGGGCTGGTTTGATTCTACCAAGTGGCTCCTGCAATCTGCCATCCAGAAGCGGGGCAGCTGAATTTTGTTTGCCAGAGAAAAAGGCTGTTGTTTGTGCATGGGGGCCTGTAGCTTGCAGTGGCGGGCTGGCTCCTGAAAATCCATGATACGCAGCATGCTTCCCAGACCCAAGGTGGCACCAGTGCCAAGTAGGGCTGGTTTGATAGTACCAAGTGGCTCCTGCAATCTGCCATCCAGAAGAGGGGCAGTTGAGTTTTGTTTGCCAGAGAAAAGGGCCGTGGTTTTTGTTTGGGGGCATATGTCTGAGAGAGGCCGGCTGGCTCCTTAAAATCCACGATAGGCAAGATGGTTCCCAGATACAAGGTGGCACCAGTGCCACGTCTGGCTGGTTTGATAGTACTAAATAACTCCTGCAATCTGCCATCCAGAAGCGGGGCAGGTTACTTTTGTTTGCCAGGGAAACGGGCCGAGGTTTTTGTCTGGGGGCCTATGGCTGGGAGTGATTGGCTGGCTCCTGAAAAGCTACAATAGGCAGGATGGTGACCAGACCCATGGTGGCACCAGTGCCAAGTTGGGCTGGTTTGATAGTACCAAGTGGCTCCTGCAATCTGCCATCAAAAAGTTGGCAGGCGAGTTTTGTTTTCCAGGGAAAAGCGCCGTTGTTTGTGTTTGGGGGCCTGTGGCTGGGAGTGGCCGCCTGGCGCCTTAGAATCTACGTTACGCAGCATGGTTCCCAGAGCCAAGGTGGCACCAGTGCCAAGTCGGGCTGGTTTGATAGTACCAAGTGGCTCCTGCAATCTGCCATCAAAAAGTTGGCAGGCCAGTTTTGTTTTCCAGGGAAAAGCGCCGTTGTTTGTGTTTGGGGGCCTGTGGCTGGGAGTGGCCAGCTGGCTCCTAAGAATCCACGATACGCAGGATGGTTTCCAGACCAGAGGTGGCACCAGTGCCAAGTCGGGCTGGTTTGATGGTGCAAAGTGTCTCCTGCAATCTGCCATCCAGAAGCGGGGTAGCTTACTTTTGTTTGCCAGGGAAACGGGCAGAGCTTTGTGTCTGGGGCCTATGGCTGGGACTGACCGGCTGGCTCCTGAAAAGCTACGATAGGCAGGATGGTGACCAGACCCATGGAGGCACCAGTGCCAAGTTGGGCTGGTTTGATAGTACCAAGTGGCTCCTGCAATCTGCCATCCAAAAGCAGGGCAGCTGAGTTTTGTTTGCCAAAGAAAAGGGCTGTGGTATGTGTTTGGGTCCTGTGGCTGGGAGTGGCCGGCTGGCTCCTTAAATTCCATGATACGCAGCATCGTTCCCAGACCCAAGGTGGCACCAGTGCCAAGTTGGGCTGGTTTGACAGTGTCAAGCGCCTCCTGCAATCTCCCATCCACAAGTGGGGCAGCTGAGATTTTTTTCCCTGTGAATCGGGCCATTGTTTTTGATTGGGTCTGTGGCCGAGAGTGGTCGGCTGGCTCCTGACAATCCACAATACGCAGGATGGTTCCCAGAGCCAAGGTGGCACCAGTGCCAAGTTGGGCTGGTTTGATTGTACCAAGTGGCTCCTGCAATCTGCCATCCAGAAGCGGGGCAGCTGAGTTTTGTTTGCCAGAGAAAAGGGCCGTGGTTTTTGTCTGGGGGCCTATGGCTCAGAGTGGCCGGCTGGCCCCTGAAGATCCACGATAGGCAGAATGGTTCCCAGACCCAAGGTGGCACCAGAGCCAAGTCGGGCTGGTTTGATGGTGCAAAGTGGCTCCTGCAATCTGCCATCCCGACGCGGGGCAGCTGATTCTTGTTTGCCAGACAACAAGTCCGTGGTTCATTTTTGGGGGCATATGGCTGGGAGTGGCCGGTTGGCTCCTTAAAAAGCTCGATACGCATGATGGTTCCCAGGCCAGAGGTGGCACCAGTGCCAAGTTGGGCTCTTTTTGTAGTACCAAGTGCGTCCTGCAATTTGCCTTCCAGAAGAGGGGCAGTTGAGTTTTGTTTGCCAGAGAAAAGGGCCGTGGTTTGTGTTTGAGGGCATATGGCTGAGAGTGGCCGGCTGACCCCACAAAATCCACAATAGGCAGGATGGTTCCCAGACCCAAGGTGGCACCAGTGCCAAGTCGGGCTGGTTTGATAGTACTAAATAGCTCCTGCAATCTGCCATCCAGAAGCGGGGTAGCTTACTTTTGTTTTCCAGGGAAACGGGCAGAATTTTGTGTCTGGGGGCCTACGGCTGGGAGTGGCCAGCTGGCTCCTTAAAATGCACGATACGCCGGATGGTGACCAGACCCAAGGTGGCACCATTGCCAAGTCGGGCTGCTTTTGTAGTACCAAGTGCGTCCTGCAATTTGCCATCCAGAAGAGGGGCAGTTGAGTTTTGTTTACCAGAGTAAAGTGCCGTGGTTTGTTTTTGGGGGCCTATGGCTGAGAGTGGCCGGCTGGCCCCTGAAAATCCACGATAGGCAGGATGGTTCCCAGAGCCAAGGTGGCACCAGTGCCAAGTCGGGCTGGTTTGATGGTGCAAAGTGGCTCCTGCAATCTGCCATCCAGACGCGGGGCAGCGGATTTTTGTTTGCTGGAGAAAAGTTCCGTGGTTTGTTTTTGGCGGTATACGGCTGGGCGTCGCCGGCTGGCTCCTTAAAAAGCTCGATACGCAGGATGGTTCCCTGACCGAAGGTGGCATCAGTGCCAAGTCGGGCTGTTTTCGTAGTACCAAGTGCGTCCTGCAATTTGCCATCCAGAAGAGGGGCAGTTGAGTTTGGTTTGCCAGAGAAAAGGGCCGTGGTTTGTGTTTGGGGGCATATGGCTGAGAGTGGCCGGCTGACCCCACAAAATCCACAATAGGCAGGATGGTTCCCAGAGCCAAGGTGGCACCAGTGCCAAGTCGGGCTGGTTTGATAGTACTAAATAGCTCCTGCAATCTGCCACCCAGAAGCGGGGTAGCTTACTTTTGTTTGTCAGGGAAACGGGCAGAATTTTGTGTCTGGGGGCCTATGGCTGGGAGTGGCCAGCTGGCTCCTTAAAATGCACGATACGCCGGATGGTGACCAGACCCAAGGTGGCACCATTGCCAAGTCGGGCTGCTTTTGTAGTACCAAGTGCGTCCTGCAATTTGCCATCCAGAAGAGGGGCAGTTGAGTTTTGTTTACCAGAGTAAAGTGCCGTGGTTTGTTTTTGGGGGCCTATGGCTGAGAGTGGCCGGCTGGCCCCTGAAAATCCACAATAGGCAGGATGGTTCCCAGATCCAAGGTGGCACCAGTGCCAAGTCGGGCTGGTTTGATGGTGCAAAGTGGCTCCTGCAATCTGCCATCCAGACGCGGGGCAGCGGATTTTTGTTTGCTGGAGAAAAGTTCCGTGGTTTGTTTTTGGCGGTATACGGCTGGGCGTGGCCGGCTGGCTCCTTAAAAAGCTCGATACGCAGGATGGTTCCCTGACCCAAGGTGGCATCAGTGCCAAGTCGGGCTGTTTTCGTAGTACCAAGTGCGTTCTGCAATTTGCCATCCAGAAGAGGGGCAGTTGAGTTTTGTTTGCCAGAGAAAAGGGCCGTGGTTTGTGTTTGGGGGCATATGGCTGAGAGTGGCCGGCTGGCCCCTGAAAATCCACGATAGGCAGGATGGTTCCCAGACCAGAGGTGGCACCAGTGCCACGTCGGGCTGGTTTGATAGTAATAAATAGCTCCTGCAATCTGCCATCCAGAAGCGGGGCAGCTTACTTTTGTTTGCCAGGGAAACGGGCCGAGCTTTGTGTCTGGGGGCCTATGGCTGGGAGTGACCGGCTGGCTCCTGAAAAGCTACGATAGGCAGGATGGTGACCAGACCCATGGTGGCACCAGTGCCAAGTTGGGCTGGTTTGATAGTACCAAGTGGCTCCTGCAATCTGCCATCAAAAAGTTGGCAGGCCAGTTTTGTTTTCCAGGGAAAAGCGCCGTTGTTTGTGTTTAGGGGTCTGTGGCTGGGAGTGGCCAGCTGGCTCCTTAGAATCCACGATACGCAGGATGGTTCCCAGACCAGAGGTGGCACCAGTGCCCAGTCGGGCTGGTTTGATGGTCCAAAGTGGCTCCTGCAATCTGCCATCCAGAAGCGGGGTACCTTACTTTTGTTTGCCAGGGAAACGGGCAGAGCTTTGTGTCTGGGGCCTATGGCTGGGAGTGACCGGCTGGCTCCTGAAAAGCTACGATAGGCAGGATGGTTACCAGACCCATGGAGGCACCAGTGCCAAGATGGGCTGATTTGATAGTACCAAGTCGCTCCTGCAATCTGCCATTCAAAAGCAGGGCAACTGAGTTTTGTTTGCCAGAGAAAAACGCTGTTGTTTGTGTTTGGGTTCCTGTAGCTGGGAGTGGCCCTGCTGGCTCCTTAGAATCCACGATACGCAGGATGGTTCCCAGACCAGAGGTGGCACCAGTACCAAGTCGGGCTGATTTGATAGTACCAAGTGGTTCCTGCAATCTGCCATCCAGAAGCGGGGCAGCTTACTTTTGTTTGCCAGGGATACGAGCCGAGGTTTTTTTCTGGGGGCTTATGGCTGGGAGTGACCGGCTGGCTCCTGAAAAGCTACAGTAGGCAGAATGATTACCAGATCCATGGTAGCAGCAGTGCCAAGTTGGGCTGATTTGATAGTACCAAGTGGCTCCTGCAATCTGCCATCAAAAAGTTGGCAGGCGAGTTTTGTTTTACAGGGAAAAGCGCCGTTGTTTGTGTTTGGGGCCCTGTGGCTGGGAGTGGCCGCCTGTCGTCTTAGAATCCACGTTACGCAGCATGGTTCCCAGATCCAAGGTGGCACCAGTGCCAAGTTGGGCTGGTTTGATAGTACCAAGTGGCTCCTGCAATCTGCCATCCAGAAGCGGGGCAGCTTACTTTTGTTTGCCAGGGAAACGGGCCGAGGTATTTGTCTGGGGCCCTATGGCAGGGAGTGACTGGCTGGCTCCTGAAAAGCTACGATAGGCAGGATGTTTACCAGACCCATGGTGGCACCAGTGCCAAGTTGGGCTAATTTGATAGTACCAAGTGGCTCCTGCAATCTGCCATCCAGAAGCGGGGCAGCTTACTATTGTTTTCCATGGAAACGGGCCGAGGTTTCTGTCTGGGGGTCTATGGCTGGGAGTGACCTCCTGGCTCCTGAAAAGCTATGCTAGGCAGGATGGTGACCAGACCCATGGTGGCACCAGTGCCAAGTTGGGCTGGTTTGATAGTACCAAGTGGCTCCTGCAATCTGCCATCAAAATGTTGGCAGGCGAGTTTTGTTTTCCGGGGAAAAGCGCCGTTGTTTGTGTTTGGGGTCCTGTGGCTCGGAGTGGCCGGGAGGCTGCTTAGAATCCACGATACGCAGGATGGTTCCCAGACCAGTGGTGGCACCAGTGCCAAGTTGGGCTGGTTTGATATTACCAAGTGGCTCCTGCAATCTGCCATCCAGAAGCGGGGTAGCTTACTTTTGTTTGCCAGGGAAATGGGCCGAAATTCTTGTCTGGGGGCCAGTGCCTGGGGCTGGCTGGCTGGCCCCTGAAAAGCTACGATAGGCAGGATGGTTTCCAGACCAGAGGTGGCACCAGTGCCAAGTTGGGCTGGTTTGATAGTACCAAGTGGCTCCTGCAATCTGCCATCCAGAAGCGGGGCAGCTTAATTTTGTTTGCCAGGGAAACGGGCCGTTGTTTGTGTCTGGAGGCCTACGGCTGGGAATGACCGGCTGGCTCCTGAAATGCTACGATAGGCAGGATGGTGACCAGACCCATGCTGGCACCAGTGCCAAGTTGGGCTGGTTTGATTGTACCAAGTGGCTCCTGCACTCTGCCATCAAAAAGCTAGCAGGCGAGTTTTGTTTTCCAGGGAAAAGTGCCGTTGTTTGTGTTTGGGGGCCTGTGGCTGGGAGTGGCTGGCTGGCTCCTTAGAATCCACGATACGCAGGATCGTTCCCAGACCAGAGGTGGCACCAGTGCCAAGTCGGGCTGGTTTGATGATGCCAAGTTGCTCCTGCAATCTGCCATCCAGAAGCGGGGTAGCTTACTTTTGTGTGCCAGGGAAACGGGCCGAGGTTTGTGGCTGGGGGCCCATGGCTGGGAGTGACCGGCTGGCTCCTGAAAAGCTACGATAGGCGGGATGTT
The DNA here is from genome assembly GCF_028018845.1 of Melospiza georgiana. Taxonomy (NCBI): domain Eukaryota; kingdom Metazoa; phylum Chordata; class Aves; order Passeriformes; family Passerellidae; genus Melospiza; species Melospiza georgiana. The sequence continues at coordinate 31,650,755 of NC_080435.1, forward strand.
GACCAGACCCATGGTGGCACCAGTGCCAAGTTGGGCTGGTTTGATAGTACCAAGTGGCTCCTGCAATCTGCCATCAAAAAGTTGGGAGGCCAGTTTTGTTTTCCAGGGAAAAGCACCGTTGTTTGTGTTTGGGGGCCTGTGGCTGGGAGTGGCCAGCTGGCTACTTAGAATCCACGATACGCTGGATGGTTCCCAGACCTAAGTTGGCACCAGTGCCAAGTCGGGCTGGTTTGATAGTACCAAGTGGCTCCTGCAATCTGCCATCCAGAAGCGGGGCAGCTGAATTTTGTTTGCCAGAGAAAAAGGCTGTTGTTTGCGTTTGGGGGCCTGTACCTTGCAGTGGCGGGCTGACTCCTGAAAATCCATGATACGCAGCATGCTTCCCAGACCCATGGTGGCACCAGTGCCAAGTAGGGCTGGTTTGATAGTACCAAGTGGCTCCTGCAATCTGCCATCCAGAAGAGGGGCAGTTGAGTTTTGTTTGCCAGAGAAAAGGGCCGTGGTTTGTGTTTGGGGGCATATGGCTGAGAGAGGCCGGCTGGCTCCTTAAAATCCACGATAGGCAAGATGGTTCCCAGATCCAAGGTGGCACCAGTGCCACGTCTGGCTGGTTTGATAGTACTAAATAACTCCTGCAATCTGCAATCCAGAAGCGGGGCAGCTTACTTTTGTTTGCCAGGGAAACGGGCCGAGGTTTTTGTCTGGGGGCCTATGGCTGGGAGTGACCGGCTGGCTCCTGAAAAGCTACGATAGGCAGGATGGTGACCAGACCGATGGTGGCACCAGAGCCAAGTTGGGCTGGTTTGATAGTACCAAGTGGCTCCTGCAATCTGCCATCAAAAAGTTGGCAGGCGAGTTTTGTTTTCCAGGGAAAAGCGCCGTTGTTTGTGTTTGGGGGCCTGTGGCTGGGAGTGGCCGCCTGGCGCCTTAGAATCTACGTTACGCAGCATGGTTCCCAGAGCCAAGGTGGCACCAGTGCCAAGTCGGGCTGGTTTGATAGTACCAAGTGGCTCCTGCAATCTGCCATCAAAAAGTTGGCAGGCCAGTTTTGTTTTCCAGGGAAAAGCGCCGTTGTTTGTGTTTGGGGGCCTGTGGCTGGGAGTGGTCAGCTGGCTCCTTAGAATCCACGATACGCAGGATGGTTTCCAGACCAGAGGTGGCACCAGTGCCAAGTCGGGCTGGTTTGATGGTGCAAAGTGTCTCCTGCAATCTGCCATCCAGAAGCGGGTTAACTTACTTTTGTTTGCCAGGGAAACGGGCAGAGCTTTGTGTCTGGGGCCTATGGCTGGGAGTGACCGGCTGGCTCCTGAAAAGCTACGATAGGCAGGATGGTGACCAGACCCATGGAGGCACCAGTGCCAAGTTGGGCTGGTTTGATAGTACCAAGTGGCTCCTGCAATCTGCCATCCAAAAGCAGGGCAGCTGAGTTTTGTTTGCCAAAGAAAAGGGCTGTGGTATGTGTTTGGGTCCTGTGGCTGGGAGTGGCCGGCTGGCTCCTTAAATTCCATGATACGCAGCATCGTTCCCAGACCCAAGGTGGCACCAGTGCCAAGTTGGGCTGGTTTGACAGTGTCAAGCGCCTCCTGCAATCTCCCATCCACAAGTGGGGCAGCTGAGATTTTTTTGCCTGTGAATCGGGCCGTTGTTTTTGATTGGGGTCTGTGGCCGAGAGTGGTCGGCTGGCTCCTGACAATCCACAATACGCAGGATGGTTCCCAGACCCAAGGTGGCACCAGTGCCAAGTTGGGCTGGTTTGATTGTACCAAGTGGCTCCTGCAATCTGCCATCCAGAAGCGGGGCAGCTGAGTTTTGTTTGCCAGAGTAAAGGGCCGTGGTTTTTGTTTGGGGGCCTATGGCTGAGAGTGGCCGGCTGGCCCCTGAAAATCCACGATAGGCAGAATGGTTCCCAGACCCAAGGTGGCACCAGAGCCAAGTCAGGCTGGTTTGATGGTGCAAAGTGGCTCCTGCAATCTGCCATCCCGACGCAGGGCAGCTGATTTTTGTTTGCCAGAGAACAAGTCCGTGGTTCATTTTTGGGGGCATATGGCTGGGAGTGGCCGGCTGGCTCCTTAAAAAGCTCGATACGCAGGATGGTTCCCAGGCCAGAGGTGGCACCAGTGCCAAGTTTGGCTGTTTTTGTAGTACCAAGTGCGTCCTGCAATTTGTCTTCCAGAAGAGCGGCAGTTGAGTTTTGTTTACCAGAGTAAAGTGCCGTGGTTTGTGTTTGGGGGCCTATGGCTGAGAGGGGCCGGCTGACACCTGAAAATCCACAATAGGCAGGATGGTTCCCAGATCCAAGGTGGCACCAGTGCCAAGTCGGGCTGGTTTGATGGTGCAAAGTGGCTCCTGCAATCTGCCATCCAGACGCGGGGCAGCGGATTTTTGTTTGCTGGAGAAAAGTTCCGTGGTTTGTTTTTGGCGGCATATGGCTGGGCGTGGCCGGCTGGCTCCTTAAAAGGCTCGATACGCAGGATGGTTCCCTGACCCAAGGTGGCATCAGTGCCAAGTCGGGCTGTTTTCGTAGTACCAAGTGGCTCCTGCAATTTGCCATCCAGAAGAGGGGCAGTTGAGTTTTGTTTGCCAGAGAAAAGGGCCGTGGTTTGTGTTTGGGGGCATATGGCTGAGAGTGGCCGGCTGGCCCCTGAAAATCCACAATAGGCAGGATGGTTCCCAGACCAGAGGTGGCACCAGTGCCAAGTCGGGCTGGTTTGATAGTAATAAATAGCTCCTGCAATCTGCCATCCAGAAGCGGGGCAGCTTAATTTTGTTTGCCAGGGAAACGGGCAGAGCTTTGTGTCTGGGGGCCTAGGGCTGGGAGTGACCGGCTGGCTCCTGAAAAGCTACGATAGGCAGGATGGTGACCAGACCCATGGTGGCACCAGTGCCAAGTTGGGCTGGTTTGATAGCACCAAGTGGCTCCTGCACTCTGCCATCCAAAAGCAGGGCAGCTGAGTTTTGTTTGCCAAAGAAAAGGGCTGTGGTATGTGTTTGGGTCCTGTGTCTCGGAGTGGCCGGCTGGCTCCTTAAATTCCATGATACGCAGCATCGTTTCCAGACCCAAGATGGCACCAGTGCCAAGTTGGGCTGGTTTGACAGTGTCAAGCGCCTCCTGCAATCTCCCATCCACAAGTGGGGCAGCTGCGATTTTTTTGCCTGTGAATCGGGCCGTTGTTTTTGATTGGGGTCTGTGGCCGAGAGTGGTCGGCTGGCTCCTGACAATCCACAATACGCAGGATGGTTCCCAGAGCCAAGGTGGCACCAGTGCCAAGTTGGGCTGGTTTGATTGTACCAAGTGCGTCCTGCAATCTGCCATTCAGAAGCGGGGCAGCTGAGTTTTGTTTGCCAGAGTAAAGGGCCGTGGTTTTTGTTTGGGGGCCTATGGCTCAGAGTGGCCGGCTGGCCCCTGAAAATCCACGATAGGCAGAATGGTTCCCAGACCCAAGGTGGCACCAGAGCCAAGTCGGGCTGGTTTGATGGTGCAAAGTGGCTCCTGCAATCTGCCATCCCGACGCGGGGCAGCTGATTTTTGTTTGCCAGAGAACAAGTCCGTGGTTCATTTTTGGGGGCATATGGCTGGGAGTGGCCGGCTGGCTCCTTAAAAAGCTCGATACGCATGATGGTTCCCAGGCCAGAGGTGGCACCAGTGCCAAGTTGGGCTGTTTTTGTAGTACCAAGTGTGTCCTGCAATTTGCCTTCCAGAAGAGGGGCAGTTGAGTTTTGTTTGCCAGAGAAAAGGGCCGTGGTTTGTGTGTGAGGGCATATGGCTGAGAGTGGCCGGCTGACACCTGAAAATCCACAATAGGCAGGATGGTTCCCAGAGCCAAGGTGGCACCAGTGCCAAGTCGGGCTGGTTTGATAGTACTAAATAGCTCCTGCAATCTGCCATCAAAAAGTTGGCAGGCGAGTTTTCTTTTCCAGGGAAAAGCGCCGTTGTTTTTGTTTGGGGGCCTGTGCCTGGGAGTGTCCGGCTGGCTCCTTAGAATCCACGATACGCAGGATGGTTCCCAGACCCAAGGTGGTACCAGTGCCAAGTCGGGCTGGTTTGATGGTGCAAAGTGGCTCCTGCAATCTGCCATCCAGAAGCGGGGTAGATTACTTTTGTTTGCCAGGGAAACGGGCAGAATTTTGTGTCTGGGGGCCTATGGCTGGGAGTGGCCAGCTGGCTCCTTAAAATGCACCATACGCAGGATGATGACCAGACCAGAGGTGGCACCAGTGCCAAGTCGGGCTGCTTTTGTAGTACCAATTGCGTCCTGCAATTTCCCATCCAGAAGAGGGGCAGTTGAGTTTTGTTTACCAGAGTAAAGTGCCGTGGTTTGTTTTTGGGGGCCTATGGCTGAGAGTGGCCGGCTGGCCCCTGAAAATCCACGATAGGCAGGATGGTACCCAGATCCAAGGTGGCACCAGTGCCAAGTCGGGCTGGTTTGATGGTGCAAAGTGGCTCCTGCAATCTGCCATCCAGACGCGGGGCAGCGGATTTTTGTTTGCCGGAGAAAAGTTCCGTGGTTTGTTTTTGGCGGTATATGGCTGGGCGTGGCCGGCTGGCTCCTTAAAAAGCTCGATACACAGGATGGTTCCCTGACCCAAGGTGGCATCAGTGCCAAGTCGGGCTGTTTTCGTAGTACCAACTTCGTCCTGCAATTTGCCATCCAGAAAAGGGGCAGTTGAGTTTTGTTTGCCAGAGAAAAGGGCAGTGGTTTGTGTTTGGGGGCATATGGCAGAGAGTGGCCGGCTGGCCCCTGAAAATCCACGATAGGCAGGATGGTTCCCAGACCCAAGGTGGCATCACTGCCAAGTCGGGCTGGTTTGATAGTACCAAGTGGCTCCTGCAATCTGCCATCAAAAAGTTGGCAGGCGAGTTTTGTTTTCCAGGGAAAAGCGCCGTTGTTTGTGTTTGGGGCCCTGTGGCTGGGAGCGGCCTCCTGTCGTCTTAGAATCCACGTTACGCAGCATGGTTCCCAAATCCAAGGCGGCACCAGTGCCAAGTCGGGCTGGTTTGATAGTACCAAGTGGCTCCTGCAATCTGCCATCCAGAAGCGGGGCAGCTTACTTTTGTTTGCCAGGGAAACGGGCCGAGGTATTTGTCTGGCGCCCTATGGCAGGGAGTGACTGGCTGGCTCCTGAAAAGCTACGATAGGCAGGATGTTTACCAGACCCATGGTGGCACCAGTGCCAAGTTGGGCTAATTTGATAGTACCAAGTGGCTCCGGCAATCTGCCATCCAGAAGCGGGGCAGCTTACTTTTGTTTTCCATGGAAACGGGCCGAGGTTTCTGTCTGGGGGTCTATGGCTGGGAGTGACCTCCTGGCTCCTGAAAAGCTATGCTAGGCAGGATGGTGACCAGACCCATGGTGGCACCAGTGCCAAGTTGGGCTGGTTTGATAGTACCAAGTGGCTCCTGCAATCTGCCATCAAAATGTTGGCAGGCGAGTTTTGTTTTCCGGGGAAAAGCGCCGTTGTTTGTGTTTGGGGGCCTGTGGCTCGGAGTGGCCGGGTGGCTGCTTAGAATCCCCGATACGCAGGATGGCTCCCAGGCCAGAGGTGGCACCAGTGTCAAGTTGGGCTGGTTTGATAGTACCAAGTGGCTCCTGCAATCGGCCATCCAGAAGCGGGGCAGCTTAATTTTGTTTGCCAGGGAAACGGGCCGTTGTTTGTGTCTGGGGGCCTAGGGCTGGGAGTGACCGACTGGCTCCTGAAATGCTACGATAGGCAGGATGGTGACCAGACCCATAGTGGCACCAGTGCCAAGTTGGGCTGGTTTGATTGTACCAAGTGGCTCCTGCACTCTGCCATCAAAAAGCTAGCAGGCGAGTTTTGTTTTCCAGGGAAAAGCGCCGTTGTTTGTGATTGGGGGCCTGTGGCTGGGAGTGGCCGGCTGGCTCCTTAGAACCCACGATACGCAGGATGGTTCCCAGACCAGAGGTGGCACCAGTGCCAAGTCGGGCTGGTTTGATGATGCCAAGTTGCTCCTGCAATCTGCCATCCAGAAGCGGGGTAGCTTACTTTTGTGTGCCAGGGAAACGGGCCGAGGTTTTTGGCTGGGGGCCCATGGCTGGGAGTGACCGGCTGGCTCCTGAAAAGCTACGATAGGCAGGATGGTGACCAGACCCATGGTGGCACCAGTGCCAAGTTGGGCTGGTTTGATAGTACCAAGTGGCTCCTGCAATCTGCCATCAAAAAGTTGGCAGGCCAGTTTTGTTTTCCAGGGAAAAGCACCGTTGTTTGTGTTTGGGGGCCTGTGGCTGGGAGTGGCCGCCTGGCGCCTTAGAATTTACGTTACGCAGCATGGTTCCCAGAGTCAAGGTGGCACCAGTGCCAAGTCGGGCTGGTTTGATAGTACCAAGTGGCTCCTGCAATCTGCCATCAAAAAGTTGGCAGGCCAGTTTTGTTTTCCAGGGAAAAGCGCCGTTGTTTGTGTTTGGGGGCCTGTGGCTGGGAGTGGCCAGCTGGCTCCTAAGAATCCACGATACGCAGGATGGTTTCCAGACCAGAGGTGGCACCAGTGCCAAGTCGGGCTGGTTTGATGGTGCAAAGTGTCTCCTGCAATCTGCCATCCAGAAGCGGGGTAGCTTACTTTTGTTTGCCAGGGAAACGGGCAGAGCTTTGTGTCTGGGGCCTATGGCTGGGACTGACCGGCTGGCTCCTGAAAAGCTACGATACGCAGGATGGTGACCAGACCCATGGAGGCACCAGTGCCAAGTTGGGCTGGTTTGATAGTACCAAGTGGCTCCTGCAATCTGCCATCAAAAAGCAGGGCAGCTGAGTTTTGTTTGCCAAAGAAAAGGGCTGTGGTATGTGTTTGGGTCCTGTGGCTGGGAGTGGCCGGCTGGCTCCTTAAATTCCATGATACGCAGCATCGTTCCCAGGCCCAAGGTGGCACCAGTGCCAAGTTGGGCTGGTTTGACAGTGTCAAGCGCCTCCTGCAATCTCCCATCCACAAGTGGGGCAGCTGAGATTTTTTTGCCTGTGAATCGGGCCATTGTTTTTGATTGGGGTCTGTGGCCGAGAGTGGTCGGCTGGCTCCTGACAATCCACAATACGCAGGATGGTTCCCAGACCCAAGGTGGCACCAGTGCCAAGTTGGGCTGGTTTGATTTTACCAAGTGCGTCCTGCAATCTGCCATCCAGAAGCGGGGCAGCTGAGTTTTGTTTGCCAGAATAAAGGGCCGTGGTTTTTGTTTGGGGGCCTATGGCTCAGAGTGGCCGGCTGGCCCCTGAAAATCCACGATAGGCAGGATGGTTCCCAGACCCAAGGTGGCACCAGAGCCAAGTCAGGCTGGTTTGATGGTGCAAAGTGGCTCCTGCAATCTGCCATCCCGACGCGGGGCAGCTGATTTTTGTTTGCCAGAGAACAAGTCCGTGGTTCATTTTTGGGGGCATATGGCTGGGAGTGGCCGGCTGGCTCCTTAAAAAGCTCGATACGCATGATGGTTCCCAGGCCAGATGTGGCACCAGTGCCAAGTTGGGCTGTTTTTGTAGTACCAAGTGCGTCCTGCAATTTGCCTTCCAGAAGAGGGGCAGTTGAGTTTTGTTTGCCAGAGAAAAGGGCCGTGGTTTGTGTTTGAGGGCATATGGCTGAGAGTGGCCGGCTGACACCTGAAAATCCACAATAGGCAGGATGGTTCCCAGAGCCAAGGTGGCACCAGTGCCAAGTCGGGCTGGTTTGATAGTACTAAATAACTCCTGCAATCTGCCATCAAAAAGTTGGCAGGCGAGTTTTGTTTTCCAGGGAAAAGCGCCGTTGTTTTTGTTTGGGGGCCTGTGCCTGGGAGTGGCCGGCTGGCTCCTTAGAATCCACGATACGCAGGATGGTTCCCAGACCAGAAGTGGCACCAGTGCCAAGTTGGGCTGGTTTGATGGTGCAAAGTGGCTCCTGCAATCTGCCATCCAGAAGCGGGGTAGCTTACTTTTGTTTGCCAGGGAAACGGGCAGAATTTTGTGTCTGGGGGCCAATGGCTGGGAGTGGCCAGCTGGCTCCTTAAAATGCACGATACGCAGGATGGTGACCAGACCCAAGGTGGTACCAGTGCCAAGTCGGGCTGCTTTTGTAGTACCAAGTGCGTCCTGCAATTTGCCATCCAGAAGAGGGGCAGTTGAGTTTTGTTTACCAGAGTAAAGTGCCGTGGTTTGTGTTTGGGGGCCTATGGCTGAGAGTGGCCGGCTGGCGCCTGAAAATCCACGATAGGCAGGATGGTTCCCAGATCCAAGGTGGCACCAGTGCCAAGTCGGGCTGGTTTGATGGTGCAAAGTGGCTCCTGCAATCTGCCATCAAGACGCGGGGCAGCGGATTTTTGTTTGCTGGAGAAAAGTTCCGTGGTTTGTTTTTGGCGGTATATGGCTGGGCGTGGCCGGCTGGCTCCTTAAAAAGCTCGATACGCAGGATGGTTCCCTGACCCAAGGTGGCATCAGTGCCACGTCGGGCTGTTTTCGTAGTACCAAGTGCGTCCTGCAATTTGCCATCCAGAAGAGGGGCAGTTGGGTTTTGTTTGCCAGAGAAAAGGGCCGTGGTTTGTGTTTGGGGGCATATGGCTGAGAGTGGCCGGCTGGCCCCTGAAAATCCACAATAGGCAGGATGGTTCCCAGAGCCAAGGTGGCATCACTGCCAAGTCGGGCTGGTTTGATAGTACCAAGTGGCTCCTGCAATCTGCCATCTAGAAGCGGGGCAGCTTACTTTTGTTTGCCAGGGAAACGGGCCGAGGTTTTGTCTGGCGGCCTATGGCTGAGAGTGACCGGCTAGGTCCTGAAAAGCTACAATAGGCAGGATGGTTACCAGACCCATGGTGGCAGCAGTGCCAAGTTGGGCTGGTTTGATAGTACCAAGGGGCTCCTGCAATCTGCCATCAAAAAGTTTGCAGGCCAGTTTTGTTTTCCAGGGAAAAGCGCTGTTGTTTTTGTTTGGGGGCCTGTGGCTGGGAGTGGCCAGCTGGCTCCTTAGAATCCACGATACGCAGGATGGTTCCCAGACCAGAGGTGGCACCAGTGCCAAGTCGGGCTGGTTTGATGGTGCAAAGTGTCTCCTGCAATCTGCCATCCAGAAGCGTGATAGCTTACTTTTGTTTGCCAGGGAAACGGGCCGAGCTTTGTGTCTGGCGCCCATGGCTGGGAGTGACCGGCTGGCTCCTGAAAAGCTACGATAGGCAGGATGGTTACCAGACCCACGGAGGCACCAGTGCCAAGTTGGGCTGGTTTGATAGTACCAAGTGGCTCCTGCAATCTGCCATCCAGAAGAGGGGCAGTTGAGTTTTGTTTGCCAGAGAAAAGGGCCGTGGTTTTTGTTTGGGGGCCTATGGCTCAGAGTGGCCGGCTGGCCCCTGAAAATCCACGATAGGCAGAATGGTTCCCAGACCCAAGGTGGCACCAGAGCCAAGTCGGGCTGGTTTGATGGTGCAAAATGGCTCCTGCAATCTGCCATCCCAACGCGGGGCAGCTGATTTTTGTTTGCCAGAGAACAAGTCCGTGGTTCGTTTTTGGGGGCATATGGCTGGGAGGGGCCGGCTGGCTCCTTAAAATGCTCGATAGGTAGGATGGTTCCCAGACCCAAGGTGGCACCAGTGCCAAGTTGGGCTGTTTTTGTAGTACCAAGTGCGTCCTGCAATTTGCCCTCCAGAAGAGGGGCAGTTTAGTTTTGTTTGCAAGAGAAAAGGGCCGTGGTTTGTGCTTGAGGGCATATGGCTGAGAGTGTCCGGCTGGCTCCTGAAAATCCACGCTAGGCAGCATGCTTCCCAGACCCAAGGTGGCATCAGTGCCAAGTCGGGCTGGTTTGATGGTGCAAAGTGTCTCCTGCAATCTGCCATCCAGAAGCGGGGTAGCCGATTTTTGTTTGCTGGAGAAAAGTCTTTGGATTTTTTTGGGCGTCTGTGGCTGGGAGTGGCCGGCTGGCTCATTAGAATCCACGATACGCAGCATGGTTCCCAGAGCCAAGGTGGCACCAGTGCCAAGTTGGGCTGGTTTTGTAATAGCAAGTGGCTCCTGCAATTTGCCATCCAGAAGAGGGGCAGTTGAGTTTTGTTTGCCAGAGGAAAGGGCCGTGGTTTTTGTTTGGGGGTACATGGCTGAGAGTGGCCGGCTGGCCCCTGAAGTTCCACGATAGGCAGGATGGTTCGGAGATCCAAGGTGGAACCAGTGCCGAGTCGGGCTGGTTTTATGTTGCAAAGTGTCTCCTGCAATCTGCCATCAAAATGTTGGCAGGCGAGTTTTGTTTTCCAGGGAAAAGCGCCGTTGTTTGTGTTTGGGGGCCTGTGCCTGGGAGTGGCCAGCTGGCTTCTTAGAATCCACGATACGCAGGAGGTTCCCAGACCAGAGGTGGCACCAGTGCCAAGTCGGGCCAGTTTGATGGTGCAAAGTGGCTCCTGCAATTTGCCATCCAGAAGCGGAGCAGCTTACTTTTGTTTGCCAGGGAAACGGGCCGAGGTTTTTTTCTGGGGGCCTATGGCTGGGAGTGACCGGCTGGCTCCTGAAAAGCTACGATAGGCAGGATGGTTACCAGACCCATGGTGGCACCAGTGCCAAGTTGGGCTGTTTTTGTAGTACCAAGTGCGTCCTGCAATTTGCCCTCCAGAAGAGGGGCAGTTGAGTTTTGTTTGCCAGAGAACAAGTCCGTGGTTCGTTTTTGGGGGCATATGGCTGGGAGGGGCCGGCTGGCTCCTTAAAATGCTCGATAGGTAGGATGGTTCCCAGACCCAAGGTGGCACCAGTGCCAAGTTGGGCTGTTTTTGTAGTACCAAGTGCGTCCTGCAATTTGCCCTCCAGAAGAGGGGCAGTTTAGTTTTGTTTGCAAGAGAAAAGGGCCGTGGTTTGTGCTTGAGGGCATATGGCTGAGAGTGTCCGGCTGGCTCCTGAAAATCCACGCTAGGCAGCATGCTTCCCAGACCCAAGGTGGCATCAGTGCCAAGTCGGGCTGGTTTGATGGTGCAAAGTGTCTCCTGCAATCTGCCATCCAGAAGCGGGGTAGCCGATTTTTGTTTGCTGGAGAAAAGTCTTTGGATTTTTTTGGGCGTCTGTGGCTGGGAGTGGCCGGCTGGCTCATTAGAATCCACGATACGCAGCATGGTTCCCAGAGCCAAGGTGGCACCAGTGCCAAGTTGGGCTGGTTTTGTAATAGCAAGTGGCTCCTGCAATTTGCCATCCAGAAGAGGGGCAGTTGAGTTTTGTTTGCCAGAGGAAAGGGCCGTGGTTTTTGTTTGGGGGTACATGGCTGAGAGTGGCCGGCTGGCCCCTGAAGTTCCACGATAGGCAGGATGGTTCGGAGATCCAAGGTGGAACCAGTGCCGAGTCGGGCTGGTTTTATGTTGCAAAGTGTCTCCTGCAATCTGCCATCAAAATGTTGGCAGGCGAGTTTTGTTTTCCAGGGAAAAGCGCCGTTGTTTGTGTTTGGGGGCCTGTGCCTGGGAGTGGCCAGCTGGCTTCTTAGAATCCACGATACGCAGGAGGTTCCCAGACCAGAGGTGGCACCAGTGCCAAGTCGGGCCAGTTTGATGGTGCAAAGTGGCTCCTGCAATATGCCATCCAGAAGCGGAGCAGCTTACTTTTGTTTGCCAGGGAAACGGGCCGAGGTTTTTTTCTGGGGGCCTATGGCTGGGAGTGACCGGCTGGCTCCTGAAAAGCTACGATAGGCAGGATGGTTGCCAGACCCATGGTGGCACCAGTGCCAAGTTGGGCTGTTTTTGTAGTACCAAGTGCGTCCTGCAATTTGCCCTCCAGAAGAGGGGCAGTTGAGTTTTGTTTGCCAGAGAAAAGGGCCGTGGTTTGTGCTTGAGGGCATATGGCTGAGAGTGGCCGGCTGGCTCCTAAAAAGCCACATTACGCAGCATGGTTCCCAGACCCAAGGTGGCATCAGTGCCAAGTCGGGCTGGTTTGATGGTGCAAAGTTTCTCCTGCAATCTACCATCCAGAAGCAAGGTAGCCGATTTTTGTTTGCAAGAGAAAAGGTCTTTGGTTTTTATTGGGCGCCTGTGACTGGGAGTGGCCGGCTGGCTCATTAGAATCCACGATACGCAGCATGGTTCCCAGAGCCAAGGTGGCACCAGTGCCAAGTTGGGCTGGTTTTGTAGTAGCACGTGGCTCCTGCAATTTGCCATCCAGAAGAGGGGCAGTTGAGTTTTGTTGGCCAGAGGAAAGGGCCGTGGTTTTTGTTTGGGGGTACATGGCTGAGAGTGGCCGGCTGGCCCCTGAAAATCCACGATAGGCAGGATGGTTCCGAGATCCAAGGTGGGACCAGTGCCAAGTTGGGCTGGTTTGATGGTGCAAAGTGGCTCCTCTAATCTGCCATCCAGAAGCCGGGTAGCTTACTTTTGTTTGCCAGGGAAACGGGCAGAGATTTGTGTCTGGGGGCCTATGGCTTGGAGTGGCCAACTGGCTCCTTAAAATGCACGACACGCAGGATGGTACCCAGACCAGAGGTGGCACCAGTGCCAAGTTCGGCTGTTTTTGTAGTACCAAGTGCGTCCTGCAATTTGCCTTCCAGAAGAGGGGCAGTTGAGTTTTGTTTGCCAGAGAAAAGGGCCGTGGTTTATGTTTGAGGGCATATGGCTGAGAGTGGCTGAGAGGGGCCGGCTGACACCACAAAATCCACAATAGGCAGGATGGTTCCCAGAGCCAAGGTGGCACCAGTGCCAAGTCGGGCTGGTTTGATAGTACTAAATAGCTCCTGATATCTGCCATCCAGAAGCGGGGTAGCTTACTTTTGTTTGTCAGGGAAACGGGCAGAGCTTTGTGTCTGGGGTCCTGCGGCTGGGAGTGACCGGCTGGCTCCTGAAATGCTACGATAGGCAGGATGGTGACCAGACCCATGGTGGCAGCAGTGCCAAGTTGGGCTGGTTTGATAGTACCAAGTGGCTCCTGCAATCTGCCATCAAAAAGTTGGCAGGCGAGTTTTGTTTACCAGAGTAAAGTGCCGTGGTTTGTTTTTGGGGGCCTATGGCTGAGAGTGGCCGACTGGCCCCTGAAAATCCACAATAGGCACGATGGTTCCCAGATCCAAGGTGGCACCAGTGCCAAGTCGGGCTGGTTTGATGGTGCAAAGTGGCTCCTGCAATCTGCCATCCAGACGCGGGGCAGCGGATTTTTGTTTGCTGGAGAATAGTTCCGTGGTTTGTTTTTGGCGGTATATGGATGGGAGTGGCCGGCTGTCTCCTTAAAAAGCTCGATACGCAGGATGGTTCCCTGACCCAATGTGGCATCAGTGCCAAGTCGGGCTGTTTTCGTAGTACCAAGTGCGTCCTGCAATTTGCCGTCCAGAAGTTGGGCAGTTGAGTTTTGTTTGCCAGAGAAAATAACCGTGATTTGTGTTTGGGGGCATATGGCAGAGAGTGGCCGGCTGGCCCCTGAAAATCCACGATAGGCAGGATGGTTCCCAGAGCCAAGGTGGCACCAGTGCCAAGTTGGGCTGGTTTGATAGTACCAAGTGGCTCCTGCAATCTGCCATCAAAAAGTTGGCAGGCCAGTTTTGTTTTCCAGGGAAAAGCGCCATTGATTTTGTTTGGGGGCCTGTGGCTGGGAGTGGCCAGCTGGCTCCTTAGAATCCACGATACGCAGGATGGTTCCCAGACCAGAGGTGGCACCAGTGCCAAGTCGGGCTGCTTTGATGGTGCAAAGTGGCTCCTGCAATCTGCCATCCAGAAGCGGGGTAGCTTACTTTTGTTTGCCAGGGAAACGGGCCGAGGTTTGTGTCTGGGGGCCTATGGCTGGGAGTGACCGGCTGGCTCCTGAAAACTACGATAGGCAGGATGGTGACCAGACCCATGGTGGCACCAGTGCCAAGTTGGGCTGGTTTGATAGTACTAAGCGGCTCCTGCAATCTGCCATCAAAAAGTTGGCAGGCGAGTTTTGTTTTCCAGGGAAAAGCACCGTTGTTTGTGTTTGGGGGCCTGTGGCTGGGAGTGGCCAGCTGGCTACTTAGAATCCACGATACGCTGGATGGTTCCCAGACCCAAGTTGGCACCAGTGCCAAGTCGGGCTGGTTTGATAGTACCAAGTGGCTCCTGCAATCTGCCATCCAGAAGCGGGGCAGCTGAATTTTGTTTGCCAGAGAAAAAGGCTGTTGTTTGCGTTTGGGGGCCTGTACCTTGCAGTGGCGGGCTGACTCCTGAAAATCCATGATACGCAGCATGCTTCCCAGACCCATGGTGGCACCAGTGCCAAGTAGGGCTGGTTTGATAGTACCAAGTGGCTCCTGCAATCTGCCATCCAGAAGAGGGGCAGTTGAGTTTTGTTTGCCAGAGAAAAGGGCCGTGGTTTGTGTTTGGGGGCATATGGCTGAGAGAGGCCGGCTGGCTCCTTAAAATCCACGATAGGCAAGATGGTTCCCAGATCCAAGGTGGCACCAGTGCCACGTCTGGCTGGTTTGATAGTACTAAATAACTCCTGCAATCTGCAATCCAGAAGCGGGGCAGCTTACTTTTGTTTGCCAGGGAAACGGGCCGAGGTTTTTGTCTGGGGGCCTATGGCTGGGAGTGACCGGCTGGCTCCTGAAAAGCTACGATAGGCAGGATGGTGACCAGACCGATGGTGGCACCAGAGCCAAGTTGGGCTGGTTTGATAGTACCAAGTGGCTCCTGCAATCTGCCATCAAAAAGTTGGCAGGCGAGTTTTGTTTTCCAGGGAAAAGCGCCGTTGTTTGTGTTTGGGGGCCTGTGGATGGGAGTGGCCGCCTGGCGCCTTAGAATCTACGTTACGCAGCATGGTTCCCAGAGCCAAGGTGGCACCAGTGCCAAGTCGGGCTGGTTTGATAGTACCAAGTGGCTCCTGCAATCTGCCATCAAAAAGTTGGCAGGCGAGTTTTGTTTTCCAGGGAAAAGCGCCGTTGTTTGTGTTTGGGGGCCTGTGGCTGGGAGTGGTCAGCTGGCTCCTTAGAATCCACGATACGCAGGATGGTTTCCAGACCAGAGGTGGCACCAGTGCCAAGTCGGGCTGGTTTGATGGTGCAAAGTGTCTCCTGCAATCTGCCATCCAGAAGCGGGTTAACTTACTTTTGTTTGCCAGGGAAACGGGCAGAGCTTTGTGTCTGGGGCCTATGGCTGGGACTGACCGGCTGGCTCCTGAAAAGCTACGATAGGCAGGATGGTGACCAGACCCATGGAGGCACCAGTGCCAAGTTGGGCTGGTTTGATAGTACCAAGTGGCTCCTGCAATCTGCCATCCAAAAGCAGGGCAGCTGAGTTTTGTTTGCCAAAGAAAAGGGCTGTGGTATGTGTTTGGGTCCTGTGGCTGGGAGTGGCCGGCTGGCTCCTTAAATTCCATGATACGCAGCATCGTTCCCAGACCCAAGGTGGCATCAGTGCCAAGTTGGGCTGGTTTGACAGTGTCAAGCGCCTCCTGCAATCTCCCATCCACAAGTGGGGCAGCTGAGATTTTTTTGCCTGTGAATCGGGCCGTTGTTTTTGATTGGGGTCTGTGGCCGAGAGTGGTCGGCTGGCTCCTGACAATCCACAATACGCAGGATGGTTCCCAGACCCAAGGTGGCACCAGTGCCAAGTTGGGCTGGTTTGATTGTACCAAGTGGCTCCTGCAATCTGCCATCCAGAAGCAGGGCAGCTGAGTTTTGTTTGCCAGAGTAAAGGGCCGTGGTTTTTGTTTGGGGGCCTATGGCTGAGAGTGGCCGGCTGGCCCCTGAAAATCCACGATAGGCAGAATGGTTCCCAGACCCAAGGTGGCACCAGAGCCAAGTCAGGCTGGTTTGATGGTGCAAAGTGGCTCCTGCAATCTGCCATCCCGACGCAGGGCAGCTGATTTTTGTTTGCCAGAGAACAAGTCCGTGGTTCATTTTTGGGGGCATATGGCTGGGAGTGGCCGGCTGGCTCCTTAAAAAGCTCGATACGCAGGATGGTTCCCAGGCCAGAGGTGGCACCAGTGCCAAGTTCGGCTGTTTTTGTAGTACCAAGTGCGTCCTGCAATTTGTCTTCCAGAAGAGCGGCAGTTGAGTTTTGTTTACCAGAGTAAAGTGCCGTGGTTTGTGTTTGGGGGCCTATGGCTGAGAGGGGCCGGCTGACACCTGAAAATCCACAATAGGCAGGATGGTTCCCAGATCCAAGGTGGCACCAGTGCCAAGTCGGGCTGGTTTGATGGTGCAAAGTGGCTCCTGCAATCTGCCATCCAGACGCGGGGCAGCGGATTTTTGTTTGCTGGAGAAAAGTTCCGTGGTTTGTTTTTGGCGGCATATGGCTGGGCGTGGCCGGCTGGCTCCTTAAAAGGCTCGATACGCAGGATGGTTCCCAGACCAGAGGTGGCACCAGTGCCAAGTCGGGCTGGTTTGATAGTAATAAATAGCTCCTGCAATCTGCCATCCAGAAGCGGGGCAGCTTAATTTTGTTTGCCAGGGAAACGGGCCGAGCTTTGTGTCTGGAGGCCTACGGCTGGGAGTGACCGGCTGGCTCCTGAAAAGCTACGATAGGCAGGATGGTGACCAGACCCATGGTGGCACCAGTGCCAAGATGGGCTGCTTTGATAGCACCAAGTGGCTCCTGCGCTCTGCCATCCAAAAGCAGGGCAGCTGAGTTTTTTTTGCCAAAGTAAAGGGCTGTGGTATGTGTTTGGGTCCTGTGTCTGGGAGTGGCCGACTGGCTCCTTAAATTCCATGATACGCAGCATCGTTCCCAGACCCAAGGTGGCACCAGTGCCAAGTTGGGCTGGTTTGACAGTGTCAAGCGCCTCCTGCAATCTCCCATCCACAAGTGGGGCAGCTGAGATTTTTTTGCCTGTGAATCGGGCCGTTGTTTTTGATTGGGGTCTGTGGCCAAGAGTGGTCGGCTGGCTCCTGACAATCCACAATACGCAGGATGGTTCCCAGAGCCAAGGTGGCACCAGTGCCAAGTTGGGCTGGTTTGATTGTACCAAGTGCGTCCTGCAATCTGCCATTCAGAAGCGGGGCAGCTGAGTTTTGTTTGCCAGAGTAAAGGGCCGTGGTTTTTGTTTGGGGGCCTATGGCTCAGAGTGGCCGGCTGGCCCCTGAAAATCCACGATAGGCAGAATGGTTCCCAGACCCAAGGTGGCACCAGAGCCAAGTCGGGCTGGTTTGATGGTGCAAAGTGGCTCCTGCAATCTGCCATCCCGACGCGGGGCAGCTGATTTTTGTTTGCCAGAGAACAAGTCCGTGGTTCATTTTTGGGGGCATATGGCTGGGAGTGGCCGGCTGGCTCCTTAAAAAGCTCGATACGCATGATGGTTCCCAGGCCAGAGGTGGCACCAGTGCCAAGTTGGGCTGTTTTTGTAGTACCAAGTGCGTCCTGCAATTTGCCTTCCAGAAGAGGGGCAGTTGAGTTTTGTTTGCCAGAGAAAAGGGCCGTGGTTTGTGTGTGAGGGCATATGGCTGAGAGTGGCCGGCTGACATCTGAAAATCCACAATAGGCAGGATGGTTCCCAGAGCCAAGGTGGCACCAGTGCCAAGTCGGGCTGGTTTGATAGTACTAAATAGCTCCTGCAATCTGCCATCAAAAAGTTGGCAGGCGAGTTTTCTTTTCCAGGGAAAAGCGCCGTTGTTTTTGTTTGGGGGCCTGTGCCTGGGAGTGTCCGGCTGGCTCCTTAGAATCCACGATACGCAGGATGGTTCCCAGACCCAAGGTGGTACCAGTGCCAAGTCGGGCTGGTTTGATGGTGCAAAGTGGCTCCTGCAATCTGCCATCCAGAAGCGGGGTAGATTACTTTTGTTTGCCAGGGAAACGGGCAGAATTTTGTGTCTGGGGGCCAATGCCTGGGAGTGGCCAGCTGGCTCCTTAAAATGCACCATACGCAGGATGATGACAAGACCAGAGGTGGCACCAGTGCCAAGTCGGGCTGCTTTTGTAGTACCAATTGCGTCCTGCAATTTCCCATCCAGAAGAGGGGCAGTTGAGTTTTGTTTACCAGAGTAAAGTGCCGTGGTTTGTTTTTGGGGGCCTATGGCTGAGAGTGGCCGGCTGGCCCCTGAAAATCCACGATAGGCAGGATGGTACCCAGATCCAAGGTGGCACCAGTGCCAAGTCGGGCTGGTTTGATGGTGCAAAGTGGCTCCTGCAATCTGCCATCCAGACGCGGGGCAGCGGATTTTTGTTTGCTGGAGAAAAGTTCCGTGGTTTGTTTTTGGCGGTATATGGCTGGGCGTGGCCGGCTGGCTCCTTAAAAAGCTCGATACACAGGATGGTTCCCTGACCCATGGTGGCATCAGTGCCAAGTCGGGCTGTTTTCGTAGTACCAACTTCGTCCTGCAATTTGCCATCCAGAAAAGGGGCAGTTGAGTTTTGTTTGCCAGAGAAAAGGGCAGTGGTTTGTGTTTGGGGGCATATGGCAGAGAAATGCCGTCTGGCCCCTGAAAATCCACGATAGGTAGGATGGTTCCCAGACCCAAGGTGGCATCACTGCCAAGTCGGGCTGGTTTGATAGTACCAAGTGGCTCCTGCAATCTGCCATCAAAAAGTTGGCAGGCGAGTTTTGTTTTCCAGGGAAAAGCGCCGTTGTTTGTGTTTGGGGGCCTGTGGCTGGGAGTGGCCGCCTGTCGTCTTAGAATCCACGTTACGCAGCATGGTTCCCAAATCCAAGGTGGCACCAGTGCCAAGTCGGGCTGGTTTGATAGTACCAAGTGGCTCCTGTAATCTGCCATCCAGAAGCGGGGCAGCTTACTTTTGTTTGCCAGGGAAACGGGCCGAGGTATTTGTCTGGGGCCCTATGGCAGGGAGTGACTGGCTGGCTCCTGAAAAGCTACGATAGGCAGGATGGTTCCCAGATCCAAGGTGGCACCAGTGCCAAGTCGGGCTGGTTTGATGGTGCAAAGTGGCTCCTGCAATCTGCCATCAAGACGCGGGGCAGCGGATTTTTGTTTGCTGGAGAAAAGTTCCGTGGTTTGTTTTTGGCGGTATATGGCTGGGCGTGGCCGGCTGGCTCCTTAAAAAGCTCGATACGCAGGATGGTTCCCTGACCCAAGGTGGCATCAGTGCCACGTCGGGCTGTTTTCGTAGTACCAAGTGCGTCCTGCAATTTGCCATCCAGAAGAGGGGCAGTTGGGTTTTGTTTGCCAGAGAAAAGGGCCGTGGTTTGTGTTTGGGGGCATATGGCTGAGAGTGGCCGGCTGGCCCCTGAAAATCCACAATAGGCAGGATGGTTCCCAGAGCCAAGGTGGCATCACTGCCAAGTCGGGCTGGTTTGATAGTACCAAGTGGCTCCTGCAATCTGCCATCTAGAAGCGGGGCAGCTTACTTTTGTTTGCCAGGGAAACGGGCCGAGGTTTTGTCTGGCGGCCTATGGCTGAGAGTGACCGGCTAGGTCCTGAAAAGCTACAATAGGCAGGATGGTTACCAGACCCATGGTGGCAGCAGTGCCAAGTTGGGCTGGTTTGATAGTACCAAGGGGCTCCTGCAATCTGCCATCAAAAAGTTTGCAGGCCAGTTTTGTTTTCCAGGGAAAAGCGCTGTTGTTTTTGTTTGGGGGCCTGTGGCTGGGAGTGGCCAGCTGGCTCCTTAGAATCCACGATACGCAGGATGGTTCCCAGACCAGAGGTGGCACCAGTGCCAAGTCGGGCTGGTTTGATGGTGCAAAGTGTCTCCTGCAATCTGCCATCCAGAAGCGTGATAGCTTACTTTTGTTTGCCAGGGAAACGGGCCGAGCTTTGTGTCTGGCGCCCATGGCTGGGAGTGACCGGCTGGCTCCTGAAAAGCTACGATAGGCAGGATGGTTACCAGACCCACGGAGGCACCAGTGCCAAGTTGGGCTGGTTTGATAGTACCAAGTGGCTCCTGCAATCTGCCATCCAGAAGAGGGGCAGTTGAGTTTTGTTTGCCAGAGAAAAGGGCCGTGGTTTTTGTTTGGGGGCCTATGGCTCAGAGTGGCCGGCTGGCCCCTGAAAATCCACGATAGGCAGAATGGTTCCCAGACCCAAGGTGGCACCAGAGCCAAGTCGGGCTGGTTTGATGGTGCAAAATGGCTCCTGCAATCTGCCATCCCAACGCGGGGCAGCTGATTTTTGTTTGCCAGAGAACAAGTCCGTGGTTCGTTTTTGGGGGCATATGGCTGGGAGGGGCCGGCTGGCTCCTTAAAATGCTCGATAGGTAGGATGGTTCCCAGACCCAAGGTGGCACCAGTGCCAAGTTGGGCTGTTTTTGTAGTACCAAGTGCGTCCTGCAATTTGCC
This sequence comes from Melospiza georgiana, assembly GCF_028018845.1. Lineage (NCBI taxonomy): Eukaryota > Metazoa > Chordata > Aves > Passeriformes > Passerellidae > Melospiza > Melospiza georgiana. The sequence continues at coordinate 31,670,846 of NC_080435.1, forward strand.
CTCCAGAAGAGGGGCAGTTTAGTTTTGTTTGCAAGAGAAAAGGGCCGTGGTTTGTGCTTGAGGGCATATGGCTGAGAGTGTCCGGCTGGCTCCTGAAAATCCACGCTAGGCAGCATGCTTCCCAGACCCAAGGTGGCATCAGTGCCAAGTCGGGCTGGTTTGATGGTGCAAAGTGTCTCCTGCAATCTGCCATCCAGAAGCGGGGTAGCCGATTTTTGTTTGCTGGAGAAAAGTCTTTGGATTTTTTTGGGCGTCTGTGGCTGGGAGTGGCCGGCTGGCTCATTAGAATCCACGATACGCAGCATGGTTCCCAGAGCCAAGGTGGCACCAGTGCCAAGTTGGGCTGGTTTTGTAATAGCAAGTGGCTCCTGCAATTTGCCATCCAGAAGAGGGGCAGTTGAGTTTTGTTTGCCAGAGGAAAGGGCCGTGGTTTTTGTTTGGGGGTACATGGCTGAGAGTGGCCGGCTGGCCCCTGAAGTTCCACGATAGGCAGGATGGTTCGGAGATCCAAGGTGGAACCAGTGCCGAGTCGGGCTGGTTTTATGTTGCAAAGTGTCTCCTGCAATCTGCCATCAAAATGTTGGCAGGCGAGTTTTGTTTTCCAGGGAAAAGCGCCGTTGTTTGTGTTTGGGGGCCTGTGCCTGGGAGTGGCCAGCTGGCTTCTTAGAATCCACGATACGCAGGAGGTTCCCAGACCAGAGGTGGCACCAGTGCCAAGTCGGGCCAGTTTGATGGTGCAAAGTGGCTCCTGCAATTTGCCATCCAGAAGCGGAGCAGCTTACTTTTGTTTGCCAGGGAAACGGGCCGAGGTTTTTTTCTGGGGGCCTATGGCTGGGAGTGACCGGCTGGCTCCTGAAAAGCTACGATAGGCAGGATGGTTACCAGACCCATGGTGGCACCAGTGCCAAGTTGGGCTGTTTTTGTAGTACCAAGTGCGTCCTGCAATTTGCCCTCCAGAAGAGGGGCAGTTGAGTTTTGTTTGCCAGAGAACAAGTCCGTGGTTCGTTTTTGGGGGCATATGGCTGGGAGGGGCCGGCTGGCTCCTTAAAATGCTCGATAGGTAGGATGGTTCCCAGACCCAAGGTGGCACCAGTGCCAAGTTGGGCTGTTTTTGTAGTACCAAGTGCGTCCTGCAATTTGCCCTCCAGAAGAGGGGCAGTTTAGTTTTGTTTGCAAGAGAAAAGGGCCGTGGTTTGTGCTTGAGGGCATATGGCTGAGAGTGTCCGGCTGGCTCCTGAAAATCCACGCTAGGCAGCATGCTTCCCAGACCCAAGGTGGCATCAGTGCCAAGTCGGGCTGGTTTGATGGTGCAAAGTGTCTCCTGCAATCTGCCATCCAGAAGCGGGGTAGCCGATTTTTGTTTGCTGGAGAAAAGTCTTTGGATTTTTTTGGGCGTCTGTGGCTGGGAGTGGCCGGCTGGCTCATTAGAATCCACGATACGCAGCATGGTTCCCAGAGCCAAGGTGGCACCAGTGCCAAGTTGGGCTGGTTTTGTAATAGCAAGTGGCTCCTGCAATTTGCCATCCAGAAGAGGGGCAGTTGAGTTTTGTTTGCCAGAGGAAAGGGCCGTGGTTTTTGTTTGGGGGTACATGGCTGAGAGTGGCCGGCTGGCCCCTGAAGTTCCACGATAGGCAGGATGGTTCGGAGATCCAAGGTGGAACCAGTGCCGAGTCGGGCTGGTTTTATGTTGCAAAGTGTCTCCTGCAATCTGCCATCAAAATGTTGGCAGGCGAGTTTTGTTTTCCAGGGAAAAGCGCCGTTGTTTGTGTTTGGGGGCCTGTGCCTGGGAGTGGCCAGCTGGCTTCTTAGAATCCACGATACGCAGGAGGTTCCCAGACCAGAGGTGGCACCAGTGCCAAGTCGGGCCAGTTTGATGGTGCAAAGTGGCTCCTGCAATATGCCATCCAGAAGCGGAGCAGCTTACTTTTGTTTGCCAGGGAAACGGGCCGAGGTTTTTTTCTGGGGGCCTATGGCTGGGAGTGACCGGCTGGCTCCTGAAAAGCTACGATAGGCAGGATGGTTGCCAGACCCATGGTGGCACCAGTGCCAAGTTGGGCTGTTTTTGTAGTACCAAGTGCGTCCTGCAATTTGCCCTCCAGAAGAGGGGCAGTTGAGTTTTGTTTGCCAGAGAAAAGGGCCGTGGTTTGTGCTTGAGGGCATATGGCTGAGAGTGGCCGGCTGGCTCCTAAAAAGCCACATTACGCAGCATGGTTCCCAGACCCAAGGTGGCATCAGTGCCAAGTCGGGCTGGTTTGATGGTGCAAAGTTTCTCCTGCAATCTACCATCCAGAAGCAAGGTAGCCGATTTTTGTTTGCAAGAGAAAAGGTCTTTGGTTTTTATTGGGCGCCTGTGACTGGGAGTGGCCGGCTGGCTCATTAGAATCCACGATACGCAGCATGGTTCCCAGAGCCAAGGTGGCACCAGTGCCAAGTTGGGCTGGTTTTGTAGTAGCACGTGGCTCCTGCAATTTGCCATCCAGAAGAGGGGCAGTTGAGTTTTGTTGGCCAGAGGAAAGGGCCGTGGTTTTTGTTTGGGGGTACATGGCTGAGAGTGGCCGGCTGGCCCCTGAAAATCCACGATAGGCAGGATGGTTCCGAGATCCAAGGTGGGACCAGTGCCAAGTTGGGCTGGTTTGATGGTGCAAAGTGGCTCCTCTAATCTGCCATCCAGAAGCCGGGTAGCTTACTTTTGTTTGCCAGGGAAACGGGCAGAGATTTGTGTCTGGGGGCCTATGGCTTGGAGTGGCCAACTGGCTCCTTAAAATGCACGACACGCAGGATGGTACCCAGACCAGAGGTGGCACCAGTGCCAAGTTCGGCTGTTTTTGTAGTACCAAGTGCGTCCTGCAATTTGCCTTCCAGAAGAGGGGCAGTTGAGTTTTGTTTGCCAGAGAAAAGGGCCGTGGTTTATGTTTGAGGGCATATGGCTGAGAGTGGCTGAGAGGGGCCGGCTGACACCACAAAATCCACAATAGGCAGGATGGTTCCCAGAGCCAAGGTGGCACCAGTGCCAAGTCGGGCTGGTTTGATAGTACTAAATAGCTCCTGATATCTGCCATCCAGAAGCGGGGTAGCTTACTTTTGTTTGTCAGGGAAACGGGCAGAGCTTTGTGTCTGGGGTCCTGCGGCTGGGAGTGACCGGCTGGCTCCTGAAATGCTACGATAGGCAGGATGGTGACCAGACCCATGGTGGCAGCAGTGCCAAGTTGGGCTGGTTTGATAGTACCAAGTGGCTCCTGCAATCTGCCATCAAAAAGTTGGCAGGCGAGTTTTGTTTACCAGAGTAAAGTGCCGTGGTTTGTTTTTGGGGGCCTATGGCTGAGAGTGGCCGACTGGCCCCTGAAAATCCACAATAGGCACGATGGTTCCCAGATCCAAGGTGGCACCAGTGCCAAGTCGGGCTGGTTTGATGGTGCAAAGTGGCTCCTGCAATCTGCCATCCAGACGCGGGGCAGCGGATTTTTGTTTGCTGGAGAATAGTTCCGTGGTTTGTTTTTGGCGGTATATGGATGGGAGTGGCCGGCTGTCTCCTTAAAAAGCTCGATACGCAGGATGGTTCCCTGACCCAATGTGGCATCAGTGCCAAGTCGGGCTGTTTTCGTAGTACCAAGTGCGTCCTGCAATTTGCCGTCCAGAAGTTGGGCAGTTGAGTTTTGTTTGCCAGAGAAAATAACCGTGATTTGTGTTTGGGGGCATATGGCAGAGAGTGGCCGGCTGGCCCCTGAAAATCCACGATAGGCAGGATGGTTCCCAGAGCCAAGGTGGCACCAGTGCCAAGTTGGGCTGGTTTGATAGTACCAAGTGGCTCCTGCAATCTGCCATCAAAAAGTTGGCAGGCCAGTTTTGTTTTCCAGGGAAAAGCGCCATTGATTTTGTTTGGGGGCCTGTGGCTGGGAGTGGCCAGCTGGCTCCTTAGAATCCACGATACGCAGGATGGTTCCCAGACCAGAGGTGGCACCAGTGCCAAGTCGGGCTGCTTTGATGGTGCAAAGTGGCTCCTGCAATCTGCCATCCAGAAGCGGGGTAGCTTACTTTTGTTTGCCAGGGAAACGGGCCGAGGTTTGTGTCTGGGGGCCTATGGCTGGGAGTGACCGGCTGGCTCCTGAAAACTACGATAGGCAGGATGGTGACCAGACCCATGGTGGCACCAGTGCCAAGTTGGGCTGGTTTGATTGTACTAAGCGGCTCCTGCAATCTGCCATCAAAAAGTTGGCAGGCGAGTTTTGTTTTCCAGGGAAAAGCACCGTTGTTTGTGTTTGGGGGCCTGTGGCTGGGAGTGGCCAGCTGGCTACTTAGAATCCACGATACGCTGGATGGTTCCCAGACCCAAGTTGGCACCAGTGCCAAGTCGGGCTGGTTTGATAGTACCAAGTGGCTCCTGCAATCTGCCATCCAGAAGCGGGGCAGCTGAATTTTGTTTGCCAGAGAAAAAGGCTGTTGTTTGCGTTTGGGGGCCTGTACCTTGCAGTGGCGGGCTGACTCCTGAAAATCCATGATACGCAGCATGCTTCCCAGACCCATGGTGGCACCAGTGCCAAGTAGGGCTGGTTTGATAGTACCAAGTGGCTCCTGCAATCTGCCATCCAGAAGAGGGGCAGTTGAGTTTTGTTTGCCAGAGAAAAGGGCCGTGGTTTGTGTTTGGGGGCATATGGCTGAGAGAGGCCGGCTGGCTCCTTAAAATCCACGATAGGCAAGATGGTTCCCAGATCCAAGGTGGCACCAGTGCCACGTCTGGCTGGTTTGATAGTACTAAATAACTCCTGCAATCTGCAATCCAGAAGCGGGGCAGCTTACTTTTGTTTGCCAGGGAAACGGGCCGAGGTTTTTGTCTGGGGGCCTATGGCTGGGAGTGACCGGCTGGCTCCTGAAAAGCTACGATAGGCAGGATGGTGACCAGACCGATGGTGGCACCAGAGCCAAGTTGGGCTGGTTTGATAGTACCAAGTGGCTCCTGCAATCTGCCATCAAAAAGTTGGCAGGCGAGTTTTGTTTTCCAGGGAAAAGCGCCGTTGTTTGTGTTTGGGGGCCTGTGGATGGGAGTGGCCGCCTGGCGCCTTAGAATCTACGTTACGCAGCATGGTTCCCAGAGCCAAGGTGGCACCAGTGCCAAGTCGGGCTGGTTTGATAGTACCAAGTGGCTCCTGCAATCTGCCATCAAAAAGTTGGCAGGCGAGTTTTGTTTTCCAGGGAAAAGCGCCGTTGTTTGTGTTTGGGGGCCTGTGGCTGGGAGTGGTCAGCTGGCTCCTTAGAATCCACGATACGCAGGATGGTTTCCAGACCAGAGGTGGCACCAGTGCCAAGTCGGGCTGGTTTGATGGTGCAAAGTGTCTCCTGCAATCTGCCATCCAGAAGCGGGTTAACTTACTTTTGTTTGCCAGGGAAACGGGCAGAGCTTTGTGTCTGGGGCCTATGGCTGGGACTGACCGGCTGGCTCCTGAAAAGCTACGATAGGCAGGATGGTGACCAGACCCATGGAGGCACCAGTGCCAAGTTGGGCTGGTTTGATAGTACCAAGTGGCTCCTGCAATCTGCCATCCAAAAGCAGGGCAGCTGAGTTTTGTTTGCCAAAGAAAAGGGCTGTGGTATGTGTTTGGGTCCTGTGGCTGGGAGTGGCCGGCTGGCTCCTTAAATTCCATGATACGCAGCATCGTTCCCAGACCCAAGGTGGCATCAGTGCCAAGTTGGGCTGGTTTGACAGTGTCAAGCGCCTCCTGCAATCTCCCATCCACAAGTGGGGCAGCTGAGATTTTTTTGCCTGTGAATCGGGCCGTTGTTTTTGATTGGGGTCTGTGGCCGAGAGTGGTCGGCTGGCTCCTGACAATCCACAATACGCAGGATGGTTCCCAGACCCAAGGTGGCACCAGTGCCAAGTTGGGCTGGTTTGATTGTACCAAGTGGCTCCTGCAATCTGCCATCCAGAAGCAGGGCAGCTGAGTTTTGTTTGCCAGAGTAAAGGGCCGTGGTTTTTGTTTGGGGGCCTATGGCTGAGAGTGGCCGGCTGGCCCCTGAAAATCCACGATAGGCAGAATGGTTCCCAGACCCAAGGTGGCACCAGAGCCAAGTCAGGCTGGTTTGATGGTGCAAAGTGGCTCCTGCAATCTGCCATCCCGACGCAGGGCAGCTGATTTTTGTTTGCCAGAGAACAAGTCCGTGGTTCATTTTTGGGGGCATATGGCTGGGAGTGGCCGGCTGGCTCCTTAAAAAGCTCGATACGCAGGATGGTTCCCAGGCCAGAGGTGGCACCAGTGCCAAGTTCGGCTGTTTTTGTAGTACCAAGTGCGTCCTGCAATTTGTCTTCCAGAAGAGCGGCAGTTGAGTTTTGTTTACCAGAGTAAAGTGCCGTGGTTTGTGTTTGGGGGCCTATGGCTGAGAGGGGCCGGCTGACACCTGAAAATCCACAATAGGCAGGATGGTTCCCAGATCCAAGGTGGCACCAGTGCCAAGTCGGGCTGGTTTGATGGTGCAAAGTGGCTCCTGCAATCTGCCATCCAGACGCGGGGCAGCGGATTTTTGTTTGCTGGAGAAAAGTTCCGTGGTTTGTTTTTGGCGGCATATGGCTGGGCGTGGCCGGCTGGCTCCTTAAAAGGCTCGATACGCAGGATGGTTCCCAGACCAGAGGTGGCACCAGTGCCAAGTCGGGCTGGTTTGATAGTAATAAATAGCTCCTGCAATCTGCCATCCAGAAGCGGGGCAGCTTAATTTTGTTTGCCAGGGAAACGGGCCGAGCTTTGTGTCTGGAGGCCTACGGCTGGGAGTGACCGGCTGGCTCCTGAAAAGCTACGATAGGCAGGATGGTGACCAGACCCATGGTGGCACCAGTGCCAAGATGGGCTGCTTTGATAGCACCAAGTGGCTCCTGCGCTCTGCCATCCAAAAGCAGGGCAGCTGAGTTTTTTTTGCCAAAGTAAAGGGCTGTGGTATGTGTTTGGGTCCTGTGTCTGGGAGTGGCCGACTGGCTCCTTAAATTCCATGATACGCAGCATCGTTCCCAGACCCAAGGTGGCACCAGTGCCAAGTTGGGCTGGTTTGACAGTGTCAAGCGCCTCCTGCAATCTCCCATCCACAAGTGGGGCAGCTGAGATTTTTTTGCCTGTGAATCGGGCCGTTGTTTTTGATTGGGGTCTGTGGCCAAGAGTGGTCGGCTGGCTCCTGACAATCCACAATACGCAGGATGGTTCCCAGAGCCAAGGTGGCACCAGTGCCAAGTTGGGCTGGTTTGATTGTACCAAGTGCGTCCTGCAATCTGCCATTCAGAAGCGGGGCAGCTGAGTTTTGTTTGCCAGAGTAAAGGGCCGTGGTTTTTGTTTGGGGGCCTATGGCTGAGAGTGGCCGGCTGGCCCCTGAAAATCCACGATAGGCAGAATGGTTCCCAGACCCAAGGTGGCACCAGAGCCAAGTCGGGCTGGTTTGATGGTGCAAAGTGGCTCCTGCAATCTGCCATCCCGACGCGGGGCAGCTGATTTTTGTTTGCCAGAGAACAAGTCCGTGGTTCATTTTTGGGGGCATATGGCTGGGAGTGGCCGGCTGGCTCCTTAAAAAGCTCGATACGCATGATGGTTCCCAGGCCAGAGGTGGCACCAGTGCCAAGTTGGGCTGTTTTTGTAGTACCAAGTGCGTCCTGCAATTTGCCTTCCAGAAGAGGGGCAGTTGAGTTTTGTTTGCCAGAGAAAAGGGCCGTGGTTTGTGTGTGAGGGCATATGGCTGAGAGTGGCCGGCTGACATCTGAAAATCCACAATAGGCAGGATGGTTCCCAGAGCCAAGGTGGCACCAGTGCCAAGTCGGGCTGGTTTGATAGTACTAAATAGCTCCTGCAATCTGCCATCAAAAAGTTGGCAGGCGAGTTTTCTTTTCCAGGGAAAAGCGCCGTTGTTTTTGTTTGGGGGCCTGTGCCTGGGAGTGTCCGGCTGGCTCCTTAGAATCCACGATACGCAGGATGGTTCCCAGACCCAAGGTGGTACCAGTGCCAAGTCGGGCTGGTTTGATGGTGCAAAGTGGCTCCTGCAATCTGCCATCCAGAAGCGGGGTAGATTACTTTTGTTTGCCAGGGAAACGGGCAGAATTTTGTGTCTGGGGGCCAATGGCTGGGAGTGGCCAGCTGGCTCCTTAAAATGCACCATACGCAGGATGATGACAAGACCAGAGGTGGCACCAGTGCCAAGTCGGGCTGCTTTTGTAGTACCAATTGCGTCCTGCAATTTCCCATCCAGAAGAGGGGCAGTTGAGTTTTGTTTACCAGAGTAAAGTGCCGTGGTTTGTTTTTGGGGGCCTATGGCTGAGAGTGGCCGGCTGGCCCCTGAAAATCCACGATAGGCAGGATGGTACCCAGATCCAAGGTGGCACCAGTGCCAAGTCGGGCTGGTTTGATGGTGCAAAGTGGCTCCTGCAATCTGCCATCCAGACGCGGGGCAGCGGATTTTTGTTTGCTGGAGAAAAGTTCCGTGGTTTGTTTTTGGCGGTATATGGCTGGGCGTGGCCGGCTGGCTCCTTAAAAAGCTCGATACACAGGATGGTTCCCTGACCCATGGTGGCATCAGTGCCAAGTCGGGCTGTTTTCGTAGTACCAACTTCGTCCTGCAATTTGCCATCCAGAAAAGGGGCAGTTGAGTTTTGTTTGCCAGAGAAAAGGGCAGTGGTTTGTGTTTGGGGGCATATGGCAGAGAAATGCCGTCTGGCCCCTGAAAATCCACGATAGGTAGGATGGTTCCCAGACCCAAGGTGGCATCACTGCCAAGTCGGGCTGGTTTGATAGTACCAAGTGGCTCCTGCAATCTGCCATCAAAAAGTTGGCAGGCGAGTTTTGTTTTCCAGGGAAAAGCGCCGTTGTTTGTGTTTGGGGGCCTGTGGCTGGGAGTGGCCGCCTGTCGTCTTAGAATCCACGTTACGCAGCATGGTTCCCAAATCCAAGGTGGCACCAGTGCCAAGTCGGGCTGGTTTGATAGTACCAAGTGGCTCCTGCAATCTGCCATCCAGAAGCGGGGCAGCTTACTTTTGTTTGCCAGGGAAACGGGCCGAGGTATTTGTCTGGGGCCCTATGGCAGGGAGTGACTGGCTGGCTCCTGAAAAGCTACGATAGGCAGGATGTTTACCAGACCCATGGTGGCACCAGTGCCAAGTTGGGCTAATTTGATAGTACCAAGTGGCTCCTGCAATCTGCCATCCAGAAGCGGGGCAGCTTACTTTTGTTTTCCATGGAAACGGGCCGAGGTTTCTGTCTGGGGGTCTATGGCTGGGAGTGACCTCCTGGCTCCTGAAAAGCTATGCTAGGAAGGATGGTGACCAGACCCATGGTGGCACCAGTGCCAAGTTGGGCTGGTTTGATAGTACCAAGTGGCTCCTGCAATCTGCCATCAAAATGTTGGCAGGCGAGTTTTGTTTTCCGGGGAAAAGCGCCGTTGTTTGTGTTTGGGGTCCTGTGGCTGGGAGTGGCCGGGTGGCTGCTTGGAATCCCCGATACGCAGGATGGCTCCCAGGCCAGAGGTGGCACCAGTGTCAAGTTGGGCTGGTTTGATAGTACCAAGTGGCTCCTGCAATCGGCCATCCAGAAGCGGGGCAGCTTAATTTTGTTTGCCAGGGAAACGGGCCGTTGTTTGTGTCTGGGGGCCTACGGCTGGGAGTGACCGACTGGCTCCTGAAATGCTACGATAGGCAGGATGGTGACCAGACCCATAGTGGCACCAGTGCCAAGTTGGGCTGGTTTGATTGTACCAAGTGGCTCCTGCACTCTGCCATCAAAAAGCTAGCAGGCGAGTTTTGTTTTCCAGGGAAAAGCGCCGTTGTTTGTGATTGGGGGCCTGTGGCTGGGAGTGGCCGGCTGGCTCCTTAGAACCCACGATACGCAGGATGGTTCCCAGACCCAAGGTGGCACCAGTGCCAAGTCGGGCTGGTTTGATGATGCCAAGTTGCTCCTGCAATCTGCCATCCAGAAGCGGGGTAGCTTACTTTTGTGTGCCAGGGAAACGGGCCGAGGTTTTTGGCTGGGGGCCCATGGCTGGGAGTGACCGGCTGGCTCCTGAAAAGCTACGATAGGCAGGATGGTGACCAGACCCATGGTGGCACCAGTGCCAAGTTGGGCTGGTTTGATAGTACCAAGTGGCTCCTGCAATCTGCCATCAAAAAGTTGGCAGGCCAGTTTTGTTTTCCAGGGAAAAGCACCGTTGTTTGTGTTTGGGGGCCTGTGGCTGGGAGTGGCCGCCTGGCGCCTTAGAATTTACGTTACGCAGCATGGTTCCCAGAGCCAAGGTGGCACCAGTGCCAAGTCGGGCTGGTTTGATAGTACCAAGTGGCTCCTGCAATCTGCCATCAAAAAGTTGGCAGGCCAGTTTTGTTTTCCAGGGAAAAGCGCCGTTGTTTGTGTTTGGGGGCCTGTGGCTGGGAGTGGCCAGCTGGCTCCTAAGAATCCACGATACGCAGGATGGTTTCCAGACCAGAGGTGGCACCAGTGCCAAGTCGGGCTGGTTTGATGGTGCAAAGTGTCTCCTGCAATCTGCCATCCAGAAGCGGGGTAGCTTACTTTTGTTTGCCAGGGAAACGGGCAGAGCTTTGTGTCTGGGGCCTATGGCTGGGACTGACCGGCTGGCTCCTGAAAAGCTACGATACGCAGGATGGTGACCAGACCCATGGAGGCACCAGTGCCAAGTTGGGCTGGTTTGATAGTACCAAGTGGCTCCTGCAATCTGCCATCCAAAAGCAGGGCAGCTGAGTTTTGTTTGCCAAAGAAAAGGGCTGTGGTATGTATTTGGGTCCTGTGGCTGGGAGTGGCCGGCTGGCTCCTTAAATTCCATGATACGCAGCATCGTTCCCAGGCCCAAGGTGGCACCAGTGCCAAGTTGGGCTGGTTTGACAGTGTCAAGCGCCTCCTGCAATCTCCCATCCACAAGTGGGGCAGCTGAGATTTTTTTGCCTGTGAATCGGGCCATTGTTTTTGATTGGGGTCTGTGGCCGAGAGTGGTCGGCTGGCTCCTGACAATCCACAATACGCAGGATGGTTCCCAGACCCAAGGTGGCACCAGTGCCAAGTTGGGCTGGTTTGATTTTACCAAGTGCGTCCTGCAATCTGCCATCCAGAAGCGGGGCAGCTGAGTTTTGTTTGCCAGAATAAAGGGCCGTGGTTTTTGTTTGGGGGCCTATGGCTCAGAGTGGCCGGCTGGCCCCTGAAAATCCACGATAGGCAGGATGGTTCCCAGACCCAAGGTGGCACCAGAGCCAAGTCGGGCTGGTTTGATGGTGCAAAGTGGCTCCTGCAATCTGCCATCCCGACGCGGGGCAGCTGATTTTTGTTTGCCAGAGAACAAGTCCGTGGTTCATTTTTGGGGGCATATGGCTGGGAGTGGCCGGCTGGCTCCTTAAAAAGCTCGATACGCATGATGGTTCCCAGGCCAGATGTGGCACCAGTGCCAAGTTGGGCTGTTTTTGTAGTACCAAGTGCGTCCTGCAATTTGCCTTCCAGAAGAGGGGCAGTTGAGTTTTGTTTGCCAGAGAAAAGGGCCGTGGTTTGTGTTTGAGGGCATAAGGCTGAGAGTGGCCGGCTGACACCTGAAAATCCACAATAGGCAGGATGGTTCCCAGAGCCAAGGTGGCACCAGTGCCAAGTCGGGCTGGTTTGATAGTACTAAATAACTCCTGCAATCTGCCATCAAAAAGTTGACAGGCGAGTTTTGTTTTCCAGGGAAAAGCGCCGTTGTTTTTGTTTGGGGGCCTGTGCCTGGGAGTGGCCGGCTGGCTCCTTAGAATCCACGATACGCAGGATGGTTCCCAGACCAGAAGTGGCACCAGTGCCAAGTTGGGCTGGTTTGATGGTGCAAAGTGGCTCCTGCAATCTGCCATCCAGAAGCGGGGTAGCTTACTTTTGTTTGCCAGGGAAACGGGCAGAATTTTGTGTCTGGGGGCCAATGGCTGGGAGTGGCCAGCTGGCTCCTTAAAATGCACGATACGCAGGATGGTTACCAGACCCAAGGTGGTACCAGTGCCAAGTCGGGCTGCTTTTGTAGTACCAAGTGCGTCCTGCAATTTGCCATCCAGAAGAGGGGCAGTTGAGTTTTGTTTACCAGAGTAAAGTGCCGTGGTTTGTGTTTGGGGGCCTATGGCTGAGAGTGGCCGGCTGGCGCCTGAAAATCCACGATAGGCAGGATGGTTCCCAGATCCAAGGTGGCACCAGTGCCAAGTCGGGCTGGTTTGATGGTGCAAAGTGGCTCCTGCAATCTGCCATCCAGACGCGGGGCAGCGGATTTTGTTTGCTGGAGAAAAGTTCCGTGGTTCATTTTTGGCGGTATATGGCTGGGCGTGGCCGGCTGGCTCCTTAAAAAGCTCGATACGCAGGATGGTTCCCTGACCCAAGGTGGCATCAGTGCCACGTCGGGCTGTTTTCGTAGTACCAAGTGCGTCCTGCAATTTGCCATCCAGAAGAGGGGCAGTTGGGTTTTGTTTGCCAGAGAAAAGGGCCGTGGTTTGTGTTTGGGGGCATATGGCTGAGAGTGGCCGGCTGGCCCCTGAAAATCCACGATAGGCAGGATGGTTCCCAGAGCCAAGGTGGCATCACTGCCAAGTCGGGCTGGTTTGATAGTACCAAGTGGCTCCTGCAATCTGCCATCTAGAAGCGGGGCAGCTTACTTTTGTTTGCCAGGGAAACGGGCCGAGGTTTTGTCTGGCAGCCTATGGCTGAGAGTGACCGGCTAGGTCCTGAAAAGCTACAATAGGCAGGATGGTTACCAGACCCATGGTGGCACCAGTGCCAAGTCGGGCTGGTTTGATAGTACCAAGTGGCTCCTGCAATCTGCCATCAAAAAGTTTGCAGGCCAGTTTTGTTTTCCAGGGAAAAGCGCTGTTGTTTTTGTTTGGGGGCCTGTGGCTGGGAGTGGCCAGCTGGCTCCTTAGAATCCACGATACGCAGGATGGTTCCCAGACCAGAGGTGGCACCAGTGCCAAGTCGGGCTGGTTTGATGGTGCAAAGTGTCTCCTGCAATCTGCCATCCAGAAGCGTGATAGCTTACTTTTGTTTGCCAGGGAAACGGGCCGAGCTTTGTGTCTGGCGCCCATGGCTGGGAGTGACCGGCTGGCTCCTGAAAAGCTACGATAGGCAGGATGGTTACCAGACCCACGGAGGCACCAGTGCCAAGTTGGGCTGGTTTGATAGTACCAAGTGGCTCCTGCAATCTGCCATCCAGAAGAGGGGCTGTTGAGTTTTGTTTGCCAGAGAAAAGGGCCGTGGTTTTTGTTTGGGGGCCTATGGCTCAGAGTGGCCGGCTGGCCCCTGAAAATCCACGATAGGCAGAATGGTTCCCAGACCCAAGGTGGCACCAGTGCCAAGTCGGGCTGGTTTGATAGTACTAAATAGCTCCTGATATCTGCCATCCAGAAGCGGGGTAGCTTACTTTTGTTTGTCAGGGAAACGGGCAGAGCTTTGTGTCTGGGGTCCTGTGGCTGGGAGTGACCGGCTGGCTCCTGAAATGCTACGATAGGCAGGATGGTGACCAGACCCATGGTGGCAGCAGTGCCAAGTTGGGCTGGTTTGATAGTACCAAGTGGCTCCTGCAATCTGCCATCAAAAAGTTGGCAGGCGAGTTTTGTTTACCAGAGTAAAGTGCCGTGGTTTGTTTTTGGGGCCCTATGGCTGAGAGTGGCCGACTGGCCCCTGAAAATCCACAATAGGCAGGATGGTTCCCAGATCCAAGGTGGCACCAGTGCCAAGTCGGGCTGGTTTGATGGTGCAAAGTGGCTCCTGCAATCTGCCATCCAGACGCGGGGCAGCGGATTTTTGTTTGCTGGAGAATAGTTCCGTGGTTTGTTTTTGGCGGTATATGGATGGGAGTGGCCGGCTGTCTCCTTAAAAAGCTCGATACGCAGGATGGTTCCCTGACCCAATGTGGCATCAGTGCCAAGTCGGGCTGTTTTCGTAGTACCAAGTGCGTCCTGCAATTTGCCGTCCAGAAGTTGGGCAGTTGAGTTTTGTTTGCCAGAGAAAATAACCGTGATTTGTGTTTGGAGGCATATGGCAGAGAGTGGCCGGCTGGCCCCTGAAAATCCACGATAGGCAGGATGGTTCCCAGAGCCAAGGTGGCACCAGTGCCAAGTTGGGCTGGTTTGATAGTACCAAGTGGCTCCTGCAATCTGCCATCAAAAAGTTGGCAGGCCAGTTTTGTTTTCCAGGGAAAAGCGCCATTGATTTTGTTTGGGGGCCTGTGGCTGGGAGTGGCCAGCTGGCTCCTTAGAATCCACGATACGCAGGATGGTTCCCAGACCAGAGGTGGCACCAGTGCCAAGTCGGGCTGGTTTGATAGTACCAAGTGGCTCCTGCAATCTGCCATCCAGAAGCGGGGTAGCTTACTTTTGTTTGCCAGGGAAACGGGCCGAGGTTTGTGTCTGGGGGCCTATGGCTGGGAGTGACCGGCTGGCTCCTGAAAAGCTACGATAGGCAGGATGGTGACCAGACCCATGGTGGCACCAGTGCCAAGTTGGGCTGGTTTGATAGTACTAAGCGGCTCCTGCAATCTGCCATCAAAAAGTTGGCAGGCGAGTTTTGTTTTCCAGGGAAAAGCGCCGTTGTTTGTGTTTGGGGGCCTGTGGCTGGGAGTGGCCGGCTGGCTCCTTAGAATCCACGATACGCAGGATGGTTCCCAGACCAGAGGTGGCACCAATACCAAGTCGGGCTGATTTGATAGTACCAAGTGGTTCCTGCAATCTGCCATCCAGAAGCGGGGTAGCTTACTTTTGCCTGCCAGGGATACGGGCCGAGGTTTTTTTCTGGGGGCCTATGGCTGGGAGTGACCGGCGGGCTCCTGAAAAGCTACGATAGGCAGGATGGTGACCAGACCGATGGTGGCACCAGAGCCAAGTTGGGCTGGTTTGATAGTACCAAGTGGCTCCTGCAATCTGCCATCAAAAATTTGGCAGGCGAGTTTTGTTTTCCAGGGAAAAGCGCCGTTGTTTGTGTTTGGGGCCCTGTGGCTGGGAGTGGCCGCCTGTCGTCTTAGAATCCACGTTACGCAGCATGGTTCCCAGATCCAAGGTGGCACCAGTGCCAAGTCGGGCTGGTTTGATAGTAGCAAGTGGCTCCTGCAATCTGCCATCCAGAAGCGGGGCAGCTTACTTTTGTTTGCCAGGGAAACGGGCCGAGGTATTTGTCTGGGGCCCTATGGCAGGGAGTGACTGGCTGGCTCCTGAAAAGCTACGATAGGCAGGATGTTTACCAGACCCATGGTGGCACCAGTGCCAAGTTGGGCTAATTTGATAGTACCAAGTGGCTCCTGCAATCTGCCATCCAGAAGCGGGGCAGCTTACTTTTGTTTTCCATGGAAACGGGCCGAGGTTTCTGTCTGGGGGTCTATGGCTGGGAGTGACCTCCTGGCTCCTGAAAAGCTATGCTAGGCAGGATGGTGACCAGACCCATGGTGGCACCAGTGCCAAGTTGGGCTGGTTTGATAGTACCAAGTGGCTCCTGCAATCTGCCATCCAGAAGCGGGGCAGCTGAATTTTGTTTGCCAGAGAAAAAGGCTGTTGTTTGCGTTTGGGGGCCTGTAGCTTGCAGTGGCGGGCTGGCTCCTGAAAATCCATGATACGCAGCATGCTTCCCTGACCCAATGTGGCACCAGTGCCAAGTAGGGCTGGTTTGATAGTACCAAGTGGCTCCTGCAATCTGCCATCCAGAAGAGGGGCAGTTGAGTTTTGTTTGCCAGAGAAAAGGGCCGTGGTTTGTGTTTGGGGGCATATGGCTGAGAGAGGCCGGCTGGCTCCTTAAAATCCACGATAGGCGGGATGGTTCCCAGATCCAAGGTGGCACCAGTGCCACGTCTGGCTGGTTTGATAGTACTAAATAACTCCTGCAATCTGCCATCCAGAAGCGGGGTAGCTTACTTTTGTTTGCCAGGGAAACGGGCCGAGGTTTTTGTCTGGGGGCCTATGGCTGAGAGTGACCGGCTGGCTCCTGAAAAGCTACGATAGGCAGGATGGTGACCAGACCGATGGTGGCACCAGAGCCAAGTTGGGCTGGTTTGATAGTACCAAGTGGCTCCTGCAATCTGCCATCAAAAAGTTGGCAGGCGAGTTTTGTTTTCCAGGGAAAAGCGCCGTTGTTTGTGTTTGGGGGCCTGTGGCTGGGAGTGGCCGCCTGGCGCCTTAGAATCTACGTTACGCAGCATGGTTCCCAGAGCCAAGGTGGCACCAGTGCCAAGTCGGGCTGGTTTGATAGTACCAAGTGGCTCCTGCAATCTGCCATCAAAAAGTTGGCAGGCCAGTTTTGTTTTCCAGGGAAAAGCGCCGTTGTTTGTGTTTGGGGGCCTGTGGATGGGAGTGGCCGGCTGGCGCCTTAGAATCTACGTTACGCAGCATGGTTCCCAGACCAGAGGTGGCACCAGTGCCAAGTCGGGCTGGATTGATGGTGCAAAGTGTCTCCTGCAATCTGCCATCCAGAAGCGGGTTAACTTACTTTTGTTTGCCAGGGAAACCGGCAGAGCTTTGTGTCTGGGGCCTATGGCTGGGACTGACCGGCTGGCTCCTGAAAAGCTACGATACGCAGGATGGTGACCAGACCCATGGAGGCACCAGTGCCAAGTTGGGCTGGTTTGATAGTACCAAGTGGCTCCTGCAATCTGCCATCCAAAAGCAGGGCAGCTGAGTTTTGTTTGCCAAAGAAAAGGGCTGTGGTATGTGTTTGGGTCCTGTGGCTGGGAGTGGCCGGCTGGCTCCTTAAATTCCATGATACGCAGCATCGTTCCCAGACCCAAGGTGGCACCAGTGCCAAGTTGGGCTGGTTTGACAGTGTCAAGCGCCTCCTGCAATCTCCCATCCACAAGTGGGGCACCTGAGATTTTTTTGCCTGTGAATCGGGCCGTTGTTTTTGATAGGGGTCTGTGGCCGAGAGTGGTCGGCTGGCTCCTGACAATCCACAATACGCAGGATGGTTCCCAGACCCAAGGTGGCACCAGTGCCAAGTCGGGCTGGTTTGATTGTACCAAGTGCGTCCTGCAATCTGCCATTCAGAAGCGGGGCAGCTGAGTTTTGTTTGCCAGAGTAAAGGGCCGTGGTTTTTGTTTGGGGGCCTATGGCTCAGAGTGGCCGGCTGGCCCCTGAAAATCCACGATAGGCAGAATGGTTCCCAGACCCAAGGTGGCACCAGAGCCAAGGCAGGCTGGTTTGATGGTGCAAAGTGGCTACTGCAATCTGCCATCCCGACGCGGGGCAGCTGATTTTTGTTTGCCAGAGAACAAGTCCGTGGTTCATTTTTGGGGGCATATGGCTGGGCGTGGCCGGCTGGCTCCTTAAAAAGCTCGATACGCAGGATGGTTCCCAGGCCAGAGGTGGCACCAGTGCCAAGTTCGGCTGTTTTTGTAGTACCATGTGCGTCCTGCAATTTGCCTTCCAGAAGAGGGGCAGTTGAGTTTTGTTTACCAGAGTAAAGTGCCGTGGATTGTGTTTGGGGGCCTATGGCTGAGAGGGGCCAGCTGACACCTGAAAATCCACAATAGGCAGGATGGTTCCCAGATCCAAGGTGGCACCAGTGCCAAGTCGGGCTGGTTTGATGGTGCAAAGTGGCTCCTGCAATCTGCCATCCAGACGCGGGGCAGCGGATTTTTGTTTGCTGGAGAAAAGTTCCGTGGTTTGTTTTTGGCGGTATATGGCTGGGCGTGGCCGGCTGGCTCCTTAAAAAGCTCGATACGCAGGATGGTTCCCTGACCCAAGGTGGCATCAGTGCCAAGTCGGGCTGTTTTCGTAGTACCAAGTGCGTCCTGCAATTTGCCATCCAGAAGAGGGGCAGTTGAGTTTTGTTTGCCAGAGAAAAGGGGCGTGGTTTGTCTTTGGGGGCATATGGCTGAGAGTGGCCGGCTGGCCCCTGAAAATCCACGATAGGCAGGATGGTTCCCAGACCAGAGGTGGCACCAGTGCCAAGTCGGGCTGGTTTGATAGTAATAAATAGCTCCTGCAATCTGCCATCCAGAAGCGGGGCAGCTTACTTTTGTTTGCCAGGGAAACGGGCCGAGCTTTGTGTCTGGGGGCCTATGGCTGGGAGTGACCGGCTGGCTCCTGAAAAGCTACGATAGGCAGGATGGTGACCAGACCCATGGTGGCACCAGTGCCAAGTTGGGCTGGTTTGATAGCACCAAGTGGCTCCTGCACTCTGCCATCCAAAAGCAGGGCAGCTGAGTTTTGTTTGCCAAAGAAAAGGGCTGTGGTATGTGTTTGGGTCCTGTGGCTGGGAGTGGCCGGCTGGCTCCTTAAATTCCATGATACGCTGGATGGTTCCCAGACCCAAGTTGGCACCAGTGCCAAGTTGGGCTGGTTTGACAGTGTCAAGCGCCTCCTGCAATCTCCCATCCACAAGTGGGGCACCTGAGATTTTTTTGCCTGTGAATCGGGCCGTTGTTTTTGATTGGGGTCTGTGGCCGAGAGTGGTCGGCTGGCTCCTGACAATCCACAATACGCATGATGGTTCCCAGACCCAAGGTGGCACCAGTGCCAAGTTGGGCTGGTTTGATTGTACCAAGTGCGTCCTGCAATCTGCCATTCAGAAGCGGGGCAGCTGAGTTTTGTTTGCCAGAGTAAAGGGCCGTGGTTTTTTTTGGGGGGCCTATGGCTCAGAGTGGCCGGCTGGCCCCTGAAAATCCACGATAGGCAGGATGGTTCCCAGACCCAAGGTGGCACCAGAGCCAAGTTGGGCTGGTTTGATGGTGCAAAGTGGCTCCTGCAATCTGCCATCCCGACGCGGGGCAGCTGATTTTTGTTTGCCAGAGAACAAGTCCGTGGTTCATTTTTGGGGGCATATGGCTGGGAGTGGCCGGCTGGCTCCTTAAAAAGCTCGATACGCAGGATGGTTCCCAGGCCAGAGGTGGCACCAGTGCCAAGTCGGGCTGTTTTTGTAGTACCAAGTGCGTCCTGCAATTTGCCATCCAGAAGAGGGGCAGCTGAGTTTTGTTTGCCAGAGAAAAGGGCCGTGGTTTGTGTTTGGGGGCATATGGATGAGAGTGGCCGGCTGGCCCCTGAAAATCCACGATAGGCAGGATGGTTCCCAGACCCAAGGTGGCACCAGTGCCAAGTCGGGCTGGTTTGATGGTGCAAAGTGGCTCCTGCAATCTGCCATCCAGAAGCGGGGTAGATTACTTTTGTTTGCCAGGGAAACGGGCAGAGCTTTGTGTCTGGGGGCCTATGGCTGGGAGTGGCCAGCTGGCTCCTTAAAATGCACGATACGCAGGATGGTGACCAGACCCAAGGTGGTACCAGTGCCAAGTCGGGCTGCTTTTGTAGTACCAATTGCGTCCTGCAATTTCCCATCCAGAAGAGGGGCAGTTGAGTTTTGTTTACCAGAGTAAAGTGCCGTGGTTTGTTTTTGGGGGCCTATGGCTGAGAGTGGCCGGCTGGCCCCTGAAAATCCACGATAGGCAGGATGGTTCCCAGATCCAAGGTGGCACCAGTGCCAAGTCGGGCTGGTTTGATGGTGCAAAGTGGCTCCTGCAATCTGCCATCCAGACGCGGGGCAGCGGATTTTTGATTGCTGGAGAAAAGTTCCGTGGTTTGTTTTTGGCGGTATATGGCTGGGCGTGGCCGGCTGGCTCCTTAAAAAGCTCGATACGCAGGATGGTTCCCAGAGCCAAGGTGGCATCAGTGCCAAGTCGGGCTGTTTTCGTAGTACCAAGTGCGTCCTGCAATTTGCCATCCAGAAGAGGGGCAGTTGAGTTTTGTTTGCCAGAGAAAAGGGCCGGGGTTTGTGTTTGAGGGCATATGGCAGAGAGTGGCCGGCTGGCCCCTGAAAATCCACAATAGGCAGGATGGTTCCCAGAGCCAAGGTGGCATCACTGCCAAGTCGGGCTGGTTTGATAGTACCAAGTGGCTCCTGCAATCTGCCATCTAGAAGCGGGGCAGCTTACTTTGGTTTGCCAGGGAAACGGGCCGAGGTTTGTGTCTGGCGGCCTATGGCTGAGATTGACCGGCTAGGTCCTGAAAAGCTACAATAGGCAGGATGGTTACCAGACCCATGGTGCCAGCAGTGCCAAGTTGGGCTGGTTTGATAGTACCAAGTGGCTCCTGCAATCTGCCATCAAAAAGTTTGCAGGCCAGTTTTGTTTTCCAGGGAAAAGCGCTGTTGTTTTTGTTTGGGGGCCTGTGGCTGGGAGAGGCCAGCTGGCTCCTTAGAATCCACGATACGCAGGATGGTTCCCAGACCAGAGGTGGCACCAGTGCCAAGTCGGGCTGGTTTGATGGTGCAAAGTGGCTCCTGCAATCTGCCATCCAGACGCGGGGCAGCGGATTTTTGTTTGTTGGAGAAAAGTTCCGTGGTTTGTTTTTGGCGGTATATGGCTGGGCGTGGCCGGCTGGCTCCTTAAAAAGCTCGATACGCAGGATGGTTCCCTGACCCAAGGTGGCATCAGTGCCAAGTCGGGCTGTTTTCGTAGTACCAACTGCGTCCTGCAATTTGCCATCCAGAAGAGGGGCAGTTGAGTTTTGTTTGCCAGAGAAAAGGGCAGGGGTTTGTGTTTGGGGGCATATGGCTGAGAGTGGCCGGCTGGCTCCTGAAAATCCACGATAGGCAGGATGGTTCCCAGACCAGAGGTGGCACCAGTGCCAAGTCGGGCTGGTTTGATAGTAATAAATAGCTCCTGCAATCTGCCATCCAGAAGCGGGGCAGCTTACTTTTGTTTGCCAGGGAAACGGGCCGAGGTTTGTGTCTGGGGGCCTATGGCTGGGAGTGACCGGCTGGCTCCTGAAAAGCTACGATAGGCAGGATGGTTACCAGACCCATGGAGGCACCAGTGCCAAGTTGGGCTGGTTTGATAGTACCAAGTGGCTCCTGCAATCTGCCATCCAAAAGCAGGGCAACTGAGTTTTGTTTGCCAGAGAAAAGCGCTGTTGTTTGTGTTTGGGGTCCTGTGGCTGGGAGTGGCCGGCTGGCTCCTTAGAATCCACGATACGCAGGATGGTTCCCAGTCCCGAGGTGGCACCAGTGCCAAGTCGGGATAGTTTGATGGTGCAAAGTGGCTCCTGCAATCTGCCATCCAGAAGCGGGGTAGATTACTTTTGTTTGCCAGGGAAACGGGCCGAGGTTTTTTTCTGGGGGCCTATGGCTGGGAGTGACCGGCTGGCTCCTGAAAAGCTACAGTCGGCAGGATGATTACCAGACCCATGGTAGCAGCAGTGCCAAGTTGGGCTGGTTTGATAGTACCAAGTGGCTCCTGCAATCTGCCATCAAAAAGTTGGCAGGCGAGTTTTGTTTTCCAGGGAAAAGCGCCGTTGTTTGTGTTTGGGACCCTGTGGCTGGGAGTGGCCGCCTGTCGTCTTAGAATCCACGTTACGCAGCATGGTTCCCAAATCCAAGGTGGCACCAATGCCAAGTCGGGCTGGTTTGATAGTACCAAGTGGCTCCTGCAATCTGCCATCCAGAAGCGGGGCAGCTTACTTTTGTTTGCCAGGGAAACGGGCCGAGGTATTTGTCTGGGGCCCTATGGCAGGGAGTGACTGGCTGGCTCCTGAAAAGCTACGATAGGCAGGATGTTTACCAGACCCATGGTGGCACCAGTGCCAAGTTGGGCTAATTTTATAGTACCAAGTGGCTCCTGCAATCTGCCATCCAGAAGCGGGGCAGCTTACTTTTGTTTTCCATGGAAACGGGCCGAGGTTTCTGTCTGGGGGTCTATGGCTGGGAGTGACCTCCTGGCTCCTGAAAAGCTATGCTAGGCAGGATGGTTCCCAGACCCGAGGTGGCACCAGTGCCAAGTTGGGCTGGTTTGATAGTACCAAGTGGCTCCTGCAATCTGCCATCAAAATGTTGGCAGGCGAGTTTTGTTTTCCGGGAAAAAGCGCCGTTGTTTGTGTTTGGGGGCCTGTGGCTCGGAGTGGCCGGGTGGCTGCTTAGAATCCACGATACGCAGGATGGCTCCCAGGCCAGAGGTGGCACCAGTGTCAAGTTGGGCTGGTTTGATAGTACCAAGTGGCTCCTGCAATCGGCCATCCAGAAGCGGGGCAGCTTAATTTTGTTTGCCAGGGAAACGGGCCGTTGTTTGTGTCTGGAAGCCTACGGCTGGGAGTGACCGACGGCTCCTGAAATGCTACGATAGGCAGGATGGTGACCAGACCCATAGTGGCACCAGTGCCAAGTTGCGCTGGTTTGATTGTACCAAGTGGCTCCTGCACTCTGCCATCAAAAAGCTAGCAGGCGAGTTTTGTTTTCCAGGGAAAAGTGCCGTTGTTTGTGATTGGGGGCCTGTGGCTGGGAGTGGCCGGCGTGCTCCTTAGAACCCACGATACGCAGGATGGTTCCCAGACCAGAGGTGGCACCAGTGCCAAGTCGGGCTGGTTTGATGATGCCAAGTTGCTCCTGCAATCTGCCATCCAGAAGCGGGGTAGCTTACTTTTGTGTGCCAGGGAAACGGGCCGAGGTTTTTGGCTGGGGGCCCATGGCTGGGAGTGACCGGCTGGCTCCTGAAAAGCTACGATAGGCAGGATGGTGACCAGACCCATGGTGGCACCAGTGCCAAGTTGGGCTGGTTTGATAGTACCAAGTGGCTCCTGCAATCTGCCATCAAAAAGTTGGCAGGCCAGTTTTGTTTTCCAGGCAAAAGCACCGTTGTTTGTGTTTGGGGGCCTGTGGCTGGGAGTGGCCAGCTGGCTACTTAGAATCCACGATACGCAGGATGGTTCCCAGACCCAAGGTGGCACCAGTGCCAAGTCGGGCTGGTTTGATACTACCAAGTGGCTCCTGCAATCTGCCATCCAGAAGCGGGGCAGCTGAATTTTGTTTGCCAGAGAAAAAGGCTGTTGTTTGTGTTTGGGGGCCTGTAGCTTGCAGTGGCGGGCTGGCTCCTGAAAATCCATGATACGCAGCATGCTTCCCAGACCCAAGGTGGCACCAGTGCCAAGTAGGGCTGGTTTGATAATACCAAGTGGCTCCTGCAATCTGCCATCCAGAAGAGGGGCAGTTGAGTTTTGTTTGCCAGAGAAAAGGGCCGTGGTTTGTGTTTGGGGGCATATGGCTGAGAGAGGCCGGCTGGCTCCTTAAAATCCACGATAGGCAAGATGGTTCCCAGATCCAAGGTGGCACCAGTGCCACGTCTGGCTGGTTTGATAGTACTAAATTACTCCTGCAATCTGCCATCCAGAAGCGGGGCAGCTTACTTTTGTTTGCCAGGGAAACGGGCCGAGGTTTTATCCTGGGGGCCTATGGCTGGGAGTGACCGGCTGGCTCCTGAAAAGCTACGATAGGCAGGATGGTGACCAGACCCATGGTGGCACCAGTGCCAAGTTGGGCTGGTTTGATAGTACCAAGTGGCTCCTGCAATCTGCCATCAAAAAGTTGGCAGGCGAGTTTTGTTTTCCAGGGAAAAGCGCCGTTGTTTGTGTTTGGGGGCCTGTGGCTGGGAGTGGCCGCCTGGCGCCTTAGAATTTACGTTACGCAGCATGGTTCCCAGAGCCAAGGTGGCACCAGTGCCAAGTCGGGCTGGTTTGATAGTACCAAGTGGCTCCTGCAATCTGCTATCAAAAAGTTGGCAGGCCAGTTTTGTTTTCCAGGGAAAAGCGCCGTTGTTTGTGTTTGGGGGCCTGTGGCTGGGAGTGGCCAGCTGGCTCCTAAGAATCCACGATACGCAGGATGGTTTCCAGACCAGAGGTGGCACCAGTGCCAAGTCGGGCTGGTTTGATGGTGCAAAGTGTCTCCTGCAATCTGCCATCCAGAAGCGAGGTAGCTTACTTTTGTTTGCCAGGGAAACGGGCAGAGCTTTGTGTCTGGGGCCTATGGCTGGGACTGACCGGCTGGCTCCTGAAAAGCTACGATACGCAGGATGGTGACCAGACCCATGGAGGCACCAGTGCCAAGTTGGGCTGGTTTGATAGTACCAAGTGGCTCCTGCAATCTGCCATCAAAAAGTTTGCAGGCCAGTTTTGTTTTCCAGGGAAAAGCGCTGTTGTTTTTGTTTGGGGGCCTGTGGCTGGGAGTGGCCAGCTGGCTCCTTAGAATCCACGATAGGCAGGATGGTTCCCAGACCAGAGGTGGCACCAGTGCCAAGTCGGGCTGGTTTCATGGTGCAAAGTGTCTCCTGCAATCTGCCATCCAGAAGCGTGATAGCTTACTTTTGTTTGCCAGGGAAACGGGCCGAGCTTTGTGTCTGGCGCCCATGGCTGGGAGTGACCGGCTGGCTCCTGAAAAGCTACGATAGGCAGGATGGTTACCAGACCCACGGAAGCACCAGTGCCAAGTTGGGCTGGTTTGATAGTACCAAGTGGCTCCTGCAATCTGCCATCCAGAAGAGGGGCTGTTGAGTTTTGTTTGCCAGAGAAAAGGGCCGTGGTTTTTGTTTGGGGGCCTATGGCTCAGAGTGGCCGGCTGGCCCCTAAAAATCCACGATAGGCAGAATGGTTCCCAGACCCAAGGTGGCACCAGTGCCAAGTCGGGCTGGTTTGATGGTGCAAAATGGCTCCTGCAATCTGCCATCCCAACGCGGGGCAGCTGATTTTTGTTTGCCAGAGAACAAGTCCGTGGTTCATTTTTGGGGGCATATGGCTGGGAGGGGCCGGCTGGCTCCTTAAAATGCTCGATAGGCAGGATGGTTCCCAGACCCAAGGTGGCACCAGTGCCAAGTTGGACTGTTTTTGTAGTACCAAGTGCGTCCTGCAATTTGCCATCCAGAAGCGGGGCAGCTTACTTTTGTTTGCCAGGGAAACGGGCCGAGGTTTTTGTCTGGGGGCCTATGGCTGGGAGTGACCGGCTGGCTCCTGAAAAGCTACGATAGGCAGGATGGTTACCAGACCCATGGTGGCACCAGTGCCAAGTTGGGCTCTTTTTGTAGTACCAAGTGCGTCCTGCAATTTGCCCTCCAGAAGCGGGGCAATTGAGTTTTGTTTGCCAGAGAAAAGGGCCGTGGTTTGTGCTTGAGGGCATATGGCTGAGAGTGGCCGGCTGGCTCCTAAAAATCCACATTACGCAGCATGGTTCCCAGACCCAAGGTGGCACCAGTGCCAAGTCGGGCTGGTTTGATGGTGCAAAGTGTCTCCTGCAATCTGCCATCCAGAAGCGGGGTAGCCGATTTTTGTTTGCAAGAGAAAAGGTCTTTGGTTTTTATTGGGCGCCTGTGACTGGGAGTGGCCGGCTGGCTCATTAGAATCCACGATACGCAGCATGGTTCCCAGAGCCAAGGTGGCACCAGTGCCAAGTTGGGCTCTTTTGTAGTAGCACGTGGCTCCTGCAATTTGCCATCCAGAAGAGGGGCAGTTGAGTTTTGTTGGCCAGAGGAAAGGGCCGTGGTTTTTGTTTGGGGGTACATGGCTGAGAGTGGACGGCTGGCCCCTGAAAATCCACGATAGGCAGGATGGTTCCGAGATCCAAGGTGGGACCAGTGCCAAGTCGGGCTGGTTTTATGTTACAAAGTGGCTCCTGCAATCTGCCATCAAAAAGTTGGCAGGCGAGTTTTGTTTTCCAGGGAAAAGCGCCGTTGTTTGTGTTTGGGGACCTGTGGCTGGGAGTGGCCGGCTGGCTCCTTAGAATCCACGACACGCAGGATGGTTCCCAGACCAGAGGTGGCACCAGTGCCAAGTTGGGCTGTTTTTGTAGTACCAAGTGCGTCCTGCAATTTGCCGTCCAGAAGAGGGGCAGTTGAGTTTTGTTTACCAGAGTAAAGTGCCGTGGTTTGTTTTTGGGGGCCTATGGCGGAGAGTGGCCGGCTGGCCCCTGAAAATCCACGATAGGCAGGATGGTTCCCAGACCAGAGGTGGCACCAGTGCCAAGTCGGGCTGGTTTGATGGTGCAAAGTGGCTCCTGCAATCTGCCATCCAGACGCGGGGCAGCGGATTTTTGTTTGCTGGAGAAAAGTTCCGTGGTTTGTTTTTGGCGGTATATGGCTGGGCGTGGCCGGCTGGCTCCTTAAAAAGCTCGATACGCAGGATGGTTCCCTGACCCAAGGTGGCATCAGTGCCAAGTCGGGCTGTTTTCGTAGTACCAACTGCGTCCTGATATTTGCCATCCAGAAGAGGGGCAGTTGAGTTTTGTTTGCCAGAGAAAAGGGCCGTGGTTTTTGTTTGGGGGCATATGGCTGAGAGTGGCCGGCTGGCTCCTGAAAATCCACGATAGGCAGGATGGTTCCCAGACCACAGGTGGCACCAGTGCCAAGTCGGGCTGGTTTGATAGTACTAAATAACTCCTGCAATCTGCCATCCAGAAGCGGGGCAGCTTACTTTTGTTTGCCAGGGAAACGGGCCGAGCTTTGTGTCTGGGGGCCTATGGCTGGGAGTGACCGGCTGGCTCCTGAAAAGCTACGATAGGCAGGATGGTTACCAGACTCATGGAGGCACCAGTGCCAAGTTGGGCTGGTTTGATAGTACCAAGTGGCTCCTGCAATCTGCCATCCAAAAGCAGGGCAACTGAGTTTTGTTTGCCAGAGAAAAGCGCTGTTGTTTGTGTTTGGGGTCCTGTGGCTGGCAGTGGCCGGCTGGCTCCTTAGAATCCACGATACGCAGGATGGTTCCCAGACCCAAGGTGGCACCAGTGCCAAGTCGGGCTGGTTTGATAGTACCAAGTGGTTCCTGCAATCTGCCATCCAGAAGCGGGGCAGCTTACTTTTGTTTGCCAGGGAAACGGGCCGAGCTTTGTGTCTGGGGGCCTATGGCTGGGAGTGACCGGCTGGCTCCTGAAAAGCTACGATAGGCAGGATGGTTACCAGACCCATGGAGGCACCAGTGCCAAGTTGGGCTGGTTTGATAGTACCAAGTGGCTCCTGCAATTTGCCATCCAAAAGCAGGGCAACTGAGTTTTGTTTGCCAGAGAAAAGCGCTGTTGTTTGTGTTTGGGGTCCTGTGGCTGGGAGTGACCGGCTGGCTCCTGAAAAGCTACAGTAGGCAGGATGATTACCAGACCCATGGTAGCAGCAGTGCCAAGTTGGGCTGATTTGATAGTACCAAGTGGCTCCTGCAATCTGCCATCAAAAAGTTGGCAGGCGAGTTTTGTTTTCCAGGGAAAAGCGCCGTTGTTTGTGTTTGGGGCCCTGTGGCTGGGAGTGGCCGCCTGTCGTCTTAGAATCCACGTTACGCAGCATGGTTCCCAAATCCAAGGTGGCACCAGTGCCAAGTCGGGCTGGTTTGATAGTACCAAGTGGCTCCTGCAATCTGCCATCCAGAAGCGGGGCAGCTTACTTTTGTTTACCATGGAAATGGGCCGAGCTTTGTGTCTGGGCGCCCATGGCTGGGAGTGACCGGCTGGCTCCTGAAATGCTACGATAGGCAGGATAGTGACCAGACCCATGGTGGCACCAGTGCCAAGTTGGGCTGGTTTTGTGATAGCACCAAGTGGCTCCTGCAATCTGCCATCAAAAAGTTGGCAGGTGAGTTTTGTTTTCCAGGGAAAAGCGCCGTTGTTTGTGTTTGGGGGCCTGTGGCTGGGAGTGACCGGCTGGCTCCTTAGAATCCACGATACGCAGGATGGTTCCCAGACCCGAGGTGGCACCAGTGCCAAGTCGGGATAGTTTGATGGTGAAAAGTGGCTCCTGCAATCTGCCATCCAGAAGCGGGGTAGATTACTTTTGTTTGCCAGGGAAACGGGCCGAGGTTTTTTTCTGGGGGCCTATGGCTGGGAGTGACCGGCTGGCTCCTGAAAAGCTACAGTAGGCAGGATGATTACCAGACCCATGGTAGCAGCAGTGCCAAGTTGGGCTGATTTGATAGTACCAAGTGGCTCCTGCAATCTGCCATCAAAAAGTTGGCAGGCGAGTTTTGTTTTCCAGGGAAAAGCGCCGCTGTTTGTGTTTGGGGCCCTGTGGCTGGGAGTGGCCGCCTGTCGTCTTAGAATCCACGTTACGCAGCATGGTTCCCAAATCCAAGGTGGCACCAGTGCCAAGTCGGGCTGGTTTGATAGTACCAAGTGGCTCCTGCAATCTGCCATCCAGAAGCGGGTCAGCTTACATTTGTTTGCCAGGGAAACGGGCCGAGGTATTTGTCTGGGGCCCTATGGCAGGGAGTGACTGGCTGGCTCCTGAAAAGCTACGATAGGCAGGATGTTTACCAGACCCATGGTGGCACCAGTGCCAAGTTGGGCTAATTTGATAGTACCAAGTGGCTCCTGCAATCTGCCATCCAGAAGCGGGGCAGCTTACTTTTGTTTTCCATGGAAGCGGGCCGAGGTTTCTGTCTGTGGGTCTAAGGCTGGGAGTGACCTCCTGTCTCCTGAAAAGCTATGCTAGGCAGGATGGTGACCAGACCCATGGTGGCACCAGTGCCAAGTTGGGCTGGTTTGATAGTACCAAGTGGCTCCTGCAATCTGCCATCAAAATGTTGGCAGGCGAGTTTTGTTTTCCGGGGAAAAGCGCCGTTGTTTGTGTTTGGGGGCCTGTGGCTCGGAGTGGCCGGGTGGCTGCTTAGAATCCACGATACGCAGGATGGCTCCCAGGCCAGAGGTGGCACCAGTGTCAAGTTGGGCTGGTTTTATAGTACCAAGTGGCTCCTGCAATCGGCCATCCAGAAGCGGGGCAGCTTAATTTTGTTTGCCAGGGAAACGGGCCGTGGTTTTTGTCTGGGGGCCTACGGCTGGGAGTGACCGACTGGCTCCTGAAATGCTACGATAGGCAGGATGGTGACCAGACCCATAGTGGCACCAGTGCCAAGTTGGGCTGGTTTGATTGTACCAAGTGGCTCCTGCACTCTGCCATCAAAAAGCTAGCAGGCGAGTTTTGTTTTCCAGGGAAAAGCGCCGTTGTTTGTGATTGGGGGCCTGTGGCTGGGAGTGGCCGGCTGGCTCCTTTGAACCCACGATAGGCAGGATGGTTCCCAGACCAGAGGTGGCACCAGTGCCAAGTCGGGCTGGTTTGATGATGCCAATTTGCTCCTGCAATCTGCCATCCAGAAGCGGGGCAGCTGAATTTTGTTTGCCAGAGAAAAAGGCTGTTGTTTGTGTTTGGGGGCCTGTAGCTTGCAGTGGCGGGCTGGCTCCTGAAAATCCATGATACGCAGCATGCTTCCCAGACCCAAGGTGGCACCAGTGCCAAGTAGGGCTGGTTTGATAATATCAAGTGGCTCCTGCAATCTGCCATCCAGAAGAGGGGCAGTTGAGTTTTGTTTGCCAGAGAAAAGGGCCGTGGTTTGTGTTTGGGGGCATATGGCTGAGAGAGGCCGGCTGGCTCCTTAAAATCCACGATAGGCAAGATGGTTCCCAGATCCAAGGTGGCACCAGTGCCACGTCTGGCTGGTTTGATAGTACTAAATAACTCCTGCAATCTGCCATCCAGAAGCGGGGCAGCTTACTTTTGTTTGCCAGGGAAACGGGCCGAGGTTTTTGTCTGGGGGCCTATGGCTGGGAGTGACTGGCTGGCTCCTGAAAAGCTACGATAGGCAGGATGGTGACCAGACCCATGGTGGCAGCAGTGCCAAGTTGGGCTGGTTTGATAGTACCAAGTGGCTCCTGCAATCTGCCATCAAAAAGTTGGCAGGCGAGTTTTGTTTTCCAGGGAAAAGCGCCGTTGTTTGTGTTTGGGGCCCTGTGGCTGGGAGTGGCCGCCTGGCGCCTTAGAATTTACGTTACGCAGCATGGTTCCCAGAGCCAAGGTGGCACCAGTGCCAAGTCGGGCTGGTTTGATAGTACCAAGTGGCCCCTGCAATCTGCCATCAAAAAGTTGGCAGGCCAGTTTTGTTTTCCAGGGAAAAGCGCCGTTGTTTGTGTTTGGGGGCCTGTGGCTGGGAGTGGCCAGCTGGCTCCTAAGAACCCACGATACGCAGCATGGTTCCCAGACAAGAGGTGGCACCAGTGCCAAGTTGGGCTGGTTTGATGATGCCAAGTTGCTCCTGCAATCTGCCATCCAGAAGCGAGGTAGCTTACTTTTGTTTGCCAGGGAAACGGGCAGAGCTTTGTGTCTGGGGCCTATGGCTGGGACTGACCGGCTGGCTCCTGAAAAGCTACGATACGCAGGATGGTGACCAGACCCATGGAGGCACCAGTGAAAAGTTGGGCTGGTTTGATAGTACCAAGTGGCTCCTGCAATCTGCCATCCAAAAGCAGGGCAGCTGAGTTTTGTTTGCCAAAGAAAAGGGCTGTGGTATGTGTTTAGTTCCTGTGGCTGGGAGTGGCCGGCTGGCTCCTTAAATTCCATGATACGCAGCATCGTTCCCAGGCCCAAGGTGGCACCAGTGCCAAGTTGGGCTGGTTTGATTGTACCAAGTGGCTCCTGCACTCTGCCATCAAAAAGCTAGCAGGCGAGTTTTGTTTTCCAGGGAAAAGCGCCGTTGTTTGTGATTGGGGGCCTGTGGCTGGGAGTGGCCGGCTGGCTCCTTAGAACCCACGATAGGCAGGATGGTTCCCAGACCAGAGGTGGCACCAGTGCCAAGTCGGGCTGGTTTGATGATGCCAATTTGCTCCTGCAATCTGCCATCCAGAAGCGGGGCAGCTGAATTTTGTTTGCCAGAGAAAAAGGCTGTTGTTTGTGTTTGGGGGCCTGTAGCTTGCAGTGGCGGGCTGGCTCCTGAAAATCCATGATACGCAGCATGCTTCCCAGACCCAAGGTGGCACCAGTGCCAAGTAGGGCTGGTTTGATAATATCAAGTGGCTCCTGCAATCTGCCATCCAGAAGAGGGGCAGTTGAGTTTTGTTTGCCAGAGAAAAGGGCCGTGGTTTGTGTTTGGGGGCATATGGCTGAGAGAGGCCGGCTGGCTCCTTAAAATCCACGATAGGCAAGATGGTTCCCAGATCCAAGGTGGCACCAGTGCCACGTCTGGCTGGTTTGATAGTACTAAATAACTCCTGCAATCTGCCATCCAGAAGCGGGGCAGCTTACTTTTGTTTGCCAGGGAAACGGGCCGAGGTTTTTGTCTGGGGGCCTATGGCTGGGAGTGACTGGCTGGCTCCTGAAAAGCTACGATAGGCAGGATGGTGACCAGACCCATGGTGGCAGCAGTGCCAAGTTGGGCTGGTTTGATAGTACCAAGTGGCTCCTGCAATCTGCCATCAAAAAGTTGGCAGGCGAGTTTTGTTTTCCAGGGAAAAGCGCCGTTGTTTGTGTTTGGGGCCCTGTGGCTGGGAGTGGCCGCCTGGCGCCTTAGAATTTACGTTACGCAGCATGGTTCCCAGAGCCAAGGTGGCACCAGTGCCAAGTCGGGCTGGTTTGATAGTACCAAGTGGCCCCTGCAATCTGCCATCAAAAAGTTGGCAGGCCAGTTTTGTTTTCCAGGGAAAAGCGCCGTTGTTTGTGTTTGGGGGCCTGTGGCTGGGAGTGGCCAGCTGGCTCCTAAGAACCCACGATACGCAGCATGGTTCCCAGACAAGAGGTGGCACCAGTGCCAAGTTGGGCTGGTTTGATGATGCCAAGTTGCTCCTGCAATCTGCCATCCAGAAGCGAGGTAGCTTACTTTTGTTTGCCAGGGAAACGGGCAGAGCTTTGTGTCTGGGGCCTATGGCTGGGACTGACCGGCTGGCTCCTGAAAAGCTACGATACGCAGGATGGTGACCAGACCCATGGAGGCACCAGTGAAAAGTTGGGCTGGTTTGATAGTACCAAGTGGCTCCTGCAATCTGCCATCCAAAAGCAGGGCAGCTGAGTTTTGTTTGCCAAAGAAAAGGGCTGTGGTATGTGTTTAGTTCCTGTGGCTGGGAGTGGCCGGCTGGCTCCTTAAATTCCATGATACGCAGCATCGTTCCCAGGCCCAAGGTGGCACCAGTGCCAAGTTGGGCTGGTTTGACAGTGTCAAGCGCCTCCTGCAATCTCCCATCCACAAGTGGGGCAGCTGAGATTTTTTTGCCTGTGAATCGGGCCATTGTTTTTGATTGGGGTCTGTGGCCGAGAGTGGTCGGCTGGCTCCTGACAATCCATAATACGCAGGATGGTTCCCAGACCCAAGGTGGCACCAGTGCCAAGTTGGGCTGGTTTGATTTTACAAAGTGCGTCCTGCAATCTGCCATTCAGAAGCGGGGCAGCTGAGTTTTGTTTGCCAGAATAAAGGGCCGTGGTTTTTGTTTGGGGGCCTATGGCTCAGAGTGGCCGGCTGGCCCCTGAAAATCCACGATAGGCAGGATGGTTCCCAGACCCAAGGTGGCACCAGAGCCAAGTCGGGCTGGTTTGATGGTGCAAAGTGGCTCCTGCAATCTGCCATCCCGACGCGGGGCAGCTGATTTTTGTTTGCCAGAGAACAAGTCCGTGGTTCATTTTTGGGGGCATATGGCTGGGAGTGGCCGGCTGGCTCCTTAAAAAGCTCGATACGCATGATGGTTCCCAGGCCAGAGGTGGCACCAGTGCCAAGTTGGGCTGTTTTTGTAGTACCAAGTGCGTCCTGCAATTTGCCTTCCAGAAGAGGGGCAGTTGAGTTTTGTTTGCCAGAGAAAAGGGCCGTGGTTTGTGTTTGAGGGCATATGGCTGAGAGTGGCCGGCTGACACCTGAAAATCCACAATAGGCAGGATGGTTCCCAGTGCCAAGGTGGCACCAGTGCCAAGTCGGGCTGGTTTGATAGTACTAAATAGCTCCTGCAATCTGCCATCAAAAAGTTGGCAGGCGAGTTTTGTTTTCCAGGGAAAAGCGCCGTTGTTTTTGTTTGGGGGCCTGTGCCTGGGAGTGGCCGGCTGGCTCCTTAGAATCCACGATACGCAGGATGGTTCCCAGACCAGAAGTGGCACCAGTGCCAAGTTGGGCTGGTTTGATGGTGCAAAGTGGCTCCTGCAATCTGCCATCCAGAAGCGGGGTAGCTTACTTTTGTTTGCCAGGGAAACGGGCAGAATTTTGTGTCTGGGGGCCAATGGCTGGGAGTGGCCAGCTGGCTCCTTAAAATGCACGATACGCAGGATGGTGACCAGACCCAAGGTGGTACCAGTGCCAAGTTGGGCTGCTTTTGTAGTACCAAGTGCGTCCTGCAATTTGCCATCCAGAAGAGGGGCAGTTGAGTTTTGTTTACCAGAGTAAAGTGCCGTGGTTTGTTTTTGGGGGCCTATGGCTGAGAGTGGCCGGCTGGCCCCAGAAAATCCACGATAGGCAGGATGGTTCCCAGATCCAAGGTGGCACCAGTGCCAAGTCGGGCTGGTTTGATGGTGCAAAGTGGCTCCTGCAATCTGCCATCCAGACGCGGGGCAGCGGATTTTTGTTTGCTGGAGAAAAGTTCCGTGGTTTGTTTTTGGCGGTATATGGCTGGGCGTGGCCGGCTGTCTCCTTAAAAAGCTCGATACGCAGGATGGTTCCCAGAGCCAAGGTGGCATCAGTGCCAAGTCGGGCTGTTTTCGTAGTACCAAGTGCGTCCTGCAATTTGCCATCCAGAAGAGGGGCAGTTGAGTTTTGTTTGCCAGAGAAAAGGGCCGTGGTTTGTGTTTGGGGGCATATGGCTGAGAGTGGCCGGCTGGCCCCTGAAAATCCACAATAGGCAGGATGGTTCCCAGAGCCAAGGTGGCATCACTGCCAAGTCGGGCTGGTTTGATAGTACCAAGTGGCTCCTGCAATCTGCCATCTAGAAGCGGGGCAGCTTACTTTTGTTTGCCAGGGAAACGGGCCGAGGTTTGTGTCTCGCGGCCTATGGCTGAGAGTGACCGGCTAGGTCCTGAAAAGCTACAATAGGCAGGATGGTTACCAGACCCATGGTGGCAGCAGTGCCAAGTTGGGCTGGTTTGATAGTACCAAGTGGCTCCTGCAATCTGCCATCAAAAAGTTTGCAGGCCAGTTTTGTTTTCCAGGGAAAAGCGCTGTTGTTTTTGTTTGGGGGCCTGTGGCTGGGAGTGGCCAGCTGGCTCCTTAGAATCCACGATACGCAGGATGGTTCCCAGACCAGAGGTGGCACCAGTGCCAAGTTGGGCTGGTTTGATGGTGCAAAGTGTCTCCTGCAATCTGCCATCCAGAAGCGTGATAGCTTACTTTTGTTTGCCAGGGAAACGGGCCGAGCTTTGTGTCTGGCGCCCATGGCTGGGAGTGACCGGCTGGCTCCTGAAAAGCTACGATAGGCAGGATGTTTACCAGACCCACGGAGGCACCAGTGCCAAGTTGGGCTGGTTTGATAGTACCAAGTGGCTCCTGCAATCTGCCATCCAGAAGAGGGGCTGTTGAGTTTTGTTTGCCAGAGAAAAGGGCCGTGGTTTTTGTTTGGGGGCCTATGGCTCAGAGTGGCCGGCTGGCCCCTAAAAATCCACGATAGGCAGAATGGTTCCCAGACCCAAGGTGGCACCAGTGCCAAGTCGGGCTGGTTTGATGGTGCAAAATGGCTCCTGCAATCTGCCATCCCAACGCGGGGCAGCTGATTTTTGTTTGCCAGAGAACAAGTCCGTGGTTCATTTTTGGGGGCATATGGCTGGGAGGGGCCGGCTGGCTCCTTAAAATGCTCGATAGGCAGGATGGTTCCCAGACCCAAGGTGGCACCAGTGCCAAGTTGGGCTGTTTTTGTAGTACCAAGTGCGTCCTGCAATTTGCCATCCAGAAGCGGGGCAGCTTACTTTTGTTTGCCAGGGAAACGGGCCGAGGTTTTTGTCTGGGGGCCTATGGCTGGGAGTGACCGGCTGGCTCCTGAAAAGCTACGATAGGCAGGATGGTTACCAGACCCATGGTGGCACCAGTGCCAAGTTGGGCTCTTTTTGTAGTACCAAGTGCGTCCTGCAATTTGCCCTCCAGAAGAGGGGCAGTTGAGTTTTGTTTGCCAGAGAAAAGGGCCGTGGTTTGTGCTTGAGGGCATATGGCTGAGAGTGGCCGGCTGGCTCCTAAAAATCCACATTACGCAGCATGGTTCCCAGACCCAAGGTGGCACCAGTGCCAAGTCGGGCTGGTTTGATGGTGCAAAGTGTCTCCTGCAATCTGCCATCCAGAAGCGGGGTAGCCGATTTTTGTTTGCAAGAGAAAAGGTCTTTGGTTTTTATTGGGCGCCTGTGACTGGGAGTGGCCGGCTGACTCATTAGAATCCACGATACGCAGCATGGCTCCCAGAGCCAAGGTGGCACCAGTGCCAAGTTGGGCTGGTTTTGTAGTAGCACGTGGCTCCTGCAATTTGCCATCCAGAAGAGGGGCAGTTGAGTTTTGTTGGCCAGAGGAAAGGGCTGTGGTTTTTGTTTGGGCTACATGGCTGAGAGTGGCCGGCTGGCCCCTGAAAATCCACGATAGGCAGGATAGTTCCGAGATCCAAGGTGGGACCAGTGCCAAGTCGGGCTGGTTTTATGTTACAAAGTGGCTCCTGCAATCTGCCATCAAAAAGTTGGCAGGCGAGTTTTGTTTTCCAGGGAAAAGCGCCGTTGTTTGTGTTTGGGGACCTGTGGCTGGGAGTGGCCGGCTGGCTCCTTAGAATCCACGATACGCAGGATGGTTCCCAGACCCAAGGTGGCAGCAGTGCCAAGTTGGGCTGGTTTGATGGTGCAAAGTGGCTCCTCTAATCTGCCATCCAGAAGCGGGGTAGCTTACTTTTGTTTGCCAGGGAAACGGGCAGAGCTTTGTGTCTGGGGGCCTATGGCTGGGAGTGACCGGCTGGCTCCTTAAAATGCACGACACGCAGGATGGTTCCCAGACCAGAGGTGGCACCAGTGCCAAGTTGGGCTGTTTTTGTAGTACCAAGTGCGTCCTGCAATTTGCCTTCCAGAAGAGGGGCAGTTGAGTTTTGTTTGCCAGAGAAAAGGGCCGTGGTTTGTGTTTGAGGGCATATGGCTGAGAGTGGCCGGCTGACCCCACAAAATCCACAATAGGCAGGATGGTTCCCAGAGCCAAGGTGGCACCAGTGCCAAGTCGGGCTGGTTTGATAGTACTAAATAGCTCCTGCAATCTGCCATCCAGAAGCGGGGTAGCTTAATTTTGTTTGTCAGGGAAACGGGCAGAGCTTTGTGTCTGGGGTCCTGTGGCTGGGAGTGGCCGGCTGGCTCCTTAGAATCCACGATACACAGGATGGTTCCCAGACCAGTGGTGGCACCAGTGCCAAGTTGGGCTGGTTTGATAGTACCAAGTGGCTCCTGCAATCTGCCATCAAAAAGTTGGCAGGCTAGTTTTGTTTACCAGAGTAAAGTGCCGTGGTTTGTTTTTGGGGGCCTATGGCTGAGAGTGGCCGACTGGCCCCTGAAAATCCACAATAGGCAGGATGGTTCCCAGATCCAAGGTGGCACCAGTGCCAAGTCGGGCTGGTTTGATGGTGCAAAGTGGCTCCTGCAATCTGCCATCCAGACGCGGGGCAGCGGATTTTTGTTTGCTGGAGAAAAGTTCCGTGGTTTGTTTTTGGCGGTATATGGATGGGAGTGGCCGGCTGTCTCCTTAAAAAGCTCGATACGCTGGGTGGTTCCCTGACCCAATGTGGCATCAGTGCCAAGTCGGGCTGTTTTCGTAGTACCAAGTGCGTCCTTCAATTTGCCGTCCAGAAGAGGGGCAGTTGAGTTTTGTTTGCCAGAGAAAAGGACCGTGATTTGTGTTTGGGGGCATATGGCAGAGAGTGGCCGGCTGGCCCCTGAAAATCCACGATAGGCAGGATGGTTCCCAGAGCCAAGGTGGCACCACTGCCAAGTCGGGCTGGTATGATAGTAATAAATAGCTCCTGCAATCTGCCATCCAGAAGCGGGGCAGCTTACTTTTGTTTGCCAGGGAAACGGGCCGAGGTTTCTGTCTGGCGGCCTATGGCTGGGAGTGACCGGCTGGCTCCCGAAAAGCTACGATAGGCAGGATGGTGACCAGACCCATGGTGGCACCAGTGCCAAGTTGGGCTGGTTTGATAGTACCAAGTGGCTCCTGCAATCTGCCATCAAAAAGTTGGCAGGCCAGTTTTGTTTTCCAGGGAAAAGCGCCGTTGTTTGTGTTTGGGGGCCTGCGGCTGGGAGTGGCCGGCTGGCGCCTTAGAATCTACGTTACGCAGCATGGTTCCCAGACCCAAGGTGGCACCAGTGCCAAGTCGGGCTGGTTTGATAGTACCAAGTGGCTCCTGCAATCTGCCATCCAGAAGCGGGGCAGCTTACTTTTGTTTGCCAGGGAAACGGGCCGAGGTTTGTGTCTGGGGGCCTATGGCTGGGAGTGAGCGGCTGGCTCCTGAAAAGCTACGATAGGCAGGATGGTTACCAGACCCATGGAGGCACCAGTGCCAAGTTGGGCTGGTTTGATAGTACCAAGTGGTTCCTGAAATCTGCCATGCAGAAGCGGGACAGCTTACTTTTATTTACCATGGAAATGGGCCGAGCTTTGTGTCTGGGCGCCTGTGGCTGGGAGTGACCGGCTGGCTCCTGAAAAGCTACGATAGGCAGGATTGTGACAAGACCCATGGTGGCACCAGTGCCAAGTTGCGCTGGTTTGATAGCACGAAGTGGCTCCTGCAATCTGCCATCAAAAATTGGTAGGCGAGTTTTGTTTTCCAGGGAAAAGAGCCGTTGTTTGTGTTTGGGGGCCTGTGGCTGGGAGTGGCCGGCTGGCTCCTTAGAATCCACGATACGCAGGATGGTTCCCAGACCAGAGGTGGCACCAGTGCCAAGTTGGGCTGTTTTTTTAGTACCAAGTGCGTCCTGCAATCTGCCATCCAGAAGAGGGGCAGTTGAGTTTTGTTTGCCAGAGAAAAGGGCCGTGGTTTGTGTTTGAGGGCATATGGCTGAGAGTGGCCGGCTGACACCACAAAATCCACAATAGGCAGGATGGTTCCCAGAGCCAAGGTGGCACCAGTGCCAAGTCGGGCTGGTTTGATAGTACTAAATAGCTCCTGCAATCTGCCATCCAGAAGCGGGGTAGCTTAATTTTGTTTGTCAGGGAAACGGGCAGAGCTTTGTGTCTGGGGTCCTGTGGCTGGGAGTGGCCGGCTGGCTCCTTAGAATCCACGATACACAGGATGGTTCCCAGACCAGTGGTGGCACCAGTGCCAAGTTGGGCTGGTTTGATAGTACCAAGTGGCTCCTGCAATCTGCCATCAAAAAGTTGGCAGGCGAGTTTTGTTTTCCAGGGAAAAGCGCCGTTGTTTGTGTTTGAGGGCATATGGCTGAGAGTGGCCGGCTGACACCACAAAATCCACAATACGCAGGATGGTTCCCAGACCCGAGGTGGCACCAGTGCCAAGTCGGGATAGTTTGATGGTGCAAAGTGGCTCCTGCAATCTGCCATCCAGAAGCGGGGCAGCTTACTTTTGTTTGCCAGGGAAACGGGCCGAGGTTTTTTTCTGGGGGCCTATGGTTGGGAGTGACCGGCTGGCTCCTGAAAAGCTACAGTAGGCAGGATGATTACCAGACCCATGGTGGCACCAGTGCCAAGTTGGGCTGATTTGATAGTACCAAGTGGCTCCTGCAATCTGCCATCCAAAAGCAGGGCAACTGAGTTTTGTTTGCCAGAGAAAAGCGCTGTTGTTTGTGTTTGGGGTCCTGTGGCTGGCAGTGGCCGGCTGGCTCCTTAGAATCCACGATACGCAGGATGGTTCCCAGACCCGAGGTGGCACCAGTGCCAAGTCGGGCTGGTTTGATGGTTCAAAGTGGCTCCTGCAATCTGCCATCCTGAAGCGGGGTAGCTTACTTTTGTTTGCCGAGGAAACGGGCAGAGATTTGTGTATGGGCCCTATGGCTGGGACTGACCGGCTGGCTCCTGAAAAGCTACGATAGGCAGGATGGTTACCAGACCCATGGAGGCACCAGTGCCAAGTTGGGCTGGTTTGATAGTACCAAGTGGCTCCTGCAATCTGCCATCCAGAAGCGAGGCAGCTTACTTTTGTTTGCCAGGGAAACGGGCCGAGGTTTCTGTCTGGCGGCCTATGGCTGGGAGTGACCGGCTGGCTCCTGAAAAGCTCCGATAGGCAGGATGCTGACCAGACCCATGCTGGCAGCAGTGCCAAGTTGGGCTGGTTTCATAGTACCAAGTGGCTCCTGCAATCTGCCATCAAAAAGTTGGCAGGCCAGTTTTGTTTTCCAGGGAAAAGCGCCGTTGTTTGTGTTTGGGGCCCTGTGGCTGGGAGTGGCCGCCTGTCGTCTTAGAATCCACGTTACGCAGCATGGTTCCCAGATCCAAGGTGGCACCAGTGCCAAGTCGGGCTGGTTTGATAGCACCAAGTGGCTCCTGCAATCTGCCATCCAGAAGCGGGGCAGCTTACTTTTGTTTGCCAGGGAAACGGGCCGAGGTATTTGTCTGGGGCCCTATGGCAGGGAGTGACTGGCTGGCTCCTGAAAAGCTACGATAGGCAGGATGTTTACCAGACCCATGGCGGCACCAGTGCCAAGTTGGGCTGGTTTGATAGTACCAAGTGGCTCCTGCAATCTGCCATCCTGAAGCGGGGCAGCTTACTTTTGTTTTCCATGGAAACGGGCCGAGGTTTCTGTCTGGGGATCTATGGCTGGGAGTGACCTCCTGTCTCCTGAAAAGCTATGCTAGGCAGGATGGTGACCAGACCCATGGTGGCACCAGTGCCAAGTTGGGCTGGTTTGATAGTAATAAATAGCTCCTGCAATCTGCCATCAAAATGTTGGCAGGCGAGTTTTGTTTTCCGGGGAAAAGCGCCGTTGTTTGTGTTTGGGGCCCTGTGGCTCGGAGTGGCCGGGTGGCTGCTTAGAATCCACAATATGCAGGATGGTTCCCAGGCCAGAGGTGGCACCAGTGTCAAGTTGGGCTGGTTTGATGGTGCAAAGTGGCTCCTACAATCTGCCATCCAGAAGCGGGGTAGCTTACTTTTGTTTGCCATGGAAACGGGCCGAAATTCTTGTCTGGGGGCCAGTGCCTGGGGCTGGCTGGCTGGCCCCTGAAAAGCTACGATAGGCAGGATGGTGACCAGACCCATGGTGGCACCAGTGCCAAGTTGGGCTGGTTTGATAGTACCAAGTGGCTCCTGCAATCTGCCATCCAGAAGCGGGGCAGCTTAATTTTGTTTGCCAGGGAAACGGGCCGAGGTATTTGTCTGGGGGCCTACGGCTGGGAGTGACCGGCTGGCTCCTGAAATGCTACGTTAAGCAGGATGGTGACCAGACCCATAGTGGCACCAGTGCCAAGTTGGGCTGGTTTGATAGTACCAAGTGGCTCCTGCACTCTGCCATCAAAAAGCTAGCAGGCGAGTTTTGTTTTCCAGGGAAAAGTGCCGTTGTTTGTGTTTGGGGGCCTGTGGCTGGGAGTGGCCGGCTGGCTCCTTAGAACCCACGATACGCAGCATGGTTCCCAGACAAGAGGTGGCACCAGTGCCAAGTTGGGCTGGTTTGATGATGCCAAGTTGCTCCTGCAATCTGCCATCCAGAAGCGAGGTAGCTTACTTTTGTTTGCCAGGGAAACGGGCAGAGCTTTGTGTCTGGGGCCTATGGCTGGGACTGACCGGCTGGCTCCTGAAAAGCTACGATACGCAGGATGGTGACCAGACCCATGGAGGCACCAGTGAAAAGTTGGGCTGGTTTGATAGTACCAAGTGGCTCCTGCAATCTGCCATCCAAAAGCAGGGCAGCTGAGTTTTGTTTGCCAAAGAAAAGGGCTGTGGTATGTGTTTAGTTCCTGTGGCTGGGAGTGGCCGGCTGGCTCCTTAAATTCCATGATACGCAGCATCGTTCCCAGGCCCAAGGTGGCACCAGTGCCAAGTTGGGCTGGTTTGACAGTGTCAAGCGCCTCCTGCAATCTCCCATCCACAAGTGGGGCAGCTGAGATTTTTTTGCCTGTGAATCGGGCCATTGTTTTTGATTGGGGTCTGTGGCCGAGAGTGGTCGGCTGGCTCCTGACAATCCATAATACGCAGGATGGTTCCCAGACCCAAGGTGGCACCAGTGCCAAGTTGGGCTGGTTTGATTTTACAAAGTGCGTCCTGCAATCTGCCATTCAGAAGCGGGGCAGCTGAGTTTTGTTTGCCAGAGAAAAGGGCCGTGGTTTTTGTTTGGGGGCCTATGGCTCAGAGTGGCCGGCTGGCCCCTGAAAATCCACGATAGGCAGGATGGTTCCCAGAGCCAAGGTGGCACCAGAGCCAAGTCGGGCTGGTTTGATGGTGCAAAGTGGCTCCTGCAATCTGCCATCCCGACGCGGGGCAGCTGATTTTTGTTTGCCAGAGAACAAGTCCGTGGTTCATTTTTGGGGGCATATGGCTGGGAGTGGCCGGCTGGCTCCTTAAAAAGCTCGATACGCATGATGGTTCCCAGGCCAGAGGTGGCACCAGTGCCAAGTTGGGCTGTTTTTGTAGTACCAAGTGCGTCCTGCAATTTGCCTTCCAGAAGAGGGGCAGTTGAGTTTTGTTTGCCAGAGAAAAGGGCCGTGGTTTGTGTTTGAGGGCATATGGCTGAGAGTGGCCGGCTGACACCTGAAAATCCACAATAGGCAGGATGGTTCCCAGTGCCAAGGTGGCACCAGTGCCAAGTCGGGCTGGTTTGATAGTACTAAATAGCTCCTGCAATCTGCCATCAAAAAGTTGGCAGGCGAGTTTTGTTTTCCAGGGAAAAGCGCCGTTGTTTTTGTTTGGGGGCCTGTGCCTGGGAGTGGCCGGCTGGCTCCTTAGAATCCACGATACGCAGGATGGTTCCCAGACCAGAAGTGGCACCAGTGCCAAGTTGGGCTGGTTTGATGGTGCAAAGTGGCTCCTGCAATCTGCCATCCAGAAGCGGGGTAGCTTACTTTTGTTTGCCAGGGAAACGGGCAGAATTTTGTGTCTGGGGGCCAATGGCTGGGAGTGGCCAGCTGGCTCCTTAAAATGCACGATACGCAGGATGGTGACCAGACCCAAGGTGGTACCAGTGCCAAGTTGGGCTGCTTTTGTAGTACCAAGTGCGTCCTGCAATTTGCCATCCAGAAGAGGGGCAGTTGAGTTTTGTTTACCAGAGTAAAGTGCCGTGGTTTGTTTTTGGGGGCCTATGGCTGAGAGTGGCCGGCTGGCCCCTGAAAATCCACGATAGGCAGGATGGTTCCCAGATCCAAGGTGGCACCAGTGCCAAGTCGGGCTGGTTTGATGGTGCAAAGTGGCTCCTGCAATCTGCCATCCAGACGCGGGGCAGCGGATTTTTGTTTGCTGGAGAAAAGTTCCGTGGTTTGTTTTTGGCGGTATATGGCTGGGCGTGGCCGGCTGTCTCCTTAAAAAGCTCGATACGCAGGATGGTTCCCAGAGCCAAGGTGGCATCAGTGCCAAGTCGGGCTGTTTTCGTAGTACCAAGTGCGTCCTGCAATTTGCCATCCAGAAGAGGGGCAGTTGAGTTTTGTTTGCCAGAGAAAAGGGCCGTGGTTTGTGTTTGGGGGCATATGGCTGAGAGTGGCCGGCTGGCCCCTGAAAATCCACAATAGGCAGGATGGTTCCCAGAGCCAAGGTGGCATCACTGCCAAGTCGGGCTGGTTTGATAGTACCAAGTGGCTCCTGCAATCTGCCATCTAGAAGCGGGGCAGCTTACTTTTGTTTGCCAGGGAAACGGGCCGAGGTTTGTGTCTCGCGGCCTATGGCTGAGAGTGACCGGCTAGGTCCTGAAAAGCTACAATAGGCAGGATGGTTACCAGACCCATGGTGGCAGCAGTGCCAAGTTGGGCTGGTTTGATAGTACCAAGTGGCTCCTGCAATCTGCCATCAAAAAGTTTGCAGGCCAGTTTTGTTTTCCAGGGAAAAGCGCTGTTGTTTTTGTTTGGGGGCCTGTGGCTGGGAGTGGCCAGCTGGCTCCTTAGAATCCACGATACGCAGGATGGTTCCCAGACCAGAGGTGGCACCAGTGCCAAGTTGGGCTGGTTTGATGGTGCAAAGTGTCTCCTGCAATCTGCCATCCAGAAGCGTGATAGCTTACTTTTGTTTGCCAGGGAAACGGGCCGAGCTTTGTGTCTGGCGCCCATGGCTGGGAGTGACCGGCTGGCTCCTGAAAAGCTACGATAGGCAGGATGGTTACCAGACCCACGGAGGCACCAGTGCCAAGTTGGGCTGGTTTGATAGTACCAAGTGGCTCCTGCAATCTGCCATCCAGAAGAGGGGCTGTTGAGTTTTGTTTGCCAGAGAAAAGGGCCGTGGTTTTTGTTTGGGGGCCTATGGCTCAGAGTGGCCGGCTGGCCCCTAAAAATCCACGATAGGCAGAATGGTTCCCAGACCCAAGGTGGCACCAGTGCCAAGTCGGGCTGGTTTGATGGTGCAAAATGGCTCCTGCAATCTGCCATCCCAACGCGGGGCAGCTGATTTTTGTTTGCCAGAGAACAAGTCCGTGGTTCATTTTTGGGGGCATATGGCTGGGAGGGGCCGGCTGGCTCCTTAAAATGCTCGATAGGCAGGATGGTTCCCAGACCAGTGGTGGCACCAGTGCCAAGTTGGGCTGTTTTTGTAGTACCAAGTGCGTCCTGCAATTTGCCATCCAGAAGCGGGGCAGCTTACTTTTGTTTGCCAGGGAAACGGGCCGAGGTTTTTGTCTGGGGGCCTATGGCTGGGAGTGACCGGCTGGCTCCTGAAAAGCTACGATAGGCAGGATGGTTACCAGACCCATGGTGGCACCAGTGCCAAGTTGGGCTCTTTTTGTAGTACCAAGTGCGTCCTGCAATTTGCCCTCCAGAAGAGGGGCAGTTGAGTTTTGTTTGCCAGAGAAAAGGGCCGTGGTTTGTGCTTGAGGGCATATGGCTGAGAGTGGCCGGCTGGCTCCTAAAAATCCACATTACGCAGCATGGTTCCCAGACCCAAGGTGGCACCAGTGCCAAGTCGGGCTGGTTTGATGGTGCAAAGTGTCTCCTGCAATCTGCCATCCAGAAGCGGGGTAGCCGATTTTTGTTTGCAAGAGAAAAGGTCTTTGGTTTTTATTGGGCGCCTGTGACTGGGAGTGGCCGGCTGACTCATTAGAATCCACGATACGCAGCATGGTTCCCAGAGCCAAGGTGGCACCAGTGCCAAGTTGGGCTGGTTTTGTAGTAGCACGTGGCTCCTGCAATTTGCCATCCAGAAGAGGGGCAGTTGAGTTTTGTTGGCCAGAGGAAAGGGCTGTGGTTTTTGTTTGGGCTACATGGCTGAGAGTGGCCGGCTGGCCCCTGAAAATCCACGATAGGCAGGATAGTTCCGAGATCCAAGGTGGGACCAGTGCCAAGTCGGGCTGGTTTTATGTTACAAAGTGGCTCCTGCAATCTGCCATCAAAAAGTTGGCAGGCGAGTTTTGTTTTC
Source organism: Melospiza georgiana (assembly GCF_028018845.1). Classification (NCBI taxonomy): domain Eukaryota; kingdom Metazoa; phylum Chordata; class Aves; order Passeriformes; family Passerellidae; genus Melospiza; species Melospiza georgiana. The sequence continues at coordinate 31,714,723 of NC_080435.1, forward strand.
CAGGGAAAAGCGCCGTTGTTTGTGTTTGGGGACCTGTGGCTGGGAGTGGCCGGCTGGCTCCTTAGAATCCACGATACGCAGGATGGTTCCCAGACCCAAGGTGGCAGCAGTGCCAAGTTGGGCTGGTTTGATGGTGCAAAGTGGCTCCTCTAATCTGCCATCCAGAAGCGGGGTAGCTTACTTTTGTTTGCCAGGGAAACGGGCAGAGCTTTGTGTCTGGGGGCCTATGGCTGGGAGTGACCGGCTGGCTCCTTAAAATGCACGACACGCAGGATGGTTCCCAGACCAGAGGTGGCACCAGTGCCAAGTTGGGCTGTTTTTGTAGTACCAAGTGCGTCCTGCAATTTGCCTTCCAGAAGAGGGGCAGTTGAGTTTTGTTTGCCAGAGAAAAGGGCCGTGGTTTGTGTTTGAGGGCATATGGCTGAGAGTGGCCGGCTGACACCTGAAAATCCACAATAGGCAGGATGGTTCCCAGAGCCAAGGTGGCACCAGTGCCAAGTCGGGCTGGTTTGATAGTACTAAATAGCTCCTGCAATCTGCCATCCAGAAGCGGGGTAGCTTAATTTTGTTTGTCAGGGAAACGGGCAGAGCTTTGTGTCTGGGGTCCTGTGGCTGGGAGTGGCCGGCTGGCTCCTTAGAATCCACGATACACAGGATGGTTCCCAGACCAGTGGTGGCACCAGTGTCAAGTTGGGCTGGTTTGATAGTACCAAGTGGCTCCTGCAATCTGCCATCAAAAAGTTGGCAGGCGAGTTTTGTTTACCAGAGTAAAGTGCCGTGGTTTGTTTTTGGGGGCCTATGGCTGAGAGTGGCCGACTGGCCCCTGAAAATCCACAATAGGCAGGATGGTTCCCAGATCCAAGGTGGCACCAGTGCCAAGTCGGGCTGGTTTGATGGTGCAAAGTGGCTCCTGCAATCTGCCATCCAGACGCGGGGCAGCGGATTTTTGTTTGCTGGAGAAAAGTTCCGTGGTTTGTTTTTGGCGGTATATGGATGGGAGTGGCCGGCTGTCTCCTTAAAAAGCTCGATACGCTGGGTGGTTCCCTGACCCAATGTGGCATCAGTGCCAAGTCGGGCTGTTTTCGTAGTACCAAGTGCGTCCTTCAATTTGCCGTCCAGAAGAGGGGCAGTTGAGTTTTGTTTGCCAGAGAAAAGGACCGTGATTTGTGTTTGGGGGCATATGGCAGAGAGTGGCCGGCTGGCCCCTGAAAATCCACGATAGGCAGGATGGTTCCCAGAGCCAAGGTGGCACCACTGCCAAGTCGGGCTGGTATGATAGTAATAAATAGCTCCTGCAATCTGCCATCCAGAAGCGGGGCAGCTTACTTTTGTTTGCCAGGGAAACGGGCCGAGGTTTCTGTCTGGCGGCCTATGGCTGGGAGTGACCGGCTGGCTCCCGAAAAGCTACGATAGGCAGGATGGTGACCAGACCCATGGTGGCACCAGTGCCAAGTTGGGCTGGTTTGATAGTACCAAGTGGCTCCTGCAATCTGCCATCAAAAAGTTGGCAGGCCAGTTTTGTTTTCCAGGGAAAAGCGCCGTTGTTTGTGTTTGGGGGCCTGCGGCTGGGAGTGGCCGGCTGGCGCCTTAGAATCTACGTTACGCAGCATGGTTCCCAGACCCAAGGTGGCACCAGTGCCAAGTCGGGCTGGTTTGATAGTACCAAGTGGCTCCTGCAATCTGCCATCCAGAAGCGGGGCAGCTTACTTTTGTTTGCCAGGGAAACGGGCCGAGGTTTGTGTCTGGGGGCCTATGGCTGGGAGTGAGCGGCTGGCTCCTGAAAAGCTACCATAGGCAGGATGGTGACCAGACCCATGGTGGCAGCAGTGCCAAGTTGGGCTGGTTTGATAGTACCAAGTGGCTCCTGCAATCTACCATCAAAAAGTTGGCAGGCGAATTTTGTTTTCCAGGGAAAAGCGCCGTTGTTTGTGTTTGGCGGCCTGTGGCTGGGAGTGGCCGCCTGGCTCCTTAGAATCCACGATACGCAGGATGGTTCCCAGACCAGAGGTGGCACCAGTGCCAAGTCGGGCTGCTTTGATGGTTCAAAGTGGCTCCTGCAATCTGCCATCCAGAAGCGGGGTAGCTTACTTTTGTTTGCCAGGGAATCGGGCAGAGCTTTGTGTCTGGGGCCTATGGCTGGGACTGACCGGCTGGCTCCTGAAAAGCTACGATAGGCAGGATGGTTACCAGACCCATGGAGGCACCAGTGCCAAGTTGGGCTGGTTTGATAGTACCAAGTGGTTCCTGAAATCTGCCATGCAGAAGCGGGACAGCTTACTTTTATTTACCATGGAAATGGGCCGAGCTTTGTGTCTGGGCGCCTGTGGCTGGGAGTGACCGGCTGGCTCCTGAAAAGCTACGATAGGCAGGATTGTGACAAGACCCATGGTGGCACCAGTGCCAAGTTGCGCTGGTTTGATAGCACAAAGTGGCTCCTGCAATCTGCCATCAAAAATTGGTAGGCGAGTTTTGTTTTCCAGGGAAAAGAGCCGTTGTTTGTGTTTGGGGGCCTGTGGCTGGGAGTGGCCGGCTGGCTCCTTAGAATCCACGATACGCAGGATGGTTCCCAGACCAGAGGTGGCACCAGTGCCAAGTTGGGCTGTTTTTGTAGTACCAAGTGCGTCCTGCAATCTGCCATCCAGAAGAGGGGCAGTTGAGTTTTGTTTGCCAGAGAAAAGGGCCGTGGTTTGTGTTTGAGGGCATATGGCTGAGAGTGGCCGGCTGACACCACAAAATCCACAATAGGCAGGATGGTTCCCAGACCCAAGGTGGCACCAGTGCCAAGTCGGGCTGGTTTGATAGTACTAAATAGCTCCTGCAATCTGCCATCCAGAAGCGGGGTAGCTTAATTTTGTTTGTCAGGGAAACGGGCAGAGCTTTGTGTCTGGGGTCCTGTGGCTGGGAGTGGCCGGCTGGCTCCTTAGAATCCACGATACACAGGATGGTTCCCAGACCAGTGGTGGCACCAGTGCCAAGTTGGGCTGGTTTGATAGTACCAAGTGGCTCCTGCAATCTGCCATCAAAAAGTTGGCAGGCGAGTTTTGTTTTCCAGGGAAAAGCGCCGTTGTTTGTGTTTGAGGGCATATGGCTGAGAGTGGCCGGCTGACACCACAAAATCCACAATACGCAGGATGGTTCCCAGACCCGAGGTGGCACCAGTGCCAAGTCGGGATAGTTTGATGGTGCAAAGTGGCTCCTGCAATCTGCCATCCAGAAGCGGGGCAGCTTACTTTTGTTTGCCAGGGAAACGGGCCGAGGTTTTTTTCTGGGGGCCTATGGTTGGGAGTGACCGGCTGGCTCCTGAAAAGCTACAGTAGGCAGGATGATTACCAGACCCATGGTGGCACCAGTGCCAAGTTGGGCTGATTTGATAGTACCAAGTGGCTCCTGCAATCTGCCATCCAAAAGCAGGGCAACTGAGTTTTGTTTGCCAGAGAAAAGCGCTGTTGTTTGTGTTTGGGGTCCTGTGGCTGGCAGTGGCCGGCTGGCTCCTTAGAATCCACGATACGCAGGATGGTTCCCAGACCCGAGGTGGCACCAGTGCCAAGTCGGGCTGGTTTGATGGTTCAAAGTGGCTCCTGCAATCTGCCATCCTGAAGCGGGGTAGCTTACTTTTGTTTGCCGAGGAAACGGGCAGAGATTTGTGTATGGGCCCTATGGCTGGGACTGACCGGCTGGCTCCTGAAAAGCTACGATAGGCAGGATGGTTACCAGACCCATGGAGGCACCAGTGCCAAGTTGGGCTGGTTTGATAGTACCAAGTGGCTCCTGCAATCTGCCATCCAGAAGCGAGGCAGCTTACTTTTGTTTGCCAGGGAAACGGGCCGAGGTTTCTGTCTGGCGGCCTATGGCTGGGAGTGACCGGCTGGCTCCTGAAAAGCTCCGATAGGCAGGATGCTGACCAGACCCATGCTGGCAGCAGTGCCAAGTTGGGCTGGTTTCATAGTACCAAGTGGCTCCTGCAATCTGCCATCAAAAAGTTGGCAGGCCAGTTTTGTTTTCCAGGGAAAAGCGCCGTTGTTTGTGTTTGGGGCCCTGTGGCTGGGAGTGGCCGCCTGTCGTCTTAGAATCCACGTTACGCAGCATGGTTCCCAAATCCAAGGTGGCACCAGTGCCAAGTCGGGCTGGTTTGATAGCACCAAGTGGCTCCTGCAATCTGCCATCCAGAAGCGGGGCAGCTTACTTTTGTTTGCCAGGGAAACGGGCCGAGGTATTTGTCTGGGGCCCTATGGCAGGGAGTGACTGGCTGGCTCCTGAAAAGCTACGATAGGCAGGATGTTTACCAGACCCATGGCGGCACCAGTGCCAAGTTGGGCTGGTTTGATAGTACCAAGTGGCTCCTGCAATCTGCCATCCTGAAGCGGGGCAGCTTACTTTTGTTTTCCATGGAAACGGGCCGAGGTTTCTGTCTGGGGATCTATGGCTGGGAGTGACCTCCTGTCTCCTGAAAAGCTATGCTAGGCAGGATGGTGACCAGACCCATGGTGGCACCAGTGCCAAGTTGGGCTGGTTTGATAGTAATAAATAGCTCCTGCAATCTGCCATCAAAATGTTGGCAGGCGAGTTTTGTTTTCCGGGGAAAAGCGCCGTTGTTTGTGTTTGGGGCCCTGTGGCTCGGAGTGGCCGGGTGGCTGCTTAGAATCCACAATATGCAGGATGGTTCCCAGGCCAGAGGTGGCACCAGTGTCAAGTTGGGCTGGTTTGATGGTGCAAAGTGGCTCCTACAATCTGCCATCCAGAAGCGGGGTAGCTTACTTTTGTTTGCCATGGAAACGGGCCGAAATTCTTGTCTGGGGGCCAGTGCCTGGGGCTGGCTGGCTGGCCCCTGAAAAGCTACGATAGGCAGGATGGTGACCAGACCCATGGAGGCACCAGTGCCAAGTTGGGCTGGTTTGATAGTACCAAGTGGCTCCTGCAATCTGCCATCCAGAAGCGGGGCAGCTTAATTTTGTTTGCCAGGGAAACGGGCCGAGGTATTTGTCTGGGGGCCTACGGCTGGGAGTGACCGGCTGGCTCCTGAAATGCTACGTTAAGCAGGATGGTGACCAGACCCATAGTGGCACCAGTGCCAAGTTGGGCTGGTTTGATAGTACCAAGTGGCTCCTGCACTCTGCCATCAAAAAGCTAGCAGGCGAGTTTTGTTTTCCAGGGAAAAGTGCCGTTGTTTGTGTTTGGGGGCCTGTGGCTGGGAGTGGCCGGCTGGCTCCTTAGAACCCACGATACGCAGCATGGTTCCCAGACAAGAGGTGGCACCAGTGCCAAGTTGGGCTGGTTTGATGATGCCAAGTTGCTCCTGCAATCTGCCATCCAGAAGCGAGGTAGCTTACTTTTGTTTGCCAGGGAAACGGGCAGAGCTTTGTGTCTGGGGCCTATGGCTGGGACTGACCGGCTGGCTCCTGAAAAGCTACGATACGCAGGATGGTGACCAGACCCATGGAGGCACCAGTGAAAAGTTGGGCTGGTTTGATAGTACCAAGTGGCTCCTGCAATCTGCCATCCAAAAGCAGGGCAGCTGAGTTTTGTTTGCCAAAGAAAAGGGCTGTGGTATGTGTTTAGTTCCTGTGGCTGGGAGTGGCCGGCTGGCTCCTTAAATTCCATGATACGCAGCATCGTTCCCAGGCCCAAGGTGGCACCAGTGCCAAGTTGGGCTGGTTTGACAGTGTCAAGCGCCTCCTGCAATCTCCCATCCACAAGTGGGGCAGCTGAGATTTTTTTGCCTGTGAATCGGGCCATTGTTTTTGATTGGGGTCTGTGGCCGAGAGTGGTCGGCTGGCTCCTGACAATCCATAATACGCAGGATGGTTCCCAGACCCAAGGTGGCACCAGTGCCAAGTTGGGCTGGTTTGATTTTACAAAGTGCGTCCTGCAATCTGCCATTCAGAAGCGGGGCAGCTGAGTTTTGTTTGCCAGAATAAAGGGCCGTGGTTTTTGTTTGGGGGCCTATGGCTCAGAGTGGCCGGCTGGCCCCTGAAAATCCACGATAGGCAGGATGGTTCCCAGACCCAAGGTGGCACCAGAGCCAAGTCGGGCTGGTTTGATGGTGCAAAGTGGCTCCTGCAATCTGCCATCCCGACGCGGGGCAGCTGATTTTTGTTTGCCAGAGAACAAGTCCGTGGTTCATTTTTGGGGGCATATGGCTGGGAGTGGCCGGCTGGCTCCTTAAAAAGCTCGATACGCATGATGGTTCCCAGGCCAGAGGTGGCACCAGTGCCAAGTTGGGCTGTTTTTGTAGTACCAAGTGCGTCCTGCAATTTGCCTTCCAGAAGAGGGGCAGTTGAGTTTTGTTTGCCAGAGAAAAGGGCCGTGGTTTGTGTTTGAGGGCATATGGCTGAGAGTGGCCGGCTGACACCTGAAAATCCACAATAGGCAGGATGGTTCCCAGTGCCAAGGTGGCACCAGTGCCAAGTCGGGCTGGTTTGATAGTACTAAATAGCTCCTGCAATCTGCCATCAAAAAGTTGGCAGGCGAGTTTTGTTTTCCAGGGAAAAGCGCCGTTGTTTTTGTTTGGGGGCCTGTGCCTGGGAGTGGCCGGCTGGCTCCTTAGAATCCACGATACGCAGGATGGTTCCCAGACCAGAAGTGGCACCAGTGCCAAGTTGGGCTGGTTTGATGGTGCAAAGTGGCTCCTGCAATCTGCCATCCAGAAGCGGGGTAGCTTACTTTTGTTTGCCAGGGAAACGGGCAGAATTTTGTGTCTGGGGGCCAATGGCTGGGAGTGGCCAGCTGGCTCCTTAAAATGCACGATACGCAGGATGGTGACCAGACCCAAGGTGGTACCAGTGCCAAGTTGGGCTGCTTTTGTAGTACCAAGTGCGTCCTGCAATTTGCCATCCAGAAGAGGGGCGGTTGAGTTTTGTTTACCAGAGTAAAGTGCCGTGGTTTGTTTTTGGGGGCCTATGGCTGAGAGTGGCCGGCTGGCCCCTGAAAATCCACGATAGGCAGGATGGTTCCCAGATCCAAGGTGGCACCAGTGCCAAGTCGGGCTGGTTTGATGGTGCAAAGTGGCTCCTGCAATCTGCCATCCAGACGCGGGGCAGCGGATTTTTGTTTGCTGGAGAAAAGTTCCGTGGTTTGTTTTTGGCGGTATATGGCTGGGCGTGGCCGGCTGGCTCCTTAAAAAGCTCGATACGCAGGATGGTTCCCAGAGCCAAGGTGGCATCAGTGCCAAGTCGGGCTGTTTTCGTAGTACCAAGTGCGTCCTGCAATTTGCCATCCAGAAGAGGGGCAGTTGAGTTTTGTTTGCCAGAGAAAAGGGCCGTGGTTTGTGTTTGGGGGCATATGGCTGAGAGTGGCCGGCTGGCCCCTGAAAATCCACAATAGGCAGGATGGTTCCCAGAGCCAAGGTGGCATCACTGCCAAGTCGGGCTGGTTTGATAGTACCAAGTGGCTCCTGCAATCTGCCATCTAGAAGCGGGGCAGCTTACTTTTGTTTGCCAGGGAAACGGGCCGAGGTTTGTGTCTCGCGGCCTATGGCTGAGAGTGACCGGCTAGGTCCTGAAAAGCTACAATAGGCAGGATGGTTACCAGACCCATGGTGGCAGCAGTGCCAAGTTGGGCTGGTTTGATAGTACCAAGTGGCTCCTGCAATCTGCCATCAAAAAGTTTGCAGGCCAGTTTTGTTTTCCAGGGAAAAGCGCTGTTGTTTTTGTTTGGGGGCCTGTGGCTGGGAGTGGCCAGCTGGCTCCTTAGAATCCACGATACGCAGGATGGTTCCCAGACCAGAGGTGGCACCAGTGCCAAGTTGGGCTGGTTTGATGGTGCAAAGTGTCTCCTGCAATCTGCCATCCAGAAGCGTGATAGCTTACTTTTGTTTGCCAGGGAAACGGGCCGAGCTTTGTGTCTGGCGCCCATGGCTGGGAGTGACCGGCTGGCTCCTGAAAAGCTACGATAGGCAGGATGGTTACCAGACCCACGGAGGCACCAGTGCCAAGTTGGGCTGGTTTGATAGTACCAAGTGGCTCCTGCAATCTGCCATCCAGAAGAGGGGCTGTTGAGTTTTGTTTGCCAGAGAAAAGGGCCGTGGTTTTTGTTTGGGGGCCTATGGCTCAGAGTGGCCGGCTGGCCCCTAAAAATCCACGATAGGCAGAATGGTTCCCAGACCCAAGGTGGCACCAGTGCCAAGTCGGGCTGGTTTGATGGTGCAAAATGGCTCCTGCAATCTGCCATCCCAACGCGGGGCAGCTGATTTTTGTTTGCCAGAGAACAAGTCCGTGGTTCATTTTTGGGGGCATATGGCTGGGAGGGGCCGGCTGGCTCCTTAAAATGCTCGATAGGCAGGATGGTTCCCAGACCAGTGGTGGCACCAGTGCCAAGTTGGGCTGTTTTTGTAGTACCAAGTGCGTCCTGCAATTTGCCATCCAGAAGCGGGGCAGCTTACTTTTGTTTGCCAGGGAAACGGGCCGAGGTTTTTGTCTGGGGGCCTATGGCTGGGAGTGACCGGCTGGCTCCTGAAAAGCTACGATAGGCAGGATGGTTACCAGACCCATGGTGGCACCAGTGCCAAGTTGGGCTCTTTTTGTAGTACCAAGTGCGTCCTGCAATTTGCCCTCCAGAAGAGGGGCAGTTGAGTTTTGTTTGCCAGAGAAAAGGGCCGTGGTTTGTGCTTGAGGGCATATGGCTGAGAGTGGCCGGCTGGCTCCTAAAAATCCACATTACGCAGCATGGTTCCCAGACCCAAGGTGGCACCAGTGCCAAGTCGGGCTGGTTTGATGGTGCAAAGTGTCTCCTGCAATCTGCCATCCAGAAGCGGGGTAGCCGATTTTTGTTTGCAAGAGAAAAGGTCTTTGGTTTTTATTGGGCGCCTGTGACTGGGAGTGGCCGGCTGACTCATTAGAATCCACGATACGCAGCATGGTTCCCAGAGCCAAGGTGGCACCAGTGCCAAGTTGGGCTGGTTTTGTAGTAGCACGTGGCTCCTGCAATTTGCCATCCAGAAGAGGGGCAGTTGAGTTTTGTTGGCCAGAGGAAAGGGCTGTGGTTTTTGTTTGGGCTACATGGCTGAGAGTGGCCGGCTGGCCCCTGAAAATCCACGATAGGCAGGATAGTTCCGAGATCCAAGGTGGGACCAGTGCCAAGTCGGGCTGGTTTTATGTTACAAAGTGGCTCCTGCAATCTGCCATCAAAAAGTTGGCAGGCGAGTTTTGTTTTCCAGGGAAAAGCGCCGTTGTTTGTGTTTGGGGACCTGTGGCTGGGAGTGGCCGGCTGGCTCCTTAGAATCCACGATACGCAGGATGGTTCCCAGACCCAAGGTGGCAGCAGTGCCAAGTTGGGCTGGTTTGATGGTGCAAAGTGGCTCCTCTAATCTGCCATCCAGAAGCGGGGTAGCTTACTTTTGTTTGCCAGGGAAACGGGCAGAGCTTTGTGTCTGGGGGCCTATGGCTGGGAGTGACCGGCTGGCTCCTTAAAATGCACGACACGCAGGATGGTTCCCAGACCAGAGGTGGCACCAGTGCCAAGTTGGGCTGTTTTTGTAGTACCAAGTGCGTCCTGCAATTTGCCTTCCAGAAGAGGGGCAGTTGAGTTTTGTTTGCCAGAGAAAAGGGCCGTGGTTTGTGTTTGAGGGCATATGGCTGAGAGTGGCCGGCTGACCCCACAAAATCCACAATAGGCAGGATGGTTCCCAGAGCCAAGGTGGCACCAGTGCCAAGTCGGGCTGGTTTGATAGTACTAAATAGCTCCTGCAATCTGCCATCCAGAAGCGGGGTAGCTTAATTTTGTTTGTCAGGGAAACGGGCAGAGCTTTGTGTCTGGGGTCCTGTGGCTGGGAGTGGCCGGCTGGCTCCTTAGAATCCACGATACACAGGATGGTTCCCAGACCAGTGGTGGCACCAGTGCCAAGTTGGGCTGGTTTGATAGTACCAAGTGGCTCCTGCAATCTGCCATCAAAAAGTTGGCAGGCGAGTTTTGTTTACCAGAGTAAAGTGCCGTGGTTTGTTTTTGGGGGCCTATGGCTGAGAGTGGCCGACTGGCCCCTGAAAATCCACAATAGGCAGGATGGTTCCCAGATCCAAGGTGGCACCAGTGCCAAGTCGGGCTGGTTTGATGGTGCAAAGTGGCTCCTGCAATCTGCCATCCAGACGCGGGGCAGCGGATTTTTGTTTGCTGGAGAAAAGTTCCGTGGTTTGTTTTTGGCGGTATATGGATGGGAGTGGCCGGCTGTCTCCTTAAAAAGCTCGATACGCTGGGTGGTTCCCTGACCCAATGTGGCATCAGTGCCAAGTCGGGCTGTTTTCGTAGTACCAAGTGCGTCCTTCAATTTGCCGTCCAGAAGAGGGGCAGTTGAGTTTTGTTTGCCAGAGAAAAGGACCGTGATTTGTGTTTGGGGGCATATGGCAGAGAGTGGCCGGCTGGCCCCTGAAAATCCACGATAGGCAGGATGGTTCCCAGAGCCAAGGTGGCACCAGTGCCAAGTCGGGCTGGTATGATAGTAATAAATAGCTCCTGCAATCTGCCATCCAGAAGCGGGGCAGCTTACTTTTGTTTGCCAGAGAAACGGGCCGAGGTTTCTGTCTGGCGGCCTATGGCTGGGAGTGACCGGCTGGCTCCCGAAAAGCTACGATAGGCAGGATGGTGACCAGACCCATGGTGGCACCAGTGCCAAGTTGGGCTGGTTTGATAGTACCAAGTGGCTCCTGCAATCTGCCATCAAAAAGTTGGCAGGCCAGTTTTGTTTTCCAGGGAAAAGCGCCGTTGTTTGTGTTTGGGGGCCTGCGGCTGGGAGTGGCCGGCTGGCGCCTTAGAATCTACGTTACGCAGCATGGTTCCCAGACCCAAGGTGGCACCAGTGCCAAGTCGGGCTGGTTTGATAGTACCAAGTGGCTCCTGCAATCTGCCATCCAGAAGCGGGGCAGCTTACTTTTGTTTGCCAGGGAAACGGGCCGAGGTTTGTGTCTGGGGGCCTATGGCTGGGAGTGAGCGGCTGGCTCCTGAAAAGCTACCATAGGCAGGATGGTGACCAGACCCATGGTGGCAGCAGTGCCAAGTTGGGCTGGTTTGATAGTACCAAGTGGCTCCTGCAATCTACCATCAAAAAGTTGGCAGGCGAATTTTGTTTTTCAGGGAAAAGCGCCGTTGTTTGTGTTTGGCGGCCTGTGGCTGGGAGTGGCCGCCTGGCTCCTTAGAATCCACGATACGCAGGATGGTTCCCAGACCAGAGGTGGCACCAGTGCCAAGTCGGGCTGCTTTGATGGTTCAAAGTGGCTCCTGCAATCTGCCATCCAGAAGCGGGGTAGCTTACTTTTGTTTGCCAGGGAATCGGGCAGAGCTTTGTGTCTGGGGCCTATGGCTGGGACTGACCGGCTGGCTCCTGAAAAGCTACGATAGGCAGGATGGTTACCAGACCCATGGAGGCACCAGTGCCAAGTTGGGCTGGTTTGATAGTACCAAGTGGTTCCTGAAATCTGCCATGCAGAAGCGGGACAGCTTACTTTTATTTACCATGGAAATGGGCCGAGCTTTGTGTCTGGGCGCCTGTGGCTGGGAGTGACCGGCTGGCTCCTGAAAAGCTACGATAGGCAGGATTGTGACAAGACCCATGGTGGCACCAGTGCCAAGTTGCGCTGGTTTGATAGCACGAAGTGGCTCCTGCAATCTGCCATCAAAAATTGGTAGGCGAGTTTTGTTTTCCAGGGAAAAGAGCCGTTGTTTGTGTTTGGGGGCCTGTGGCTGGGAGTGGCCGGCTGGCTCCTTAGAATCCACGATACGCAGGATGGTTCCCAGACCAGAGGTGGCACCAGTGCCAAGTTGGGCTGTTTTTTTAGTACCAAGTGCGTCCTGCAATCTGCCATCCAGAAGAGGGGCAGTTGAGTTTTGTTTGCCAGAGAAAAGGGCCGTGGTTTGTGTTTGAGGGCATATGGCTGAGAGTGGCCGGCTGACACCACAAAATCCACAATAGGCAGGATGGTTCCCAGAGCCAAGGTGGCACCAGTGCCAAGTCGGGCTGGTTTGATAGTACTAAATAGCTCCTGCAATCTGCCATCCAGAAGCGGGGTAGCTTAATTTTGTTTGTCAGGGAAACGGGCAGAGCTTTGTGTCTGGGGTCCTGTGGCTGGGAGTGGCCGGCTGGCTCCTTAGAATCCACGATACACAGGATGGTTCCCAGACCAGTGGTGGCACCAGTGCCAAGTTGGGCTGGTTTGATAGTACCAAGTGGCTCCTGCAATCTGCCATCAAAAAGTTGGCAGGCGAGTTTTGTTTTCCAGGGAAAAGCGCCGTTGTTTGTGTTTGAGGGCATATGGCTGAGAGTGGCCGGCTGACACCACAAAATCCACAATACGCAGGATGGTTCCCAGACCCGAGGTGGCACCAGTGCCAAGTCGGGATAGTTTGATGGTGCAAAGTGGCTCCTGCAATCTGCCATCCAGAAGCGGGGCAGCTTACTTTTGTTTGCCAGGGAAACGGGCCGAGGTTTTTTTCTGGGGGCCTATGGTTGGGAGTGACCGGCTGGCTCCTGAAAAGCTACAGTAGGCAGGATGATTACCAGACCCATGGTGGCACCAGTGCCAAGTTGGGCTGATTTGATAGTACCAAGTGGCTCCTGCAATCTGCCATCCAAAAGCAGGGCAACTGAGTTTTGTTTGCCAGAGAAAAGCGCTGTTGTTTGTGTTTGGGGTCCTGTGGCTGGCAGTGGCCGGCTGGCTCCTTAGAATCCACGATACGCAGGATGGTTCCCAGACCCGAGGTGGCACCAGTGCCAAGTCGGGCTGGTTTGATGGTTCAAAGTGGCTCCTGCAATCTGCCATCCTGAAGCGGGGTAGCTTACTTTTGTTTGCCGAGGAAACGGGCAGAGATTTGTGTATGGGCCCTATGGCTGGGACTGACCGGCTGGCTCCTGAAAAGCTACGATAGGCAGGATGGTTACCAGACCCATGGAGGCACCAGTGCCAAGTTGGGCTGGTTTGATAGTACCAAGTGGCTCCTGCAATCTGCCATCCAGAAGCGAGGCAGCTTACTTTTGTTTGCCAGGGAAACGGGCCGAGGTTTCTGTCTGGCGGCCTATGGCTGGGAGTGACCGGCTGGCTCCTGAAAAGCTCCGATAGGCAGGATGCTGACCAGACCCATGCTGGCAGCAGTGCCAAGTTGGGCTGGTTTCATAGTACCAAGTGGCTCCTGCAATCTGCCATCAAAAAGTTGGCAGGCCAGTTTTGTTTTCCAGGGAAAAGCGCCGTTGTTTGTGTTTGGGGCCCTGTGGCTGGGAGTGGCCGCCTGTCGTCTTAGAATCCACGTTACGCAGCATGGTTCCCAGATCCAAGGTGGCACCAGTGCCAAGTCGGGCTGGTTTGATAGCACCAAGTGGCTCCTGCAATCTGCCATCCAGAAGCGGGGCAGCTTACTTTTGTTTGCCAGGGAAACGGGCCGAGGTATTTGTCTGGGGCCCTATGGCAGGGAGTGACTGGCTGGCTCCTGAAAAGCTACGATAGGCAGGATGTTTACCAGACCCATGGCGGCACCAGTGCCAAGTTGGGCTGGTTTGATAGTACCAAGTGGCTCCTGCAATCTGCCATCCTGAAGCGGGGCAGCTTACTTTTGTTTTCCATGGAAACGGGCCGAGGTTTCTGTCTGGGGATCTATGGCTGGGAGTGACCTCCTGTCTCCTGAAAAGCTATGCTAGGCAGGATGGTGACCAGACCCATGGTGGCACCAGTGCCAAGTTGGGCTGGTTTGATAGTAATAAATAGCTCCTGCAATCTGCCATCAAAATGTTGGCAGGCGAGTTTTGTTTTCCGGGGAAAAGCGCCGTTGTTTGTGTTTGGGGCCCTGTGGCTCGGAGTGGCCGGGTGGCTGCTTAGAATCCACAATATGCAGGATGGTTCCCAGGCCAGAGGTGGCACCAGTGTCAAGTTGGGCTGGTTTGATGGTGCAAAGTGGCTCCTACAATCTGCCATCCAGAAGCGGGGTAGCTTACTTTTGTTTGCTGGAGAAAAGTTCCGTGGTTTGTTTTTGGCGGTATATGGCTGGGCGTGGCCGGCTGGCTCCTTAAAAAGCTCGATACGCAGGATGGTTCCCAGAGCCAAGGTGGCATCAGTGCCAAGTCGGGCTGTTTTCGTAGTACCAAGTGCGTCCTGCAATTTGCCATCCAGAAGAGGGGCAGTTGAGTTTTGTTTGCCAGAGAAAAGGGCCGTGGTTTGTGTTTGGGGGCATATGGCTGAGAGTGGCCGGCTGGCCCCTGAAAATCCACAATAGGCAGGATGGTTCCCAGAGCCAAGGTGGCATCACTGCCAAGTCGGGCTGGTTTGATAGTACCAAGTGGCTCCTGCAATCTGCCATCTAGAAGCGGGGCAGCTTACTTTTGTTTGCCAGGGAAACGGGCCGAGGTTTGTGTCTCGCGGCCTATGGCTGAGAGTGACCGGCTAGGTCCTGAAAAGCTACAATAGGCAGGATGGTTACCAGACCCATGGTGGCAGCAGTGCCAAGTTGGGCTGGTTTGATAGTACCAAGTGGCTCCTGCAATCTGCCATCAAAAAGTTTGCAGGCCAGTTTTGTTTTCCAGGGAAAAGCGCTGTTGTTTTTGTTTGGGGGCCTGTGGCTGGGAGTGGCCAGCTGGCTCCTTAGAATCCACGATACGCAGGATGGTTCCCAGACCAGAGGTGGCACCAGTGCCAAGTTGGGCTGGTTTGATGGTGCAAAGTGTCTCCTGCAATCTGCCATCCAGAAGCGTGATAGCTTACTTTTGTTTGCCAGGGAAACGGGCCGAGCTTTGTGTCTGGCGCCCATGGCTGGGAGTGACCGGCTGGCTCCTGAAAAGCTACGATAGGCAGGATGGTTACCAGACCCACGGAGGCACCAGTGCCAAGTTGGGCTGGTTTGATAGTACCAAGTGGCTCCTGCAATCTGCCATCCAGAAGAGGGGCTGTTGAGTTTTGTTTGCCAGAGAAAAGGGCCGTGGTTTTTGTTTGGGGGCCTATGGCTCAGAGTGGCCGGCTGGCCCCTAAAAATCCACGATAGGCAGAATGGTTCCCAGACCCAAGGTGGCACCAGTGCCAAGTCGGGCTGGTTTGATGGTGCAAAATGGCTCCTGCAATCTGCCATCCCAACGCGGGGCAGCTGATTTTTGTTTGCCAGAGAACAAGTCCGTGGTTCATTTTTGGGGGCATATGGCTGGGAGGGGCCGGCTGGCTCCTTAAAATGCTCGATAGGCAGGATGGTTCCCAGACCAGTGGTGGCACCAGTGCCAAGTTGGGCTGTTTTTGTAGTACCAAGTGCGTCCTGCAATTTGCCATCCAGAAGCGGGGCAGCTTACTTTTGTTTGCCAGGGAAACGGGCCGAGGTTTTTGTCTGGGGGCCTATGGCTGGGAGTGACCGGCTGGCTCCTGAAAAGCTACGATAGGCAGGATGGTTACCAGACCCATGGTGGCACCAGTGCCAAGTTGGGCTCTTTTTGTAGTACCAAGTGCGTCCTGCAATTTGCCCTCCAGAAGAGGGGCAGTTGAGTTTTGTTTGCCAGAGAAAAGGGCCGTGGTTTGTGCTTGAGGGCATATGGCTGAGAGTGGCCGGCTGGCTCCTAAAAATCCACATTACGCAGCATGGTTCCCAGACCCAAGGTGGCACCAGTGCCAAGTCGGGCTGGTTTGATGGTGCAAAGTGTCTCCTGCAATCTGCCATCCAGAAGCGGGGTAGCCGATTTTTGTTTGCAAGAGAAAAGGTCTTTGGTTTTTATTGGGCGCCTGTGACTGGGAGTGGCCGGCTGACTCATTAGAATCCACGATACGCAGCATGGTTCCCAGAGCCAAGGTGGCACCAGTGCCAAGTTGGGCTGGTTTTGTAGTAGCACGTGGCTCCTGCAATTTGCCATCCAGAAGAGGGGCAGTTGAGTTTTGTTGGCCAGAGGAAAGGGCTGTGGTTTTTGTTTGGGCTACATGGCTGAGAGTGGCCGGCTGGCCCCTGAAAATCCACGATAGGCAGGATAGTTCCGAGATCCAAGGTGGGACCAGTGCCAAGTCGGGCTGGTTTTATGTTACAAAGTGGCTCCTGCAATCTGCCATCAAAAAGTTGGCAGGCGAGTTTTGTTTTCCAGGGAAAAGCGCCGTTGTTTGTGTTTGGGGACCTGTGGCTGGGAGTGGCCGGCTGGCTCCTTAGAATCCACGATACGCAGGATGGTTCCCAGACCCAAGGTGGCAGCAGTGCCAAGTTGGGCTGGTTTGATGGTGCAAAGTGGCTCCTCTAATCTGCCATCCAGAAGCGGGGTAGCTTACTTTTGTTTGCCAGGGAAACGGGCAGAGCTTTGTGTCTGGGGGCCTATGGCTGGGAGTGACCGGCTGGCTCCTTAAAATGCACGACACGCAGGATGGTTCCCAGACCAGAGGTGGCACCAGTGCCAAGTTGGGCTGTTTTTGTAGTACCAAGTGCGTCCTGCAATTTGCCTTCCAGAAGAGGGGCAGTTGAGTTTTGTTTGCCAGAGAAAAGGGCCGTGGTTTGTGTTTGAGGGCATATGGCTGAGAGTGGCCGGCTGACCCCACAAAATCCACAATAGGCAGGATGGTTCCCAGAGCCAAGGTGGCACCAGTGCCAAGTCGGGCTGGTTTGATAGTACTAAATAGCTCCTGCAATCTGCCATCCAGAAGCGGGGTAGCTTAATTTTGTTTGTCAGGGAAACGGGCAGAGCTTTGTGTCTGGGGTCCTGTGGCTGGGAGTGGCCGGCTGGCTCCTTAGAATCCACGATACACAGGATGGTTCCCAGACCAGTGGTGGCACCAGTGCCAAGTTGGGCTGGTTTGATAGTACCAAGTGGCTCCTGCAATCTGCCATCAAAAAGTTGGCAGGCGAGTTTTGTTTACCAGAGTAAAGTGCCGTGGTTTGTTTTTGGGGGCCTATGGCTGAGAGTGGCCGACTGGCCCCTGAAAATCCACAATAGGCAGGATGGTTCCCAGATCCAAGGTGGCACCAGTGCCAAGTCGGGCTGGTTTGATGGTGCAAAGTGGCTCCTGCAATCTGCCATCCAGACGCGGGGCAGCGGATTTTTGTTTGCTGGAGAAAAGTTCCGTGGTTTGTTTTTGGCGGTATATGGATGGGAGTGGCCGGCTGTCTCCTTAAAAAGCTCGATACGCTGGGTGGTTCCCTGACCCAATGTGGCATCAGTGCCAAGTCGGGCTGTTTTCGTAGTACCAAGTGCGTCCTTCAATTTGCCGTCCAGAAGAGGGGCAGTTGAGTTTTGTTTGCCAGAGAAAAGGACCGTGATTTGTGTTTGGGGGCATATGGCAGAGAGTGGCCGGCTGGCCCCTGAAAATCCACGATAGGCAGGATGGTTCCCAGAGCCAAGGTGGCACCAGTGCCAAGTCGGGCTGGTATGATAGTAATAAATAGCTCCTGCAATCTGCCATCCAGAAGCGGGGCAGCTTACTTTTGTTTGCCAGAGAAACGGGCCGAGGTTTCTGTCTGGCGGCCTATGGCTGGGAGTGACCGGCTGGCTCCCGAAAAGCTACGATAGGCAGGATGGTGACCAGACCCATGGTGGCACCAGTGCCAAGTTGGGCTGGTTTGATAGTACCAAGTGGCTCCTGCAATCTGCCATCAAAAAGTTGGCAGGCCAGTTTTCTTTTCCAGGGAAAAGCGCCGTTGTTTGTGTTTGGGGGCCTGCGGCTGGGAGTGGCCGGCTGGCGCCTTAGAATCTACGTTACGCAGCATGGTTCCCAGACCCAAGGTGGCACCAGTGCCAAGTCGGGCTGGTTTGATAGTACCAAGTGGCTCCTGCAATCTGCCATCCAGAAGCGGGGCAGCTTACTTTTGTTTGCCAGGGAAACGGGCAGAGCTTTGTGTCTGGGGGCCTATGGCTGGGAGTGAGCGGCTGGCTCCTGAAAAGCTACCATAGGCAGGATGGTGACCAGACCCATGGTGGCAGCAGTGCCAAGTTGGGCTGGTTTGATAGTACCAAGTGGCTCCTGCAATCTGCCATCAAAAAGTTGGCAGGCCAGTTTTGTTTTCCAGGGAAAAGCACCGTTGTTTGTGTTTGGGGGCCTGTGGCTGGGAGTGGCCGCCTGGCGCCTTAGAATTTACGTTACGCAGCATGGTTCCCAGAGCCAAGGTGGCACCAGTGCCAAGTCGGGCTGGTTTGATAGTACCAAGTGGCTCCTGCAATCTGCCATCAAAAAGTTGGCAGGCCAGTTTTGTTTTCCAGGGAAAAGCGCCGTTGTTTGTGTTTGGGGGCCTGTGGCTGGGAGTGGCCAGCTGGCTCCTAAGAATCCACGATACGCAGGATGGTTTCCAGACCAGAGGTGGCACCAGTGCCAAGTCGGGCTGGTTTGATGGTGCAAAGTGTCTCCTGCAATCTGCCATCCAGAAGCGGGGTAGCTTACTTTTGTTTGCCAGGGAAACGGGCAGAGCTTTGTGTCTGGGGCCTATGGCTGGGACTGACCGGCTGGCTCCTGAAAAGCTACGATACGCAGGATGGTGACCAGACCCATGGAGGCACCAGTGCCAAGTTGGGCTGGTTTGATAGTACCAAGTGGCTCCTGCAATCTGCCATCCAAAAGCAGGGCAGCTGAGTTTTGTTTGCCAAAGAAAAGGGCTGTGGTATGTGTTTGGGTCCTGTGGCTGGGAGTGGCCGGCTGGCTCCTTAAATTCCATGATACGCAGCATCGTTCCCAGGCCCAAGGTGGCACCAGTGCCAAGTTGGGCTGGTTTGACAGTGTCAAGCGCCTCCTGCAATCTCCCATCCACAAGTGGGGCAGCTGAGATTTTTTTGCCTGTGAATCGGGCCATTGTTTTTGATTGGGGTCTGTGGCCGAGAGTGGTCGGCTGGCTCCTGACAATCCACAATACGCAGGATGGTTCCCAGACCCAAGGTGGCACCAGTGCCAAGTTGGGCTGGTTTGATTTTACCAAGTGCGTCCTGCAATCTGCCATCCAGAAGCGGGGCAGCTGAGATTTGTTTGCCAGAATAAAGGGCCGTGGTTTTTGTTTGGGGGCCTATGGCTCAGAGTGGCCGGCTGGCCCCTGAAAATCCACGATAGGCAGGATGGTTCCCAGACCCAAGGTGGCACCAGAGCCAAGTCGGGCTGGTTTGATGGTGCAAAGTGGCTCCTGCAATCTGCCATCCCGACGCGGGGCAGCTGATTTTTGTTTGCCAGAGAACAAGTCCGTGGTTCATTTTTGGGGGCATATGGCTGGGAGTGGCCGGCTGGCTCCTTAAAAAGCTCGATACGCATGATGGTTCCCAGGCCAGATGTGGCACCAGTGCCAAGTTGGGCTGTTTTTGTAGTACCAAGTGCGTCCTGCAATTTGCCTTCC
The DNA here is from genome assembly GCF_028018845.1 of Melospiza georgiana. Classification (NCBI taxonomy): domain Eukaryota; kingdom Metazoa; phylum Chordata; class Aves; order Passeriformes; family Passerellidae; genus Melospiza; species Melospiza georgiana. The sequence continues at coordinate 31,733,944 of NC_080435.1, forward strand.
AGAAGAGGGGCAGTTGAGTTTTGTTTGCCAGAGAAAAGGGCCGTGGTTTGTGTTTGAGGGCATATGGCTGAGAGTGGCCGGCTGACACCTGAAAATCCACAATAGGCAGGATGGTTCCCAGAGCCAAGGTGGCACCAGTGCCAAGTCGGGCTGGTTTGATAGTACTAAATAACTCCTGCAATCTGCCATCAAAAAGTTGGCAGGCGAGTTTTGCTTTCCAGGGAAAAGCGCCGTTGTTTTTGTTTGGGGGCCTGTGCCTGGGAGTGTCCGGCTGGCTCCTTAGAATCCACGATACGCAGGATGGTTCCCAGACCAGAAGTGGCACCAGTGCCAAGTTGGGCTGGTTTGATGGTGCAAAGTGGCTCCTGCAATCTGCCATCCAGAAGCGGGGTAGCTTACTTTTGTTTGCCAGGGAAACGGGCAGAATTTTGTGTCTGGGGGCCAATGGCTGGGAGTGGCCAGCTGGCTCCTTAAAATGCACGATACGCAGGATGGTGACCAGACCCAAGGTGGTACCAGTGCCAAGTCGGGCTGCTTTTGTAGTACCAAGTGCGTCCTGCAATTTGCCATCCAGAAGAGGGGCAGTTGAGTTTTGTTTACCAGAGTAAAGTGCCGTGGTTTGTGTTTGGGGGCCTATGGCTGAGAGTGGCCGGCTGGCCCCTGAAAATCCACGATAGGCAGGATGGTTCCCAGATCCAAGGTGGCACCAGTGCCAAGTCGGGCTGGTTTGATGGTGCAAAGTGGCTCCTGCAATCTGCCATCAAGACGCGGGGCAGCGGATTTTTGTTTGCTGGAGAAAAGTTCCGTGGTTCATTTTTGGCGGTATATGGCTGGGCGTGGCCGGCTGGCTCCTTAAAAAGCTCGATACGCAGGATGGTTCCCTGACCCAAGGTGGCATCAGTGCCACGTCGGGCTGTTTTCGTAGTACCAAGTGCGTCCTGCAATTTGCCATCCAGAAGAGGGGCAGTTGGGTTTTGTTTGCCAGAGAAAAGGGCCGTGGTTTGTCTTTGGGGGCATATGGCTGAGAGTGGCCGGCTGGCCCCTGAAAATCCACGATAGGCAGGATGGTTCCCAGAGCCAAGGTGGCATCACTGCCAAGTCGGGCTGGTTTGATAGTACCAAGTGGCTCCTGCAATCTGCCATCTAGAAGCGGGGCAGCTTACTTTTGTTTGCCAGGGAAACGGGCCGAGGTTTTGTCTGGCGGCCTATGGCTGAGAGTGACCGGCTAGGTCCTGAAAAGCTACAATAGGCAGGATGGTTACCAGACCCATGGTGGCAGCAGTGCCAAGTTGGGCTGGTTTGATAGTACCAAGTGGCTCCTGCAATCTGCCATCAAAAAGTTTGCAGGCCAGTTTTGTTTTCCAGGGAAAAGCGCTGTTGTTTTTGTTTGGGGGCCTGTGGCTGGGAGTGGCCAGCTGGCTCCTTAGAATCCACGATACGCAGGATGGTTCCCAGACCAGAGGTGGCACCAGTGCCAAGTCGGGCTGGTTTGATGGTGCAAAGTGTCTCCTGCAATCTGCCATCCAGAAGCGTGATAGCTTACTTTTGTTTGCCAGGGAAACGGGCCGAGCTTTGTGTCTGGCGCCCATGGCTGGGAGTGACCGGCTGGCTCCTGAAAAGCTACGATAGGCAGGATGGTTACCAGACCCACGGAGGCACCAGTGCCAAGTTGGGCTGGTTTGATAGTACCAAGTGGCTCCTGCAATCTGCCATCCAGAAGAGGGGCAGTTGAGTTTTGTTTGCCAGAGAAAAGGGCCGTGGTTTTTGTTTGGGGGCCTATGGCTCAGAGTGGCCGGCTGGCCCCTGAAAATCCACGATAGGCAGAATGGTTCCCAGACCCAAGGTGGCACCAGAGCCAAGTCGGGCTGGTTTGATGGTGCAAAATGGCTCCTGCAATCTGCCATCCCAACGCGGGGCAGCTGATTTTTGTTTGCCAGAGAACAAGTCCGTGGTTCGTTTTTGGGGGCATATGGCTGGGAGGGGCCGGCTGGCTCCTTAAAATGCTCGATAGGTAGGATGGTTACCAGACCCAAGGTGGCACCAGTGCCAAGTTGGGCTGTTTTTGTAGTACCAAGTGCGTCCTGCAATTTGCCCTCCAGAAGAGGGGCAGTTTAGTTTTTTTTGCAAGAGAAAAGGGCCGTGGTTTGTGCTTGAGGGCATATGGCTGAGAGTGTCCGGCTGGCTCCTGAAAATCCACGCTAGGCAGCATGCTTCCCAGACCCAAGGTGGCATCAGTGCCAAGTCGGGCTGGTTTGATGGTGCAAAGTGTCTCCTGCAATCTGCCATCCAGAAGCGGGGTAGCCGATTTTTGTTTGCTGGAGAAAAGTCTTTGGATTTTTTTGGGCGTCTGTGGCTGGGAGTGGCCGGCTGGCTCATTAGAATCCACGATACGCAGCATGGTTCCCAGAGCCAAGGTGGCACCAGTGCCAAGTTGGGCTGGTTTTGTAATAGCAAGTGGCTCCTGCAATTTGCCATCCAGAAGAGGGGCAGTTGAGTTTTGTTTGCCAGAGGAAAGGGCCGTGGTTTTTGTTTGGGGGTACATGGCTGAGAGTGGCCGGCTGGCCCCTGAAGTTCCACGATAGGCAGGATGGTTCGGAGATCCAAGGTGGAACCAGTGCCGAGTCGGGCTGGTTTTATGTTGCAAAGTGTCTCCTGCAATCTGCCATCAAAATGTTGGCAGGCGAGTTTTGTTTTCCAGGGAAAAGCGCCGTTGTTTGTGTTTGGGGGCCTGTGCCTGGGAGTGGCCAGCTGGCTTCTTAGAATCCACGATACGCAGGATGGTTCCCAGACCAGAGGTGGCACCAGTGCCAAGTCGGGCTGGTTTGATGGTGCAAAGTGTCTCCTGCAATCTGCCATCCAGAAGCGGGGTAGCCGATTTTTGTTTGCTGGAGAAAAGTCTTTGGATTTTTTTGGGCGTCTGTGGCTGGGAGTGGCCGGCTGGCTCATTAGAATCCACGATACGCAGCATGGTTCCCAGAGCCAAGGTGGCACCAGTGCCAAGTTGGGCTGGTTTTGTAATAGCAAGTGGCTCCTGCAATTTGCCATCCAGAAGAGGGGCAGTTGAGTTTTGTTTGCCAGAGGAAAGGGCCGTGGTTTTTGTTTGGGGGTACATGGCTGAGAGTGGCCGGCTGGCCCCTGAAGTTCCACGATAGGCAGGATGGTTCGGAGATCCAAGGTGGAACCAGTGCCGAGTCGGGCTGGTTTTATGTTGCAAAGTGTCTCCTGCAATCTGCCATCAAAATGTTGGCAGGCGAGTTTTGTTTTCCAGGGAAAAGCGCCGTTGTTTGTGTTTGGGGGCCTGTGCCTGGGAGTGGCCAGCTGGCTTCTTAGAATCCACGATACGCAGGATGGTTCCCAGACCAGAGGTGGCACCAGTGCCAAGTCGGGCCAGTTTGATGGTGCAAAGTGGCTCCTGCAATTTGCCATCCAGAAGCGGGGCAGCTTACTTTTGTTTGCCAGGGAAACGGGCCGAGGTTTTTTTCTGGGGGCCTATGGCTGGGAGTGACCGGCTGGCTCCTGAAAAGCTACGATAGGCAGGATGGTTACCAGACCCATGGTGGCACCAGTGCCAAGTTGGGCTGTTTTTGTAGTACCAAGTGCGTCCTGCAATTTGCCCTCCAGAAGAGGGGCAGTTGAGTTTTGTTTGCCAGAGAAAAGGGCCGTGGTTTGTGCTTGAGGGCATATGGCTGAGAGTGGCCGGCTGGCTCCTAAAAAGCCACATTACGCAGCATGGTTCCCAGACCCAAGGTGGCACCAGTGCCAAGTCGGGCTGGTTTGATGGTGCAAAGTTTCTCCTGCAATCTACCATCCAGAAGCAAGGTAGCCGATTTTTGTTTGCAAGAGAAAAGGTCTTTGGTTTTTATTGGGCGCCTGTGACTGGGAGTGGCCGGCTGGCTCATTAGAATCCACGATACGCAGCATGGTTCCCAGAGCCAAGGTGGCACCAGTGCCAAGTTGGGCTGGTTTTGTAGTAGCACGTGGCTCCTGCAATTTGCCATCCAGAAGAGGGGCAGTTGAGTTTTGTTGGCCAGAGGAAAGGGCCGTGGTTTTTGTTTGGGGGTACATGGCTGAGAGTGGCCGGCTGGCCCCTGAAAATCCACGATAGGCAGGATGGTTCCGAGATCCAAGGTGGGACCAGTGCCAAGTTGGGCTGGTTTGATGGTGCAAAGTGGCTCCTCTAATCTGCCATCCAGAAGCGGGGTAGCTTACTTTTGTTTGCCAGGGAAACGGGCAGAGATTTGTGTCTGGGGGCCTATGGCTTGGAGTGGCCAACTGGCTCCTTAAAATGCACGACACGCAGGATGGTTCCCAGACCAGAGGTGGCACCAGTGCCAAGTTCGGCTGTTTTTGTAGTACCAAGTGCGTCCTGCAATTTGCCTTCCAGAAGAGGGGCAGTTGAGTTTTGTTTGCCAGAGAAAAGAGCCGTGGTTCATGTTTGAGGGCATATGGCTGAGAGTGGCTGAGAGGGGCCGGCTGACACCACAAAATCCACAATAGGCAGGATGGTTCCCAGAGCCAAGGTGGCACCAGTGCCAAGTCGGGCTGGTTTGATAGTACTAAATAACTCCTGCAATCTGCCATCAAAAAGTTGGCAGGCGAGTTTTGTTTTCCAGGGAAAAGCGCCGTTGTTTTTGTTTGGGGGCCTGTGCCTGGGAGTGTCCGGCTGGCTCCTTAGAATCCACGATACGCAGGATGGTTCCCAGACCAGAAGTGGCACCAGTGCCAAGTTGGGCTGGTTTGATGGTGCAAAGTGGCTCCTGCAATCTGCCATCCAGAAGCGGGGTAGCTTACTTTTGTTTGCCAGGGAAACGGGCAGAATTTTGTGTCTGGGGGCCAATGGCTGGGAGTGGCCAGCTGGCTCCTTAAAATGCACGATACGCAGGATGGTGACCAGACCCAAGGTGGTACCAGTGCCAAGTCGGGCTGCTTTTGTAGTACCAAGTGCGTCCTGCAATTTGCCATCCAGAAGAGGGGCAGTTGAGTTTTGTTTACCAGAGTAAAGTGCCGTGGTTTGTGTTTGGGGGCCTATGGCTGAGAGTGGCCGGCTGGCCCCTGAAAATCCACGATAGGCAGGATGGTTCCCAGATCCAAGGTGGCACCAGTGCCAAGTCGGGCTGGTTTGATGGTGCAAAGTGGCTCCTGCAATCTGCCATCAAGACGCGGGGCAGCGGATTTTTGTTTGCTGGAGAAAAGTTCCGTGGTTCATTTTTGGCGGTATATGGCTGGGCGTGGCCGGCTGGCTCCTTAAAAAGCTCGATACGCAGGATGGTTCCCTGACCCAAGGTGGCATCAGTGCCACGTCGGGCTGTTTTCGTAGTACCAAGTGCGTCCTGCAATTTGCCATCCAGAAGAGGGGCAGTTGGGTTTTGTTTGCCAGAGAAAAGGGCCGTGGTTTGTCTTTGGGGGCATATGGCTGAGAGTGGCCGGCTGGCCCCTGAAAATCCACGATAGGCAGGATGGTTCCCAGAGCCAAGGTGGCATCACTGCCAAGTCGGGCTGGTTTGATAGTACCAAGTGGCTCCTGCAATCTGCCATCTAGAAGCGGGGCAGCTTACTTTTGTTTGCCAGGGAAACGGGCCGAGGTTTTGTCTGGCGGCCTATGGCTGAGAGTGACCGGCTAGGTCCTGAAAAGCTACAATAGGCAGGATGGTTACCAGACCCATGGTGGCAGCAGTGCCAAGTTGGGCTGGTTTGATAGTACCAAGTGGCTCCTGCAATCTGCCATCAAAAAGTTTGCAGGCCAGTTTTGTTTTCCAGGGAAAAGCGCTGTTGTTTTTGTTTGGGGGCCTGTGGCTGGGAGTGGCCAGCTGGCTCCTTAGAATCCACGATACGCAGGATGGTTCCCAGACCAGAGGTGGCACCAGTGCCAAGTCGGGCTGGTTTGATGGTGCAAAGTGTCTCCTGCAATCTGCCATCCAGAAGCGTGATAGCTTACTTTTGTTTGCCAGGGAAACGGGCCGAGCTTTGTGTCTGGCGCCCATGGCTGGGAGTGACCGGCTGGCTCCTGAAAAGCTACGATAGGCAGGATGGTTACCAGACCCACGGAGGCACCAGTGCCAAGTTGGGCTGGTTTGATAGTACCAAGTGGCTCCTGCAATCTGCCATCCAGAAGAGGGGCAGTTGAGTTTTGTTTGCCAGAGAAAAGGGCCGTGGTTTTTGTTTGGGGGCCTATGGCTCAGAGTGGCCGGCTGGCCCCTGAAAATCCACGATAGGCAGAATGGTTCCCAGACCCAAGGTGGCACCAGAGCCAAGTCGGGCTGGTTTGATGGTGCAAAATGGCTCCTGCAATCTGCCATCCCAACGCGGGGCAGCTGATTTTTGTTTGCCAGAGAACAAGTCCGTGGTTCGTTTTTGGGGGCATATGGCTGGGAGGGGCCGGCTGGCTCCTTAAAATGCTCGATAGGTAGGATGGTTACCAGACCCAAGGTGGCACCAGTGCCAAGTTGGGCTGTTTTTGTAGTACCAAGTGCGTCCTGCAATTTGCCCTCCAGAAGAGGGGCAGTTTAGTTTTTTTTGCAAGAGAAAAGGGCCGTGGTTTGTGCTTGAGGGCATATGGCTGAGAGTGTCCGGCTGGCTCCTGAAAATCCACGCTAGGCAGCATGCTTCCCAGACCCAAGGTGGCATCAGTGCCAAGTCGGGCTGGTTTGATGGTGCAAAGTGTCTCCTGCAATCTGCCATCCAGAAGCGGGGTAGCCGATTTTTGTTTGCTGGAGAAAAGTCTTTGGATTTTTTTGGGCGTCTGTGGCTGGGAGTGGCCGGCTGGCTCATTAGAATCCACGATACGCAGCATGGTTCCCAGAGCCAAGGTGGCACCAGTGCCAAGTTGGGCTGGTTTTGTAATAGCAAGTGGCTCCTGCAATTTGCCATCCAGAAGAGGGGCAGTTGAGTTTTGTTTGCCAGAGGAAAGGGCCGTGGTTTTTGTTTGGGGGTACATGGCTGAGAGTGGCCGGCTGGCCCCTGAAGTTCCACGATAGGCAGGATGGTTCGGAGATCCAAGGTGGAACCAGTGCCGAGTCGGGCTGGTTTTATGTTGCAAAGTGTCTCCTGCAATCTGCCATCAAAATGTTGGCAGGCGAGTTTTGTTTTCCAGGGAAAAGCGCCGTTGTTTGTGTTTGGGGGCCTGTGCCTGGGAGTGGCCAGCTGGCTTCTTAGAATCCACGATACGCAGGATGGTTCCCAGACCAGAGGTGGCACCAGTGCCAAGTCGGGCTGGTTTGATGGTGCAAAGTGTCTCCTGCAATCTGCCATCCAGAAGCGGGGTAGCCGATTTTTGTTTGCTGGAGAAAAGTCTTTGGATTTTTTTGGGCGTCTGTGGCTGGGAGTGGCCGGCTGGCTCATTAGAATCCACGATACGCAGCATGGTTCCCAGAGCCAAGGTGGCACCAGTGCCAAGTTGGGCTGGTTTTGTAATAGCAAGTGGCTCCTGCAATTTGCCATCCAGAAGAGGGGCAGTTGAGTTTTGTTTGCCAGAGGAAAGGGCCGTGGTTTTTGTTTGGGGGTACATGGCTGAGAGTGGCCGGCTGGCCCCTGAAGTTCCACGATAGGCAGGATGGTTCGGAGATCCAAGGTGGAACCAGTGCCGAGTCGGGCTGGTTTTATGTTGCAAAGTGTCTCCTGCAATCTGCCATCAAAATGTTGGCAGGCGAGTTTTGTTTTCCAGGGAAAAGCGCCGTTGTTTGTGTTTGGGGGCCTGTGCCTGGGAGTGGCCAGCTGGCTTCTTAGAATCCACGATACGCAGGATGGTTCCCAGACCAGAGGTGGCACCAGTGCCAAGTCGGGCCAGTTTGATGGTGCAAAGTGGCTCCTGCAATTTGCCATCCAGAAGCGGGGCAGCTTACTTTTGTTTGCCAGGGAAACGGGCCGAGGTTTTTTTCTGGGGGCCTATGGCTGGGAGTGACCGGCTGGCTCCTGAAAAGCTACGATAGGCAGGATGGTTACCAGACCCATGGTGGCACCAGTGCCAAGTTGGGCTGTTTTTGTAGTACCAAGTGCGTCCTGCAATTTGCCCTCCAGAAGAGGGGCAGTTGAGTTTTGTTTGCCAGAGAAAAGGGCCGTGGTTTGTGCTTGAGGGCATATGGCTGAGAGTGGCCGGCTGGCTCCTAAAAAGCCACATTACGCAGCATGGTTCCCAGACCCAAGGTGGCACCAGTGCCAAGTCGGGCTGGTTTGATGGTGCAAAGTTTCTCCTGCAATCTACCATCCAGAAGCAAGGTAGCCGATTTTTGTTTGCAAGAGAAAAGGTCTTTGGTTTTTATTGGGCGCCTGTGACTGGGAGTGGCCGGCTGGCTCATTAGAATCCACGATACGCAGCATGGTTCCCAGAGCCAAGGTGGCACCAGTGCCAAGTTGGGCTGGTTTTGTAGTAGCACGTGGCTCCTGCAATTTGCCATCCAGAAGAGGGGCAGTTGAGTTTTGTTGGCCAGAGGAAAGGGCCGTGGTTTTTGTTTGGGGGTACATGGCTGAGAGTGGCCGGCTGGCCCCTGAAAATCCACGATAGGCAGGATGGTTCCGAGATCCAAGGTGGGACCAGTGCCAAGTTGGGCTGGTTTGATGGTGCAAAGTGGCTCCTCTAATCTGCCATCCAGAAGCGGGGTAGCTTACTTTTGTTTGCCAGGGAAACGGGCAGAGATTTGTGTCTGGGGGCCTATGGCTTGGAGTGGCCAACTGGCTCCTTAAAATGCACGACACGCAGGATGGTTCCCAGACCAGAGGTGGCACCAGTGCCAAGTTCGGCTGTTTTTGTAGTACCAAGTGCGTCCTGCAATTTGCCTTCCAGAAGAGGGGCAGTTGAGTTTTGTTTGCCAGAGAAAAGGGCCGTGGTTCATGTTTGAGGGCATATGGCTGAGAGTGGCTGAGAGGGGCCGGCTGACACCACAAAATCCACAATAGGCAGGATGGTTCCCAGAGCCAAGGTGGCACCAGTGCCAAGTTGGGCTGGTTTGACAGTGTCAAGCGCCTCCTGCAATCTCCCATCCACAAGTGGGGCAGCTGAGATTTTTTTGCCTGTGAATCGGGCCATTGTTTTTGATTGGGGTCTGTGGCCGAGAGTGGTCGGCTGGCTCCTGACAATCCACAATACGCAGGATGGTTCCCAGACCCAAGGTGGCACCAGTGCCAAGTTGGGCTGGTTTGATTTTACCAAGTGCGTCCTGCAATCTGCCATCCAGAAGCGGGGCAGCTGAGTTTTGTTTGCCAGAATAAAGGGCCGTGGTTTTTGTTTGGGGGCCTATGGCTCAGAGTGGCCGGCTGGCCCCTGAAAATCCACGATAGGCAGGATGGTTCCCAGACCCAAGGTGGCACCAGAGCCAAGTCGGGCTGGTTTGATGGTGCAAAGTGGCTCCTGCAATCTGCCATCCCGACGCGGGGCAGCTGATTTTTGTTTGCCAGAGAACAAGTCCGTGGTTCATTTTTGGGGGCATATGGCTGGGAGTGGCCGGCTGGCTCCTTAAAAAGCTCGATACGCATGATGGTTCCCAGGCCAGATGTGGCACCAGTGCCAAGTTGGGCTGTTTTTGTAGTACCAAGTGCGTCCTGCAATTTGCCTTCCAGAAGAGGGGCAGTTGAGTTTTGTTTGCCAGAGAAAAGGGCCGTGGTTTGTGTTTGAGGGCATATGGCTGAGAGTGGCCGGCTGACACCTGAAAATCCACAATAGGCAGGATGGTTCCCAGAGCCAAGGTGGCACCAGTGCCAAGTCGGGCTGGTTTGATAGTACTAAATAACTCCTGCAATCTGCCATCAAAAAGTTGGCAGGCGAGTTTTGTTTTCCAGGGAAAAGCGCCGTTGTTTTTGTTTGGGGGCCTGTGCCTGGGAGTGGCCGGCTGGCTCCTTAAAAAGCTCGATACGCAGGATGGTTCCCTGACCCAAGGTGGCATCATTGCCACGTCGGGCTGTTTTCGTAGTACCAAGTGCGTCCTGCAATTTGCCATCCAGAAGAGGGGCAGTTGGGTTTTGTTTGCCAGAGAAAAGGGCCGTGGTTTGTGTTTGGGGGCATATGGCTGAGAGTGGCCGGCTGGCCCCTGAAAATCCACGATAGGCAGGATGGTTCCCAGAGCCAAGGTGGCATCACTGCCAAGTCGGGCTGGTTTGATAGTACCAAGTGGCTCCTGCAATCTGCCATCTAGAAGCGGGGCAGCTTACTTTTGTTTGCCAGGGAAACGGGCCGAGGTTTTTGTCTGGGGGCCTATGGCTGAGAGTGACCGGCTAGGTCCTGAAAAGCTACAATAGGCAGGATGGTGACCAGACCCATGGTGGCAGCAGTGCCAAGTTGGGCTGGTTTGATAGTACCAAGTGGCTCCTGCAATCTGCCATCAAAAAGTTTGCAGGCCAGTTTTGTTTTCCAGGGAAAAGCGCCGTTGTTTTTGTTTGGGGGCCTGTGGCTGGGAGTGGCCAGCTGGCTCCTTAGAATCCACGATACGCAGGATGGTTCCCAGACCAGAGGTGGCACCAGTGCCAAGTCGGGCTGGTTTGATGGTGCAAAGTGTCTCCTGCAATCTGCCATCCAGAAGCGTGATAGCTTACTTTTGTTTGCCAGGGAAACGGGCCGAGCTTTGTGTCTGGCGCCCATGGCTGGGAGTGACCGGCTGGCTCCTGAAAAGCTACGATAGGCAGGATGGTTACCAGACCCACGGAGGCACCAGTGCCAAGTTGGGCTGGTTTGATAGTACCAAGTGTCTCTTGCAATCTGCCATCCAGAAGAGGGGCAGTTGAGTTTTGTTTGCCAGAGAAAAGGGCCGTGGTTTTTTTTTGGGGGCCTATGGCTCAGAGTGGCCGGCTGGCCCCTGAAAATCCACGATAGGCAGAATGGTTCCCAGACCCAAGGTGGCACCAGAGCCAAGTCGGGCTGGTTTGATGGTGCAAAATGGCTCCTGCAATCTGCCATCCCAACGCGGGGCAGCTGATTTTTGTTTGCCAGAGAACAAGTCCGTGGTTCGTTTTTGGGGGCATATGGCTGGGAGGGGCCGGCTGGCTCCTTAAAATGCTCGATAGGTAGGATGGTTACCAGACCCAAGGTGGCACCAGTGCCAAGTTGGGCTGTTTTTGTAGTACCAAGTGCGTCCTGCAATTTGCCCTCCAGAAGAGGGGCAGTTTAGTTTTGTTTGCAAGAGAAAAGGGCCGTGGTTTGTGCTTGAGGGCATATGGCTGAGAGTGTCCGGCTGGCTCCTGAAAATCCACGCTAGGCAGCATGCTTCCCAGACCCAAGGTGGCATCAGTGCCAAGTCGGGCTGGTTTGATGGTGCAAAGTGTCTCCTGCAATCTACCATCCAGAAGCGGGGTAGCCGATTTTTGTTTGCTGGAGAAAAGTCTTTGGATTTTTTTGGGCGTCTGTGGCTGGGAGTGGCCGGCTGGCTCATTAGAATCCACGATACGCAGCATGGTTCCCAGAGCCAAGGTGGCACCAGTGCCAAGTTGGGCTGGTTTTGTAATAGCAAGTGGCTCCTGCAATTTGCCATCCAGAAGAGGGGCAGTTGAGTTTTGTTTGCCAGAGGAAAGGGCCGTGGTTTTTGTTTGGGGGTACATGGCTGAGAGTGGCCGGCTGGCCCCTGAAGTTCCACGATAGGCAGGATGGTTCGGAGATCCAAGGTGGAACCAGTGCCGAGTCGGGCTGGTTTTATGTTGCAAAGTGTCTCCTGCAATCTGCCATCAAAATGTTGGCAGGCGAGTTTTGTTTTCCAGGGAAAAGCGCCGTTGTTTGTGTTTGGGGGCCTGTGCCTGGGAGTGGCCAGCTGGCTTCTTAGAATCCACGATACGCAGGATGGTTCCCAGACCAGAGGTGGCACCAGTGCCAAGTCGGGCCAGTTTGATGGTGCAAAGTGGCTCCTGCAATTTGCCATCCAGAAGCGGGGCAGCTTACTTTTGTTTGCCAGGGAAACGGGCCGAGGTTTTTTTCTGGGGGCCTATGGCTGGGAGTGACCGGCTGGCTCCTGAAAAGCTACGATAGGCAGGATGGTTACCAGACCCATGGTGGCACCAGTGCCAAGTTGGGCTCTTTTTGTAGTACCAAGTGCGTCCTGCAATTTGCCCTCCAGAAGAGGGGCAGTTGAGTTTTGTTTGCCAGAGAAAAGGGCCGTGGTTTGTGCTTGAGGGCATATGGCTGAGAGTGGCCGGCTGGCTCCTAAAAAGCCACATTACGCAGCATGGTTCCCAGACCCAAGGTGGCACCAGTGCCAAGTCGGGCTGGTTTGATGGTGCAAAGTTTCTCCTGCAATCTACCATCCAGAAGCAAGGTAGCCGATTTTTGTTTGCAAGAGAAAAGGTCTTTGGTTTTTATTGGGCGCCTGTGACTGGGAGTGGCCGGCTGGCTCATTAGAATCCACGATACGCAGCATGGTTCCCAGAGCCAAGGTGGCACCAGTGCCAAGTTGGGCTGGTTTTGTAGTAGCACGTGGCTCCTGCAATTTGCCATCCAGAAGAGGGGCAGTTGAGTTTTGTTGGCCAGAGGAAAGGGCTGTGGTTTTTGTTTGGGGGTACATGGCTGAGAGTGGCCGGCTGGCCCCTGAAAATCCACGATAGGCAGGATGGTTCCGAGATCCAAGGTGGGACCAGTGCCAAGTTGGGCTGGTTTGATGGTGCAAAGTGGCTCCTCTAATCTGCCATCCAGAAGCGGGGTAGCTTACTTTTGTTTGCCAGGGAAACGGGCAGAGATTTGTGTCTGGGGGCCTATGGCTTGGAGTGGCCAACTGGCTCCTTAAAATGCACGACACGCAGGATGGTTCCCAGACCAGAGGTGGCACCAGTGCCAAGTTCGGCTGTTTTTGTAGTACCAAGTGCGTCCTGCAATTTGCCTTCCAGAAGAGGGGCAGTTGAGTTTTGTTTGCCAGAGAAAAGGGCCGTGGTTTATGTTTGAGGGCATATGGCTGAGAGTGGCTGAGAGGGGCCGGCTGACACCACAAAATCCACAATAGGCAGGATGGTTCCCAGAGCCAAGGTGGCACCAGTGCCAAGTCGGGCTGGTTTGATAGTACTAAATAGCTCCTGATATCTGCCATCCAGAAGCGGGGTAGCTTAATTTTGTTTGTCAGGGAAACGGGCAGAGCTTTGTGTCTGGGGTCCTGTGGCTGGGAGTGGCCGGCTGGCTCCTTAGAATCCACGATACACAGGATGGTTCCCAGAGCCAAGGTGGCACCAGTGCCAAGTTGGGCTGGTTTGATAGTACCAAGTGGCTCCTGCAATCTGCCATCAAAAAGTTGGCAGGCCAGTTTTGTTTTCCAGGGAAAAGCGCCATTGATTTTGTTTGGGGGCCTGTGGCTGGGAGTGGCCAGCTGGCTCCTTAGAATCCACGATATGCAGGATGGTTCCCAGACCAGAGGTGGCACCAGTGCCAAGTCGGGCTGGTTTGATAGTACCAAGTGGCTCCTGCAATCTGCCATCCAGAAGCGGGGTAGCTTACTTTTGTTTGCCAGGGAAACGGGCCGAGGTTTGTGTCTGGGGGCCTATGGCTGGGAGTGACCGGCGGGCTCCTGAAAAGCTACGATAGGCAGGATGGTGACCAGACCCATGGTGGCAGCAGTGCCAAGTTGGGCTGGTTTGATAGTACTAAGCGGCTCCTGCAATCTGCCATCAAAAAGTTGGCAGGCGAGTTTTGTTTTCCAGGGAAAAGCACCGTTGTTTGTGTTTGGGGGCCTGTGGCTGGGAGTGGCCGGCTGGCTCCTTAGAATCCACGATACGCAGGATGGTTCCCAGACCAGAGGTGGCACCAACACCAAGTCGGGCTGATTTGATAGTACCAAGTGGTTCCTGCAATCTGCCATCCAGAAGCGGGGTAACTTACTTTTGCCTGCCAGGGATACGGGCCGAGGTTTTTTTCTGGGGGCCTATGGCTGGGAGTGACCGGCGGGCTCCTGAAAAGCTACGATAGGCAGGATGGTGACCAGACCGATGGTGGCACCAGAGCCAAGTTGGGCTGGTTTGATAGTACCAAGTGGCTCCTGCAATCTGCCATCAAAAAGTTGGCAGGCGAGTTTTGTTTTCCAGGGAAAAGCGCCGTTGTTTGTGTTTGGGGCCCTGTGGCTGGGAGTGGCCGCCTGTCGTCTTAGAATCCACGTTACGCAGCATGGTTCCCAGATCCAAGGTGGCACCAGTGCCAAGTCGGGCTGGTTTGATAGTAGCAAGTGGCTCCTGCAATCTGCCATCCAGAAGCGGGGCAGCTTACTTTTGTTTGCCAGGGAAACGGGCCGAGGTATTTGTCTGGGGCCCTATGGCAGGGAGTGACTGGCTGGCTCCTGAAAAGCTACGATAGGCAGGATGTTTACCAGACCCATGGTGGCACCAGTGCCAAGTTGGGCTAATTTGATAGTACCAAGTGGCTCCTGCAATCTGCCATCCAGAAGCGGGGCAGCTTACTTTTGTTTTCCATGGAAACGGGCCGAGGTTTCTGTCTGGGGGTCTATGGCTGGGAGTGACCTCCTGGCTCCTGAAAAGCTATGCTAGGCAGGATGGTGACCAGACCCATGGAGGCACCAGTGCCAAGTTGGGCTGGTTTGATAGTACCAAGTGGCTCCTGCAATCTGCCATCAAAATGTTGGCAGGCGAGTTTTGTTTTCCGGGGAAAAGCGCCGTTGTTTGTGTTTGGGGTCCTATGGATCGGAGTGGCCGGGAGGCTGCTTAGAATCCACGATACGCAGGATGGTTCCTAGACCAGTGGTGGCACCAGTGCCAAGTTGGGCTGGTTTGATAGTACCAAGTGGCTCCTGCAATCTGCCATCCAGAAGCGGGGTAGCTTACTTTTGTTTGCCAGGGAAATGGGCCGAAATTCTTGTCTGGGGGCCAGTGCCTGGGGCTGCCTGGCTGGCCCCGGAAAAGCTACGATAGGCAGGATGGTTTACCAGACCCATGGTGGCACCAGTGCCAAGTTGGGCTGGTTTGATAGTACCAAGTGGCTCCTGCAATCTGCCATCCAGAAGAGGGGCAGCTTAATTTTGTTTGCCAGGGAAACGGGCCGAGGTTTGTGTCTGGAGGCCTACGGCTGGGAATGACCGGCTGGCTCCTGAAATGCTACGATAGGCAGGATGGTGACCAGATCCATAGTGGCACCAGTGCCAAGTTGGGCTGGTTTGATTGTACCAAGTGGCTCCTGCACTCTGCCATCAAAAAGCTAGCAGGCGAGTTTTGTTTTCCAGGGAAAAGCGCCGTTGTTTTTGATTGGGGGCCTGTGGCTGGGAGTGGCTGGCTGGCTCCTTAGAATCCACGATACGCAGGATGGTTCCCAGACCAGAGGTGGCACCAGTGCCAAGTCGGGCTGGTTTGATGATGCCAAGTTGCTCCTGCAATCTGCCATCCAGAAGCGGGGTAGCTTACTTTTGTGTGCCAGGGAAACGGGCCGAGGTTTGTGGCTGGGGGCCCATGGCTGGGAGTGACCGGCTGGCTCCTGAAAAGCTACGATAGGCAGGATGGTGACCAGACCCATGGTGGCACCAGTGCCAAGTTGGGCTGGTTTGATAGTACCAAGTGGCTCCTGCAATCTGCCATCAAAAAGTTGGCAGGCCAGTTTTGTTTTCCAGGGAAAAGCACCGTTGTTTTTGTTTGGGGGCCTGTGGCTGGGAGTGGCCAGCTGGCTACTTAGAATCCACGATACGCTGGATGGTTCCCAGACCCAAGTTGGCACCAGTGCCAAGTCGGGCTGGTTTGATACTACCAAGTGGCTCCTGCAATCTGCCATCCAGAAGCGGGGCAGCTGAATTTTGTTTGCCAGAGAAAAAGGCTGTTGTTTGCGTTTGGGGGCCTGTAGCTTGCAGTGGCGGGCTGGCTCCTGAAAATCCATGATACGCAGCATGCTTCCCTGACCAAATGTGGCACCAGTGCCAAGTAGGGCTGGTTTGATAGTACCAAGTGGCTCCTGCAATCTGCCATCCAGAAGAGGGGCAGTTGAGTTTTGTTTGCCAGAGAAAAGGGCCGTGGTTTGTGTTTGGGGGCATATGGCTGAGAGAGGCCGGCTGGCTCCTTAAAATCCACGATAGGCAGGATGGTTCCCAGATCCAAGGTGGCACCAGTGCCACGTCTGGCTGGTTTGATAGTACTAAATAACTCCTGCAATCTGCCATCCAGAAGCGGGGTAGCTTACTTTTGTTTGCCAGGGAAACGGGCCGAGGTTTTTGTCTGGGGGCCTATGGCTGAGAGTGACCGGCTGGCTCCTGAAAAGCTACGATAGGCAGGATGGTGACCAGACCGATGGTGGCACCAGAGCCAAGTTGGGCTGGTTTGATAGTACCAAGTGGCTCCTGCAATCTGCCATCAAAAAGTTGGCAGGCGAGTTTTGTTTTCCAGGGAAAAGCGCCGTTGTTTGTGTTTGGGGGCCTGTGGCTGGGAGTGGCCGCCTGGCGCCTTAGAATCTACGTTACGCAGCATGGTTCCCAGACCCAAGGTGGCACCAGTGCCAAGTCGGGCTGGTTTGATAGTACCAAGTGGCTCCTGCAATCTGCCATCAAAAAGTTGGCAGGCCAGTTTTGTTTTCCAGGGAAAAGCGCCGTTGTTTGTGTTTGGGGGCCTGTGGCTGGGAGTGGCCGGCTGGCGCCTTAGAATCTACGTTACGCAGCATGGTTCCCAGACCAGAGGTGGCACCAGTGCCAAGTCGGGCTGGATTGATGGTGCAAAGTGTCTCCTGCAATCTGCCATCCAGAAGCGGGTTAACTTACTTTTGTTTGCCAGGGAAACGGGCAGAGCTTTGTGCCTGGGGCCTATGGCTGGGACTGACCGGCTGGCTCCTGAAAAGCTACGATACGCAGGATGGTGACCAGACCCATGGAGGCACCAGTGCCAAGTTGGGCTGGTTTGATAGTACCAAGTGGCTCCTGCAATCTGCCATCCAAAAGCAGGGCAGCTGAGTTTTGTTTGCCAAAGAAAAGGGCTGTGGTATGTGGTTGGGTCCTGTGTCTCGGAGTGGCCGGCTGGCTCCTTAAATTCCATGATACGCAGCATCGTTCCCAGGCCCAAGGTGGCACCAGTGCCAAGTTGGGCTGGTTTGACAGTGTCAAGCGCCTCCTGCAATCTCCCATCCACAAGTGGGGCAGCTGAGATTTTTTTGCCTGTGAATCGGGCCGTTGTTTTTGATTGGGGTCTGTGGCCGAGAGTGGTCGGCTGGCTCCTGACAATCCACAATACGCAGGATGGTTCCCAGAGCCAAGGTGGCACCAGTGCCAAGTCGGGCTGGTTTGATTGTACCAAGTGCGTCCTGCAATCTGCCATTCAGAAGCGGGGCAGCTGAGTTTTGTTTGCCAGAGTAAAGGGCCGTGGTTTTTGTTTGGGGGCCTATGGCTCAGAGTGGCCGGCTGGCCCCTGAAAATCCACGATAGGCAGAATGGTTCCCAGACCCAAGGTGGCACCAGAGCCAAGGCAGGCTGGTTTGATGGTGCAAAGTGGCTCCTGCAATCTGCCATCCCGACGCGGGGCAGCTGATTTTTGTTTGCCAGAGAACAAGTCCGTGGTTCATTTTTGGGGGCATATGGCTGGGAGTGGCCGGCTGGCTCCTTAAAAAGCTCGATACGCAGGATGGTTCCCAGGCCAGAGGTGGCACCAGTGCCAAGTTCGGCTGTTTTTGTAGTACCAAGTGCGTCCTGCAATTTGCCTTCCAGAAGAGGGGCAGTTGAGTTTTGTTTACCAGAGTAAAGTGCCGTGGATTGTGTTTGGGGGCCTATGGCTGAGAGGGGCCAGCTGACACCTGAAAATCCACAATAGGCAGGATGGTTCCCAGATCCAAGGTGGCACCAGTGCCAAGTCGGGCTGGTTTGATGGTGCAAAGTGGCTCCTGCAATCTGCCATCCAGACGCGGGGCAGCGGATTTTTGTTTGCTGGAGAAAAGTTCCGTGGTTTGTTTTTGGCGGTATATGGCTGGGCGTGGCCGGCTGGCTCCTTAAAAAGCTCGATACGCAGGATGGTTGCCTGACCCAAGGTGGCATCAGTGCCAAGTCGGGCTGTTTTCGTAGTACCAAGTGCGTCCTGCAATTTGCCATCCTGAAGAGGGGCAGTTGAGTTTTGTTTGCCAGAGAAAAGGGGCGTGGTTTGTCTTTGGGGGCATATGGCTGAGAGTGGCCGGCTGGCCCCTGAAAATCCACGATAGGCAGGATGGTTCCCAGACCAGAGGTGGCACCAGTGCCAAGTCGGGCTGATTTGATAGTAATAAATAGCTCCTGCAATCTGCCATCCAGAAGCGGGGCAGCTTACTTTTGTTTGCCAGGGAAACGGGCCGAGCTTTGTGTCTGGGGGCCTATGGCTGGGAGTGACCGGCTGGCTCCTGAAAAGCTACGATAGGCAGGATGGTGACCAGACCCATGGTGGCACCAGTGCCAAGTTGGGCTGGTTTGATAGCACCAAGTGGCTCCTGCACTCTGCCATCCAAAAGCAGGGCAGCTGAGTTTTGTTTGCCAAAGAAAAGGGCTGTGGTATGTGTTTGGGTCCTGTGGCTGGGAGTGGCCGGCTGGCTCCTTAAATTCCATGATACGCTGGATGGTTCCCAGACCCAAGTTGGCACCAGTGCCAAGTTGGGCTGGTTTGACAGTGTCAAGCGCCTCCTGCAATCTCCCATCCACAAGTGGGGCAGCTGAGATTTTTTTGCCTGTGAATCGGGCCGTTGTTTTTGATAGGGGTCTGTGGCCGAGAGTGGTCGGCTGGCTCCTGACAATCCACAATACGCAGGATGGTTCCCAGACCCAAGGTGGCACCAGTGCCAAGTTGGGCTGGTTTGATTGTACCAAGTGCGTCCTGCAATCTGCCATTCAGAAGCGGGGCAGCTGAGTTTTGTTTGCCAGAGTAAAGGGCCGTGGTTTTTGTTTGGGGGCCTATGGCTCAGAGTGGCCGGCTGGCCCCTGAAAATCCACGATAGGCAGAATGGTTCCCAGACCCAAGGTGGCACCAGAGCCAAGTCGGGCTGGTTTGATGGTGCAAAGTGGCTCCTGCAATCTGCCATCCCGACGCGGGGCAGCTGATTCTTGTTTGCCAGAGAACAAGTCCGTGGTTCATTTTTGGGGGCATATGGCTGGGAGTGGCCGGCTGGCTCCTTAAAAAGCTCGATACGCATGATGGTTCCCAGGCCAGAGGTGGCACCAGTGCCAAGTCGGGCTGTTTTCGTAGTACCAAGTGCGTCCTGCAATTTGCCATCCAGAAGAGGGGCAGCTGAGTTTTGTTTGCCAGAGAAAAGGGCCGTGGTTTGTGTTTGGGGGCATATGGATGAGAGTGGCCGGCTGGCCCCTGAAAATCCACGATAGGCAGGATGGTTCCCAGAGCCAAGGTGGCACCAGTGCCAAGTCGGGCTGGTTTGATAGTACTAAATAGCTCCTGCAATCTGCCATCAAAAAGTTGGCAGGCGAGTTTAATTTTCCAGGGAAAAGCGCCGTTGTTTTTGTTTGGGGGCCTGTGGCTGGGAGTGGCCGGCTGGCTCCTTAGAATCCACGATACGCAGGATGGTTCCCAGACCCAAGGTGGCACCAGTGCCAAGTCGGGCTGGTTTGATGGTGCAAAGTGGCTCCTGCAATCTGCCATCCAGAAGCGGGGTAGATTACTTTTGTTTGCCAGGGAAACGGGCAGAGCTTTGTGTCTGGGGGCCTATGGCTGGGAGTGGCCAGCTGGCTCCTTAAAATGCACGATACGCAGGATGGTGACCAGACCCAAGGTGGTACCAGTGCCAAGTCGGGCTGCTTTTGTAGTACCAATTGCGTCCTGCAATTTCCCATCCAGAAGAGGGGCAGTTGAGTTTTGTTTACCAGAGTAAAGTGCCATGGTTTGTTTTTGGGGGCCTATGGCTGAGAGTGGCCGGCTGGCCCCTGAAAATCCACAATAGGCAGGATGGTTCCCAGATCCAAGGTGGCACCAGTGCCAAGTCGGGCTGGTTTGATGGTGCAAAGTGGCTCCTGCAATCTGCCATCCAGACGCGGGGCAGCGGATTTTTGTTTGCTGGAGAAAAGTTCCGTGGTTTGTTTTTGGCGGTATATGGCTGGGCGTGGCCGGCTGGCTCCTTAAAAAGCTCGATACGCAGGATGGTTCCCAGAGCCAAGGTGGCATCAGTGCCAAGTCGGGCTGTTTTCGTAGTACCAAGTGCGTCCTGCAATTTGCCGTCCAGAAGAGGGGCAGTTGAGTTTTGTTTGCCAGAGAAAAGGGCCGTGGTTTGTGTTTGAGGGCATATGGCTGAGAGTGGCCGGCTGGCCCCTGAAAATCCACAATAGGCAGGATGGTTCCCAGAGCCAAGGTGGCATCACTGCCAAGTCGGGCTGGTTTGATAGTACCAAGTGGCTCCTGCAATCTGCCATCTAGAAGCGGGGCAGCTTACTTTGGTTTGCCAGGGAAACGGGCCGAGGTTTGTGTCTGGCGGCCTATGGCTGAGATTGACCGGCTAGGTCCTGAAAAGCTACAATAGGCAGGATGGTTACCAGACCCATGGTGCCAGCAGTGCCAAGTTGGGCTGGTTTGATAGTACCAAGTGGCTCCTGCAATCTGCCATCAAAAAGTTTGCAGGCCAGTTTTGTTTTCCAGGGAAAAGCGCTGTTGTTTTTGTTTGGGGGCCTGTGGCTGGGAGAGGCCAGCTGGCTCCTTAGAATCCACGATACGCAGGATGGTTCCCAGACCAGAGGTGGCACCAGTGCCAAGTCGGGCTGGTTTGATGGTGCAAAGTGGCTCCTGCAATCTGCCATCCATACGCGGGGCAGCGGATTTTTGTTTGTTGGAGAAAAGTTCCGTGGTTTGTTTTTGGCGGTATATGGCTGGGCGTGGCCGGCTGGCTCCTTAAAAAGCTCGATACGCAGGATGGTTGCCTGACCCAAGGTGGCATCAGTGCCAAGTCGGGCTGTTTTCGTAGTACCAACTGCGTCCTGCAATTTGCCATCCAGAAGAGGGGCAGTTGAGTTTTGTTTGCCAGAGAAAAGGGCAGGGGTTTGTGTTTGGGGGCATATGGCTGAGAGTGGCCGGCTGGCTCCTGAAAATCCACGATAGGCAGGATGGTTCCCAGACCAGAGGTGGCACCAGTGCCAAGTCGGGCTGGTTTGATAGTAATAAATAGCTCCTGCAATCTGCCATCCAGAAGCGGGGCAGCTTACTTTTGTTTGC
Source organism: Melospiza georgiana (assembly GCF_028018845.1). NCBI lineage: Eukaryota > Metazoa > Chordata > Aves > Passeriformes > Passerellidae > Melospiza > Melospiza georgiana. The sequence goes on from NC_080435.1 coordinate 31,754,968, forward strand.
CAGGGAAACGGGCCGAGCTTTGTGTCTGGGGGCCTATGGCTGGGAGTGACCGGCTGGCTCCTGAAAAGCTACGATAGGCAGGATGGTTACCAGACCCATGGAGGCACCAGTGCCAAGTTGGGCTGGTTTGATAGTACCAAGTCGCTCCTGCAATCTGCCATCCAAAAGCAGGGCAACTGAGTTTTGTTTGCCAGAGAAAAGCGCTGTTGTTTGTGTTTGGGGTCCTGTGGCTGGGAGTGGCCGGCTGGCTCCTTAGAATCCACGATACGCAGGATGGTTCCCAGACCCGAGGTGGCACCAGTGCCAAGTTGGGATAGTTTGATGGTGCAAAGTGGCTCCTGCAATCTGCCATCCAGAAGCGGGGTAGATTACTTTTGTTTGCCAGGGAAACGGGCCGAGGTTTTTTTCTGGGGGCCTATGGCTGGGAGTGACCGGCTGGCTCCTGAAAAGCTACAGTAGGCAGGATGATTACCAGACCCATGGTAGCAGCAGTGCCAAGCTGGGCTGATTTGATAGTACCAAATGGCTCCTGCAATCTGCCATCAAAAAGTTGGCAGGCGAGTTTTGTTTTCCAGGGAAAAGCGCCGTTGTTTATGTTTGGGGCCCTGTGGCTGGGAGTGGCCGCCTGTCGTCTTAGAATCCACGTTACGCAGCATGGTTCCCAAATCCAAGGTGGCACCAATGCCAAGTCGGGCTGGTTTGATAGTACCAAGTGGCTCCTGCAATCTGCCATCCAGAAGCGGGGCAGCTTACTTTTGTTTGCCAGGGAAACGGGCCGAGGTATTTGTCTGGGGCCCTATGGCAGGGAGTGACTGGCTGGCTCCTGAAAAGCTACGATAGGCAGGATGTTTACCAGACCCATGGTGGCACCAGTGCCAAGTTGGGCTAATTTGATAGTACCAAGTGGCTCCTGCAATCTGCCATCCAGAAGCGGGGCAGCTTACTTTTGTTTTCCATGAAAACGGGCCGAGGTTTCTGTCTGTGGGTCTATGGCTGGGAGTGACCTCCTGGCTCCTGAAAAGCTATGCTAGGCAGGATGGTTCCCAGACCCGAGGTGGCACCAGTGCCAAGTTGGGCTGGTTTGATAGTACCAAGTGGCTCCTGCAATCTGCCATCAAAATGTTGGCAGGCGAGTTTTGTTTTCCGGGAAAAAGCGCCGTTGTTTGTGTTTGGGGGCCTGTGGCTCGGAGTGGCCGGGTGGCTGCTTAGAATCCACGATACGCAGGATGGCTCCCAGGCCAGAGGTGGCACCAGTGTCAAGTTGGGCTGGTTTGATAGTACCAAGTGGCTCCTGCAATCGGCCATCCAGAAGCGGGGCAGCTTAATTTTGTTTGCCAGGGAAACGGGCCGTTGTTTGTGTCTGGAAGCCTACGGCTGGGAGTGACCGACTGGCTCCTGAAATGCTACGATAGGCAGGATGGTGACCAGACCCATAGTGGCACCAGTGCCAAGTTGCGCTGGTTTGATTGTACCAAGTGGCTCCTGCACTCTGCCATCAAAAAGCTAGCAGGCGAGTTTTGTTTTCCAGGGAAAAGCGCCGTTGTTTGTGATTGGGGGCCTGTGGCTGGGAGTGGCCGGCGTGCTCCTTAGAACCCACGATACGCAGGATGGTTCCCAGACCAGAGGTGGCACCAGTGCCAAGTCGGGCTGGTTTGATGATGCCAATTTGCTCCTGCAATCTGCCATCCAGAAGCGGGGTAGCTTACTTTTGTATGCCAGGGAAACGGGCCGAGGTTTTTGGCTGGGGGCCCATGGCTGGGAGTGACCGGCTGGCTCCTGAAAAGCTACGATAGGCAGGATGGTGACCAGACCCATGGTGGCACCAGTGCCAAGTTGGGCTGGTTTGATAGTACCAAGTGGCTCCTGCAATCTGCCATCAAAAAGTTGGCAGGCCAGTTTTGTTTTCCAGGCAAAAGCACCGTTGTTTGTGTTTGGGGGCCTGTGGCTGGGAGTGGCCGCCTGGCGCCTTAGAATTTACGTTACGCAGCATGGTTCCCAGAGCCAAGGTGGCACCAGTGCCAAGTCGGGCTGGTTTGATAGTACCAAGTGGCTCCTGCAATCTGCCATCAAAAAGTTGGCAGGCCAGTTTTGTTTTCCAGGGAAAAGCGCCGTTGTTTGTGTTTGGGGGCCTGTGGCTGGGAGTGGCCAGCTGGCTCCTAAGAATCCACGATACGCAGGATGGTTTCCAGACCAGAGGTGGCACCAGTGCCAAGTCGGGCTGGTTTGATGGTGCAAAGTGTCTCCTGCAATCTGCCATCCAGAAGCGAGGTAGCTTACTTTTGTTTGCCAGGGAAACGGGCAGAGCTTTGTGTCTGGGGCCTATGGCTGGGACTGACCGGCTGGCTCCTGAAAAGCTACGATACGCAGGATGGTGACCAGACCCATGCAGGCACCAGTGAAAAGTTGGGCTGGTTTGATAGTACCAAGTGGCTCCTGCAATCTGCCATCCAAAAGCAGGGCAGCTGAGTTTTGTTTGCCAAAGAAAAGGGCTGTGGTATGTGTTTAGTTCCTGTGGCTGGGAGTGGCCGGCTGGCTCCTTAAATTCCATGATACGCAGCATCGTTCCCAGGCCCAAGGTGGCACCAGTGCCAAGTTGGGCTGGTTTGACAGTGTCAAGCGCCTCCTGCAATCTCCCATCCACAAGTGGGGCAGCTGAGATTTTTTTGCCTGTGAATCGGGCCATTGTTTTTGATTGGGGTCTGTGGCCGAGAGTGGTCGGCTGGCTCCTGACAATCCATAATACGCAGGATGGTTCCCAGACCCAAGGTGGCACCAGTGCCAAGTTGGGCTGGTTTGATTTTACAAAGTGCGTCCTGCAATCTGCCATTCAGAAGCGGGGCAGCTGAGTTTTGTTTGCCAGAGAAAAGGGCCGTGGTTTTTGTTTGGGGGCCTATGGCTCAGAGTGGCCGGCTGGCCCCTGAAAATCCACGATAGGCAGGATGGTTCCCAGACCCAAGGTGGCACCAGAGCCAAGTCGGGCTGGTTTGATGGTGCAAAGTGGCTCCTGCAATCTGCCATCCCGACGCGGGGCAGCTGATTTTTGTTTGCCAGAGAACAAGTCCGTGGTTCATTTTTGGGGGCATATGGCTGGGAGTGGCCGGCTGGCTCCTTAAAAAGCTCGATACGCATGATGGTTCCCAGGCCAGAGGTGGCATCAGTGCCAAGTCGGGCTGTTTTCGTAGTACCAAGTGCGTCCTGCAATTTGCCATCCAGAAGAGGGGCAGTTGAGTTTTGTTTGCCAGAGAAAAGGGCCGTGGTTTGTGTTTGGGGGCATATGGCTGAGAGTGGCCGGCTGGCCCCTGAAAATCCACAATAGGCAGGATGGTTCCCAGAGCCAAGGTGGCATCACTGCCAAGTCGGGCTGGTTTGATAGTACCAAGTGGCTCCTGCAATCTGCCATCTAGAAGCGGGGCAGCTTACTTTTGTTTGCCAGGGAAACGGGCCGAGGTTTGTGTCTCGCGGCCTATGGCTGAGAGTGACCGGCTAGGTCCTGAAAAGCTACAATAGGCAGGATGGTTACCAGACCCATGGTGGCAGCAGTGCCAAGTTGGGCTGGTTTGATAGTACCAAGTGGCTCCTGCAATCTGCCATCAAAAAGTTTGCAGGCCAGTTTTGTTTTCCAGGGAAAAGCGCTGTTGTTTTTGTTTGGGGGCCTGTGGCTGGGAGTGGCCAGCTGGCTCCTTAGAATCCACGATACGCAGGATGGTTCCCAGACCAGAGGTGGCACCAGTGCCAAGTTGGGCTGGTTTCATGGTGCAAAGTGTCTCCTGCAATCTGCCATCCAGAAGCGTGATAGCTTACTTTTGTTTGCCAGGGAAACGGGCCGAGCTTTGTGTCTGGCGCCCATGGCTGGGAGTGACCGGCTGGCTCCTGAAAAGCTACGATAGGCAGGATGGTTACCAGACCCACGGAGGCACCAGTGCCAAGTTGGGCTGGTTTGATAGTACCAAGTGGCTCCTGCAATCTGCCATCCAGAAGAGGGGCTGTTGAGTTTTGTTTGCCAGAGAAAAGGGCCGTGGTTTTTGTTTGGGGGCCTATGGCTCAGAGTGGCCGGCTGGCCCCTAAAAATCCACGATAGGCAGAATGGTTCCCAGACCCAAGGTGGCACCAGTGCCAAGTCGGGCTGGTTTGATGGTGCAAAATGGCTCCTGCAATCTGCCATCCCAACGCGGGGCAGCTGATTTTTGTTTGCCAGAGAACAAGTCCGTGGTTCATTTTTGGGGGCATATGGCTGGGAGGGGCCGGCTGGCTCCTTAAAATGCTCGATAGGCAGGATGGTTCCCAGACCCAAGGTGGCACCAGTGCCAAGTTGGGCTGTTTTTGTAGTACCAAGTGCGTCCTGCAATTTGCCATCCAGAAGCGGGGCAGCTTACTTTTGTTTGCCAGGGAAACGGGCCGAGGTTTTTGTCTGGGGGCCTATGGCTGGGAGTGACCGGCTGGCTCCTGAAAAGCTACGATAGGCAGGATGGTTACCAGACCCATGGTGGCACCAGTGCCAAGTTGGGCTCTTTTTGTAGTACCAAGTGCGTCCTGCAATTTGCCCTCCAGAAGAGGGGCAGTTGAGTTTTGTTTGCCAGAGAAAAGGGCCGTGGTTTGTGTTTGGGGGCATATGGCTGAGAGTGGCCGGCTGGCTCCTAAAAATCCACATTACGCAGCATGGTTCCCAGACCCAAGGTGGCACCAGTGCCAAGTCGGGCTGGTTTGATGGTGCAAAGTGTCTCCTGCAATCTGCCATCCAGAAGCGGGGTAGCCGATTTTTGTTTGCAAGAGAAAAGGTCTTTGGTTTTTATTGGGCGCCTGTGACTGGGAGTGGCCGGCTGACTCATTAGAATCCACGATACGCAGCATGGTTCCCAGAGCCAAGGTGGCACCAGTGCCAAGTTGGGCTGGTTTTGTAGTAGCACGTGGCTCCTGCAATTTGCCATCCAGAAGAGGGGCAGTTGAGTTTTGTTGGCCAGAGGAAAGGGCTGTGGTTTTTGTTTGGGCTACATGGCTGAGAGTGGCCGGCTGGCCCCTGAAAATCCACGATAGGCAGGATAGTTCCGAGATCCAAGGTGGGACCAGTGCCAAGTCGGGCTGGTTTTATGTTACAAAGTGGCTCCTGCAATCTGCCATCAAAAAGTTGGCAGGCGAGTTTTGTTTTCCAGGGAAAAGCGCCGTTGTTTGTGTTTGGGGACCTGTGGCTGGGAGTGGCCGGCTGGCTCCTTAGAATCCACGATACGCAGGATGGTTCCCAGACCCAAGGTGGCAGCAGTGCCAAGTTGGGCTGGTTTGATGGTGCAAAGTGGCTCCTCTAATCTGCCATCCAGAAGCGAATAGCTTACTTTTGTTTGCCAGGGAAACGGGCAGAGCTTTGTGTCTGGGGGCCTATGGCTGGGAGTGACCGGCTGGCTCCTTAAAATGCACGACACGCAGGATGGTTCCCAGACCAGAGGTGGCACCAGTGCCAAGTTGGGCTGTTTTTGTAGTACCAAGTGCGTCCTGCAATTTGCCTTCCAGAAGAGGGGCAGTTGAGTTTTGTTTGCCAGAGAAAAGGGCTGTGGTTTGTGTTTGAGGGCATATGGCTGAGAGTGGCCGGCTGACCCCACAAAATCCACAATAGGCAGGATGGTTCCCAGAGCCAAGGTGGCACCAGTGCCAAGTCGGGCTGGTTTGATAGTACTAAATAGCTCCTGCAATCTGCCATCCAGAAGCGGGGTAGCTTAATTTTGTTTGTCAGGGAAACGGGCAGAGCTTTGTGTCTGGGGTCCTGTGGCTGGGAGTGGCCGGCTGGCTCCTTAGAATCCACGATACACAGGATGGTTCCCAGACCAGTGGTGGCAGCAGTGCCAAGTTGGGCTGGTTTGATAGTACCAAGTGGCTCCTGCAATCTGCCATCAAAAAGTTGGCAGGCGAGTTTTGTTTACCAGAGTAAAGTGCCGTGGTTTGTTTTTGGGGGCCTATGGCTGAGAGTGGCCGACTGGCCCCTGAAAATCCACAATAGGCAGGATGGTTCCCAGATCCAAGGTGGCACCAGTGCCAAGTCGGGCTGGTTTGATGGTGCAAAGTGGCTCCTGCAATCTGCCATCCAGACGCGGGCAGCGGATTTTTGTTTGCTGGAGAAAAGTTCCGTGGTTTGTTTTTGGCGGTATATGGATGGGAGTGGCCGGCTGTCTCCTTAAAAAGCTCGATACGCTGGGTGGTTCCCTGACCCAATGTGGAATCAGTGCCAAGTCGGGCTGTTTTCGTAGTACCAAGTGCGTCCTTCAATTTGCCGTCCAGAAGAGGGGCAGTTGAGTTTTGTTTGCCAGAGAAAAGGACCGTGATTTGTGTTTGGGGGCATATGGCAGAGAGTGGCCGGCTGGCCCCTGAAAATCCACGATAGGCAGGATGGTTCCCAGAGCCAAGGTGGCACCAGTGCCAAGTCGGGCTGGTATGATAGTAATAAATAGCTCCTGCAATCTGCCATCCAGAAGCGGGGCAGCTTACTTTTGTTTGCCAGGGAAACGGGCCGAGGTTTCTGTCTGGCGGCCTATGGCTGGGAGTGACCGGCTGGCTCCCGAAAAGCTACGATAGGCAGGATGGTGACCAGACCCATGGTGGCACCAGTGCCAAGTTGGGCTGGTTTGATAGTACCAAGTGGCTCCTGCAATCTGCCATCAAAAAGTTGGCAGGCCAGTTTTGTTTTCCAGGGAAAAGCGCCGTTGTTTGTGTTTGTGGGCCTGCGGCTGGGAGTGGCTGGCTGGCGCCTTAGAATCTACGTTACGCAGCATGGTTCCCAGACCCAAGGTGGCACCAGTGCCAAGTCGGGCTGGTTTGATAGTACCAAGTGGCTCCTGCAATCTGCCATCCAGAAGCGGGGCAGCTTACTTTTGTTTGCCAGGGAAACGGGCCGAGGTTTGTGTCTGGGGGCCTATGGCTGGGAGTGACCGGCTGGCTCCTGAAAAGCTACGATAGGCAGGATGGTGACCAGACCCATGGTGGCAGCAGTGCCAAGTTGGGCTGGTTTGATAGTACCAAGTGGCTCCTGCAATCTACCATCAAAAAGTTGGCAGGCGAATTTTGTTTTCCAGGGAAAAGCGCCGTTGTTTGTGTTTGGCGGCCTGTGGCTGGGAGTGGCCGCCTGGCTCCTTAGAATCCACGATACGCAGGATGGTTCCCAGACCAGAGGTGGCACCAGTGCCAAGTCGGGCTGCTTTGATGGTTCAAAGTGGCTCCTGCAATCTGCCATCCAGAAGCGGGGTAGCTTACTTTTGTTTGCCAGGGAATCGGGCAGAGCTTTGTGTCTGGGGCCTATGGCTGGGACTGACCGGCTGGCTCCTGAAAAGCTACGATAGGCAGGATGGTTACCAGACCCATGGAGGCACCAGTGCCAAGTTGGGCTGGTTTGATAGTACCAAGTGGTTCCTGAAATCAGCCATGCAGAAGCGGGACAGCTTACTTTTATTTACCATGGAAATGGGCCGAGGTTTGTGTCTGGGCGCCTGTGGCTGGGAGTGACCGGCTGGCTCCTGAAAAGCTACGATAGGCAGGATTGTGACAAGACCCATGGTGGCACCAGTGCCAAGTTGCGCTGGTTTGATAGCACGAAGTGGCTCCTGCAATCTGCCATCAAAAAGTTGGTAGGCGAGTTTTGTTTTCCAGGGAAAAGAGCCGTTGTTTGTGTTTGGGGGCCTGTGGCTGGGAGTGGCCGGCTGGCTCCTTAGAATCCACGATACGCAGGATGGTTCCCAGACCAGAGGTGGCACCAGTGCCAAGTTGGGCTGTTTTTTTAGTACCAAGTGCGTCCTGCAATCTGCCATCCAGAAGAGGGGCAGTTGAGTTTTGTTTGCCAGAGAAAAGGGCCGTGGTTTGTGTTTGAGGGCATATGGCTGAGAGTGGCCGGCTGACACCACAAAATCCACAATAGGCAGGATGGTTCCCAGAGCCAAGGTGGCACCAGTGCCAAGTCGGGCTGGTTTGATAGTACTAAATAGCTCCTGCAATCTGCCATCCAGAAGCGGGGTAGCTTAATTTTGTTTGTCAGGGAAACGGGCAGAGCTTTGTGTCTGGGGTCCTGTGGCTGGGAGTGGCCGGCTGGCTCCTTAGAATCCACGATACACAGGATGGTTCCCAGACCAGTGGTGGCACCAGTGCCAAGTTGGGCTGGTTTGATAGTACCAAGTGGCTCCTGCAATCTGCCATCAAAAAGTTGGCAGGCGAGTTTTGTTTTCCAGGGAAAAGCGCCGTTGTTTGTGTTTGAGGGCATATGGCTGAGAGTGGCCGGCTGACACCACAAAATCCACAATACGCAGGATGGTTCCCAGACCCGAGGTGGCACCAGTGCCAAGTCGGGATAGTTTGATGGTGCCAAGTGGCTCCTGCAATCTGCCATCCAGAAGCGGGGCAGCTTACTTTTGTTTGCCAGGGAAACGGGCCGAGGTTTTTTTCTGGGGGCCTATGGTTGGGAGTGACCGGCTGGCTCCTGAAAAGCTACAGTAGGCAGGATGATTACCAGACCCATGGTGGCACCAGTGCCAAGTTGGGCTGATATGATAGTACCAAGTGGCTCCTGCAATCTGCCATCCAAAAGCAGGGCAACTGAGTTTTGTTTGCCAGAGAAAAGCGCTGTTGTTTGTGTTTGGGGTCCTGTGACTGGGAGTGGCCGGCTGGCTCCTTAGAATCCACGATACGCAGGATGGTTCCCAGACCCGAGGTGGCACCAGTGCCAAGTCGGGCTGGTTTGATGGTTCAAAGTGGCTCCTGCAATCTGCCATCCTGAAGCGGGGTAGCTTACTTTTGTTTGCCGAGGAAACGGGCAGAGATTTGTGTATGGGCCCTATGGCTGGGACTGACCGGCTGGCTCCTGAAAAGCTACGATAGGCAGGATGGTTACCAGACCCATGGAGGCACCAGTGCCAAGTTGGGCTGGTTTGATAGTACCAAGTGGCTCCTGCAATCTGCCATCCAGAAGCGAGGCAGCTTACTTTTGTTTGCCAGGGAAACGGGCCGAGGTTTCTGTCTGGCGGCCTATGGCTGGGAGTGACCGGCTGGCTCCTGAAAAGCTCCGATAGGCAGGATGCTGACCAGACCCATGCTGGGAGCAGTGCCAAGTTGGGCTGGTTTGATAGTACCAAGTGGCTCCTGCAATCTGCCATCAAAAAGTTGGCAGGCCAGTTTTGTTTTCCAGGGAAAAGCGCCGTTGTTTGTGTTTGGGGGCCTGTGGATGGGAATGGCCGGCTGGCGCCTTAGAATCTACGTTACGCAGCATGGTTCCCAGACCCATGGTGGCACCAGTGCCAAGTTGGGCTGGTTTGATAGTACCAAGTGGCTCCTGCAATCTGCCATCCAGAAGCGGGGCAGCTTACTTTTGTTTGCCAGGGAAACGGGCCGAGGTTTTTGTCTGGGTTCCTATGGCTGGGAGTGACCGGCTGGCTCCTGAAAAGCTACGATAGGCAGGATGGTGACCAGACCCATGGTGGCACCAGTGCCAATTTGGGCTGGTTTGATAGTACCAAGTGGCTCCTGCAATCTGCCATGCAGAAGCGGGACAGCTTACTTTTATTTAACATGGAAATGGGCCGAGGTTTGTGTCTGGGCGCCTGTGGCTGGGAGTGACCGGCTGGCTCCTGAAAAGCTACGATAGGCAGGATTGTGACAAGACCCATGGTGGCACCAGTGCCAAGTTGCGCTGGTTTGATAGCACGAAGTGGCTCCTGCAATCTGCCATCAAAAAGTTGGCAGGCGAGTTTTGTTTTCCAGGGAAAAGCGCCGTTGTTTTTGTTTGGGGGCCTGTGCCTGGGAGTGGCCGGCTGGCTCCTTAGAATCCACGATACGCAGGATGGTTCCCAGACCAGAGGTGGCACCAGTGCCAAGTTGGGCTGTTTTTGTAGTACCAAGTGCGTCCTGCAATTTGCCTTCCAGAAGAGGGGCAGTTGAGTTTTGTTTGCCAGAGAAAAGGGCCGTGGTTTGTGTTTGAGGGCATATGGCTGAGAGTGGCCGGCTGACACCTGAAAATCCACAATAGGCAGGATGGTTCCCAGTGCCAAGGTGGCACCAGTGCCAAGTCGGGCTGGTTTGATAGTACTAAATAGCTCCTGCAATCTGCCATCCAGAAGCGGGGTAGCTTAATTTTGTTTGTCAGGGAAACGGGCAGAGCTTTTTGTCTGGGGTCCTGTGGCTGGGAGTGGCCGGCTGGCTCCTTAGAATCCACGATACACAGGATGGTTCCCAGACCAGTGGTGGCACCAGTGCCAAGTTGGGCTGGTTTGATAGTACCAAGTGGCTCCTGCAATCTGCCATCAAAAAGTTGGCAGGCGAGTTTTGTTTTCCAGGGAAAAGCGCCGTTGTTTGTGTTTGGGGCCCTGTGGCTGGGAGTGGCCGCCTGTCGTCTTAGAATCCACGTTACGCAGCATGGTTCCCAGATCCAAGGTGGCACCATTGCCAAGTCGGGCTGGTTTGATAGCACCAAGTGGCTCCTGCAATCTGCCATCCAGAAGCGGGGCAGCTTACTTTTGTTTGCCAGGGAAACGGGCCGAGGTATTTGTCTGGGGCCCTATGGCAGGGAGTGACTGGCTGGCTCCTGAAAAGCTACGATAGGCAGGATGTTTACCAGACCCATGGCGGCACCAGTGCCAAGTTGGGCTGGTTTGATAGTACCAAGTGGCTCCTGCAATCTGCCATCCTGAAGCGGGGCAGCTTACTTTTGTTTTCCATGGAAACGGGCCGAGGTTTCTGTCTGGGGGTCTATGGCTGGGAGTGACCTCCTGTCTCCTGAAAAGCTATGCTAGGCAGGATGGTGACCAGACCCATGGTGGCACCAGTGCCAAGTTGGGCTGGTTTGATAGTAATAAATAGCTCCTGCAATCTGCCATCAAAATGTTGGCAGGCGAGTTTTGTTTTCCGGGGAAAAGCGCCGTTGTTTGTGTTTGGGGCCCTGTGGCTCGGAGTGGCCGGGTGGCTGCTTAGAATCCACAATATGCAGGATGGTTCCCAGGCCAGAGGTGGCACCAGTGTCAAGTTGGGCTGGTTTGATGGTGCAAAGTGGCTCCTACAATCTGCCATCCAGAAGCGGGGTAGCTTACTTTTGTTTGCCATGGAAACGGGCCGAAATTCTTGTCTGGGGGCCAGTGCCTGGGGCTGGCTGGCTGGCCCCTGAAAAGCTACGATAGGCAGGATGGTGACCAGACCCATGGTGGCACCAGTGCCAAGTTGGGCTGGTTTGATAGTACCAAGTGGCTCCTGCAATCTGCCATCCAGAAGCGGGGCAGCTTAATTTTGTTTGCCAGGGAAACGGGCCGAGGTTTTTGTCTGGGGGCCTACGGCTGGGAGTGACCGGCTGGCTCCTGAAATGCTACGTTAAGCAGGATGGTGACCAGACCCATAGTGGCACCAGTGCCAAGTTGGGCTGGTTTGATAGTACCAAGTGGCTCCTGCACTCTGCCATCAAAAAGCTAGCAGGCGAGTTTTGTTTTCCAGGGAAAAGTGCCGTTGTTTGTGTTTGGGGGCCTGTGGCTGGGAGTGGCCGGCTGGCTCCTTAGAACCCACGATACGCAGCATGGTTCCCAGACCAGAGGTGGCACCAGTGCCAAGTTGGGCTGGTTTGATGATGCCAAGTTGCTCCTGCAATCTGCCATCCAGAAGCGGGGTAGCTTACTTTTGTGTGCCAGGGAAACGGGCCGAGGTTTGTGGCTGGGGGCCTATGGCTGGGAGTGACCGGCTGGCTCCTGAAAAGCTCCGATAGGCAGGATGGTGACCAGGCCCATGGTGGCACCAGTGCCAAGTTGGGCTGGTTTGATAGTACCAAGTGGCTCCTGCAATCTGCCATCAAAAAGTTGGCAGGCCAGTTTTGTTTTCCAGGCAAAAGCACCGTTGTTTGTGTTTGGGGGCCTGTGGCTGGGAGTGGCCAGCTGGCTACTTAGAATCCACGATACGCAGGATGGTTCCCAGACCCAAGGTGGCACCAGTGCCAAGTCGGACTGGTTTGATAGTACCAAGTGGCTCCTGCAATCTGCCATCCAGAAGCGGGGCAGCTGAATTTTGTTTGCCAGAGAAAAAGGCTGTTGTTTGTGTTTGGGGGCCTGTAGTTTGCAGTGGCGGGCTGGCTCCTGAAAATCCATGATACGCAGCATGCTTCCCAGACCCAAGGTGGCACCAGTGCCAAGTAGGGCTGGTTTGATAGTACCAAGTGGCTCCTGCAATCTGCCATCCAGAAGAGGGGCAGTTGAGTTTTGTTTGCCAGAGAAAAGGGCCGTGGTTTGTGTTTGGGGCCTATGGCTGAGAGTGGCCGGCTGGCCCCTGAAAATCCACGATAGGTAGGATGTTTCCCAGATCCAAGGTGGCAGCAGTGCCATGTTGTGCTGGTGTGATAGTCCCAAATGGCTCCTGCAATCTGCCATCCAGAAGTGGGGCAGCTGAATTTTGTTTGCCAGAGAAAAAGGCTGTGGTTTTTGTTTGGGGGCCTGTGGCTTGCAGTGGCCGGCTGGCTCCTGAAAATCCATGATACGCAGCATGGTTCCCAGACCCAAGGTGGCACCAGTGCCAAGTGGGGCTGGTTTGACAGTGTCAAGTGCCTCCTGCAATCTCCCATCCAGAAGCGGGGCAGCTGAGTTTTCTTTGCCTGTGAACCGGGCCGTTGTTTTTGATTGGGGTCTGTGGCCGAGAGTGGTCGGCTGGCTCCTGACAATCCACAATACGCAGGATGGTTCCCAGACCCAAGGTGGCACCAGTGCCAAGTCGGGCTGGTTTGATAGTACCAAGTGGCTCCTGCAATCTGCCATCCAGAAGCGGTGCAGCTGAGTTTTGTTTGCCAGAGGAAAGGACCGTGGGTTGTGTTTGGGGGCATATGGCTGGGAGTGGCCGGCTGTCTCAATAAAAAGATCGATACGCAGGATGGTTCCCAGACCCAAGTTGGCACCAGTGCCAAGTCGGGCTGTTTTTATAGTACCAAGGGCGTCCTGAAATTTGCCATCCAGAAGAGGGGCAGTTGAGTTTTGTTTGCCAGGGAAAAGCACCGTTGTTTGTGTTTGGGGGCTTGTGGCTGGGAGTGGCCGGCTGGCGCCTTAGAATCTACGTTACGCAGCATGGTTCCCAGAGCCAAGGTGGCACCAGTGCCAAGTCGGGCTGGTTTGATAGTACCAAGTGGCTCCTGCAATCTGCCATCCAGAAGCGGGGCAGCTTACTTTTGTTTGCCAGGGAAACGGGCCGAGGTTTGTGTCTGGGGGCCTATGGCTGGGAGTGACCGGCTGGCTCCTGAAAAGCTACGATAGGCAGGATGGTGACCAGACCCATGGTGGCACCAGTGCCAAGTTGGGCTGGTTTGATAGTACCAAGTGGCTCCTGCAATCTGCCATCAAAAATTTGGCAGGCCAGTTATCTTTTCCAGGGAAAAGCGCCGTTGTTTGTGTTTGTGGGCCTGTGGCTGGGAGTGGCCAGCTGGCTCCTTAGAATCCACGATACGCAGGATGGTTCCCAGACCAGAGGTGGCACCAGTGCCAAGTCGGGCTGGTTTGATGGTTCAAAGTGGCTCCTGCAATCTGCCATCCAGAAGCGGGGTAGCTTACTTTTGTTTGCCAGGGAATCGGGCAGAGCTTTGTGTCTGGGGCCTATGGCTGGGACTGACCGGCTGGCTCCTGAAAAGCTACGATAGGCAGGATGGTTACCAGACCCATGGAGGCACCAGTGCCAAGTTGGGCTGGTTTGATAGTACCAAGTGGTTCCTGAAATCTGCCATGCAGAAGCGGGACAGCTTACTTTTATTTACCATGGAAATGGGCCGAGCTTTGTGTCTGGGCGCCTGTGGCTGGGAGTGACCGGCTGGCTCCTGAAAAGCTACGATAGGCAGGATTGTGACAAGACCCATGGTGGCACCAGTGCCAAGTTGCGCTGGTTTGATAGCACGAAGTGGCTCCTGCACTCTGCCATCAAAAAGTTGCTAGGCGAGTTTTGTTTTCCAGGGAAAAGAGCCGTTGTTTGTGTTTGGGGGCCTGTGGCTGGGAGTGGCCGGCTGGCTCCTTAGAATCCACGATACGCAGGATGGTTCCCAGGCCAGAGGTGGCACCAGTGCCAAGTTGGGCTGTTTTTGTAGTACCAAGTGCGTCCTGCAATTTGCCTTCCAGAAGAGGGGCAGTTGAGTTTTGTTTGCCAGAGAAAAGGGCCGTGGTTTGTGTTTGAGGGCATATGGCTGAGAGTGGCCGGCTGACCCCACAAAATCCACAATAGGCAGGATGGTTCCCAGACCCAAGGTGGCACCAGTGCCAAGTCTGGCTGGTTTGATAGTACCAAGTGGCTCCTGCAATCTGCCATCAAAAAGTTGGCAGGCGAGTTTTGTTTTCCAGGGAAAAGTGCCGTTGTTTGTGTTTGGGGGCCTGTGGCTGGGAGTGGCCGGCTGGCTCCTTTGAACCCAAGATACGCAGGATGGTTCCCAGACCCAAGGTGGCACCAGTGCCAAGTCGGCCTGCCGTTTTAGTATCAAGTTCATCCTGCAATTTGCCCTCCAGAAGAGGGGCAGTTGAGTTTTGTTTGCCAGAGAAACGGGCCGAGGTTTCTGTTTGGGGGCATATGGCTGAGAGTGGCCGGCTGGCCCCTGAAAATCCACGATAGGCAGGATGGTTCCCAGATCAGAGGTGGCACCAGTGCCAAGTTGGGCTGGTTTGATAGTCCCAAGTGTCTCCTGCAATCTGCCATCCAGAAGCGGGGCAGCTTACTTTTGTTTGCCAGAGAAATGGGCCTAGGTTTTTGTTTGGGGGCCTGTGGCTAGGAGTGGCCGGCTGGCTCCTAAGAATCCACGATAGGCAGGATGTTTCCCACACCCAAGGTGGCACCAGTGCCAAGTCGGGCTGGTTTGATAGTACCAAGTGGCTCCTGCAAACTCCATCAAAATGTTGGCAGGCGTGTTTTGTTTTCCAGGGAACAGCGCCGTTGATTTTGTTTGGGGGCCTGTGGCTGGGAGTGGCCGGCTGGCTCCATAGAATCCACGATACGCAGCATGGTTCCCAGACCCAAGGTGGCACCAGAGCCAAGACGGGCTGGTTTGATAACACCAAGTGGCTCCTGCAATCTGCCATCCAGAAGTGAGGCAGCTAAGTTTTGTTTGCCAGAAAAAAGGGCCGTGGTTTTTGTTTGGGGGCCTCTGGCTGGGAGTAGCCGGCTGGCTCCTTAAAATCCACAATAGGCAGGATGGTTCCCAGAGCCAAGGTGGCACCAGTGCCAAGCCGGGCTGGTTTGATAGTACCAAGTGGCTCCTGCAATCTGCCATCCAGAAGCGGGGCAGCTGAGTTTTGTTTGCCAGAGAAAAGGGCCGTGGGTTGTGTTTGGGGGCATATGGCTGGGAGTGGCCACCTGGCTCCTTAAAATGCACGATATGCCGCATGGTAACCAGACGCAAGGTGGCACCAGTGCCAAGTCGGGCTGTTTTTGTAGTACCAAGTAGCTCCTGCAATTTGCCATCCAGAAGCGGGGCAGCTAAATTTTGTTTGCTAGAGAAAAGGGCTGTGGTTTGTGTTTGGGGGCCTATGGCTGAGAGTGGCCGGCTGGCCCCTGAAAATCAACGATAGGCAGGATGGTTCCCAGATACCAAGGTGGCACCAGTGCCAAGTAAGGCTGGTTGTATGATTCAAAGTGACTCCTGCAATCTACCATCCAGAAGCGGGGCAGCTGAGTTTTTTTAGCCAGAGAAAAGGTCCGTGGTTTGTTTTTGGGGCATACGGCTGGGAATTGCCGGCTGGCTCCTTAAAATGCACAATACGCAGGATGGTTCCCAGAGCCAAGGTGGCACCAGTGCCAAGTGGGACTCTTTTTGTAGTACCAAGTGCGTCCTGCAATTTGCCATCCAGAAGAGGGGCAGTTGAGTTTTGTTTGCCAGAGAAAAGGGCCGAGGTTTGTGTTTGGGGGCCTATGGCTGGGAGTGACCGGCTGGCCCCTGAAAATCCACGATAGGCAGGATGGTTCCCAGATCCAAGGTGGTACCAATACCAAGTCGGGCTGGTTTGATAGCATCAAGTGGCTCCTGCAAACGGCCATCCAGAAGTGGGGCAGCTGAGTTTTGTTTGCCAGGGAAATGGGCCGTTGTTTGTGTTTGGGGGCCTGTGGCTGGGAGTGTTCGGCTGGTTCCTGAATATGTACGATACGCAGGATGGTTCCCAGATCCAAGTTGGCAGCAGTGCCATGTTGTGCTGGTGTGATAGTCCCAAGTGGCTCCTGCAATCTGCCATCCACAAGTGGGGCAGCTGATTTTTGTTTGCCAGAGAAAAGGTCCGTGGTTTGGTTTTGGGGGCATATGGCTCAGAGTGGCCGGCTGGCCCCTGAAAATCCACGATACACAGGATGGTTCCCAGATCCAAGGTGGCACCTGTGCCAAGTCGGGCTGATTTGATAGTACTAAGTAGCTCCTGCAATCTGCCATCCAGAAGCGGGGCAGCTTACTTTTGTTTGCCAGGGAAACGGGCCGTGGTTTGTGTTTGGGGGCCTATGGCTGAGAGTGACCGGCTGGCTCCTGAAAAGCTACAATAGGCAGGATGGTTACCAGACCCATGGTGGCACCAGTGCCAAGTTGGGCTGGTTTGATAGTACCAAGTGGCTCCTGCAATCTGCCATCCAGAAGCAGGGCAGCTGAGTTTTGTTTGCCAGAGAAAAGGGCCTTGGTTTCTGTTTGGGTGCATATGGCTGGGTGTGGCCAGCTGGCTCCTTAAATTCACGTTATGCAAGATGGCTCCCAGACCCAAGGTGGCACCAGTGCCAAGTTGGGCTGGTTTGATAGCACCAAGTGGCTCCTGCAATCTTCCATGATCACGTGGAGAAATACTTTTTGGTTTCAGCCATATGCTCTTTCTTCTCTCCCTCAACTTCTCTATCACCTCTCATCTGGTTCACATGCGCTGTCTTCAAGGTCCACAGGCTACTTTTCACAGAATCTTCTGGCCTGATGAAGTAAGAATGATGAATAGAACAGAGCTGGGATCTATTTTCCAGTTTGGATAAAATGCATTCTGCACACAAATCCAAGGAGAACGTGCTGCCCCGATGCCCAGAAAATCTTTCACTCCTGCTAGTGTTCTACGTCAACCGCAACTTAGTCTGAAAGAAAAGCTTTTTCTCTGAGAGCATCTGAGAGGTTTGCATGAAGCACTGATATCTGACATATGCAATTTTGAATAGGAGAGGAAAAAGAAAATGGCAAGGAGTTTTTAATTTTAGTGGTTTCAATTTTAATTTCCGTGCACTTTTTCAAAACTTGTCAGCTCAAATGCCCATCAACATCTTTTAGTCATCTGGAAGTCAGTATTCATATAAAATGTGCTTCAAATCCAAAGAATTTCAAATTTGCACTCCAAGCTTCTATGCCTAGATTTATGATTTCCTACACATATTAGATGAAAGGAAGGCCTTTTTTACTGTGGGAGTGCTGGAACACTGGAACAGGTTGCCCAGAGAAGTTGTGGGTGTCCCATCCCTGAAAGTATTCAAGGTCACCTTGGACGGGGCTTGGAGCAGCAACAAAGGAGAAGCTTGATGGTAGAGAAACAAAGTTGGACTATAGAAGAAACTCGGATTGAAGTATAGGATCAAGTTTTCTCTCAGCTCTTGGGGTAAATTCAAAGTTGTACAAAATGACATTTATCTGTGCTATTCACTACTGTAACAGAAAGTTTCATGAAAACTGTACAGAAGATAGTAAATTTTAAAAGAGATAAGAATTACAGCATAAAATCCATGGGATAGGTTACAACATGAGACACTCTCTAAGAGAAAATCTCTGTGTTTCAGCACTTCATCGGGGTAAGATTTCATGAAGTGCCAAAGAAGGCGGCAAAATATCATTCGGGACATTATTTACTGGAATTCAGCCTGGCCATTAGTAGGAACTGCCTTTGAACATATCATGTAGATATACCACACACACTTTCCCTTCACTGAAAAATTACTGTTTACAACAAATAAGCAATTGACGATCAAAATTGATTGAAAGCATCTTAAACATGTCAAGTATTTCATTGTAGATGATCTGTGATCCAAATGCTTCTTCCACCTTCGAGAGGGACAGAAGAATTCTTCCATATCATGATGGTTTAAAATTGTATCAACCAATGTTTTCTGCTGAAAAGATATCATCTATTTTTTTCTATTTTTGGAAGAAAATATTCCTAGACATACAACAGGTGAGAACTAAGTAATTTTAAAGAAACAAATGAAATGAAAATATTCTGTAAATAGAATGAAATGAAAAGCTGTGTTTTAAATAGGAGCTAAATATTAAACAGAATTTTTGTACCAGGCATTTGAATTACTGCACCAGCTCTTTTGCCCATCAAGAGAGGCATTTAGCATTTCAGTCTTTTCCAAGGAGTTCATGATCTGCTATGCTGATCTCTGTGTGTGCCTAGGTGTGTGTGGAGGGGGGGGCATATGAAGGGGAGTGTGTATGTTTGCTTTACAATTGTTGTGGCAGATTCATGCCTCAGCTCCACATTTTGTTTTAAAAAGGTCACACCGAGTGGATATGAAGTTTACTATCAACAAGAGATCGATTCCCAAATCATCCATTTGACTCTCCCTTATAAATCATGTGCTTTGTTGCATATTTTATCAAATATACTTTCAAGCCAGATGGAGGAAGGAGGATGTGGGAATCCCTCCACCATCTTGCAACTTTTATGTAAGTAGGTTTTCAAGAAAATCATCATTTCTCTTTTAAATATGTCTGGAACAGGCATGATGGTAGTGTCAACCTGTTGGAGTTTTTGTTGCTGGAAGAAGTTGTACAAAAGGATTGGTTTTTACATTGACCAGTTACTGAATCAAGCGCAGGAATACATTGGAAATTTAGCTGGGGGTTCCTTTTCCCAGCAGACTACTTCTAGAACGAGCTTGTACACTGAAGCTGACTCTTTTGCTCTCTTTTTGTTTCTTTCCTATTTTCTTGGCTTCTTTGCCACTATCTAGACAATTTTGGAACTTTGTTCCCAACTAAAATGGTTTCAATAGTCTGATTGTGATCATACATTTTTACAAGGAATTTTTAAAATCTTTCCTCGAGTCCAGAAAGTCAAGGACTTAGATCTTTTTCTTCCCTTATCAATATTGCCATGAAATTGATAAATAAAGACCAACTCTTTATTTTTGTTTTTAACCCACGTAGATAATTCCCATCCATTAATCCATTTTGTGGACCAATAGTTGCCATTCTGATGGAAGCTGTCACTTCTTAACAATAGGCATTCTGTGACTATGTTGACAGCACTTTGGGTGAAGATCCTAACTGGTCTTAGATATACATAGGGAGAAATTTGCTCAGCCAGTGTCAGTCTTAAGCATGCGTATCAGAAGATCTTTCTAGAGCTGGGAATTTTCCCATGAAAGGGATTCAGTTAGGGAAGAGACACTTGTGCCAGAGTTTTACATTCTTCCTGAACACTGCTTAAGGAACTTAGATGCCATGTCCATTTGGATCTCTGTCTGCACAGAACTTTGTCATGCCAGTGCTTGAAATGCATCTTGAAGAGAATTCACTAGCACAGAATGAAAGAGAGTGGAAGGGGTTGGTGGGGCTAACCAGGCCCAACCCCCCTGCCTAAACCAGGATACCTAGAGCCTCTTGCCCAGGATTCTATCTGGGTGTACTTTTAATGTCTTCAAAGATCCAGGCTCCACAATCTTTCTGGGCAGTCTGTGCCCAGACTGTGGTTCAGTCACCCTGACAGTAAAGAAACATTTACTGATGTTCAAAGGCAATCTCCTGTATTTCAGTGCGTGCCCACTGCCTCTTGTCTTTTCCCTCAGCATCACTGAAAAGACACTGATTCCCTCCCCTTTGCACTATTGCTTCCATATGTATGTGTGATGCCATGTAGAGGTATGTCAAAAACCTCCCTGAAGCCCAGGCAGATAATATTCCCTTCATCTACCAGTCAAGTTGATTCATCAGAGGAGTTTAAAGTGATGTTCAGCATGAAATTCCCCTGAAAAATCATGCTAACTACATTATTTGGTCATCTTTCATGTGCCTGGCAAGGATTTCCAGGAAGAGCTGCTCCATCAACTTCCTGGGGATAAAAAAGAGGATGGCTGGTTTGTACTATCGCGAGTCCTCTTAATTGCCTTTTTTGAAGATGGGTGTCATTTGCTAACATCCACTCTTTAGCCTCTCTTGTCGTCTACATCTTAGCAAAACGCTTTCCCACTATGTCTGGCTAGGAAAAACTGTGCCAGCACAGAAAACATCTCCCATCGTGTTCTAAAAGTTGCACGGATGTCTGCCAAGTGTTTGGCAGGAAGAAAAGAAAAGTTGTCCAAAACAGCTTCCAATCGAATGTTCATGTGATTGGAAAAGTCAGGAGAGTGCAAAGGTACTGTTTTCTATCAGTTGGCAAGGTGCGCACACAATCCCAGTGTTGTACAGCTTGCTTCTTCACCTTCCCGAAGCTGCCGCTCTCGCCGGCTGCCGGAGCCCAAGAAGCGGCTTCTTCGCGCAAAGACGATTGTGCCGCTCACAGTGCTCTCCTTAGCGCGGCTTCTGCCGAAAGACGCCCGGCAGCGGCTCTTACCTCCGGAGAGCATCCTACCTTCGTCTTTCGCGTCTTCTGTAGTCTACATCTTAGCAAAACGCTTTCCCACTATGTCTGGCTAGGAAAAACTGTGCCAGCACAGAAAACATCTCCCATCGTGTTCTAGAAGTTGCACGGATGTCTGCCAAGTGTTTGGCAGGAAGAAAAGAAAAGTTGTCCAAAACAGCTTCCAATCGAATGTTCATGTGATTGGAAAAGTCAGGAGAGTGCAAAGGTACTGTTTTCTATCAGTTGGCAAGGTGCGCACACAATCCCAGTGTTGTACAGCTTGCTTCTTCACCTTCCCGAAGCTGCCGCTCTCGCCGGCTGCCGGAGCCCAAGAAGCGGCTTCTTCGCGCAAAGACGATTGTGCCGCTCACAGTGCTCTCCTTAGCGCGGCTACTGCCGAAAGACGCCCGGCAGCGGCTCTTACCTCCGGAGAGCATCCTACCTTCGTCTTTAGCTCCTCTTCTCATCTACCTCTCGGCAAAAAGCTTTTCCACTATGTCTGGCTAGGAAAAACTGTGCCAGCACAGAAAACATCTCCCATCGTGTTCTAGAAGTTGCACGGATGTCTGCCAAGTGTTTGGCAGGAAGAAAAGAAAAGTTGTCCAAAACAGCTTCCAATCGAATGTTCATGTGATTGGAAAAGTCAGGAGAGTGCAAAGGTACTGTTTTCTATCAGTTGGCAAGGTGCGCACACAATCCCAGTGTTGTACAGCTTGCTTCTTCACCTTCCCGAAGCTGCCGCTCTCGCCGGCTGCCGGAGCCCAAGAAGCGGCTTCTTCGCGCAAAGACGATTGTGCCGCTCACAGTGCTCTCCTTAGCGCGGCTTCTGCCGAAAGACGCCCGGCAGCGGCTCTTACCTCCGGAGAGCATCCTACCTTCGTCTTTAGCTCCTCTTCTCATCTACCTCTCGGCAAAACGCTTTTCCACTATGTCTGGCTAGGAAAAACTGTGCCAGCACAGAAAACATCTCCCATCGTGTTCTAGAAGTTGCACGGATGTCTGCCAAGTGTTTGGCAGGAAGAAAAGAAAAGTTGTCCAAAACAGCTTCCAATCGAATGTTCATGTGATTGGAAAAGTCAGGAGAGTGCAAAGGTACTGTTTTCTATCAGTTGGCAAGGTGCGCACACAATCCCAGTGTTGTACAGCTTGCTTCTTCACCTTCCCGAAGCTGCCGCTCTCGCCGGCTGCCGGAGCCCAAGAAGCGGCTTCTTCGCGCAAAGACGATTGTGCCGCTCACAGTGCTCTCCTTAGCGCGGCTTCTGCCGAAAGACGCCCGGCAGCGGCTCTTACCTCCGGAGAGCATCCTACCTTCGTCTTTAGCTCCTCTTCTCATCTACCTCTCGGCAAAACGCTTTCCCACTATGTCTGGCTAGGAAAAACTGTGCCAGCACAGAAAACATCTCCCATCGTGTTCTAGAAGTTGCACGGATGTCTGCCAAGTGTTTGGCAGGAAGAAAAGAAAAGTTGTCCAAAACAGCTTCCAATCGAATGTTCATGTGATTGGAAAAGTCAGGAGAGTGCAAAGGTACTGTTTTCTATCAGTTGGCAAGGTGCGCACACAATCCCAGTGTTGTACAGCTTGCTTCTTCACCTTCCCGAAGCTGCCGCTCTCGCCGGCTGCCGGAGCCCAAGAAGCGGCTTCTTCGCGCAAAGACGATTGTGCCGCTCACAGTGCTCTCCTTAGCGCGGCTTCTGCCGAAAGACGCCCGGCAGCGGCTCTTTCCTCCGGAGAGCATCCTACCTTCGTCTTTAGCTCCTCTTCTCATCTACCTCTCGGCAAAACGCTTTCCCACTATGTCTGGCTAGGAAAAACTGTGCCAGCACAGAAAACATCTCCCATCGTGTTCTAGAAGTTGCACGGATGTCTGCCAAGTGTTTGGCAGGAAGAAAAGAAAAGTTGTCCAAAACAGCTTCCAATCGAATGTTCATGTGATTGGAAAAGTCAGGAGAGTGCAAAGGTACTGTTTTCTATCAGTTGGCAAGGTGCGCACACAATCCCAGTGTTGTACAGCTTGCTTCTTCACCTTCCCGAAGCTGCCGCTCTCGCCGGCTGCCGGAGCCCAAGAAGCGGCTTCTTCGCGCAAAGACGATTGTGCCGCTCACAGTGCTCTCCTTAGCGCGGCTTCTGCCGAAAGACGCCCGGCAGCGGCTCTTACCTCCGGAGAGCATCCTACCTTCGTCTTTCGCGTCTTCTGTAGTCTACATCTTAGCAAAACGCTTTCCCACTATGTCTGGCTAGGAAAAACTGTGCCAGCACAGAAAACATCTCCCATCGTGTTCTAGACGTTGCACGGATGTCTGCCAAGTGTTTGGCAGGAAGAAAAGAAAAGTTGTCCAAAACAGCTTCCAATCGAATGTTCATGTGATTGGAAAAGTCAGGAGAGTGCAAAGGTACTGTTTTCTATCAGTTGGCAAGGTGCGCACACAATCCCAGTGTTGTACAGCTTGCTTCTTCACCTTCCCGAAGCTGCCGCTCTCGCCGGCTGCCGGAGCCCAAGAAGCGGCTTCTTCGCGCAAAGACGATTGTGCCGCTCACAGTGCTCTCCTTAGCGCGGCTTCTGCCGAAAGACGCCCGGCAGCGGCTCTTACCTCCGGAGAGCATCCTACCTTCGTCTTTAGCTCCTCTTCTCATCTACCTCTCGGCAAAACGCTTTTCCACTATGTCTGGCTAGGAAAAACTGTGCCAGCACAGAAAACATCTCCCATCGTGTTCTAGAAGTTGCACGGATGTCTGCCAAGTGTTTGGCAGGAAGAAAAGAAAAGTTGTCCAAAACAGCTTCCAATCGAATGTTCATGTGATTGGAAAAGTCAGGAGAGTGCAAAGGTACTGTTTTCTATCAGTTGGCAAGGTGCGCACACAATCCCAGTGTTGTACAGCTTGCTTCTTCACCTTCCCGAAGCTGCCGCTCTCGCCGGCTGCCGGAGCCCAAGAAGCGGCTTCTTCGCGCAAAGACGATTGTGCCGCTCACAGTGCTCTCCTTAGCGCGGCTTCTGCCGAAAGACGCCCGGCAGCGGCTCTTACCTCCGGAGAGCATCCTACCTTCGTCTTTCGCGTCTTCTGTAGTCTACATCTTAGCAAAACGCTTTTCCACTATGTCTGGCTAGGAAAAACTGTGCCAGCACAGAAAACATCTCCCATCGTGTTCTAGAAGTTGCACGGATGTCTGCCAAGTGTTTGGCAGGAAGAAAAGAAAAGTTGTCCAAAACAGCTTCCAATCGAATGTTCATGTGATTGGAAAAGTCAGGAGAGTGCAAAGGTACTGTTTTCTATCAGTTGGCAAGGTGCGCACACAATCCCAGTGTTGTACAGCTTGCTTCTTCACCTTCCCGAAGCTGCCGCTCTCGCCGGCTGCCGGAGCCCAAGAAGCGGCTTCTTCGCGCAAAGACGATTGTGCCGCTCACAGTGCTCTCCTTAGCGCGGCTTCTGCCGAAAGACGCCTGGCAGCGGCTCTTACCTCCGGAGAGCATCCTACCTTCGTCTTTAGCTCCTCTTCTCATCTACCTCTCGGCAAAACGCTTTTCCACTATGTCTGGCTAGGAAAAACTGTGCCAGCACAGAAAACATCTCCCATCGTGTTCTAGAAGTTGCACGGATGTCTGCCAAGTGTTTGGCAGGAAGAAAAGAAAAGTTGTCCAAAACAGCTTCCAATCGAATGTTCATGTGATTGGAAAAGTCAGGAGAGTGCAAAGGTACTGTTTTCTATCAGTTGGCAAGGTGCGCACACAATCCCAGTGTTGTACAGCTTGCTTCTTCACCTTCCCGAAGCTGCCGCTCTCGCCGGCTGCCGGAGCCCAAGAAGCGGCTTCTTCGCGCAAAGACGATTGTGCCGCTCACAGTGCTCTCCTTAGCGCGGCTTCTGCCGAAAGACGCCCGGCAGCGGCTCTTACCTCCGGAGAGCATCCTACCTTCGTCTTTAGCTCCTCTTCTCATCTACCTCTCGGCAAAACGCTTTTCCACTATGTCTGGCTAGGAAAAACTGTGCCAGCACAGAAAACATCTCCCATCGTGTTCTAGAAGTTGCACGGATGTCTGCCAAGTGTTTGGCAGGAAGAAAAGAAAAGTTGTCCAAAACAGCTTCCAATCGAATGTTCATGTGATTGGAAAAGTCAGGAGAGTGCAAAGGTACTGTTTTCTATCAGTTGGCAAGGTGCGCACACAATCCCAGTGTTGTACAGCTTGCTTCTTCACCTTCCCGAAGCTGCCGCTCTCGCCGGCTGCCGGAGCCCAAGAAGCGGCTTCTTCGCGCAAAGACGATTGTGCCGCTCACAGTGCTCTCCTTAGCGCGGCTTCTGCCGAAAGACGCCCGGCAGCGGCTCTTACCTCCGGAGAGCATCCTACCTTCGTCTTTCGCGTCTTCTGTAGTCTACATCTTAGCAAAACGCTTTCCCACTATGTCTGGCTAGGAAAAACTGTGCCAGCACAGAAAACATCTCCCATCGTGTTCTAGACGTTGCACGGATGTCTGCCAAGTGTTTGGCAGGAAGAAAAGAAAAGTTGTCCAAAACAGCTTCCAATCGAATGTTCATGTGATTGGAAAAGTCAGGAGAGTGCAAAGGTACTGTTTTCTATCAGTTGGCAAGGTGCGCACACAATCCCAGTGTTGTACAGCTTGCTTCTTCACCTTCCCGAAGCTGCCGCTCTCGCCGGCTGCCGGAGCCCAAGAAGCGGCTTCTTCGCGCAAAGACGATTGTGCCGCTCACAGTGCTCTCCTTAGCGCGGCTTCTGCCGAAAGACGCCCGGCAGCGGCTCTTACCTCCGGAGAGCATCCTACCTTCGTCTTTCGCGTCTTCTGTAGTCTACATCTTAGCAAAACGCTTTTCCACTATGTCTGGCTAGGAAAAACTGTGCCAGCACAGAAAACATCTCCCATCGTGTTCTAAAAGTTGCACGGATGTCTGCCAAGTGTTTGGCAGGAAGAAAAGAAAAGTTGTCCAAAACAGCTTCCAATCGAATGTTCATGTGATTGGAAAAGTCAGGAGAGTGCAAAGGTACTGTTTTCTATCAGTTGGCAAGGTGCGCACACAATCCCAGTGTTGTACAGCTTGCTTCTTCACCTTCCCGAAGCTGCCGCTCTCGCCGGCTGCCGGAGCCCAAGAAGCGGCTTCTTCGCGCAAAGACGATTGTGCCGCTCACAGTGCTCTCCTTAGCGCGGCTTCTGCCGAAAGACGCCCGGCAGCGGCTCTTACCTCCGGAGAGCATCCTACCTTCGTCTTTAGCTCCTCTTCTCATCTACCTCTCGGCAAAACGCTTTTCCACTATGTCTGGCTAGGAAAAACTGTGCCAGCACAGAAAACATCTCCCATCGTGTTCTAGAAGTTGCACGGATGTCTGCCAAGTGTTTGGCAGGAAGAAAAGAAAAGTTGTCCAAAACAGCTTCCAATCGAATGTTCATGTGATTGGAAAAGTCAGGAGAGTGCAAAGGTACTGTTTTCTATCAGTTGGCAAGGTGCGCACACAATCCCAGTGTTGTACAGCTTGCTTCTTCACCTTCCCGAAGCTGCCGCTCTCGCCGGCTGCCGGAGCCCAAGAAGCGGCTTCTTCGCGCAAAGACGATTGTGCCGCTCACAGTGCTCTCCTTAGCGCGGCTTCTGCCGAAAGACGCCCGGCAGCGGCTCTTACCTCCGGAGAGCATCCTACCTTCGTCTTTCGCGTCTTCTGTAGTCTACATCTTAGCAAAACGCTTTCCCACTATGTCTGGCTAGGAAAAACTGTGCCAGCACAGAAAACATCTCCCATCGTGTTCTAGACGTTGCACGGATGTCTGCCAAGTGTTTGGCAGGAAGAAAAGAAAAGTTGTCCAAAACAGCTTCCAATCGAATGTTCATGTGATTGGAAAAGTCAGGAGAGTGCAAAGGTACTGTTTTCTATCAGTTGGCAAGGTGCGCACACAATCCCAGTGTTGTACAGCTTGCTTCTTCACCTTCCCGAAGCTGCCGCTCTCGCCGGCTGCCGGAGCCCAAGAAGCGGCTTCTTCGCGCAAAGACGATTGTGCCGCTCACAGTGCTCTCCTTAGCGCGGCTTCTGCCGAAAGACGCCCGGCAGCGGCTCTTACCTCCGGAGAGCATCCTACCTTCGTCTTTCGCGTCTTCTGTAGTCTACATCTTAGCAAAACGCTTTCCCACTATGTCTGGCTAGGAAAAACTGTGCCAGCACAGAAAACATCTCCCATCGTGTTCTAGACGTTGCACGGATGTCTGCCAAGTGTTTGGCAGGAAGAAAAGAAAAGTTGTCCAAAACAGCTTCCAATCGAATGTTCATGTGATTGGAAAAGTCAGGAGAGTGCAAAGGTACTGTTTTCTATCAGTTGGCAAGGTGCGCACACAATCCCAGTGTTGTACAGCTTGCTTCTTCACCTTCCCGAAGCTGCCGCTCTCGCCGGCTGCCGGAGCCCAAGAAGCGGCTTCTTCGCGCAAAGACGATTGTGCCGCTCACAGTGCTCTCCTTAGCGCGGCTTCTGCCGAAAGACGCCCGGCAGCGGCTCTTACCTCCGGAGAGCATCCTACCTTCGTCTTTCGCGTCTTCTGTAGTCTACATCTTAGCAAAACGCTTTCCCACTATGTCTGGCTAGGAAAAACTGTGCCAGCACAGAAAACATCTCCCATCGTGTTCTAGACGTTGCACGGATGTCTGCCAAGTGTTTGGCAGGAAGAAAAGAAAAGTTGTCCAAAACAGCTTCCAATCGAATGTTCATGTGATTGGAAAAGTCAGGAGAGTGCAAAGGTACTGTTTTCTATCAGTTGGCAAGGTGCGCACACAATCCCAGTGTTGTACAGCTTGCTTCTTCACCTTCCCGAAGCTGCCGCTCTCGCCGGCTGCCGGAGCCCAAGAAGCGGCTTCTTCGCGCAAAGACGATTGTGCCGCTCACAGTGCTCTCCTTAGCGCGGCTTCTGCCGAAAGACGCCCGGCAGCGGCTCTTACCTCCGGAGAGCATCCTACCTTCGTCTTTAGCTCCTCTTCTCATCTACCTCTCGGCAAAACGCTTTTCCACTATGTCTGGCTAGGAAAAACTGTGCCAGTACAGAAAACATCTCCCATCGTGTACTAGAAGTTGCAGAGATGTCTGCCAAGTGTTTGGCAGGAAGAAAATAAAAGTTGTCCAAAACAGCTTCCAATCGAATGTTCATGTGATTGGAAAAGTCAGGAGAGTGCAAAGGTACTGTTTTCTATCAGTTGGCAAGGTGCGCACACAATCCCAGTGTTGTACAGCTTGCTTCTTCACCTTCCCGAAGCTGCCGCTCTCGCCGGCTGCCGGAGCCCAAGAAGCGGCTTCTTCGCGCAAAGACGATTGTGCCGCTCACAGTGCTCTCCTTAGCGCGGCTTCTGCCGAAAGACGCCCGGCAGCGGCTCTTACCTCCGGAGAGCATCCTACCTTCGTCTTTCGCGTCTTTTGTAGTCTACATCTTAGCAAAACGCTTTCCCACTATGTCTGGCTAGGAAAAACTGTGCCAGCACAGAAAACATCTCCCATCGTGTTCTAGAAGTTGCACGGATGTCTGCCAAGTGTTTGGCAGGAAGAAAAGAAAAGTTGTCCAAAACAGCTTCCAATCGAATGTTCATGTGATTGGAAAAGTCAGGAGAGTGCAAAGGTACTGTTTTCTATCAGTTGGCAAGGTGCGCACACAATCCCAGTGTTGTACAGCTTGCTTCTTCACCTTCCCGAAGCTGCCGCTCTCGCCGGCTGCCGGAGCCCAAGAAGCGGCTTCTTCGCGCAAAGACGATTGTGCCGCTCACAGTGCTCTCCTTAGCGCGGCTTCTGCCGAAAGACGCCCGGCAGCGGCTCTTACCTCCGGAGAGCATCCTACCTTCGTCTTTAGCTCCTCTTCTCATCTACCTCTCGGCAAAACGCTTTCCCACTATGTCTGGCTAGGAAAAACTGTGCCAGCACAGAAAACATCTCCCATCGTGTTCTAGAAGTTGCAGAGATGTCTGCCAAGTGTTTGGCAGGAAGAAAAGAAAAGTTGTCCAAAACAGCTTCCAATCGAATGTTCATGTGATTGGAAAAGTCAGGAGAGTGCAAAGGTACTGTTTTCTATCAGTTGGCAAGGTGCGCACACAATCCCAGTGTTGTACAGCTTGCTTCTTCACCTTCCCGAAGCTGCCGCTCTCGCCGGCTGCCGGAGCCCAAGAAGCGGCTTCTTCGCGCAAAGACGATTGTGCCGCTCACAGTGCTCTCCTTAGCGCGGCTTCTGCCGAAAGACGCCCGGCAGCGGCTCTTACCTCCGGAGAGCATCCTACCTTCGTCTTTAGCTCCTCTTCTCATCTACCTCTCGGCAAAAAGCTTTTCCACTATGTCTGGCTAGGAAAAACTGTGCCAGCACAGAAAACATCTGCCATCGTGTTCTAGAAGTTGCAGAGATGTCTGCCAAGTGTTTGGCAGGAAGAAAAGAAAAGTTGTCCAAAACAGCTTCCAATCGAATGTTCATGTGATTGGAAAAGTCAGGAGAGTGCAAAGGTACTGTTTTCTATCAGTTGGCAAGGTGCGCATACAATCCCAGTGTTGTACAGCTTGCTTCTTCACCTTCCCGAAGCTGCCGCTCTCCGGAGGTAAGAGCCGCTGCCGGGCGTCTTTCGGCAGTAGCCGCGCTAAGGAGAGCACTGTGAGCGGTACAATCGTCTTTGCGCGAAGAAGCCGCTTCTTGGTCTCCGGCAGCCGGCGAGAGCGGCAGCTTCGGGAAGGTGAAGAAGCAAGCTGTACAACACTGGGATTGTGTGCGCACCTTGCCAACTGATAGAAAACAGTACCTTTGCACTCTCCTGACTTTTCCAATCACATGAACATTCGATTGGAAGCTGTTTTGGACAACTTTTATTTTCTTCCTGCCAAACACTTGGCAGACATCCGTGCAACTTCTAGAACACGATGGGAGATGTTTTCTGTGCTGGCACAGTTTTTCCTAGCCAGACATAGTGGGAAAGCGTTTTGCTAAGATGTAGACTACAAAAGACGCGAAAGACGAAGGTAGGATGCTCTCCGGAGGTAAGAGCCGCTGCCGGGCGTCTTTCGGCAGAAGCCGCGCTAAGGAGAGCACTGTGAGCGGCACAATCGTCTTTGCGCGAAGAAGCCGCTTCTTGGGCTCCGGCAGCCGGCGAGAGCGGCAGCTTCGGGAAGGTGAAGAAGCAAGCTGTACAACACTGGGATTGTGTGCGCACCTTGCCAACTGATAGAAAACAGTACCTTTGCACTCTCCTGACTTTTCCAATCACATGAACATTCGATTGGAAGCTGTTTTGGACAACTTTTCTTTTCTTCCTGCCAAACACTTGGCAGACATCCGTGCAACTTTTAGAACACGATGGGAGATGTTTTCTGTGCTGGCACAGTTTTTCCTAGCCAGACATAGTGGGAAAGCGTTTTGCTAAGATGTAGACGACAAGAGAGGCTAAAGAGTGGATGTTAGCAAATGACACCCATCTTCAAAAAAGGCAATTAAGAGGACTCGCGATAGTACAAACCAGCCATCCTCTTTTTTATCCCCAGGAAGTTGATGGAGCAGCTCTTCCTGGAAATCCTTGCCAGGCACATGAAAGATGACCAAATAATGTAGTTAGCATGATTTTTCAGGGGAATTTCATGCTGAACATCACTTTAAACTCCTCTGATGAATCAACTTGACTGGTAGATGAAGGGAATATTATCTGCCTGGGCTTCAGGGAGGTTTTTGACATACCTCTACATGGCATCACACATACATATGGAAGCAATAGTGCAAAGGGGAGGGAATCAGTGTCTTTTCAGTGATGCTGAGGGAAAAGACAAGAGGCAGTGGGCACGCACTGAAATACAGGAGATTGCCTTTGAACATCAGTAAATGTTTCTTTACTGTCAGGGTGACTGAACCACAGTCTGGGCACAGACTGCCCAGAAAGATTGTGGAGCCTGGATCTTTGAAGACATTAAAAGTACACCCAGATAGAATCCTGGGCAAGAGGCTCTAGGTATCCTGGTTTAGGCAGGGGGGTTGGGCCTGGTTAACCCCACCAACTCCTTCCACTCTCTTTCATTCTGTGCTAGTGAATTCTCTTCAAGATGCATTTCAAGCACTGGCATGACAAAGTTCTGTGCAGACAGAGATCCAAATGGACATGGCATCTAAGTTCCTTAAGCAGTGTTCAAGAAGAATGTAAAACTCTGGCACAAGTGTCTCTTCCCTAACTGAATCCCTTTCATGGGAAAATTCCCAGCTCTAGAAAGATCTTCTGATACGCATGCTTAAGACTGACACTGGCTGAGCAAATTTCTCCCTATGTATATCTAAGACCAGTTAGGATCTTCACCCAAAGTGCTGTCAACATAGTCACAGAATGCCTATTGTTAAGAAGTGACAGCTTCCATCAGAATGGCAACTATTGGTCCACAAAATGGATTAATGGATGGGAATTATCTACGTGGGTTAAAAACAAAAATAAAGAGTTGGTCTTTATTTATCAATTTCATGGCAATATTGATAAGGGAAGAAAAAGATCTAAGTCCTTGACTTTCTGGACTCGAGGAAAGATTTTAAAAATTCCTTGTAAAAATGTATGATCACAATCAGACTATTGAAACCATTTTAGTTGGGAACAAAGTTCCAAAATTGTCTAGATAGTGGCAAAGAAGCCAAGAAAATAGGAAAGAAACAAAAAGAGAGCAAAAGAGTCAGCTTCAGTGTACAAGCTCGTTCTAGAAGTAGTCTGCTGGGAAAAGGAACCCCCAGCTAAATTTCCAATGTATTCCTGCGCTTGATTCAGTAACTGGTCAATGTAAAAACCAATCCTTTTGTACAACTTCTTCCAGCAACAAAAACTCCAACAGGTTGACACTACCATCATGCCTGTTCCAGACATATTTAAAAGAGAAATGATGATTTTCTTGAAAACCTACTTACATAAAAGTTGCAAGATGGTGGAGGGATTCCCACATCCTCCTTCCTCCATCTGGCTTGAAAGTATATTTGATAAAATATGCAACAAAGCACATGATTTATAAGGGAGAGTCAAATGGATGATTTGGGAATCGATCTCTTGTTGATAGTAAACTTCATATCCACTCGGTGTGACCTTTTTAAAACAAAATGTGGAGCTGAGGCATGAATCTGCCACAACAATTGTAAAGCAAACATACACACTCCCCTTCATATGCCCCCCCCTCCACACACACCTAGGCACACACAGAGATCAGCATAGCAGATCATGAACTCCTTGGAAAAGACTGAAATGCTAAATGCCTCTCTTGATGGGCAAAAGAGCTGGTGCAGTAATTCAAATGCCTGGTACAAAAATTCTGTTTAATATTTAGCTCCTATTTAAAACACAGCTTTTCATTTCATTCTATTTACAGAATATTTTCATTTCATTTGTTTCTTTAAAATTACTTAGTTCTCACCTGTTGTATGTCTAGGAATATTTTCTTCCAAAAATAGAAAAAAATAGATGATATCTTTTCAGCAGAAAACATTGGTTGATACAATTTTAAACCATCATGATATGGAAGAATTCTTCTGTCCCTCTCGAAGGTGGAAGAAGCATTTGGATCACAGATCATCTACAATGAAATACTTGACATGTTTAAGATGCTTTCAATCAATTTTGATCGTCAATTGCTTATTTGTTGTAAACAGTAATTTTTCAGTGAAGGGAAAGTGTGTGTGGTATATCTACATGATATGTTCAAAGGCAGTTCCTACTAATGGCCAGGCTGAATTCCAGTAAATAATGTCCCGAATGATATTTTGCCGCCTTCTTTGGCACTTCATGAAATCTTACCCCGATGAAGTGCTGAAACACAGAGATTTTCTCTTAGAGAGTGTCTCATGTTGTAACCTATCCCATGGATTTTATGCTGTAATTCTTATCTCTTTTAAAATTTACTATCTTCTGTACAGTTTTCATGAAACTTTCTGTTACAGTAGTGAATAGCACAGATAAATGTCATTTTGTACAACTTTGAATTTACCCCAAGAGCTGAGAGAAAACTTGATCCTATACTTCAATCCGAGTTTCTTCTATAGTCCAACTTTGTTTCTCTACCATCAAGCTTCTCCTTTGTTGCTGCTCCAAGCCCCGTCCAAGGTGACCTTGAATACTTTCAGGGATGGGACACCCACAACTTCTCTGGGCAACCTGTTCCAGTGTTCCAGCACTCCCACAGTAAAAAAGGCCTTCCTTTCATCTAATATGTGTAGGAAATCATAAATCTAGGCATAGAAGCTTGGAGTGCAAATTTGAAATTCTTTGGATTTGAAGCACATTTTATATGAATACTGACTTCCAGATGACTAAAAGATGTTGATGGGCATTTGAGCTGACAAGTTTTGAAAAAGTGCACGGAAATTAAAATTGAAACCACTAAAATTAAAAACTCCTTGCCATTTTCTTTTTCCTCTCCTATTCAAAATTGCATATGTCAGATATCAGTGCTTCATGCAAACCTCTCAGATGCTCTCAGAGAAAAAGCTTTTCTTTCAGACTAAGTTGCGGTTGACGTAGAACACTAGCAGGAGTGAAAGATTTTCTGGGCATCGGGGCAGCACGTTCTCCTTGGATTTGTGTGCAGAATGCATTTTATCCAAACTGGAAAATAGATCCCAGCTCTGTTCTATTCATCATTCTTACTTCATCAGGCCAGAAGATTCTGTGAAAAGTAGCCTGTGGACCTTGAAGACAGCGCATGTGAACCAGATGAGAGGTGATAGAGAAGTTGAGGGAGAGAAGAAAGAGCATATGGCTGAAACCAAAAAGTATTTCTCCACGTGATCATGGAAGATTGCAGGAGCCACTTGGTGCTATCAAACCAGCCCAACTTGGCACTGGTGCCACCTTGGGTCTGGGAGCCATCTTGCATAACGTGAATTTAAGGAGCCAGCTGGCCACACCCAGCCATATGCCCCCAAACAGAAACCAAGGCCCTTTTGCCTGGCAAACAAAACTCAGCTGCCCTGCTTCTGGATGGCAGATTGCAGGAGCCACTTGGTACTATCAAACCAGCCCAACTTGGCACTGGTGCCACCATGGGTCTGGTAACCATCCTGCCTATTGTAGCTTTTCAGGAGCCAGCCGGTCACTCTCAGCCATAGGCCCCCAAACACAAACCACGGCCCGTTTCCCTGGCAAACAAAAGTAAGCTGCCCCGCTTCTGGATGGCAAATTGCAGGAGCTACTTGGTACTACAAAAACAGCCCAACTTGGCACTGGTGCCACCATGGGTCTGGTAACCATCCTGCCTATTGTAGCTTTTCAGGAGCCAGCCGGTCACTCTCAGCCATAGGCCCCCAAACACAAACCACGGCCCGTTTCCCTGGCAAACAAAAGTAAGCTGCCCCACTTGTGGATGGCAGATTGCAGGAGCTACTTAGTACTATCAAATCAGCCCGACTTGGCACAGGTGCCACCTTGGATCTGGGAACCATCCTGTGTATCGTGGATTTTCAGGGGCCAGCCGGCCACTCTGAGCCATATGCCCCCAAAACCAAACCACGGACCTTTTCTCTGGCAAACAAAAATCAGCTGCCCCACTTGTGGATGGCAGATTGCAGGAGCCACTTGGGACTATCACACCAGCACAACATGGCACTGCTGCCAACTTGGATCTGGGAACCATCCTGCGTATCGTACATATTCAGGAACCAGCCGAACACTCCCAGCCACAGGCCCCCAAACACAAACAACGGCCCATTTCCCTGGCAAACAAAACTCAGCTGCCCCACTTCTGGATGGCCGTTTGCAGGAGCCACTTGATGCTATCAAACCAGCCCGACTTGGTATTGGTACCACCTTGGATCTGGGAACCATCCTGCGTATCGTGGATTTTCAGGGGCCAGCCGGTCACTCCCAGCCATAGGCCCCCAAACACAAACCTCGGCCCTTTTCTCTGGCAAACAAAACTCAACTGCCCCTCTTCTGGATGGCAAATTGCAGGACGCACTTGGTACTACAAAAAGAGTCCCACTTGGCACTGGTGCCACCTTGGCTCTGGGAACCATCCTGCGTATTGTGCATTTTAAGGAGCCAGCCGGCAATTCCCAGCCGTATGCCCCAAAAACAAACCACGGACCTTTTCTCTGGCTAAAAAAACTCAGCTGCCCCGCTTCTGGATGGTAGATTGCAGGAGTCACTTTGAATCATACAACCAGCCTTACTTGGCACTGGTGCCACCTTGGTATCTGGGAACCATCCTGCCTATCGTTGATTTTCAGGGGCCAGCCGGCCACTCTCAGCCATAGGCCCCCAAACACAAACCACAGCCCTTTTCTCTAGCAAACAAAATTTAGCTGCCCCGCTTCTGGATGGCAAATTGCAGGAGCTACTTGGTACTACAAAAACAGCCCGACTTGGCACTGGTGCCACCTTGCGTCTGGTTACCATGCGGCATATCGTGCATTTTAAGGAGCCAGGTGGCCACTCCCAGCCATATGCCCCCAAACACAACCCACGGCCCTTTTCTCTGGCAAACAAAACTCAGCTGCCCCGCTTCTGGATGGCAGATTGCAGGAGCCACTTGGCACTATCAAACCAGCCCGGCTTGGCACTGGTGCCACCTTGGCTCTGGGAACCATCCTGCCTATCGTGGATTTTAAGGAGCCAGCCGCCTACTCCCAGCCAGAGGCCCCCAAACAAAAACCACGGCCCTTTTTTCTGGCAAACAAAACTTAGCTGCCTCACTTCTGGATGGCAGATTGCAGGAGCCACTTGGTGTTATCAAACCAGCCCGTCTTGGCTCTGGTGCCACCTTGGGTCTGGGAACCATGCTGCGTATCGTGGATTCTAAGGAGCCAGCCGGCCACTCCCAGCCACAGGCCCCCAAACAAAATCAACGGCGCTGTTCCCTGGAAAACAAAACACGCCTGCCAACATTTTGATGGAGTTTGCAGGAGCCACTTGGTACTATCAAACCAGCCCGACTTGGCACTGGTGCCACCTTGGGTGTGGGAAACATCCTGCCTATCGTGGATTCTTAGGAGCCAGCCGGCCACTCCTAGCCACAGGCCCCCAAACAAAAACCTAGGCCCATTTCTCTGGCAAACAAAAGTAAGCTGCCCCGCTTCTGGATGGCAGATTGCAGGAGACACTTGGGACTATCAAACCAGCCCAACTTGGCACTGGTGCCACCTCTGATCTGGGAACCATCCTGCCTATCGTGGATTTTCAGGGGCCAGCCGGCCACTCTCAGCCATATGCCCCCAAACAGAAACCTCGGCCCGTTTCTCTGGCAAACAAAACTCAACTGCCCCTCTTCTGGAGGGCAAATTGCAGGATGAACTTGATACTAAAACCGCAGGCCGACTTGGCACTGGTGCCACCTTGGGTCTGGGAACCATCCTGCGTATCTTGGGTTCAAAGGAGCCAGCCGGCCACTCCCAGCCACAGGCCCCCAAACACAAACAACGGCACTTTTCCCTGGAAAACAAAACTCGCCTGCCAACTTTTTGATGGCAGATTGCAGGAGCCACTTGGTACTATCAAACCAGCCCAACTTGGCACTGCTGCCACCATGGGTCTGGTAACCATCCTGCCTATTGTAGCTTTCCAGGTGCCAGCCGGTCACTCCCAGCCATAGGTCCCCAGTCACAAACCTCGGCCCGTTTCCCTGGCAAACAAAAGTAAGCTGCCCCGCTTCAGGATGGCAGATTGCAGGAGCCACTTGGTACTATCAAACCAGCCCGACTTGGCACTGGTGCCACCTTGGGTCTGGGAACCATCCTGCGTATTGTGGATTGTCAGGAGCCAGCCGACCACTCTCGGCCACAGACCCCAATCAAAAACAACGGCCCGGTTCACAGGCAAAGAAAACTCAGCTGCCCCGCTTCTGGATGGGAGATTGCAGGAGGCACTTGACACTGTCAAACCAGCCCCACTTGGCACTGGTGCCACCATGGGTCTGGGAACCATGTTGCGTATCATGGATTTTCAGGAGCCAGCCGGCCACTGCAAGCCACAGGCCCCCAAACAAAAACCACAGCCTTTTTCTCTGGCAAACAAAATTCAGCTGCCCCACTTCTGGATGGCAGATTGCAGGAGCCATTTGGGACTATCACACCAGCACAACATGGCACTGCTGCCACCTTGGATCTGGGAAACATCCTACCTATCGTGGATTTTCAGGGGCCAGCCGGCCACTCTCAGCCATAGGCCCCAAACACAAACCACGGCCCTTTTCTCTGGCAAACAAAACTCAACTGCCCCTCTTCTGGATGGCAGATTGCAGGAGCCACTTGGTACTATCAAACCAGCCCTACTTGGCACTGGTGCCACCTTGGGTCTGGGAAGCATGCTGCGTATCATGGATTTTCAGGAGCCAGCCCGCCACTGCAAACTACAGGCCCCCAAACACAAACAACAGCCTTTTTCTCTGGCAAACAAAATTCAGCTGCCCCGCTTCTGGATGGCAGATTGCAGGAGCCACTTGGTAGTATCAAACCAGTCCGACTTGGCACTGGTGCCAACTTGGGTCTGGGAACCATCCTGCGTATCGTGGATTCTTAGGAGCCAGCTGGCCACTCCCAGCCACAGGCCCCCAAACACAAACAACGGTGCTTTTCCCTGGAAAACAAAACTGGCCTGCCAACTTTTTGATGGCAGATTGCAGGAGCCACTTGGTACTATCAAACCAGCCCAACTTGGCACTGGTGCCACCATGGGCCTGGTCACCATCCTGCCTATCGTAGCTTTTCAGGAGCCAGCCGGTCACTCCCAGCCATAGGCCCCCAGCCACAAACCTCGGCCCGTTTCCCTGGCACACAAAAGTAAGCTACCCCGCTTCTGGATGGCAGATTGCAGGAGCAACTTGGCATCATCAAACCAGCCCGACTTGGCACTGGTGCCACCTCTGGTCTGGGAACCATGCTGCGTATCGTGGGTTCTAAGGAGCCAGCCGGCCACTCCCAGCCACAGGCCCCCAAACACAAACAACGGCACTTTTCCCTGGAAAACAAAACTCGCCTGCTAGCTTTTTGATGGCAGAGTGCAGGAGCCACTTGGTACTATCAAACCAGCTCAACTTGGCACTGGTGCCACTATGGGTCTGGTCACCATCCTGCTTAACGTAGCATTTCAGGAGCCAGCCGGTCACTCCCAGCCGTAGGCCCCCAGACAAATACCTCGGCCCGTTTCCCTGGCAAACAAAATTAAGCTGCCCCGCTTCTGGATGGCAGATTGCAGGAGCCACTTGGTACTATCAAACCAGCCCAACTTGGCACTGGTGCCACCATGGGTCTGGTCACCATCCTGCCTATCGTAGCTTTTCAGGGGCCAGCCAGCCAGCCCCAGGCACTGGCCCCCAGACAAGAATTTCGGCCCGTTTCCATGGCAAACAAAAGTAAGCTACCCCGCTTCTGGATGGCAGATTGTAGGAGCCACTTTGCACCATCAAACCAGCCCAACTTGACACTGGTGCCACCTCTGGCCTGGGAACCATCCTGCATATTGTGGATTCTAAGCAGCCACCCGGCCACTCCGAGCCACAGGCCCCCAAACACAAACAACGGCGCTTTTCCCCGGAAAACAAAACTCGCCTGCCAACATTTTGATGGCAGATTGCAGGAGCCACTTGGTACTATCAAACCAGCCCAACTTGGCACTGGTGCCACCATGGGTCTGGTCACCATCCTGCCTAGCATAGCTTTTCAGGAGACAGGAGGTCACTCCCAGCCATAGACCCCCAGACAGAAACCTCGGCCCGTTTCCATGGAAAACAAAAGTAAGCTGCCCCGCTTCTGGATGGCAGATTGCAGGAGCCACTTGGTACTATCAAATTAGCCCAACTTGGCACTGGTGCCACCATGGGTCTGGTAAACATCCTGCCTATCGTAGCTTTTCAGGAGCCAGCCAGTCACTCCCTGCCATAGGGACCCAGACAAATACCTCGGCCCGTTTCCCTGGCAAACAAAAGTAAGCTGCCCCGCTTCTGGATGGCAGATTGCAGGAGCCACTTGGTGCTATCAAACCAGCCCGACTTGGCACTGGTGCCACCTTGGATCTGGGAACCATGCTGCGTAACGTGGATTCTAAGACGACAGGCGGCCACTCCCAGCCACAGGGCCCCCAAACACCAACAACGGCGCTTTTCCCTGGAAAACAAAACTCGCCTGCCAACTTTTTGATGGCAGATTGCAGGAGCCACTTGGTACTATCAAATCAGCCCAACTTGGCACTGGTGCCACCATGGGTCTGGTAATCATCCTGCCTACTGTAGCTTTTCAGGAGCCAGCCGGTCACTCCCAACCATAGGCCCCCAGAAAAAAACCTCGGCCCGTTTCCCTGGCAAACAAAAGTAAGCTACCCCGCTTCTGGATGGCAGATTGCAGGAGCCACTTTGCACCATCAAACTATCCCGACTTGGCACTGGTGCCACCTCGGGTCTGGAAACCATCCTGCGTATCGTGGATTCTAAGGAGCCAGCCGGCCACTCCCAGCCACAGGACCCCAGACACAAAGCTCTGCCCGTTTCCCTGACAAACAAAATTAAGCTACCCCGCTTCTGGATGGCAGATTGCAGGAGCTATTTTGTACTATCAAACCAGCCCGACTTGGCACTGGTGCCACCTTGGCTCTGAGAACCATCCTGCCTATTGTGGATTTTGTGGGGTCAGCCGGCCACTCTCAGCCATATGCCCTCAAACACAAACCACGGCCCTTTTCTCTGGCAAACAAAACTCAACTGCCCCTCTTCTGGAAGGCAAATTGCAGGAGCCACTTGGTAGTACAAAAACAGCCCAACTTGGCACTGGTGCCACCTCTGGTCTGGGAACCATCCGGCGTATCGTGGATTCTAAGGAGCCAGCCGGCCACTCCCAGCCACAGGCCCCCAAACACAAACAACGGCTCTTTTCCCTGGAAAACAAAACTGGCCTGCCAACTTTTTGATGGCAGATTGCAGGAGCCACTTGGTGCTATCAAACCAGCCCGACTTGGCACTGGTGCCACCATGGGTCTTGTCACAATCCTGCCTATCGTAGCTTTTCAGGAGCCAGCCGGTCACTCCCAGCCATAGGCGCCCAGACACAGAGCTCGGCCCATTTCCATGGTAAATAAAAGTAAGCTGTCCCGCTTCTGCATGGCAGATTGCAGGAACCACTTGGTACTATCAAACCAGCCCAACTTGGCACTGGTGCCACCATGGGTCTGGTCACCATCCTGCCTATCGTAGCTTTTCAGGAGCCACCTGGTCACTCCCAGCCATAGGCCCCCAGACACAAACCTCGGCCCGTTTCCCTGGCAAACAAAAGTAAGCTGCCCCGCTTCTGGATGGCAGATTGCAGGAGCCACTTGGTACTATCAAACCAGCCCGACTTGGCACTGGTGCCTCCATGGGTCTGGTAACCATGCTGCCTAACGTAGATTCTAAGGCGCCAGGCGGCCACTCCCAGCCACAGGCCGCCAAACACAAACAACGGCGCTTTTCCCTGGAAAACAAAACTCGCCTGCCAACTTTTTGATGGCAGATTGCAGGAGCCACTTGGTACTATGAAACCAGCCCAACTTGGCACTGCTGCCACCATGGGTCTGGTCAGCATCCTGCCTATCGGAGCTTTTCAGGAGCCAGCCGGTCACTCCCAGCCATAGGCCGCCAGACACAAACCTCGGCCCGTTTCCCTGGCATACAAAAGTAAGCTGCCCCGCTTCTGGATGGCAGATTGCA
This sequence comes from Melospiza georgiana, assembly GCF_028018845.1. NCBI lineage: Eukaryota > Metazoa > Chordata > Aves > Passeriformes > Passerellidae > Melospiza > Melospiza georgiana. Next base: position 31,795,088 of record NC_080435.1, read on the forward strand.
GGAACCACTTGGTACTATCAAACCAGCCCGACTTGGCACTGGTGCCACCTTGGCTCTGGGAACCATGCTGCGTAACGTAGATTCTAAGGCGCCAAGCGGCCACTCCCAACCACAGGCCCCCAAACACAAACAACGGCGCTTTTCCCTGGAAAACAAAACTCGCCTGCCAACTTTTTGATGGCAGATTGCAGGAGCCACTTGGTACTATCAAACCAGCCCAAATTGGCACTGGTGCCACCAAGGGTCTGGTAAACATCCTGCCTATCGTAGCTTTTCAGGAGCCAGCCGGTCACTCCCAGCCATAGGCCCCCAGACAAAAACCTCGGCCCGTTTCCCTGGCAAACAAAAGTAAGCTGCCCCGCTTCTGGATGGCAGATTGCGGGAGCCACTTGGTACTATCAAACCAGCCCGACTTGGCACTGGTGCCACCTCTGGTCTGGGAACCATGCTGCGTAACGTAGATTCTAAGGCGCCAGCCGGCCACTCCCATCCACAGGCCCCCAAACACAAACAACGGCGCTTTTCCCTGGAAAACAAAACTCGCCTGCCAACTTTTTGATGGCAGATTGCAGGAGCCACTTGCTACTATCAAACCAGCCCAACTTGGCACTGCTTCCACCATGGGTCTGGTCAGCATCCTGCCTATCGGAGCTTTTCAGGAGCCAGCCGGTCACTCCCAGCCATAGGCCGCCAGACACAAACCTCGGCCCGTTTCCCTGGCAAACAAAAGTAAGCTGCCCCGCTTCTGGATGGCAGATTGCAGGAGCCACTTGGTACTATCAAACCAGCCTGACTTGGCACTGGTGCCTCCATGGGTCTGGTAACCATCCTGCCTATCGTAGCTTTTCAGGAGCCAGCCGATCAGTCCCAGCCATAGGCCCCAAACACAAATCTCTGCCCGTTTCCCCGGCAAACAAAAGTAAGCTACCCCGCTTCTGGATGGCAGATTGCAGGAGCCACTTTGAACCATCAAACCAGCCCGACTTGGCACTGGTGCCACCTCGGGTCTGGGAACCATCCTGCGTATCGTGGATTCTAATTAGCCAGCCGGCCACTCCCAGCCACAGGCCCCCAAACACAAACAACGGCGCTTTTCCCTGGAAAACAAAACTCGCCTGCCAACATTTTGATGGCAGATTGCAGGAGCCGCTTAGTACTATCAAACCAGCCCAACTTGGTACTGGTGCCACCATGGGTCTGGTCAGCATCCTGCCTATCGGAGCTTTTCAGGAGCCAGCCGGTCACTCCCAGCCATAGGCCGCCAGACACAAACCTCGGCCCGTTTCCCTGGCAAACAAAAGTAAGCTGCCCCGCTTCTGGATGGCAGATTGCAGGAGCCGCTTGGTACTATCAAACCAGCCTGACTTGGCACTGGTGCCTCCATGGGTCTGGTTACCATCCTGCCTATCGTAGCTTTTCAGGAGCCAGCCGATCAGTCCCAGCCATAGGCCCCAAACACAAATCTCTGCCCGTTTCCCCGGCAAACAAAAGTAAGCTACCCCGCTTCTGGATGGCAGATTGCAGGAGCCACTTTGAACCATCAAACCAGCCCGACTTGGCACTGGTGCCACCTCGGGTCTGGGAACCATCCTGCGTATCGTGGATTCTAATTAGCCAGCCGGCCACTCCCAGCCACAGGCCCCCAAACACAAACAACGGCGCTTTTCCCTGGAAAACAAAACTCGCCTGCCAACCTTTTGATGGCAGATTGCAGGAGCCGCTTAGTACTATCAAACCAGCCCAACTTGGCACTGGTGCCACCATGGGTCTGGTCACCATCCTGCCTATCGGAGCTTTTCAGGAGCCAGCCGGTCACTCCCAGCCATAGGCCCCCAGTCACAAACCTCGGCCCGTTTCCCTGGCAAACAAAAGTAAGCTGCCCCGCTTCTGGATGGCAGATTGCAGGAGCCACTTGGTACTATCAAACCAGCCCGACTTGGCACTGGTGCCACCTTGGGTCTGGGAACCATGCTGCGTAACGTAGATTCTAAGGCGCCAGGCGGCCACTCCCAGCCGCAGGCCCACAAACACAAACAACGGCGCTTTTCCCTGGAAAACAAAACTCGCCTGCCAACTTTTTGATGGCAGATTGCAGGAGCCACTTGGTACTATCAAACCAGCCCAACTTGGCACTGGTGCCACCATGGGTCTGGTCACCATCCTGCCTATCGTAGCTTTTCAGGAGCCAGCCGGTCACTCCCAGCCATAGGCCCCCAGACACAAAGCTCGGCCTGTTTCCCTGGCAAACAAAAGTAAGCTGCCCCGCTTCTGCATGGCAGATTGCAGGAGCTATTTATTACTATCAAACCAGCCCGACTTGGCACTGGTGCCACCTTGGCTCTGGGAACCATCCTGCCTATCGTGGATTTTCAGGGGCCAGCCGGCCACTCTGAGCCATATGCCCCCAAAACCAAACCACGGACCTTTTCTCTGGCAAACAAAAATCAGCTGCCCCACTTGTGGATGGCAGATTGCAGGAGCCACTTGGGACTATCACACCAGCACAACATGGCACTGCTGCCAACTTGGATCTGGGAACCATCCTGCGTATCGTACATATTCAGGAACCAGCCGAACACTCCCAGCCACAGGCCCCCAAACACAAACAACGGCCCATTTCCCTGGCAAACAAAACTCAGCTGCCCCACTTCTGGATGGCCGTTTGCAGGAGCCACTTGATGCTATCAAACCAGCCCGACTTGGTATTGGTACCACCTTGGATCTGGGAACCATCCTGCGTATCGTGGATTTTCAGGGGCCAGCCGGTCACTCCCAGCCATAGGCCCCCAAACACAAACCTCGGCCCTTTTCTCTGGCAAACAAAACTCAACTGCCCCTCTTCTGGATGGCAAATTGCAGGACGCACTTGGTACTACAAAAAGAGTCCCACTTGGCACTGGTGCCACCTTGGCTCTGGGAACCATCCTGCGTATTGTGCATTTTAAGGAGCCAGCCGGCAATTCCCAGCCGTATGCCCCAAAAACAAACCACGGACCTTTTCTCTGGCTAAAAAAACTCAGCTGCCCCGCTTCTGGATGGTAGATTGCAGGAGTCACTTTGAATCATACAACCAGCCTTACTTGGCACTGGTGCCACCTTGGTATCTGGGAACCATCCTGCCTATCGTTGATTTTCAGGGGCCAGCCGGCCACTCTCAGCCATAGGCCCCCAAACACAAACCACAGCCCTTTTCTCTAGCAAACAAAATTTAGCTGCCCCGCTTCTGGATGGCAAATTGCAGGAGCTACTTGGTACTACAAAAACAGCCCGACTTGGCACTGGTGCCACCTTGCGTCTGGTTACCATGCGGCATATCGTGCATTTTAAGGAGCCAGGTGGCCACTCCCAGCCATATGCCCCCAAACACAACCCACGGCCCTTTTCTCTGGCAAACAAAACTCAGCTGCCCCGCTTCTGGATGGCAGATTGCAGGAGCCACTTGGCACTATCAAACCAGCCCGGCTTGGCACTGGTGCCACCTTGGCTCTGGGAACCATCCTGCCTATCGTGGATTTTAAGGAGCCAGCCGCCTACTCCCAGCCAGAGGCCCCCAAACAAAAACCACGGCCCTTTTTTCTGGCAAACAAAACTTAGCTGCCTCACTTCTGGATGGCAGATTGCAGGAGCCACTTGGCACTATCAAACCAGCCCGGCTTGGCACTGGTGCCACCTTGGCTCTGGGAACCATGCTGCGTATCGTGGATTCTAAGGAGCCAGCCGGCCACTCCCAGCCACAGGCCCCCAAACAAAATCAACGGCGCTGTTCCCTGGAAAACAAAACACGCCTGCCAACATTTTGATGGAGTTTGCAGGAGCCACTTGGTACTATCAAACCAGCCCGACTTGGCACTGGTGCCACCTTGGGTGTGGGAAACATCCTGCCTATCGTGGATTCTTAGGAGCCAGCCGGCCACTCCTAGCCACAGGCCCCCAAACAAAAACCTAGGCCCATTTCTCTGGCAAACAAAAGTAAGCTGCCCCGCTTCTGGATGGCAGATTGCAGGAGACACTTGGGACTATCAAACCAGCCCAACTTGGCACTGGTGCCACCTCTGATCTGGGAACCATCCTGCCTATCGTGGATTTTCAGGGGCCAGCCGGCCACTCTCAGCCATATGCCCCCAAACAGAAACCTCGGCCCGTTTCTCTGGCAAACAAAACTCAACTGCCCCTCTTCTGGAGGGCAAATTGCAGGATGAACTTGATACTAAAACCGCAGGCCGACTTGGCACTGGTGCCACCTTGGGTCTGGGAACCATCCTGCGTATCTTGGGTTCAAAGGAGCCAGCCGGCCACTCCCAGCCACAGGCCCCCAAACACAAACAACGGCACTTTTCCCTGGAAAACAAAACTCGCCTGCCAACTTTTTGATGGCAGATTGCAGGAGCCACTTGGTACTATCAAACCAGCCCAACTTGGCACTGCTGCCACCATGGGTCTGGTAACCATCCTGCCTATTGTAGCTTTCCAGGTGCCAGCCGGTCACTCCCAGCCATAGGTCCCCAGTCACAAACCTCGGCCCGTTTCCCTGGCAAACAAAAGTAAGCTGCCCCGCTTCAGGATGGCAGATTGCAGGAGCCACTTGGTACTATCAAACCAGCCCGACTTGGCACTGGTGCCACCTTGGGTCTGGGAACCATCCTGCGTATTGTGGATTGTCAGGAGCCAGCCGACCACTCTCGGCCACAGACCCCAATCAAAAACAACGGCCCGGTTCACAGGCAAAGAAAACTCAGCTGCCCCGCTTCTGGATGGGAGATTGCAGGAGGCACTTGACACTGTCAAACCAGCCCCACTTGGCACTGGTGCCACCATGGGTCTGGGAACCATGTTGCGTATCATGGATTTTCAGGAGCCAGCCGGCCACTGCAAGCCACAGGCCCCCAAACAAAAACCACAGCCTTTTTCTCTGGCAAACAAAATTCAGCTGCCCCACTTCTGGATGGCAGATTGCAGGAGCCATTTGGGACTATCACACCAGCACAACATGGCACTGCTGCCACCTTGGATCTGGGAAACATCCTACCTATCGTGGATTTTCAGGGGCCAGCCGGCCACTCTCAGCCATAGGCCCCAAACACAAACCACGGCCCTTTTCTCTGGCAAACAAAACTCAACTGCCCCTCTTCTGGATGGCAGATTGCAGGAGCCACTTGGTACTATCAAACCAGCCCTACTTGGCACTGGTGCCACCTTGGGTCTGGGAAGCATGCTGCGTATCATGGATTTTCAGGAGCCAGCCCGCCACTGCAAACTACAGGCCCCCAAACACAAACAACAGCCTTTTTCTCTGGCAAACAAAATTCAGCTGCCCCGCTTCTGGATGGCAGATTGCAGGAGCCACTTGGTAGTATCAAACCAGTCCGACTTGGCACTGGTGCCAACTTGGGTCTGGGAACCATCCTGCGTATCGTGGATTCTTAGGAGCCAGCTGGCCACTCCCAGCCACAGGCCCCCAAACACAAACAACGGTGCTTTTCCCTGGAAAACAAAACTGGCCTGCCAACTTTTTGATGGCAGATTGCAGGAGCCACTTGGTACTATCAAACCAGCCCAACTTGGCACTGGTGCCACCATGGGCCTGGTCACCATCCTGCCTATCGGAGCTTTTCAGGAGCCAGCCGGTCACTCCCAGCCATAGGCCCCCAGCCACAAACCTCGGCCCGTTTCCCTGGCACACAAAAGTAAGCTACCCCGCTTCTGGATGGCAGATTGCAGGAGCAACTTGGCATCATCAAACCAGCCCGACTTGGCACTGGTGCCACCTCTGGTCTGGGAACCATGCTGCGTATCGTGGGTTCTAAGGAGCCAGCCGGCCACTCCCAGCCACAGGCCCCCAAACACAAACAACGGCACTTTTCCCTGGAAAACAAAACTCGCCTGCTAGCTTTTTGATGGCAGAGTGCAGGAGCCACTTGGTACTATCAAACCAGCTCAACTTGGCACTGGTGCCACTATGGGTCTGGTCACCATCCTGCTTAACGTAGCATTTCAGGAGCCAGCCGGTCACTCCCAGCCGTAGGCCCCCAGACAAATACCTCGGCCCGTTTCCCTGGCAAACAAAATTAAGCTGCCCCGCTTCTGGATGGCAGATTGCAGGAGCCACTTGGTACTATCAAACCAGCCCAACTTGGCACTGGTGCCACCATGGGTCTGGTCACCATCCTGCCTATCGTAGCTTTTCAGGGGCCAGCCAGCCAGCCCCAGGCACTGGCCCCCAGACAAGAATTTCGGCCCGTTTCCATGGCAAACAAAAGTAAGCTACCCCGCTTCTGGATGGCAGATTGTAGGAGCCACTTTGCACCATCAAACCAGCCCAACTTGACACTGGTGCCACCTCTGGCCTGGGAACCATCCTGCATATTGTGGATTCTAAGCAGCCACCCGGCCACTCCGAGCCACAGGCCCCCAAACACAAACAACGGCGCTTTTCCCCGGAAAACAAAACTCGCCTGCCAACATTTTGATGGCAGATTGCAGGAGCCACTTGGTACTATCAAACCAGCCCAACTTGGCACTGGTGCCACCATGGGTCTGGTCACCATCCTGCCTAGCATAGCTTTTCAGGAGACAGGAGGTCACTCCCAGCCATAGACCCCCAGACAGAAACCTCGGCCCGTTTCCATGGAAAACAAAAGTAAGCATCCCCGCTTCTGGATGGCAGATTGCAGGAGCCACTTGGTACTATCAAATTAGCCCAACTTGGCACTGGTGCCACCATGGGTCTGGTAAACATCCTGCCTATCGTAGCTTTTCAGGAGCCAGCCAGTCACTCCCTGCCATAGGGACCCAGACAAATACCTCGGCCCGTTTCCCTGGCAAACAAAAGTAAGCTGCCCCGCTTCTGGATGGCAGATTGCAGGAGCCACTTGGTGCTATCAAACCAGCCCGACTTGGCACTGGTGCCACCTTGGATCTGGGAACCATGCTGCGTAACGTGGATTCTAAGACGACAGGCGGCCACTCCCAGCCACAGGGCCCCAAACACCAACAACGGCGCTTTTCCCTGGAAAACAAAACTCGCCTGCCAACTTTTTGATGGCAGATTGCAGGAGCCACTTGGTACTATCAAATCAGCCCAACTTGGCACTGGTGCCACCATGGGTCTGGTAATCATCCTGCCTACTGTAGCTTTTCAGGAGCCAGCCGGTCACTCCCAACCATAGGCCCCCAGAAAAAAACCTCGGCCCGTTTCCCTGGCAAACAAAAGTAAGCTACCCCGCTTCTGGATGGCAGATTGCAGGAGCCACTTTGCACCATCAAACTATCCCGACTTGGCACTGGTGCCACCTCGGGTCTGGAAACCATCCTGCGTATCGTGGATTCTAAGGAGCCAGCCGGCCACTCCCAGCCACAGGACCCCAGACACAAAGCTCTGCCCGTTTCCCTGACAAACAAAATTAAGCTACCCCGCTTCTGGATGGCAGATTGCAGGAGCTATTTTGTACTATCAAACCAGCCCGACTTGGCACTGGTGCCACCTTGGCTCTGGGAACCATCCTGCCTATTGTGGATTTTGTGGGGTCAGCCGGCCACTCTCAGCCATATGCCCTCAAACACAAACCACGGCCCTTTTCTCTGGCAAACAAAACTCAACTGCCCCTCTTCTGGAAGGCAAATTGCAGGAGCCACTTGGTAGTACAAAAACAGCCCAACTTGGCACTGGTGCCACCTCTGGTCTGGGAACCATCCGGCGTATCGTGGATTCTAAGGAGCCAGCCGGCCACTCCCAGCCACAGGCCCCCAAACACAAACAACGGCTCTTTTCCCTGGAAAACAAAACTGGCCTGCCAAATTTTGATGGCAGATTGCAGGAGCCACTTGGTGCTATCAAACCAGCCCGACTTGGCACTGGTGCCACCATGGTTCTTGTCACAATCCTGCCTATCGTAGCTTTTCAGGAGCCAGCCGGTCACTCCCAGCCATAGGCGCCCAGACACAGAGCTCGGCCCATTTCCATGGTAAATAAAAGTAAGCTGTCCCGCTTCTGCATGGCAGATTGCAGGAACCACTTGGTACTATCAAACCAGCCCAACTTGGCACTGGTGCCACCATGGGTCTGGTCACCATCCTGCCTATCGTAGCTTTTCAGGAGCCACCTGGTCACTCCCAGCCATAGGCCCCCAGACACAAACCTCGGCCCGTTTCCCTGGCAAACAAAAGTAAGCTGCCCCGCTTCTGGATGGCAGATTGCAGGAGCCACTTGGTACTATCAAACCAGCCCGACTTGGCACTGGTGCCTCCATGGGTCTGGTAACCATGCTGCCTAACGTAGATTCTAAGGCGCCAGGCGGCCACTCCCAGCCACAGGCCGCCAAACACAAACAACGGCGCTTTTCCCTGGAAAACAAAACTCGCCTGCCAACTTTTTGATGGCAGATTGCAGGAGCCACTTGGTACTATGAAACCAGCCCAACTTGGCACTGGTGCCACCATGGGTCTGGTCAGCATCCTGCCTATCGGAGCTTTTCAGGAGCCAGCCGGTCACTCCCAGCCATAGGCCGCCAGACACAAACCTCGGCCCGTTTCCCTGGCATACAAAAGTAAGCTGCCCCGCTTCTGGATGGCAGATTGCAGGAACCACTTGGTACTATCAAACCAGCCCGACTTGGCACTGGTGCCACCTTGGCTCTGGGAACCATGCTGCGTAACGTAGATTCTAAGGCGCCAAGCGGCCACTCCCAACCACAGGCCCCCAAACACAAACAACGGCGCTTTTCCCTGGAAAACAAAACTCGCCTGCCAACTTTTTGATGGCAGATTGCAGGAGCCACTTGGTACTATCAAACCAGCCCAAATTGGCACTGGTGCCACCATGGGTCTGGTAAACATCCTGCCTATCGTAGCTTTTCAGGAGCCAGCCGGTCACTCCCAGCCATAGGCCCCCAGACAAAAACCTCGGCCCGTTTCCCTGGCAAACAAAAGTAAGCTGCCCCGCTTCTGGATGGCAGATTGCGGGAGCCACTTGGTACTATCAAACCAGCCCGACTTGGCACTGGTGCCACCTCTGGTCTGGGAACCATGCTGCGTAACGTAGATTCTAAGGCGCCAGCCGGCCACTCCCATCCACAGGCCCCCAAACACAAACAACGGCGCTTTTCCCTGGAAAACAAAACTCGCCTGCCAACTTTTTGATGGCAGATTGCAGGAGCCACTTGCTACTATCAAACCAGCCCAACTTGGCACTGCTTCCACCATGGGTCTGGTCAGCATCCTGCCTATCGGAGCTTTTCAGGAGCCAGCCGGTCACTCCCAGCCATAGGCCGCCAGACACAAACCTCGGCCCGTTTCCCTGGCAAACAAAAGTAAGCTGCCCCGCTTCTGCATGGCAGATTGCAGGAGCCACTTGGTACTATCAAACCAGCCTGACTTGGCACTGGTGCCTCCATGGGTCTGGTAACCATCCTGCCTATCGTAGCTTTTCAGGAGCCAGCCGATCAGTCCCAGCCATAGGCCCCAAACACAAATCTCTGCCCGTTTCCCCGGCAAACAAAAGTAAGCTACCCCGCTTCTGGATGGCAGATTGCAGGAGCCACTTTGAACCATCAAACCAGCCCGACTTGGCACTGGTGCCACCTCGGGTCTGGGAACCATCCTGCGTATCGTGGATTCTAATTAGCCAGCCGGCCACTCCCAGCCACAGGCCCCCAAACACAAACAACGGCGCTTTTCCCTGGAAAACAAAACTCGCCTGCCAACCTTTTGATGGCAGATTGCAGGAGCCGCTTAGTACTATCAAACCAGCCCAACTTGGTACTGGTGCCCCCATGGGTCTGGTCAGCATCCTGCCTATCGGAGCTTTTCAGGAGCCAGCCGGTCACTCCCAGCCATAGGCCGCCAGACACAAACCTCGGCCCGTTTCCCTGGCAAACAAAAGTAAGCTGCCCCGCTTCTGGATGGCAGATTGCAGGAGCCGCTTGGTACTATCAAACCAGCCTGACTTGGCACTGGTGCCTCCATGGGTCTGGTTACCATCCTGCCTATCGTAGCTTTTCAGGAGCCAGCCGATCAGTCCCAGCCATAGGCCCCAAACACAAATCTCTGCCCGTTTCCCCGGCAAACAAAAGTAAGCTACCCCGCTTCTGGATGGCAGATTGCAGGAGCCACTTTGAACCATCAAACCAGCCCGACTTGGCACTGGTGCCACCTCGGGTCTGGGAACCATCCTGCGTATCGTGGATTCTAATTAGCCAGCCGGCCACTCCCAGCCACAGGCCCCCAAACACAAACAACGGCGCTTTTCCCTGGAAAACAAAACTCGCCTGCCAACCTTTTGATGGCAGATTGCAGGAGCCGCTTAGTACTATCAAACCAGCCCAACTTGGCACTGGTGCCACCATGGGTCTGGTCACCATCCTGCCTATCGGAGCTTTTCAGGAGCCAGCCGGTCACTCCCAGCCATAGGCCCCCAGTCACAAACCTCGGCCCGTTTCCCTGGCAAACAAAAGTAAGCTGCCCCGCTTCTGGATGGCAGATTGCAGGAGCCACTTGGTACTATCAAACCAGCCCGACTTGGCACTGGTGCCACCTTGGGTCTGGGAACCATGCTGCGTAACGTAGATTCTAAGGCGCCAGGCGGCCACTCCCAGCCGCAGGCCCACAAACACAAACAACGGCGCTTTTCCCTGGAAAACAAAACTCGCCTGCCAACTTTTTGATGGCAGATTGCAGGAGCCACTTGGTACTATCAAACCAGCCCAACTTGGCACTGGTGCCACCATGGGTCTGGTCACCATCCTGCCTATCGTAGCTTTTCAGGAGCCAGCCGGTCACTCCCAGCCATAGGCCCCCAGACACAAAGCTCGGCCTGTTTCCCTGGCAAACAAAAGTAAGCTGCCCCGCTTCTGCATGGCAGATTGCAGGAGCTATTTATTACTATCAAACCAGCCCGACTTGGCACTGGTGCCACCTCTGGTCTGGGAACCATCCTGCCTATCGTGGATTTTCAGGGGCCAGCCGGCCACTCTGAGCCATATGCCCCCAAAACCAAACCACGGACCTTTTCTCTGGCAAACAAAAATCAGCTGCCCCACTTGTGGATGGCAGATTGCAGGAGCCACTTGGGACTATCACACCAGCACAACATGGCACTGCTGCCAACTTGGATCTGGGAACCATCCTGCGTATCGTACATATTCAGGAACCAGCCGAACACTCCCAGCCACAGGCCCCCAAACACAAACAACGGCCCATTTCCCTGGCAAACAAAACTCAGCTGCCCCACTTCTGGATGGCCGTTTGCAGGAGCCACTTGATGCTATCAAACCAGCCCGACTTGGTATTGGTACCACCTTGGATCTGGGAACCATCCTGCGTATCGTGGATTTTCAGGGGCCAGCCGGTCACTCCCAGCCATAGGCCCCCAAACACAAACCTCGGCCCTTTTCTCTGGCAAACAAAACTCAACTGCCCCTCTTCTGGATGGCAAATTGCAGGACGCACTTGGTACTACAAAAAGAGTCCCACTTGGCACTGGTGCCACCTTGGCTCTGGGAACCATCCTGCGTATTGTGCATTTTAAGGAGCCAGCCGGCAATTCCCAGCCGTATGCCCCAAAAACAAACCACGGACCTTTTCTCTGGCTAAAAAAACTCAGCTGCCCCGCTTCTGGATGGTAGATTGCAGGAGTCACTTTGAATCATACAACCAGCCTTACTTGGCACTGGTGCCACCTTGGTATCTGGGAACCATCCTGCCTATCGTTGATTTTCAGGGGCCAGCCGGCCACTCTCAGCCATAGGCCCCCAAACACAAACCACAGCCCTTTTCTCTAGCAAACAAAATTTAGCTGCCCCGCTTCTGGATGGCAAATTGCAGGAGCTACTTGGTACTACAAAAACAGCCCGACTTGGCACTGGTGCCACCTTGCGTCTGGTTACCATGCGGCATATCGTGCATTTTAAGGAGCCAGGTGGCCACTCCCAGCCATATGCCCCCAAACACAACCCACGGCCCTTTTCTCTGGCAAACAAAACTCAGCTGCCCCGCTTCTGGATGGCAGATTGCAGGAGCCACTTGGTACTATCAAACCAGCCCGGCTTGGCACTGGTGCCACCTTGGCTCTGGGAACCATCCTGCCTATTGTGGATTTTAAGGAGCCAGCCGGCTACTCCCAGCCAGAGGCCCCCAAACAAAAACCACGGCCCTTTTTTCTGGCAAACAAAACTTAGCTGCCTCACTTCTGGATGGCAGATTGCAGGAGCCACTTGGTGTTATCAAACCAGCCCGTCTTGGCTCTGGTGCCACCTTGGGTCTGGGAACCATGCTGCGTATCGTGGATTCTAAGGAGCCAGCCGGCCACTCCCAGCCACAGGCCCCCAAACAAAATCAACGGCGCTGTTCCCTGGAAAACAAAACACGCCTGCCAACATTTTGATGGAGTTTGCAGGAGCCACTTGGTACTATCAAACCAGCCCGACTTGGCACTGGTGCCACCTTGGGTGTGGGAAACATCCTGCGTATCGTGGATTCTTAGGAGCCAGCCAGCCACTCCTAGCCACAGGCCCCCAAACAAAAACCTAGGCCCATTTCTCTGGCAAACAAAAGTAAGCTGCCCCGCTTCTGGATGGCAGATTGCAGGAGACACTTGGGACTATCAAACCAGCCCAACTTGGCACTGGTGCCACCTCTGATCTGGGAACCATCCTGCCTATCGTGGATTTTCAGGGGCCAGCCGGCCACTCTCAGCCATATGCCCCCAAACAGAAACCTCGGCCCGTTTCTCTGGCAAACAAAACTCAACTGCCCCTCTTCTGGAGGGCAAATTGCAGGATGAACTTGATACTAAAACCGCAGGCCGACTTGGCACTGGTGCCACCTTGGGTCTGGGAACCATCCTGCGTATCTTGGGTTCAAAGGAGCCAGCCGGCCACTCCCAGCCACAGGCCCCCAAACACAAACAACGGCACTTTCCCCTGGAAAACAAAACTCGCCTGCCAACTTTTTGATGGCAGATTGCAGGAGCCACTTGGTACTATCAAACCAGCCCAACTTGGCACTGCTGCCACCATGGGTCTGGTAACCATCCTGCCTATTGTAGCTTTCCAGGTGCCAGCCGGTCACTCCCAGCCATAGGTCCCCAGTCACAAACCTCGGCCCGTTTCCCTGGCAAACAAAAGTAAGCTGCCCCGCTTCAGGATGGCAGATTGCAGGAGCCACTTGGTACTATCAAACCAGCCCGACTTGGCACTGGTGCCACCTTGGGTCTGGGAACCATGCTGCGTAACGTAGATTCTAAGGCGCCAGCCGGCCACTCCCAGCCACAAGCACCCAAACACAAACAACGGTGCTTTTCCCTGGCAAACAAAACTCAACTGCCCCTCTTCTGGAGGGAAAATTGCAGGACGCACTTGGTACTATAAAAACAGCCCGACTTGGCACTGGTGCCAACTTGGGTCTGGGAACCATCCTGCGTATCGATCTTTTTATTGAGACAGCCGGCCACTCCCAGCCATATGCCCCCAAACACAACCCACGGTCCATTCCTCTGGCAAACAAAACTAAGCTGCACCGCTTCTGGATGGCAGATTGCAGGAGCCACTTGGTACTATCAAACCAGCCCGACTTGGCACTGGTGCCACCTTGGGTCTGGGAACCATCCTGCGTATTGTGGATTGTCAGGAGCCAGCCGACCACTCTCGGCCACAGACCCCAATCAAAAACAACGGCCCGGTTCACAGGCAAAGAAAACTCAGCTGCCCCGCTTCTGGATGGGAGATTGCAGGAGGCACTTGACACTGTCAAACCAGCCCCACTTGGCACTGGTGCCACCTTGGGTCTGGGAACCATGTTGCGTATCATGGATTTTCAGGAGCCAGCCGGCCACTGCAAGCTACAGGCCCCCAAACAAAAACCACAGCCTTTTTCTCTGGCAAACAAAATTAGGCTGCCCCACTTCTGGATGGCAGATTGCAGGAGCCATTTGGGACTATCACACCAGCACAACATGGCACTGCTGCCACCTTGGATCTGGGAAACATCCTACCTATCGTGGATTTTCAGGGGCCAGCCGGCCACTCTCAGCCATAGGCCCCAAACACAAACCACGGCCCTTTTCTCTGGCAAACAAAACTCAACTGCCCCTCTTCTGGATGGCAGATTGCAGGAGCCACTTGGTACTATCAAACCAGCCCTACTTGGCACTGGTGCCACCTTGGGTCTGGGAAGCATGCTGCGTATCATGGATTTTCAGGAGCCAGCCCGCCACTGCAAACTACAGGCCCCCAAACACAAACAACAGCCTTTTTCTCTGGCAAACAAAATTCAGCTGCCCCGCTTCTGGATGGCAGATTGCAGGAGCCACTTGGTAGTATCAAACCAGTCCGACTTGGCACTGGTGCCAACTTGGATCTGGGAACCATCCTGCGTATCGTGGATTCTAAGTAGCCAGCTGGCCACTCCCAGCCACAGGCCCCCAAACACAAACAACGGTGCTTTTCCCTGGAAAACAAAACTGGCCTGCCAACTTTTTGATGGCAGATTGCAGGAGCCACTTGGTACTATCAAACCAGCCCAACTTGGCACTGGTGCCACCATGGGCCTGGTCACCATCCTGCCTATCGGAGCTTTTCAGGAGCCAGCCGGTCACTCCCAGCCATAGGCCCCCAGCCACAAACCTCGGCCCGTTTCCCTGGCACACAAAAGTAAGCTGCCCTGCTTCTGGATGGCAGATTGCAGGAGCCACTTGGTACTATCAAACCAGCCCAACTTGGCACTGGTGCCACCATGGGTCTGGTAACCATCCTGCCTATTGTAGCTTTTCAGGAGCCAGCCGGTCACTCTCAGCCATAGGCTCCCAAACACAAACCACGGCCTGTTTCCCTGGCAAACAAAAGTAAGCTGCCCCGCTTCTGGATGGCAGATTGCAGGAGCTACTTAGTACTATCAAATCAGCCCGACTTGGCACAGGTGCCACCTTGGATCTGGGAACCATCCTGTGTATCGTGGATTTTAAGGGGCCAGCCGGCCACTCTGAGCCATATGCCCCCAAAACCAAACCACGGACCTTTTCTCTGGCAAACAAAAATCAGCTGCCCCACTTGTGGATGGCAGATTGCAGGAGCCACTTGGGACTATCACACCAGCACAACATGGCACTGCTGCCAACTTGGATCTGGGAACCATCCTGCGTATCGTACATATTCAGGAACCAGCCGAACACTCCCAGCCACAGGCCCCCAAACACAAACAACGGCCCATTTCCCTGGCAAACAAAACTCAGCTGCCCCACTTCTGGATGGCCGTTTGCAGGAGCCACTTGATGCTATCAAACCAGCCCGACTTGGTATTGGTACCACCTTGGATCTGGGAACCATCCTGCGTATCGTGGATTTTCAGGGGCCAGCCGGTCACTCCCAGCCGTAGGCCCCCAAACACAAACCTCGGCCCTTTTCTCTGGCAAACAAAACTCAACTGCCCCTCTTCTGGATGGCAAATTGCAGGACGCACTTGGTACTACAAAAAGAGTCCCACTTGGCACTGGTGCCACCTTGGCTCTGGGAACCATCCTGCGTATTGTGCATTTTAAGGAGCCAGCCGGCAATTCCCAGCCGTATGCCCCAAAAACAAACCACGGACCTTTTCTCTGGCTAAAAAAACTCAGCTGCCCCGCTTCTGGATGGTAGATTGCAGGAGTCACTTTGAATCATACAACCAGCCTTACTTGGCACTGGTGCCACCTTGGTATCTGGGAACCATCCTGCCTATCGTTGATTTTCAGGGGCCAGCCGGCCACTCTCAGCCATAGGCCCCCAAACACAAACCACAGCCCTTTTCTCTAGCAAACAAAATTTAGCTGCCCCGCTTCTGGATGGCAAATTGCAGGAGCTACTTGGTACTACAAAAACAGCCCGACTTGGCACTGGTGCCACCTTGCGTCTGGTTACCATGCGGCATATCGTGCATTTTAAGGAGCCAGGTGGCCACTCCCAGCCATATGCCCCCAAACACAACCCACGGCCCTTTTCTCTGGCAAACAAAACTCAGCTGCCCCGCTTCTGGATGGCAGATTGCAGGAGCCACTTGGTACTATCAAACCAGCCCGGCTTGGCACTGGTGCCACCTTGGCTCTGGGAACCATCCTGCCTATTGTGGATTTTAAGGAGCCAGCCGGCTACTCCCAGCCAGAGGCCCCCAAACAAAAACCACGGCCCTTTTTTCTGGCAAACAAAACTTAGCTGCCTCACTTCTGGATGGCAGATTGCAGGAGCCACTTGGTGTTATCAAACCAGCCCGTCTTGGCTCTGGTGCCACCTTGGGTCTGGGAACCATGCTGCGTATCGTGGATTCTAAGGAGCCAGCCGGCCACTCCCAGCCACAGGCCCCCAAACAAAATCAACGGCGCTGTTCCCTGGAAAACAAAACACGCCTGCCAACATTTTGATGGAGTTTGCAGGAGCCACTTGGTACTATCAAACCAGCCCGACTTGGCACTGGTGCCACCTTGGGTGTGGGAAACATCCTGCGTATCGTGGATTCTTAGGAGCCAGCCGGCCACTCCTAGCCACAGGCCCCCAAACAAAAACCTAGGCCCATTTCTCTGGCAAACAAAAGTAAGCTGCCCCGCTTCTGGATGGCAGATTGCAGGAGACACTTGGGACTATCAAACCAGCCCAACTTGGCACTGGTGCCACCTCTGATCTGGGAACCATCCTGCCTATCGTGGATTTTCAGGGGCCAGCCGGCCACTCTCAGCCATATGCCCCCAAACAGAAACCTCGGCCCATTTCTCTGGCAAACAAAACTCAACTGCCCCTCTTCTGGAGGGCAAATTGCAGGATGAACTTGATACTAAAACCGCAGGCCGACTTGGCACTGGTGCCACCTTGGGTCTGGGAACCATCCTGCGTATCTTGGGTTCAAAGGAGCCAGCCGGCCACTCCCAGCCACAGGCCCCCAAACAAAAACAACGGCACTTTCCCCTGGAAAACAAAACTCGCCTGCCAACTTTTTGATGGCAGATTGCAGGAGCCACTTGGTACTATCAAACCAGCCCAACTTGGCACTGCTGCCACCATGGGTCTGGTAACCATCCTGCCTATTGTAGCTTTCCAGGTGCCAGCCGGTCACTCCCAGCCATAGGTCCCAGTCACAAACCTCGGCCCGTTTCCCTGGCAAACAAAAGTAAGCTGCCCCGCTTCAGGATGGCAGATTGCAGGAGCCACTTGGTACTATCAAACCAGCCCGACTTGGCACTGGTGCCACCTTGGGTCTGGGAACCATCCTGCGTAACGTAGATTCTAAGGCGCCAGCCGGCCACTCCCAGCCACAAGCCCCCAAACACAAACAACGGTGCTTTTCCCTGGCAAACAAAACTCAACTGCCCCTCTTCTGGAGGGAAAATTGCAGGACGCACTTGGTACTATAAAAACAGCCCGACTTGGCACTGGTGCCAACTTGGGTCTGGGAACCATCCTGCGTATCGATCTTTTTATTGAGACAGCCGGCCACTCCCAGCCATATGCCCCCAAACACAACCCACGGTCCATTCCTCTGGCAAACAAAACTAAGCTGCACCGCTTCTGGATGGCAGATTGCAGGAGCCACTTGGTACTATCAAACCAGCCCGACTTGGCACTGGTGCCACCTTGGGTCTGGGAACCATCCTGCGTATTGTGGATTGTCAGGAGCCAGCCGACCACTCTCGGCCACAGACCCCAATCAAAAACAACGGCCCGGTTCACAGGCAAAGAAAACTCAGCTGCCCCGCTTCTGGATGGGAGATTGCAGGAGGCACTTGACACTGTCAAACCAGCCCCACTTGGCACTGGTGCCACCTTGGGTCTGGGAACCATGTTGCGTATCATGGATTTTCAGGAGCCAGCCGGCCACTGCAAGCTACAGGCCCCCAAACAAAAACCACAGCCTTTTTCTCTGGCAAACAAAATTAGGCTGCCCCACTTCTGGATGGCAGATTGCAGGAGCCATTTGGGACTATCACACCAGCACAACATGGCACTGCTGCCACCTTGGATCTGGGAAACATCCTACCTATCGTGGATTTTCAGGGGCCAGCCGGCCACTCTCAGCCATAGGCCCCAAACACAAACCACGGCCCTTTTCTCTGGCAAACAAAACTCAACTGCCCCTCTTCTGGATGGCAGATTGCAGGAGCCACTTGGTACTATCAAACCAGCCCTACTTGGCACTGGTGCCACCTTGGGTCTGGGAAGCATGCTGCGTATCATGGATTTTCAGGAGCCAGCCCGCCACTGCAAACTACAGGCCCCCAAACACAAACAACAGCCTTTTTCTCTGGCAAACAAAATTCAGCTGCCCCGCTTCTGGATGGCAGATTGCAGGAGCCACTTGGTAGTATCAAACCAGTCCGACTTGGCACTGGTGCCAACTTGGATCTGGGAACCATCCTGCGTATCGTGGATTCTAAGTAGCCAGCTGGCCACTCCCAGCCACAGGCCCCCAAACACAAACAACGGTGCTTTTCCCTGGAAAACAAAACTGGCCTGCCAACTTTTTGATGGCAGATTGCAGGAGCCACTTGGTACTATCAAACCAGCCCAACTTGGCACTGGTGCCACCATGGGCCTGGTCACCATCCTGCCTATCGGAGCTTTTCAGGAGCCAGCCGGTCACTCCCAGCCATAGGCCCCCAGCCACAAACCTCGGCCCGTTTCCCTGGCACACAAAAGTAAGCTGCCCTGCTTCTGGATGGCAGATTGCAGGAGCCACTTGGTACTATCAAACCAGCCCAACTTGGCACTGGTGCCACCATGGGTCTGGTAACCATCCTGCCTATTGTAGCTTTTCAGGAGCCAGCCGGTCACTCTCAGCCATAGGCCCCCAAACACAAACCACGGCCTGTTTCCCTGGCAAACAAAAGTAAGCTGCCCCGCTTCTGGATGGCAGATTGCAGGAGCTACTTAGTACTATCAAATCAGCCCGACTTGGCACAGGTGCCACCTTGGATCTGGGAACCATCCTGTGTATCGTGGATTTTAAGGGGCCAGCCGGCCACTCTGAGCCATATGCCCCCAAAACCAAACCACGGACCTTTTCTCTGGCAAACAAAAATCAGCTGCCCCACTTGTGGATGGCAGATTGCAGGAGCCACTTGGGACTATCACACCAGCACAACATGGCACTGCTGCCAACTTGGATCTGGGAACCATCCTGCGTATCGTACATATTCAGGAACCAGCCGAACACTCCCAGCCACAGGCCCCCAAACACAAACAACGGCCCATTTCCCTGGCAAACAAAACTCAGCTGCCCCACTTCTGGATGGCCGTTTGCAGGAGCCACTTGATGCTATCAAACCAGCCCGACTTGGTATTGGTACCACCTTGGATCTGGGAACCATCCTGCGTATCGTGGATTTTCAGGGGCCAGCCGGTCACTCCCAGCCGTAGGCCCCCAAACACAAACCTCGGCCCTTTTCTCTGGCAAACAAAACTCAACTGCCCCTCTTCTGGATGGCAAATTGCAGGACGCACTTGGTACTACAAAAAGAGTCCCACTTGGCACTGGTGCCACCTTGGCTCTGGGAACCATCCTGCGTATTGTGCATTTTAAGGAGCCAGCCGGCAATTCCCAGCCGTATGCCCCAAAAACAAACCACGGACCTTTTCTCTGGCTAAAAAAACTCAGCTGCCCCGCTTCTGGATGGTAGATTGCAGGAGTCACTTTGAATCATACAACCAGCCTTACTTGGCACTGGTGCCACCTTGGTATCTGGGAACCATCCTGCCTATCGTTGATTTTCAGGGGCCAGCCGGCCACTCTCAGCCATAGGCCCCCAAACACAAACCACAGCCCTTTTCTCTAGCAAACAAAATTTAGCTGCCCCGCTTCTGGATGGCAAATTGCAGGAGCTACTTGGTACTACAAAAACAGCCCGACTTGGCACTGGTGCCACCTTGCGTCTGGTTACCATGCGGCATATCGTGCATTTTAAGGAGCCAGGTGGCCACTCCCAGCCATATGCCCCCAAACACAACCCACGGCCCTTTTCTCTGGCAAACAAAACTCAGCTGCCCCGCTTCTGGATGGCAGATTGCAGGAGCCACTTGGTACTATCA
The DNA here is from genome assembly GCF_028018845.1 of Melospiza georgiana. Taxonomy (NCBI): domain Eukaryota; kingdom Metazoa; phylum Chordata; class Aves; order Passeriformes; family Passerellidae; genus Melospiza; species Melospiza georgiana. The sequence goes on from NC_080435.1 coordinate 31,815,124, forward strand.
AACCAGCCCGGCTTGGCACTGGTGCCACCTTGGCTCTGGGAACCATCCTGCCTATTGTGGATTTTAAGGAGCCAGCCGGCTACTCCCAGCCAGAGGCCCCCAAACAAAAACCACGGCCCTTTTTTCTGGCAAACAAAACTTAGCTGCCTCACTTCTGGATGGCAGATTGCAGGAGCCACTTGGTGTTATCAAACCAGCCCGTCTTGGCTCTGGTGCCACCTTGGGTCTGGGAACCATGCTGCGTATCGTGGATTCTAAGGAGCCAGCCGGCCACTCCCAGCCACAGGCCCCCAAACAAAATCAACGGCGCTGTTCCCTGGAAAACAAAACACGCCTGCCAACATTTTGATGGAGTTTGCAGGAGCCACTTGGTACTATCAAACCAGCCCGACTTGGCACTGGTGCCACCTTGGGTGTGGGAAACATCCTGCCTATCGTGGATTCTTAGGAGCCAGCCGGCCACTCCTAGCCACAGGCCCCCAAACAAAAACCTAGGCCCATTTCTCTGGCAAACAAAAGTAAGCTGCCCCGCTTCTGGATGGCAGATTGCAGGAGACACTTGGGACTATCAAACCAGCCCAACTTGGCACTGGTGCCACCTCTGATCTGGGAACCATCCTGCCTATCGTGGATTTTCAGGGGCCAGCCGGCCACTCTCAGCCATATGCCCCCAAACAGAAACCTCGGCCCGTTTCTCTGGCAAACAAAACTCAACTGCCCCTCTTCTGGAGGGCAAATTGCAGGATGAACTTGATACTAAAACCGCAGGCCGACTTGGCACTGGTGCCACCTTGGGTCTGGGAACCATCCTGCGTATCTTGGGTTCAAAGGAGCCAGCCGGCCACTCCCAGCCACAGGCCCCCAAACACAAACAACGGCACTTTTCCCTGGAAAACAAAACTCGCCTGCCAACTTTTTGATGGCAGATTGCAGGAGCCACTTGGTACTATCAAACCAGCCCAACTTGGCACTGCTGCCACCATGGGTCTGGTAACCATCCTGCCTATTGTAGCTTTCCAGGTGCCAGCCGGTCACTCCCAGCCATAGGTCCCCAGTCACAAACCTCGGCCCGTTTCCCTGGCAAACAAAAGTAAGCTGCCCCGCTTCAGGATGGCAGATTGCAGGAGCCACTTGGTACTATCAAACCAGCCCGACTTGGCACTGGTGCCACCTTGGGTCTGGGAACCATCCTGCGTATTGTGGATTGTCAGGAGCCAGCCGACCACTCTCGGCCACAGACCCCAATCAAAAACAACAGCCCGGTTCACAGGCAAAGAAAACTCAGCTGCCCCGCTTCTGGATGGGAGATTGCAGGAGGCACTTGACACTGTCAAACCAGCCCCACTTGGCACTGGTGCCACCATGGGTCTGGGAACCATGTTGCGTATCATGGATTTTCAGGAGCCAGCCAGCCACTGCAAGCCACAGGCCCCCAAACAAAAACCACAGCCTTTTTCTCTGGCAAACAAAATTCAGCTGCCCCACTTCTGGATGGCAGATTGCAGGAGCAATTTGGGACTATCACACCAGCACAACATGGCACTGCTGCCACCTTGGATCTGGGAAACATCCTACCTATCGTGGATTTTCAGGGGCCAGCCGGCCACTCTCAGCCATAGGCCCCAAACACAAACCACGGCCCTTTTCTCTGGCAAACAAAACTCAACTGCCCCTCTTCTGGATGGCAGATTGCAGGAGCCACTTGGTACTATCAAACCAGCCCTACTTGGCACTGGTGCCACCTTGGGTCTGGGAAGCATGCTGCGTATCATGGATTTTCAGGAGCCAGCCCGCCACTGCAAACTACAGGCCCCCAAACACAAACAACAGCCTTTTTCTCTGGCAAACAAAATTCAGCTGCCCCGCTTCTGGATGGCAGATTGCAGGAGCCACTTGGTAGTATCAAACCAGTCTGACTTGGCACTGGTGCCAACTTGGGTCTGGGAACCATCCTGCGTATCGTGGATTCTTAGGAGCCAGCTGGCCACTCCCAGCCACAGGCCCCCAAACACAAACAACGGTGCTTTTCCCTGGAAAACAAAACTGGCCTGCCAACTTTTTGATGGCAGATTGCAGGAGCCACTTGGTACTATCAAACCAGCCCAACTTGGCACTGGTGCCACCATGGGCCTGGTCACCATCCTGCCTATCGGAGCTTTTCAGGAGCCAGCCGGTCACTCCCAGCCATAGGCCCCCAGCCACAAACCTCGGCCCGTTTCCCTGGCACACAAAAGTAAGCTACCCCGCTTCTGGATGGCAGATTGCAGGAGCAACTTGGCATCATCAAACCAGCCCGACTTGGCACTGGTGCCACCTCTGGTCTGGGAACCATGCTGCGTATCGTGGGTTCTAAGGAGCCAGCCGGCCACTCCCAGCCACAGGCCCCCAAACACAAACAACGGCACTTTTCCCTGGAAAACAAAACTCGCCTGCTAGCTTTTTGATGGCAGAGTGCAGGAGCCACTTGGTACTATCAAACCAGCTCAACTTGGCACTGGTGCCACTATGGGTCTGGTCACCATCCTGCTTAACGTAGCATTTCAGGAGCCAGCCGGTCACTCCCAGCCGTAGGCCCCCAGACAAATACCTCGGCCCGTTTCCCTGGCAAACAAAATTAAGCTGCCCCGCTTCTGGATGGCAGATTGCAGGAGCCACTTGGTACTATCAAACCAGCCCAACTTGGCACTGGTGCCACCATGGGTCTGGTCACCATCCTGCCTATCGTAGCTTTTCAGGGGCCAGCCAGCCAGCCCCAGGCACTGGCCCCCAGACAAGAATTTCGGCCCGTTTCCATGGCAAACAAAAGTAAGCTACCCCGCTTCTGGATGGCAGATTGTAGGAGCCACTTTGCACCATCAAACCAGCCCAACTTGACACTGGTGCCACCTCTGGCCTGGGAACCATCCTGCATATTGTGGATTCTAAGCAGCCACCCGGCCACTCCGAGCCACAGGCCCCCAAACACAAAGAACGGCGCTTTTCCCCGGAAAACAAAACTCGCCTGCCAACATTTTGATGGCAGATTGCAGGAGCCACTTGGTACTATCAAACCAGCCCAACTTGGCACTGGTGCCACCATGGGTCTGGTCACCATCCTGCCTAGCATAGCTTTTCAGGAGCCAGGAGGTCACTCCCAGCCATAGACCCCCAGACAGAAACCTCGGCCCGTTTCCATGGAAAACAAAAGTAAGCATCCCCGCTTCTGGATGGCAGATTGCAGGAGCCACTTGGTACTATCAAATTAGCCCAACTTGGCACTGGTGCCACCATGGGTCTGGTAAACATCCTGCCTATCGTACCTTTTCAGGAGCCAGCCAGTCACTCCCTGCCATAGGGACCCAGACAAATACCTCGGCCCGTTTCCCTGGCAAACAAAAGTAAGCTGCCCCGCTTCTGGATGGCAGATTGCAGGAGCCACTTGGTGCTATCAAACCAGCCCGACTTGGCACTGGTGCCACCTTGGATCTGGGAACCATGCTGCGTAACGTGGATTCTAAGACGACAGGCGGCCACTCCCAGCCACAGGGCCCCAAACACCAACAACGGCGCTTTTCCCTGGAAAACAAAACTCGCCTGCCAACTTTTTGATGGCAGATTGCAGGAGCCACTTGGTACTATCAAATCAGCCCAACTTGGCACTGGTGCCACCATGGGTCTGGTAATCATCCTGCCTACTGTAGCTTTTCAGGAGCCAGCCGGTCACTCCCAACCATAGGCCCCCAGAAAAAAACCTCGGCCCGTTTCCCTGGCAAACAAAAGTAAGCTACCCCGCTTCTGGATGGCAGATTGCAGGAGCCACTTTGCACCATCAAACTATCCCGACTTGGCACTGGTGCCACCTCGGGTCTGGAAACCATCCTGCGTATCGTGGATTCTAAGGAGCCAGCCGGCCACTCCCAGCCACAGGACCACAGACACAAAGCTCTGCCCGTTTCCCTGACAAACAAAATTAAGCTACCCCGCTTCTGGATGGCAGATTGCAGGAGCTATTTTGTACTATCAAACCAGCCCGACTTGGCACTGGTGCCACCTTGGCTCTGGGAACCATCCTGCCTATTGTGGATTTTGTGGGGTCAGCCGGCCACTCTCAGCCATATGCCCTCAAACACAAACCACGGCCCTTTTCTCTGGCAAACAAAACTCAACTGCCCCTCTTCTGGAAGGCAAATTGCAGTAGCCACTTGGTACTACAAAAACAGCCCAACTTGGCACTGGTGCCACCTCTGGTCTGGGAACCATCCGGCGTATCGTGGATTCTAAGGAGCCAGCCGGCCACTCCCAGCCACAGGCCCCCAAACACAAACAACGGCTCTTTTCCCTGGAAAACAAAACTGGCCTGCCAACTTTTTGATGGCAGATTGCAGGAGCCACTTGGTACTATCAAACCAGCCCAACTTGGCACTGGTGCCACCATGGGTCTTGTCACAATCCTGCCTATCGTAGCTTTTCAGGAGCCAGCCGGTCACTCCCAGCCATAGGCGCCCAGACACAGAGCTCGGCCCATTTCCATGGTAAATAAAAGTAAGCTGTCCCGCTTCTGCATGGCAGATTGCAGGAACCACTTGGTACTATCAAACCAGCCCAACTTGGCACTGGTGCCACCATGGGTCTGGTCACCATCCTGCCTATCGTAGCTTTTCAGGAGCCACCTGGTCACTCCCAGCCATAGGCCCCCAGACACAAACCTCGGCCCGTTTCCCTGGCAAACAAAAGTAAGCTGCCCCGCTTCTGGATGGCAGATTGCAGGAGCCACTTGGTACTATCAAACCAGCCCGACTTGGCACTGGTGCCTCCATGGGTCTGGTAACCATGCTGCCTAACGTAGATTCTAAGGCGCCAGGCGGCCACTCCCAGCCACAGGCCGCCAAACACAAACAACGGCGCTTTTCCCTGGAAAACAAAACTCGCCTGCCAACTTTTTGATGGCAGATTGCAGGAGCCACTTGGTACTATGAAACCAGCCCAACTTGGCACTGCTGCCACCATGGGTCTGGTCAGCATCCTGCCTATCGGAGCTTTTCAGGAGCCAGCCGGTCACTCCCAGCCATAGGCCGCCAGACAAAAACCTCGGCCCGTTTCCCTGGCAAACAAAAGTAAGCTGCCCCGCTTCTGGATGGCAGATTGCAGGAATCACTTGGTACTATCAAACCAGCCCGACTTGGCACTGGTGCCACCTTGGCTCTGGGAACCATGCTGCGTAACGTAGATTCTAAGGCGCCAGGCGGCCACTCCCAACCACAGGCCCCCAAACACAAACAACGGCGCTTTTCCCTGGAAAACAAAACTCGCCTGCCAACTTTTTGATGGCAGATTGCAGGAGCCACTTGGTACTATCAAACCAGCCCAAATTGGCACTGGTGCCACCAAGGGTCTGGTCACCATCCTGCCTATCGTAGCTTTTCAGGAGCCAGCCGGTCACTCCCAGCCATAGGCCCCCAGACAAAAACCTCGGCCCGTTTCCCTGGCAAACAAAAGTAAGCTGCCCCGCTTCTGGATGGCAGATTGCGGGAGCCACTTGGTACTATCAAACCAGCCCGACTTGGCACTGGTGCCACCTCTGGTCTGGGAACCATGCTGCGTAACGTAGATTCTAAGGCGCCAGCCGGCCACTCCCATCCACAGGCCCCCAAACACAAACAACGGCGCTTTTCCCTGGAAAACAAAACTCGCCTGCCAACCTTTTGATGGCAGATTGCAGGAGCCACTTAGTACTATCAAACCAGCCCAACTTGGCACTGCTTCCACCATGGGTCTGGTCAGCATCCTGCCTATCGGAGCTTTTCAGGAGCCAGCCGGTCACTCCCAGCCATAGGCCCCCAGACAAAAACCTCGGCCCGTTTCCCTGGCAAACAAAAGTAAGCTGCCCCGCTTCTGGATGGCAGATTGCAGGAGCCACTTGGTACTATCAAACCAGCCTGACTTGGCACTGGTGCCTCCATGGGTCTGGTAACCATCCTGCCTATCGTAGCTTTTCAGGAGCCAGCCGATCAGTCCCAGCCATAGGCCCCAAACACAAATCTGTGCCCGTTTCCCCGGCAAACAAAAGTAAGCTACCCCGCTTCTGGATGGCAGATTGCAGGAGCCACTTTGAACCATCAAACCAGCCCGACTTGGCACTGGTGCCACCTCGGGTCTGGGAACCATCCTGCGTATCGTGGATTCTAATTAGCCAGCCGGCCACTCCCAGCCACAGGCCCCCAAACACAAACAACGGCGCTTTTCCCTGGAAAACAAAACTCGCCTGCCAACCATTTGATGGCAGATTGCAGGAGCCGCTTAGTACTATCAAACCAGCCCAACTTGGCACTGGTGCCACCATGGGTCTGGTCACCATCCTGCCTATCGGAGCTTTTCAGGAGCCAGACGGTCACTCCCAGCCATAGGCCCCCAGTCACAAACCTCGGCCCGTTTCCCTGGCAAACAAAAGTAAGCTGCCCCGCTTCTGGATGGCAGATTGCAGGAGCCACTTGGTACTATCAAACCAGCCCGACTTGGCACTGGTGCCACCTTGGGTCTGGGAACCATGCTGCGTAACGTAGATTCTAAGGCGCCAGCCGGCCACTCCCAGCCGCAGGCCCACAAACACAAACAACGGCGCTTTTCCCTGGAAAACAAAACTCGCCTGCCAACTTTTTGATGGCAGATTGCAGGAGCCACTTGGTACTATCAAACCAGCCCAACTTGGCACTGGTGCCACCATGGGTCTGGTCACCATCCTGCCTATCGTAGCTTTTCAGGAGCCAGCCGGTCACTCCCAGCCATAGGCCCCCAGACACAAAGCTCGGCCTGTTTCCCTGGCAAACAAAAGTAAGCTGCCCCGCTTCTGGATGGCAGATTGCAGGAGCTATTTATTACTATCAAACCAGCCCGACTTGGCACTGGTGCCACCTTGGCTCTGGGAACCATCCTGCCTATCGTGGATTTTCAGGGGCCAGCCGGCCACTCCCAGCCATATGCCCCCAAACACAAACCACGGCCCTTTTCTCTGGCAAACAAAACTCAACTGCCCCTCTTCTGGACGGCAAATTGCAGGACGCACTTGGTACTACGAAAACAGCCCGACTTGGCGCTGATGCCACCTTGGGTCAGGGAACCATCCTGCGTATCGAGCTTTTTAAGGAGACAGCCGGCCACTCCCATCCATATACCGACAAAAACAAACCACGGAACTTTTCTCCAGCAAACAAAAATTCGCTGCCCCGCGTCTGGATGGCAGATTGCAGGAGCCACTTTGCACCATCAAACAAGCCCGACTTGGCACTGGTGCCACCTTGGATCTGGGAACCATCCTGCCTATCGTTGATTTTCAGGGGCCAGCCGGCCACTCTCAGCCATAGGCCCCCAAACACAAACCACGGCACTTTACTCTGGTAAACAAAACTCAACTGCCCCTCTTCTGGATGGCAAATTGCAGGACGCACTTGGCACTACAAACCAGCCCGACTTGGCACTGGTGCCACCTTGGGTCTGGTCACCATCCTGCGTATCGTGCATTTTAAGGAGCCAGTTGGCCACTCCAAGCCATAGGCCCCCAGACACAAAGCTCTGCCCGTTTCCCTGGCAAACAAAAGTAAGCTACCCCGCTTCTGGATGGCAGATTGCAGGAGACACTTTGCACCATCAAACCAGCCCGACTTGGCACTGGTGCCACCTCTGGTCTGGAAACCATCCTGCGTATCGTGGATTCTTAGGAGCCAGCTGGCCACTCCCAGCCACAGGCCCCCAAACACAAACAACGGCGCTTTTCCCTGGAAAACAAAACTCGCCTGCCAACTCTTTGATGGCAGATTGCAGGAGCCACTTGGTACTATCAAACCAGCCCAACTTGGCACTGGTCCCACCTTGGATCTCGGAACCATCCTGCCTATCGTGGATTTTCAGGGGCCAGCCGGCCACTCTCAGCCATGTACACCCAAACAAAAACCACGGCACTTTCCTCTGGCCAACAAAACTCAACTGACCCTCTTCTGGATGGCAAATTGCAGGAGCCACTTGCTACTACAAAACCAGCCCAACTTGGCACTGGTGCCACCTTGGCTCTGGGAACCATGCTACGTATCGTGGATTCTAATGAGCCAGCCGGCCACTCCCAGCCACAGGCGCCCAAAAAAAACCAAAGACCTTCTCTCTTGCAAACAAAAATCGGCTACCCCGCTTCTGGATGGCAGATTGCAGGAGACACTTTGCACCATCAAACCAGCCCGACTTGGCACTGGTGCCACCTTGGCTCTGGGAACCATGCTGCCTAGCGTGGATTTTCAGGAGCCAGCCGGCCACTCTCAGCCATAGGCCCTCAAGCACAAACCACGGCCCTTTTCTCTGGCAAACAAAACTCAACTGCCCCTCTTCTGGATGGCAAATTGCAGGACGCAATTGGTACTACAAAAACAGCCCAACTTGGCACTGGTGCCACCATGGGTCTGGTAACAATCGTGCCTATCGTAGCTTTTCAGGAGCCAGCCGGTCACACCCAGCCATAGGACCCCAGACAGAAACCTCGGCCCGTTTCCCTGGCAAACAAAAGTAAGCTACCCCGCTTCTGGATGGCAAATTGCAGGAGCCACTTTGCACCATCAAACTGGCCCGACTTGGCACTGGTGCCACCTCTGGTCTGGGAACCATCCTGCGTATCGTGGATTCAAATGAGCCAGCTGGCCACTCCCAGCCACAGGCACCCAAACACAAACAACGGCACTTTTCCCTGGAAAACAAAACTCGCCTGCCAACTTTTCGATGGCAGATTGCAGGAGACACTTTGCAACATAAAACCAGCCCGACTCGGCACTGGTTCCACCTTGGATCTCCGAACCATCCTGCCTATCGTGGATTTTCAGGGGCCAGCCGGCCACTCTCAGCCATGTACCCCAAAACAAAAACCACGGCCTTTTCCTCTGGCAAACAAAACTCAACTGCCCCTCTTCTGGAGGGCAAATTGCAGGAGCCACTTGCTACTACAAAACCAGCCCAACTTGGCACTGGTGCCACCTTGGCTCTGGGAACCATGCTGCGTATCGTGGATTCTAATGAGCCAGCCGGCCACTCCCAGCCACAGGCGCCCAAAAAAAACCAAAGACTTTTCTCTTGCAAACAAAAATCGGCTACCCCGCTTCTGGATGGCAGATTGCAGGAGACACTTTGCACCATCAAACCAGCCCGACTTGGCACTGGTGCCACCTTGGGTCTGGGAACCATGCTGCCTAGCGTGGATTTTCAGGAGCCAGCCGGCCACTCTCAGCCATATGCCCTCAAGCAGAAACCACGGCCCTTTTCTCTGGCAAACAAAACTCAACTGCCCCTCTTATGGAGGGCAAATTGCAGGACGCACTTGGTACTACAAAAACAGCCCAACTTGGCACTGGTGCCACCTTGGGTCTGGGAACCATCCTGCGTATCGAGCATTTTAAGGAGCCAGCCGGCCACTCCCAGCCATATGCCCCCAAAAACGAACCACGGACTTGTTCTCTGGCAAACAAAAATCAGCTGCCCCGCGTTGGGATGGCAGATTGCAGGAGCCACTTTGCACCATCAAACCAGCCCGACTTGGCACTGGTGCCACCTTGGGTCTGGGAACCATTCTGCCTATCGTGGATTTTCAGGGGCCAGCCGGCCACTCTGAGCCATAGGCCCCCAAACAAAAACCACGGCCCTTTTCTCTGGCAAACAAAACTCAACTGCCCCTCTTCTGGATGGCAGATTGCAGGACGCACTTGGTACAATCAAACCAGCCCAACTTGGCACTGGTGCCACCTTGGGTCTGGGAACCATCCTGCGTATTGTGGATTGTCAGGAGCCAGCCGACCACTCTCGGCCACAGACCCCAATCAAAAACAACAGCCCGATTCACAGGCAAAAAAATCTCAGCTGCCCCACTTGTGGATGGGAGATTGCAGGAAGCGCTTGACACTGTCAAACCAGCCTAACTTGGCACTGGTGCCACCTTGGGTCTGGGAACGATGCTGCCTATCATGGAATTTAAGGAGCCAGCCGGCCACTCCCAGCCACAGGACCCAAACACATACCACAGCCCTTTTCTTTGGCAAACAAAACTCAGCTGCCCTGCTTTTGGATGGCAGATTGCAGGAGCCACTTGGTACTATCAAACCAGCCCAACTTGGCACTGGTGCCTCCATGGGTCTGGTCACCATCCTGCCTATCGTAGCATTTCAGGAGCCAGCCGGTCAGTCCCAGCCATAGGCCCCAGACACAAAGCTCTGCCCGTTTCCCTGGCAAACAAAAGTAAGCTACCCCGCTTCTGGATGGCAGATTGCAGGAGACACTTTGCACCATCAAACCAGCCCGACTTGGCACTGGTGCCACCTCTGGTCTGGAAACCATCCTGCGTATCGTGGATTCTTAGGAGCCAGCTGGCCACTCCCAGCCACAGGCCCCCAAACACAAACAACGGCGCTTTTCCCTGGAAAACAAAACTCGCCTGCCAACTCTTTGATGGCAGATTGCAGGAGCCACTTGGTACTATCAAACCAGCCCAACTTGGCACTGGTGCCACCATGGGTCTGGTCACCATCCTGCCTATCGTAGCTTTTCAGGAGCCAGCCGGTCACTCCCAGCCATAGGCCCCCAGAAAAAACCTCGGCCCGTTTCCCTGGCAAACAAAACTCAACTGCCCCTCTTCTGGATGGCAGATTGCAGGAGCCACTTGGTACTATCAAACCAGCCCTACTTGGCACTGGTGCCACCTTGGGTCTGGGAAGCATGCTGCGTATCATGGATTTTCAGGAGCCAGCCCGCCACTGCAAGCTACAGGCCCCCAAACACAAACAACAGCCTTTTACTCTGGCAAACAAAACTCAACTGCCCCTCTTCTGGATGGCAAATTGCAGGACGCACTTGGTACTACGAAAACAGCCCGACTTGGCGCTGAAGCCACCTTGGGTCAGGGAACCATCCTGCGTATCGAGCTTTTTAAGGAGCCAGCCGGCGACGCCCAGCCATATACTGCCAAAAACAAACCACGGAACTTTTTTCCAGGAAACAAAAATCTGCTGCCCCGCGTCTGGATGGCAGATTGCAGGAGCCACTTTGCACCATGAAACCAGCCCGACTTGGCACTGGTGCCACCTTGGGTCTGGGAACCATCCTGCGTATCGTGGATTCTAAGGAGCCAGCCGGCCACTCCCAGGCACAGGCCCCCAAACAAAAACAACGGCGGTTTTTCTGTGGAAAACAAAACTCGCCTGCCAACTTTTTGATGGCAGATTGCAGGAGCCACTTGGTACTATCAAACCAGACCGACTTGGCACTGGTGCCACCTTGGCTCTGGGAACCATGCTGCGTAACGTAGATTCTAAGGCGCCAGGCGGCCACTCCCAGCCACAGGCCCCCAAACACAAACAACGGCGCTTTTCCCTGGAAAACAAAACTCGCCTGCCAACTTTTTGATGGCAGATTGCAGGAGCCACTTGGTACTATCAAACCAGCCCAACTTGGCTCTGGTGCCACCATGGGTCTGGTCACCATCCTGCCTATCGTAGCTTTTCAGGAGCCAGCCGGTCACTCCCAGCCATAGGCCCCCAGACAAAAACCTCGGCCCGTTTCCCTGGCAAACAAAAGTAAGCTGCCCCGCTTCTGGATGGCAGATTGCAGGAGTTATTTAGTACTATCAAACCAGCCAGACGTGGCACTGGTGCCACCTTGGATCTGGGAACCATCTTGCCTATCGTGGATTTTAAGGAGCCAGCCGGCCTCTCTCAGCCATATGCCCCCAAACACAAACCACGGCCCTTTTCTCTGGCAAACAAAACTCAACTGCCCCTCTTCTGGATGGCAGATTGCAGGAGCCACTTGGTACTATCAAACCAGCCCTACTTGGCACTGGTGCCACCTTGGGTCTGGGAAGCATGCTGCGTATCATGGATTTTCAGGAGCCAGCGCGCCACTGCAAGCTACAGGCCCCCAAACACAAACAACGGTGCTTTTCCCTGGAAAACAAAACTGGCCTGCCAACTTTTTGATGGCAGATTGCAGGAGCCACTTGGTACTATCAAACCAGCCCAACTTGGCACTGGTGCCACCATGGGTCTGGTCACCATCCTGCCTATGGTAGCTTTTCAGGAGCCAGCCGGTCACTCCCAGCCATAGGCCCCCAGCCACAAACCTCGGCCCGTTTCCCTGGCACACAAAAGTAAGCTACCCCGCTTCTGGATGGCAGATTGCAGGAGCAACTTGGCATCATCAAACCAGCCCGACTTGGCACTGGTGCCACCTCTGGTCTGGGAACCATCCTGCGTATCGTGGGTTCTAAGGAGCCAGCCGGCCACTCCCAGCCACAGGCCCCCAATCACAAACAACGGCGCTTTTCCCTGGAAAACAAAACTCGCCTGCTAGATTTTTGATGGCAGAGTGCAGGAGCCACTTGGTACAATCAAACCAGCCCAACTTGGCACTGGTGCCACCTCTGGTCTGGGAACCATGCTGCGTAACGTAGATTCTAAGGCGCCAGCCGGCCACTCCCATCCACAGGCCCCCAAACACAAACAACGGCGCTTTTCCCTGGAAAACAAAACTCGCCTGCCAACCTTTTGATGGCAGATTGCAGGAGCCACTTAGTACTATCAAACCAGCCCAACTTGGCACTGCTTCCACCATGGGTCTGGTCAGCATCCTGCCTATCGGAGCTTTTCAGGAGCCAGCCGGTCACTCCCAGCCATAGGCCCCCAGACAAAAACCTCGGCCCGTTTCCCTGGCAAACAAAAGTAAGCTGCCCCGCTTCTGGATGGCAGATTGCAGGAGCCACTTGGTACTATCAAACCAGCCTGACTTGGCACTGGTGCCTCCATGGGTCTGGTAACCATCCTGCCTATCGTAGCTTTTCAGGAGCCAGCCGATCAGTCCCAGCCATAGGCCCCAAACACAAATCTGTGCCCGTTTCCCCGGCAAACAAAAGTAAGCTACCCCGCTTCTGGATGGCAGATTGCAGGAGCCACTTTGAACCATCAAACCAGCCCGACTTGGCACTGGTGCCACCTCGGGTCTGGGAACCATCCTGCGTATCGTGGATTCTAATTAGCCAGCCGGCCACTCCCAGCCACAGGCCCCCAAACACAAACAACGGCGCTTTTCCCTGGAAAACAAAACTCGCCTGCCAACCATTTGATGGCAGATTGCAGGAGCCGCTTAGTACTATCAAACCAGCCCAACTTGGCACTGGTGCCACCATGGGTCTGGTCACCATCCTGCCTATCGGAGCTTTTCAGGAGCCAGACGGTCACTCCCAGCCATAGGCCCCCAGTCACAAACCTCGGCCCGTTTCCCTGGCAAACAAAAGTAAGCTGCCCCGCTTCTGGATGGCAGATTGCAGGAGCCACTTGGTACTATCAAACCAGCCCGACTTGGCACTGGTGCCACCTTGGGTCTGGGAACCATGCTGCGTAACGTAGATTCTAAGGCGCCAGCCGGCCACTCCCAGCCGCAGGCCCACAAACACAAACAACGGCGCTTTTCCCTGGAAAACAAAACTCGCCTGCCAACTTTTTGATGGCAGATTGCAGGAGCCACTTGGTACTATCAAACCAGCCCAACTTGGCACTGGTGCCACCATGGGTCTGGTCACCATCCTGCCTATCGTAGCTTTTCAGGAGCCAGCCGGTCACTCCCAGCCATAGGCCCCCAGACACAAAGCTCGGCCTGTTTCCCTGGCGAACAAAAGTAAGCTGCCCCGCTTCTGGATGGCAGATTGCAGGAGCTATTTATTACTATCAAACCAGCCCGACTTGGCACTGGTGCCACCTTGGCTCTGGGAACCATCCTGCCTATCGTGGATTTTCAGGGGCCAGCCGGCCACTCCCAGCCATATGCCCCCAAACACAAACCACGGCCCTTTTCTCTGGCAAACAAAACTCAACTGCCCCTCTTCTGGACGGCAAATTGCAGGACGCACTTGGTACTACGAAAACAGCCCGACTTGGCGCTGATGCCACCTTGGGTCAGGGAACCATCCTGCGTATCGAGCTTTTTAAGGAGACAGCCGGCCACTCCCATCCATATACCGACAAAAACAAACCACGGAACTTTTCTCCAGCAAACAAAAATTCGCTGCCCCGCGTCTGGATGGCAGATTGCAGGAGCCACTTTGCACCATCAAACAAGCCCGACTTGGCACTGGTGCCACCTTGGATCTGGGAACCATCCTGCCTATCGTTGATTTTCAGGGGCCAGCCGGCCACTCTCAGCCATAGGCCCCCAAACACAAACCACGGCACTTTACTCTGGTAAACAAAACTCAACTGCCCCTCTTCTGGATGGCAAATTGCAGGACGCACTTGGCACTACAAACCAGCCCGACTTGGCACTGGTGCCACCTTGGGTCTGGTCACCATCCTGCGTATCGTGCATTTTAAGGAGCCAGTTGGCCACTCCAAGCCATAGGCCCCCAGACACAAAGCTCTGCCCGTTTCCCTGGCAAACAAAAGTAAGCTACCCCGCTTCTGGATGGCAGATTGCAGGAGACACTTTGCACCATCAAACCAGCCCGACTTGGCACTGGTGCCACCTCTGGTCTGGAAACCATCCTGCGTATCGTGGATTCTTAGGAGCCAGCTGGCCACTCCCAGCCACAGGCCCCCAAACACAAACAACGGCGCTTTTCCCTGGAAAACAAAACTCGCCTGCCAACTCTTTGATGGCAGATTGCAGGAGCCACTTGGTACTATCAAACCAGCCCGACTTGGCACTGGTCCCACCTTGGATCTCGGAACCATCCTGCCTATCGTGGATTTTCAGGGGCCAGCCGGCCACTCTCAGCCATGTACACCCAAACAAAAACCACGGCACTTTCCTCTGGCCAACAAAACTCAACTGACCCTCTTCTGGATGGCAAATTGCAGGAGCCACTTGCTACTACAAAACCAGCCCAACTTGGCACTGGTGCCACCTTGGCTCTGGGAACCATGCTACGTATCGTGGATTCTAATGAGCCAGCCGGCCACTCCCAGCCACAGGCGCCCAAAAAAAACCAAAGACCTTCTCTCTTGCAAACAAAAATCGGCTACCCCGCTTCTGGATGGCAGATTGCAGGAGACACTTTGCACCATCAAACCAGCCCGACTTGGCACTGGTGCCACCTTGGCTCTGGGAACCATGCTGCCTAGCGTGGATTTTCAGGAGCCAGCCGGCCACTCTCAGCCATAGGCCCTCAAGCACAAACCACGGCCCTTTTCTCTGGCAAACAAAACTCAACTGCCCCTCTTCTGGATGGCAAATTGCAGGACGCAATTGGTACTACAAAAACAGCCCAACTTGGCACTGGTGCCACCATGGGTCTGGTAACAATCGTGCCTATCGTAGCTTTTCAGGAGCCAGCCGGTCACACCCAGCCATAGGACCCCAGACAGAAACCTCGGCCCGTTTCCCTGGCAAACAAAAGTAAGCTACCCCGCTTCTGGATGGCAAATTGCAGGAGCCACTTTGCACCATCAAACTGGCCCGACTTGGCACTGGTGCCACCTCTGGTCTGGGAACCATCCTGCGTATCGTGGATTCAAATGAGCCAGCTGGCCACTCCCAGCCACAGGCACCCAAACACAAACAACGGCACTTTTCCCTGGAAAACAAAACTCGCCTGCCAACTTTTCGATGGCAGATTGCAGGAGACACTTTGCAACATAAAACCAGCCCGACTCGGCACTGGTTCCACCTTGGATCTCCGAACCATCCTGCCTATCGTGGATTTTCAGGGGCCAGCCGGCCACTCTCAGCCATGTACCCCAAAACAAAAACCACGGCCTTTTCCTCTGGCAAACAAAACTCAACTGCCCCTCTTCTGGAGGGCAAATTGCAGGAGCCACTTGCTACTACAAAACCAGCCCAACTTGGCACTGGTGCCACCTTGGCTCTGGGAACCATGCTGCGTATCGTGGATTCTAATGAGCCAGCCGGCCACTCCCAGCCACAGGCGCCCAAAAAAAACCAAAGACTTTTCTCTTGCAAACAAAAATCGGCTACCCCGCTTCTGGATGGCAGATTGCAGGAGACACTTTGCACCATCAAACCAGCCCGACTTGGCACTGGTGCCACCTTGGGTCTGGGAACCATGCTGCCTAGCGTGGATTTTCAGGAGCCAGCCGGCCACTCTCAGCCATATGCCCTCAAGCAGAAACCACGGCCCTTTTCTCTGGCAAACAAAACTCAACTGCCCCTCTTATGGAGGGCAAATTGCAGGACGCACTTGGTACTACAAAAACAGCCCAACTTGGCACTGGTGCCACCTTGGGTCTGGGAACCATCCTGCGTATCGAGCATTTTAAGGAGCCAGCCGGCCACTCCCAGCCATATGCCCCCAAAAACGAACCACGGACTTGTTCTCTGGCAAACAAAAATCAGCTGCCCCGCGTTGGGATGGCAGATTGCAGGAGCCACTTTGCACCATCAAA
Source organism: Melospiza georgiana (assembly GCF_028018845.1). Taxonomy (NCBI): domain Eukaryota; kingdom Metazoa; phylum Chordata; class Aves; order Passeriformes; family Passerellidae; genus Melospiza; species Melospiza georgiana. The sequence continues at coordinate 31,831,512 of NC_080435.1, forward strand.
CCAGCCCGACTTGGCACTGGTGCCACCTTGGGTCTGGGAACCATTCTGCCTATCGTGGATTTTCAGGGGCCAGCCGGCCACTCTGAGCCATAGGCCCCCAAACAAAAACCACGGCCCTTTTCTCTGGCAAACAAAACTCAACTGCCCCTCTTCTGGATGGCAGATTGCAGGACGCACTTGGTACAATCAAACCAGCCCAACTTGGCACTGGTGCCACCTTGGGTCTGGGAACCATCCTGCGTATTGTGGATTGTCAGGAGCCAGCCGACCACTCTCGGCCACAGACCCCAATCAAAAACAACAGCCCGATTCACAGGCAAAAAAATCTCAGCTGCCCCACTTGTGGATGGGAGATTGCAGGAAGCGCTTGACACTGTCAAACCAGCCTAACTTGGCACTGGTGCCACCTTGGGTCTGGGAACGATGCTGCCTATCATGGAATTTAAGGAGCCAGCCGGCCACTCCCAGCCACAGGACCCAAACACATACCACAGCCCTTTTCTTTGGCAAACAAAACTCAGCTGCCCTGCTTTTGGATGGCAGATTGCAGGAGCCACTTGGTACTATCAAACCAGCCCAACTTGGCACTGGTGCCTCCATGGGTCTGGTCACCATCCTGCCTATCGTAGCATTTCAGGAGCCAGCCGGTCAGTCCCAGCCATAGGCCCCAGACACAAAGCTCTGCCCGTTTCCCTGGCAAACAAAAGTAAGCTACCCCGCTTCTGGATGGCAGATTGCAGGAGACACTTTGCACCATCAAACCAGCCCGACTTGGCACTGGTGCCACCTCTGGTCTGGAAACCATCCTGCGTATCGTGGATTCTTAGGAGCCAGCTGGCCACTCCCAGCCACAGGCCCCCAAACACAAACAACGGCGCTTTTCCCTGGAAAACAAAACTCGCCTGCCAACTCTTTGATGGCAGATTGCAGGAGCCACTTGGTACTATCAAACCAGCCCAACTTGGCACTGGTGCCACCATGGGTCTGGTCACCATCCTGCCTATCGTAGCTTTTCAGGAGCCAGCCGGTCACTCCCAGCCATAGGCCCCCAGAAAAAACCTCGGCCCGTTTCCCTGGCAAACAAAACTCAACTGCCCCTCTTCTGGATGGCAGATTGCAGGAGCCACTTGGTACTATCAAACCAGCCCTACTTGGCACTGGTGCCACCTTGGGTCTGGGAAGCATGCTGCGTATCATGGATTTTCAGGAGCCAGCCCGCCACTGCAAGCTACAGGCCCCCAAACACAAACAACAGCCTTTTACTCTGGCAAACAAAACTCAACTGCCCCTCTTCTGGATGGCAAATTGCAGGACGCACTTGGTACTACGAAAACAGCCCGACTTGGCGCTGAAGCCACCTTGGGTCAGGGAACCATCCTGCGTATCGAGCTTTTTAAGGAGCCAGCCGGCGACGCCCAGCCATATACTGCCAAAAACAAACCACGGAACTTTTTTCCAGGAAACAAAAATCTGCTGCCCCGCGTCTGGATGGCAGATTGCAGGAGCCACTTTGCACCATGAAACCAGCCCGACTTGGCACTGGTGCCACCTTGGGTCTGGGAACCATCCTGCGTATCGTGGATTCTAAGGAGCCAGCCGGCCACTCCCAGGCACAGGCCCCCAAACAAAAACAACGGCGGTTTTTCTGTGGAAAACAAAACTCGCCTGCCAACTTTTTGATGGCAGATTGCAGGAGCCACTTGGTACTATCAAACCAGACCGACTTGGCACTGGTGCCACCTTGGCTCTGGGAACCATGCTGCGTAACGTAGATTCTAAGGCGCCAGGCGGCCACTCCCAGCCACAGGCCCCCAAACACAAACAACGGCGCTTTTCCCTGGAAAACAAAACTCGCCTGCCAACTTTTTGATGGCAGATTGCAGGAGCCACTTGGTACTATCAAACCAGCCCAACTTGGCTCTGGTGCCACCATGGGTCTGGTCACCATCCTGCCTATCGTAGCTTTTCAGGAGCCAGCCGGTCACTCCCAGCCATAGGCCCCCAGACAAAAACCTCGGCCCGTTTCCCTGGCAAACAAAAGTAAGCTGCCCCGCTTCTGGATGGCAGATTGCAGGAGTTATTTAGTACTATCAAACCAGCCAGACGTGGCACTGGTGCCACCTTGGATCTGGGAACCATCTTGCCTATCGTGGATTTTAAGGAGCCAGCCGGCCTCTCTCAGCCATATGCCCCCAAACACAAACCACGGCCCTTTTCTCTGGCAAACAAAACTCAACTGCCCCTCTTCTGGATGGCAGATTGCAGGAGCCACTTGGTACTATCAAACCAGCCCTACTTGGCACTGGTGCCACCTTGGGTCTGGGAAGCATGCTGCGTATCATGGATTTTCAGGAGCCAGCGCGCCACTGCAAGCTACAGGCCCCCAAACACAAACAACGGTGCTTTTCCCTGGAAAACAAAACTGGCCTGCCAACTTTTTGATGGCAGATTGCAGGAGCCACTTGGTACTATCAAACCAGCCCAACTTGGCACTGGTGCCACCATGGGTCTGGTCACCATCCTGCCTATGGTAGCTTTTCAGGAGCCAGCCGGTCACTCCCAGCCATAGGCCCCCAGCCACAAACCTCGGCCCGTTTCCCTGGCACACAAAAGTAAGCTACCCCGCTTCTGGATGGCAGATTGCAGGAGCAACTTGGCATCATCAAACCAGCCCGACTTGGCACTGGTGCCACCTCTGGTCTGGGAACCATCCTGCGTATCGTGGGTTCTAAGGAGCCAGCCGGCCACTCCCAGCCACAGGCCCCCAATCACAAACAACGGCGCTTTTCCCTGGAAAACAAAACTCGCCTGCTAGATTTTTGATGGCAGAGTGCAGGAGCCACTTGGTACAATCAAACCAGCCCAACTTGGCACTGCTGCCACTATGGGTCTGGTCACCATCCTGCCTATCGTAGCATTTCAGGAGCCAGTCGGTCACTCCCAGCCGTAGGGCCCCAGACACAAAGCTCTGCCCGTTTCCCTGGCAAACAAAAGTAAGCTACCCCGCTTCTGGATGGCAGATTGCAGGAGCCACTTTGCACCATCAAACCAGCCCAACTTGGCACTGGTGCCACCTTGGGTCTGGGAACCACCCTGCGTATCGTGGATTCTAAGGAGCCAGCCGGCCACTCCCAGGCACAGGCCCCCAAACAAAAACAACGGCGCTTTTCCCTGGAAAACAAAACTCGCCTGCCAACTTTTTGATGGCAGATTGCAGGAGCCACATGGTACTATCAAACCAGCCCGACTTGGCACTGGTGCCACCTTGGCTCTGGGAACCATGCTGCATAACGTAGATTCTAAGGCGCCAGGCGGCCACTCCCAGCCACAGGCCCCCAAACACAAACAACGGCGCTTTTCCCTGGAAAACAAAACTCGCCTGCCAACTTTTTGATGGCAGATTGCAGGAGCCACTTGGTACTATCAAACCAGCCCAACTTGGCTCTTGTGCCACCATGGGTCTGGTAAACAGCCTGCCTATCGTAGCTTTTCAGGAGCCAGCCGGTCACTCCCAGCCGTAGGGCCCCAGACAAAAACCTCGGCCCGTTTCCCTGGCAAACAAAAGTAAGCTGCCCCGCTTCTGGATGGCAGATTGCAGGAGTTATTTAGTACTATCAAACCAGCCAGACGTGGCACTGGTGCCACCTTGGATCTGGGAACCATCTTGCCTATCGTGGATTTTAAGGAGCCAGCCGGCCTCTCTCAGCCATATGCCCCCAAACACAAACCACGGCCCTTTTCTCTGGCAAACAAAACTCAACTGCCCCTCTTCTGGATGGCAGATTGCAGGAGCCACTTGGTACTATCAAACCAGCCCTACTTGGCACTGGTGCCACATTGGGTCTGGGAAGCATGCTGCGTATCATGGATTTTCAGGAGCCAGCCCGCCACTGCAAGCTACAGGCCCCCAAACACAAACAACAGCCTTTTTCTCTGGCAAACAAAAGTAAGCTGCCCCGCTTCTGGATGGCAGATTACAGGAGCCACTTGGTACTATCAAACTAGCCCGACTTGGCACTGGTGCCAACTTGGGTCTGGGAACCATCCTGCCTATCGTGGATTCTAAGTAGCCAGCTGGCCACTCCCAGCCACAGGCCCCCAAACACAAACAACGGTGCTTTTCCCTGGAAAACAAAACTGGCCTGGCAACTTTTTGATGGCAGATTGCAGGAGCCACTTGGTACTATCAAACCAGCCCAACTTGGCACTGGTGCCACCATGGGTCTGGTCACCATCCTGCCTATCGTAGCTTTTCAGGAGCCAGCCGGTCACTCCCAGCCATAGGCCCCCAGCCACAAACCTCGGCCCGTTTCCCTGGCACACAAAAGTAAGCTACCCCGCTTCTGGATGGCAGATTGCAGGAGCAAATTGGCATCATCAAACCAGCCAGACTTGGCACTGGTGCCACCTCTGGTCTGAGAACCATCCTGCGTATCGTGGGTTGTAAGGAGCCTGCCGGCCACTCCCAGCCACAGGCCCCCAATCACAAACAACGGCGCTTTTCCCTGGAAAACAAAACTCGCCTGCTAGCTTTTTGATGGCAGAGTGCAGGAGCCACTTGGTACAATCAAACCAGCGCAACTTGGCACTGGTGCCACTATGGGTCTGGTCACCATCCTGCCTATCGTAGCTTTTCAGGAGCCAGTCGGTCACTCCCAGCCGTAGGCCCCCAGACACAAACAACGGCCCGTTTCCCTGGCAAACAAAATTAAGCTGCCCCGCTTCTGGATGGCAGATTGCAGGAGCCACTTGGTACTATCAAACCAGCCCAACTTGGCACTGGTGCCACCATGGGTCTGGTCACCATCCTGCCTATCGTAGCTTTTCAGGGGCCAGCCAGCCAGCCCCAGGCACTGGCCCCCAGACAAAAATTTCGGCCCGTTTCCCTGGCAAACAAAAGTAAGCTGCCCCGCTTCTGGATGGCAGATTACAGGAGCCACTTTGCACCATCAAACAAGCCCAACTTGACACTGGTGCCACCTCTGGCCTGGGAACCATCCTGCGTATCGTGGACTCTAAGCAGCCACCCGGCCACTCCGAGCCTCAGGCCCCCAAACACAAACAACGACGCGTTTCCCCGGAAAACAAAACTCGCCTGCCAACATTTTGATGGCAGATTGCAGGAGCCACTTGGTACTATCAAACCAGCCCAACTTGGCACTGGTGCCACCATGGGTCTGGTCACCATCCTGCCTAGCATAGCTTTTCAGGAGCCAGGAGGCCACTCCCAGCCATAGACCCCCAGACAGAAACCTCGGCCCGTTTCCATGGAAAACAATAGTAAGCTGCCCCGCTTCTGGATGGCAGATTGCAGGAGCCACTTGGTACTATCAAATTAGCCCAACTTGGCACTGGTGCCACCATGGGTCTGGTAAACATCCTGCCTATCGTAGCTTTTCAGGAGCCAGCCAGTCACTCCCTGCCATAGGGCCCCAGACAAATACCTCGGCCCGTTTCCCTGGCAAACAAAAGTAAGCTGCCCCGCTTCTGGATGGCAGATTGCAGGAGCCACTTGGTACTATCAAACCAGCCCGACTTGGCACTGGTGCCACCTTGGATCTGGGAACCATGCTGCGTAACGTAGATTCTAAGACGACAGGCGGCCACTCCCAGCCACAGGCCCCCAAACACAAACAACGGCGCTTTTCCCTGGAAAACAAAACTCGCCTGCCAACTTTTTGATGGCAGATTGCAGGAGCCACTTGGTACTATCAAACCAGCCCAACTTGGCACTGCTGCTGCCATGGGTCTGGTAATCATCCTGCCTACTGTAGCTTTTCAGGAGCCAGCCGGTCACTCCCAGTCATAGGCCCCCAGAAAAAAACCTCGGCCCGTTTCCCTGGCAAACAAAAGTAAGCTGCCCCGCTTCTGGATGGCAGATTGCAGGAAACACTTGGTACTATCAAACCAGCCCGACTTGGCACTGGTGCCACCTTGGGTCTGGGAACCATCCTGCGTATCGTGGATTCTAAGGAGCCAGCCGGCCACTCCCAGCCACAGGACCCCAAACACAAACAACAGCGCTTTTCTCTGGCAAACAAAACTCAGTTGCCCTGCTTTTGGATGGCAGATTGCAGGAGCGACTTGGTACTATCAAACCATCCCAACTTGGCACTGGTGCCTCCATGGGTCTGGTAACCAACCTGCCTATTGTAGCTTTTCAGGAGCCAGCCGGTCACTCCCAGCCATAGGCCCCAGACACAAAGCTCTGCCCGTTTCCCTGGAAAACAAAAGTAAGCTGCCCCGCTTCTGGATGGCAGATTGCAGGAGCCACTTTGAAACATCAAACCAGCCCGACTTGGCACTGGTGCCACCTCTGGTCTGGGAACCATCCTGCCTATCGTGGATTCAAAGGAGCCAGCTGGCCACTCCCAGCTACAGGACCCCAAACACAAACAACGGCGCTTTTCCCTGGAAAACAAAACTGGCCTGCCAAATTTTTGATGGCAGATTGTAGGAGCCACTTGGTACTATCAAACCAGCCCAACTTGGCACTGGTGCCACCATGGGTGTGGTCACCATCCTGCCTATCGTAGCTTTTCAGGAGCCAGCCGGTCACTCCCAGTCATAGGCCCCCAGACACAAAGCTCTGCCCGTTTCCCTGGCAAACAAAAGTAAGCTGCCCCGCTTCTGGATGGCAGATTGCAGGAGCTATTTATTACTATCAAACCAGCCCGCCTTGGCACTGGTGCCACCTCTGGTCTGGGAACCATCCTGCCTATCGTGGATTTTCAGGGGCCAGCCGGCCACTCTCAGCCATACGCCCCCAAACACAAACCACGGCCCTTTTCTCTGGCAAACAAAACTCAACTGCCCCTCTTCTGGATGGCAAATTGCAGGACGCACTTGGTACTACGAAAACAGCCCGACTTGGCACTGATGCCACCTTGGGTCAGGGAACCATCCTGCGTATCGAGCTTTTTAAGGAGCCAGCCGGCCACGCCCAGCCATATACCGCCAAAAAGAAACCACAGAACTTTTCTCCAGCAAACAAAAATCCGCTGCCCCGCGTCTGGATGGCAGATTGCAGGAGCCACTTTGCACCATCAAACGAGCCCGACTTGGCACTGGTGCCACCTTGGATCTGGGAACCATTCTGCCTATCGTGGATTTTCAGGGGCCAGCCGGCCACTCTCAGCCATAGGCCCCCAAAAACAAACCACGGCACTTTACTCTGGTAAACAAAACTCAACTGCCCCTCTTCTGGATGGCAAATTGCAGGACGCACTTGGTACTACAAAAGCAGCCCGATTTGGCACTGGTGCCACCTTGGGTCTGGTAAACATCCTGCGTATGGTGCATTTTAAGGAGCCAGCTGGCCACTCCCAGCCATAGGCCCCCAGACAAATAATTCTGCTCGTTTCCCTGGCAAACAAAAGTAATCTACCCCGCTTCTGGATGGCAGATTGCAGGAGCCACTTTGCACCATCAAACCAGCCCAACTTGGCACTGGTGCCACCTTGGGTCTGGGAACCATCCTGCGTATCGTGGATTCTAAGGAGCCAGCCGGCCACTCCCAGCCACAGGCCCCCAAACACAAACAATGGCGCTTTTCCCTGGAAAACAAAACTCGCCTGCCAACTTTTTGATGGCAGATTGCAGGAGCCATTTGGTACTATCAAACCAGCCCAACTTGGCACTGGTGCCTACATGGGTCTGGTCACCATCCTGCCTATCGTAGCTTTTCAGGACATAGCCGGTCACTCCCAGCCATAGGCCCCCAGACACAAACCTCGGCCCATTTCCCTGGCAAACAAAAGTAAGCTGCCCCGCTTCTGGATGGCAGAATGCCGGAACCACTTGTTATTATCAAACCAGCCCGACTTGGCACTGGTGCCACCTTGGGTCTGGGAACCATCCTGCGTATTGTGGATTCTAAGGAGGCAGCCGGCCACTCCCAGCCACAGGCCCCCAAACACAAACAACGGCGCTTTTCCCTGGAAAACAAAACTCGCCTGCCAACTCTTTGATGGCAGATTGCAGGAGCCACTTGGTACTATCAAACCAGCCCAACTTGGCAATGGTGCCACCATGGGTCTGGCCACCATCCTGCCTATCGTAGCTTTTCTGGACCTAGCCGGTCACTTCCAGCCATAGGCCGCCAGACACAAACCTCGGCCCGTTTCCCTGGCAAACACAAGTAAGCTGCCCCGCTTCTGGATGGCAGGTTGCAGGAGCCACTTGGTACTATCAAACCAGCCCGACTTGGCACTGGTGCCACCTTGGGTCTGGGAACCATGCTGCGTAACGTAGATTCTAAGGCGCCAGACGCCCACTCCCAGCCACAGGCCCCCAAACACAAACAACGGCGCTTTTCCCTCGAAAACAAAACTCGCCTGCCAACTTTTTGATGGCAGATTGCAGGAGCCACTTGGTACTATCAAACCAGCCCAACTTGGCACTGCTGCCACCATGGGTCTTGTCACCATCCTGCCTATCGTAGCTTTTCAGGAGCCAGCCGGTCACTCCCAGCCATAGGCCCCCAGATACAAAGCTCGGCCCGTTTCCCTGGCAAACAAAAGTAAGCTGCCGCGCTACTGGATGGCAGATTGCAGGAGCCACTTGGTACTATCAAACCAGCCCGACTTGGCACTGGTGCCACCTTGGCTCTGGGAACCATCCTGCCTATCGTGGATTTTCAGGGGCCAGCCGGCCACTCTCAGCCATATGCCCCCAAACACAAACCACGGCCCTTTTCTCTGGCAAACAAAACTCAACTGCCCCTCTTCTGGATGGCAAATTGCAGGACGCACTTGGTACTACGAAAACAGCCCGACTTGGCACTGATGCCACCTTGGGTCAGGGAACCATCCTGCGTATCGGGCTTTTTAAGGAGCCAGCCGGCCACCCCAGCCGTATACCCCCAAAAACAACCACGGAACTTTTCTTCAGCAAACAAAAATCTGCTGCCCCGCGTCTGGATGGCAGATTGCAGGAGCCACTTTGCACCATCAACCCAGCCCAACTTGGCACTGGTGCCACCTTGGATCTGGGAACCATTCTGCCTATCGTGGATTTTCAGGGGCCAGCCGGCCACTCTCAGCCATAGGCCACCAAACACAAACAACGGCCCTTTCCTCTGGTAAACAAAACTCAACTGCCCCTCTTCTGGATGGCAAATTGCAGGACGCACTTGGTACTACAAAACCAGCCCTACTTGGCACTGGTGCCACCTTGGGTCTGGTCACCATACTGCCTATCGTAGCTTTTCAGGAGCCAGCCGGTCACTCCCAGCCATAGGCCCCCAGACACAAAGCTCGGCCCGTTTCCCTGGCAAACAAAACTCAACTGCCCCTCTTCTGGATGGCAGATTGCAGGAGCCACTTTGCACCATCAAACCAGCCCTACTTGGCACTGGTGCCACCTTGGGTCTGGGAAGCATGCTGCGTATCATGGATTTTCAGGAGCCAGCCCGCCACTGCAAGCTACAGGCCCCCAAACACAAACAACAGCCTTTTACTCTGGCAAACAAAACTCAACTGCCCCTCTTCTGGATGGCAAATTGCAGGACGCACTTGGTACTACGAAAACAGCCCGACTTGGCGCTGAAGCCACCTTGGGTCAGGGAACCATCCTGCGTATCGAGCTTTTTAAGGAGCCAGCCGGCGACGCCCAGCCATATACCGCCAAAAACAAACCACGGAACTTTTTTCCAGCAAACAAAAATCCGCTGCCCCGCGTCTGGATGGCAGATTGCAGGAGCCACTTTGCACCATGAAACCAGCCCAACTTGGCGCTGGTGCCACCTTGGGTCTGGGAACCATCCTGCGTATCGTGGATTCTAAGGAGCCAGCCGGCCACTCCCAGGCACAGGCCCCCAAACAAAAACAACGGCGCTTTTCCGTGGAAAACAAAACTCGCCTGCCAACTTTTTGATGGCAGATTGCAGGAGCCACTTGGTACTATCAAACCAGACCGACTTGGCACTGGTGCCACCTTGGCTCTGGGAACCATGCTGCGTAACGTAGATTCTAAGGCGCCAGGCGGCCACTCCCAGCCACAGGCCCCCAAACACAAACAACGGCGCTTTTCCCTGGAAAACAAAACTCGCCTGCCAACTTTTTGATGGCAGATTGCAGGAGCCACTTGGTACTATCAAACCAGCCCAACTTGGCTCTGGTGCCACCATGGGTCTGGTCACCATCCTGCCTATCGTAGCTTTTCAGGAGCCAGCCGGTCACTCCCAGCCATAGGCCCCCAGACAAAAACCTCGGCCCGTTTCCCTGGCAAACAAAAGTAAGCTGCCCCGCTTCTGGATGGCAGATTGCAGGAGTTATTTAGTACTATCAAACCAGCCAGACGTGGCACTGGTGCCACCTTGGATCTGGGAACCATCTTGCCTATCGTGGATTTTAAGGAGCCAGCCGGCCTCTCTCAGCCATATGCACCCAAACACAAACCACGGCCCTTTTCTCTGGCAAACAAAACTCAACTGCCCCTCTTCTGGATGGCAGATTGCAGGAGCCACTTGGTACTATCAAACCAGCCCTACTTGGCACTGGTGCCACCTTGGGTCTGGGAAGCATGCTGCGTATCATGGATTTTCAGGAGCCAGCGCGCCACTGCAAGCTACAGGCCCCCAAACACAAACAACGGTGCTTTTCCCTGGAAAACAAAACTAGCCTGCCAACTTTTTGATGGCAGATTGCAGGAGCCACTTGGTACTATCAAACCAGCCCGACTTGGCACTGGTGCCACCATGGGTCTGGTCACCATCCTGCCTATCGTAGCTTTTCAGGAGCCAGCCGGTCACTCCCAGCCATAGGCCCCCAGCCACAAACCTCGGCCCGTTTCCCTGGCACACAAAAGTAAGCTACCCAGCTTCTGGATGGCAGATTGCAGGAGCAAATTGGCATCCTCAAACCAGCCCGACTTGGCACTGGTGCCACCTTGGGTCTGGGAACCATCCTGCGTATCGTGGATTCTAAGGAGCCAGCCGGCCACTCCCAGCCACAGGACCCCAAACACAAACAACAGCGCTTTTCTCTGGCAAACAAAACTCAGTTGCCCTGCTTTTGGATGGCAGATTGCAGGAGCGACTTGGTACTATCAAACCATCCCAACTTGGCACTGGTGCCTCCATGGGTCTGGTAACCATCCTGCCTATTGTAGCTTTTCAGGAGCCAGCCGGTCACTCCCAGCCATAGGCCCCAGACACAAAGCTCTGCCCGTTTCCCTGGAAAACAAAAGTAAGCTGCCCCGCTTCTGGATGGCAGATTGCAGGAGCCACTTTGAAACATCAAACCAGCCCGACTTGGCACTGGTGCCACCTCTGGTCTGGGAACCATCCTGCCTATCGTGGATTCAAAGGAGCCAGCTGGCCACTCCCAGCTACAGGACCCCAAACACAAACAACGGCGCTTTTCCCTGGAAAACAAAACTGGCCTGCCAAATTTTTGATGGCAGATTGTAGGAGCCACTTGGTACTATCAAACCAGCCCAACTTGGCACTGGTGCCACCATGGGTGTGGTCACCATCCTGCCTATCGTAGCTTTTCAGGAGCCAGCCGGTCACTCCCAGTCATAGGCCCCCAGACACAAAGCTCTGCCCGTTTCCCTGGCAAACAAAAGTAAGCTGCCCCGCTTCTGGATGGCAGATTGCAGGAGCTATTTATTACTATCAAACCAGCCCGCCTTGGCACTGGTGCCACCTCTGGTCTGGGAACCATCCTGCCTATCGTGGATTTTCAGGGGCCAGCCGGCCACTCTCAGCCATACGCCCCCAAACACAAACCACGGCCCTTTTCTCTGGCAAACAAAACTCAACTGCCCCTCTTCTGGATGGCAAATTGCAGGACGCACTTGGTACTACGAAAACAGCCCGACTTGGCACTGATGCCACCTTGGGTCAGGGAACCATCCTGCGTATCGAGCTTTTTAAGGAGCCAGCCGGCCACGCCCAGCCATATACCGCCAAAAAGAAACCACAGAACTTTTCTCCAGCAAACAAAAATCCGCTGCCCCGCGTCTGGATGGCAGATTGCAGGAGCCACTTTGCACCATCAAACGAGCCCGACTTGGCACTGGTGCCACCTTGGATCTGGGAACCATTCTGCCTATCGTGGATTTTCAGGGGCCAGCCGGCCACTCTCAGCCATAGGCCCCCAAAAACAAACCACGGCACTTTACTCTGGTAAACAAAACTCAACTGCCCCTCTTCTGGATGGCAAATTGCAGGACGCACTTGGTACTACAAAAGCAGCCCGATTTGGCACTGGTGCCACCTTGGGTCTGGTAAACATCCTGCGTATGGTGCATTTTAAGGAGCCAGCTGGCCACTCCCAGCCATAGGCCCCCAGACAAATAATTCTGCTCGTTTCCCTGGCAAACAAAAGTAATCTACCCCGCTTCTGGATGGCAGATTGCAGGAGCCACTTTGCACCATCAAACCAGCCCAACTTGGCACTGGTGCCACCTTGGGTCTGGGAACCATCCTGCGTATCGTGGATTCTAAGGAGCCAGCCGGCCACTCCCAGCCACAGGCCCCCAAACACAAACAATGGCGCTTTTCCCTGGAAAACAAAACTCGCCTGCCAACTTTTTGATGGCAGATTGCAGGAGCCATTTGGTACTATCAAACCAGCCCAACTTGGCACTGGTGCCTACATGGGTCTGGTCACCATCCTGCCTATCGTAGCTTTTCAGGACATAGCCGGTCACTCCCAGCCATAGGCCCCCAGACACAAACCTCGGCCCATTTCCCTGGCAAACAAAAGTAAGCTGCCCCGCTTCTGGATGGCAGAATGCCGGAACCACTTGTTATTATCAAACCAGCCCGACTTGGCACTGGTGCCACCTTGGGTCTGGGAAGCATCCTGCGTATTGTGGATTCTAAGGAGGCAGCCGGCCACTCCCAGCCACAGGCCCCCAAACACAAACAACGGCGCTTTTCCCTGGAAAACAAAACTCGCCTGCCAACTCTTTGATGGCAGATTGCAGGAGCCACTTGGTACTATCAAACCAGCCCAACTTGGCAATGGTGCCACCATGGGTCTGGCCACCATCCTGCCTATCGTAGCTTTTCTGGACCTAGCCGGTCACTTCCAGCCATAGGCCGCCAGACACAAACCTCGGCCCGTTTCCCTGGCAAACACAAGTAAGCTGCCCCGCTTCTGGATGGCAGGTTGCAGGAGCCACTTGGTACTATCAAACCAGCCCGACTTGGCACTGGTGCCACCTTGGGTCTGGGAACCATGCTGCGTAACGTAGATTCTAAGGCGCCAGACGCCCACTCCCAGCCACAGGCCCCCAAACACAAACAACGGCGCTTTTCCCTCGAAAACAAAACTCGCCTGCCAACTTTTTGATGGCAGATTGCAGGAGCCACTTGGTACTATCAAACCAGCCCAACTTGGCACTGCTGCCACCATGGGTCTTGTCACCATCCTGCCTATCGTAGCTTTTCAGGAGCCAGCCGGTCACTCCCAGCCATAGGCCCCCAGATACAAAGCTCGGCCCGTTTCCCTGGCAAACAAAAGTAAGCTGCCGCGCTACTGGATGGCAGATTGCAGGAGCCACTTGGTACTATCAAACCAGCCCGACTTGGCACTGGTGCCACCTTGGCTCTGGGAACCATCCTGCCTATCGTGGATTTTCAGGGGCCAGCCGGCCACTCTCAGCCATATGCCCCCAAACACAAACCACGGCCCTTTTCTCTGGCAAACAAAACTCAACTGCCCCTCTTCTGGATGGCAAATTGCAGGACGCACTTGGTACTACGAAAACAGCCCGACTTGGCACTGATGCCACCTTGGGTCAGGGAACCATCCTGCGTATCGGGCTTTTTAAGGAGCCAGCCGGCCACCCCAGCCGTATACCCCCAAAAACAACCACGGAACTTTTCTTCAGCAAACAAAAATCTGCTGCCCCGCGTCTGGATGGCAGATTGCAGGAGCCACTTTGCACCATCAACCCAGCCCAACTTGGCACTGGTGCCACCTTGGATCTGGGAACCATTCTGCCTATCGTGGATTTTCAGGGGCCAGCCGGCCACTCTCAGCCATAGGCCACCAAACACAAACAACGGCCCTTTACTCTGGTAAACAAAACTCAACTGCCCCTCTTCTGGATGGCAAATTGCAGGACGCACTTGGTACTACAAAACCAGCCCTACTTGGCACTGGTGCCACCTTGGGTCTGGTCACCATACTGCCTATCGTAGCTTTTCAGGAGCCAGCCGGTCACTCCCAGCCATAGGCCCCCAGACACAAAGCTCGGCCCGTTTCCCTGGCAAACAAAACTCAACTGCCCCTCTTCTGGATGGCAGATTGCAGGAGCCACTTGGTACTATCAAACCAGCCCTACTTGGCACTGGTGCCACCTTGGGTCTGGGAATCATGCTGCGTATCATGGATTTTCAGGAGCCAGCCCGCCACTGCAAGCTACAGGCCCCCAAACACAAACAACAGCCTTTTACTCTGGCAAACAAAACTCAACTGCCCCTCTTCTGGATGGCAAATTGCAGGACGCACTTGGTACTACGAAAACAGCCCGACTTGGCGCTGAAGCCACCTTGGGTCAGGGAACCATCCTGCGTATCGAGCTTTTTAAGGAGCCAGCCGGCGACGCCCAGCCATATACCGCCAAAAACAAACCACGGAACTTTTTTCCAGCAAACAAAAATCCGCTGCCCCGCGTCTGGATGGCAGATTGCAGGAGCCACTTTGCACCATGAAACCAGCCCAACTTGGCGCTGGTGCCACCTTGGGTCTGGGAACCATCCTGCGTATCGTGGATTCTAAGGAGCCAGCCGGCCACTCCCAGGCACAGGCCCCCAAACAAAAACAACGGCGCTTTTCCGTGGAAAACAAAACTCGCCTGCCAACTTTTTGATGGCAGATTGCAGGAGCCACTTGGTACTATCAAACCAGACCGACTTGGCACTGGTGCCACCTTGGCTCTGGGAACCATGCTGCGTAACGTAGATTCTAAGGCGCCAGGCGGCCACTCCCAGCCACAGGCCCCCAAACACAAACAACGGCGCTTTTCCCTGGAAAACAAAACTCGCCTGCCAACTTTTTGATGGCAGATTGCAGGAGCCACTTGGTACTATCAAACCAGCCCAACTTGGCTCTGGTGCCACCATGGGTCTGGTCACCATCCTGCCTATCGTAGCTTTTCAGGAGCCAGCCGGTCACTCCCAGCCATAGGCCCCCAGACAAAAACCTCGGCCCGTTTCCCTGGCAAACAAAAGTAAGCTGCCCCGCTTCTGGATGGCAGATTGCAGGAGTTATTTAGTACTATCAAACCAGCCAGACGTGGCACTGGTGCCACCTTGGATCTGGGAACCATCTTGCCTATCGTGGATTTTAAGGAGCCAGCCGGCCTCTCTCAGCCATATGCCCCCAAACACAAACCACGGCCCTTTTCTCTGGCAAACAAAACTCAACTGCCCCTCTTCTGGATGGCAGATTGCAGGAGCCACTTGGTACTATCAAACCAGCCCTACTTGGCACTGGTGCCACCTTGGGTCTGGGAAGCATGCTGCGTATCATGGATTTTCAGGAGCCAGCGCGCCACTGCAAGCTACAGGCCCCCAAACACAAACAACGGTGCTTTTCCCTGGAAAACAAAACTAGCCTGCCAACTTTTTGATGGCAGATTGCAGGAGCCACTTGGTACTATCAAACCAGCCCGACTTGGCACTGGTGCCACCATGGGTCTGGTCACCATCCTGCCTATCGTAGCTTTTCAGGAGCCAGCCGGTCACTCCCAGCCATAGGCCCCCAGCCACAAACCTCGGCCCGTTTCCCTGGCACACAAAAGTAAGCTACCCAGCTTCTGGATGGCAGATTGCAGGAGCAAATTGGCATCCTCAAACCAGCCCGACTTGGCACTGGTGCCACCTCTGGTCTGGGAACCATCCTGCGTATCGTGGGTTCTAAGGAGCCAGCCGGCCACTCCCAGCCACAGGCCCCCAATCACAAACAACGGCGCTTTTCCCTGGAAAACAAAACTCGCCTGCTAGATTTTTGATGGCAGAGTGCAGGAGCCACTTGGTACAATCAAACCAGCCCAACTTGGCACTGCTGCCACTATGGGTCTGGTCACCATCCTGCCTATCGTAGAATTTCAGGAGCCAGTCGGTCACTCCAAGCCGTAGGGCCCCAGACACAAAGCTCTGCCCGTTTCCCTGGCAAACAAAAGTAAGCTGCCGCGCTACTGGATGGCAGATTGCAGGAGCCACTTTGCACCATCAAACCAGCCCAACTTGGCACTGGTGCCACCTTGGGTCTGGGAACCACCCTGCGTATCGTGGATTCTAAGGAGCCAGCCGGCCACTCCCAGGCACAGGCCCCCAAACAAAAACAACGGCGCTTTTCCCTGGAAAACAAAACTCGCCTGCCAACTTTTTGATGGCAGATTGCAGGAGCCACATGGTACCATCAAACCAGCCCGACTTGGCACTGGTTCCACCTTGGCTCTGGGAACCATGCTGCATAACGTAGATTCTAAGGCGCCAGGCGGCCACTCCCAGCCACAGGCCCCCAAACACAAACAACGGCGCTTTTCCCTGGAAAACAAAACTCGCCTGCCAACTTTTTGATGGCAGATTGCAGGAGCCACTTGGTACTATCAAACCAGCCCAACTTGGCTCTTGTGCCACCATGGGTCTGGTCACCATCCTGCCTATCGTAGCTTTTCAGGAGCCAGCCGGTCACTCCCAGCCGTAGGGCCCCAGACAAAAACCTCGGCCCGTTTCCCTGGCAAACAAAAGTAAGCTGCCCCGCTTCTGGATGGCAGATTGCAGGAGTTATTTAGTACTATCAAACCAGCCAGACGTGGCACTGGTGCCACCTTGGATCTGGGAACCATCTTGCCTATCGTGGATTTTAAGGAGCCAGCCGGCCTCTCTCAGCCATATGCCCCCAAACACAAACCACGGCCCTTTTCTCTGGCAAACAAAACTCAACTGCCCCTCTTCTGGATGGCAGATTGCAGGAGCCACTTGGTACTATCAAACCAGCCCTACTTGGCACTGGTGCCACATTGGGTCTGGGAAGCATGCTGCGTATCATGGATTTTCAGGAGCCAGCCCGCCACTGCAAGCTACAGGCCCCCAAACACAAACAACAGCCTTTTTCTCTGGCAAACAAAAGTAAGCTGCCCCGCTTCTGGATGGCAGATTACAGGAGCCACTTGGTACTATCAAACCAGCCCGACTTGGCACTGGTGCCAACTTGGGTCTGGGAACCATCCTGCCTATCGTGGATTCTAAGTAGCCAGCTGGCCACTCCCAGCCACAGGCCCCCAAACACAAACAACGGTGCTTTTCCCTGGAAAACAAAACTGGCCTGGCATCTTTTTGATGGCAGATTGCAGCAGCCACTTGGTGCTATCAAACCAGCCCAACTTGGCACTGCTGCCACCATGGGTCTGGTCACCATCCTGCCTATCGTAGCTTTTCAGGAGCCAGCCGGTCACTCCCAGCCATAGGCCCCCAGCCACAAACCTCGGCCCGTTTCCCTGGCACACAAAAGTAAGCTACCCCGCTTCTGGATGGCAGATTGCAGGAGCCACTTGGTACTATCAAACCAGCCCAACTTGGCACTGGTGCCACCATGGGTCTGGTCACCATCCTGCCTATCGTAGCTTTTCAGGGGCCAGCCAGCCAGCCCCAGGCACTGGCCCCCAGACAAAAATTTCGGCCCGTTTCCCAGGCAAACAAAAGTAAGCTGCCCCGCTTCTGGATGGCAGATTACAGGAGCCACTTTGCAACATTAAACAAGCCCAACTTGACACTGGTGCCACCTCTGGCCTGGGAACCATCCTGCGTATTGTGGACTCTAAGCAGCCACCCGGCCACTCCGAGCCTCAGGCCCCCAAACACAAACAACGACGCGTTTCCCCGGAAAACAAAACTCGCCTGCCAACATTTTGATGGCAGATTGCAGGAGCCACTTGGTACTATCAAACCAGCCCAACTTGGCACTGGTGCCACCATGTGTCTGGTCACCATCCTGCCTAGCATAGCTTTTCAGGAGCCAGGAGGCCACTCCCAGCCATAGACCCCCAGACAGAAACCTCGGCCCGTTTCCATGAAAAACAAAAGTAAGCTGCCCCGCTTCTGGATGGCAGATTGCAGGAGCCACTTGGTACTATCAAATTAGCCCAACTTGGCTCTGGTGCCACCATGGGTCTGGTAAACATCCTGCCTATCGTAGCTTTTCAGGAGCCAGCCAGTCACTCCCTGCCATAGGGCCCCAGACAAATACCTCGGCCCGTTTCCCTGGCAAACAAAAGTAAGCTGCCCCGCTTCTGGATGGCAGATTGCAGGAGCCACTTGGTACTATCAAACCAGCCCGACTTGGCACTGGTGCCACCTTGGATCTGGGAACCATGCTGCGTAACGTAGATTCTAAGACGACAGGCGGCCACTCCCAGCCACAGGGCCCCAAACACAAACAACGGCGCTTTTCCCTGGAAAACAAAACTCGCCTGCCAACTTTTTGATGGCAGATTGCAGGAGCCACTTGGTACTATCAAACCAGCCCAACTTGGCACTGTTGCTACCATGGGTCTGGTAATCATCCTGCCTACTGTAGCTTTTCAGGAGCCAGCCGGTCACTCCCAGACATAGGCCCCCAGAAAAAAACCTCGGCCCGTTTCCCTGGCAAACAAAAGTAAGCTGCCCCGCTTCTGGATGGCAGATTGCAGGAAACACTTGGTAGTATCAAACCAGCCCGACTTGGCACTGGTGCCACCTTGGGTCTGGGAACCATCCTGCGTATCGTGGATTCTAAGGAGCCAGCCGGCCACTCCCAGCCACAGGACCCCAAACACAAACAACAGCGCTTTTCTCTGGCAAACAAAACTCAGTTGCCCTGCTTTTGGATGGCAGATTGCAGGAGCCACTTGGTACTATCAAACCAGCCCAACTTGGCACTGGTGCCTCCATGGGTCTGGTAACCATCCTGCCTATTGTAGCTTTTCAGGAGCCAGCCGGTCACTCCCAGCCATAGGCCCCAGACACAAAGCTCTGCCCGTTTCCCTGGAAAACAAAAGTAAGCTGCCCCGCTTCTGGATGGCAGATTGCAGGAGCCACTTTGAAACATCAAACCAGCCCGACTTGGCACTGGTGCCACCTCTGGTCTGGGAACCATCCTGCCTATCGTGGATTCAAAGGAGCCAGCTGGCCACTCCCAGCTACAGGACCACAAACACAAACAACGGCGCTTTTCCCTGGAAAACAAAACTGGCCTGCCAAATTTTTGATGGCAGATTGTAGGAGCCACTTGGTACTATCAAACCAGCCCAACTTGGCACTGGTGCCACCATGGGTCTGGTCACCATCCTGCCTATTGTGGATTTTCAGGGGCCAGCCGGCCACTCTCAGCCATATGCCCCCAAACACAAACCACGGCCCTTTTCTCTGGCAAACAAAACTCAACTGCCCCTCTTCTGGATGGCAAATTGCAGGACGCACTTAGTACTACGAAAACCGCCCGACTTGGCACTGATGCCACCTTGGGTCAGGGAACCATCCTGCGTGTCGGGCTTTTTAAGGAGCCAGCCAGCCACGCCCAGCCATATACCCCCAAAAACAACCACGGAACTTTTCTGCAGCAAACAAAAATCTGCTGCCCCGCGTCTGGATGGCAGATTGCAGGAGCCACTTTGCACCATCAACCCAGCCCAACTTGGCACTGGTGCCACCTTGGATCTGGGAACCATTCTGCCTATCGTGGATTTTCAGGGCCCAGCCGGCCACTCTCAGCCATAGGCCACCAAACACAAACCACGGCCCTTTACTCTGGTAAACAAAACTCCACTGCCCCTCTTCTGGATGGCAAATTGAAGGACGCACTTGGTACTACAAAACCAGCCCGACTTGGCACTGGTGCCACCTTGGGTCTGGTCACCATACTGCCTATCGTAGCTTTTCAGGAGCCAGCCGGTCACTCCCAGCCATAGGCCCCCAGACACAAACCTCGGCCCGTTCCCCTGGCAAGCAAAATTAAGATACCCCGCTTCTGGATGGCAAATTGCAGGAGCCACATGGTACTATCAAACCAGCCCAACTTGGCACTTGTGCCACCTCTGGTCTGGGCACCATCCTGCCTATCGTAGCTTTTCAGGAGCCAGCCGGTCATTCCCAGCCACAGGCCCCCAAACACAAACAACGGCGCTTTTCCCTGGAAAATAAAACTGACCTGCCAACATTTGATGGCAGATTGCAGGAGACACTTTGCAACATAAAACCAGCCCGACATGGCACTGCTGCCACGTTGGATCTGGGAACCATCCTGCCTATCGTGGATTTTCAGGAGCCAGCCGGTCACTCCCAGCCATACCCCCCCAGACAAAAACCTTGGCCCGTTTCCCTGGCAAACAAAAGTAAGCTACCCCGCTTCTGGATGGCAGATTGCAGGACGCACTTGGTACTATCAAACCAGCCCGACTTGGCACTGGTGCCACCTTGGGTCTGGGAACCATCCTGCGTATCGTGGATTCTAATTAGCCAGCCGGTCATTCCCAGCCATAGACCCCCAGACACAAAGCTCTGCCCGTTTCCCTGGCAAATAAAAGTAAGCTGCCCCGCTTCTGGATGGCAGATTGCAGGAGCCACTTTGAACCATCAAACCAGCCTGACTTGGCGCTGGTGCCACCTTGGGTCTGGTCACCATCCTGCCTATCGTAGCTTTTCAGGAGCCAGCCGGTCATTCCCAGCCATAGACCCCCACACACAAACCTCGGCCCGTTTCCCTGGCAAATAAATGTACGCTGCCCCGCTTCTGGATGGCAGATTGGAGGAGCCACTTTGAACCATCAAACCAGCCCGACTTGGCACTGGTGCCACCTCTGGTCTGGGAACCATCCTGCGTATCGTGGATTCTAAGGAGCCAGCTGGCCACTCCCAGCCACAGGCCCCCAAACAAAAACAACGGCGCTTTTCCCTGGAAAACAAAACTGGCCTGCCAACTTTTTGATGGCAGATGGCAGAAACCACTTGGTACTATCAAACCAGCCCAACTTGGCACTGGTGCCACCATGGGTCTGGTCACCATCCTGCCTATCGTAGCTTTTCAGGAGCCAGCCGGTAACTCCCAGCCATAGGCCGCCAGACACAAATCTCTGCCCGTTTCCCTGGCAAACAAAAGTAAGCTGCCCCGCTTCTGGATGGCAGATTGCAGGAACCACTTGGTACTATCAAACCAGCCCGACTTGGCACTGGTGCCACCTTGGCTCTGGGAACCATCCTGCCTATCGTGGATTTTCAGGGGCCAGCCGGCCACTCTCAGCCATATGCCCCCAAACACAAACCACGGCCCTTTTCTCTGGCAAACAAAACTCAACTGCCCCTCTTCAGGATGGCAAATTGCAGGACGCACTTAGTACTACGAAAACCGCCCGACTTGGCACTGATGCCACCTTGGGTCAGGGAACCATCCTGCGTATCGTGCTTTTTAAGGAGCCAGCCGGCCACGCCCAGCCATATACCCCCAAAAAAAACCACGGAACTTTTCTCCAGCAAACAAAAATCTGCTGCCCCGCGTCTGGATGGCAGATTGCAGGAGCCACTTTGCACCATCAACCCAGCCCAACTTCGCACTGGTGCCACCTTGGATCTGGGAACCATTCTGCCTATCGTGGATTTTCAGGGGCCAGCCGGCCACTCTCAGCCATAGGCCACCAAACACAAACCACGGCCCTTTACTCTGGTAAACAAAACTCCACTGCCCCTCTTCTGGATGGCAAATTGAAGGACGCACTTGGTACTACAAAACCAGCCCGACTTGGCACTGGTGCCACCTTGGGTCTGGTCACCATACTGCCTATCGTAGCTTTTCAGGAGCCAGCCGGTCACTCCCAGCCATAGGCCCCCAGACACAAACCTCGGCCCGTTCCCCTGGCAAGCAAAATTAAGATACCCCGCTTCTGGATGGCAGATTGCAGGAGCCACATGGTACTATCAAACCAGCCCAACTTGGCACTTGTGCCACCTCTGGTCTGGGCACCATCCTGCCTATCGTAGCTTTTCAGGAGCCAGCCGGTCATTCCCAGCCACAGGCCCCCAAACACAAACAACGGCGCTTTTCCCTGGAAAATAAAACTGACCTGCCAACATTTGATGGCAGATTGCAGGAGACACTTTGCAACATAAAACCAGCCCGACTTGGAACTGGTGCCACCTTGGGTCTGGGAACCATCCTGCATATCGTGGATTCTAATTAGCCAGCCGGTCACTCCCAGCCACAGGCCCCCAAACACAAACAACGGTGCTTTTCCCTGGAAAATAAAAATCGCCTGCCATTTTTTTGATGGCAGATTGCAGGAGCCACTTGGTACTATCAAACCAGCCCAATTTGGCACTGGTGCCACCATGGGTCTGGTCACCATCCTGCCTATCGTAGCTTTTCAGGAGCCAGCCGGTCACTCCCAGCCATAGGCCGCCAGACACTAAGCTCGGCCCGTTTCCCTGGCAAACAAAAGTAAGCTGCCCCGTTTCTGGATGGCAGATTGCAGGAGCCACTTGGTACTATCAAACCAGCCCGACTTGGCACTGGTGCCACCTTGGGTCTGGGAACCATGCTGCGTAACGTAGATTCTAAGGCGCCAGCCGCCCGCTCCCAGCCACATGCCCCCAAAGACAAACAACGGCGCTTTTCCCTGGAAAACAAAACTCGCCTGCCAACTTTTTGATGGCAGATTGCAGGAGCCACTTGGTACTATCAAACCAGCCCAACTTGGCACTGGTGCCACCATGGGTCTGGTCACCATCCTGCCTATCGTAGCTTTTCAGGAGCCAGCCGGTCACTCCCAGCCATAGGCCCCGAGACACAAACCTCGGCCCGTTTCCCTGGCAAACAAAAGTAAGCTACCCCGCTTCTGGATGGCAGATTGCAGGAGCCACTTTTCACCATCAAACCAGCCCGACTTGGCACTGGTGCCACCTCTGGTCTGGGAACCATCCTGCGTATCGTGGATTCTAAGGAGCCAGCCGGCCACTCCCAGCCACAGGCCCCCAAACACAAACAACGGCGCTTTTCCCTGGAAAACAAAACTGGCCTGCCAACTTTTTGATGACAGATTGCAGGAGCCACTTGGTACTATCAAACCAGCCCAACTTGGCACTGCTGCCACCATGGGTCTGGTCACCATCCTGCCTATCGTAGCTTTTCAGGAGCCAGCCGGTCACTCCCAGCCATAGGCACCCAGACACAAACCTCGGCCCGTTTCCCTGGCAAATAAAAGTAAGCGGCCCCGCTTCTGGATGGCAGATTGCAGGAGCCACTTGGTACTATCAAACCAGCCCGACTTGGCACTGGTGCCACCTTGGCTCTGGGAACCATCCTGCCTATCGTGGATTTTCAGGGGCCAGCCGGCCACTCTCAGCCATATGCCCCCAAACACAAACCACGGCCCTTTTCTCTGGCAAACAAAACTCAACTGCCCCTCTTCTGGATGGCAAATTGCAGGACGCACATAGTACTACGAAAACCGCCCGACTTGGCACTGATGCCACCTTGGGTCAGGGAACCATCCTGCGTGTCGGGCTTTTTAAGGAGCCAGCCGGCCACGCCCAGCCATATACCCCCAAAAACAACCACGGAACTTTTCTCCAGCAAACAAAAATCTGCTGCCCCGCGTCTGGATGGCAGATTGCAGGAGCCACTTTGCACCATCAACCCAGCCCAACTTCGCACTGGTGCCACCTTGGATCTGGGAACCATTCTGCCTATCGTGGATTTTCAGGGCCCAGCCGGCCACTCTCAGCCATAGGCCACCAAACACAAACCACGGCCCTTTACTCTGGTAAACAAAACTCCACTGCCCCTCTTCTGGATGGCAAATTGAAGGACGCACTTGGTACTACAAAACCAGCCCGACTTGGCACTGGTGCCACCTTGGGTCTGGTCACCATACTGCCTATCGTAGCTTTTCAGGAGCCAGCCGGTCACTCCCAGCCATAGGCCCCCAGACACAAACCTCGGCCCGTTCCCCTGGCAAGCAAAATTAAGATACCCCGCTTCTGGATGGCAAATTGCAGGAGCCACATGGTACTATCAAACCAGCCCAACTTGGCACTTGTGCCACCTCTGGTCTGGGCACCATCCTGCCTATCGTAGCTTTTCAGGAGCCAGCCGGTCATTCCCAGCCACAGGCCCCCAAACACAAACAACGGCGCTTTTCCCTGGAAAATAAAACTGACCTGCCAACATTTGATGGCAGATTGCAGGAGACACTTTGCAACATAAAACCAGCCCGACATGGCACTGCTGCCACGTTGGATCTGGGAACCATCCTGCCTATCGTGGATTTTCAGGAGCCAGCCGGTCACTCCCAGCCATACCCCCCCAGACAAAAACCTTGGCCCGTTTCCCTGGCAAACAAAAGTAAGCTACCCCGCTTCTGGATGGCAGATTGCAGGACGCACTTGGTACTATCAAACCAGCCCGACTTGGCACTGGTGCCACCTTGGGTCTGGGAACCATCCTGCGTATCGTGGATTCTAATTAGCCAGCCGGTCATTCCCAGCCATAGACCCCCAGACACAAAGCTCTGCCCGTTTCCCTGGCAAATAAAAGTAAGCTGCCCCGCTTCTGGATGGCAGATTGCAGGAGCCACTTTGAACCATCAAACCAGCCTGACTTGGCGCTGGTGCCACCTTGGGTCTGGTCACCATCCTGCCTATCGTAGCTTTTCAGGAGCCAGCCGGTCATTCCCAGCCATAGACCCCCACACACAAACCTTGGCCCGTTTCCCTGGCAAATAAATGTACGCTGCCCCGCTTCTGGATGGCAGATTGGAGGAGCCACTTTGAACCATCAAACCAGCCCGACTTGGCACTGGTGCCACCTCTGGTCTGGGAACCATCCTGCGTATCGTGGATTCTAAGGAGCCAGCTGGCCACTCCCAGCCACAGGCCCCCAAACACAAACAACGGCGCTTTTCCCTGGAAAACAAAACTGGTCTGCCAACTTTTTGATGGCAGATGGCAGAAACCACTTGGTACTATCAAACCAGCCCAACTTGGCACTGGTGCCACCATGGGTCTGGTCACCATCCTGCCTATCGTAGCTTTTCAGGAGCCAGCCGGTAACTCCCAGCCATAGGCCGCCAGACACAAATCTCTGCCCGTTTCCCTGGCAAACAAAAGTAAGCTGCCCCGCTTCTGGATGGCAGATTGCAGGAACCACTTGGTACTATCAAACCAGCCCGACTTGGCACTGGTGCCACCTTGGGTCTGGGAACCATGCTGCGTAACGTAGATTCTAAGGCGCCAGCCGCCCGCTCCCAGCCACATGCCCCCAAAGACAAACAACGGCGCTTTTCCCTGGAAAACAAAACTCGCCTGCCAACTTTTTGATGGCAGATTGCAGGAGCCACTTGGTACTATCAAACCAGCCCAACTTGGCACTGGTGCCACCATGGGTCTGGTCACCATCCTGCCTATCGTAGCTTTTCAGGAGCCAGCCGGTCACTCCCAGCCATAGGCCCCGAGACACAAACCTCGGCCCGTTTCCCTGGCAAACAAAAGTAAGCTACCCCGCTTCTGGATGGCAGATTGCAGGAGCCACTTTGCACCATCAAACCAGCCCGACTTGGCACTGGTGCCACCTCTGGTCTGGGAACCATCCTGCGTATCGTGGATTCTAAGGAGCCAGCCGGCCACTCCCAGCCACAGGCCCCCAAACACAAACAACGGCGCTTTTCCCTGGAAAACAAAACTGGCCTGCCAACTTTTTGATGACAGATTGCAGGAGCCACTTGGTACTATCAAACCAGCCCAACTTGGCACTGCTGCCACCATGGGTCTGGTCACCATCCTGCCTATCGTAGCTTTTCAGGAGCCAGCCGGTCACTCCCAGCCATAGGCACCCAGACACAAACCTCGGCCCGTTTCCCTGGCAAATAAAAGTAAGCGGCCCCGCTTCTGGATGGCAGATTGCAGGAGCCACTTGGTACTATCAAACCAGCCCGACTTGGCACTGGTGCCACCTTGGCTCTGGGAACCATCCTGCCTATCGTGGATTTTCAGGGGCCAGCCGGCCACTCTCAGCCATATGCCCCCAAACACAAACCACGGCCCTTTTCTCTGGCAAACAAAACTCAACTGCCCCTCTTCTGGATGGCAAATTGCAGGACGCACTTAGTACTACGAAAACCGCCCGACTTGGCACTTATGCCACCTTGGGTCAGGGAACCATCCTGCGTGTCGGGCTTTTTAAGGAGCCAGCCGGCCACGCCCAGCCATATACCCCCAAAAACAACCACGGAACTTTTCTCCAGCAAACAAAAATCTGCTGCCCCGCGTCTGGATGGCAGATTGCAGGAGCCACTTTGCACCATCAACCCAGCCCAACTTCGCACTGGTGCCACCTTGGATCTGGGAACCATTCTGCCTATCGTGGATTTTCAGGGCCCAGCCGGCCACTCTCAGCCATAGGCCACCAAACACAAACCACGGCCCTTTACTCTGGTAAACAAAACTCCACTGCCCCTCTTCTGGATGGCAAATTGAAGGACGCACTTGGTACTACAAAACCAGCCCGACTTGGCACTGGTGCCACCTTGGGTCTGGTCACCATACTGCCTATCGTAGCTTTTCAGGAGCCAGCCGGTCACTCCCAGCCATAGGCCCCCAGACACAAACCTCGGCCCGTTCCCCTGGCAAGCAAAATTAAGATACCCCGCTTCTGGATGGCAAATTGCAGGAGCCACATGGTACTATCAAACCAGCCCAACTTGGCACTTGTGCCACCTCTGGTCTGGGCACCATCCTGCCTATCGTAGCTTTTCAGGAGCCAGCCGGTCATTCCCAGCCACAGGCCCCCAAACACAAACAACGGCGCTTTTCCCTGGAAAATAAAACTGACCTGCCAACATTTGATGGCAGATTGCAGGAGACACTTTGCAACATAAAACCAGCCCGACATGGCACTGCTGCCACGTTGGATCTGGGAACCATCCTGCCTATCGTGGATTTTCAGGAGCCAGCCGGTCACTCCCAGCCATACCCCCCCAGACAAAAACCTTGGCCCGTTTCCCTGGCAAACAAAAGTAAGCTACCCCGCTTCTGGATGGCAGATTGCAGGACGCACTTGGTACTATCAAACCAGCCCGACTTGGCACTGGTGCCACCTTGGGTCTGGGAACCATCCTGCGTATCGTGGATTCTAATTAGCCAGCCGGTCATTCCCAGCCATAGACCCCCAGACACAAAGCTCTGCCCGTTTCCCTGGCAAATAAAAGTAAGCTGCCCCGCTTCTGGATGGCAGATTGCAGGAGCCACTTTGAACCATCAAACCAGCCTGACTTGGCGCTGGTGCCACCTTGGGTCTGGTCACCATCCTGCCTATCGTAGCTTTTCAGGAGCCAGCCGGTCATTCCCAGCCATAGACCCCCACACACAAACCTCGGCCCGTTTCCCTGGCAAATAAATGTACGCTGCCCCGCTTCTGGATGGCAGATTGGAGGAGCCACTTTGAACCATCAAACCAGCCCGACTTGGCACTGGTGCCACCTCTGGTCTGGGAACCATCCTGCGTATCGTGGATTCTAAGGAGCCAGCTGGCCACTCCCAGCCACAGGCCCCCAAACACAAACAACGGCGCTTTTCCCTGGAAAACAAAACTGGTCTGCCAACTTTTTGATGGCAGATGGCAGAAACCACTTGGTACTATCAAACCAGCCCAACTTGGCACTGGTGCCACCATGGGTCTGGTCACCATCCTGCCTATCGTAGCTTTTCAGGAGCCAGCCGGTAACTCCCAGCCATAGGCCGCCAGACACAAATCTCTGCCCGTTTCCCTGGCAAACAAAAGTAAGCTGCCCCGCTTCTGGATGGCAGATTGCAGGAACCACTTGGTACTATCAAACCAGCCCGACTTGGCACTGGTGCCACCTTGGGTCTGGGAACCATGCTGCGTAACGTAGATTCTAAGGCGCCAGCCGCCCGCTCCCAGCCACATGCCCCCAAAGACAAACAACGGCGCTTTTCCCTGGAAAACAAAACTCGCCTGCCAACTTTTTGATGGCAGATTGCAGGAGCCACTTGGTACTATCAAACCAGCCCAACTTGGCACTGGTGCCACCATGGGTCTGGTCACCATCCTGCCTATCGTAGCTTTTCAGGAGCCAGCCGGTCACTCCCAGCCATAGGCCCCGAGACACAAACCTCGGCCCGTTTCCCTGGCAAACAAAAGTAAGCTACCCCGCTTCTGGATGGCAGATTGCAGGAGCCACTTTGCACCATCAAACCAGCCCGACTTGGCACTGGTGCCACCTCTGGTCTGGGAACCATCCTGCGTATCGTGGATTCTAAGGAGCCAGCCGGCCACTCCCAGCCACAGGCCCCCAAACACAAACAACGGCGCTTTTCCCTGGAAAACAAAACTGGCCTGCCAACTTTTTGATGACAGATTGCAGGAGCCACTTGGTACTATCAAACCAGCCCAACTTGGCACTGCTGCCACCATGGGTCTGGTCACCATCCTGCCTATCGTAGCTTTTCAGGAGCCAGCCGGTCACTCCCAGCCATAGGCACCCAGACACAAACCTCGGCCCGTTTCCCTGGCAAATAAAAGTAAGCGGCCCCGCTTCTGGATGGCAGATTGCAGGAGCCACTTGGTACTATCAAACCAGCCCGACTTGGCACTGGTGCCACCTTGGCTCTGGGAACCATCCTGCCTATCGTGGATTTTCAGGGGCCAGCCGGCCACTCTCAGCCATATGCCCCCAAACACAAACCACGGCCCTTTTCTCTGGCAAACAAAACTCAACTGCCCCTCTTCTGGATGGCAAATTGCAGGACGCACTTAGTACTACGAAAACCGCCCGACTTGGCACTTATGCCACCTTGGGTCAGGGAACCATCCTGCGTGTCGGCCTTTTTAAGGAGCCAGCCGGCCACGCCCAGCCATATACCCCCAAAAACAACCACGGAACTTTTCTCCAGCAAACAAAAATCTGCTGCCCCGCGTCTGGATGGCAGATTGCAGGAGCCACTTTGCACCATCAACCCAGCCCAACTTCGCACTGGTGCCACCTTGGATCTGGGAACCATTCTGCCTATCGTGGATTTTCAGGGCCCAGCCGGCCACTCTCAGCCATAGGCCACCAAACACAAACCACGGCCCTTTACTCTGGTAAACAAAACTCCACTGCCCCTCTTCTGGATGGCAAATTGAAGGACGCACTTGGTACTACAAAACCAGCCCGACTTGGCACTGGTGCCACCTTGGGTCTGGTCACCATACTGCCTATCGTAGCTTTTCAGGAGCCAGCCGGTCACTCCCAGCCATAGGCCCCCAGACACAAACCTCGGCCCGTTCCCCTGGCAAGCAAAATTAAGATACCCCGCTTCTGGATGGCAAATTGCAGGAGCCACATGGTACTATCAAACCAGCCCAACTTGGCACTTGTGCCACCTCTGGTCTGGGCACCATCCTGCCTATCGTAGCTTTTCAGGAGCCAGCCGGTCATTCCCAGCCACAGGCCCCCAAACACAAACAACGGCGCTTTTCCCTGGAAAATAAAACTGACCTGCCAACATTTGATGGCAGATTGCAGGAGACACTTTGCAACATAAAACCAGCCCGACATGGCACTGCTGCCACGTTGGATCTGGGAACCATCCTGCCTATCGTGGATTTTCAGGAGCCAGCCGGTCACTCCCAGCCATACCCCCCCAGACAAAAACCTTGGCCCGTTTCCCTGGCAAACAAAAGTAAGCTACCCCGCTTCTGGATGGCAGATTGCAGGACGCACTTGGTACTATCAAACCAGCCCGACTTGGCACTGGTGCCACCTTGGGTCTGGGAACCATCCTGCGTATCGTGGATTCTAATTAGCCAGCCGGTCATTCCCAGCCATAGACCCCCAGACACAAAGCTCTGCCCGTTTCCCTGGCAAATAAAAGTAAGCTGCCCCGCTTCTGGATGGCAGATTGCAGGAGCCACTTTGAACCATCAAACCAGCCTGACTTGGCGCTGGTGCCACCTTGGGTCTGGTCACCATCCTGCCTATCGTAGCTTTTCAGGAGCCAGCCGGTCATTCCCAGCCATAGACCCCCACACACAAACCTCGGCCCGTTTCCCTGGCAAATAAATGTACGCTGCCCCGCTTCTGGATGGCAGATTGGAGGAGCCACTTTGAACCATCAAACCAGCCCGACTTGGCACTGGTGCCACCTCTGGTCTGGGAACCATCCTGCGTATCGTGGATTCTAAGGAGCCAGCTGGCCACTCCCAGCCACAGGCCCCCAAACACAAACAACGGCGCTTTTCCCTGGAAAACAAAACTGGTCTGCCAACTTTTTGATGGCAGATGGCAGAAACCACTTGGTACTATCAAACCAGCCCAACTTGGCACTGGTGCCACCATGGGTCTGGTCACCATCCTGCCTATCGTAGCTTTTCAGGAGCCAGCCGGTAACTCCCAGCCAT
This sequence comes from Melospiza georgiana, assembly GCF_028018845.1. Lineage (NCBI taxonomy): Eukaryota > Metazoa > Chordata > Aves > Passeriformes > Passerellidae > Melospiza > Melospiza georgiana. Next base: position 31,861,904 of record NC_080435.1, read on the forward strand.
AGGCCGCCAGACACAAATCTCTGCCCGTTTCCCTGGCAAACAAAAGTAAGCTGCCCCGCTTCTGGATGGCAGATTGCAGGAACCACTTGGTACTATCAAACCAGCCCGACTTGGCACTGGTGCCACCTTGGCTCTGGGAACCATCCTGCCTATCGTGGATTTTCAGGGGCCAGCCGGCCACTCTCAGCCATATGCCCCCAAACACAAACCACGGCCCTTTTCTCTGGCAAACAAAACTCAACTGCCCCTCTTCTGGATGGCAAATTGCAGGACGCACTTAGTACTACGAAAACCGCCCGACTTGGCACTGATGCCACCTTGGGTCAGGGAACCATCCTGCGTATCGTGCTTTTTAAGGAGCCAGCCGGCCACGCCCAGCCATATACCCCCAAAAACAACCACGGAACTTTTCTCCAGCAAACAAAAATCTGCTGCCCCGCGTCTGGATGGCAGATTGCAGGAGCCACTTTGCACCATCAACCCAGCCCAACTTCGCACTGGTGCCACCTTGGATCTGGGAACCATTCTGCCTATCGTGGATTTTCAGGGGCCAGCCGGCCACTCTCAGCCATAGGCCACCAAACACAAACCACGGCCCTTTACTCTGGTAAACAAAACTCCACTGCCCCTCTTCTGGATGGCAAATTGAAGGACGCACTTGGTACTACAAAACCAGCCCGACTTGGCACTGGTGCCACCTTGGGTCTGGTCACCATACTGCCTATCGTAGCTTTTCAGGAGCCAGCCGGTCACTCCCAGCCATAGGCCCCCAGACACAAACCTCGGCCCGTTCCCCTGGCAAGCAAAATTAAGATACCCCGCTTCTGGATGGCAGATTGCAGGAGCCACATGGTACTATCAAACCAGCCCAACTTGGCACTTGTGCCACCTCTGGTCTGGGCACCATCCTGCCTATCGTAGCTTTTCAGGAGCCAGCCGGTCATTCCCAGCCACAGGCCCCCAAACACAAACAACGGCGCTTTTCCCTGGAAAATAAAACTGACCTGCCAACATTTGATGGCAGATTGCAGGAGACACTTTGCAACATAAAACCAGCCCGACTTGGAACTGGTGCCACCTTGGGTCTGGGAACCATCCTGCATATCGTGGATTCTAATTAGCCAGCCGGTCACTCCCAGCCACAGGCCCCCAAACACAAACAACGGTGCTTTTCCCTGGAAAATAAAAATCGCCTGCCATTTTTTTGATGGCAGATTGCAGGAGCCACTTGGTACTATCAAACCAGCCCAATTTGGCAGTGGTGCCACCATGGGTCTGGTCACCATCCTGCCTATCGTAGCTTTTCAGGAGCCAGCCGGTCACTCCCAGCCATAGGCCGCCAGACACTAAGCTCGGCCCGTTTCCCTGGCAAACAAAAGTAAGCTGCCCCGTTTCTGGATGGCAGATTGCAGGAGCCACTTGGTACTATCAAAACAGCCCGACTTGGCACTGGTGCCACCTTGGGTCTGGGAACCATGCTGCGTAACGTAGATTCTAAGGCGCCAGCCGCCCGCTCCCAGCCACATGCCCCCAAAGACAAACAACGGCGCTTTTCCCTGGAAAACAAAACTCGCCTGCCAACTTTTTGATGGCAGATTGCAGGAGCCACTTGGTACTATCAAACCAGCCCGTCTTGGCACTGGTGCCACCTTGGCTCTGGGAACCATGGTGCGTAAGGTAGATTCTAAGATGCCAGCTGGCCACTCCCAGCCACAGGCCCCCAAACACAAACAACAGCGCTTTTCCCTGGAAAACAAAACTGGCCTGCCAACTTTTTGATGGCAGATTGCAGGAGCCACTTGGTACTATCAAACCAGCCCGTCTTGGCACTGGTGCCACCATGGGTCTGGTCACAATCCTGCCTAGCATAGCTTTTCAGGAGCCAGCCGGTCACTCCCTGCCATAGGCCCCCAGACACAAACCTCGGCCTGTTTCCCTGGCAAACAAAAGTAAGCTACCCCGCTTCTGGATGGCAGATTGCAGGAACCATTTTGCACCATCAAACTAGCCCGACTTGGCACTGGTGCCACCTCTGGTCTGGGAACCATGCTGCGTATCGTGGATTCTAAGGAGCCAGCCGGCCACTCCCAGCCACAGGCCCCCAAACACAAACAACGGCGCTTTTCCCTGGAAAACAAAACTCGCCTGCCAACTTTTTGATGGCAGATTGCAGGAGCCACTTGGTACTATCAAACCAGCCCGTCTTTGCAGTGGTGCCACCTTGGAACTGGGAACCATGCTGCGTAACGTAGATTCTAAGACGCCAGGGGGCCACTCGCAGCCACAGGCCCCCAAACCAAAAACAACGGCGCTTTTCCCTGGAAAACAAAACTCGCCTGCCAACTTTTTGATGGCAGATTGCAGGAGCCACTTGGTACTATCAAACCAGCCCAACTTGGCACTGGTGCCACCATGGGTCTGGTCACCATCCTGCCTATCGTAGCTTTTCAGGAGCCAGCCGGTCACTCCCAGCCATAGGCCCCCAGACATAAAGCTCGGCCCGTTTCCCTGGCAAACAAAAGTAAGCTGCCCCGCTTCTGGATGGCAGATTGCAGGAGCCACTTGGTACTATCAAACCAGCCCGACTTGGCACTGGTGCCACCTTGGGTCTGGGAACCATGCTGCGTAACGTAGATTCTAAGGCGCCAGCCGGCCACTCCCAGCCGCAGGCCCCCAAACACAAACAACGGCGCTTTTCCCTGGAAAACCAAACTCGCCTGCCAACTTTTTGATGGCAGATTGCAGGAGCCACTTGGTACTATCAAATCAGCCCAACTTGGCACTGGTGCCACCATGGGTCTGGTCACCATCCTGCCTAGCATAGCTTTTCAGGAGCCAGCCGGTCACTCCCAGCCATAGGCCCCCAGACACAAACCTTGGCCCGTTTCCCTGGCAAACAAAAGGAAGCTGCCCCGCTTCTAGATGGCAGATTGCAGGAGCTATTTATTACTATCAAACCAGCCCGACTTGGCAGTGATGCCACCTTGGCTCTGGGAACCATCCTGCCTATCGTGGATTTTCAGGGGCCAGCCGGCCACTCTCAGGCATATGCCCCCAAACAGAAACCACGGCCCTTTTCTCTGGCAAACAAAACTCAACTGCCCTTCTTCTGGACGGCAAATTGCAGGACGCACTTGGTACTACGAAAACAGCCCGACTTGGCACTGGTGCCACCTCTGGCCTGGGAACCATCCTGCGTATTGTGGATTCTAAGCAGCCACCCGGCCACTCCGAGCCACAGGCGCCCAAACACAAACAACGGCGCTTTTCCCCGGAAAACAAAACTCGCCTGCCAACATTTTGATGGCAGATTGCAGGAGCCACTTGGTACTATCAAACCAGCCCTACTTGGCACTGGTGCCACCTTGGGTCTGGGAAGCATGCTGCGTATCATGGATTTTCAGGAGCCAGCCCGCCACTGCAAGCTACAGGCCCCCAAACACAAACAACAGCCTTTTTCTCTGGCAAACAAAATTCAGCTGCCCCGCTTCTGGATGGCAGATTGCAGGAGCCACTTGGTACTATCAAACCAGCCCGACTTGGCACTGGTGCCACCTTGGATTTGGGAACCATGCTGCGTAACGTGGATTCTAAGACGACAGGCGGCCACTCCCAGCCACAGGGCCCCAAACACAAACAACGGCGCTTTTCCCTGGAAAACAAAACTCGCCTCCCAACTTTTTGATGGCAGATTGCAGGAGCCACTTGGTACTATCAAATCAGCCCAACTTGGCACTGGTGCCACCATGGGTCTGGTAATCATCCTGCCTACTGTAGCTTTTCAGGAGCCAGCCGATCACTCCCAACCATAGGCCCCCAGAAAAAAACCTCGGCCCGTTTCCCTGGCAAACAAAAGTAAGCTACCCCGCTTCTGGATGGCAGATTGCAGGAGGCACTTTGCACCATCAAACTATCCCGACTTGGCACTGGTGCCACCTCGGGTCTGGGAACCATCCTGCGTATCGTGGATTCTAATTAGCCGGCCGGCCACTCCCAGCCTGAGGCCCCCAAACACAAACAACGGCGCTTTTCCGTGGAAAACAGAACTGGCCTGCCAACTTTTTGATGGCAGATTGCAGGAGCCACTTGGTACTATCAAACCAGCCCAACTTGGCACTGGTGCCACCACTGGTCTGGGAACCATCCTGCGTATCGTGGATTCTAAGGAGCCAGCCGGCCACTCCCAGCCACAGGACCCCAGACACAAAGCTCTGCCCGTTTCCCTGACAAACAAAATTAAGCTACCCCGCTTCTGGATGGCAGATTGCAGGAGCTATTTAGTACTATCAAACCAGCCCGACTTGGCACTGGTGCCACCTTGGCTCTGGGAACCATCCTGCCTATTGTGGATTTTGTGGGGTCAGCCGGCCACTCTCAGCCATATGCCCTCAAACAGAAACCACGGCCCTTTTCTCTGGCAAACAAAACTCAACTGCCCCTCTTCTGGAAGGCAAATTGCAGGACGCACTTGGTACTATCAAACCAGCCCAACTTGGCACTGGTGCCACCATTGGTCTGGTCACCATCCTGCCTATCGTAGCTTTTCGGGAGCCAGCCGGTCACTCCCAGCCATAGGCCCCCAGACACAAACCTCGGCCCGTTTCCCTGGCAAACAAAAGTAAGCTGCCCCGCTTCTGGATGGCAGATTGCAGGAGCCACTTGGTACTATCAAACCAGCCCGACTTGGCACTGGTGCCTCCATTGGTCTGGTAACCATGCTGCCTAAAGTAGATTCTAAGGTGCCAGGCGGCCACTCCCAGCCACAGGCCGCCAAACACAAACAACGGCGCTTTTCCCTGGAAAACAAAACTCGCCTGCCAACCTTTGGATGGCAGATTGCAGGAGCCACTTGGTACTATGAAACCAGCCCAACTTGGCACTGGTGCCACCATGGGTCTGGTCACCATCCTGCCTATCGTAGCTTTTCAGGAGCCAGCCGGTCACTCCCAGCCATAGGCCGCCAGACACAAACCTCGGCCCGTTTCCCTGGCAAACAAAAGTAAGCTACCCCGCTTCTGGATGGCAGATTGCAGGAACCACTTGGTACTATCAAACCAGCCCGACTTGGCACTGGTGCCACCTTGGCTCTGGGAACCATGCTGCGTAACATAGATTCTAACGCGCCAGGCGGCCACTCCCAACCACAGGCCCCCAAACACAAACAACGGCGCTTTTCCCTGGAAAACAAAACTCGCCTGCCAACTTTTTGATGGCAGATTGCAGGAGCCACTTGGTACTATCAAACCAGCCCAAATTGGCACTGGTGCCACCAAGGGTCTGGTCACCATCCTGCCTATCGTAGCTTTTCAGGAGCCAGCCGGTCACTCCCAGCCTTTTGCCCCCAGACAAAAACCTCGGCCCGTTTCCCTGGCAAACAAAAGTAAGCTGCCCCGCTTCTGGATGGCAGATTGCAGGAGCCACTTGGTACTATCAAACCAGCCTGACTTGGCACTGGTGCCTCCATGGGTCTGGTAACCATCCTGCCTATTGTAGCTTTTCAGGAGCCAGCCGATCAGTCCCAGCCATAGGCCCCAAACACAAATCTCTGCCCGTTTCCCCGGCAAACAAAAGTAAGCTACCCCGCTTCTGGATGGCAGATTGCAGGAGCCACTTTGAACCATCAAACCAGCCCGACTTGGCACTGGTGCCACCTCGGGTCTGGGAACCATCCTGCGTATCGTGGATTCTAAGGAGCCAGCCGGCCACTCCCAGCCACAGGCCCCCAAACACAAACAACGGCGCTTGTCCCTGGCAAACAAAACTCGCCTGCCAACTTTTTGATGGCAGATTGCAGGAGCCGCTTAGTATACTATCAA